>NC_134704.1:199591524-200865148 GCF_043290135.1 Rhipicephalus microplus | reverse complement strand
TATCCTTGAATTTTAAGTGGCTTTCTTTTCTCTCAAAAACGCAAACTGGGGCTCTCTTTATTGTAGTGATATTTGTTGGTGTATACTAGCGCCTTCAAATCACAATATGATTATGCGATGCCCTATCTGAGGGTTCTAGAAATTTCATCGCCTTGAAGTTCTTTAATGAGTACCCTAAACTGAAGCACATGGGCTTCAAGCCAGGATTTCGTTCTGCGACCAGAAGGTCAGCAGTCGAGCACCATAGCCACTACGCCACTGTAACGAGTGGCCTTTCTTACTCTTACGAAACGTAAACACACGTTTTCTCTTTTGTTGTTAAACGTCTGATGAATAAGGTGACCGAAAGTTTCTCGGGGGTACAGACATTGTAGTTGTTATTGAATCCTCGAAACAGTCTTTACAAGTTCCGCAGTTTTAGTGTTAATTTTTCGACATGACTGTTGGGTTTCCCTGACGCTTCTAAGAAGACAACGGAGTGGCGACAAAACGCACAAGCACGTGCATTCATTATCAGCGTTGCCTCGCTGCACCTGTTCACAAGGCACGTGAAAAAGAAAAAAAGAACCGACCACGTTGGCCAATTAGACGGACGCGGAAGCTCGAGACAAGAAGACGCGTTGGCCTGGCCAGACTTCAATGTTCAGAAAGTACCTCGTCGGACGTGGCCGCCTGGAGGACTCCGTACATGGCTCGTCATCTGCTCAGGTGCCCAGCGGACGCAGCTCCTGTAAACACCCGCTTCGCTGTTCTCGTCCGACAGCACCGACGCCGCCGCGGCTGCTTCGTCGAGCCTGAACTGTGTGAGCGCGCCATCTCTTTGAACTGAATAGACTGTGAAGATGCTTTGCTATTTTTTATTGCTTGCAATCCTTTGTATTTGTGTTACTTGTGCCTTCTTGTGCTGAAATATATGTTTGTGTGCCGTGCCACTTTCGTCCTCTTCCTCGCGGTCCTAGCCAGCGTGTCTCGCATGACTCATAAAACCTGCTCCCCAAACCTCTATCATATAACAATTACCATGTAACTTGTGTGTTACGATATTTTATTTCATTTCATGAGCCGATGTTATATTTTACTGTGATATGTGGTTGTGCAGTCTAACCCACTTATGATGATCCCATATATAACGATCTATCGGTTATAACGACCATTTTTCTATGCACTTACAATTTCTCTACGCTACGCTACGCTTTGAAACAAAGTCCACATACAGCAAACACAATTCAAAGCCTCCTACTTTTATAACGAACACGTTCGACACGATCCCGGCAAGAATAAAGTGCATACGAAGCGAAAAAATTTAAAGAGGCTCCTGGAGCATGTGATAGGTGCGTGCGTATGTGCACAGCTGCAGTTTACTTGCGACGAAGATATCACAGAACACGGCGAGCACTGCAGTAGATTTCGAACGTCGCCAGTGACGTAACTCGCTTTTCAGACGTTTCTTCACAGGTAGAAGGGAAATGAGGGGGGGGGGGGGGGACGGGAATAAAAAATTCGCACGGCAAACTTTTCTGAAGCCGTTCTTGTGATCTAGGAGCGCCGACTATAAACCAACAACGCCTTCCAACGCAAGATGCCATAAATGCAAGAAGTGATAACTTTTGTCGCGTGAACGTGTACTGCGATGCTGAACTCTCCGACACCACAGTGTGCCATTAAAGTTTTCTATCTTTAGTTAGGGGCAAAGACTGGTCGATTAGTGATAACAACTTCTGCACGGTTGCAGCGGTGCCTTAACGGATTAGCATAAAAGAGCAATAGCGAGGTGGCCAGTGGTAATAAACATGCCATTTTGACTCACTGCCGGCTGGCTTATCACAGTCACCTGCAGAATCTGCAGATAACTGCTCGGCGGAGTGCCGGTAGTACAAGCGCGTCATGCCGCCATTCGCAAATTCGCTGTCGCCGGGTCATGCGAGGCGCTTGGGCACGTTGCTCGCAAAAACGAACAGGCTACCTGCTCCACCTTAACCCGATCACGAGAGAATCATGCGCGGAGAACGCACAAACGCGCACATATATTAGACTGCAAGCGAACTGGCATGAGACGGCGAGAGTAGCTAGAGTAAACGACATACTGCACGCAACTAGCCAGGGATGACTTGTTCGACATGGCGGTACCGCGATTCAGTGGAACGGCATGACTTTATTGCGAATGGGTGTCGTTTAACACGCTAGAAAGCCTCACTCGTCAGCAAAGGGGTTGTTCGCACTTTTTAATTAAAATACACAGGGACGGTTTGCCACTATGTGGATGTTTTTATGGGTAGCTCCATATACAACGAACTACTGATATAGTGACCATATGTCATCGCATTTTCGAGATCGTTATAAGTGGATTCGACTGTACCTACCTTAACTTGTGAAAAACAGACTTTCTGAATGTTTCGAATTTTCATCAAATGAGTTCATTTTGCAGTTAGCGTCCACAAAATTATAGATTATTTCTGTGGATGCTATTTCTGTGGATGCTAATTATTAGCTGGTAACAGAGAAGAATAAAAGATACAAAATGAAGGTAGTAGAGGCTCACGCGCACTTCAGTGCCATATTGGGGAAGATGCAGGCTAAGACCAGGCAGTAGGAGAATATGGCATCGGTACTATAAATGCCAGAGGGTAGTTATTAGTAGAATTCGCAGAGCACAATAATTTATGGCTCTTGAATACCTTCGATTGAAAACGAGGGAACCGCAAGTGGACATGGAGGAGCCCCAATGTCGAAAGTAGGAACGAAATAGACTTCATACTTAGTGCACACCCAGGCATAGTGCAGGATGTGGAAGTGCTTTTCATGGTGCGATGCACTGTCCATAGAATGGTATGGTCTCCAATTCGCCTAGACTTGAAAAAGGAACAAGACAAATGGATACGCAAGAAGCCATTCAATGAACTAGCACAGAGTGGGAAAGGACAGGAATTCAGTCTCACTTCCGAACAGATATTCGGCTATTGACGAAGAAACCAGCCGTAGCACTGAAGCAATATAATTATTAATCTGAGGAGTACCTTTACTGAGTTGGCAGTGGAAGTTTAGTTAGGCAGGACAGTGGCAAGCTGACCCAAGAGACGAAGAACCTAATTAGGAAGCGTCAAAGCATGAAAGCCTCGAATAAAACAGACAAACTAGAACTGGCAGAGCTTTCGAAGCTGATTAATAGGCGTAAGGTATCCAATGTAAGAAGGTACAGTTAAACCTGCTTATAATGAACTTCCATGAAACGAATTCCTCGATATAACCAAGTTTTTCTATTCCCCGCCGTTGCTCCATAAAAACACATGTATTCGGGACCTCTATGTAACAAAGTAACAGTGGGAGACAACCTTGATGGAACCAGTTTTCCTAGTGGACAATCTATGAATTTCGCTCCGCCTTTTGCAATTTTGGTACGAGGATGCATCTTCCTCAGCTGCCCCGCGCCCATGAAGCGCGAAGCGGCAAAGGGGGGCACGTGGGCTGTATCTGTGTGAGGCGTGCAAGCCGGCCTACACTTCACGAGCCAGCTGGCTGTGCGTATAGAGGGCGCTTTACCGAACAGTTTTCCGCGGTATTCGTGTTTGTGCCTGCGTTGTTCGCTCTTTGCTTTCGACGCCATGCACTCTTGCATAGTTTGCGCACACATGGTGTGACCCCTGGCGACGTTCAGCCATGCTTTTTTTATGTATACATGGACAGCCACGGCTGGTTTATTGCGTCCGCCGCAATCATTCATCGTATATATATATATATATATATATATATATATATATATATATATATATATATATATATATATATATATATATATATATATATATATATATATATATATATATATATATATATATATATATATATATATATATATATATATATGTATTGTTTACATTCCATTAATGTTAATAACTTCCCCTGTACATTCCTTGGCATTACTGTCTGTTATATCTCATATATATATATATATATATATATATATATATATATATATATATATAATATATATATATATATATATTAACTCATGTATTTCCTGTAAAAAAGAACAAAAAATAGTGCGCATTTAAACGAGTGCCCAAAGAACACATCATATACTGATAATTCGTCCGCTCTAATATGTGGTCCATCGACCACAAGTGCGGATTTTCACCTACGCATAGCACATGCATTTTGTTCGTACAAAATTGCGTACCGAAGTTATATGTGTTCATTCAAAATAAGGGAAAAGGTGTGCGCCAGTCATCAGGCTTTTATAATATCGCTGGATGTATTTTTTTACAGCAAAACTGCAGTCAAATGTTTTTCATTGCACCATGGTCCCTGAGATGGCGGGCGCACCGTGTGTTTTTGTCCGGCTGTCCCAATCGCTGTGCTCCCCAGCAGACAGACAGACAGACAAAGAACTTCATTGTGACAGGCAAAGAACTTTATTGGGCTCCCCAGCAAAATGAACTAGTATCGCTTCGCACGCCCGGCTACCTAGAGAGGGTGCGAATTCTGGTGGCGGTGGACACTGCGGCAGACAGCAAAGTGCATCGGATTCCAGCATGCGAATGTTTTTTTGTTCTTTGTTTTTTTCGCGTACGAACAAGAATTGCCGCCAGAATCTTCTGGCTGAACTGAAGGAAGGTGTTTTTGAGTGGACACCACAGCAGACAGCAGGGCGCATAAGATTCCAGTGTGTGCGTGTTTTTTTGCGTAAAAGCAAGTATCATCGCCAGAATCAATGGCTTAACTGAAGGAAAGTGTTTTTCGGTGGACACCGGAGCAGAGAGCAGAGCGCATGTGATTCCAGTGTGTGTGTGTGTGTGTGTGTGTGTGTGTGTGTGTGTGTGTGTGTGTGTGTGTGTGTGTGTGTGTGTGTGTGTGCGTGTGTGTGTGTGTGTGTGTGTGTGTGTGTGTGTGTGTGTGTGTGTGTGTGTGTGTGTGTGTGTGTGTGTGTGTGTGTGTGTGTGTGTGTGTGCGCGTGTGTGTTTTGTAAATGAGCAAGTATCACTGCCAGAATCTTCTGGCTGAACTGAAGCAAAGTATTTTTTTGTTACTGCATTTGTTTTGGTTCCACTCACGTAGAAAAACATGGCAACTGCGGCATTTTCCTGATAGGTAAGGAGATATCAATTCGTCTGTGGTAGTATTACTTTTCATTACGGTCCATTTTGGCTCGATCCTAAAAACCTCAATTTGAGAAATATAGAGTCATTTTAGCATTCTTCCTTTCTGTAGCCTTGTATATTGTCACGCAGCAAAGGACGACACAGTTGTCTATAAGGAAAACAAGTTTATTGGAGCGAACCTGTGCTTCCCTAACAACTCAAAAAAATACACAGGCGGCGAAGCAGCGGCCGGCAAAACGACAGGTACGCTAGTGAGCGTCGGCGATCGAATGTCGCGGCATCGGCTGTGCGGGAATTTATATCCCTCGGCGCGAGGGTTTCTCGAATAGTCGGGAGGGCCACCAGGGGGCCAGGGAGTTCGGATGTGCCTCGCATCAGCTCCGCGGAAAGTTGTTTGGTCTGGTGGAAATTGTGCAGTTACAGCAAACAACTCCTACAATCTCCTGCCTGAAGTTCTCTGGACCATCTAGACCACGACTTCAGGACTGTGAGTACGTTTTGGGGCATTTTATGGCTATTTTGGTGTCGACTGCGTCTCCGCCCAGCAAAGCCTAACGCTAGCGGTGAACAAACGCGGCGGCTCGGCGGTGGCCGACGCCCCCGGCGTTCGCTTCAGAGCCCCGTTGTGGAGACGCGACGGCAATGGAGGTGACCGTGGAGGGTACTGAAATTACCCCTGAAGAATTTAGAACCGCTGACTGGATCACGAAAGTTGGAAAACATGTTAAAGAGCTGCGTGACGCCGCTAGAGGTGACAGACAGGGACGCCAAGATGGCAACGCCCGGGCAGAAAGTGGAACCGAGCCCGGCGAAGACAGGAAGAAGACGGCGGCTGCGAACGCAGCATACTAAAAGCTGGGGCACAAGATCGCGGAGCGCTCGATTGCGTCGTACCTACCGCGGTTGCCGGCGAACGACTACAAGATAATCATTCGTCCGAAGTGTGGGCTGGCGCTCACAAAAATTCCGAACACCAGGCTCAGTGAAGCGGTGCGCATGGCAGCGCAAATTCCGTGGATTAAGGGACAAGAAAAGGAAGTGTTCATTGTTAACGACAAGCAAGGTACCCTGATTTTCAGCACTCCAGACATAGACACTGTCTGGAAGGTGACTAGGATTAAGTCTATCAAGATTGAAGGCAAGAGCTATGACGTCACGGCGTACCTCGCGCCGCACGAGGATAGCGGGCGGGGTGTAGTGCGCGGCATCGACCCGAGATTGTCAGTAGAGGAACTGAAAGAGGCCTTCGACAACTCAAGGAACCCGCCGATACTTGGTGTTAGGAAGCTGGGGAACTCAAGTTCAGCGGTCATCATCTTCAAAAATGAGACAGTGCCCAGGTGGGTGTACTGTTACGGCGTACCGCTGAAGTGCGTGCTTTATAAGAAACGATACGAGGTGTGCTACCGATGTGGCCAGCTAGGACACAGATCGGACGTGTGTATCAGCGACCATGTTCGCTGCCGGGGATGCGGAATGACAGCTCCACCCGAGGACCATGCATGTGAGCCCAAGTGTAAGCTGTGTGGCAAAGGTCATCTGACAGCAGATCGGAAATGCAAGGAAGCTTTCAGGACCCCTTATACAATAAAGAAGAGACAGTGGGAGGCCTGGCGGCGAATGGAAGGAGAAGAGCGGAAGGCAAAAGACGCCGATCCACAAACGTGCAGAATGGAAGAGATCAAAGAACGGTCCAGGAGCCGGTTGAAGCATCGAAGAGGGTCAAGAGGAAGAGCAGGTTCCTTCCCAAGACTACCGGAAAGACAAGAAGGAGATCTGCCACCAATGACTGGTCCAGTAAACGAGGGGACTTCCGGCAGTGCTGTCCTCAACAGTGGGAGACCCACGTCGCCAAACCGCAAGGTGGGTTGGGGAGATAGGCCCTCCCAGGATAAACGTGATGAAGAAATGTTAACCATTAAGGAAGAGAATCGCATGCTTAAAGAGCAGCTAGCAATGATGAGTCGGCAAATGGAGGAGCTTCAAATAGCTATTAAGTCGTCTAACACAACACCGGTTTCCCTACCACAAATGCCACAGAATCAAAATATAAAAATGCCGGAGGAGCAGAGCGCTACTCCACCTCCAGCGAAAAAGAGGGCAAAAGAAGCGGAAAAGCCCGTAATAGAGGAGAACGTAGCGACAGTGATAGACATGAAAATAGCGCAACTGGAGGCAAACATTGAAGCCAAATCTACCCAGGACGATGAATGGCGTAAGGCCTTCGAGAAACGAATGTTCGAAATGTTTCAAAATCTGAATCAGCAGTTGCATCAGCGGGATAATAAACTTACCGAGGAACTTAAAACAGAATTCGCGAAGAGGGATCGCGCGTATGAACAGCTCGCCCAAGAAGTATTAGGCAGGCCGATTAATCACCTTAGTGGCAATCATGGCTCACAGATTCAGTAAGAACACCGTTTGGCAATGGAACTGCAGAGGCTTCACGCGCAAGCGTGCGGTTCTGCAGGAATTCCTGAGGAAAGGGGATCGACCGGATGTTATAGCTTTACAGGAATGTGGGAGAAAGGCGACGTTGCCGGGTTATAAATCCTATGTAAGCGAAGGCACGAGTACGCAGGTGGCCACCCTGGTCAGGCGAAACGTTACGGCGGTGCAGCATGACATTGGTAATGCACACATCGACCATGTTCTCATAGAACTAATACCCCCAAAAAAGAAAAACGCTAGCTTATTCGTATTAAATATATACAGCTCTCCCAGACAAAGGCGATGCGACTTTGGGGATCTCTTCGCTTCTACGCGACGTAAGAGTAAGAACAACCCATTGCTGATCGTCGGTGACTTTAACGCTCACCACACGGCATGGGGATATAAGCAGGCTTCAATTAAGGGCAGGAAATTGTGGGATGACATGCAAACTCATAATCTGGACTTGATAACCGACCCGTTGCAGCCAACAAGGAAGGGAAATAGTGTCGCGGTTGATACCACACCCGACCTTACCCTGACGGGGAGCGGCACTAGTGCCACGTGGTGCAACACAAACGAGGACCTAGGCAGTGATCACATGATCATAGAAATAGTGGTAGAGGGAGGCCCGCCAACACCTCGGAAACGAAGGGTAGAGGCCGTAAATTGGGACTCTTTCAGGGACCTCAGGGGCGACCCGACTCCCATTTCCGACATTGCCGAGTGGTGCGATGGGGTGTTACGTACTGTTAAGGAAGCCACTGAAGTGGTGGAAACCGAGGAGGACAACGAAGTGGTAGACACGAGATTAGTAAATCTTTGGAAGAAAAAGAAAGCTTTGGAAAACCGACTCCAACAGAGGAGATGGGATCGGAGTATCAGGAAACAAATAGCAGCTTTAAACAGGCAAATTGAAGAGCACGCCATCATGCTCACGAAGCAAAGGTGGGGGAACGTCTGTCAGGAGATGGATAGAAATATAAGTACGTCCGGGACGTGGCGACTTCTTCGTCACCTTTTAGATCCGGAGAGCACGAAGACAGCGTCTAAACAACAATTGGAACGAATGGCGCGCCAATTTGAAGGTACTAGGAAGGAACTCTTAGAAGAAGTTCGGAGCAGATACATTAATCCCGCCGGATCCGAACCTCTCCCAGATTATGGAGGGCGGGAAAACGCAGCCTTAGACGCCCCTATCTCCCTGGCTGAGGTGCGAGCGGAGATTAATCGGCTGAGGACTAGATCAGCGGCAGGGCCGGACAGAGTGACTAACAAAATGCTCCGTAATTTAGACGATAGGTCCATCGCTAACCTAGCAACGTACATGCAGGAGTGTTGGGAAAAAGGGACGATACCGCAGGAGTGGAAACTCGCAAATGTAATTTTCATTCCTAAACCGGGTAAAAAACTCTGTTTCGAGAATCTTAGGCCGATATCGTTAACGTCTTGCGTAGGTAAGCTCATGGAGCATGTCGTTCAGACGCGGCTCAATAGGTACATGGAAGACAATGGTATGTATCCGGACACCATGATCGGTTTTCGACCCCGACTATCAGCGTGCGACGTGATGCTACAGCTCAAGGACCAAATTATAGACAAGCCAACGCGACACACAAAAGTTATCGTGGGTTTAGATGTGGCAAAAGCATTTGACAACGTGAGGCACGTATCAATCTTGGAGAGTCTGAGCTCCCTGAATGTCGGAAAGCGACTTTATGATTATGTCAAAGACTTCCTTTCGAGCAGGACAGCCACTTTAAAAATCGGGGAAGAATCCATCGAGGGCATTAAATTAGGCAACAGGGGGACACCTCAGGGCTCGGTGTTATCACCCACCCTTTTCAACATTGTGATGTTGAAACTGCCTGAACAGTTAAAGGATATTGAGAATTTAAATCACACCATTTACGCGGATGACATAACATTATGGATGAACAAGGGCAGTGACGGCCAAATTGAAGGCTCTCTGCAAATCGCCATTGATAAAATCGTGGAGTACCTGGAGCCCAAAGGACTTAAATGCTCGGCCGAAAAGTCGGAAGCACTCTTCCTCACGCCCGCCGGAAAACGGCGGCTCCACAACAGGCCTGAAGTGGACATCCACTTGTATGTTAACGGCGCAGAGATCCCCGCGGTCGACAGTATCCGTGTCCTTGGACTAAGGATTCAGGCGAACCGTAGGAATTCTGAAACTCTTGCTAGGTTGGAAGCCAGTTCTAATCAGACATGTCGTCTCATCAGACGAATAGCAAACAGGCATGCTGGGATGAAGGAGGCGAACCTTCTTAGATTAGTGCAGACCTTCATAATAAGTAGGATAGTGTACGTGGCACCTTATTTAAAATTAAACCAAGCGGAGCGGGGCAAACTCGACACCATTATCAGGAAAAGTGTGAAAGTCGCGCTCGGACTTCCCCCAAACACGTCAACTGACAGACTTATGAAGTTGGGGGTATCTAACACACTCGATGAGCTAATTGAGGCTACTGTGACTGCACAACATCAAAGACTACTCGGATCTAAAACGGGGAGAGCAATATTAAAGAGATTGGGCTATGAGCCCACGCGTGAGCAAGCGCGTTCAAAAGACATACCGATACAGATCAGGGACAGGATAAAGATACCTCCGCTACCCAGAAATATGAACCCTAACTTTCACGAAGGCAGGCGTAAAGCCAGGGCAGAGGCATTACAATCTAGGTACACTGGTCGACAGGACGTCGCGTATACAGACGCTGCGGAATATGAAAGCAAAGCGGCACACACGGCAGTGGCGGTCAGGGGAGATGGTGGCCTAATTGCGTGCTGCACAGTACTTGGTGTCGAGACTGTAGAGGCCGAGGAAGTGGCCATAGCTTTGGCCATCAGCCAAAAGGGGAACAGGGTGGTCATCAGCGACTCCAAAAACGCTGTGAGAAATTACGAATCGGGAAGGGTGACGGAGACTGCCGTCCGTATATTAAACATGGTAGGAGTACCCAAAGAGCAGATTCTGCTTGTCTGGGCTCCAGCTCACCAAGGCCTTAGAGGGAACGAGGAGGCTCATTCCGTCGCCCGAGGTCTCACCTACCGGTCGACCCCTGGAACCTCCCAAGTTTCCGAACAAAGAAGCGAGTATATGCGCACATACCATGAAATCATCGCACACTACAGGCTGAATCGGCAAGTGTACCCGAGAGCGGACAACTCACTAAGTAAGAAAAACGAGATTTTGTGGCGAAAGTTACAGACCGGGGTTTTTCCAAACCCCGCACTTTACAGCAAGTGGCACCCCGCAGTTTTCCAGTCCCAGTGTAAATTTTGTGATGAGGTAGCGAATTCGGTCCACATGGTGTGGACATGTCCAAGTCTAAACGATGGTTCTCGCACTGTAGAATACTGGGAGGCCCTGCTCTGCAGCCCAGATCCCAACGTCCAGCGCGACATCATCAGTCAAGCCCTTGCTGCTGCCGCGTCCCAAGGTATTCCGGCCGACAGCTAGGGGCAACGGGCCATGCCTGAGCAATTGACTGACCTTTTAATAAAGTTTTCTCTCTCTCTCTCTCTCTCTCGAATAGTCGAATTGTATCGAGAACGCCGTGATAGCGTTTGTTCTAAACGCTGTTCGTTCGGAACGCTCGAAGCGCTGTTCGATAGCGTTTGTTCGAAACGCTGTGATAGCGTTTGTTCGAAACGCTGTGAAAACAGTGATAGCACAGGCCGGTGCAGCCAGGCCGAAAAAACAAAACACAAGTAAACAAACCCAATGCATGGTTCGCGGCATACCCCCCCTTTAAGAGTGCATCGACCCGATGCTAACATAAGGGACAGTCCAAACAAATTAAAATAAAAGTTCGTCAACGTCCGTAGTAAGGTTTTAAGCGAACCACATGGATGACTTCGGGCCGCGTGCGTCAT
The DNA here is from genome assembly GCF_043290135.1 of Rhipicephalus microplus. Lineage (NCBI taxonomy): Eukaryota > Metazoa > Arthropoda > Arachnida > Ixodida > Ixodidae > Rhipicephalus > Rhipicephalus microplus. The sequence goes on along the minus strand of NC_134704.1, from coordinate 200,853,722 downwards.
CGTGATGTACGGGAGTCACCATCGGGGATCCCTTCGTACGTTAGTTCGCCAACACGTCGTAGAATCCAGTAGGGTCCGAAATAGCGTCGTATAAGTTTCTCACTGAGTCCACGTCGTCGAATGGGAGTTCAAACCCACACACGATCTCCAGGATGGTACTCGGCGTCTCGGCGTCGGAGACTGTAGCGTTCGGCATTCACCAGTTGTTGGTCAGTTATACGAACTCGAGCGAGCTGGCGGGCCTCCTCCGCACGTTGGAGGTATCCTTGGACGTCGGCGTTCAGGTCGTCGTCTTCTACGTGCGGAAGCATGGCGTCGAGCATCGTAGTCGGCCGTCTTCCGTAGACGAGCTCGAACGGTGTCATCTGCGTGGTGTCTTGGATAGCCTTGTTGTACGCAAACGTGGCGTACGGGAGGACTTCGTCCCACGTCTTATGTTCAACGTTGACGTACATAGACAGCATATCCGCGATTGTCTTATTCAGCCGTTCCGCTAGTCCGTTCATTTGGGGGTGGTACGCCGTCGTTCTTCGGCGATCTGTGTTGCTGTAGCGTAAGATTCCTTGTATGAGCTCTGCAGTGAAGGTCGTTCCGCGGTCCGTGATTAGAACCTCAGGGGCTCCATGTCGCAGCAAAATTTGGTTAATAAAGAACTTTGCAACTTCTTGTGCAGTTCCCCTAGGAAGAGCGGTGGTCTCTGCGTAGCGCGTCATGTAGTGTGTCGCTACGACAATCCATTTGTTCGCGGATCGGGATGTAGGGAACGTGCCCAGAAGGTCCACTCCGATCTGTTGGAAGGGCCTCGTTGGGACGGCGATCGGTTCCAGAAGTCCGGCGGGTCTCGTCGGTGGTGTTTTGCGTCGCTGGCAGTCACGGCAGCTCCGGACGTAGTGGGTGACATCGGATGTAAGGCGGGGCCAGAAGTATTTCGCCTTGATTATTTTTGTAATCGTGCGAGCTGTTCCGAGATGTCCGAAAGACGGGTTGTCGTGGCACGCTTCCACAATTCCGTCACGAAGGTCTGCGGGGATGACAAGTAGATAATTCGTTCTCGTTCCGGGGTTGAAATTCTTCTTCACTAGGATGGAGTTTCTGAGGCTGAATGCTGGTAAGTTGCGCTTGAACGCCCTAGGCACGGCGACGTTGCGTCCTTCGAGGTTGTAGATCATGGCACGGAGGTCAGGGTCGGCACGCTGCTGGGCGGCTAGGTCGCTCTCTGTCACGAATCCGAAGAACGCGCTGTTTTCATCGGAGTCCTGTGGTGGTGGGTCGACGGGGGCGCGGGACAGGCAGTCGGCGTCGGAGTGTTTCCTGCCGGATTTGTGGAATATTGTGACGTCTAACTCTTGCAGGCGCAAGCTCCACCGTCCAAGACGGCCAGAGGGGTCCTACAAATTGGCGAGCCAACACAGCGCATGATGGTCTGACACAACCTTAAACGGTCTACCATAGACGTGTGGGCGAAATTTTGAATTGGCCCATATGATAGCCAGGCACTCTTTCTCGGAGGCAGAGTAGTTTCTCTCCTCCTTCGACAGACCACGGCTTGCATAGGCGATTACCTTTTCCTAACCGCTTTGCTTTTGGACGAGAATGGCACCCAAACCGATATCACTGGCGTCCGTGTGCCTTTCCATTTCGGCGTTTTCGTCGAAATGGGCGAGCACGGGCGGGTTTTGCAGGCGTTGTTGCAGCTCGCAGAATGCCTTTTCTTGGTCGTTTTCCCAGCTGAATGGGGTGCTTTCTTTCGTCAGGCACGTGAGTGGCTCTGCAATGCGTGCGAAGTTTGCGACGAAGCGCCGGTAGTATGCGCACAGTCCGAGAAACCTTCGCACACCCTTCTTATCTTTCGGCCTTGGGAAGTTCGCAATGGCTGATGTTTTTGCCAGGTCAGGTAGGACTCCCACGGCGTTCACGACGTGACCCAAGAACTTGAGTTCCTCGTACGCGAAACGGCACTTCTCAGGCTTCAGCGTTAACCCCGACGTACGAATGGTCTCGAGTACAGATTCCAACCTTGTGAGGTGTTCGTCGAAAGTCCGGGTGAATACGACAACCTCGTCGAGGTATACGAGGCAAGTGTGCCACTTCAGGCCTGCTAGCACAGTGTCCATGACTCTCTGAAACGTTGCGGGCGCCGTGCACAGCCCAAACCGCATCACCTTGAACTCGTATAGACCGTCCGTGGTTATAAATGCAGTCTTCTCTCGGTCTCTCTCGTCCACTTCAATTTGTCAGTAGCCGGTCTTCAGACCCATGGATGAGAAGTACTTGGCGTGGCAAAGGTGACCGGTCGAGGGCGTTGTCGATTCGTGGCAGGGGGTACACGTCCTTTTTGGTGATTTTTTTTAGTCTCCGGTAGTCAACGCAGAAACTTAAAGTGCCATCTTTTTTCTTCACGAGTACAACCGGCGCAGCCCACGGACTTTTTGATGGCTGTATTATGTCGTCGCTGAGCATGTCATCTACTTGAGTCCGGATGGCTTCGCGCTCGTGTGAAGAAACGCGGTACGGTGACTGTCTGGTAGGTCGGGCTCCATCTTCGGTTATTATCCGGTGCTTCGCCAAAGGTGTCTGACGTAACTTCGAGTTCGAGGAAAAACACTCGCTGTAGCGACGGAGCAACTCCAGTAATCTGTCCTGATTTTCTTGCGACAGCGCCGGGTTCACGTCGAAAAGAAGTGGCAGCCTGGAAGCATCTGCGCGTGCGCGTTCAAAGGTGGCGACCGCGATCACTTGACTCGCTTCTTGCGTTTCTTCGAGGAACGCAATTGCAGCGCCCTTGTTTAGATGCTGGTACTCCTCGGTGAAATTGGTGACCAAAACGTGGGATCTGCGTTGCTTAAACCGCGCAATGCCTCTTGCGACAGACACACCGCGGTCTAGAAACAACGTTTGGTCAGTCTCTACGATAGCGTCGACGTCAGGAGCAGCACCTTCACAATAGACGGCGATCATTAAGCATGCGCGGGGTGGCAGGGAGACGTGATTGTCGGTGATCCTTACAGCAGCACGGTGTCTGAGGTTCGGCTGCGTCGTCGTGGAGTGATCGGAAGGAAACGTTATCGACCTGGTCTGCAGATCAATTATTGCGCCATTGTCCGTCAAAAAGTCCATTCCGAGAATTACGTCGCCGAAGCACTTAGGCAAAATGACGAACTCCGAAGGGTACGTAGTGCCGTCTATGGTGACGTGCGATGTGCACATTCCACTTGGGGTCACGAGGTGGCCTCCTGCTGTGCGTATGTGCGGACCATCCCATCTGGTCGTAACTTTCTTTAGTTTGGACGCGAATGACCCGCTCATGACCGAGTAGTCGGCTCCCGTGTCGATGAGGGCGGCTACGTCAAGGCCGTCGATGGACAACTGGACGTCGGATGCCGCTTTCCTCGAATTTCGGGTGCGTCGGGGCGTCGTATCGCGACTTGCGCGTGTTGATGGTCGGGCAATATGCGTCATCATCGTCGTCTTCTCAGCGGCAGGCTTCGTCATTTCGGGTACGCGTCGCGCAGCGTAGCTGTCGTCGTTTTCGGGGGTCTCGTCAGGGTGTCGTCGGGTCGTCGGAATGGGGGCATGTCGTAAATCACGGTCTTGCGTCGTTGGAGGCTTTTCATTTTCTCGCCGTTGTGCAACTTCACCTCCAGAAGTTGCTGCTTTTAGTTTCCCCCTCGTGGGCTGGGGGATCTTCCACGGGCGAAGTCAGCATTGCTGCGACGGTTGGGGGATTGGTACGGGTAGGGCGACAGCGAACGGTTGAAACGGGATGGTCCAGGGCTGGTGTTCGACAGGTATTCTTCGATCTCAAATGTGCGCTGGCCGGCTCGGGGGCGGGGTGCGTCGACGGAGAACCCACGCGAACCCAGCCTCTTGTACAGGCAGCGGCGGTAGACGTGGTCGGCCTCTCCGCAGTGGTAGCACAGCGGACGATTATCTGGCGTTCGCCACTCCTCGGTTTTCCTGGGCGCCTGGTTTCGGGTTACAGGGGGTCGGGCGGGCGACATCGGGCGGCCGTACGGCGGGGCCTCTTGATAACGGGTTGGGACGGGTCGGGGTCGACGAGCAGCAGCATAGTAGGTCATCGCTTGTGGTTCGCAAGATGCTTCCGACGGCGTGGAATTCCCCAGTGCTTGCTGAACCTCCTCGCGGACGACGTCAGTGAGGGAGGCGACTTGGGGCTGCGGCGTTGCTGGGAACAATTTCCTCAGTTCTTCGCGAACAACGGCGCGGATGGTCTTCCGCAAGTCTTCCGTCGCCAATCCTGGGGCATTTACCGGGTTCACCGAAAGGGTGTTGAGTGGTCTATCGTATTGCCGTGAACGCATATCCAAGGTCCTCTCGATCGCCCAAGCCTCGGTGACGAACTCAGCGAAGGTCTTAGGGGGGTTGCGGATGAGTCCAGCGAAGAGCTTTGTTTAACTCCCCGCATCAGAAAGCGCACCTTCTTCTCTTCTGCCATTTCGGGGTCAGCTCTCCGGAACAGCATCTTCATCTCCTCAGCGAACAGTACAACACCTTCGTTAGGGGGTTGCATTCGCGTCTCCAACAAAAGGGCGGCTCGTTCTTTCCGCACAACCGTAGCGAATGTTTTGAGGAATTCGCTCTTAAAGACAGTCAGTCGGTTAGGGAGCCTTCATGGTTCTCAAACCACGTTCGAGCTGCATCCTCCAAATAGAAGAAGACATGACGAAACGTTTTTTTTGTCATCCCACCTGTTAAAGATGCGGATGCGCTCCAGCTTCTCCAGCCACTCTTCCGGGTCTTCACCAGGAAATCCTCGGAATGATGGGGGCTCACGAGGTTGTTGCAGAACGACGGGAGGGTTGGTACCGCTGGTCATGGTGCCTGCGTTGATCATCGTGGCTTTTACGTCTTCTTTCCTTTTCTTATCCGGGAGCAGTCCAAACTCTAGCTGAAGGCCTTGCTGTCGGCGGCTGACACGAGTTGGGCGCGCTTGTCGTGTTGGGCTTGCTTGTCGGCTTGGCAATGTCTTAGGGTTCATGTACCCCGCACCTCCACCAGATGTCACGCAGCAAAGGACAACGCAGTTGTTTATAAGGAAAACAAGTTTATTGGAGCGAACCTGTGCTCCCCTGACAACTGAAAGAATACACAGGCGGCGAAGCAGCAGCCGGCAAAACGACGGGCGCACTAGTGAGCGTCGGCGATCGAATGTCGCGGCATCGGCTGTACGGGAATTCATATCCCTGGGCGCGAGGGTTTCTCGAATAGTCGAATTGTATTGAGAACGCCGTGATAGCGTTTGTTCGAAACGCTGTTCGTTCGGAACGCTCGAAGCGCTGTTCGATAGCGTTTGTTCGAAACGCTGTGAAAACAGTAATAGCACAGGCCGGCGCAGCCAGGCCGAAAAAACAAAACACAAATAAACAAACCCAATGCATGGTTCGCGGCAATATGGAAAAACTGGGCTAATTATCATCGTTGATTCGTATTGCTCTCCTGTCCTGTCTCATAATTTTAGTGGTATATCGCGTACGAATATTTATGAGGTGGTCAACCGAAGCGCAGTTATGCTCTAGGTCACCTAGTGCCCTCTTCATGACATTGAAGTATGGTACGTGGGAAGTAATTTGCTGGAATATTGTAGAAAGCTTTGATTAGCTGACCTACATTCACTCCCCACGTTTTAACAGTGAAAATGCCTGAGTTGTGATCGTCTCTTCTTTTGTCACATCAACTTCGATTATGTTTTGATAGCACAGTATCAATATCAGTACTGTAAACTGTGCATTCAAATGAAAGGTTCAAACGTGTAGCATAACAGCGTCTTTCTGGTGAAAACTAAATATTGCCGAGGTAGATTACTAAAGAAAAAAAGTGTAAATTGTCACTCCTATGTAACACTGTTATGTTTTGTACCAGGTACATCAAACTCTGAATGCGGGTTGTGTACTTCTTGAACAAGCAAAACATTTCGATATTCGTTCTTACATTGCCCAATGTATCCATTGAACACCGCAAAATTCACGGTGCAAATGGGTGACCATGACTTATCAAAGCGTGCCTGTAACCAGCCCGTGGTCATCGCAAAACCAGGGTCGCTCAGTCTAGACATAGTCTAGACTCAAGGCGACTGCCTGCACCCTACTCCTTGTATTTTGCTTCTGCGGCTCAACCGGAGGATTCTTTAAATGGCATTACAATGAAAAGCAGCGCATGTCCCGCGAAAAAAAAGAAAGGCAGCCCCTTTGTTTGAGCGTATCGCGTGAGTGTAGAACGTGGCTCTTTTGTGACTTCGCGAGCTTGTTGATCGGGCTGTCATTTTGTTTTCTTCTCCAGTGCCCTTCATAGTATACAGCCCGCAACCTTCGAGGTAGAATAAATTTCTAGCACATGGGGATCTCTTACAGAGTCATTGCAGTTTTAGGAACACTTATAATTGCGATGCCTCTGCAAGGGATCCTCATGTGCTAGAAACTTGCTTCACTCTATATTCCTACACTCAAACCTCATTCTAACGCAATATGATATAACAAAATAATGGATATAACAATGTAAATGAAATTCCCCTCGAAAACTTTATTGAGAACTATGCTTTTTAAACCTCATTGTAATGAAGTAACATTGACTGGTAAATAGATATAATGAAGTAAATTAGTCTATCAAATAGTCCAGTGCTTTTCAAATAGAGGTCCGCGGTCTCTAGGGTCAGCGAAGTCATTTCTAAGATGCGCGAAATTCTCAGCCACTCTTTTTTACATTTTATATTTTTTGCCTATGCAATTCTGTTTAATTGCGAATGTGCCACGTATTGATGAACTGTCCGAAATGAAGGGGCACGTTTGTTTCGTGCTTTTGGTAGCAACAAAAGCCACCTGTTTCACCCTCCACTTTTGTTAATTTACCTACGCATCCCCCCTCTCTCTGCTTCAAGGGGTCATCCATCGCTTCCACCAGTCCGTAAGTACATCGGGGCACGAAGCGGTTTCTTTCTTTGCATGCTTATAGGTGTGCGCCAATGTGAGCATACATCGCCACAAACTGTTATAATCGATTTAACGAATTATTGTATATAACAAAATATTTGCGGCTCCCTGTCAACTTCGTTATAACGAGGTTTGAATATATATTGGCGGTGCAAATATACAGCAAGTCTGCACGAAAGGCACAGCACAGTCGCAGTGAAAGCTAGAATAGCGGTCTTTCAGAGCCTTTTCAAAACACTCATTGGTTAACTACTGCAAGCTGACTTACATGATACCCACTAGCGCATTAATAATAATTTTTGGGGAGGGAGTAGGCCGGCATTCGCTATGCTATTTTTCGTCACTCTTCTGAAAAGCGTGGTATTCAGTAAACACTTGCAAGGAATTTTCTCTTTCGAGATGCCCCTCGTCGCGCCCGTGCATCAGTCATTTTTTTCGTTGCAACTATTTCACGCTTCCCTGATAGTTGCCCTGCGAAACATTACAAAGTCTACCTGTCACAATTCTGGCGGCACACTGCAAAGCGTGTGTTGGAACTGAAAACTAGTGTTTTCAATTCACTTCATCGTATATCAGCTACGAAGCTTAGAAGACAGATAATCAAGTGAGTCGGTGTGAGCTTGACACCTAATCTAAGTCCATGAAGTTTTCAAATTTGATGCCGTAGTTTTCTCTGTGAATTCTCAATGCACGTAAAGGTATCGGCAACGGTTATTCCTATGACTTGCGCAATCAAGGTCTAATTTTACAAGCAAGGGATTTTCTCGAAAGCGAAAAACATGAAAATAAACAGAACATATATGCATTAGGTTGCAGAAAACCGCAAGTTATATGAAACTCAGCTAAAGCGAGCGAATAAGGCAACTAAAGAGAACAGTAAATATACGATAATACATGGGCATACATACACCCATGAAATTGAGATTTGATTGGCAAGCGTATATACAGTCACTAACCAGTTCACGAAAAAATTGATTTCTGCATATGTGAATTACAGCCAGACAGTGACATCACAGTTGTTAATGGTATATTTATAACAATGTGAACAAAACAGTAGTAAAATCACTAGAAACAACAGCGTGAGTAATGCACAATGACATAAAATAAACTTGTTCGCTGAGACAAATAATAACCTTGTTCGCTGAGACACTATGACAGTCAGGTAATACGTCCCAACTTCAAGAGGTTCATTTGTCTCTCTCTTTTTTTTATTGAACGCATTTTCTCCAGCAACAAAAAATGCAATCTGGTCAGTGTAGAGAATCTAATTATCTGATTTGTCACTTCCAGTTTGTTGTGTTCACAGTCGACCATATTTAACCTCTTTACAGACCGGCAAGAGATAAGGTCTGTTATGCTGTCACTTTTCAACTTGTTGAAACTGCAATAGGTGACTGCATCTTCCATATTTTTGACCAGGTCTGTTAAGGACTCGGACGGGTACAGAAAGCATAATTCTGCTAGAAGCAAGCTGGATTTCTGAGTGAAGCAACAACCTGATACATTTGTTGCACCTAGTCTTTTTCACCATCTTCCGTGCCACGTAACCACTGACGTAATAAGTGATCCGTGAGTCACTTTTACGACCAGTGAAATCAGTGTGGTCAGCGAGGGCTTCACAAGCAACAATAACTTCATGAACATCATTGAGGCGCCCCACATCTAGCAGCTCATCCAGCTTATTCTGCAATTTCATTGAATTATTGTGGATGCCCGGACATAGAAGGCTGCTCAGAACTCCAGAAGGTATGTTTCCACTGGAGGGTGACTGCGTCAAACTGTAAAAACTGAGGCACTTCACAGAGATCAAAAATTGGGTCAGCGTAGAGTGATTATTCGAGTCAGACTTTTGCTTCAGAATTCAAAAAAAAAGATTTTAAGCGCGTCTTGGCAAAGGCGACGAGACGTCATCAAGTATTTATAGCCCAAGGTTTCTGCGACATAGTGCCAGATGGAAAGGGTGTTAGAGTGACGCGGAGTTATTCGGCAGTTAATTCCCTCAGGAATTTACCCTCCTTAAGTACTGCTTTTTCCCAAGTTGCTAAAAACCCGTTGATAGAATGCTTGTAGCTACGGACGTAGAATTTTTCGTCGAAATAAACTTCGCACACAACGCAGTTCTTTTTAGTGGTTTGTCAGAGCGAGGAATCGCACACTCCTAGGCCTTGCGCTGTTCATCGCCGGCGGGAGCAAAGAAGAGATATTTTTTCTTCCCTTGTTTGCGGGCCGAAGCATATCCCGCATTGCACTCAGGTGCAATGCGGGATATGCTGTTTACTCATCACTGTTGCATGGTCACAATGGCACGTATTGATACCGAACAAGTCCAAATAGCCAAATCACAGAAGTAGCGACTTGCGAGCACACGAGCAAGTGACTAAAAGTGCTGCGCTAGCGGCTGGCAAGCGCTCGTGACCGATCACGGAGGCGACTTGCGCGCCACCCCACGGCGAAATGAAATACCAGCACGCCTCCTTTAAAGACACGGCTGAGACGATGCTGACACCTCTCCATCTAGCCACCATACCAGCGGGCTGCGACATTTCCTTCTCAAGGCTTCTCGACTAAAACGCCAGTATATTGCATTGGACTAACCCAGGCTACGCAGTTCATTGCGCACAAGCCTACAGACAACTTACCTTGAACCCATCCCCACCAGTTGAAAAGTTTCATGCACACTGGAAAAACTGTCACTGCCTACGCGATCTACAGTGCTCGGGTGCAAGGACTTGTTCGAAAGGTGCGCCATGGAGAGTTCGATGTCTAAGAAAAACCCCAGGTGCACCATGTGCATTAACTCCAAAGATACGATTTTCCAAAACCTGTGCCGCTGCTTGGCAAGTTCGTCTTACTTTCATAACCCGCATCACGAACTCTTGTACTACCCGTCACGCGGCACCATATGCCTTCAGGACTTGCCCAAGAAGCAACAGCGCGTGGAGTCGTTCTACTCTCTCTACACGTTCCTCAAGCCCGATCCTGGTGGTAGGGTCTCTAGTTCGTCTCCTCTCAAGTCCAAGCAAGTCGACGATTGGGAGTGCGAGCAGCAGTGCTGCTACGAGCCATGCTCAACTGAGTACGTGCACTTCATGGCCGTCTACGATGCCAGCGCACATCATGAGATGTCGCCTGACGCCAGAAACCTGCGCTGGATGTACAAGGGCCATGTCACACAGCTCCAGCAATACGCCATGCACATCATGCAGGGATCTGGCATAAACGAAGATTCGCGCGAAGTGGGAGACACCGTGATTGACAGGTCGTAGGGAGGCTCCTGCTGTGATGTCTCCACAATCTTTCACATGGCTCAGAATCATGCGCCCGAAAACCTCAGCTCGATGCAGGTCATCGTTCTTTACGCCAGGATGGGCACTGACAATCCGCTACCGGCCACACAGCCAGTGAACGAACCTCCGCTGCCTTCGAACATGGCCGAGATTCCCGTCCTTAGCGAGGTCATTGCCCAACAGAACCAGTGTGCTTCGGCATCATCGTCATCCACGTCAAATGCGGAAGAAGAATCGTTATCGACTTTAGAGTCTTCATGCAGATTGGAGGTTCTTACAAGCTCTAATCGGATTCACCTGGGCAGCGATGTCTCTGTACAGTACCATTGCTCAGAATCTTGCCAACAAAGGCATCAGCTCGGCAGACGTAATCATTCGTGATGCCCAGACATGCTCTAACACTCCACTATTGACAACAGTGCACGTGAACGAGTCCTCGACGCCATCGAAAGCAGCCGAGATGCCCCTGCTTCATGCAGTCGTTGCACAAAAGAGGCAGGATGTTTCAGCATCATTGTTGTCCTCGACGAGTGAGGAAGAACATTGTCATCAAGCTGGGAGCCTTCAAGCAGATCGAATGGACCTCCGAGCCAGGCACACGTGAAGGACTACGTGACCACTCAAGCGCATGAGCAGCAAATGACTGCGAAGCTCCTACAGAACCTTCAGATGCAACACAAGGAGCAGAGGACAAACATCACTCCCAAGAAGCGCGCAAATTTTCAGAAAATCTCGAGAGTCCATCAAAGGAGGCCAATATCAGGCTCCTCATACTACAAGCGATTCAAGAAGTGCCAGTCTTCACTATGACCTGAAAATAGCTAACAGTGACCAAGTATTCTGGACATCATAGCGAGATTGGACGGCTTCCACCGCAAGACACGCCACCGCCTCCCCAAGCGTCAACGCCTCCCAGAAGTCCTCCATCATCGCTGTGTAACGACCCCCTCCTTCCTCCCGTTCTTTATCGTCCGCATTCTGCTCGCCAATGCCGGCCTCAATTTCTGCTGCAGTGCATCCGAATATTGCCGCGAATATCTGTGGCTGCGGTTGTGTGTTGCAAATAAAAAAGAAAGAATGAGGGCGGGCAAGAGCATGAGCCGCGAGGCGCTGGCTCGCTCAGTTGTTTTCTTGGCCTTCGCTGTAGCCAGACGATCGGGTGTGGGTCTGCTTTCTTCATTTCTCACACCCACTTCAGGCATAATTCCTCATCGTCGTCAGTCACTGCATGAACAATTGGCACAAAACGCCTTGCAAGTGCTCAGCAGATACCACGCTTCTCAGAAGAATAAGGAAAAATAGCATAGCGAATGCCGGCCTACTACCCAGTAATATTTATTATTATTGCCGTAGTGGGTATCAAGAAAGTGTGCTAGCGGCAGTTACTCAATGAGTGTTTAGAAAAGGCTCCGAAAGGCCGCTCTTCTAGCTTTTGCTGTGACTGTGCTGGTCTTCAGCACAGGCCTGGTGTTTGTTTTTTTAGTTTCTCGTTTTGCCTCTCGCTGTACACTCAAGCCTCAATATAACGAATCCAGATATAATAAAATATTGGTTTTAACAAAGTAAATGAAAAATAGTCTTGCAATAGATTTAGTGTCAAGAACGAACCTTTATAACGATTTTTCAGGTAACACGAACTTATTTTCATGTAAGATGCAAGTTTGTTATAATGAGGTTCAAGTGTATCTTTTCTCTTGCCCATGAGAATTGTTGCAGCGACTGGCACAGTCTACGAACCAACACATCCCGTCATCGACGCTTTCACCCCACCTACACATGTGTGACTGCTCTGTAGAGTAGTGAGTACACAGCAACACTTCACATATAAGACACCAAAGCACTCAAACTGGTCTCCCAAGAGTGGAAGCGTGAGCTATGTGGTGCGTAGTCATAAGGGCAAGTTTGTTCAGCGCACAAACTTAGGAAAAAAGGCACAGTAGAGTAGCCAAAAAGAGCACTCTATTGTGACCTTTTTTTCTATATTCACACGCTGACTGAACTTGCCAGTATGTAAGCGGTCCATAAAATTTGCAAAAATGTGAAAGATTTATAAAAAAATCTTGCAGCGTGCTTTTGGGAAGTCTCTCTGAACCGGAATCGAGCAGTTAACTGGCAACCTTAGGCCAAAAGTCCCAGCTAAAGCTCTTAAATTTTGTAATCCTGGTGAACCAAGGCAGCCAGTGGGTTTCCACAGAGAGGCTCCAGTGCAAGTAAAGCCATGTAGAAATGTTTTTAAAGTTCTTGCTTCCTCTGTGTGCTGGGAGTGGAGTGGGAAGAGGAGCACGAACAGAGCACAATAATTACAGTGAGAGTTATGTTTAATGCCCTACAGAAAACCTCAAGCATCGTAGCTTTGCATGCTGTAAATATTTACAAGTGTATCTTCCCATATCTGCTTGCTCCTCAACATGTGCCCGGTGTTGCTCGTGAGCAACAGCACTTTTGTAGGCAATATTTATGCTATATAACTTGTGGCCACACCATTCACTATGCTCACAAGTGCTTTACAATGCCCTATAAGTCATTTTGAGTCTAATGGATGTCGCAGTAGCTTCCCATTCCTCGCTAGTCTACTAAATTGACTTCCGTGTGCGGAGCTTGCGTGCCCGCCTATTGGATTCTGAAATAAAAGTGCAAGAAATGCAATGCATTAATCTCTATGCATTCATTTGAAGCTCTGGGCTCTCAGTAGTTACAGTACCTTACTGCACATTGTGGTAAAAGTAACGCGCAGTGGAGTGTTCGCAGAAAAAAAAATACTTCCAAACAACAATGAGCATAAAAGGAATAGTACGCTTCACCTCATTACATTTTGTTCTTGCGGCAAAGCTACCTTTTAGGCTTCGTTATGGACCTAAATGTATGGACTCAAGAAAACACTGGTTCCAACTTGGAGATTTTGGTCATGTATCTGAGTTCCACGCTAGTGGGGTAGAATGAAGAATTGTACGTCCAGAAGGATGAGATATGCATTGCGTCTAGTGCCACCCCGATCTTATGCAATGTTTTTTGAGCAAACTTGACACAGCAGTAGGTAAGGAGCTAGATGGTATGGATCTGAAGCGTTCAGATTTATAGATGACTACCTTGTTTTGGTAAAAAACGATGCGGGTATGAGCACATCAGTGACTGTTTTAAAAGCTTTTAGGAAAAACGTGTGTGGTTTACAGTTTACCTTTGAGGTGCCAAAGGAATGGCGCATTTAGTTTCTGGGCCTAAGAATTAATTTGTCTCCTTTTCACACGTGTTGGATGTAACACCCTAGATCGGAAAAACCATTGCTGAGCTATCATTCGGCACATTCGAAGATAGCAAAGAATGGGATTGCAACTTCTTGCATCAAAGCTGCCCTCATGAAATCGTGCATACACTCAATGAGTGAGAGTGTTTCCGCGCAGATCAAGCGCTTGAGGGGAGCTGGTTACCAGGATGAATGTATCCTTTTGGCATGAGAGAAGAATCGTCGGGAAGTAAAAAATGCAATCATTGGCACAAGCAAAGAGAGGAGACAAGTTGAGGGAGAAAGAGAGCGGACAGTGGTCATCTCGTAACTGCACAATATTTCACATAGCTTGAAAAAAGTTGCATTAAGGTATGGCGTGCGGGTTGTTTTTTCAGCTGAAAACAAATTATCAAAAAAATGTCCAGCAGTAGAAAGGCTAGTAAACAAGAAATTAACTGGAGAGTCGAACAGATGTAGCATAAAGCACGGCAGGAGGTACGTTGAGTGCAAGAAATATGTTGTATACGGAACTCCTTTCACATGTGGAAAGCAATACGTTGGTCAGACGGGTCGGTGCATAAATGTGCGCCTTCGTGAACATGAGAGTTCACTAAAGGGGGCCCCTTACTTACACTTAGCGATGCACTGCAACGAGTGCACCTGCCAACCAAAATTTTCCGACACACGAATAATTGACTGGCACAACAAGCGGACGACAAGAGAAATAATGGAAGCGTATAGAATAAGGAAAGGGGGGGGACAGTTGCGTCAGCCAAGCGTCAGTTCTACTAACAGAAGCGGAATTAGCTTTTTTGGACGTCACATAACCCAGTGTTTTTCTCTGTGTTACGTTTTTTTACTTTTTTTTCTTTGGTTTTTCTGTTTTTGTTCTTTGTTTTTTTAACGTTTTCTTTTCTTAATTCTTGACACGTATTTGTTTCCGGTTCTGGGCGCGTGCATATTTTGTTATATCATGTTGTTGATGATGACAGGGGAAGTCGGGAATGACGTACATGCGTGTGATGTATTTATTAGTGTTCGCTTCGAAATAAAAATTTCAGTTGCTAGTGAGCGCTTGTCTGTGTCCTCTCTGAGTGTGTGTATTTTTGCGCTTATTTCATCTTGAAGAAGAAAGAAAGGGAAGTCACCCTTTAGTTTTTTTTCCCTCCGCACACTCGCGAGTCTTCTGAGAAGCAAAGTGTCCGTTCGCGTTGTTGTTTGTTTTCATACCGCTCCGGTGGTCACGAAGGATTCCAGAACCGAGTTCGTAGTACTGAGGCGTTGTTAATATAACTCGGAACTATATTAACGCTTGTTATTCGGAAACGTTGGGTATTTTTAAGTACGTAGTAGTTAAATAATTTTACATTGAAACTATTAGCAGTCAGTGCGAGATTTTCTAAAGGTTTGTTAATCTGAAAAGTTCGTTAATATGAGTTTTGTTCTACTGAGATTTCACTGTAGATGTGGCAGAAAGGGAGGCACAATTGATGCTGTTTCGCACCCTACATGTGGCCAGCAGGTTCAAAAATTTGTAAGCTGGAGGTCATGTATTGACGTTTAAGGCATATTTGGAACTCCAGACACGTAGGGAGCTCACCCTTGTCCGCCACATCAGTTGGCCTTTCATAGAAGGTAAAAGAGGAGGAGAGGCTGAGGAAATAGCATCTTTGCATTTTCCGTGTGAGGTGTTGTGAACTGTTTGGTTGCACCAAACCAAGTGCTAATACAATTTGTCTTATCAAGAATGAGGCAATGCCCGTTCGATATCTTTCGTTTATGTATATGCCGACCACCTTAGGCCGCCTCACCCTCGCTCTCTCTCTACCTTAGCCGGCTTTCGCGCGCTGTATTGCTCTTTATATCTGCTCGTGGCACATCTTGGCAAATACCCCGTCATCCTTGCACCACAGTGGGATTCATGAATGGCGCGGGTGCAGACATCGGAGTTAAGCACACAGCGAGCAAAGGTCACGAAACTGCCCACTCCAACCGTTGGTCGCTTCCTGCGAATGCGAAATATTGAGGCCCGCCCACATCGCTGTGTCTTTCGACTAACGACAGGACTTGATGTGGATATGGCTGTTGCGAAGGGCGATTCGTCGCAATTCCGTCGCAGGTTTCTGGAAAACCAGAAAATATCTTTTCGCCCAGAAAAGATTGTGACGATTTTCGCAACATGGTGCAGTAGCACCCCGATTCTCACTTTGGTTGCAATTTGCTTTTCATGTTTATCTGCGCATACTTCAAGGAATGCAAGACATAGGCTACCTTTTCGACAGTAACTTCTCATGTGAACAGCAAGATGGCAGCCGTATTGTCGTTATTCTTGCTATCAACAGTTTGTTTTGAATCCTTTGGTGCTTGTTACAATATTAACATAGTTGTTGCGTTCGTTGTGCGAGGTTGCCATGAAGTTGGCAAAGTGTGTCATATTGCACGCCTATGGGTGCCCTTCAAGATCATTGCAGGTGTCAATGTTGCAGTTGTATGATTGCAAGAAAAGAAAGCTGCGAAGCATTTTATAGAGTGCGACGGTGACGCAGGGACAGTTTACAGAAGATAGCGCCTTCAACTACCGAAGATGAGTGAAGTGGAACAAAGGAGCTTAGCTGTTTCCAAAGTGTATACATATTCAATTGTAAAAGGCTAAGTGATCTGACATTTTCTTAATTTTTTGCATCACCACATTTTTTCTCGTCCTGAACATTTTGTCATAAAGTTTGCCCCGCATAATAAATAAACACATCCCCAACTTTGCTCCGGCTTTTCAAGAAAAAAAGTGAGTTCATTACGCTAGTGAATACGGTATATCTCATAGGAATATGCTAAGAAGTCCTCTCAACTTCTTTAAAGACGATAGTCTTTCTTGGGGACCATTGACGCAAAAACTTTAGTCGTCTGTCTGTACATTTGTCTGCTTGTCCACCGTTACCGCAAACCGGTTACTCTAAACAGCACCAACCAATACCCCGAATGGCCGACCCCATTCGCAGCGCCCACCAATGTTGCTCTAGAATCGGCGTTCTTACGCTTGCGATTGTCAATTAAAAAGCAATAATTGTGCATATCCGAGGTACCATAACAACACGTTCATGTTTTGTCTGTGTGTTTTCATACAACAGAACGCACCCACAAGTAAATCTAAGGACCGTAGCGTTAAACACGCTACGCTGACAGTGCGATGCGGGGCTCAAAAAGGCAAGATTTACCAACGCTTTGCTAAAACGACACGGTGGTGGCACCTGCCTATCGCTTTGCGTTCTACACCTTATCGCCTCCGAGAATGCACACATCTTTCTCCGCGGGAAAACAGGCCTTCCTTCATTTTCGGAGATAACTGCCAGGTGGCGCTCATGGCTAACATGCCTTGATGCGCTCGTTCGCCTCCGCTGCACGCTCGAGGCCCTCCAACGCAGCGCCTCCGGAATACCATTCACCAATTTTCTCGCGCAGAACATCAAATAAATGTTTTGTTCACTCTCTCCACACTCAATACTATTGGCTTTCGACGACATTTGCAGATTACATGCAGATAAGGCGTCAATTTTTTCATGCAATTTCACATTGGACTATTTGAAACATATTTTAGAAATATTGTAAAAATATGCGTTTTGGTTTGCACTTCGCTGTTCGAATTCCCTTCACCCCATAAATTTTGGTACATGCACAGCTCTACTTCCTCCAGCTTTCTCACGCAGCTGGTACTCTCTAAATGCATAGGTGTTTACTGTACAAGCATGGCGATCCCAGATTAGCATGCTGGCAGGTCTTTTTGACATGCGACAGGGCTGCCACTTTTACAAGAAGCACAAAATTGCACCTTCTTCGTTTTTTTTTCTGTGCAAAAAATGCGAAATTGGATGCTGCTCTCTTTTTCATGCAATTCACAGGGTCTTTGGGGTCAATAAAAACTTTTAAAACTACAAGTGAGGCTCAAGGTTGAAAACAGGCACTGTTGTCCTCATTAGTAGGTGTGGATGCGTGCTTTGCAGGCCCAGCAAGAGTCGCTGGAGTCCCAGCGGTCCACCCTAGCATTGGAGAACGCCTGGTTGGAGTCCCTAGTTTCCGAGCTTCGTGCACGAGTGGCAGCACAAGACGACCAGCTCAACACGTCCGAGACAGGACCGGCGCCAGCTGCACAATGCCCTGCAGGAGCTCAAGGTGTATCTGCCACGGAGAATGCTACCAGATGGCAGTATTGAACAAATTTTAACTTGTATCGGTTGCCTGAAAGTAGAAGCATGCGCAAACTACGCTGACCCGAAGGTCGCGGGTTCGATACTTGACCTGCTCGCAACTGTTTAGCATGGCTGCGAGACTATGTTCTAACTTTTGTTGCATTGTTATTCTGTAATATAATGGCTTGATTTAACGTTGTTTCGATCGTCAATGGCACCGGCTATCATGCTGAAATAAAATGAAGTGATTCAATGTAAAACATTTTTTTTTGTTTCATTTTATGTACGGATCATTATATGTACAGTTCATTTATGTGAGGCTCATTATAGTACGAGTAAATACGGTATTCAATTTCCTGAAACCTCGAAATCTGAAAAACCATTTCCAGGGCCCACAAATACCTTGAAAAGTGCTTTTTACTTTAAACTGCATCAATAAGGTAATGTTTAACGGCTGCATTTTAAAGCCTATGGAAAAGGTTGTAGCTGCGGCCTGGGCCATCAGAGCTGATGACTGTTAAGAGTAGTGACACAAGTTTTAAATATGTTCCAGTTGTTGTTACTATTAGTACTGGTGTCGAGAAACCAAAAAGGAGGATTGTGGTGCCTGGAGATGCATATCTGTATTACAACCGCCTGAAAAAACATTCTTGGTTTCAATATTTGAGAAGAAGGCTCATCAGTGACCGAAATGTGTCATCTGCTCGTGGTGTATGTAAACAATGAGTGAATCGCCCTGCCTCTATGTTCTTTTGGCTAAGGTACTCGGCTGCTGATCCACAGGCCACGGGATCGATTCACGGCTGCATTTTTGATGCAGGCGAAAATGCTGTAGGTCCTTGTGCTCAGATTTAGTTTCACATTGCAGAACCCCAGGTGGTCGAAATTTCCAGAGCCCTCCACTGTAGCGTCTCCCGTAATATGGTGGTTGCGAGACGTTCAACCTTACATATAAAATCAAATGAGTGAAGTTTTGTTCAGTGACCCTGACAGTAATTTCTGTGGTTTAGGGTGTCACAGGACACAACAGAGTTTGGAAACGAAAGCAAGAAAATTAGGAATCCGCCTTTTGCGATGTCTTTAAACCATGTCTGTACTCCTTGAAGTGTCGCAGTACTTTGTTTCTCTGCACTTGTCGTGTCCACTTGCAAATTCTCATAATGGTACCACGGTTCGGGCATGTGCAGTTGGAGTGGGTTACTGATTGAAAGAAGTGTTCTGTGCTAAGGCAACATTCGAGTGTTCTGCCGCCTGCGACCATTGCTGCCATAGGAAACAGCTCCACAGAGGCCGTTTCTGTTGCTGCCCGATGAACGGACAGACAAGGCGGTGCGGACAGATCCAGAGGTGAGTGGGAAGTGCCTTACACAAGATGCAATTTGACGAAACGGACATTATTTCGTTGCATTTTATCTCTGTATTCGTTCGGTAGTAATACACTCTAGCGAAGTTGTAATTGTGCATTCTGTTGTCTCAATGAAGTAGCATTGGCGTTGCCGCGATGAGAGGCTCACAGGCCAACCGCCAGCCCAGCTGCAAGAGCCAGCCGCTTTGGAGCCGCTGTCACAAGGACGAGACTACCTAGCCGAGCTATGTTTGTACCATGCACAGTTAATGTCCCCTTCCGGTAGCTCGAGTCAACGCAGCTACGACGGGTTTGAGAGATAAGGTAACCAGCTAGGTTAACACAACCCTTCATTACTATGTTAGCACTAACTCGTAAATCTCGCTTAAAGGGACTGTCCACTCTGTGAAGATAACAGAGGGTAGGTTTACACCTTTCATTGATCGCCTTGGCTTGTAGGAATTCTGTAGGTCAGTTTTCCCTGTCCAGTTGCTGGTGTAAGAGAGCCTCTTGCTGTCGTCACGTTCGTTTTGTCCAACCCTCTCCCCTGTAAGGGTTGCTTCCCCCTCTGAGAAAGAGTAACCCATTCCGCAAGGAAGGTATAGCACGCTCTTGCTGCAGGGTGAACGGCCCTTCGAAAGAGGCTTCATTTCTCTATTTCGAAGAACCGACGTGTCCTCTCAGCTACACTGCCCGCCATGCTGCAAAGGCGAAGGCACGCGTGGTTCCCCATGCAGTGAGAATACCTTAAAATAACTTTTTGCTGGGCTACTTGGTACATCGTTGCGAGGGAAAATTTCAGGTAGCTAAACCACCTAACAAAGGATGTAAAAGCACATGAAGAGAGCGTGAGGATTTTTACTTCTGCTTTTATGATCTTGTGGTGTTTTAGGAGTTTGAGTTTTGGTCTCATTAGTGAGAAAACCTATATTGCTTCTGCGTGCCACTCGCAGCAGTGCATCTGTGACATCATTAAATTTAGAGGACGTAAACTCGCCACTTCGTACTCGGAAGGTGGGTGTCCTTATGGCGCTTCGAGAATGAGACTGTATTCCGTGGTTCTACACGATACGGCTGCCCCATCGCCAGTAGGTCCATGCCACTGCACATGGGACAATATGGGAGGGGGATGCTGGACAAACCTTTCAATGTTTCAACAACAATGTCGTCCACGCTCTCTACTTTTGCTTGATTTACCTTGACATACTGGTATTTTCCCACCATGCCGAAGAGCACCACACGCACTTTCGTCTGCTGTTTGAACACACCGATGACCACAGCCTACTCGACATTATCCAAAAAAGCATGCTAGGCGCTTCTATCGTCCATTTTCTTGGCCATGAAGTTTCATCTTAGGGAACTCTGCCCTTGCTCCAACGCCTCTCGGATCTCCAAAATTACCCTCAGCCCACCACCGCTAAAGACCTTTGCCATTTACTTGCCATGCTGAACTTCTACAGGCATTGTTTTCCACATGAAGCCAAACATCAGGCTCCTCTCCACAATGTTTCGGCTGGGCTACGACACAACCAACCTATCACATGGACATCAGCACACTCCTCACCAGTCTTATGCCAGACGCTCCCTTGGTGCTCTGCCCTCGGTGCTGCCCTCATTCATTGCGTGTACAACCCCTGGCATCCCTTCTCCAAGAAACTCGCAACTACGAAAACAACCACTTCAACTGCCAGTTCCACAAATGGAACCCCCACAAATTTTCCAGAATACTACAAAGAACTTCTGGTTCTTTACTGAGGGATCAATAAGGCGGCAAAATACAAGTAGGAAGCAGCAGTTTTGTTTAAAAGATTTCCATTTACTGAGATTCTACTGTACGATGCAGTGCAAAGCTTTCACCACATTCTCGAAGCACAGAACTGCATCATCTCATCGACCTCTAGCCTCTTACCTACACCTTCTCTCAATCTCACGACAAACTGCCGCCGGTTTAGCAGAACCAACTCTTGTTCATCGCACAGTTCACCACTAATTTCTACGTCGAAACTCACAATAACGAAACCCCCATGAGTACGAAATCGTCGCGGCAACGAAATATTTCCGCATCCCCGGCGAATGTTCATAGAAGCCCATGTATTACGTATCTCATGGCAACAAAATTTTTTAGACAGCGATCCCGCAATGACGAATTTTCTACCATGGTGCGGGCCTTATTTTACCCTCCCGTCAAAGGTTAACTGTCGAAAATATGCTAGTATGCATTTTATGCGCACTTATAATTTGTAAACGCCTGCTTTTGCCACGCTAGCGTGAGTACCGCCATTTTTGTTTACTTAAATCGGCGATGGGGTCTGTGTCCGGCAACATGCCTGGCCACACTGCAGCAGGCGATGGCATATGATCATGCCGGAGTGCAGATGGCGCCATTGCACGAGCTTAACAGGCTTCACACCATCGACACCGACATCCCAGATGAACTCACCGTTGATGCGTTCGTTCGCGCCGATGACGGCATAGTCGTGTACGAGGAAGTGACCGACGAGGTCATTATCGAAAGCGTGCGCAAAGCTAACGACACCGAGGATCAAGAAGAGACGCACGCAGAGAAACCCAACCAGCGCGTTGTTTTGGATGCACTAGACACCCTTCACTCCTTCTCTGGCGCACATGACGATGACGTAGCAATGAACCCCTTTTTCAAGTGCGAAGGGAGAGCTTTGAAGTTGTTGCATGGCAAGGGTCGGCAAAGTAAGTTCACCGACTTCTGGCAATAAATTTTTGTTCTGCTGGCCGTATCACTGTTTTTATGTTTCATACTCGTGGCAACAAAATTCTCATGAAAACAAAATTTTTGGGTTTCCCCGGCGATTTCGTTATTGCGGGTTTCGACTGTAATATGTTAGCGGAAAAGACAACGGGATCGCCTACCCGCTTTCATGTGTAGCAGCCATCAGCCCCGTGCAGATAACAGTGGACGTACTCGCTGAGGCTCGGACCACGGACGCTGAACTGCAGGAACTTTGCAAGGGCACATTATCACTACAGCTTCTACAAGACCTCATTCCTGGGTCCACAACAACAATCTGTTGCGACATGTCGACAGGACTAAGCAGACCCTAGGTACAGTCGAACACGGATATATCAAACTCGAAGGACATCGTGAATTAGTTCTATATACAAAACATTTGATATAAAAAACGGACTCCTAGAGAGCTTACCTGTAGTGGATCATCACCTACAATAAGTGCATCAAGAATGACAACTAACTCCGCACATAAACTCCAACAGAATGGAGCTTTTCTTTGTACGAAACAAAATCTCTCATCTTGGCCTGCTTTTTCGATTTTGAAAGAAGTTAGATGCTAGTCTCGATCTTCTCCAGGCTGTTCAGGTGTGACAGTCCAGTTCCCTCTTGGTCACCGATACATCGGCAAATGAGGCCGAACACTGCCACTATTTCAGCGGTGGAGTACGCAAGTGTACCCAGCGCTTTGTCCGAACGATTCTCATTATCACTTGAGTTGTCGGCAGGGGCATTCTGGGTCCCCGGGGACCGCAGCTACTACGTCCTCGTCAGTGGGGCTCACAACATCCTGAAAATTGCAGTCCGCTTCCACTAAGTCGTTCGCAGACACTTCGTGTGTAACTGCTG
This sequence comes from Rhipicephalus microplus, assembly GCF_043290135.1. Taxonomy (NCBI): domain Eukaryota; kingdom Metazoa; phylum Arthropoda; class Arachnida; order Ixodida; family Ixodidae; genus Rhipicephalus; species Rhipicephalus microplus. Next base: position 200,831,132 of record NC_134704.1, on the reverse strand, counting down.
CTGGAAAGCGGGACGACAAATCATGAAACGTGTCCTCTACGCACTCGTCATCGTCTTCACTAGTTTCCGCAAGTTACGCCGTCTCGAATCCTCCCTTGCAGAAGCAGTTGACCACTGTGTCCTTCTTCACGTCTTGACAAGCTTTAAGATTTCCGCGGGAGGAAACTTCGCGGAAATTTCCGGCCACTCCTTCGTTATCCACAGCTGGAACTCCTGGCTGCTGAAAGCTTTGCTTTCGCCAGAATCGGTTTTGCCAAGGATATAGTAGCTTTACTTAAATCGGTGAAGTACTTGGTGTTGTCGGCGAAGTTGTTTCACCGAGTGCAGCGGCAAAGCATTTGTCCTTGGAGATCAGCATCGGGCCATTTATTGGAATGCTCTTCGCGCAAACTTCTAAACACCAGGCATAGAGTGCCTTTCGTACATTCGTGTGAGCAGAAGCGTGCACATGATAGGCTCCCGATGTTTGCTGCTCCACCATTTTTGCTTTGATATCTTCTTTGTTCTTTAACAAGGTACTTGGAGTGCTCCGTGGTATCCCAAAGTCGTCCGCGACGGTCGAACATTTCTCGCCTGCTTCAACTCGCTGAATAGCCTTCAACTTCGTCTCAAGGTCAAGGGTCTTGTGCGTATTGACACTGGTCATAGCTACACGAGAAGTTGACAAATTAAGGAGTCCACAGCAGCTTTGCACACCACGTACGCAAAGGAGAAATGCTGCACATGCGATGGTACGTAGGCGATGCGACAACAAATACAAAGCTCTCGCGAGTCGATGGCCACTTGCAAGGACTACAGCAAAAGGCGGGAGCGAAACCTCTCAAAACAGCAACTAAAAATAAAAGAAAAGGTGAAAGGAGGAGGACGTCGGCTTCTTCGTTCCTGCTCCCCAAGCAGACGGGTATGTGGAGAAAGTATGAGAGAGAAAGAAATGAAAAAAAAAAGCCGTTCCGCAAGGTATTGTGCAGTCCAAGCCCTCTCGCCCTTACCTTTCTTCGAGCGTTTCGGGTTTTGACGGAGGTGTGGCGCCGCGCAGAAGTCGCCGGACGTGCGAGTGCTAAAGTGCACTTTCCAACTTGCGCGCAGAGCCGCGCTGCCGTGAAGATCGCAGGGCGCGTCGAGTGCTGAAGCGCACGTTTTAGCTTTCGCGGCGTTCAATATATCCAAAGGCGGGTAAGGATACCATTCTATATAAAACGCGTGATTTTCTATACTTTTCCAAAGGAATTTCAAGGAGATAAATTACAAGTTCAATATACCCAAAAATTTGATATATGTAGGTTCGATATAATCGAGTTCAACTGTAGTACCCCTGTCTCATCGCCGTGGTCTTTCCATCACCTGCAGCTCACCACAGCAAGCCTACACCTTTTGTGTTCGAAGATCTAGCATCTTGCACACACTCTTTTCTCTGCGATGACACCATTTGCAGGCCTTTTCAGCCACTACTATAAAGAACCCTACTAGGTAGTCTATCGTGACAAGAACTTCACTTTACACCTGAACGGGAACGTCTGTGTCTCAATGAACTGGCTCAAGCACACATACATCGCTGCAAATTAACCGGGCGATGCCACTCTATCCACAGGCATCTATCCACAGCCACCGGTGTCTCAGCCCGCACCTTTCATGACGCACTGTAACACTTGTTCAATAAGGGACAGTGCGACTGCAGTGCCACGGAAGGCTTGTGTCACCACTGGTGGCTATAAACCCAATCTGCCAAGCTCTGAAGAGAATCGTCCTTTAATCGTTAGAGTGCAGCGTCGGTATGCTCGTTGTGCTGCTGCTGTAGAACATCTTGGGAAGAGACGAATAAAAAAGGGTAGTGGGGCAGGTGCTCTTCGGGACTGCTAGATAGTTCGAATGTACGCCATGAATGGATGGCATTGCGTGCAGTGCCCACAAAGGCTACAGAGAGATGTTCCACATTATTTATGGTGCCGAACACTCTGGCAGCCAGCCTTCGTCTCCCAAAGCTGCTACTTCCGATCTGGGACATCTTTCTGCTGCCTGATGATCATGAAGCTTACCAAGACCAAGCGAACGTCTCGTCGAGCACAGTGTACGAGGATGGTGAATGAGGTGAACAAGCTCATTCAGTTCGCTCAGTTCGACCTCTCAAGGCTTCACGTCCTCCACAGCTGGTTGAAGGTGGTCCAGACAAAGTTAGTCGCACTGAACGCCGAGTTGGAAACGTTCTTGACAGACGAGTAAGTGGCCGAAGACTACGACTCAGTCATGGAGTATGAAGACGCTGCTACCAGCGCCCGCGGTGGTCTAGTGGCTAAGCTACTTGGCTGCTGACCCACAGGTCACGGGCTCGAATCCCGGCTGCAGCGGTTGCATTTTCGATGGAGGCGGAAATGTTGTAGGCTCGTGTGCTCAGACTTGGGTGCTCGTTAAAGAACCCCAGGTGGTAGAAATTTTCGGAGCCCTCCACAACAGCGTCGCTCATAATCATAAAGTGGTTTTGGGACGTTAAACTCCACATATCAATCAATCAAATCTACCAGCGCTTTGGGCCTGCTCAAGCACCACATGGACAGGCTTAAGGCTTCTGCACTTCCTTCGATGACGCATTCCCATACAACTGTTGATTGGGAGCCACCAACGACCTCTGCAACGGACATGGCATGATCTAAACGTGAATGTAGCGCACGATTACCCAAACTAGAGCTCTTGCACTTCGATGGCCGCCATTTTCGGAAATGTTCCGCCCTGCCGTTTACGATATCCCGGGCTTGTCTAACACCAATGGGTTAGACTATCAGGTCTTGCTACTTGACTGAACTGCTGCTCAAGTTGTTGCCAGCATACAAGCCACAGATTCATCATGCCGGGACTTACTTGAGATATTACAACAGCAATTTGGAAATGCGAAGTGGATTTAGCAGAAACATCTCACACACTGAACCCTGGGCTGCGCACACTGAACCCTGTTCAGTCGTCAAGCGACGTGGTGGCCTTAAGGAACTTTTGTGACGAGGTTCAATTTAGTGAGAAGGGACTTGCGAGCCTTGGAGTGAGCGCTACGTCATACACTGCCATGCTGAATGAAGTATTGCGAAAGGTTATTCTTCTGGCATTGTAGAGGACTATTACAAACGGGAGAGCGTGGAGTCTGCAGGTTCAGTATCAACGTTCGCCAGCCGCACGCATTCTTCAGAAGAGATGAGCTGGTTTCTTCAATTTTTTCGCATCAAAGTGGATATTCGCAAGATAAGCGCACAGATCTCGACTCCAGCTCTTATTCACAACCATATTGATACTACTCAGAGCCTCCTAAAGCCTCCTTTGCTTCCAGCTGCCACGGTGCTTTACAATAGGACAAACGTTTCTTCCAAGTCCTGCGTTTTCTGTTCAGCAAATAAACATAGAACCGAAGGCTGCACTAGCCGACTCAGCCTAGCAGAAAAGCGCAGCATGCTCACTTCTTATGGTCGTTTTTTCAAGTGCACCGCTAAGGGACACCTGGCACGAGACTGCCGTCGCAGAGTACAATGACGGCGATGCAAACGTCGACATGCGTCTACATTGTGTACCGCAGGAGCAGCTTCAAATACAGATGAAGCAACGGAAGGTACATTTGACTCTGCTATGCATGTGCTGCAAACGGCGCAACTATGGAACATACCACCGAAGTCCTTCTTCAGACGTTTCGTGCGTGGATGACAACAGCGACAAATTTCTGTTGAATAGGTGGTGTTTTTGATAACAGCAGTCATAAAACCTCTGTATGGGACTACGTTAGCAAGAAGCTGAAGCTTTCTCCAATTAGAGAGATAGATTTAGTCATCGGTACGTTTGGACAAGGGCAATAAGAACTCAGCTGACGCGCTAAAGTCGTCAGCTTCATGCTTCAGAACCAACACGAAAAAACACGAGTCCTAATCGAAGTCGTTGTCCTTTTCATCTGTCATGACATGGCTAAAGCTCCGCCGCTAAATCCATTTCTACAAGGTCTTGTTGCAAAAGGGAAACGGTTAGTGGACGCTGTTGCTTTTCCTGGTGTGACGTGCAAACCCGGCGTAAGTCTCCTCATTGGCTCCGACCAGTTGTGGAAAAGAATTCCCAGTAACAGCGAAGTCCAGTCAGGCTTGAAAACCAATGGTCAATCGCCACAACACCAAACTGCGGTGGACGCTCCAAAGACCAACCTTCTTTTCAGGACTAGGTGGGCAGTACACCAGCGCTCATATCTGCGTGCTACGAATGGGCGTACACAAAGAGAAGGACCTGTACACCCTACAAAAATTTTGGGAACTAGATGCCATTGAAATTGTTGAAGAACTGACGATGAAGCAAGAAGACGTGCTAAAAATATTCAATAAAACAATCGGTTTAAAAGACAGCTGCCATCAGGTTGCGCTGGCATGGAAAGGCAAAGGGTAGCTTGACCGACAATCGCAAAGCCGCCATGTCGCGGTTGTACTCTCTAGTACGCAGGCTTTCACACAACAAAAAAAACAATCGACGCATACGACAAAACTATTAGGAAGCACGAGAAATACGGACATGCTGAGAAGGTCGACACTGATAACGTGACCAGCGAACTGGTTTAGTACATGCCTCATCATGAAACAATATGCGATACCTTTACGACGACGAAACTCCGCGTGGTGTTCGATGCCTCTTCAATTGGATAGGAGAGCACACGATGAATAGTGAACTTGAAGAGAGGCCAAACCTCAACGTGAACCTTCTGAAGATGTTTATCTCGTTCCATTTAGAAGTATTTGGCGTTACTGCCAACGTCAAGAAGGCGTTCCTGCAGATTTTTATAAGACCTTAAGATAGAGACGCCCCTCGTTTTGTCTGGTTCAAGGAAATGCCTTGTTAGGGGAAACCGCTACCCAAACTACAAGAAACAAGAATTACCAGGGTGCTATGCAGTACTTGTTTAGGTTCTTTTTTTTTCGACTTTTACTATGCAGTATCACTTCAACATGTTGTTGACTTGGTTTCAGGCGTTTCAACCGCTTAAGAAGCCGTAGAATTGTACAAACAGGCAATTAAGATAATGTAACTAGCCGGTATGAAGATGCGGAATTGGGCGACGAACTGCGGTTTGCTTCAACGCACCATACAGCAAAATGAAGAAACTCCAACTGAGTCTCATGTGACCAAAGTACTAGGGCTGTACCGGGACACCAAAGAGGATAAGCTAAGCGTCAACTTAGACTCTGTTTTGAAGACCCACAACCCGGAAAAGATTACAAAGCGAGTCGTACTTCGAACCACTTCCCAGATATTCGATCCTTGGGTTTTTTATCGCCATTCACCATACGAGTCATAACGTTCTTTCAAAGGATCTGGACCCAAGGACTAGATTAGGATGCATCACTGCCTCAGCCAATCAATGATGAGTGGTGCAAATGGATTGCAGAAATCGGACATTTAAAGGGTTTCTTTATCAGCCGACGGTCTCTAAATGGTTTTGAAGGCCTTGACACGCGATACCAACTACGTGTACTGTGTTTACTCGCGTATTGAACGCACTCACAAAATAAACGCATCCCCAACTTCAATCATCAAGGTTTCGATTTTTTCCCGTGTACTAACAAACGCACGCCCTACATTCATCCGCTGCAGTCCCGCTAACCAACACCTGGCGCCTCCTCGCCTGTTTGATCTCCTTCGTTTTTTTTATTACTTTGCCGACCCACCCCCCAAACCACTGGCAGGGTGGTAAATGTGCAATTGGGAAGCGCTGGACACTTAGCGAGTCTTAGCGAGTTGTAGGGCTGTGTTCACAGCCTCTCATGAGTGCACATGCGCGTTAGGACATCCAAGGCACCGAGCGCAGCGCAGCAAGTACACAGTACTGCTCTCAAAGAAGTAGCAACACTTTATTGCCTGCAGTAACACCGAAAACGTCGTACAGCGCCCGTTGCCAAATGCGGCGGGAAAGCAAGCGAGGCTTATCCACGGCACAGGCGAAAGTACGACGCAAAGGATGCTGCAAGCATGTCTTCATGGGTAAAAGGTTTCACGGTGAAACACCACTGAGGAAAACACTCCTTCGTGACTGTTCTGTGTGCTTTCACACTCTGTGACCACAGGGTCCGATCGCTCCAGCGAGGACAATTTTCGCTCGCGTTGGCTTTGAGAGTACCGGTAGCGTAGTACGACCATGCACAAACAAACCGCATCGATTTTCGGCCTAGCGTTTGGAAGAAGCAACAAAAGGTCAGCGTTCGCCGCAGGTGCAAGGCACTGTTGGTGAGTCGGAGCGAGCCCCAAGAACATAGGGGCCGGTGGACGGAAAACAAAGAGCGTGCTCAACCTCCGCTGTCCCGAGAGGTCTCTCTTACTCCCGCCGGCTACGCGCAAGAAAACGTTTTGAGAGGTGGCGCCACAGTTGAGATCCGGTTGCTGGAGATAGGTTAACACCACCCCTGTTCAGGTGAGAGTTGTGTTGGGGCACGGGAGTGACAGAAATAGCCGAAAAAGCCCACGCATTGGCTATGCGCTAGCCTCAATCCCCACAATGTGGTATTCTTAAAGCAACAGCTCTAAAGAAAGCTAATCTTCATGCTTGGCTCACAAGTTGCGGAAATTTGCAGAGTGCCTTCCTGCGCTTTTTTTATTTGCCACCACTATACCAATCGACAGACACCCGAAGTAATAATATTGCGGCAACTAGTGCTTACCACCAGTAGCTAATGGTATTGATTTTATTTGATGCAGGGAAATTAATTAGAACTGATTGCATATATTGGAAATGTCATCATGCATAGGAACATTATTTTTCAAGTTCACATGATTAACAAAAACTGTATAACACACAAAATATATTCTGTAGGTATTTTCTTTGTGCAATTTCTTTTTTCTAAATTTATGTAATAATTTGGCACCAGCAAGGAAGTGCATGAAACTTGCTCGTAATATGCATGTGGCGAATTGACACAAAATGAAGACAAGCCAGTGTCGGAGAGCGTGACGCGTATTTTTCATGTGCAATAGATTTTTCTCTGCAGCGTTCTCGTTTGCATTCTTGTCACTAGTCGATGTTTCGAATAATAAGACCCGGCATTGTCCATTGTAGCCGGTGGCTGTTAGTACGCAGTGCAAGAAGAAACCAGTCAACTGTGCTTTGGCATTGCATCAGCAAACGAGGACTCGTTAAAGGTGCACCAAGACTCGGCGAACGTGCAGCCATGTGCTGTTTTTCAAGTCTCTTTTCAAGAATAAATGAAAAATAATTTACCGCATTTTTGCGCGTATAACCCACCCCTGCAGATAATCTTCACCCTCACTTTCAGCTTCCTAAGAAAGAATAAAGTTGTCGCGTATTGCTCGCCCATTTCATATACAGAAAAGGCTGTACAAAAGCTACTGCTCAAGCAGTAGAGCCCTTGTCGCTTCATAAAGTGGTGCAGCCATCTGCGGCTTGCACGGAATCCGTGAGGCAGGCCTAGCTCCCTTGACAGTCGCCACGTTTCCACTTGGGCCATCTCGAAGACAATGTGACCCCTGCTTCTCACATCTTCTATGAACTTACTGGCTGCACCTCTGGCTCAAGGTGGACATCCATCTCGGGGCCACGAAAGGACCTACGGTCATAGTGCGCGACTTGTAGACTTTTCTTCTTTCTACACTGGGGCACACCAGACTCATCCACACCGTGCCGTCCTCCCGCTTTCCGATTCCTGAATTCGTCGGCGACTGCTATGATCTTAAGCTCTGGCTGTGGGATGAAGGGGTATCGCCAGACGCTACTCATAGACAGAACAAATCGAGCGAAGCTTAGCTAATGGGTCGAGATGTGGAGAACTATATTCGCGGACAACTTTCTGTGGCACTGAAGGGAAAGCTATGGGGGCGGAGCTACAGTATATGTAGTCCTCCACGAAGAAGTCTATTTGAGTCACTTTTTGAATGCTGGCCGTGGTCGTAAAAAGGCACTGCATAGAATTTGCTGTCTGCTTACACAGCTATTTGTGACTGAAATTCGACACAAGCTCTTTCAACGAGTAGTTGGAATAGCCGGAGGGTGACGAGCACATGGCTAAAGATAAATACATCATTTTGACTTTAAAATGCACCTAAAACGTGTGACATTTTCAGGCGTGCAAATGTGTGACATGACATTTTATGAAGCAAAACAAGTATTTTTTTTATTTGTGCAGTCTCTCTTTATAAACACCATCCCATAGAAGATAATGTAGTTTTATAATATCTTCACACGAAAAACAGACGCATTTGTGTTTCTATCTTCTTCAGCGATGGTACTCGCTCACCTGGTTTCATAGGGTTTCCTTCATTGCTGCAGAAATTCGTCCCCTGTATAGTGATATCAGCAAGGTGAAAAGAGCTTTCACTCGGTGACAACTTTTCTTGACAGCACCATGGAAGCAACACAACTGAAATGCATAACTGCTACCGCGCTAAAAATAGTACTTAAATTTACTGATATCTAATTTGCCTTGCTGAAATAAGCACTGCTTTATTAATTATGGAACACAAACAGTTGTGCAAAGTCGTACGTGAGATAGAGGTGTTGTTCACTTTGCAAAAATGCCTTGTTTTTCATTCTTAGACAGCACCACCTTTTCGGCAAGATCTTTTTCAAGCACTTTAGTATTTTTCAAGGTAAACATGGCATTTGTGACGTAGGGGCATGTGGAGCATAATGGAGGGTCACTGTGCAGCCACCAACGTTTAAAAATGTACTTGACAGTGAGCTTTACAATGAACAATAAAATTGCCTCTCGCCAAATGTTTCTCTAAAAGCAAAACCAAAATTCGCCACTACTTGCAGAGCAGCACGAATTCCTGAAAACCAGCTCCGTAGCTATTGCTGCATTGTTAAGAGGCTTATCGGCACAACACACAATGCTGTGAAGCAGCACGTGCTACAGGAAAAAGTCAGTATTATCTTACTTGGCCACTGAATTTTTGGGGTTTTTGGTGTGGGTTATATGCGCTAAAATATGGTAAGTGTAAAAGCTTGTTATGACGACCTATACGTCTTAAGTGTGGCAAATTTTAAAATGTAACATATTTTTCTAGAGTTAGATACATATTTGTGCAAACTTAGAAAAAGACAGATTTGAAAAAAGAAGCAGAAGGGAACAGAAAGGTCGGGTGCTCCGTTACTTCTTTTCTCGAATCTTTTTCCAAGTTTATCCTATTGTCTATGACGGCTGCATTTTCAATGGAGACGGAAATCTTGTAGGCCCATGTGCTCAGATTTGGGTGTACGTTAAAGATTCCCAGGCAGTCGAAATTTCCGGAGCCCTTCACTACGGCGTCTCTCATAATCATAGCGTGGTTTTGGGACGTCAAACCCCACATATCAATCATTTTTTCCTATTGTGTACTGTATCTGTGTTAAGGAACTAACCCAACAAGAAGTCTTAAGTATTTTACAGGCTCTCAGTTGCGCTGTACTTACTCTTTAATCCTGCTACTATTCAAAATGGATTCCACTTCACTTGAAGCAAAAAAAAAACAGGCATTTGCACAGGTCTTGTTTCAGTTAAAAAATATTCTGTAGGTTAGCCAGGTCATGATAAATACTCAACTTTTTCGTAATATGCTATATATAATATGTGAATTCAATTCAAAATTAATTGACCGAAGTTGCTCTTCGCTTCAAACCTAACCATTGCTATTCCTACAAGCCTATCCATAAGTTGATGAGATGCAGCACATAATTAGGTTTTTCTTTTTTTTCCACACTAGCGTTTCAGTACAGTAAACTCTTAGAAATGAAAATCTGTTTGAAACAAAACTGCTTCTCAATTAGATTGGTTTCATGCTTGCATTCTGCCTCCCTGTTTATCTGGGAACCCATTTTCTTGGTCCCTTCAAGTTTCATTTAATGAGAGTTTGTGGTAATTGGTTGAAGGAGTGCCAAAATTTCCATATTTTCTCCTTCAACACAAGCTGTTTCACACATTAACGACGACTTGCACAAAAAAAGAAAATAATGATTGCAACTAGTAGTCTGGTCTGAACATACATGTCCTCATAAAAATGGCTATATTTGGCTACAGATATAGCCACTTTGTATTTGGCTAGATTTGGGCAACAGTTTCTCTTTTGGCTACACCATGCCTTTGGACCTGCAACACTGGAGAAAGCCAACGTAAGCAAACGCTATCGCCGTGGCAAGAAAATGCTTTGCTCTGCGTGAAGATCTGTTCTTTCATCATTTCCCTTTTGGAAATGTGGCTAGGTTTGGGAAAAAGCCGAAGTGAGTCTAATAGGACTTGTTGGTGCGTAGTTATAATTCGGGAATAGTAAAGTAATAACACCTGTTAATACCAGAACAGTACATGTTCACTCATCTTCGTCTTTGTCCGTGTCGCGTTTGAGATACCGCATATACTTGCATATTTTGCGCTCCTCAAGCTGGCCGAACCAGCTCGCCGACGCGCGTACGAAAAGACTGGGGAGCTTGGGGTTGTTTGGATGGGCGCCGTGCGCATGGCGCGCAGATCAGGTGAGCACAGTCAAACGGGCTGCGAGCACGAAGTCACTTCTTCCGAAGACTTATCCCGAATTAGGATCCCTAGAATACCGTGCAAAAACACTCAAGCCTGCTGATGGGTCGCTGAAACTGCTGGAGCATTTCTCCCCCTTTTATTTCTCCGGCTCTAGCACCGTGTGAATGCAGGCTTGCGTCATCGCAGGGACAGCTTGCAGCTCTGGAGGCGTGCGAGAGCCTGTAGGGCCTGTTGCGCCAACTATTCTCCTGATTCTTTGCGTCCACGCTGCAACGCATGCTTGGTCGATTTTGGAAGTTTAATTTTTGCCATCCATCGTTTGCGTTTCTAGTGTTCTTTTGTGGTGGGCTATAGTGATTGCGGTAAAAATCAAGCTCGCTGTTTTAAAGTTTGCCAAAGAAAACGCGAGTTGTGCCACCGCCAAGCACTTTAGGGTTATGTTTTTCAATGTGTGACGATCGGCGCGATTTGTACGGAAGGAAGAGTGCGCACCTGCTTATAAAAGTTTCCCGTCTTTGAAGGACTTTTCAATGTTCAAACACTTAGGTCCTCCGGTATCGTTGTCGTGGGACCTAGTTTGTCTCAGCATTGTTGAGAAGAGCTTCAAAAAATGGAACATTCAGACGCGCTGGATAGAACTTAGGGCGATGCGCTTGGGAGGCTGGTGGCAGTGGCCGCAACGATGGTTCTCAGTTGGACCTCTCCATCAGCAGTTCCGACTAGACCGGGCGTGGCTAGATCTCAATACTAGTTCTGTTAAACAAGCAAGAACACTTCGTTCTTGCTTCAATTTGTTTTATTTTCTTTAATCTGTATACTTTGTTCGTTAGGACAATTGCACAATATCATATGCGTTCGAGAAATTCCCACATAATTTTCACACACCTCTTCTCAGAGCCCCAGAATCGCGAGAAAAAGTGCGCAAATCATGCGAGTAAATACGGTATACTCAAGCATACACAATGGAATACGATACAACTGCTTACATTTGCAAAATAACATGACTCTTCACATCTACGAACAAAACTGCTGCGCCGCTAAGACGCTCGATTCTGCATAGTGCATGTAACTGCGGTAGTTCAACACGATGCAAAACCTAGTCACAAAAATGAGTGTCCCAAAAGCGACAGCTGCTCCCGGCTATCGCGTAAATGGTACAGACACACTGATCCCTTCTGTCTTAACGTGACACATGTGACCTTTTGCCACCATTCGCAATCGTACCATCTCGCATGAGGGAACAGGCTTTAAAAGCCTCAGGAACTTCCCAACAAGGAAGTTCCCAAGTGTCCGCATGGCGATCTGCCAAGTCTTTACAAAGATGGTGGTGAACATGCACAGTCTCTTTTCAGCATCTGCTAGCCTGAAATCTTCCACAACACTTTTGTTCTGGCCATGAAGGAGGGAAAGAACTGTCAATGACCTGCTGGTTCTGCTAACACCTGGCTAGACAAAACGTTTCACCCAGATAAAAGTGAACTCAACCTGAAAGTGTGCAGCACAGAAGCCGGAGTAGCTCGAAAATGAACGCGTTTTGGGAGAAGGAGGAAACGACATCCAATCGGCCATACTCACTGGGCACAAAGGCAGTGGTGCATGTAAATTTCAGCCGACATTATGCAAATGTGACATGTTCCTGCTCATCCCGCATCATTTTTAAACTTACCCGCTCGTTCACCAAGCGCTGGAAAAATCTTCAAGAAGGACATGCCTATAAAAGACGTGCTTGATGACATGAGATTTGTTGGTGGCACTTCAATAGATGTCTTACCCAAGGAAAAGAGAAAAGAAATCTAGGGACATTAGCTCAGACCATTGCAACGTAAAATGAAATCTCGGTATAACGAACTTCAGGGGATCGTGGAAAGTTGTTATTTTGAAAGGTCGTTATAGTGAAAGCTCGAAAACTAACCATAAATACTTATTTTTCGTCAATCAAAGCGACTTACCTTCACAACGGTGGTTTTTTGAACTCATTTTCACAAGAAAAAAACAAATGCACAAGTAAACACCAAGAAATGCACGTTTACTTTAAAGAAGTCTGTAATATATATATATATATATATATATATATATATATATATATATATATATATATATATATATATATATATATATATATATATATATATATATATATATATACACGCGTGCAGCACAAACTTTGCAGCGCAAAGGCCTCCAGCTCATCCACATTTATGTGGTGCGATCCGGTTCTTTGGTCCCATCAGCCTGCTTTTTGCCTTACAGTTGCCGAAGAATATGGATTGTCTGGCTTAGCGAAAACTGCTTTCGCTTCTTCGTCAGAAGCAGAGATGGACTCATTTGTAGTATCATCGCAGTGCGAACACCGACATGCTTTGCAGACGCAATAATGAATCACCAAAAAGAGATGGACACGACTGAAAAAACAAGGCCTCCAAAAAAAATCATGAAGCGTCACGGCTGTCATCGCCTCTTTCGAAGAGAAAAAGTGCTAAAAAAGAAAATTCCTCGCATTTCGGTTTCTGCTTTCTTGCTGCCTCAGGTTTTCCGCACCCATGCTTCCTGCTCCGCAACTCCCACTTCGCTTTGCTGACCTTGCTCTCAAGTGTTGCCCTCGCCTCTGCGCCCGCTTGTAAACCTGCAGCGTCATCGTTTCAACAAAAACAAAAAAAAAGAAAGTCGTCCTTTCGTTTTTTTTTTTCCTTCACAAAGTCGCACGTCTTCCGAGAAACAAGGCGTCCGTTCACTTTGTCATCTGCTTGCGTACTGCTCCGGTGGTTGCGACGGATTTCAGAACATAAGTTTGTAGTACTCAGACGTTGGATATAAAAACCAGAACTAAATTAACGCTCGTTATTCTGAATAGTTCGATATTCTGAAGTACGTAGTAGTGAAAGAATTTTACATTAAAACTGTTAGCAGTTGGCGTGAGATTTTTAAAAGTTTGTTAATCTGAAAAGTTTGTTAATGTGGGGTTTGTTCTATCAAGATTTCACTGTATATAGGACAAAATACAAGCACATACGGACCCTTCATTTTCTGTCCTTTATTCTGCACTGTGCAATTCAACACTCTCAGAGTCAAGACACAACTAGCCCCACTGCCCGTTCTTTTGTTCCAACCATCACATTAACATTGAGTAAAGAGCATGACAGCAACATTGTTACAATGATGGAAGTGCTGCTCCAATTGCCCCAAGCTGCTCCAAAAGAGAAAGGTTCTCCATGCTGCTTCAAAGTGAAATATTTGCTGCTATTAACTTCTCCAAAATGGTGTTGGCAAACTAAAAAAAGAAAGTTGATGCATGGGGCCATCTCGTGAGCCAAAGCGAAACCAAAAGCAAATTGTATGCACTGGGATCATAGCATGCTACTCAGAGAGACGTAAATCCAGAAAAATTACAAGGGGTGACGTATATAAGGCCATGGTGACCAATTTGTATTTTTAATATGGGTTGTATTTTTATTTATACGAGAAATAAATCAAGGTTTCAAATAAAATTTAAGAAAAATAGCATGGTTCCGGGCTCAAGCAATTGCATTGTTCTGTTCAGTTTTTTTTTTCACCTTTTCGTGATTTCCATAGTTCATGCAGCTGAGGGCCATTTACCAAAGGTACACAGTAAAAGATAAAAAGCCTTTTAAAACGTTGATTGTGCTATACTTAAGTGTTTGTGACAATGTTCTAGGAAAAGACCCAGAGTATTCTTGGATGACCATTTTGGATGATTTCGCGTGTGTCAGTCGAGTAAAATATGTCGGTTGAGTAAAATTTCTTGAATGTACTGCAAGGAGACTAAAATAATGCAAAGTGTCTTGATAAAATAGAAATATAATGCAAGTTATAAACTGCTATTCGAATGCTGTTGTGATATATGCGCTGTTTTAACCTTGCAAGATGAAACAAGTGATCTCCAGTTCCCTGAGGAAGTTTAGCTGATAAAATACACTTGTTCAAGTATTGCAGTTTCTCATCATAATGTTACGGGTAGATAAAGTGTGGCGTGATATATTCACAACAGATAAAGGAGCACTAGTAGGCAGGCATACTAGATAGAAGCCACTGTGCACAGGTGACCACTGAAAATTATTTATCTTCGATGCCTCAAAGCAATATACTAATCTACTTCATTTCTTTTGTCTTTGTAAAGAATTGTACCACCATAACGACTACTCATAGTTCCTGTTGGAACCCTAGTAAAACCACTTGCTTTTCTGTTCAACTGGTTCCAGTCGATGTCCTGTTAGCTTATTCTAAATGGAACGAGTTGCTTAAAAGAAAAAATGTTGTTCGATGAGTCAGTCGGCATTGATAATTGAGTTTAGGAAAGAAAAATTGCGAGAGGACAGACAGAATGCTGTGACCCTTTCTTGGCGTGCCTTTTTTTGCACCTTAAAATCAATTGCGGAACAATTTGATCTCAGTTGAAAGCATTTAGATTATAAGCTGCACATTCTCACCTTTGATGGATTTGTAAAATTTAAAAATAGGATTGCCCTCTGAAAGAACAAAAACTCCTTGCACGTTGAGCTTGTGAGTCCTCGAGTTGTATTATATAAAGGACAGAGCAACTGCAGTTAGTTCAACCGCAACTACTGTTGCTGTGTCGGCTTTTCAGATGTTCTTGCCTTAAAACTGTGATGTATGAAAAAGCAGTTATGATTCTTGCAATTGCTTTTTTGCAATTACGGAGTGTTGTAGGCCCTCTTGTTTTCTTTTTCAGATCACCGAGCTGCTGCAATATGCTAGAAAGAACCGTGCAGTGGCAGCCACAAAGTGCGATGAGCGGTCCTTCCGGTCCCACTCAGTTTTCCGCATTGACATCTGTGGCCACAATAGTCACACTGGTCTGGGTTGTCGGGATAAGTGTTCTCACGTGCAATGGCCAGGGTTTTAAAGGAGCCTAAAACTGTTTTCAAAAGATAATGTTCTCTGGAGCTTTCATGTATCCAGGTTATGCGGTTAGAGCTATGTTGGTACTCCCTTCGGACAAATGCAACAATATCAACCAGAAGTTGAGAATCTGCCTATTACCGTATATTGCCGACTTTTTTAAGTAGGTTGACTTTTTCTTCATAAAATGGCCTTCCAAAGTTCGGGGGTCGACCTTAATGCAGAATCATAAAGTTGACTTTGAATCATGAAGTCGACTTTTCTGAGGGGTCAGAGGAACGGTTGTCGTCCTCAGATTCACTACTATTGCATGCATTGATATCAGCCGCAGAGGCAACAAAGTTGCGGGAACTTCTCCCAACGAGCATGCACGCCGATTTGGGAGCCGGACATTTTTATGATCTGCTGCGACGATCGTGAAACTACGGTATTGCTATGGTGTTTAGAAAAGGAGGTGCCAGCAAAGCGTGTTGGAGATACAGCATTTTTTCACGATGCTTCACTAATCTCATTACTGTTTCAATGGTAGCTTCACCACATCGGCGAGTTTGTCGGGTGAGATCGGCAA
Source organism: Rhipicephalus microplus (assembly GCF_043290135.1). Classification (NCBI taxonomy): domain Eukaryota; kingdom Metazoa; phylum Arthropoda; class Arachnida; order Ixodida; family Ixodidae; genus Rhipicephalus; species Rhipicephalus microplus. The sequence goes on along the minus strand of NC_134704.1, from coordinate 200,815,226 downwards.
CAACACCGGCACTCACTGCATATGGGAATGACGGCGCATTTCACTCACAAAGAAACGCGGCGTTCATTTATCGCTCGCTAACAATTTTAGGATATGTTTATCTGTCGTGAAAAACTCAACATGCATCTCTCGCTTACAAAAAAAAATACCGTTTGCAAAAGATCTGACATGTGTGTCTCACTTCAGTGGATAGCGTGCCCTAACAGCACTTGCTGACTAGGCAATGGAAAAGCTCGCAATACTTCTTGGGGAACTGAACCACATGACCAGTCACATAGGCCCACAAGCATCTTCACGTCTTTTTGCGCTCAAGCCTGTTCGCCATTTTCGCATTTCGCCTCGCTTGTGAAGGTGTGTGCGATTTGTGAAGCTGCTAAACGGACACCAAGAAGCCATCGCCGTACCAGCAACAGTACAGCGCTGCTTTTAAGCGGCAAGCGATCCTCTAAGCATAGTCGGAAAGCAACGTTGAAGTATGGCAGAAGTACCGTAAAAGCCTGCGTATAGCTTGGACCCGCATGTAGTCCAGGGTGTAATCGGGGAGAGTAAGTGCGACAAAAAGTTTTCACCCAAATATAGCCAGTTTGAAACAGAAAAATGCATTTATCGACACACTTCATTCATAGTCGTCGTTGGACGCACTCTCTTGTGAAGCTCCCTTGTCATAAATCTTCTCTCACAGCACATCATTCTCAGTGCCATGAAGTGCGTTCGAGATGGAGTACTTTTTGAATGCGCGGCAAACAAGCGCCTTGAAACTGCAGGCCCAAGTCTCGACTATACAAGTGCTCGAGCATGGCATTTCTGGCAAGGCCAGTTTCAGCCGTCCGGCAGGAGTTACTTCTGGTTCTCTAGACCTCATCCACTCTGCGTACAGGCGCTTGACATGGTTCTTAATTGGCTTATTAAGGCACACATCAAGCGGCTGCAGCTGTCATGTCATCTCTCCCAGAATGACGACGAGCTCACTGTGGGAGTCGCACCGCAGTCTCTTTAGAGGGTCGGTCAGGTGACACCGAAACCCATCGGGCGCAAGCATCGAAGGCTGCCCCAGCAGTGCTCCTGGCCGTCGACACTACATGGACTTCTTCCAGTCAAGCACTAGCGATCCATTCATCCACTCCTTGTCTTGTCAGCGGACGACGACATTTTTTGGGAAACTTTTCCCCTTTCAGCAGCATCTTTCGTTTGAACGCCACGTAAGGTGGTAGCTTGCGACCATCTGCAGTGCAGGACAACAATACAGTCACCCGCGTCTTTTTCGTTCTCAGTCACCAGCACAATATTTTGCCTAAAGCGTTTCTGATGCATCGTCAGCGCCCAGGGCATATCCTGGTAGACCGGCGTTTCTTCCCCGTTGCAGATCTGGCTCAGCTGAAAGGCGACAGCTTTTCGCAGCGAAATTACATACTTTTAAAACTTCACAAGGTCCTCTTCGTAGCTCTTTGGTAGCTCCTTTAAAATCGACGTAGGGAGAACCCAGTGCGACACTTGAAGAGAGACACTCAATGCTTGCTCTCATTGAAATCCTCTGGCTGACTGCTTTTGTCTTGGGAGATTTTTCTTGCCTTCACTTGTAGCAGCGAGATGTAATAGCGAGATGGCAGCTCATTGCTCCCGGACAGTCTGCGCGTTTTCGTTCCACGTCAGGAAATGCTCCATCCTTAGGTTCGCAGAAACATTTTTGCTGGCGGCTGCAAGCAGAGTGGGCGTCCTTCTGCTTCAGCCAACCGCTAATAATCTGCTCGTTGACTCCAAGCTGCCGCTCCACAGCACAGTTGCCAATTGTTTCGGCAGCAGCGATAACTTTTAAAAGCAGCAGAGTACAGCCTGCGCGGTGCTGATATGGTGTAAAAATCAGGGGAGAAAAATTGTGGCCATCATTATAATCGCCAACTTGAAGGAAAGGAAACTGACCACTGTTGCACACAAGGGTCTGTAAGACGGACACCTGCTATTGGCGCTAACACTAGCGCAGAAGTGCGCAAACACCTGATAATGATGCTAATAGCACCGCGGTATGCTAAAACTACAACTGAATTTCGGGTGAGAATTCTTAAGACCCGCGTATAGCACTAGGCGAAAATTTTGTTCCCTAATATTTCAAAGAAATCTCCGGGCTATACGCGGACTTTTATGATACAATGTGTAGAAAAAGTGCGTGAGGGAATAGAGAAAACAAAGGACCAAGATCTTTGTGTGCACTGTGATACGCTGTTCCTTTCGCGGACCTAAGTCTGAACGATACTCAACCGACACGGTTCACGCGGCGCTTTCTACATGCGGCATCTCAGTACCATCAGCACCCCTTGCGACGATGAGCAGCAGCAATAACTCACACGATGGCAGTGATGGTGACTGCCGCATCCTTCTCTCCAGCGATGACGAGTCGTAAGCGACGTTTCACTATCAAAGAAATGTTTCTTTGCATTACTCCCTCGTCTAAAAGATTTTCCGTATTTACTCGCGTAATTTTCGCACTCGCATAATTCTCGCACCCCCCACATGGCCCAACAAAAATACGATTTTTTTTCCTCGAGTAATGATCGCACCCTCGAAAACTGCCGCAATAATGTCGTCTGCTCGTTCCAACCACTGATGATGATAGCGTGTGCCATCTGGCACCATCTCTTAAGCATTAAGCGTACTATTATTGCATGAAGATTCAATTCGATCCAAGCCAAGCCAAAGTATCAAGTGTGCATTACGGCGTGTTTTGTATGTTGTGCCGGTAATCTTGTCACGTTATGGGGCGATACTGAAGCTACACGGCTGCTTTCAAGTTGAAAGTGATAGAACATGCACTAAACAACTGTAACAGGGCCACCGGTAGGCCCTTCGAAGTCTATGAGTTCTGCGTTCGCTACTGGTGACGGCAGCTGTAAGCCACCAAGACGCGTTGGTCCTGCCGTGTGCCTGAAACTGGGATTGATGGTAAAATTAATTTCATCAGAAGGAAAGTGCGGACGATTCTGTTAAATAGCCATCAGCCCAATACTGACGTTCTATGCTAACTTTTTGAGGGCTCCTGTTGATTGACGTACGCGACTGCTATGCCCACAAGCTTTGCGTATGGTATTCCAATTCTCGACTGTTTGATTGCACTTTTTGCGTCTCAAATAAATCTTGCCTTTTGTTGAACCTGTGCTTTTACTGTTGAGGTAAGCTTTAATTAGTACTTCAAGAGGCTTGCTGTTAGTTGCTGGGGTGAGAATCCCGATTTGCGGCCACTTCGTTTTCTTCTTCGCACTGTACGTTTTCGTGGAAAGTTTTCCCCGCGTAATTCTTGCACCCCCCAACTTTGCATCGGTTTTCCGCCAAAAAAAGTGAGAGGATTATGCGAGTAAATACGGTACTGTAGTGCTATGGACACAGCATGAGGCTGTGTTCTGATGATGATCGGTTTGTGGGGTTTAACGTCCCAAAACCACCATGTGATTATAAGAGACGCCGTAGTGGAGGGCTCCGGAAATTTTGACCACCTGGGGTTCTTTAACGTGCACCCAAATCTGAGTACACGGGCCTACAACATTTCCGCCTCCGTCGAAAATGCAGCCGCCGCAGCCGGGAATTGAACCCGCGACCTGCGGGTCAGCAGCCGAGTACCTTAGCCACTAGACCACCGCGGCGGGGCAGGGCTGTGTTCGGAGTCAACTTTTTTTTTCCTAGGAGGGGTTGCAAGTTAGGGGGGGGGGGTCGAATTTTTTTTTATTGCGACAAAGACTTGCCTTTAAGGCATAATATTTTTGTGTTAAATGTGTGCTGTTAGGCCGGTGTTGTGTATGAAATGAAGTAGTGTCTTGTGGAATCTGTTTTCATGTATCTAGTGGTCGTAACTGGCTGTGTCGCTGTAGCGAAGGCCTGCTTGAGCGAGGTGACGGGAGCGTTCTGGCTGCCACCCTTTACATGTCCATAAAAGGTGGTATTTATCTGCTTGCATCGCAGGAGTAGGACAATATGGACACGCATCACCAACTCGTAAATGTGACCACTGCCATGACGATATAACGGCCGGTGTAAGGGCCACCCCTGCCCGAAGCCTCCTAAGCACAACTTCCTCCGCATTGGTAAGGTGAGGGTGGGAGAGAGCATACACACGGTGGAATGAGAGCACGTGTATCGTGCCGAAGAACATTTTTACGGGTATGGAGTAAGTTTAGGGGCTGAGGTGGAAGGGGAATGGCTGGAAGGTCTATGTCAGGAGGGCAGTGCGCCTGCTGGTCACAAGATATGTTGTGTGGGTTCACAGCATGGCCTTTAACTCAATGTACTTTTACGCAAGTAGCCGTATTATGGTTCAGCTTATGAATCGCCTCGCAGATCTCCATGGCCTTGTGTACTTTCTTGAGCTCCTTAATAGCTCCTAAGGAGTCGGTGTATACGTCAATGTGCTTAATTGTGGGCAGCTTAGAGGTAGCATCTTGGATTGCATCATGGATGGCTTGAAGCTCCATCACAAGAAGAGTGGCTTCCATAGATAGATAACGCTGGTGGCTTCTGACAAAAGTATGCGTAGTACTCAGGAATGATCTCCTTCCGCCGTCTTGTAGGATAGCATCATCTGTACCGTATTTACTCGCATAATCCTCGCACTCGCACAATTCTTGCACCTCCCACATTGCCCAACAAAAATACGATTTTTTTTTTCCTAGAGTGATTATAGCACCCCCAAAAACTGCTGCAATAATGTCGTCTGCTCTTTTTAGCTACTGATGGTGATAGCACACGTCATCTGGCGCCACCTCTTAAGCATCAAGCGTACTATTGCACAGAGATTCAATCCAACTCAAGCGAAGCCGAAGTGGCCAGTGCGCGTTGCGGCGTGTTTTGTATGTTGCGTCGGTATCCTTGTCAAGTTACGAGGCGATACTGAAGCTGTACGGCTGCTTTCAAGTTGCAAGTGATAGATAATGCACTAAAGAACGGCAACAGGGCCGCCGGTAGGCCCTTGTAATTGATGGTAAACTTCATTTTTTTACGAGTGAAACTGCGCAAAATTCTGTTAAATAGCCATCAGCCCAATACTGACGTCCCACGCTTACCTTTTGAGGGCTCCTGTAAAGCGACGAACGCTACCGCTATGCCCCAACGTCCGCAAGTTTTGCATATGGTATTCTAATTCTCCACTATTTGCTTCCACTTTTTGTGTCTCAATGTAATCTTGTCTTGTGTTGAAGCTCGGCTTTTATTGTTGAGGTAAGTTTTACTTAGTACTTCTTAAAGCTTGCTGTTAGTTGTTGGTGTGAGAGTCCCGATTTGCGGCCACTTCATTTTTTTCCGTTCTGTACGTTTTCTTAGAAAGTTTTCCCCGCGTAATTCTTGCACCCCCTAACTTTTCATTGGTTTTCTGGCAACAGAAGTTCGAGGAATATGTGAGTAAATATGATATATAGTTTGCAGGTATTAGCGCATGGGGCGTCTATGGTGGAGTGTTCGCCAATTGTAGATTGTTGTAGGCCCGTGTGCTCAGATTTGGGTGCACGTTAAAGAACCCCAGGTGGTCTAAATTTCCGGAGCCCTCCACTACGGCGTCTCTCATAATCATATAGTGGTTTTGGGACGTTAAACCCCACATATCAATCAATCAATCAATTGTAGATGATGTGTCAGAGCGCCGTAGCTTTCTTGTTTTATTAGATGTGATTGTGGTGAATTCCCAAGGATGCATAGACTCGGACTGGTTGTCAATGCGAGAGCTACGTTGAAAGTGAGCATGCAACGCAGCTACAACCGGTACAAGTTGCCTTTTGATTTCACGAGCTTTTTCTCATGGTGTAACCAGCTCTGCAATTGTGTTAAGCTGCGCGTACTCCTGTAAAGTTCGTATGGGTGTGATGCGAGGCAATGCTGTTATTGTGCGCATAGCATCACGACTAATAGTCTCCAACTGTGCCAACTGGGCCAAAGTTACCGTTGAATTGCGTCTGGTATAAAATTCTTGGCGGCAGAACTGTGCGGATGAGCTGCCGAGCTACATGTGTACGAGCTCCAGCTGCTTTCGATGCGATGCAGCGAATCAGATAAAGTGTTTTTATGGAACTCTGCCTGACTTTTCGAAGCCAGTGCACTCCACTGCCGGACTGGTGAATATAAAGACCCAGTATGTGAACCTCCGAAGCCTCAGGAATGGTCACTGCACCTAGTGCAAATGTAAAAGGGCACTGCTTGAATTTTCTGCGTCCTGCTTTGTTAGCTACCTGAACATGGCATGATTTTTGCGATGTCTAACTCTGCGTTCAGAGTGTAGCTTTAAAGAACATCAAGGGCTTTCTAAAGCTGTTGTGCTTGTCTTGAGACGTCTTTATGTACAGACCATAAAGTCCCATCCTCAGCGTATATCAGAAATCTCACGTCTGGAATTCGGTGTAGTTTTTTTTTTTTACACTCGTACCCACAGCGCCATTTAAGCATTACAGGGGGGAAGGGGGGGTACACAGATATTTCATAAATCATAAATTTCAAGAACATTGATAGTGGAAAACTGAGGAGAAATAGCGGCATGCATTGTTGTCAATACACATGAATTACATAAAGATCAGCTATTCAAGACGAAGAGAGACAACACAAATGAAATTTATACTGTACAAACATAAAAAATACAAAAACGATGTGATAAGAACTAAACACTGCATAAAATTCGACTGCAGCTGAAGCCGGAATGAGATGTCAGAGAGCGGCCGCAAAAGCTTCGTTATCTATTTTGCTGAACTTGTCAGCAGGCAGACGATTCCATTCAGAAATAGTTTTGAGGAAAAAAGTGCTTTTAAAAAGATTAGTCCTGCAGCTACACTCTCTAACCTTGAGCTCATGATCTGTTCGTCTTGATACATAATGGGGCTGAAGAATATACTGATTACGGTCTATTCCAATCTGGCCATGATATATACTGTGAAAAAACTTCAAGCGCAAAATTTGCCTTCTTTTTTCTAGAAACTCCCATTTTAATGTTTCCTTTGTAGCAGTAATGCTAAGGTTGCTCTCATAGCTACCGATAACGTATCTTGCAGCCGTGTTCTGAACTCGCTCAAGCTTGCCGCAATCGGCATTTGTGGGAGGATCCCACACAGTGCACCCATACTCTAACATTGATGTGACGTAGCTCTTGTAGAAAAGACCAAGCTGAAAATGTGGGCATGTTGGTATTCCATGTTTAAGAAGGGTACGAGCACACCGAATACGAATACACAAAGAAAGGACACCCGCACACACACTTAGCGCTACTTTCAAAAGTTTATTTTTGTGTAATCACAACTCTACCTATAGGGCACAACGATAAGCACAACTCCTGCGCAGAAGTAACCGCAACATTACTACGCTTCATAATGGACACCAAGGAAATCAAATTCCTTCTTCGTCAGCGCAATAGAAGGCAGACTAACACACCTGTCACCCAACTTTTCAATCTCTCCTGCCTCTATTATCTCGCGTGTAAGCTGATTCCTATTTCTTGACAAAACCGCGCACGTGTTGAACAGGGGCGTACAACCACACTTTTTACAATGTATTGCTAGGAACCCACCTGTCCCATTTTTTACATTGTAATGATGCTCACGCAGCTGGTCATTCAAGCAATGACCTGTTTGTCCGACGTAGCAGCGACCACAAGATAGCAGCAGGCAATACACGACACACTCAGCGCACTCAAGAAACTTAATTTTGTGATTAGTTTTGCACGCCCAATTTTCGTTGGCATTTCTCGTCGTAATCTTGCACAACCTTTCCAACTAGTTTGGCGCTGAAAAGATCACGCGCACTTTGGCTCGCTGGGCAATCTTTTCGCGATTATGTGAAACCGCGTGTACGTAAGGTAACACTCTTGTATGATTCACTTGCTCAAATAATTTCGCCGCATTTCGGTTTTGGTTTTTGCTGTCCCTCAAGATACATTCAACTACAAAGACAAGCAAAGCTTGGGGAACCCGGGAACCAGCAACCTCTTCCTTTGCTGATCGAAACTGAATTGGACCATATGGTGACACGACTTCGTTAGGGCATTCTTGCAGCAAAGCTTCGTAATCGCACTCTTAACTAATTTGGAATGTGCTGAGGGGTAGGGGAAAAGGGGTTTACTTGCACCAGGTTCATAATGCCAACAGGTATGATTGCAGTTGAACGACAGGCGAAGGTCCAGAAACCTCATGGTGCCATTCTGCGGAAGCTCATGCGTCACCTATAAGGGCTCAAGACAATCCTTGATTACTGGTAAAAGGCCATTGAACTCAGCAACTAGCTGCTCGGTAGGACAATTCACAAAAAATAAGAAGTCATCTACATGTCTTAAAGTTCTAGCTACCTTAGTACCGTTCAACCTTTCCGACAGCTTCACACAAAGCTCACCTAAAAACAAGTCACTCAGTCGGGGAGCTAGGCAAAAACCAATGCAGATGCCTCTTTTCTGCAGCTGTGCACAATCCTCCCATAAATTGAAAGTAGACTTAAGGCAGCACGTCCGAAGTTCTAAGAAATGCCCACATGAAAGACCAACCTCGTTCTGAAATCTAATTGCACCATATTCATCAATGACTTTTTCAACAGAACGTAACAAATCTTCGTGAGGAATAGAGTAAAACAAGTCTTTTACGTCAATAGAAAAGGCCTCGAGGCGTACGTCATGGTTGATGTTCATAAATTTAATAACCTTTTCCGAATTCCTGACAAGGAAAGGGTCACAGATAGGTAAAATACCAAGCTTTGCTTGCAAAAACAATGCTACTTGTTTTTGCCAATGTCGCGTTCAGAGATTATAACTCTGAAGGGCACATCTACTTTATGCGTCTTTGCCGTGAAAAACACTGCTAAACAATCGCGCGTTTCCTTCTCAATAATTCTGACCAATTTATCTAGCTTCAACCGCTTACACAGCTTCTTAGACTCACTCCTTATTTTTGGAAGACGTACCTTGCTGTGACTGTCAAAGACTGCAAAGATGGCTTTGCCAGCCCTTTCGTGGCACTGAACAGAGGAGAATGCGAAGGTGAGAGAGTGAAAGCAAACCTGTTTAGCGCTTGTGGACAGCTTTGCGAAAGTATTACGGTACGGTCTCTCTCTTAAGGCGATCTGGCTAGCCCAGTCAAAACTCGTCGTAATGATTTCTGGTCTCCATTTAGCGAGCATATCTGAGCTATGCACTAATCCACTGAGCAGCGAGGAGAGCACTAATTCACTGAGCCGCGAGGAGCGGCTGCAAACGTCGTTTGCAGCCGCTCCAGGAGGTGACTCAATCGTCGCGCAAATGACCAGAGTTTCCCGCCCCTTTCCATTCTTCCTCCGTGGATGAACCTAATTGAAACCCAACCTGCCTCCCGTGTCTTAGCATTTCAAGCAAACATTTACTCAAGTAAACCCTACACCGAGTTTCGCTTCAAAGTGTTCTCTCAGCACCCACTTCGATGCTCATTTCAACTGCGTCAACGCCATGCGCACCGTTGCTGCTTTTCATCCCACTAGGGTTTCCCTCGAAGAGCTGGTTCTTTTTTTTCAGACCCTTCTCTACCACAGCAGGTCGATTTAGGGAGCCCCAAGCAAACGTCATTTTGCACAAGGGAAGCAGGCAAGCAGTGTGCAATTTGGCACATCGAGGAAGTGGAAAAAATGTCTGCAGCAACTTGGGCTTTCTTGAAAGCATTCTTAGATGCATAGCGAGGTTCCCATTTATTTTAACTGAGGCACACTTCTCACACAAATCCTTGGCGACAGATCGAAAACAAGCGGCACTGTGGAATATGTGTGCACCTTCGAGTGAGAAGTGTGCTTGACACGACACCCTTGCCGTCTATGCAGGGCGCCGGAACTTGGTGGATCTGGCCGGCAGCGAACGCCTCTCTGAATCTCAATCAGAAGGGGCCCGCCTGCGCGAGGCACAGAATATCAATTGCTCGCTTGCCAACCTCGGCAATGTCATCTTTGCACTCTCAAACCGGGTCAGTCGACACTTTTTTTTAGTTGTGTGAGTCTGTGTATTGTGGAGATTTCTGTATCAACATTAAAGACGTTCGAGCTACAGTGAAAGTGTTGGACTGGAAGGAACCTGGGAAAGTGCCAGAAAAGCCAAATGCCATATTATTAAAAGTATCAAGAAAAACTAAAGCAAATTGCAACCTTGCTATAGTATCATTTTTTGATGAATAGTTATCTTTCATAAAAGCAGTGAAATAGTTTTCATCATTTGAGGCTACGTACACAAACCTGAAGTGATTTAGCCGAGATTCATGTCATAGAAGACAAGACGAACAGACCCACACAGGTACCTGTGTGTGTGTCCCTTTGTCTTGTTTACTGCAGCAGAAATTTGTGCTAAATCACTTTTAAGATATACTGTGCTGTACTAACAAGGCCAAAAGTCGGCCTTTCTGTACATAAAGTGAATGCGGCTCAAGTTACTGTGTCTCAATGCGAAATTGGCTAAGAAACTTGAAACATTGAAATCTTTACTTTAATACGTATCAACGACACGATTATAACTGTTGCACCATCAAACGGCAGTCTCGGCTGTTCTCGAACGCCATCTATAACCCTCCGTGTCACACATGTGCAGCGCTTTGCATCTCGGGGATTGTCTGAATTTAACTGGATTACAATCCCATGGGACTGAATTAACGAGAGTTTGATGCCATCATACAATGCCATATTGCTGGCCGGGACCAGCGAGCACATTCAATTAGGGGGAATTTTCAAATTGACGAGCTCTTGCTGTAATACGTGTACACCAATGTGCGTGGAAGAGTTATTGCTCCTCCTGTACCCTTTTTGTTCTCTTAAAAAACAAAAGTGAGGAGCGGGGCCCTGATTAAGTGGTTCCCCATGGCAAGAGTTTCAACTCAAGGTGTTGTGCCTAGCACGTGCCCCTCAGGATGACCACGTTCTGTACCGGAACTCAAAGCTCACGCACTTGCTGATGGACAGCCTGGGTGGGAACAGCAAGACACTGATGCTTCTCAACATCTCTCCACGCGAGGAGAACATCAGTGAAACAGCCAACTCTCTCCGCTTTGCCACCCAGGTGAACATAGATCATTTCTGGACCAAGGAATTCCGGCACCATTTCCCATATAACCACTCCCTATCTTCACCTTACCACCGGTCTGTTTAAGTATAATTAAACTGGTAATGAATGCACATTAGTGGCTAAGGTACTCGGCCGCTGACCTGCAGGTCGCAGAATCAAATCCCTGCTGCGGCGGCTGCAATTTCGATGGAGGCGAAAATACTGTAGGCCGTGTGCTCAGAGTTGGGTGCAGGGACCCCACGTGGTCAAAATTTCGAGAACCTTTCATTGTCGCATCTCTCATATTATGGTAGTTTTGGTACGTTAAACCTCACACATCAAATAAATGTATGCACTTTATGTGCATTCATTACCAAGTCTTGATTGATTGATATGTGGGGTTTAACGTCCCAAAACCACTATATGATTATGAGAGACGCCGTAGTGGAAGGCTCCCGAAATTTAGACCACCTGGGGTTCTTTAACGAGCACCCAAATCTGAGCACACGGGCCTACAACATTTCCGCCTCCATCGGAAATCATTACTAAGTCTGTAGTCGGGGAAGTTTTTGATGATAAAGTGGAGATCAGAAGAGTGTTTTTCCCAAGTCTGTGTGCTTATTGTAATGCGCCCCGCAGCGGTGTTCTAGTGGCCAAGGTACTCGGCTGCTGACCCGCAGGTCACAGGATTGAATCCCGGCTGCAGCGGCTGCATTTCCGATGGAGGCGGAATCGTTGTAGGCCGGTGTGCTCAGATTTGGTATGCACGTTAAAGAACCCCAGGTGGTTGAAATTTTCGGAGCCCTCCATTACAGCATCTCTCATAATCATATGGTGGTTTTGGGACTTTAAACTCCACATACCTATCAATGCTTATAGTAATGCAGTGCATGCTAGCGATGCAGTTTGTTTCAGGCATGTCTTCACTCATGCGAAGATTAGGATGGGCTGAAAGTTTGTTTGCTATTTCACCAGAAAAATGTCTATGTAAGCTGTACTGCGCAGTGTTCTTTAGTACGTTGACCAGGAACCAGGCCTTTGTAATCTGGCTCAAAGTGGGGCCACTGCTATGAGTGGCCCCACTTTGTCCATCCAAGTCCTTATTGCGAAACTGACTGTGTGATGGCTAACCAATGTGAATAGAAACCAAAGTTGTACTTGGCACTCAAGAAATAATTCAATACGTGTTCTAAATGTCGGGGCATGCAAACATTTTGGACCCCACATACGCTTCCTCTTTTATTGCCTCAAGATTCACCTTATCGTCCGGCGGAGACAATGAGCATGCTAGCGCCAGAGCACTGTAAGGATTGTCGAGCGAAGCTGAGAACATGGGAGGGTCATGCTCTTTATTCAGAGAGAGTGGGTAACAATGGGGACAAGAAATTGCCGTTGTGCGGCGCTATGTGATGCATCACGCGAAACTGAACCTGATCCATGGCTCGTAGTTTACTGACTTGAATTCAAGACATGAAATGATGGACACTGCACTAACAACTGGAGATGTGTAAAATGGCGGAAAAGAAAGAAGGCACGAAATCTTTTTCACGCATACAATATGTGAACCCATCTGGCATGAGTTGAGGGCTCTAAGTGAAAGATAACCGCTATGAGGCATCTGATTTCAGCTTCATGCAAGTTATAGCTGGCTCGTGCATGCGTTCCCACTGTTATCGATATGCCCTGCTTTAATCGTCAGGCGCGTTTCTTCCTTCCTGTGCCAGTACAAAGTTCATCAAAATTTGGCGTGCGCTCTCGACAATGTGACAAGGTTAGCTTATGTTTGAATAAAGTCTGGTTAATGCCAGCCTTTTAGCAGGACGGATGCTCCTTGGTGGGAACTCGAGAGATGCTGCATGGCCAGCTAAAAGCCAAATTTCAGACAAAGTTTGGAGATACTAGCGTGCCCGTCGGGAACGTTGTGTCCATTCTCCGGACCGGGGCATTTCTTTTTTTCAGAGCAAAGTTTGGCAGACACTGTCCTAAAGAAGCTCCTCGGTCTGCATGAGCTCATGTCATAACGGCACTGTAGGTATCAAAACAATAATACCATGCCTTCTTTTTCTTCTGGCAGGTGGACCACTGCCATATTGGGACTGCAAGAAAGAACGTCTAAACAAGATGCCCTCTGTTGTACAGGATCATACTTGTGCATGGTCCTTGGACCTTTTATTTTATTTTATTTTTTAATTTAGGACAAAGTATATTACAGCTATTCTTACTCCCTTAGCAGAGAAGGGACTCGACATCACACTATGTGAGCTTGGTCGCTTTTTGTTAGCATGCGTACAACATTTGTGCCAATATGACACAATACCTTATTTTCGCGTCAAAACTGTGAAAGTTGTTGAAATGGCGCCACCACATTGTGCAACAATGACTATCTTCAGTGTTTTCTGTCGTGCTAGTTTTGGCTAGAAGTGGAGGCTACTTTATCCACCTGCTGTTTGACATAATTTTATGTAATCTATCCTAACGTAACTGTTAAATAAATAAATAAAAAATAGACACAAAGAGAATAAAAGGTTAATTTTGTGTTCTACACGAGAAGATCGGTGCGTGGAATCCTTAATCCGGGATTCCTGTTAGCAAGGGCGTCCTGGGTCTTTGGATCCAAGCTGCACAGAGTTGTTGCCTCCTACCCTTCCATGTAGTGTTGTGTCGTGTCTTGGGTAGCGAAATTGGACTGCGTGGACATGACAGCAGCTCTTATATTTTCTGGCACTGTTCTTTGATGAATAGAATGTAGTTAATTTGAGACACTTCCACTGCAGTGACACTGTTGTTGTGAATGAGACGGTACAAGAATTTAGAAGGGTGAAAGGGGAGGTTGTCACAAACGAGTGCTCAAAAAAGGGCGCGCTGCCGAATTCTCGTGACCAAGCGTTAGAGAGGCGCCTCAAGGTCAACGATAAAGAGAAAACAAGCATCCAAAGACTCCCTGGGTGCACGTCTCTCCCCCTCGGACGCGTCGTTCGGCCGATCAACGGCCTCACATTGGCGGCTGAGCAAGCCCTGGAAGGTTCTCGAGGGAAAAGGGGCGTGGTGATGCAGAGTTTTCTCATGTGTCGCGGACCGTCCTCGAACCGTCTCGCTCTTTCCCCAGCCTAGGCAGCGCATCGCCCCGACGGAAATGATGAGAATTTTCTGGAATCTAGCGCGAAGGGTATTTAACCGAGCAGCAGAGATGGGAGATCAGGAGAAGAAAGGATGCGCCAGAGTGCGTAGGGTGTTCCGCCGTGTAGGCGGCGAAAGTTTTGTCCTCAGTGACAAAGCAGGAAGAAGGAATTTCACGCCAGTGTGCGTAGGGTGTTTCCGCCATGTCGTCGGCGAAGCCTTTGTTCGTCAGTGACAAAGAAGGAAAAGAGGATTTCGACCTGAGGGGTGAAGACTCGTGCTACAGGCAAGAGTGTGTGTCTACCGCCAACGAGTGAAGACGCGTGGCAACAGCTGCGCGTGGGAAGCCGACGTGTTACCGGCGAAGAAGTTAGGTGCTTGGAGAGCAACCAATTGAAGACGCGAGGTTTCCTGGAAGAGAAACTTCGGGGGCAGCGGAACGACAACAGCACTAGACTTTGAGCGAGTGATTCTCGGGAGAGTATCATTCAGACTTTCGTTCCAAGGACTTTGGACTGAATAAGTTTTCCAACTCTTTAGTCTTTAAGTGTCTTGGATGTTCGATGCATGCAATTGCATTGTAGTGCGTATTGTTGTTTGGGTCCGTTGTTTGGAGCGTGGCTGACTGTACTGTGTAATATGTTGTTTGATTGGTACCGTATCGTATTCAACTACTGTCGAGTGGCATATTTGTGTATCGTTTTGATCTGCCATCATTGAGAATTTAGTTTTGTTTTGTTTGTCAACTCTCGGCTCTGACTTGTTCTTTGGGCCACAGCCGGTGTCCGCTGGCGCGCCAAATAGGAGCACTTCTATATTAGCCACGCTTTTGTGGTGCAGGTCGGCGGGCCGATATTTCGGTTTTTGGAATTAGCCCGGAAATCGCCTCCCCAATTAACGGGACCTGTGTCAATTATTCTGGCGTCCGCGACAGGACCTTTTGGTGCACAGTGTGTCCAAAGTAGTGAGAAATAGCCTTGAGTCGTTGATATTGCTATCGGAACAATTTTTGTGTGTTGCTTAGTGTTCTCGTTAACGAGTGGGCAGAGAGTGTTTCGATAGACTGAGTTGGTAGATATCTTGTGCACTCGGCTAGATTTTCATTTGAGAGGCACCGGCACTATGTATCTGGAGAAGTTAGTAGCTCTTGGTGAGAAGATGGGTCTTTCTTGTGCTGAACTACGGAAGTGAGTCACCCAGATGGAAAAAGAAGAAAAAGAGAGGGCCAAAAAAAGAAAAGGCAGCTGAGCTGAAAAAAGAATGGTTGGCGGTTGAAAGAGCCAAAGCGGAAAAAGGCAGCTGAGTTGGAGAGAAAAAGGCTGGCCGCTGAAAGGGCGAAAAAAGAAAGAGAGGCAAAGGAGCGACAGCTGAAAGAAGAAAGAGCAGCAATTGAAGTTGGAGCTGGAGTAGGAAAAGCTGGCAACTGAAAGGGCGAAAGAAGAAAGAGAGGCAAAGGAGTGACAGCTCAAAAAAGAGAGGAAAGGGAACGGTAGCGACAGCACGAGATGGAACTCAAGCGGCTCCGATTGAAATAGCGAAGTGAAACTTCCGTCCAAGATAGAGTTCAAAGCAACGAACGGGAAGATCGTGGCTTCCGCTTGAACCCAAGCAAGCTGCTCGTAGCGTTTGATGAAAGGAAGGACGATCTTGACGCATATTTTCACAGAATTGAGACGATTGCAAGGAGCCAGAACTGGCCGGAACATCAACGGGCAACTGCTTTGAGTACCTGCTTGAGTGGCGAAGCGCTCAGTGTGTACGGTAGGCTGACGCCGACCGATGCAGCCAACTATACAAAAGTGAAAGCTGCTTTACTGAAGCGATTTAGGTTTACTGAGGAAGGTTTCCGGGACAGATTTCGGACAGAAAAGCCAGCTGATGGTGAGATGGCTACGCAGTACGCCGCCCGACTTAGCCATTATTTCGACAGATGAATCGAACTTTTAGGCACAGCGCAGGAGTACGATGAGCTTAGAGAGCTCCTTATTAAAGAGCAATTTCTCACTAGTTGCCAACCAAGCCTGTCGCTGTACTTGAAAGAGAGGAAGGCTGAATCGCTTGAACACATGCTTGAATTGGCCGACCAATTCTTGGAAGCGCATGATGGCACAAATTTGGCCAATGTCAAGAAGGAGTGTCCCGAAGATTCAAAAAATTCAGCACCCGAAGAAAAGAAGCGTGCACCGGAGAGTGTTCCGCGATGTTTTCTGTGTAACCGAGTGGGTCATCGCGCGAACAGCTGTCTAACTAACTTTACAAGCCCTACAGCTGTAAAATGTTTCAAATGTGGTCAGACTGGGCACAAGGCAGACGCATGTCGTAACGGAGTGAGTCAAACTCGCCAGGTATCCTGTGTGCAAGTGGCACCAAAACCGTTGATGACAACGTCACCGATGGAATTGTAGAGTTGAAAAATGGGGAGAAACTTTCTATTGTGGGTGCTGTAATGACAAAAAGGCCAACCGGTGTTACGAAGGGCCAACGCTGCCTGGAAAAGTTGCGGGCAAGAATATTACGGTGTTAAGAGATACTGGTAGCTTCACTGTTATCGTGCGGAGAAATTTGGTGCGGAAAGGTGAGGTAACAGGCAAAACGAAACCGGTTTCCCAATTGACAGTACGATTGGGATGCTTCCCAAAGCAGAGATTGAGGTTGAAACCCCTTACTTCTGTGGGAAGGTTACTGCGCTATGTATGACGACCCCTCTTTTTGACCTCATCATCGGAAACATCGATGGGGCGCGAGGGCCGAGCGATCCCGAACGTTTGGGAGAAGACCCGAAGATAGAGCCCTCGCCAATCCTGCGACTGCGAAATACAGTGGACGAGTCTCCCGTGACGGATCTCACTCAAGCCCAAGGTGAAGCCGCGGTGCAAGAGACAGTGAATCAGGAGATGATCGTGTTGAACGAGAGAACGTGCTGGGCAGCTGGACTTAAGTCGGCACGACCTCAACCGACCGACAGTGTAAAGGTGACGGAGTCGTCCAGCCAGGCCCAATGTCATAATATTAGCAAGCTGGTGAATAACCAGACAAGATCGGTTGAAAGTTGTATGTACTTGTATGTGCTTGAATTCTTATACATTTTGGTTGACTTATGTTGCCTTCCCGATTTGCGCATCTGACACTTGTTTCTTTATTTTGTCTTTTTTTTGTGTGTTATAAATGTTGTACCCACCCCCTCTGTAATGCCCTACGGGCCCTGAGGGTATTCTAATAAAATAAAAATAAAAATAAAAGTTATGACTTGTTAACAGGGTCGGAAGTGAAAACGAAGGCTGAGACGCCACCTCAGATACCGTCGTTGGAAAGGGCTCGCCGAAAAATAACGAGGAAAAACAAGAAGAGGTCGAGTGAGCACCGCAAGAAAGGGGGCAAGCGCCCCTTTAAGTACACAGGATAGGTGCTGAGGTCAAATCGGAATGTGTTTGGCAGTGCTGAGTGCGATATGTTGTGTTAATGTTGTTGGTATCCGGCGTCACAATTGTATGTCGAGCGAGTCAAAGTGTTTGTTGCGGTGATGCGATGTATAGGATTGTACAATTGTTGTAAAGGCAGACCTCTGTACATTTCTATTGTCTGAAATGTTTGATGGAGTGTTTTATTTATGTACCTGTGGTTATATTTCATGTGTTGTGAGATTGAACTGCGATGGGCAATTAAGTGTTCTATTGTGAATGTAACGCACCATGAGCGAAGGACTATGTTAGTCTTTAAGTGTGTGGTTACTGTTCGCACTCGTTTTTGTGGTTTTGACTATTATGAGATAATATTCTTAAAGTGGGGGGCAGTGTCACATACGAGTGCTCAAAAAAAGGGCACGCCGCCGAATTTTCACGACCAAGCATTAGAGAGCCGGCTCAAGGTCAACGATAAAGAGAAAACAAGCATCCAAAGACTCCCTGGGCGAGACGGACCGTCCTCGAACCGTCTCGCTCTTTCCCCAGCCTCGGCAGCGCATCGCGCTGACGGAAATGATGAGAATTTTCTGGAATCTATTGCGAAGGGTATTTACCCGAGCAGCAGAGATGGGAGATTAGGAGAAGAAAGGATGCGCCAGAGTGCGTAGGGTGCTCCGCCATGTAGTTGGCGAAGGTTTTGTCCTCAGTGACAAAGCAGGAGAAGAAGGAATTTCACGCCAGTGTGCGTAGGGTGTTTCCACCGTGTCGTCGGCGAAGCCTTTGGTCCTCAGTGACAAAGGAGGAGAAGAGGATTTCGACCTGAGGGGTGAAGACTCGTGCATGAGTGAGTGATTCTCGGAAGAGTATCATTCAGACTTTTCTTCTAAGGACTTTGGACTGAATAAGTGTTCGAACTCTTTAGTCTTTAAGTGTCTTGGCTGTTCGATGCATGCGATTGCATTGTAGTGCGTATTTTGTTTGTGTCCGTTTTTTCGAGCGTTGCTGATTGTACTGCGGAGTACGTTGTTTGATTGGTGCCATATCGTATTCAACTAGTGATGAGTGTGCATATTTGTGTATCATTTTGATCTGCCATTATTGAGAATATAGTTTTGTTTTGTTTATCAACTCTCGGCTCTGACTTGTTTTTTGGGCCACAGCTGGCGTCCGCTGGCGCGCGAAATAGCATCACTTCTAAATTGTCCACGCTTTCGTGGTGCAGTTCAGGGGGCCGATATTTTGGTCCTTGGAATTAGCCTGGCAATCGCTTTTCTAATTAACGACACCTGTGACAGAGATGTGGTTCAAAATTTGTAGCCTATAGCAATGAAATTTTCGCTCTATATAAAGGCTTTCACGCTGACTTGAATTGTGTTAATGAGTTTTATAACAAGTTGCACTGTTCTCGTTTTGTGTCCTCACTGTGTTTAAACTATAAATTCTTTTGGACAAACTTATTATGCCATTAAAATTGTATGGTTTTCAGCCATTGATGGCTCATATTGCTCCACAATAACTGTAGAAAGCAAATAACTATCAAAAAAGTGTGTAAAAAACGTTTTGGTCAAGAAAACTTGTAATGTGAGAATTCTTGGACTCCTCAGCCCATAAGTATTTCTTACCTTAAGTGTGCAATATTTGTAATATAAATATCAAGTTTTAAAGGAGATACTTGCACCCTTCATATGTTATGGAATATATGGATAAAATTTTGTCCTGAGCGGGCTATCAGCAGTACCAAAAATCATGATGTCCAAAGTGGAAAAGTTGCCCCGAAATGGATCTTGCAAAACTCGTTTTAATAGTGTAATTATAAGCTCATTTATATAGAAAAAATCTATTTTTTAAATTTTTTCTACCATGAAAGCTGGGCAATCATGGCTATTTTGTGCATGTGGCTTTAATGAACACTTCATGCGAAGTTGCAATGGCACGCAGTCAGGTGACAATTTCCATGTGACTCTGGACAATGTGCACTTTTTTGTATTTCAACAGCCCCTTTTGCTGTTTTGAGAACAATTTCAACCTATTTTGAGTTTAATTACAATCCTCAGATTTTTTCAATCTGAAAGTAGAGAAACTAAACTAGTGGAAGCAAATGAAGACGAAATACATAATTTTCGAAAAACTTCCATCTTTTTACTCGCTTCTTCTGAATAAGTACTCGCTGTTTGAGTGGACACAGCATATCCTGAGTATTCATGATTGCACACACCTTATAAGGGCATGTACAAGTGCAGTCACATATGTTTAAAAAGTTTTTGGCGAAAATTTAGAGCTGTGTAAGATTTGTGCGGTCTTGAGAAATGAAACGACAAATGTGTGCCAGTTTGTTTTCTTTTTGCACCTCTTGCCCCTGATTTCTGAATCTCTTGAATGTACACATTTATGTTGACTCACCATCGTTTGCACTGTTCAGCACATTGCTTTTGTTGAAATAAAAATGCTCTACAGGTGCACTGTGTGAGAGTTAGCTTATGTTCATTGAATCGCACAGTAGCGCATGTGCCAATAGCAGCAATTTGCTGCTCCAAAGCTCGTTTCAGCTGTTACACCTAAGTGCAGTATGTTAGACCTTGGTGCTTCACTTCCGCAGCACTTTTTTAGCTTTGTTCAGAGGTGTGGCAATGAATACTCAAATGTGGAAGAGCATTGATAAGATGATGGAAGCAGCCACGTGCAGCATTCAATTGCAAAACAAAAGCCGAGACATGCATGCATCACCGCCGAAAGTTTTTGTGTATAGTGAAACCTGCATTTGTTCGCACTATTGCATGACAACTCAAGTGTTCATTGTCAGAAAGGATATGCTATGCAGCTCCTGTTAGAGAACGCAAGCAGATTCCTTGGATATGTTCTGATTTTACTGTTGTTGCAATTTTCATGCATGGCAGCACTGAAACCAGGGGTGCAACATTTCTTTATTTTTACGCCAAGCTGAGCCGAAACCATGAAATTTGTTAAAATCGCACCTTGCTGTGCCTTAATGCCCGACCAGCCCCACAATTTTTTATGTACCACTTCAGCAAGAAATAGGCAATGCGTAAATAGCGGGGTGGTTCGGCATACTGCTTTCATTGAAATAGCAGTGCTCACATTCACGCGATAGGCAATGGTACTCTTTCTTCACATATTTTTTTTTCTGAAAGTAGGTCTTATTTGTTGTACTGCTCCAAATTTGGGATTTTGGGCTAAGAAAGAGCATTTCTTTTTTACAACCTGCTCCAAATTTCGATTTTTGTGCACCAAAAGTAACATTTTGCTGCTCTGGAAATCGCTCCTATTCGCGTTTCTGGTGTCATGCACCGGTGAAATCTGCAATGCTGTTTTGGCAGCTGTTTTTCATAGTTCTGTGTAGCATTCTTTGACTTCATATGCAAGTGTTTGAATGTGTTGAAAGTTGTGCTGCGTTTACATTTGGTTTGTGAAGTTTCTTATATCTGCACAATGAGGAGCTTTAACGCATGGTTTCGATTCAGTTTTCGTGCCCCATGTTGCCATTTTCGAATGCTACAGCTCTGCATATTTTTGCACAGCTAGTGACCATCTGTGAATGTTTTCTTGTATTAGTATATGCTTTTTCACAATGCCAAAAGTACTACTCTTGCAGCAAGAGTTAAAGAAGAAAGTGCAGATGGCAACGCCACCTTGCAATTCCCGCGTCAATCACCGTGACATCTTGAATGTTTGCAAGGGCGTTTCTGATGAGTGAAAATGAAGCCCGCTGAGGGGCCCAGGAATTTAGCGTACCAAGTTTCAGGAAATGTCTTTTTTGCCAAAGCATGGAAAATGCTTTGAATCCCACATCATCACGTGTGGATATTTTGGTCAGAAATTCAACGCTAAAGCTTCGACCTTGATTTTCTCCTTTCATAACGAAGATGAGGTAAAATAAAGATGAGGAAATTCGAAGCTGATTCGTCAAACTAGGTGGATTCATTGTCTTACTTTAGTGTCCCTTTAAGCTGAATATCGCTGGATTTGACTTCTACGAGTGTCAGAAAATATCTTGAGCTGTGCACTCTCGTTGTTCAGGACATTGAACAGTCCGAATAAGCAGTTTCTCTTCAATTAGTTGCATCAAGTGTTTGCCAATTTTATACAACCCTATAACCTAGGGCCGCTTGGGCGAAATTTCACTATTCTGCCTGCTTCCACGCCAGTGTAGTTGGGGGTGGAAGTGTTGTGCCAATTGTGCCAATATGGCCTGCTTTGCCTGAAAGGAAATTTGAATGTGCAAGGCCAAGTTTAGCAGAGTCTTATCATTGACCCAAAAACACATGCTGGATAATTTAACACCATGCGTAGATTTTGCGTCATGTGCACCAAATGCATGAATCTTCTTAAAGGGGCCCTGAAACACTTTCTCAAGTAACCATGAATTGAATTCCCTAAAAGAGCCCATTGCCTCACGAATTAATGGCGCAACAATATTAAAAATTTGTCCAGTACAAGCGGAGTTAGAGATTTGTCAAACCCTACAAATTCGTTTTCTTCTCGTCCTAATAAAAGCGCTGGCATAGTCAAATCTTAGGGATTGCCAAAATTGGAACGAAAAGTGTCGAAATTCTATTGCCGCAGGCATCATTGCCTGCCGACGATTGAAGCACGACTAGGTTAGCCACCCTAACTAGGTTAAAGTGGGCTTTTCTAGCTCACTTAAAGTAGGTTAATAGGAAACAAATAACCAAAACTAACATCTGAGTATAATTTTTTCATATAGTCGTAATTTTACATATGTCAAAATTAACCATAAATTTACTTAATCGTTTATCTGACCCTTGGCTGAATGGTGGTTTGCCTCTATTTTCGGCGGAGTGCTAAAAGGGGGGCAGGTGGTCGAAATTTCCGGAGCCCTCCAATACGGCGTCTCTCATAATCATATGGTGGTTTTGGGACGTTAAACCCCACATATCAATCAATCAATGCTAAAAGGGGGGGGGGGCGTACCCAGGTGATCTGCTGTTAGATCTTTTTAGTTCCGCACATTGCCTGGTCATCGAGGCATCGCACACTTTGCGTCGTGGTTTCGCTCGTACCTTCCGTAGTTTATTGCGAAGCAGCTCTTTGGCTAGCCTGTCTAACGCTGTCCCTCCGTCCGCACCGCAGCCCTCGCCGTAGGTGTTTGAGCTGTGCCAAGTAACTCGCGTCCTCTACGCAGTGCGCGATGACATATCTCCCCCACCTGCCACGCGCTCGCTACGCCAGGGCCTACTCCTGACTTGGGCATCATCTCAACTGTGCCATCTCTCTTCAACTGTCGGCGAGAAAAATCCGAGGGCCGGCGTGCTGCACGCGCGTCCAGAATCTCGCGGACACGGAGGAAGCAAAGGTAGGAGAAGCCCTGACGTCACTCGTTGTGAAGCCGCGCTGAAGCCACAAGTCGGCCATATTGACTGGGCTATTTCTTCTCCCTGGTTTACATCCGAATGTAAAGCAGAAGACACGACTTTCTCTCCGGCTCGGAAAGCACGTGAGCTACGCCGCGCGCGTGTCGTGACGATCCGAAACTAATGGAACGGGGCTCAACACTCTGGGCTAGCGCGATACCTTCGGCGAAATTATTTCGTCTGGGTCATAACAGCCAGTAACAGCTCACGGACAACGAAGCAAGTGCAAGAGAACGCGTGCTAGATGCACTGAAGGCGATTGTTTTCACGTGAATAATTCAGCAACTGTACAGACAACACGATCGGTCGTGCGCCATCTACGGTTGCATTCCGCCACGCGGCCGACGCAGCGTTCTGCCACTGTGTCAGTGTTCCGCGTGAAACTCAGCGGCGTCAGCATTCTGTGACCATGGTGACTTTGAGCACGGTGCAAGTGAGACTTGAATGCGGTTGCTCTAAACTTGAGATTACAATGCTGGGGGCGAGTATAACAAGCGGAACAGAAAATTCGTGAGCTCTGTGGCGGTGTCGCTCACTGAAGCAGACAATAACGGGGCTCACTTTTCTCTTCCTTTCTCTCAAGAACCACTTCAGAAAATGAGTTTTATTACACACATGCAAGTTGTTACTCTTCACATACTGAACATGAAACTATGCATGTGCACATGGTCCTCATTGCGTCTTGATGGGCACAACAGTTTCGTTCGTTGCCACAAGCAGAAGCACTGCCCCAACCGTCGTTTTATTTCGTCATGGTGCCGAACGCGATTTCGCTGAACACTTCGAATGCTTCATCCTCGTCATCCGCCGCAGGACACATGGTTGTGCGCTCGTTCTACGCACTGTTCAGGCTCAGTGGTGGACGAAAAGCTTTGTAAACGTTGCTAAGAGTACAGTAACAGCCAGGAGAACACTGCGTAAAGGCTGTTTCACATGACACAAAATGTAGCAATTTTCACGCTACGATTTCGCTCGCAGCGAAAAAAAGGGCAGTTCGCTCCCGCCGAAGCGGTCCGTGGCGAGCTTCCAACATGTTGGAAATTTTCGCTCTGGGCTGTGTTCTAATTTTTAGACAGCACGTAGACAGTCTACGCAGACTGCTTAGAAGACCACACCGAGCCCATGCTGTCCGATAATCGGAACGTGTTTAGACAGATTTGACGCGACAATGCGCCACATCACGTCGAGAAGAAAAAGCTGAATGAAACAAACGTAACAGTTGTAATTTCTGGCTTGTTTTGTGTTGAAATCAAAGACAAATAAACTTTACTGACATTGAGCGTCTGGGAAAGCGTCTGCTTGTGTGTAGACGGCCATTATGGCGAGATTTGATCTATCTGAGCGATTCTCTGAGTCGCCAATTTGTTTAGACAGCAAAGGGTGTGTTCCAATACTCATTGTATACGGCTAAATAGACAGCTAAATGGACGGCGGCCGTCTGAAGTCCCATTCAAATTTTTACGTAGCCCGCAAAGTAGACAGCTCTGAGAAGGACGCATCGTAGACAAATACAATGCAGGCTACTTTGCTGTATAAACAAGATGGTGGCTCAGCAAATCACTCAGATAGAGCAAATCTCGCCGAAATGGTCGTCTGCACACACGTAGACGCTTTTTCAGAAGCTCAATGTGAGAAGCTTAGTGTGGGGCGCCTGCACCAGTAGGCGTTTGGTGTGTAGCGACACCACGCACCCGATCTAAAGGGGGAGGTTTCGACCCCCTCTCACGCCTAGCCGGGCGTGGCTTTGCCGTGTCCGGGGAAAAGGGGATCCTGGGGGTTGAGCCACTGCGGGGTGATTGGACCTGTAAGGCCCCCCAGTGGCGGCAACACACCCCTTTGGCCCCGGCTTCACGTAGACGGCACCCTCAGATTGACCCGCCCAGGGGGAATCGGCAGTCGCCTTTTCCTGTCTCCACCTCACATCTTCGTCTTTTCTTTTACTTTAAATCTTTCCTGTCCTCGACTCACTTCCATTGACTTCCGTGTTTCCTGGCGGCAAGGGTTACCCCTGCGTGGCTATCCTACCTTTGATACACCATATTTGGTTATAGTGGTGGCGTACAACTGGCGTCTCCAGGCCTGTACTTACAAACCCTGCAACGTCCCCTTGTAGGACTCCATGGTGGGTGGCTGGCGCCGCTGCCGAAAGTAAACATTTACATATGGATAGTTCCTTCCCCTGACTCCCTGATCGCCCTCAGAAAAGAGGGCGCACCGATGAAGTCTTCCAGTTTTTTGGTCACCAAAAAGTATTTTTCCCTGATTCCACGTTATCCACGCTGACACACCCGGCAAATCAGTGCGAACGCTCTCACCTTTTCTAGTTTCAAAGTCTTTGACGGAAATCTTTGGCCCAGGATATAAAGCATCGAGAATGGCAAGTGGTGATTTCCTGTTGGAGCTACGTGACCAGAAACAATACGAGAGACGGCCTAATCTAGTGAAATTCGGAGATACCAAATTAATAGTAACCCCACACCGAACCATGAACACCACCCGCGGCGTTGTTTCAGATGATGACCTGTTAGGGCTGCCGGAGGCTGAACTCCTGGAGGATTTTAACGAGCAGAATGTCATCAACGTGAAACGAATTAGGATGAGGTGTGATGGCAAAGAAATTCAGGCTAAGCACCTGATACTTACTTTCAATTCAAGTGTACTGCCCGACTCCGTTGAGGCTGGTTACATCAAGCTTCGAGTGAGGCCATATATACCGAACCCTCTCCGATGTTTCAAATACCACCGGTTCGCCCACAGTTCGCAGAACTGCCGAGGCCACCTAACTTGTGCGAAATTCAGTGCTGAAGAACACACATCTGATACCTGTGAAAACTCTCTTCACTGTGCTAACTGAAATGGGCAGCATGCCACATACTCACGGTCATTCTCATGCTGGAAAAAAAGAAAAGTAAATTGTCACACATAAAGTAACACAAAACATTTCATTTAGGGAGGCACGAAGGCAGGTGTCCTACCTACCAGAAACCAGCTTTGCCGAAGTCGCGCGTCAGGGGGCAGCGCCACGACGGCCCCCGGCGCCTGTCTGGCACACGCGTAGTGAGCCAGCGGTGACGCCATCCGCCCCCTCGGCGGTTGCAGCAAGTGCTGCTCCGCCATCCAAGAAAGACCCACCAACCTCCGGGCTGGGGGCCGCGAAGGTCTCGTCTTTTGAGGCGAGGCCCTCAAAACAAACGCAGCACTCGCAAGAGCGCGTGTACAGCGCCTCGCAAGAGGCAATGGACACAACACCGAGCGTGAGGGCGCAGCCAGCGCCTACGGATCGGCGCGACTCTGTCGACCGATTCAAAAAAGAAAAATTTGTGTCACGGCCCCTGGAAAGCGTCCGTGAGCTAACTTTCCATCTTTGAGCACACAGCACAAAACACATCTAAAATGGACACACAGATACTACAGTCGAATGTGAGAGGACTTCTCCATAACCTCGATGTTATTAGAGAACTCCTTAATAAACATACTCCAAAAGTGTTGTGTGTTCAGGAAACACATCTCAAGTCCACACAAACAAACTTTTCAAGGCAATATAACATCTTCCGCAAAGACCGTGACGACGCTGATGCCTCATCGGGCGGTGTCGCTATAATAGTTGATAAAGGTGTTGCCTGTAAGCAAATAAACCTCCGAACTTCTCTTGAGGCAGTAGCTGTCCGAGCAGTGCTGTTCGGGTAGCTACTAACAATTACTTCTATTTGCATTCCTCCGTGCTATCACCTTTCGAAGACACAATTTCAAAGCTTCATTGATGAACTTCCTCCGTCGTTGGTGATCTAAGTGCTCATAATCCCTTATGGGGCGACTCCCGCTTAGATGCGCGAGGACGCCTAATAAAACACTTTCTGTTTTCGTCAGGTGCACGTTTACTTAACAAAAAAGAATCAACATATTATAGCACTACGCACAACACATACTCTTCTATAGACCTGAGTATTGTTTCGAGTAGACTAATTCCATATCTGGAGCGGTTCGTTCTCAAGAAGCCCTTTGGGAGTGACCACTTCCCGATTATTTCGAAGTTGACAAAAGAGGATACATGCTCGCCTGACTTTCCTCTTTGGAACACCAAGTCAGCCAACTGGGAACTGTTCCGAGAAATTACATTTTTAGATGGAGATGACATTGCTGATTTTAATATAGACGATGGTGTAGCATACCTAACAGGTTTTATTATTGACGCTGCATTGAGATGTATTTAGCAAACTAACGGATTGGCTAATAAGCGTCGCATCCCATGGTGGAACGACGATTGCCGAAAAGCGCGCAATAGACAAAATAAAGCTTGGAGACTACTCCGAAATCACCCAACGGCTGAAAAGCTCGTCAATTTCAAACAGGTTAAGTCCCAAGCCAGAAGAACGCGTCATCTTGCAAAGAAAGAAAGTTGGATTAGGTACATCTCCGGTAGAAATTCTTACACCGATGAAACGAAGGTTTGGAATAGGGTAAACAAGTTAATGGGTCGGGAGTCACACCACCTACTCTTGGTAAGTAGCCGAGGGGAGAGCCTGGAGGAGCACGCAGACTGCCTAGGTGAACACTTTGAATATGTCTCAAGTGCATCACACTATACAGAAACGTTCTGAAGATTCAAAGAACGCGAAAATCGGCAACCCCTTAAATGTAAACGTCCGTCCAGGGAGACGTACAACTGCCCATCGTCATTTGCTGAACTTAAGGCATCTCTTGCGTACTGCAACAATTCGGCGCCAGGTGGCGATCGTATACTGTACGAAATGATCAAGTACCTTCACCCCGGAGCACGAAAAACACCCCACTGATGATATATGGTGTTTTTTGGCGCAAGGGCCATTTGATGGCCATAGAGCGCCATTTTATGGGATAAGGAATGTGGACAATGATTGTGATTAGCGGCTGTATAAGGGCCATAAAATTCCTCGCAGTAAGGCGGTTAAAAACATACAAGTAATAAAATCATGACCATGCCGTGAAAGGTGTGTGTGGTGCGAATAGATGACAAAAGTTGGTGATAAGAAAAACGATGGTTGACTTGTATGGCATTAGCACAAGTGCCTCACACGTTCGTACCCTTTCGTCCAAGGGCCGTGAGGCAAGTGCTTTGTTGTGTAGCCACCGCAGCGAAAACCTCTCTGCAGAGGTCGTGCTACGGAATGCCCGGGTATATGATATGAAAATTATGAATTTCTTTGAAAAACGCTAACAATGATTTATAACTAAAAAGCGGTTCCCTACCAACGAACCTTGCAGGGTGTAAAGGTATATGTTGTCGGTAGGGTAACGGAAAATGCTGTTTTCTTAGAGATTCTAAGTGTTTGCACTGAATTAATATGTGAAGGACTGTTAATGCTTCACCACATCTGTCACACAATAGCGGATCGCCACCGGACAAAAGATATGTGTGTGTCGTGTATGTGTGTCCTATCCTGAGTCTCGTTAGTATTGCCTTTGTATGACGCGATTTTGATACTGGCAGCCAATGAGCAAGGTGTGGCTTAATAATGTGTAGTTTGTTTTGTCTGTGTGTATCCCACTTGCTCTGCCAGTATACCCTGAGGTGTCGTTTCAGAGACGGCTTAAGATCAAGGGCCGGGATTGATGTGGGTGTAGGGGCAGTGCTTTTGTGGACGGATGCAGCGAGCTGATCCGCCATCACGTTGCCTTGGATCTCACGGTGCCCTGGCACCCAGCACACTACAACATGTTGTTTGAGTGTGTAGAGTGTGCATAAAATGGAGTAAAGTGAGACGAGGACAGGGTTTTTTTTTGTTTTTTAAGAGTGTGCAGAGCCGTTACCACACTGAGGGAGTCCGTATAAATTACTGCTTTTTGTATTTGTAATGACTTGATGTGTTTAGCCGCCACAAGTATTGCGTAAGCTTCCGCTGTGAAGATACTTGTGCCTGGATGTAGAGGGCCAGCATCCAAAAAGGATGAACCGACAGCAGCGAAGGACACAGGGGAGTTAGACTTGGAGGCATCTGTAAAGAACTCAGGACGTGCGTATTTGTGTTGAAGTTCCAGGAAGTATGTTGGGATATGGGCAATAGGCACATGTTTTGTAACTTCTAGGAAAGACACATCGCATTCTATAGTCTGCCACTGCCACTGTGGCGAGTATGCTACAGGAGCCATTAAACTGTGTTCAAGTGACACTGCAGTTTCCTCAGCTAGACGCTTCAGGCGAACTGAGAAGGGCTGCCTCATCGAAGGCATGTTTTGAAACAGAATGGAGCTCGACAAATCATTAATAGTAGAGTATGAGGGGTGCTTCTTGTCTGCTTTCACCTTAAGGAAATATACAAAGGACATGTAAGTTCTCTGCAGATGAAGCGACCACTCATTTGACTCAACGTAAAGGCTTTTCACGAGGCTGGTGCGAAAAGCACCCTTAGAAAGGCGGATGCCCAAATGGTGCACGGGGTCCAGCATCTTCAAAGCACTTTGAGTCGCAGACTGATAAACAACGGCCCCATAATTTAAGCGGGTGCGAATGAGGCTTCTATACAGATTCATAAGACATTGCCTGTCGCTACCCCATGTAGTACGTGACAGCACTTTTAAAGCATTCATGGCTTATAAACATTTTGTGTTTAAATACTTGATGTGCGGTACAAAGGTCAACTTGTTGTCCAAGCTTAAGCCTAAGAATTTATGCTCTGCATTAACAGACAGACGTTGATCGTTCAGTTCAATGTCGGGTTCCGAGTGCATGCCTCTCTTTCGGGAGAAAGAGACACACGTGCTTTTTTGTGGGTTCAGTCGGAATCCGTTTTCCTCTGCCCATTTGGAGACCTTGTTTAAACCTAACAGAACCTGCTGCTCACACATTGCTAGATTGCAAGATCTAAAGCCATGTTGGACGTCATCAACATATGTACAATGAAATATATTGCGAGCAATGAACAAGCGCAAGGAATTCATTTTGACGAGAAAAAGTGTGCAGCTAAGTACACCACCTTGCGGCACGCCTCTTTCCTGGACAAATGTTTGGGAAAGAACACTGCCCACTCGGACACGGAATGTCCGGTTTGACAGGTAAATTTCGATTACGCGAAACATTTTTCCGCGCACGCCAAGGTGGGACAGGTCTCTTAGAATTCCAAAGCACCATGTTGTATCATAGGCCTTTTTGATATCGAGGAACACAGAGAGAAATATTGTTTATGGACGAAAGCGTCTCTGATCTGTGCCTCGATATGAACAAGGTGATCTGTGGTCGATCTACTCTCTCGAAACCCGCACTGAAATGGGTCGAGCAAATTGTTTGTTTCAAGAAAATGTACAAGTCGGCAGTTTATAATTTTTTCAATGACTTTGCACAAGCAGCTCGAATAAGTGCAATAGGCCTATAACTCGAAGCGAAGATGATGTGCATTCTTTCAAAATGGGAATAATAATAGCCTCTTTCCAGGAGGTAGGGATAGTGCCAAAAAACCAGATAGCATTGTACAAACAAAGTAAGGTTTTTCGTGTTTCTGCTGGTTGGTTTTTTTTAACATTTCATGCAACACACGGTCAGAACCTGGGGCCGAAGTACTGCAGGAGTTTAGAGATGTTCGGAGCTCAGCTAGACTGAAAGCTTGGTTATATGCCTCGTATCTAGTGGATTTTGTTCGAGTTTCTGCTTTTCTATTTTTGTTTTGTATTTTTGGAAAGTCTCAGTATAGTGAGACGAGCTGGATACCCGTTCAAAGTGTGCACTGAGGAAGTTTGCCTGATCTTCCAAGGTATCACCCTGAGTGTTTACGAGTGGAAGTGTGTGTACTTGTTTTCCTGCTACCTTACCGACCATGTTCCAGACTTTGGCCTCTTGTGTATATGAATTTATCCCTGATAAAAACTTGTGCCAACTTTCTCTTCTGGCCTGCCGACACGTTCTCCTGCCTCGAGATTTTATTTTCTTAAAGCTCTCAAGGTTTTCCGCTGTCGGCGAATTCCGCAGCAACCTCCATGCCCTGTACTGTTCCTTTCGCGCATTCTGACACTCAGTGTTCCACCACGGGGCGTGTTGTTTGCCGGGCAGTCCGGATGTTTGTGGAATGCACTTGGCTGCTGCGTCAATAAGAAAGGCCGTGAAGAACTGCACAGCTTCATCTATGCCTAATTCGCATATGTCAGTCCAATTTAAGTGAGTAAGCTTTTGAAATTGTTCCCATTCGGCTTTGTTTATCAGCCATTTGGGAACATGTGGAGGACTATCATATATTATTGGTGTACTCAAAACTAAAGGAAAATGGTCACTTCCGTATGGATTATTTATGACTTTCCACTGAAGTAATGGTACAAGTGAAGGAGATGCGATACTGAGGTCTATGGAAGAGTAAGTTTTGTTGGCAAGGTTATAGTATGTTGCCTCTTTCCTATTCAACAGACAAGCACCTGATGAAATGAGGAATTGTTCAATGAGACGACCTCGTGCATCACAGCGAGAGTCACCCCACAGGCCATTATGTGCGTTCAGGTCCCCAAGGACCAGATAAGGTTCAGGTAGTTCGTCTATTAAAGACTGGAATTGAAGTTTTTCAAGACGGTCGTGCGGAGCTATGTACAAAGAGCAGACAGTGACAAGTTTGTTTAGAATAACTGCTCGTACAGCCACCGCCTCGAGGGAAGTTTTAAGGGGTAATTGGGTGCATGCTATACCTTGACTAACTATAACCGCTACACCACCGGATGGTCGCATGGCATCATCTCTATCGTTTCGGAAGATTACATAGTTACGTAAAAAGTTTGTGTTTGTTCGTTTTAGGTGTGTCTCTTGCACACACAGCACTCTTGGACTGTATTCATGGAGGAGTTCTTGTAAGTCATCGAGGTTTCAAAGAAGGCCTCGGATGTTTCACTGTAATATTTCTGTCTGCATATTTAAACAAGAGGGATACTGCTGTGTGTACAAAGAGTATCCTGTGTTGGAGTGAGCTCGTTAATTCAGGTGGCAGGACGGTCGTCCGGCCCCGTTATTGGTTTATTGTTTTTCTTGACGCGCTCCAAGAAGGCGCGCCGCTCTTTCGGTACCAAGGGTACCGTTGTATCCATTGCCTCCTCAGAGGCACTGGATGCCCGCACATGCGAGCTGGTGGTTCGGATTTTAGGCCTTGCCTGTTGAGGTGAGGCCTTGAGACCAGAGGACCCTGGAGTCTCCGGCCTCAATTTGCTTGGAGGCGGAGTAGACTGAACTACTGCCGCCTTGGGGGCAGGCGCCACAGCCGACGGCTCGCTCTGCGCTGGCCGAAGGGGTGGCGAGGGCTGGTGCGGTGTTGCCCCTTGACGCGCTGCATCAGCATATGTTGTGCCGTAAAATGGCGACACTCTTCGTTTTGCTTCTTTGAATGTGATATTTTCTTTAACTTTAAGAGTGATTATTTCTTTTTCTTTTCGCCAAAATGAGCAAGACCGTGAGTATGCGGCATGATTTCCGCCACAGTTCACACAGTGTGATGGCTCTTCGCAATTGTCAGAATTGTGGCCTGACACTCCACATTGTGCACAAGTTTGGTGACCACGAAAGCTTTGTGAGCCGTGTTCATACTTCTGGAATTTAAAACAACGACGTGGGTTAGGTATGTATGGTCTGATCGACGTCTTCGTGTACCCTGTTTGAATACTTTCCGGCAGATTACTGGAAGCGAATGTGAGTATTAGGTGTTTCGTTGGTGTTACCTTGTTGTCTCTTCTAATGATGATCCTTTGTACATTGGTCACATTCTGACTCTTCCACCCCTCCATAAGTTCCTCTTCAGTCAAGCCGAGCAAATCAGCATCGGACACCACTCCACGGGTTGTGTTCATAGATCTGTGTGGCGTTACAGTGATGGGAGTGTCACCAAAAGTTGAAAGGTTCTGTAGCTTTTCAAACTGTTCTTTTTCTCGAAGTTCAAGGAGGGTCACCGCTGGCCATTTTGGTAACTTTGTACCCGGCTCCAAGAGTTTCTGTGAGACATCTGGTTACTACAAAGGGGGATACAGTTCTGGCTTGCTTGCTGGTTATCTCACTATGTATAACATGAAAATGGGGGAAGTTTTCACTTGATCGGTTAAAAAAGCCTAAGTCTTCGGTGCATACGGGCTTTAAGGCGGTACGATCACTTAATAAGGGAAAATTCTAAGCATGCCAGTTTAATTTTCTTCAGAAGCGTTGGCGGCCACCCACTACGGAGCCCAACGAGGGGACGCTACAAGTTTGCGGATGCTAAAACCTGCAGACGCCAGCCGTACAACGCTACTATAACTCAATGCGCCTAGACCAAGGTAGGCTATTTGCACAGGGTTAACCCTAGCCGCCAGGAATTTTGGAAGTAAACGGAAGAGAGTAGAAGACAGGACAGATAAATAGTAAGATATAAAGACGAAGATGTAGCGAGAGAGATAGGAAAAGGCGACTGCCGATTTCCCCTGGGTGGGTCAGCCCAGGGGTGCCGTCTACGTGAAGCCGGGGCCAAAGGGGTGTGTTGCCTCTGCCGGGGGGCCTTAAAGGTCTAATCACCCAGCGTCGGCTCAACCCCCAGGATCCCCTTTTCCCCGGACACACACGGCAAAGCCACGCACGGCTAGGCATGGGAGGGAGTGAAAACTCCCCCGTTAGCTCGGGTCCGTAGTGTCGCTACTCGAAAAACACCCCAAACCCTCTTCAATATCATGTGGAAAGCTGGGTATATTCCATTGTCATGGAAAGAAGCGATAGTCATCCCAGTGCTTAAACAAGGCAAAGACCCGCCGTTGGCCACCAGCTACAGGCGAATTGCGTTAACAAGCTGCCTATGCAAACTATATGAGAAAACGATAAACCGGCGCTTAATTCACTTTCTAGAAAGTAACAGTATACTACACCCCCTTCAGTGTGGTTTCAGAGAGGGGAGGTCGACAATAGACCAACTTGTTCACATAGAGAAATATATCAGAGATGCATTTATTCATAGGCAGTTTGTACTTTCGGCTTTCCTAGACTTCGAGAAGGCGTACGATACAACATGGCGATTCGGTATAGTACGCGATCTTGCCGCCATGGGCATCCATAAGAACATGCTAAACACAAAAGTTATCTGTCTAACCGAACCTTTCGCGTAAAAGTGGGAAACGCTCTCTCTAGATCATTTACCCAAGAGACTGGTGTTTCGCAAGGGGGCGTGCTTAGTTGCACACTCTTTCTTGTAAAAATGAACTCCTTGCAGTCAGTCATTCCAAGCGCAATGTTTTATTCCGTGTATGTTGATGATGTGCAGATGAGTTTGAAATCATGCAATATGTCTATCTGCGAACGACAAGAGCAGCTTGGAATGAATAAATTGTCTAAATGGGCGGATGAGAATGGTTTTAAAATAAGCACCAAGAAAAGTACTTGCGTACTTTTCTCTAACAAATGAGGTGTAATGCCACTACCAAATGTTGCGATTAAGGGAGACCAACTCTCTGTGAGCAGCGAGCACAAATTCCTGGGAACCACTTTAGATTCTAAGCTGACGTTTATTCCCCATAAAAAATATGTCAAAATGAAATGTTTGAAAGCGATGAACATCCTAAAACTCCTATCACGTACAACATAGGGTAGTGATCGAAAGTGCCTCTTGAAGTTGTACAAAAGCCTTGTCAGGTCGCGCCTTGATTATGCCTCCAATGTTTATCATTCCACAACGCCAAGTGCATTACAAATCTTAGACCCCGTTCCCCATCTGGGTATCCGACTTGCAACCGGTGCTTTCAGGACAAGTCCGATCCAGAGCCTCTATGTAGAGTCGAATCAGTGGTCACTTCACCTGCAGCGATCCTATAGCAGTTTCACATATTTTATAAATGTACGCGCAAACATCAAGCATCCTTCTTATACAACTATAAACGATATCACCGCTGCCACCCTCTTCCATAATCGACCCGCAGTGAGAAAGCCGTTCTCTTTGCGCGTGAGGAACTTAAGTGAAGAAATCGGTGTTCGACTGCTAGAACTTTGTCCTACGCTTACAGCGAAACTTTTACTGTCGTGGAAGTGGCAGCTTATACACTGTGACACCTCATTTGTCGAGATCACTAAACATGCACTAGAAGCACATATTAAAATGCATTCCCGACAACTCCAGTCCAACTACTCATGCGTAGAGTTTTATACCGACGCTTCTAAGTCGCATGCAGGGGTGGCTTATGCAGCCGTTGGACCATCCTTCTCGGAATCCGGAGTACTGCACCCGGAGACAAGTATATTTACGGCTGAGGGTTGTGCACTCATTCTGCTTTGAAACATATAAGGAAATCAAACATACAAAATGAATTATCTTTACAGACTCATTAAGCATCGAAAATGCAATAAGATCACTTTTTTGACTCAGAAATTCGGTAATGATTGAGTTGTATTCCGTCCTTTCTGTGTCCCACAAGCGGCAACGCTTGTGGGACACAGAAAAAAATAATAAGCTTCACTTGATTAAGCCGCAGTTAGGTCACTGGCCCTCCGCTACAAGAACACGGTGAACTGATGTCCCATTCTGTCGCCTCAGAATAGGACACACTTATGGTACCCATAGCTTTCTGCTGACTGGCAAAGAACCTCCAACTTGTGGTAGATGTGCCGAGAGGCTAACCATCCTCAACGTCCTCCTGGAGTGTCCGGAAGCTGAAAGAGAAAGAAAGAAATATTTTTCTTTAGCATACCGCTATCATCTTCCTTTACATCCGATTATGTTTCTCGGCAAAGAGCCGCTTTTTGAAGCAAAATCAGTTCTATGCTTTTTAAAGAATGTAGTATTGAATGTTTTTAGCCCAACAAGACATAGCGCATCCTCTGTTCAGAGGATGCCGCTGTGATAGCAGCTTTCAATGAGCCCAGACCTCCATGCTCTTGTTTTAAGGGCTCTGTCGAGGCACTGGTGCTCCATGCCAATTTTTTATTTCACATACGTATCACTTTTAAACCATTTTGTGTCTCTATAGCACACATCATTTGTCATTGCCATAATTTTACTATATGTATATTTTTACGCACCTACAGCGACTGTTTTTAGGCCCATTTACAGCCACATCACATCTGTATTATCCACACTGCACATCGCACAGTTCATTATCCTCGCCCTGGCGCTCTTTGGCCGGCCCTTGCCCCAATAAACACCATTAATCATCAATATGAGTAACGTTTCATTCTTTTTAGACTTTAACCCAAATTAGGCAAAAAAGTGAAAGTGTTTGTCAGTTCATTTTGGGTTTCTCCTCTCTACGCGAAGTGGCGCCTCCTCGCGTAAAAGCTGTAAATAGATAAATACAAATATCTGGGCGTATGGATAAGCAATGGGATCAAGTACCTAAGGGAACACGAAATAAACGTGACGACTAAAGGTGACGGGAATGCAGCAGTGACGAAAAATAGGGCAAAGTGAGATTACAATAGGTATGATGTTGTGAGAGGAATATGAAAAGGGGTCATAGTTCCGGGGATGACGTTCAGCAATGCGGTCTTGTGCATGAGATCAGAAGTTCAAGCAAGATTAGCAATTAAGCAACGTGTAATAGGTATGCTTGCTTTAGGAGCTCACGGGAATACATCAGATCAGGGAGTACAAGGTGATATGGAATGGACATCATTTGAGGGCAGGGAAGCTAGCAGCAAGATAAAATTTTAGAAGCTATTGAGAGAAATAGGGAGGAGCGTCGGGCGAGGAAGGTTTTCAGCTACTTGTACATGAAGAATATCGATACAAAATGGAGGAAGCGAACCAGGAAATTGACTGGTAAATACTTAGAAAACAGCAGGTGGCCAAACCAAAGAGAACTATCGGTTAAGAAGAAAATGAAGGAAACGGAAACTGACATGTGGAGAATTGGCATGATTAAGAAGTCCGCACTAGAGATCTATCGAACTTTTAAGCAGGGAATCGCCAAGGAAAGGATCTATGATAATACCCGGGGCAGTTATATACTGTTTGAGGTCAGGACGGGAGTATTGCGAACCAAGACATATCGGACCAAATACGAAGGGGTAGACACAGTATGCAGTGCGTGTGGAGAGGAAGAAGTAACTGCCGAACACTTCATAATGTTCTGTAGAGGGCTTCACCCTGTAGTTCAGGATGATGGCGCAGAGTTTTTCAAAGCACTGGGGTTGAGGGACAAGGAGGGCAATATAGACTTTAAGAGAGGAGACTTAACTAGAAGGACGTTATCTGATTGGTGGCTAAAGTCAAGGCACGAGTTAAAATTAAACCATTCACTGCAAAGTACGAATCCTCAACCTCACTATTCAAAGAAAAAAACTTATAAATCTAATGGTTGGTTCACTAATTATTACGGCTAGGTGGCGTCAGCCGCCGCCCGATCTAAAGGGTACAGACGCATCCATTCATCCTTCTATCTATCATTCCATCCAAACGTGTTCCAATTCTCGGATAGCATGGGCTCGGTGCTGTCTTCTAAGCAGTCTGCGTAGACTGTCTACGTGCTGTCTAAGAATTGGAACACGGCCAAAGTAGCCTGCATTAGGGTGGCTAGAATGGAGAAGTGTGATGAGCGCGGTGCTTTTTGCTTGCCGGAGAAGGCTCTTCGGCGCGCCGATGCCGCTAGGGGCGCTGATGGCAGCGGCGTGGGTAGTGAGCGGTGCACTTTGCAGAGTTTTTCTCAGGTGCGCTGCTTTTTTTTCAGAGGTGGTAGCTGCTTTACAAGTACATCGTCAATCGTTGATTGCGATGGGTTACTCTGAAATGCCTGAATGTGTCAACGACAAAAAAAAAAGAAGATCCAGCGTCGCTGCATTACGCTTGTCCGCAAAACTTAGTGCTTCAGTTGAGCCTCTTGAAGATTCCCAAGGGTGGCAACGTGGATACCTAGGGAAAAGAGTCGCTTTGTCTGTAGAAAAAATGCTGCGTGAGATGGAATAAAATGAGGAAGATTGCGAAAGACTTACATCTGATGCACTAGCAGTGTCTGTCACCCATGAATCATGCATCACTGAGCGGTGGATCGTCGCCCTGTATATTATGTGGCAAGCTACGATGTGAGAAATCTGGTACTTCGTAATAATCGAGATGAGTGCAATAACGACCGCCTTGTTTCGCAGTGTTGGTGGTTACGCGTTATAAGTAACACCGTTGCTGGTGTAGCACGTTACTTCGGCAATTAGTATTTGACTCACTCGTTATACATGTAGAAATGGAGCTGCTACTTAAATTGTGCGAGTTGTAGTTGTCAGCAAGTCGTACCTGCAACATGGTAACGCTATTTATCAGTAATGTTTCCAAAATAAAATTTCTTTTGTGTACAGTACAGGTCGCGGAGCACTAAGTTTTCAGTACCAGGAAAAGCAAGGCTCACGTTTCCATAAACAGTTGCAATTCTAGCGGGCCCTGTGTAGGTTAAAGGGGCAAAAATTGTTTACACTGCAAATATTTTACACTGCAAATACCTGCGATTATGGTCCGCTAGCAGATGCAAGCTGCCAGATTTAATGTATTTTTTAGGTCAATGATCATATATTTGCGGAAAGGGTTGACGGTGAAATTATATATCGGCTTTCTGTAACAATGAGAAATGGATTTAACATGGGCCACATTGTTATAAGCCATAACATGCAACTCTCCGGTGCACACTAGGCCACTGTGTTCTACGTCCGGCATCTTGTGCAAAATTTGCTAGTAAAATTCACCTAAATAAGCCACAGTTGTTTCGGTCAGAGACATCACTTCTTTTCATTCAATAGGTCGAGGAGCACGGGACTAAAAGCTCGAGGAATGGACAAAGCACCGACCCAGTCACAAGTTGGCAAAGCAGCAATACACGACAGGCATTCATACTTGTAGAATAAAAAATAAACTTTACAAGTATAAAGAGCACCAAGTACGAATACAAAAGTTATGAAACAAAGCTCCACAATGGAGAGCGAGGAAATACATATCATAACTTGGCATGCACATTGAAAGCAAAAATCAATAGGTAAAGTAATCGAAATTTCGCAAGATTTACTATTCTAGAAAGTGAATTAGCTGGGCGAAGCATCTAATGTGACAATTTTGATTATTTAAAGTTACATATATCTACAGAGCTATAATTGGGAATTATACGTAAGAAATAATTACACATAATATTATAATGAAGTGTCAGAAATCATCAGGATCAACACTATACACTAATACACAGAGACATACACTAAATGATACAATACAGTAATAAGAATTATTTAAAAATGCGCAAGACAGCCAATCGTAGCGATATTTCCTGCAGTATTTAGGTAGATTCATAGGAAGTTCTCAATGGCAGAAGAAAGGACAAAGCGTCAATATCTTCGTAGTTTAGGGTGGCTAATAGGTAAGGTAGCCTGTAGGACAATGTTCATCCTAAAAGCTTCTAGGAATAGGTAAAATCCACATTTATTTATTCGTGCCTAGTGAGACAAACACTAGGGTTTACGTTTATCTTAGCAAGATAAATTATGGTACTACAACCATGTTTAACGAATGCTTCAAGACATGTCAAATATAAATATAAGGCGCGGCACATTGATTCAAACTTCCGATCTTGGAGTATAATCGATAAGAAACCCCAGGTGGTCAAAATTTCCGGAGCCCTATGGCGTCTCTCAAAATCATATGGGGGTTTTGGGACGTTAAACTAAACATATCAAGGCCTTTTCAAGAATGGTTTTCAGAGATGAGACTTTAAAGAGCTTAGGTGCCATGTACTGCCCTACACTTGCTCGATCAAAATGAGTTTACCGAAAACGGGTCACCACCACACAGCGTGGGAGCAATTTTTGTGAAGAGCGGCGCGTGCTGTCTTGTTTGTCTCCTCCGCAATCTTACCCGGATGGATGGATGAATGGCTGGATATGGCTGTACCTTTTAGATCGGGCGGTTGCTAGCGCAACCAAGTCGTAATACTTAATGAACCAAAAGCTAGATTTATTTTTTTCTTTAAAAAGTGAGTTTGAGGATTCGTACTTTGCAGTGAAGAGTTTAAATTTCACTCGTGCCTTGACTTTAGCCACCAATCAGATAACCTCCTTCTAGTTATGTGTACCCGCTTAAAGTCTATTTTGCCCTCCCGGTCCCTAAACCCCAGTGCTTTGAAATACTCTGCGCCATCATCCTGAACTATAGGGTGAAGCCCTTTCCAGAACATTATCAAGTGTTCGGCAGTTTCTTCTTCCTCTCCACACGCACTGCACGCTGTTGTTAGGATGTCAGGGCGCCTCGCTGTCGCATGCACACCTGGTAAGCGCACGAAGCGCAACGGTGTACCCACCGCTCTTAAGGAGGCTTCTAGGAAGCAACAATTAATGAGAGAACTGACGGGGCTCGAGCCTGAAAACGGCTGCCGACGGAAGTTGGCCGACGGAGGCAGCATGGCCTGGCATGGGAAAGAGTGTCACACGCGCAGAATCTATCTCTTTGCATGTTTTATTTGGTAACGTGGTTTCAACCAATGTAGTACATGTTATGAAGATGTTTCTGTGATTGGTTGTGATGATGCGAGTCCCAACTTGTGATTGGTGTTTGTAAAGACTCTTCGTTCAAACGAGACTTGAAAAGAGGATGTTTGAGTTTGAAATAGAGCGAATGTTTGGGCTTGGACTCGGGTAGTAGCCTGAGGCTGCAATAAAGCCTCTCTTCACCGGACTACGGCTCTTCATTCGCACTGCCACCGTGCACTCGAGTCATCGAGGGGACCCTATCCGAACCTCAAACATCTTCCCTCCTCAGCTAGTGTTGAAGCTAGTCGAGGAGGAGAAAATTAACTGCGCCCATTTCTCGTCTGATGTCACAAACGTTGCAATCATTTTGCCTACTAAATGGCGTCTTATACAAAAAGAGCACCGGTGCTTGTGTCAGATCTCATCTTCTCGTCGTGTCTGAAGCTCTCGACAATGACGTCTTATTAGCTTGCCACGACGAGCCCACATCCGGCCATCAGGACTACTCGAGAACTATGGATCGGGTGCGACAACACTACTACTGGCCTAAAATGTTTGCCTGTGTCAAATGCTTTGTGAATGGATGCCGTGAAAACCAGCATTGCAAAACATCACCCTTAAAGCTTGCAGGTCATCGACAACCGATCGATCCACCCCCTACACCATTTGATCAAGCGGGAATGGACCTCCTAGGCCCGTTTCTTTTGTTTTCTTGCGGCAAAAAATGGATTATTGTTGCAAACGATTACTTGACGCGTTACGCTGAGACGAAGGCATTGCCACGAGGGATAGCAGCTGAAGTTGCCAGCTTTTTAATGCAACAAATTGTGCTACGGCATGGCGCCTCGTCGTATGTCATTACTGATCGAGGGACATCATTCACAGCGAAGCTCTTGGATGACAACTTCAGGTTGAGTTACACAACCCATTGGAAAACCACTGCGTATCACCCTCAGAGTAATGGTTTAACAGAAAGGATAAACAAAACGCTAGCTGACATAATCTCTGTGTACGTGGATGTACAGCACAAAACGTGGGAAGACATCCTGCCGTACGTAACATTGGCGTACAACACTGCAATGCAGGAAACTACACGCTTCATGCCATTTCGGCTCGTTTATGGTCGAGATGTCAGAACTATGCTAGACGCCATGATTCCGTACGAGGACATCGATAAGCTCGACCAATTAGCCCCTGAAATCAATGAGTACATTCAGCACGCTGTAGAAGCACGTCAACTGGCCCGCGTGCACATCAGAACTCAACAGCGCGCAGATGCACAGCGGTAATATATCCGCCATCCTGAAGGTTATTATGAACCTGGTGACAAAGTTTGGGATTAGATACCCATTAGGCGGCGAGGTCTCAGTGAGAAACTCTTGAAGAAGTACTTTGGACCTTACTAAGTACTCAGACGTGTGAGCGATGTGAACTACGAATTGGTTCCAGATGGAGGCTCACCATCATCCCAACGCAGGTTACCACGCCCAGAGACACATCTACCGCCTAAAGGCATACTTTCCGCAGTGATGCGAATTTTCTTCGTGTGCCAGTAAACTCTTTAATTGATCAGTGAATGCCATTTATTTTCAATTGCCGGGTCAAGGACGCATTTATTCTCGTGTGCTACTTTGTTTAATGTTTGTTTATGTTGCCTACTTCGACCCACTGCGGTGCACACTTTTGTTTGAGCATCGGGTTGATGCTCTTTTGGGAGGAGGAGTAATGGCACCTGGTGTTCTGTGCTAGTGAAAAGTTAGCCAGTTCTGTGCCAGTGAGCAAAAAAGACCAAGACAAACAACCCGTGCCAGTGGAAACGTCCTTCTATCTGTCTCGGATTTTGACAGTCGAGTCTTCTTGTACGTTTCTTCAAGCTCCTAGCGCATAACAATATTAATGACATGGGCTGCCTGAAAGCCAAACACGCTGCTCGACAAACGCAATCAACAAGGGTCACAAAAATAAGACGACAATGCAGATAGAAAGTGACATCAATGATCGAATCACGTTCAGCAAGGTCATAGACAATCTCGTCGCAAGCCATGACAACCTTTGGAAGATCAATGCCGAAATCTAAGAAGCGATTGCAATCGAGGAACTAAAGAATAAATACAAGTCTGTGGCGCATTAGGACAATCACGCACTTGAGATCCTGAAGTACCTATGGCGCAGTCTTGAGGAGCTCACACTCAGCAACACACAGCAGATAGCTAATTCGACAACTATCAACCTGCCACCTGCCCAACCACAGCTGTGTCTTAGAAATTTGAGCCACATTTCCCAGCACTGACAATCAAGCTATTTCATGGCGACGTGCGTCAATGGACATTCTTTAAAGAGTGTTTCAATGAAGTTGTCTTCACAAACACAACGAATAAATTTCAATACCTCCGCAACTATCTTGTAGGTGAAGCCAGGCTACCAACCAAGGACACGTGCTATGAGATTGCCATTCAGCTGTTGAAGCAGAGGTTTGGCGACAAGATCAGGATTATACAGCAGCACTTCAGAGCGCTTCATGAACAGCTGCCGGTGATGTCTTCATGAAATACGAATGGACTGCGCAAGCTTTAGGATGCAATACAACTGATCATTTGCTAAATATACATTTTAGACATACCATTGACGAGCACTTTTTCGGTGATGCTCTATGGCATCATGCTTCAATCCTTGCCGCAAGATATTGTTTTCGCGTTCCACAACCCCAGACATCGCCAGGATTAAGTGCAAACTTCTGCTTCAATGAAGGTACCCTTAGCGTATTGTGAAAAACTTCGGAAGCTCTTACGATATGCACGAGAAACAAGAGAGCAGTATGCTTCATCCACGTCCTCTATCAAAGACACCAAGAACTACGGAAAACATGTGCCATCAACATCCGTACTACACGCATTGGGAGAATTGAAGCAAGTGCACCACGAATGCTTCTTTTCCAAGTCTGGAGACACAAAAGGGAGGCATGCAGCGCTACCTTGACCATACTTGAAAAAAGAGAACCTTCTGGCTGAATTCATGCAGCGCTATTGACGTACTAAGAAGGGCCACCGCGCGAAAAAGTTCCGGCACATGCAAAGGCAGGCATACTTGAATGATGTGTGACCCAGATAACTGCGCAAAAAGATGTGAGAAGTCACACAACGTCGTTTTTTATGCCCCCAAGCAACAGGAAGCAGATAGTCCAAAGATGACTGCAGTAACAAGTAGTACATCGACGAAGCCGTCAGTTTACAGACACTCTGTTCTTGGATTGTCACTTTCAAGGAGACTTCTTACATCAGAGGCATCATCGACAGAAGCATTCAATGCGCGTTCATTAAAAAAGACCTGGTGATACACTTGGGACCGAAAATAATTAGACGTGCCTATCAGTAAACACGTATTCGTCATATAATAACACGTATTCGTTGTATGATAGCATGCAATGTTGACGAGGTTTGCCTGCAGAGCCACGGTGACAGCACCAAGAACGTCGTTAAAGCCATAGCCATGCCTGTAATTTGCCATGACATCCCAGCCACGGCTGTGGATTGCTCTTTTGCTAAAAATTATGTGAGCAAAATAACTGCTGGCAGACAAGCAAACTCTGCCTCAACAGTGCGGCAAGAAAGGCATTCGCCTGCTTAATAAATTTGACAAAATGAGGAAGCCAATGAGCGGTGACATTATATGCAGCTCGAAAGTTCGAGGATTGGTCGCAGTCAAGACCACTCCTAATTGGAAGCTTCAAGGTCCTGTCTCAAGAATGAGCTTTATAAACGGAACTTCTGAAGTGATGATCTGCATCCTTCGAGTGCAAGCTGAAGCTGAAGGATTGGCGCAAGACATACGGTGGTCATTTGGGATATTAGAGAGAATAGCACTAAAGAAACGAACTGACGGACCAGAACCCCCCTTGCCTGTTTTCCAGAGTAGGAATAAAAATATTGGGAAACAATCTCAAGCATCCATGCCATGTAAAGACAACGACACCGAGCTGCTTCAATACAACAGTAGCCTAGCAGTTACTGACCCACAAAATTTGTTTAAATGGACCTTGAAGCTCGAAGAAGCGATCAAAACATATGATACAACGTTTCATCAGTACATGGTTTTCAGCCGTGCTGAAATTGCGCTTGAAAAGGCAGCGCTCATTAATACGAGCCTCAAGAAAGTTATGCGAAAGGACTTCATTACTACCAAGCTAAATGTGCTTTTTGATGCATCCCCTCATGAAGGAAATAATCACAACAGTTCCTTCTAAACTGCACCTATCACAGCATGGGTGCCACGTTTAGTCTCCGACGTCTATTTGAATATTAAAAAAGATGAATCATCCCTGCTGACGAAGTCTTGACAGTGAAGAGATCCGAGAACTTCAACCTGAATTGTTTTCCGACGAGAGAAGCAGCCTGCTACAACAAGAGGATAAACGTTAGTGAGGCCATGATTGTAGATATTACAAACATGTCCGAGTTGATCTGGCCACTCTCTATGTTGAAGAGGTTAACCTAGCAAACGATCAAGTTATTCGTGCC
The DNA here is from genome assembly GCF_043290135.1 of Rhipicephalus microplus. Taxonomy (NCBI): domain Eukaryota; kingdom Metazoa; phylum Arthropoda; class Arachnida; order Ixodida; family Ixodidae; genus Rhipicephalus; species Rhipicephalus microplus. The sequence goes on along the minus strand of NC_134704.1, from coordinate 200,770,449 downwards.
TGCTTCATATGATTACAGCGCGGCAGCCTTCAAAAAGCCAGTGCAAACGCCAAACTGTCTGAAACTAGATCTGAGCGCATTTGACGCCCTGGATGATATCGGAGATAAGCAGATGATGACAAAGAAGAAGTGATCCTGGGCTGCTGTCCCCCCAGCGAGTGCCAACAAGTGCGTGTGGCTCTATCATCATCATTGTCAGTTCAGTGTTCAATTGTTGCTATTAAATGCATTACAGTCGAGCACACTTATAACGAACCTGAGCGTGACGCGGCATCCGTGCGCTGTATTCCGAAGTTCCTAGTAATTGAAACGCAGTTTTTTAAAAAAAAGTTGTGAGTTAAAACACAAACTTTTTATGCCCCAAAAAGTCCGGGATACACGTGTTTCGAATAGCAGAAGCGATAAGGGTAGGCTCAAGTTCATTTGAAACGGCAGGGAACATTTTGTTGAGCGGCAGGAAAAAAAACATGCTTGTCCTCCCGTCGGCCTTCATGACCACACATGCACACTAAAAGCGAGCAAGACGCGTACATGCAACACGCATGTCGGAACGCGTGGTACAGCTCTGGGCCCGTTTCCAGCCAGAAAACAAAACTAATTCGAGCCAGCGTGGTGGGCATCGGGGAGTGCTAGAGACGGGCGAAGGGGTTGTGATGGAGAGAGGAGAGAAGACTCACGAGAGAAGGGCAAGTAGTTGCGATAAAGAGAGGGGAGCATATGGCGGGAGGGCGACCTTGAAAACCGAAACACACCGGAAGTGGGCTGGTTGGGTAGCTTGCTTGAAAGGTCCGCCAAACGCGCACGTAGAAAAACTTGGAAAGAGTGAATGGCCGCCTGAATCGGTGCGCACGGCGGTGTTCGAAGAATCGGCGGCCGTGGTAAAAAAATTGTTTTGTTGCGCAGGCGGGTTTCTGTGGCCTCACGAACTTCAATATTTCGTGAATCGTTCCGCGCAAATTAACAGCCGTTTTCGCGCTTTTGCACACGAGCGGAAGGCATGCCGAGACGAGTGGGAAGTGAGCAAGAAGAAGTCCTAAACACGAAACGAATCGCAGATTATCAGAGTCGATGGGGTAGCATATGCGCGTGCACTAGACGCAGACGATCGGATGCAGTCGGTGGCCGACGATGCTGGCAAATGGTCTGGTTACTTCAGGCCGCCGACGTCAACGACAGTACTAGGGATCGAAAACGGGGTAGATGGCCGACCGGTCTTCGAAATATTGGTGGCAGTGTGAAAACACGGGCCTCGTCTGGCGATGCGGAATGCCCAGAGTAGCGAGGGGACAAAGGACGGAGGGGTGCGTAACAAAAGCGACCGGGGAGAGTGGCAACTAGAGGGGCGCGGAGGCAGGGTCGGCATTTAACAATAAGAATGTATGGGCACCTCTCCGATGCCTGATCGGGGGTCAAAATCGGTTTCCCGGGAAGTCGCCTGACCGCTGACTCCGTTCACTGTAACCGATCAGCGGCGCTCCGAGACTTTCGTTGTAAGTGCGACTTTGTGCCATTGAACCAATAAATATTTTCACGGTCACGCGGATATTGTTCGTTTTAAGCGAAAGTTCATTTTAACTGGGGCTGTTATATGTGGGCTCAACTGAATGTTCTTAGTCTCGTGGTTTTGTCTTTATGGCGGTGCTTCACCTATCGAAGGCCGGCGTTACGTGACAAACACATCAGCTGTTAGATGCCTAAAGTTGAAATATCCACAGCTCAAGTCAGTTTAGAGATAAGATGTACAATTCACTGCTTATTTGTTTGCAGTTTATACGCCTTGTATATTCATATGTTTGATAAGTGCTGAGCATTTGTTTCACAAATAAATTGTGCTATGCCACAAGTCTTTGGGTCCATCAACTTTGACCACCAAAATCTATGACATAAGTGCTGTACCCTTTGAACTGGTGCAGCTATAGTCCAGCAGGAGTCTATCCTAAGAAAACCAGCACCGGATAGGTTGCACGCCGAAAAAAGGCACCTTACGGTGAATCGTGCCACAACTCAGCCGCTCAGATGATCGGCCGTAGTGTACCGCATTGAAAGCATGTGCGTGCACTGTTCCCGTGCTAGATTTAAGCCTGAAGAGTTTAAGCAGCCATTGCACCAGTAATTCTGCACTAAGGTTTAGAAAAAAAACTTTGTTTGAAGGTTACTCTCACATGAAGTCACTGGAAAATGGAGAGAAGCTCTGCAAGGTGGACTATGCCTATATGTGCTTTTGGCGTCAAAGAGCCGTGATGACGATTCCCTTGTCAAGACTTTCTGAATGTTTGCTGGTATTTGTGTCAAGCAACAGCAGGCTGACGGGCTTCCATTGACAGGTACGTGCTTCGTTGATACCACACTGCCCACTTGCACAGTAAGAAAGATAGAGGCAGGAGGTAGCTGCGCCAATTCATTTTCAGCCATGGTATGTATTCCCAATGCACAGTATGGTTACATGTGGACGTTGATACATTGATAAAGTGAACCACCGAGGTAGCATAGCACGTATGGTGTCGTTCTGTTACGCTAGAGGGCTGCTGGATAGATTACCAGCCATGAAGGCCACACTTCGATGGGGGGCCAATTACAAAGATCAATCATGTACTTGGATTAATGTGAACTTTTACAACCCTAAGTGGAGAGATATATACTTGGTACGCGCACGATAGCATACCTCATAATCATACCTTGTTAGGCATGCGAAAGCCTATCAATTATCGATATTGCCATACATGTTATTTCTCTAAGCTCCGTTTTGGCTTGTAGCAACAAAAACTGAGCAATACTCGACGCAGATCGCGCCTCATTATTCGAGAAGCTTCATGTTTGTAGTAGATCATTAGGTGGAGAATGTGCACAGGATGCGAACAATGAAGATTATTCCAGAGCTTACATGATCACCAGTAATAAAGCTAGAAAGTTGGACGCGTGATGTATTAAAGACAGCATCCTCCAATGATGGTCAGTTGACTGACAGCCGATGCTTTTTTCGCCACTATAATTGTACAGTATGTGTTACTGTAGCCCGACTTTTCTTTTCGCGGCTACAAATTTGCCCATATACGGCGTTTTAGCTTGGGCACACCACCTGCTACTTTGCTTCATATCTCGACCACGTAACAATATTGATTAAACATCTTCATTCTAAGGAGACACAGCCAAGTGAAAAACTAGAACAGTACTTAAGGCAAATTCGACGACGTGTGGATTTCCAAGACATTTGACACTTTTTTTTTACATTTTATTGAGGTTGTTATGACAACAATTCAAGAAATGCACAACACTGATTATACCCATAGCCATAGGCTAGTAAGGGGTCTAACGAGAGAAAGTATACAAGCAGAATACAATTTGTGCATAATAAAAAAATCAAAACATCAAAAATTGTTGATTTTTCAACAAACGAACAACAATACAAGATACACATTGTTGCACTTTGTTCCTAAATAATGAAATAATGAAGTACAGACAAAACATCAAATTATGTGTAAGGCTTAGTACATGGTCATTACTATTGATCTACATGTAGCAAATATTTTTTGAGTGCGCTCGAGAAAACTCTAGAATCTTTAATCTGAAGTGGTATGTTATTCCACACTTTAGCTCCTACGAACTGTAGTAAGCGTTCACCATACACGTTTTTAGTGGGTGGAAGATTAAAATTCCGCAATGTCATGCATCTAGTGACGCGGGACGAGGAAGAAAAGATAGATACATCGAAAGGTACACTGTGTTCAATAACATTGTTGATGGTGACTGCGGTTTTATGTTGCCGTATGTAATCAAAAGGTAGAATATCCAATTTGTGAAACAAAGACTCATTGGGTTCATTATATGCCGCATAGTCTATAGTTCCAAGTGCACGCTTTTGTAATATCCGGAAAGGATGAAGGTAAGTTTTAAAGGTCCAACTCCATGAGTCTAAGCAGTGTGATAGATGACTATGAACAAACGAAAAATAAAGGACTCTGAGAATATTTCTGCTAAAATAATTTCTAGCAGCCAGTAGCATACTGCAGCAAGATTCTAGCTTTGTACAAACATAGTTAATTTGTTTTTTTTTCCAGCGTAATTGGCTGCCAAACACTACACCAAGATATTTAAATTCATTTACATGCTCAAGTTGGCCGTTGTTCATTGTAAGTCGAAATGACTCACAGTTTACATTTCGGTAACGGGAGTGAAAAATGGTGTATTTGCTTTTCTTTGCATAGAGTGTTAATTTGTTCACTGTAAACCAATTATAAATATTTTCTAGTTCTTCATTAGCTCTACATTCTTGATCGGCTATGTTATCGGCGGTAACTATTAAAGCTGTGTCATCGGCGTACATGCATCAATTCATGCCTAGCTAGCGAATCATGCCTAGCTAGCGAATCACATACATGCAATTCATGCCTAGCTAGCGAATCGGCCGGCAACTCGGCCGATTCACTAGCTAGGCATGAATTCCAATGTCACTTCACCACAGTTGCTATCGCGATGCCACAAACTGAATAACATGCTGGTTTCATTTCTGATAAACAACTGGTTAAGTCACTTTGGTTGGTCTTGATGGCTGTAGTGCCTATGAAACAAATCTAGTATACACATGAAATTTGGCTTAGAAACCATCCTGACCTCACTAGAGAGAAGAGCAAAAGCAGAACATACTCTGCTCACCCAACCACCAGGATGCAAAACCGGCTCCGATCTTATTCTACATATAATTTAGAAAGAAAAACCTAGACACATGCATCCACCCTCATTTAAACATATTGTGGCACTTGAATAGACAGCAGTACCGCCAGTGCCTTTTGGTTTTGTTTTGGCAATGCGTGCCCGCACTGCCCCTACCACTAGCTGTTTTCGTCTGCGGGAGCGGCTGAGAAGTGAGCACTTTTATTTATTTATGCATTTACTTATTTATTTTTACACATCCTGCTGTCTCACTGCGAAACGTCGCAGGCGTGAGTAGAGTTGCTTGTAAATCACGCATTACATGAAACTAATCAGCATAAAGTTCAACACAAACCTGCGTGATTTACCATGCACATTAAAAAAAGCAAGTTATAAATGTGCCTATAAAAATTAATATTATATCGAAAAACACGTGCTATGGTAGAAAAAGACTTGAGTATACGAAAAACATATAGTACATTTAGAGCTCATGAGGCAAAAGTCGATGAATTTTGTCTCCCAGTTGTGCAGAAGCTAAAAAGAAAAGTGTGCACCAAGATCATTCCCGAGTTCGACTCAACTGTTTACGGAAAAAATGAGTACAGTAAACTCTCTGTAAGCAGAACTTGAACGGACCGGGAAAATATGTTCCATTTAACAGGAGTTCCACTTACTGAGAGGTAGACATGAGTGTATAATGCAAGCCCGAAGCCAAGCATCCCTTACGGAAACGCCATACATGGCCCATATATAAGTTATATCTGGCCATATATAAGCATATATGGCAGCTTATGTGGCCACATATAAGCATAAATGGCAGCATATGAGGCCAGATATAAGCATATATGGATGTATATCTGGCGGAGTCGGTTCATGTATGGCGTTATATACGGCCATATATGACGCGGTTGGCCCATATAAGGAGTCAAATCCGTCCAAATAAGGCACGGCCACACCATATATAACATAACAAGTGGGTCCTTATATGTGGAAGTGCTCTCTTATGTGGGATGAACCACGTATATATTTAGCACCGTGATCACACTTTTATGCGAATTGTAATATATAACAATTTGTACACAAAGCTGACCTGTTTATTTTTCATAACAATAGGAGTATAAAGTATATATGTTGTTTCTGCCATGCAAAAAAACCGAAATTTCAGGTCAGCTTTGTGTACGTGATAGTTGCAACTCAGTTGAATGCATATATGCATGCATTCGTGTAATTTAAGTCGTAAATTTTTCATGGCATTTAGGTTTGAAACAATAAGTTGCAATTAATACGACGTAAATAATGTATACAAGAGCAGACATGTTTTACGAGGAAGGAATCGTGTCAAGTCACAAAACGTATTGAAGCTTCCGAACCTCGCTATTATTATAGAGCAATCCTATATAGTATTATGTTAAGACAAAATGCATGCAAGTTATATTGTTCACATTAATGCATTGTTTAAAGTGGCAGCAAGAAATAGTAATTTCAATGCACTTTTAGCTTCCACATTGGTGGACAAAATTTCTGATTATTTGAAAGTATTGATGGCTATATGCTCCCTTCATATAACAAGATTTCTATTAATCCTGTTGACCCCTCATCTGCGATTGCTTTCAGCAGCCATTTACTAAAATTGCATGCGCAGTGCAATGTTTAAGGTAGTATTTTCAAAAACAAAAAGAACTTAGGTGAATGCAACTTGCAGGCACTATTATGATTATATTCAAGATGGAAGTTGTACTAATTTATTGCAAAAATACATCTTGCGTTTCCTTTGGCTACGTATATAGTTTCCTGGCTGTGCACATAGTAAATTTATCTAAAATTTTATGATTGCACAAGTGAACAATTAATTTATTGTAATGTTTGCAAGCGTCAAATAAATCTCACGTCATAGACATGTACGTTAAGAAAGGTGCAACTGACTCACACGTGATACATAATTAATGGACCATGTAATGAAGTGCTGAAGCTTTATAGCAACATTTAACGTAGGCTGCCGAATTCACAAAACTTCTATTTTGTGTCGGTGTGTCATTACTTGGTCGAGGTCACTAAAGCGCACGTGCTATCATCAGGATTAGCCTAAACATTGCCTTGTGAATACAATTAGTATGACACATTTTTTGCGGGCTGGCGTGATACCTAAGCCAAACTCTACATTATGTAAACAGCCCCTTGCTGTGCAGGCGCGTAACGATTCAAACTGCTTGCGAACATATCCTTTCAACACCAACACGGTAGTGCACTTACTTATAAGATATGTATGCCGGTACATACTCACCAAACTGCGCAAGTGCACACTCGCGTATAGAGATTCATGGGCACCAGGACACTGGCATTTCATTCAATGTGGCTAGATATTTTCGGCCATGTCAGAATGATATGAGTGTATTATTATTATTATTATTATTATTATTATTATTATTATTATTATTATTATTATTATTATTATTATTGTTGTTGTTGTTGTTGTTGTTGTTGTTGTTGTTGTATTTCGCAAAACGTCCAACAGCAAATCCATATGCTGTCATACTGTGTCGTTATGTAAGTTTTATGAGATCAGTTATCTTGGTGTTCTTTTTGATAGCATGCTGAATTTTTTCTACTTGCATTAAATGTGCTGCCATGTGAGGCCTTCGTTCTCTTCCTGTTGGCTCAACATCTCGCGAGAATCCGGTTCTCCTACAGCCTTCTACAAATGGTACATTGTGATATGTTGTGCTCAACTTCGGTACATATGCACCTCTGATTTGGAATGGCCTTGCTAAATCCAGCAGTAGCGCCACTGAGTGAGTCCAGAAAAATTTCATAAGCATTTACCCCCATCGTTTCACTAGAATCCTTTCAACACTGCTGGAATATTATAATTGCCATCAGTTAATGGCCAGCAAAATCGCGCTGAGCTGTTATGTATTTACAAGCTAGTTCAGGGTGAGATATTCTGCCCTTCTCGGTTTTAATAATTTTCAAACTTTGCGTAAGTTATCGAGAGAGAATCGACCGTTGCATGTACCTACCAGCTTCTTTCAACACTCTATCCTTTACAGAATACCGAGTCTCTCTAACGTCAACTTTCTTGATTCGTTTTTCATAGTCTATAGTCATTTTGTTTTGTCAGTGAGGGCTGCCCTGTCCTAACGTAGATTTGCATATGCACAGATTCTTTCCTTTTCCGTCTTTCAGGAAGCCTTCGGCACGGTTGTGTATATTCCACATTATTTTTCAGTCCTATTCCATGAATATCTACTCTTTTGTTTGTTGTTCCCGTTGTGCATTGATTTTTTTCGACAGCTCGTTTTTGCTCTTTTCATTGATTTGCTTTTCTGTGGACAGTCTGTAATGTATTGTTTATTTTTGTTTTATTTTCGCGCGCGCCAGCGTGAAAAACCCTGTGGTTGTTCTTGGATACGTTAAAAATGATTGATTGATTATTGGTTGATTGAATAATATTATTATCATTATAAGTCCTTGCGAAATAAGATGAAAATTTTGCTGAAACGCGTCTTCGTAGCCAGCGTACAGGAAGCAGCGATTTCAGCTCCACGGAATGCCTGTCTCAAAGGTCCTCCACGTGCAGCTTTTTCGGCTCGCGGGAGTAAGTTGAAATCCATTGTTCGAAAAAACTCGCGTGACTGCATTGGTTGCAAGGGGTGCGCACAGTAAAAAAAATACAAAAAAGGGCGCCCATCGGATGGGTGGACAATTTGGAGAACGTAGTTCGAAGAAGCGCACGTAGGCGCCCTGCAGCCCTGCCATGGCTTACACCAGTCTGTCGACACAGCAGGAAAGAGAGTGCCGCGGCCCATGTCAAGTAACGACGAAGAAAATAGTTTGCACAAACATTCAGTCGTATGGTAATAACATTGCGTCAATAATTGTTAAAAAATGAAACGTCTTTCGCCAGTAAGCTCAGGAAAATTTATTTCTAGTGAAAAGTGCGTAACCCATTGATCTCAAGGAGTAATGTAATGTTTTTATTTTTTATTTAATATACCTCAAAGGCCACCCAACAGGGGGCTTTACATGAGGGTGTGGGCAAACAATATAGGGTTAATAAAACAATGATTCTATGGCATTTTTAAATCTATCCGTGTTGCTATGATGGATGACACTTGGGGGAAGATCGTTCCAGTCCCTGGCTGCTTGAGCGAAGAAGGAGTGATGGTGGGCTGTGGTACATGCAGGAGGTGGGTACACGGCCTTGTGGTGGCTTGTGCGGGCTGAAGTACGATGAGCTGATTGAATGGGACAGTTGTAATGAAACGTATGATACATTTTGTGATACAAGGATAGTCTGGAAACCTTACGGCGTAGGTCAAGGTTAGGTAGATCTGCTATTCTTTTAAGGGTGGTAACACTGGTATGATACGAGTAATCTGAGTAGATGAATCTAACTGCTCGGTTTTGAATTAGTTCGATGGACTTACTTAGGTTAATTTGGAATGGGTCCCAAATGGCGGATGCGTACTCTAGTTTTGGGCGAATTAGTGTTTTGTAGGCTAGTAATTTGACTGATGGAGGGGCAAGATGCAAGTTACGACGAAGGTAACCGAGAGCTCTGTTAGCATTGTTAACTATTTTACTTACGTGAAAAGACCAGTTTAGATTCTGTGAAATGTTAACACCGAGATATTTAATGGAACTTAGGGAAGAAACTATGGAGCCATTAATATTATAGTTAGTGGTGGGTAAGTTTTGGCGTCTGTGAAATGAAATAAGTGCAGTTTTATTAGTATTTAATACCATGAGCCATTTGCGACACCACTCGTCCAGCTTTAGTAGGTCCTGCTGGAGAGTAATTGTATCTGAAACGTTAGTAATAGGTCGGTAGATTACACAGTCGTCGGCAAAGAGGCGGATGTTAGATGAAATGTTATCGGGTAAATCATTGATGTAAATTAAGAAGAGGAGGGGTCCTAGAACTGTACCTTGTGGCACACCGGAGATTACGTTGGAAAGGGAAGAGGGCGTATCGTTAGCTTCAACAAATTGCTGACGGTTAGTGAGGAAGTCCTGAATCCAATTGTAGACAAGTTGGTTAAGGCTTAATTGGGAGAGTTTTAGTAGTAGGCGGTTGTGGGGAACTTTGTCAAAGGCTTTCTCAAAGTCAATAAAAAGGGCGTCAACTGGTATGTTAAGGTCTACACTAGCGCTTAAGTCATGGATGAATAGTGCAAGCTGAGTATCGCATGAGAGTCCCCTTTGGAATCCATGTTGGTTAGGGTGAAAAAATTTAACTGAGGTAAGGAAGTAAGCGATTTGTGAATGAATTATATGTTCCATTATTTTTGAACAGACGCTGGTTAAGGAAATTGGCCGGTAACTAGATGAACCAGGCTTAGGAACCGGAACGATCTTACCCACTTTCCAGTCGTGAGGAACGATGCCGGATGAGAGTCATTGCTGAAAAATATAGGAAAGAATGACACTGGTGATTTCTTTGGTGTTTTTGAGCACCTTAGCATTTATACCATCGATGCCGCAGGATGATGTAAGTTTTAACGACTCGATAATTTTCTGGATGCCCTGAGGTGAAAAAATGACGTCCGGCATGGTAGGGTAGTTGTGGGGGGAGACATCAGGGAGGTTTTCAATCGGTTCTCTGGTGAAAACGGAAGAAAAGGTATGGTTTAGTTCTTCTGCTACTGCATTATTCGCGATAGGCTGTCCAGTTGGATCCATTATTGATATGCATTTGTTTTCGTTTCGCGGGTTAATCACTCTCCAAAATTGTTTTGGGTTAGTGCGGAGTAAGTTGGGCAAGGTGGTATTATTAAACAGCCGCTTCGCTTTATCGATGGCAGAGCAGAATAGTTTCGTGGTAGTCTGGTATTTTTGCCACGCCACAGGATTGTTGCTGTTTTTTGCGGCGCGAAATTGTCGTTTCTTTTTGTTTTTGAGCCTCTTGAGTTCAGGATTAAACCAGCGGGATGTGCTACGTTCACCAATCGTAATTGTTGGAATGTAAGTACTAATAAGCTCATGCATTTTAGATTTAAACATTAACCAATTTTCAGTGACAGATCGTTTGTTAAAATCTTTAACTACAAACTGACAGAATTTTGTTAGTTCTTTATTGAAATTATTATAATCACCCTTATCGTATAAGGTAAGCTTTTTCCTTGTTTTGTCTGGGCGCTTCAGCTTACATTGGAATGTGCCATGAATGACCTTATGGTCGCCGATTTCGTCGAGGTACGAAAGCGAAGTGATTCTATCAGGATGGGTTGTTAGTACTAGATCAAGTATATTGGCTGAGTGTTTAGATTGCCTCGTTGCTGCATTAACAATATGAGTTAAAGCGAATGTTAAACATGTATCGACGAAGTTGCTTTCAATGTTTTGTTTCGATGTGACAAGGACGAGGTCAGACCAATTATGTTCGGAAAATTAAAGTCGCCGAATAGGACAACTGGTGCATTAGGGAAATGAATCTTTAGTGATTGTAGCGCGTCATGAAACATTGGTATAAATGTACTGTCGGAATCAGGTGGGCGATAGCATGCACCTAAGACTACGTGGGGTTGAATGGCTTTACAGCACACAAACACCATTTCGAGTGAGGTTGGTATATTGATACGATAGCAGCCAAGGTCACGGTGAGTAGCAATGAGCAAGCCACCACCTCGCCTGCCATCTCGGTCGGTACGAAAAATATTGAAATCTGGATAAGAAGGGAATATTTCACCGCTGATGACAGACGAGTTTAACCACGTTTCGGTTAGCACTATAACGTTGGAATCTGAAGAGTCAATTAAACAGGACAAGATATCCCGCTTTGGTAGTACGCTCCTGATATTAGTAAAAAGAAACGATAAATAGTCCTTGGGACCGTAAGGGCAACCACTAGCTAACTGCTACGGCGTGCGAAGAACGACTTGTTGATTAACCGGGTCATACACGTAGGTGTTCTTCCCTGCTACAAGTTTGTTATGACGAAGGCTGCTGGGAAAAGTTTGAGTTTTTTTGAACTCGACCAGTTTTTTACGGGCTAGGCGTGTGGCTGGTGAAAAATCTTGCACAATGTTAACATTGGGATGCTTGTGATCTCTACTAGCAGTTAGTACCTTTTCTTTATCTTTGAAATGGGTGAATTTTACTAGAACTGGTCTAGTTTTATTCGGCGAAAAGGTACCGAGTCTGTGTGCGCGTTCTATGTCTTTCGGAGCAATAGTTAATTTGAGGTGCTCGCTTGAAAACCTGATAATCTTTTCCTCAGATTTTGTCCAACTTTCGTTAGACTCATCATCTATCCCGTAGAACACTAAGTTATTTCGCCGCGCTCTATCTTCGGCGTCATCAGTGCGTGCAGTCAGCTGCTCAATCTGATGCGCGTTTGCCTCTGCGAGTGCATGCACACTCTTCACGTCAGCTTTGATCGCCGTCAGCGATTGGCACTCCCCTTCAATTTTCGTAAGTCTCTCTTTTATGTCTTTCAGCATTTTATCGTTATCAGCCTGTTTATCTCGGATACCTTTGATTTCGCTAAGTAGTGCTGATTGGCCTGTTTTTAGTTCGCGCAAGGCTGCTAACACATCTGAATGGTCGTCACCGGCAGAGGCACGAGTGGCAGGCCCTGGGTTTAGTTCGACATCGCCAGACAGTTGCAGGAGACTCATGATGATATTCACACAGTCGCAAAGAATGGCAAACGCTGCATGTGGGCCCGGCAGCACTAAAAGACCACGGTAACGCGTGGGTTTAGTGAATAAGGAAAAGCTGTTTGTTACCTGCACAAAGGATAGAGGCGTGTGGTGAGTTGGTGTCATCGCGATCGTGCCGCCGGACCCACTGAAAGCAACGATGATATCACGGCGATTTATATAGGTGCAGTCACGTGTGGGAATGGCGAGAGCGCGTGGTCCCGGACGAAGCATGCGCAGCACCGTGGGGGGCCGCACAGGCAAGGCAGCGGGAGCCAGGAACCATTGTTGATGCACGGCGTCAGATGCAAGGCTGTGCCCTGCGGACGTGGTCATTGGGTGGCATAGCCGCTCACCAGCATAGTCGTCGAGCAGAGGCCGGGGGCCGGATGGAGGGTTCCAAGGATGAACACGCATGGAATCGCCGACAAGACGTGCCGACGAAGCCTTCCAGAAGGACGACGATGGACCAGCCATGATGTTGCCGAAGCGGTGAGCTCGGGTAGCAGTCATTGCCGCGGAAGCATTGGTGATAGCACCGCAGGAGCAGCAGGCCATGACTAATAGCTGCACAAAGGATAGAGGCGTGTGGTGAGTTGGTGTCATCGCGATCGTGCCGCCGGACCCACTGCTCAATGTTCATTGTGATGTGCATGGCATGCACTGTATCCATCCGCGCCATTGTTGCTTTTTTGCTCGCCGGAGTCATGGGTGCCGTGCTGATCGAGTTTGTTAATTTTCATTCCTTTTGCGCCTATTTCGTGTTCAACTACTGCTGCAATTTACACAAGATAATCGCGCAGCTCTCAGGAACCTACTTCGCTGTACGTGGCGAAATTGTGGACGAACGTGGAAGTGTTTTTGTGTGCGTGTGCGTCTGTACGCTGCTGGATTGGCGATCGTCAACTTTTCGTGCGAGAAAAAATGGATACTCATGCTTGCGGGCAAGCGTTTCTTCAAAACTTCTTCCTAAAGCAGTACGAATGGACGTGGTGGCTTTAAGGTGTGACTAGGTTATCAGGATTAACAGGCTCCTTGAAAGACAAGTCTCGGTTAAATGTTAAGGTAAGTTCATCATTTTCATTACCTTCGCACGTTGTTCATAAATATTATGATAACTCGAAAACATACCACATTGCATGCTTGCTGAGTAAATAACTTTATGCTAATTGTGGTTATGTCATTAGGCTGTTTTGTTTAAGCGATACTACAACACTTTCTTTTTTTTTCACTTGATCCAGACAGTGCTCTATTTAATAAAAAAATCTACGCCAGGAAATTGTTGTTTTCGTGCCATTGTACTTTTCATAAATATATTGATGTCAATATACTTGTGTTGTGTTTTTCTCATTTTAACGCTTGAGGAAAAACCAAGGATAAATTACAACTTGCGCAATTACAAATAAAAAAGAGTTGCATATCTCCAACTCCAAGGGTGTCATGAGATTTATGAGCCCACGTTTGAATTTGTCTTGCGTTTGAATTTATCTTTCTTCGTCTACGTTCCACTTGTTTTTATATTTACGTGTGTTTTGATAAGGACACGCAGTTAAAATTTTGTTGCTAGTTTGATTCTTCAAAACAGGGTGCTATGTCACGGATCCAAATGGAAAAACTTAAGAATAGCCCGTAATTTTGTTTCCGCCATCTACAATCAGGGTGATATAAGTGTAAATTTGACTGGAATGCGTACATCACAGGCGACATTATCGTTACTGATGTCGCAACATCGCGTAGTTATCTTGAGGAACTGCGCATACCAGCATACATAGTTACACAAAGTAATGCGATGTCACGTTTTAATCCGTGAGCACTGTAGATAGTTTTACGCAAGCCGACAAATAAACTGGTATGATGCATTAGGGCTTGCTACTGTGTGAAAAAATTGGGGGACCGTTAAGCTCCGTTTTTCACAGTTGAACGTGATAGCAGTATCGATCCTGTTTCTTGTGCGTAATTCAATCACTTAGTGTGTACTCTTTATTGCATGATGCTACTTGAACAAATTTAATTGTGGAATTGTACTGTGTAATTGAGAAGGTTGAAAGTGTCTCAATGAAGGTTTCGCCCATGGCTGCATTTTGTGTAAAAAAGGGGTAACATAGTTTAAAGAACAAGAAATAATATGTAATTACCGAGTTGCGCGAAAAAATTGAAATACAAAAGGAAGACACCTAGACGCAGCACAAACTGACAACTGAAACATTGTTGGAGAAAACAGACATACGTTTATATGCGGTTACGAGAACACGTGCGGTAAAAGAAAAGGATTAGATGAGCAGACAGATGCGCTTCCAGGAAAGCTACCTCAGTAGCCAGCAACATAAAGGAGAGTTACGTGACACATGAATCCCCAGCTTTGTTTATGAAATACGCCTCTCCGATTTCCCGTGCTATACCGTGTCACTGAATCTAGCTTTAACTACCGTATTCCAAACAAGGGCGCGCAGCCACACTCTCTACAATATGATGATTGGTTAGAGAATGGTTGTTCATTCCTTTAGAGAAGCTTTGTGATCTACAATTATATAAATAAATTCTAAATAATACTTCCCACACGACAGCGCAGTGCCGTCCACCACATGATGTCCACACTGTGAAAGAAAATGATCAGATGTCTGCTCATCTAGTCATTTTTTTCCAGCTCACGTGTTGTCGTAACCGCATACATATGTCTGTTTTCTCCAATGAAGTTTCAGTTGTTAGTGTGCGCTGTGTCCAGGTGTCTTCCTTTCGCACTTCAAATTTTTTCGCGCAACTAAGTTAAGATGAAGTACCAACTCGCCCAGCAGAACGTGCTTCTCGATATAATGTGTGTAAAATGTTTTAGAACTTTATGCACCCACTACACAGTCGTGAGGGAATACGTGCAGTAACCAGTGTGCCTTTTGTAATGGTTGGCTGTCTTTAGACCGCAAAGTCACGTTGGTAATAACGTGTTGTGATGCTTGATGACAATGCACGCTTGTATCATGTAATATAGCTCGATAACAAATGTTGTGTTGTGAAACCTGTATGCAGGATACATGTATTTGTTAAGCATGACAGTTATTTTCCTTGCATTTACAACAAGAGGAAGTTATTCATGCTTTATTTCCAAGCAGATGCATAACTGTGTGGTAGAGCACTTACATGCCATGCAAATTGCCTGCATGATTTCGATCATCACTCAAACCCGAAAATTTACAATATTTGTTTTATTTGCATTCTCTCAATTTTCGATCATTGACAAGACGATTTTTCACGGAGAGCCACTGATGCCTACGCCGGAATTTCTGCAGAATGAGCTCTTTACCACTCTTACGTTAATGATGCATTATTGGCAAAATGGAAAGCGTATTACATTTACAAAGTACATTTTTAGTGCCCCGTTGGCAAGAAATATTGTTAAATGCCTCCGTTCCCACGCGCACAGAGACCTATAGACACCAGTTTTAGCAGTCGTTCTCTAGGTCATTAGTTACAATACTTGTACATAACAAGCTTGCATACCAATCACTTTCGACCGAACTCCTTAAAAGTTGATTATGAACTCATTTAAGTTATTCAATGCACACGCAGTTCATACAGTCAATAGCAAGTGAATATTTCGTTTTGACTGACTATGGACGCTCCATTGACACGCGAGAAAAGTTTTAAACATAACACACTGTGAAAAATATCTTTACAAAACTCGAATTGGGTTCTTTTATGCTATTTATTTTTGTCAAGTCGGAATCGATAAAGCAGAATATTTACTTGCACTGTACTATTTCTCAGACCGTGTTGACCATAGGTTCAAGATAAGAATAATCGCATGCAAGACTGACGTGTTTTAAAATGATTTTTACAAAAAAAATTACAAGATGGAACCAGCTGCCTTCTAGCATTGCCTCTACACTCCCAAATATTTGTTTTATTTCATGTTAGAATTGTTCCGATTTATATATGAATTTCTCTTGCAGTTTGTGATTCAGGTGACTTTGATTATTTGTTTGGCTGACTATCTATTTTTTGTATTCTACCTTTCGTAAATGCTCCCCCAATGTAATGCCAATTGGTGCTGTAGGTAATGAAATAAATAGATAAATAAAAAGTGTCGATAAGTAAGCAATAAATTTAAGCACAAAGAATGTATCTCTTCAGGAAAAGTGGACTAACAGTGACATGTGCCCACCACAAACTTTAAATATGATGCCAAGTTACATTCTAGCAAATAGTTGTTGAGAATAACTTGAGATATAATGAGGATAACTTAATGGAACAAGAATGTTCAGGGGGTATGTACTGCCTTTATTTTGGAGATGATAGTGACTGCATGCAGACCTTTCAACAAACAGGTATATTTCTAGCTGAAGAATGATTTGAGCAGCTATATTTTTTGCCGGTGACACAGGCGGAACTAATATAGATGAATCATTTGAATGGCTTTACATAAAAGTATCCATATAAGGCCATATATGAAAGCATCCATATAAGACCTTATATGGATGCTTCTATATAGCCATATATGGCCATATACAGCAACACCCATATATGGGTATATAGGGCCCATATATGGCTATATCAGATTTGGACACATCAGGTTATATACGGCCCATATATGGGGATTTCATATATGGGCCAGATATGCCCAATTCCTGATGTAGCCATATATGGGGATTTTTATATAAGTTCATATATAGGATTTTTGTAAGGGATTACAGAAGCAATAGTTCTGTTAAACAGATTTCAATTTACTGAGGCTCTACTGTATATAAAACTGTTTAAACATGGGTGGAAAGAGACAAGCTTAAGAGGGTGATAGCTTCGAGTAACAAGAATAAGATGGTTCACAAATAAAGCTGGTGCCGTAATAATCGATGATTTAAGTACAATAGTATATAGAGTGACAGGGCATTCGTGCGTGCATCTATCAGCTAGTTATCAAGCCATAAGTTATGTGCATGCTACAAGGATGAAAACTCACAATCGTAGGTGCTATATATAAGCCTTGTCGCTTTTGTTTGCAATGATTCCAACTTAGCAACGTCACAAGAGAAGTAGGGGGATTAGACAATGAACCCGTACTCCAAGACTGACGTTATTAAAGTTTTGTGTGCAGCTAGTTTGCAGTCGTTGGTCAGATACTGCATGCACAGTTTATGTAGAATTGTTTGACCACCAGTGCGGCACTTTGAGCACCATCAAACTTCCAGAGCTGGTTCCTTATTGCCGCTGTGTTCAGGGTGAGTGCATAGTGTGTGGGGGATTGAGGGCACCAGATTCTCTACAGGAACCTGGAGAGTATGACTTTAATGACTATGCAGCGTGAATTGCTTCGATCTCTAAAAGAATGAATTTTTACTCTTTTCTTTCAAACCACAGATGAAATTTCAAAACAGACATGCTACTGAGATAATCAGGGGTAGGTGTAATTTTCCGATAATTTACTATTGTGAAGACGTTATTCACTGATAGACGTATCGAAACCTTCCCTCCAGAATTGAATGCGGTACTCACCATTGTTGAGCGATCCCCCTGCTGCATACTCCAGCACCAGGCAAACCTGCGATGAAAGGGATGTGTGCATGTGAGCTTCCAGAAATATTACCCAATAAGAATGAAAGTGAGTACTTTTCATTCAATGTTCTTGAAGAAAGAACCTCACGGTGATTTTTTTGACGTTGCCCAGTGAACAAGGTGTTTGCACCGACATGAAAGGAATGGTTCCCGCGCTTAGCCCTTTAACTGACTGAGTGACAGCACGAGCCAACAAAGTCAAATCTCGTTACAGCGAACCTTAGAATAAATATTTTTTTCATATTAAGGACTTTTTCAAAAATTCCCTTCGAAATGTCTATTCGTTTAATGTAAAAGTATTTCCCTAGTACAAATTTTAGAATAATGTAATAAATTTTGTCCCCCTTATATTTCATAACACTTCAAAGTAATGAACAGCAATTTAAAAATGTTACTCGCAGCTGTGATAAGAATACCCAGCTCTGTAGCTGTCACTACAGTTTACTCTTGTTACAATGGACCATCATGATCCAGCAACATGAGTTCGTTTTACCCGAAGTCCATAATGTCCAAATTTTGTGGGGCGGGGGAGGGATTGCAATATTGCGGGACAATCGTTAAGATTTCGCTCAGCAGTAGGGGGCAGGCAAGCTCTGCTGGTGAACCCTGAGTGCCAGCATGTTTACAGAAGACTTAATCGCTAGCAGCGTTTATTATTAAAATTGTAGATCAGTGCGGCCACAGTAGATGCAGGGATGCCACGTGGCTTCAGCACAGCAACAATGCTTAGCTCGATAATAAAACATTTTCGAAGGCTTTATCATATGCTCCTTCTGATCCTTCATCTGAGAGGTCTCAACTGAGCGGCACCAAGGCACCTATTGCACTAACATTCTAATTTGACGGCATAACTTGACTGCTCGGAGCACCGGAATGTCTTGCTTTTAATATACAGGTCGTGATGCCTAACAACGTTGCTGCAATGAGTGACCAATATCTAAAGCAAACATTTATTTACAGTTATTTTGAAAAGAATCTAGTGATCAGCAATTGGTGAGCACCCTTGAGCGATGCTGTTAGTGCCACTTTGTGCAACACTGTAGTCGATTGTGGCACCGCAGTGATCATGTCTAGTAACCTTTTCGTCTTTCTAATACAGGCGTTCAGCTTTATCCTTTCTTGCAACCACTTCACGGATGCCACTTGGACAACCAAAAGCACCGTATCAACGCTTATTGTTCCGTCGTCTGCCGAGTGCTGCGAAGCAGCAATCGACGAGCTGGGATGCGGTGCATTTCTTAGGCAGTTGGACGATCTGGGCAACGCCCCCATCGGAGGCAAATCAGCCGGACCAACGCTATCGACATTGGGCATGGTGGCACTGCAGTGATCATGCCGAGTAACCCTTTCTGCTTTCTGATCCATGTGAGAAAACATTTGGTAAATGATACAAAAGTAGTAAAGTATGTTTTTTGGTGCTGCCATGCATTAGCCATATGTATGCAACCGTGTGCAATTGTGTAGTGTTGTTGAAGTACTTATTGATGCTTGCTGGGGACGTAGAAAGTAATCCCAAATCTATCAATCAGGAAGACTTGACCAAAATCCGCAAGTTGACAGCTGATTAGATAACAAAAGCATAAATGAATCTATGGAAGCTATCCATGGAAAATAGATACTTTGGCAAAGTTTGAGGGTAGAATCACTGGTGTTGAGGAGAAGATTGCATCATTTGAAAATACTACCACTACTCTTAAACTTGAGTTGACGACCTTGAAAATAGAAGCAGATCAAACCTAAATATTTATGGCATTCCTGAAGACAAAAACGAAAAAGCGAATGATCTGGACATAAAAATCTCTGAAGAACTCATCATAAATTTCCTTGGAGTAACAATCGCGGGAGTTGAAAGATTGCACCATCTTGGTACTAAAACAGGAAGCAAAAGTTGACCTGTTATTCTGAAATCCCAGTGTTTTGAGGACACAGCGAAAGTAATGAAGAATTCCTATAGCTTAAAAATTGCAATGTGTCTGTGGGCGAGGTACATAATATTCTTCGTGTACGTAATATTTGGAATGAACTTTGGAACAGAAGTAAGAACAAGCTAAAGAAGGGGAAGAAAGTTACACTTGTGTTCGACAAGATTAAAATCCATGGCCAAGTCTACATCTGGGATGAGCATGAAAAAGCCAGAGCAGTCATGGGAAAGGAAACTGGCGTCCGCAAGAAAAAAACTGAGTGAAAATGAAACGCCCTTCAGCTTATTGATTGTGAACATAAACGCCACAAGTGTTATGTACAAAACCACACAGCTTAAAGCATTCATTCTCGAGCATCAGCCTGATATTCTAACAATAGCCAATACATGACTTTCACCTGATATTTCAAGTAGAAATCTATTCTCACCGGGTTATGCTGTGATGCGTAAATATAGTTTCTTTCCTAGTGCTGGCGCAGCAATTTTGATAAAAAGAAAAACGTTATGTCACTTCCATGCAGGAAGTTAAGGGTGCGCAAACACTTTGGCATAAAATTGCGACAGGTAAAATTTACCCTTTTCTAGGCATCATGTACTGCCCCCGTAACGCTTGCAATGATATCTTCCATGTGTTAAGAAACTATATGGAAGATCACTTCACATAGAAGGCAAAGATAATCCATACCGCGGATTTCAACTTTACCGGTACAACGTGGGACTTCCCTGCTCAGAATTGGGTGCACGTTAAAAAACCCCAGGTGGTCTAAATTTCCGGAGCCCTCCACTACGGCGTCTCTCATAATCATATAGTGGTTTTGGGACGTTAAACTCCACATATCAATCAATCAATCAACGTGGGACTTCCCCGATAATATTGCCGTTTCCAGTCATGAAGATGGTCTGCATGATTTTCGTTTGAACTTTAGCCTCAGACAGATACGGGAGACAATACGTGTTACAACAAAAAGCAGCGATGCACTTGATTCGACCTTTCTTAGTCATAGTATATCAGAAGATAGTGTTTATGGGAAGTCATTGAAGGCATATCGGACCACAGAGCGACTAAATGTTCTCTCTTACTGGGCATGCTTCCGCCTACCCAAAGAGGGAGTGTAAACGTTCTTGACTGGACCAATGCCAATGAGGTCAGCCTTCTTGAATATTTAGATAACTTCGATTCCACCTTTACCTCATTTTCAAAGGATGACACATTTTCAGTCGACAGATTTGGATAGTGCTTGAAAAAAATCATTTAGCACTGCCTGTCAAATTATGTTCCCACAAAGATCAAAAGAATACGTAAGACAAACCCTTGAATAACAAGAAAAGAATGCAGCTACAACGAAAGCTTGCCAGATTATGGGAAAAGAGAAATAGGCTATCAATACCAAGCTACAGTTCTCAAATAAGCGAGAAGTGTCGTACAATCATCATCATCATCATCAGCCTGACTACGTCCACTGCAGGACAAAGGCCTTTCCCATGTTCCGCCAGTTAACCCGGTCCTGTGCTTGCTGCTTCCAATTTATACCCGCAAACTTCTTAATCTCATCTGCCCACCTAACCTTCTGTCTCCCCCTAACCCGCTTCTCTTCTCTGGGAATCCAGTCAGTTACCCTTAATGACCAGCGGTTATCCTGTCTACGCGCTACATGCCCTGCCCATGTCCATTTCTTCTTCTTGATTTCAGCTATGATATCCTTAACCCCCGTTTGTTCCCTAATCCACTCTGCTCTCTTCTTGTCTCTTACGGTTACACCTACCATTTTTCTTTCCATTGCTCGCTGCGTCGTCCTCAATTTAAGCTGAACCCTCTTTGTAAGTCTCCAGGTTTATGCTCCGTAGCTAAGTACCGGCAAGATACAGCTGTTATATACCTTTCTCTCGAGGGATAGTGGCAATCCACCTGTCATAATTTGAGAGTGCTTGCCAAATGTGCTCCACCCCATTCTTATTCTTCTAGTTACTTCAATCTCGTGGTTCGGCTCCGCGGTTATAACCTTCCCTAAGTAGATATAGTCTTTTACAACTTCAAGTGCACTATTACCTATCTCGAAGCGCTGCTCTTTGCTGAGGTTGTTGTACATTACTTTCGTTTTCTGCAGATTAATTTTAAGACCCACTTTTCTGCTCTCCTTGTCTAACTCCGTAATCATGAGTTGCAATTCGTCCCCCGAGTTACTCAGCAATGCAATGTCATCGGCCAAGCGCAGATTACTAAGGTATTCTCCATTGACTCTTATCCCTAACTGTTCCCATTCTAGGCTTCTGAAATGTAAGCACGCGGTAAACAGCATTGGGGAAATTGTGTCCCCCTGCCTTACACCCTTCTTGATTGGTATTCTGTTGCTTTCTCTATGAAGCACTACGGTAGCAGTTTATCCCCTGTAGATTTCTTCCAGAATGTTTATATATACTTCATCTACGCCTTGATTCCGCAGTGTTTGCATGACGGCTGATATTTCTACTGAATCAAACGCCTTCTCGTAATCTATGAAGGCTATGTATAGTGGTTGGTTATACTCTGAGCATTTCTCTATTACCTGATTGATAGTATGAATGTGGTCAATTGTTGAGTAGCCTGTTCGAAATCCTGCTTGTTCCTTTGGTTGATTGAATTCTAATGTTTCTTTACTCTGTTAGCAATTACCTTTGTAAATAGCTTGTATACTACAGAGAGCAAGCTGATCGGCCTGTAATTCTTCAAGTCCTTGTCATCTCCTTTCTTATGTATTAAGATGACGTTAGCGTTCTTCCAAGACTCTGGTACTCTTCCCGTCAGGAGACACCTCGTAAACAGGGTGGCTAGTTTTTCTAACACAATCTGTCCTCCATCTTTCAGCAGATCTGATGTTACCTGATCCTCACCAGCAGCTTTGCCCCTTTGCATGCTCTCCAAAGCTTTTCTGACTTCTTCTATCATTCCTGGTGGGGTGTAATCTGGGTTACTGCTAGTTCTTATAGTATTAAGGTCGTGGTTGTCTCGGCTACTGTACAGATCCCTGTAAAACTCCTCCGCTATCTTAACTATCCTATCCATATTGGTAGTTATTTGGCCTTCTTTGTCCCTTAGTGCATACATCCGACTTTTGCCTATCCCAAGTTTCCTCTTCAATGCATTGACACTTCCTCCGTTTTTCAGAGCGTGTTCAATTCTCTCCATGTTATACCTTCTTACATCGCATACTTTACGTCTATTAATCAACTTCGAAAGCTCTGCCAGTTCTATTTTGTCTGTTGTACTTGACACTTTCATGATTTTACGCTTCTTAATTAGGTTCTTCGTTTCCTGTGAAAGCTTGCCAGTGTCCTGTCTAACTACCCTGCCTCCAACTTCCACTGCACACTCCATAATGAAACTCGTCAGATTTTCATTCATTGTATCTACGCTAAGGTTGGTTTCCTCACTGAGAGCCGAGTACCTGTTCTGCAGTGACACTCTGAATTCCTGTACTTTCCCTCTCAGTGCTAGCTGATTGATTGGCTTCTTGCGTATCAGTTTCTGTCGTTCCTTCTTCAAGTCTAGGCGAATTCGAGACCGTACTATTCAATGGTAACTGCATCGTACCTTGCCAATCACTTCCACATCCTGCACGATTCCAGGGTGTGCACTCATTATAAAGTCTATTTCGTTCTTATTTTCGCCATTAGGGCTCCTCCATGTTCACTTGCGGTTTTCTCGTTTTCGGTAGAAGGTATTCAAAATCCGTAAATTATTGCGTTCTGCAAATTCTACTAGTAGCTCTCCTCTGGTGTTTCTAGTACCGATGCCATAATCTTCTACTGCCTGGTCTCCAGCCTGCTTCTTCCCTACCTTTGCATTAAAGTCGCCCATCACTATAGTATACTGTGTTTTTACCTTACTCATTGCCGATTACACGTCTTCATAGAAGCTTTCAACTGAAGCGTCATCATTGCTGGATGTAGGCGCGTAAGCCTGTACTACCTTCATCTTGTATCTTTTATTCAGTTTAATTACGATACCTACCACCCTGTCATTAATGCTATAGTATTACTCTATGTTGCCAGCTATGTTTCTGTGAATTAGGAACCCCACTCCCAATTCTCTTCTGTCTGCCAAGCCCCTGTAGCAAAGGACGTGTCCATTCTGTAGCACCGTATAGGCCTCATCTGTCCTCCTAACCTCACTGAGCCCTATTATATCCCATTTAACACCCTCTAGCTCCTCGAATAGTACAGCTAGACTTCCTTCACTAGATAAGGTTCTAGCGTTAAACGTTGCCAAGTTCAGGTGTCGTACAATAAAGTCAGCTGTAAAAAAGGAAAAATATGAATATAAGAACGTCCCCTTATGTAGATTTATAAAAGAATCCCTTTCCAAGTTCTGGAGATACCTTAACTCAAAACCTAGTCAAACCATTATTTCATCACCAACTGAAGCTACTGCAAAGGCCACAGAGTTCAATGATTACTTTGTTTCCGTATTTACACGCGACGACGGTAATAAACCCGACCCGAGTTCTCTTTTGAGTAACGCAAAAAAAACTACATGATCTAATCATAACCGAATCTGGCCGTTTTTGCCTGTTACCTAAAATCGACCCTAAAAAATCCTGTGGCTCGAGAACATACCATATGTATTTCTGAAATGCTACGCAGAATGCATGGCTAAATTTTTAATAAATATTGATGTAAAATCAATGAAAACAGACAAAATTTCATTCAAATGAAAAACTATCAGGGTATTTCTACACATAAATCCGGTGACCTTACCAGTGTGTCAAATTACCGTCGAATATTGCTTGCTTGTACCGCCGGCAAAATTCTTGAACTTATAATCCTGAAAACACATTGTATCGTTTGTAGAAAACAACTTAATTGTGCCTTATCAGCCCTGCTTTCAGAAGGGAGAATCTACGACTAATCAGCTGATTGAGACAATCCATGACTTGGAAGATAGCCCATATAATGTGGCCAAATGTGGCCAAACCGATATAATACTTTTAGATCTATCCAAGGTATTCGATCGAGTTTCCCATACAAAGTTACTTCAAAAACTTCCCCATTACCTCGGCAATAACAATATTACCAAATAGATGGAAAGCTATCTTGCAGAACAGCGCTAATATGTCTATTACAGAGGCCACTCCTCGGACTACGGTGAAGTGCTGTCTGGCGTCCCACAAGACGTCGTTCTAGCTCCTATGCTTTTATTTCTTTTTATAAATGATCTGTCTAACAAATGCAATGTAACAGTAAGAAGGTTTGCAGATAACTGCATCACCTATAAGGAAACAACCTGCCGCGAAGACAAGCTCATCTTCAACAGAGCCCTTGAACCTGGAACACAATGCTGCCATACATGGCAGATGGTGACTAACGCAACTAAAATAGTTTCTATTACATTGACGAATAGAAAAACACCCAACTTCACATATTGTTCATATTGAAGATTGTCGAGGAGTATAATATTTAGGAATCAAAACTTCATCTGACCTCAGATGGGACAAACAGGTAATATATGTGGTTGACAGAGCACTGGTAACTTTGTACTCGTTAAAACGCTCACTCATATGCGCGTCTGGAGACACTAAATGCCTAGCGCACAAGTCACTCGTTTGCCCAACATTGCAATATAGAATAGTATGTTGGTTTCCTTTCAAAAACAGTACATCGCAAAACTAGAGAATGTACAAAAAACACTCGGATTTTTCTTCAATAAGTATCGCCTTCATGACTCTCCGACAGAACTATTAAAACAAAGTAAACTCCCCACTATATAAAATCTAGCCAGGTTACTTCGTATTAAGTTTCTTTTTCTTCTTCTTGATGGCAGCATGAAGATTAACGTGAAAATACCGATGTCACACACGCTTTTTTAATCGTATTGATTCGTATTGAATCAATACGTATACATTCGTATCTATACGTATAATCATATAATACGTATAATACGTATATATTATACGTATAATACGTATAATCGTATACGTATAATCGTAGAATATAATCGTATAGATTGGTAATGACAGCATGTAGTCATGGGAGAAGCAGACGACAAGTTCAACTCTCACGCCGTCAGAGCAGTTGGATCGAGCATCACGAAGCAAATTGAGTATGAGTGTCACCAGTTTGACGGCTACGTCGCAGCATACACGCACTTCGTGGTCGAATGAAGAGACCTTACAGTAATTTGGCACTGGTAGGAGCAACTGGGAGACTTGAGGCGCCAGAAGTGAAACTCTGGCGTGTACAACGAGATTGCCCTTTCACTGCGACTGCACAGCCACGAGCAGGTGCCATTAGAAATGAAAGTGAAGATTAGGATTCTCGTACAGCAATACAGCCAAGTGCAAATTAAAGTGTACTGAATGATGAATTTATGAAAGTAATTTTGTACAATCACGCAAAGTTTTTGACGTTCGAGTGGTTCTTGCACAAATAACACAGTGCTGATAAAAGGCTCTATTGAAATATCATAGGCTGAGTTTTGTCAATGACATGTTTTGGGGCACGCAAGTGCCAGCTGGTGCATTTCATCTGACCCAAGCTCGAGCCGGATTAGCTTGGGTGGTGTAACAGCGACTTTAAAGTTAAAAGCAATCAAGAAAAGCAATCTCGGTCACCTTGATCATCATTCAAGCGCCAGTGTGACACTGGTATGACTATTTACTACACTCAGACCCATCCAGTTCACAAACTAAACACATGAAGCACCTAGTTGAATACAGATTTCATTACGACATTTTTACATGATCCTCCTTTCCGCAAGCCATTTGAGACTGGAATGGTTTGCCCAACGATGCCAGCATGTGCACTTTACTGCATGCTTTTATCACCCGAATATCAAACTATGCTTCGTAGTCATCCGCATGCGGGCAATATGTTTCATTCTCAGCATCTTGAATATCGTACCTTGTCATTCTTGCTTTGATTTTTTACGCTGCTGATAAGGGTTTTCGATTACTGCGTTTTTCTGTTTTAATAATATGGGTTTTTGATGATGATGAGTGCCCCTATTTTTTGTTTATTAGGTTTGTCTCTCTTGAAACTATATCACAGTTTATGCTATTGCTTTTCTTTCAGCATTAAATTTTCTAACTTGCTGTTTATTATTGCTTTTAGCATTCCTGCTAGCATTTGTAAAGTCTACTGTGGATAGTGCTTGTTATGTTTTGGTGAAGTCAACTTGTGTATGTGCCTTTTCGAATTGTTTTCTTTTGAATCTGTGTACTTATCCATTTTAAATTGTGAGGCTGGCAGTATGCTTCGAATAAATCAGCGAATAAAATAGTCGTCCTGCTGCTGCTGCAAGTATTCCTTCACTTCATCAATGCAGTGAATCGCCTGCTGCAAAGTCAGCCTGACTGCAGGGGACTCGTCTTTTTGCTCGCTATTGTCTTCTGATGACAGCTCAAAACAGGTTTCGATCATAGCTCTCACCTTCTCGTCAGTCAGCTCCTCATTATCGATGACGTCATTGTCAAATGTGAAGAAGTCGGAGAAGCTGTCTGCACCGAAAGTTTCCCCGACTTGAGGCCACACAGATGGGTCAAATGTTTCCTCATCTGGGACGAACATCCCAGATAACGAAACACAAGATTGTCCCACTTGACGTTTAAAAACGCAGTCATCTGCACCACTCTCTGGCACGAGGCTGCCCCCGCTGGTCTCTTTGTGTGAGGTGCAAAGGCGAGAAGGTCGCGTATCGCCAACTAGCGCATCGCTGGGTACAGCAGCTGGATCAAGACCCTGTGCTACTTTTGAAAGATATAGAAACTTTAGCATCCGCAACTGGGCCACTTTTGCCGTGACCAAAACACTGACTGCCAAAATTAAGATTACCTGGGCTAGTCCACAATTTTCCCTGCACTGATTACCATGTCACTTAACATCGGCGAGACAAATAACTACCAAAAAATACAGCAACAACGCACCAATGAAGGTAGCCCAACCGATGAAGGTAAACACTCTCAGAACACAGCGAAAAGATAAATAATCACGTCAACTTCGACAACACACAGAAGGTAGCCGCACATAATGTTCTGGCATATACAAACAACACCTGGAAATATTAGCCCTTCAACTGGGACAAGTGTATATGTAGACAGTCTTCAGAACCCACGGTGAAAAAAACGCAGTAACATGAACAGCGGGAGGAATGGCAGTCTCTAGCTTTGGAGCCAGCTGGACAGTCACCCCCTGCAAAAGAGACCGAATGGGCCGGAAAACACAGGGCCAGTGTTGAACTTTAATACTAATAAGAAGGATAGCCTAAAAGTCACTGGAGGGTTTGTTTCATTCGTACAATACTGAACAGCAATGACCGAGTGGCCGAAAACTCTCTGCATGCATCAGTTCGACTTATGTGTTGCAGCTCTACACGTGTGATCGTCTTTCCAAAAACAGTGAAATAAAAACTCGAGCAAAGCTTGTTCACAAGTCTTTCCTTTTCGCAAACTGAGAATAACAATGATTTGTCCTAGTACCAAGAGCATGCTGCGGAAGTGGCCACAGACATGTTCAGCTGAAGGCCTTATTTCATTCCTGTACACTAACATACGAAGTGTCCTCTCGAAAACAGTACCACTATCATCCGCGATTGACTCATATTCAGCATCCTTAGTGATACTAACTGACACGTGGCTCACCAATACTGCACCCGATAACTGCATTTAGGATAGTTGGGCTTCGTTTAACTTCTTTAGGTGTGACAGGTTAAATCGAATAGGTGGGGGCGTTTTTGTAGCAGTGTAAAAATATCTTTTCGCCGCACGTGTTCTCCTCGACACTTTTTTAGATTGTATTTGGGTTTCAATCAAACATAAAGCAGGTCTCATAATCATTGGTGCTATTTATCGACCACCTGACATGGACAAGATGTTTTCTTAGGAACTCCAACGGCTTCTTGAAATTATTACTACTCGTTATCCTAATTCCGTACTTCTAATTTTTGGGGGATTTTAATTTCCCCGAAATCGATTGGGCTAACCTTTCCACAACAACTTACCTATCGGAGGCTCATGGTTTTTTGCTGCCATGTCTGAATTTTTCTTTAACACAACTTGTCACGCGTCCCACACGATCTTCGGCTACATCAGCCAATATTTTAGACCTTCTGCTAACCAATGATCCGGAAGTGTGCTTTGACCTAACTCATCAAGATGGGCTTTCTGATCATGACATCATAACAGGTAGTCTTACACTTTCCCTTCCAAGACGCCAGTGCTCTGATAAATATATCGGATGCTATAATAGAGGCGATTTCAGCAGCATAAATTCTCAGCTTTATGTTTTTTTCTTTAGATTTCCTTAGTAATTACCAATCTCAAACCAATGAACATAACTGGTTAATGTTTAAAACCACTCTCAATGACCTAATCAATCGATTCGTCTCTAACAAAAATAGCCTGCACTCCGACAACACCCTGGTTTACCATAAAGCTTCGACGCCTTAACAATAAGAAAAAGCGTTTATACCGTTCAGCGGATAAGGACCGCCTCTCCGATTCCTGGCATCGTTACAAGGTCTGCAATAAGCAATACCAATCACTCTTAAAATCATCGAAACGACATTTCTTTGCTCAGGACTTGTATTCCATGCTAACTGAAAATCTTCAGCGTTTCTGGCTTGTAATAAACCCGAAAAACTACCCTAACATAACACTTGTTAATGAGCACGGCGATATGGTTCACCACTGCCAGTGCGCAGATCTATTGAATAACGCATTTTCATCCGCATTTACACATGAAGGCACCACATCATCAACCTCCTTTGTATATGTCATCAACATATCTATGCCTGAAGTAATCATTAGTGAGGCAGGAATTTCTTGTTTAATAAATAAACTTAAAACTTCTTCGGCATCTGATCACAATGGCATTAATAAAGGTATTAATAACAAAATGTTAAAAAGTTTATTTCCTAGCTTATCACCTATACTGTGTGCACTCTTCTCGCAGTTTCTATCTACTAACACAATTCTGAGCGACTGGAAAGTAGCAAAAGTCATACCCATATTCAAGTCCTGCGACCGCTCTCACCCATTGAACTACCGCCCTATTTCTCTGACAAGTACTATTTGCAAATTACCTGAACACGTTTTATACACTGAAATCATTAACTACTAGCTTAGAAGACCACAACATTATTTTTCAATACCAACATGGCTTTTGTGGGGGTTATTCATGCGAAACGCAGTTAGCCGGCTTTTTTACATCACATTCATTCATATCTAGACCTAAGACTTGAAGTTAATGACATTTTTCTCGATTTCTCGAAAGCTTTCGATCGTGTTTCTCACCATAGCCTAATAGTAAAACTAATGAACCTGAATGTACACCCAGCTGTTATTGAATGGATTAAAGATTTCCTCTCATCTAGATCACAATACACACCTGTTAACAACAGCACCTCCTCATCCACCAACGTTAGCTCCGGTGTTCCGCAGGGCAGCGTTCTTGGCCCTTTACTTTTCCTAATCTATAATAATGACTTACCTAACTGCGTGTCCTCTCACGTCAGACTTTTCGCGGGTGACTGTGTAATTTATCGAACATGTGACAATGACAAAGATATTCTTCAGGCTGATCTTAACGCAATTATTACATGGTGTTCAACATGGTTGATGACTCCTAATACAGTTAAAACGCAGGTATTATTATTTACAAGACGCATGCACTACATTCCAACATCCTATATAATCAATAATAACATAATTCAACTGACAACTTCATATAAGTACCTAGGTGTTCACTTACAGTCGGACCTTTCGTGGCATTATCAAATCCGCCTGACGTTGGCATCAGCTAACCGCTTATTATGTCTACTCAAACGCAACCTCAAGCATGCTCCAGATAAAGTCCGTAGACTAGCATACATGCTAAATACGTGCTAAAATTGAATACGCATCAGCTATCTGGTATCCCTCACAAATCTACATAACCCAAGAAATAGAATCTTCACAAAACTGTGCAGCCCGTTTCATCTTTTCGGATTATTCACCCTATACTAGCATTTCAGCACTAAAAACTCGTGCTCAGCTTGACGATTTATCTCATCGCCGCAGAACCGCCCGCCTTTCGCTTCTCCAAAAACTCTATCATCACCCATAACTTCACCGCATCTTCGAAGCACCAGCAGTCATCTTTCCACGCACAGGCCAAATCTTCAAGATACAACGTATAACTTGTCGCTCAGCTCATTATGCTAATTCCTTCATTCCCCGAATTATAGTTGCATGGAATAACTTGCCATCTCACAATGCACTCAAGCAGATTTCACAACATTTCACTAACTTTTACTCATCATTTCCGACTAGATATCCACCACGCCTACTCTCATTAAGCTTTTTCACATGTACATCAGTGTTTAATTTTCCTGTTTTGTGTTAATGTTTTTTCACGACCATCGTACACGCTTAATTTGTATTATTTATGTGTTATTCGCAAACTTTTGTATCTTAAGATAATGCCTTCGTTTTAGTTATTTTCCTTGTATACTGCATTTGTTAGTGCCCTAATTTATGTGTACATTATTAAATATTTTATCTCTACTTATTTTTCTTTTTTTCCAAAGTATATGGTTTTTGTTGTTGTTTTTTATATTTAGCTCGCTTTCATTATTTTGTATAATCTTGTTTTTACACTGTATAGGCGTACAAAGATTTGTTTCATGTGCCCGTTCCGCTATGTAATACCCCTTCGGGGTCCTTTAGGGGTATTATGAAATAAAAAGAAATAAAATAAAGTGTTTGCGTCAGCCATATAACATCTTCATACAGGTGACAGGCCCATCGAACAGCAGAGTGGACCCCCAACATCGGTGAGGGCATCGTTTGCTAGAAGAAATGACCAGATTACATGAGTATCACATTGGACTTGGCCGTCATTCCAAGTCAATAGAGTCAAGTAAGAGGGCTGGCCTAACTCTGTCGGAGATTTGCAGACAATGACAGAGAAAAAGTGATTGTGGGCTGCTTTGCCCTCAGCAAGCGCCAAGAAGTGCATGTGACACTATCATCACCATTGACAGTTCACTGTTCAATTGTGACCATAAAAAGAATTCTGTTGGTGGTTTCACGGCTCCGTTTTTCTGGCGGTGCTTCACCTATCGAAGGCCGTCATCTGCAACAAATTGTGTTGACAACACATGAGACAATGAGAGACTCCCAACGACGTAGACAACGAGCGATGGTGACTGGGGGTATCTACTACAAACTGCAGCCGGAACAACCTGGTCTTCATAGGAACCACATCCAGTAAAGCAACAAGGGGAACCGGCTACCTTACGAGCAAGTAAGCCATCATATTGCCACCTGGTGTTCTGTGCCACTGAACAGTGAGCCAGTTCTGTGGCAGTAAACGAAGAAGACGAAGACGAGCAACCCGTGCCGGTGGAGACGTCCTTCTTTGTGTCTCAGATTTTGACAGTCGCGTCTCCTTGTACGTTTCTTCGAGCTCCTAGTGCGTGACAACTGGTGAATGTGCTGGGTACCCTTTGCACTGAACCCCTCCCAGTACAGCAACCTCCAGCCTCATACCGGTGGTTACGCCTGTTCACCGTGCTAGCCGAAGGATCCGGGAACTGGACCTTGAGTTCGGACTTCTCTCAGAGAGGATGACTGCCCCAACTGTCCCAGGGAGCGCTGTCAAAAGTGGCTCCAACCCAGCCAGTATGGAAGGCGCAACGTCAATGCACTATGCGCTGTTCAAACCACGAACGCCGAATCCCTTTCATGGTGCTGTCCATGAGGATGTTCATGATTGGCTTGTCCATTATGACTTCGTAGCCGCTCATAACATGGGGCATGACAAAGACAAGCTCCGACATGTCTACTTCAGTTTGAATGACGGGGCGCGGGCTTGGTACGAAAACTGGGCAGGTTTGTTCACATCATGGGTGGACTTCAAACGCTGGCTTCTCAAAACGTATGCAAATCTCGGTCGCCAAGATCGAGCTGAACATAAACTGCAGTGCCGTATGCAAATGCCAAATAAAGGCGTAGCAATGTATGTTGAGGACATGACGCGTCTTTTTCGACAAGCCGGCCCTCACATGCCGGAAGAGAAGAAGGTGTGATACCTGAGGCGTGGAGTGAAGGAGCAGTTGTTCGGTAACCTTGTACGCCGTCCCCCCAAGACTACGTCAGATTTTCTTGCTCAAGCCGTCCTCATTGAAAGCACACCTTGGCAACGGACACAGACCTACGAGTGACAATGAACTTTGCTTCTGCTACGGACTACATGGGCAGTCTTGGGGGCCACGTCGACTTCTTCCAAGAGCTCATACGCTCTGTCATCTGCGAAGAACTGCAGAAGTTATCAGTACCCTCGGCTCCCACTGTCAGTTCTTTGTCGGACATCGTCCAAAATGAAGTTCAGCAGGCACTACGAGAATTGTCCTGTGAGACAGAGCCGCAGCCCCTAAATGACTTCTCTCGCGTGTCGTATGTGCGAACTCTGCTCCAGCCAGCCCTACCTTTGGCTCCGCTTCCCATCGTGGCCCCTGCCATGCTTCCGGCAGACCAAACTCTGCACCAACCTGCACCACATTTCACTCCGCCTCATACCACGGCCCCAGCCATGCTTCAGGCAGTTCAAGCGGGCCCGTACCTCAGCAACCGCCGACCGATTCCGCGAAAATCAGACGTGTGGCGGGCCTATGATCGACGTCCTCTTTGCTATCACTGTGGCGAACCTGGGCACATGTACCGACAGTGCACTTATCGCGAGCTAGAACTTTGTGGTTTTTCGGCCAACTCCCCACCTCCCAGGTTTGGCCAGCGGTCTTCGGAAATTGCGGACTACGATGCCCAGCAGCGCGGATCGACATCTCGGCACCACTCACGTTCTCTATCACCACGGCGGTTCTCACCTAATAATCGCGCCTATTCAGGTGTGGTGCAGGGCCGGTCACCTAGCCCGCGTCGGGAAAACTAGCCACAGCGACCTTCGGGGGCAAGGCCGCTCAAACTGGTCATGCTCAAGGCCCCCTATCAACGCGGACTGAAGATACCTACGATACATCGACAACAACATGACCGGCTGATTGTGGAAGAGTTTCCTTAGATATTCCTGTTCTGCAAGATGTCGCAAAGCCAGCGCTTTAGTGGACACTGGTTCAGCCTATTCCATAATTAGCGAAAAACTGACCGCCCTTCTGAAGAAAATAACGACGCCTTGGAAGTGAATGCCAATTCGTACAGCTGGCAGCCATATTGTCACGCCACTCGGTATGTGCACGGCAAGATTGCAAGTCCGCCGTTGTACATTTGTTGCCAGTTTTATCATTCTCCGGCAGTGTTCTCGAGACCTGATTATTGGCATGGATTTTCTCAGGGACCATGTTGCTGTAATTGACAATTGACGACGTCTAGTCACTTTCACGATCACAAACACCACAACAGCTAACATGGACCCCAGCCACACTCGGTGCCTCTTCACGTTATCGACGACACTGTCACATTACCACCCCATGCAACTGTTGTGGTTCAGGTGAAATGGGACGGACTGATGCACGGTGAAGCAGTCATGGAAAGCAATCACTCGCTTCTGTTGTTTCAGTGTGTCTGCGTAGCGAGAAGCCTTATGACCTTCGTGATAATCACTGCGACGTTTTTATCACAAACTTCAGCTATGAGCACCGGCACCTTTTTCCGGGAACTGTCATCGCCTACGGTGACCCAGTCTCCAATCTCACCGAGCGTTTCGCTTCCGAGGCCATCGACCCTGCTGAAGCGCCTTTCGGCAGCGTGGACATCAATCCAATGCTTTCTGAAGCAAACAAGCTGCGTTTGAGCGAGATGTTGCTGGGATTCCACACATTCTTTGCACGTTCTTCGAAGATAAGTCAAACACCGGGCAGGTCGACGGAGACTGCTTTACTAGCTCAAAAAGAAATAATCCTTAAATCGTTTGAGAGTAAAGAACTTTGCATTGGTGTTTTCATAGATTTTTCTAAAGCTTTCGACCGTCTCTGTCATCATACTTTATTTGAAAAATTAGAAATATATGGTTTTCACGGCATTCCACTTTCCCTCTTGAAATCTTACTTCAAGTACCGCTTACAATGTGTAAAAATTAAGGATTCATTTTCTTCTCTCCAGGCAATACCCACAGGGGTTCCACAAGGTAGCATTTTAGGACCGCTGCTTTTTAACCTATACATAAATGACATTGTCAAGTTCAGTGACAAAGCTAAATACATAATATATGCGGATGACACCAGCATTTTCTTTACGGGTAACGACATGACTGTCATGACCACACTTATAAACACTACGTTAGAAAGCTTAAACACATGGAGTGAACGAAATTCATTACTCATTAATGCAACAAAAACAAAACCTGTTGTTTTTCATTCGCGGAGACAGATTACCTTAGACAATAGATTACGTAAAGGTAGCGCGGCTGTTGAAATTGTAGAAACCGTTAAAACATTAGGAGTACTTTTTAAAAGCACAATGTCGTGGGATCCTCGGATTAATAATCTAATTACCAACCTATCAAAATGTGTGGGCATGCTTGCACGAATGCGTTATTTTCTTCCAGTTTCTGTTAAACTAACACTTTATAACAGCTTATTTTTGTCGCATGTAAATTATTGTCTTTTGGTATGGGCAATACGACAGCAACCAACATAAGTAAAATATACAGACTACAAAAAAAGCGATCATGTTTATAGCAAATGTCGACTACTATGCACACACTGATGAACTGTTTCAGCGCTATAATATTGACACGTGCGGTTCTTTTGGTTTACGAAGGAAGACGCTATCACTTTCTGTTAAGCGCAACGCAGGCCGCGTTTATCTTGTATGCCACTCTGGAACGCGTTACGACGCGTGTATAAAAAGCCGGCGCAGTGCGCCACTGGGGGTCTTTTTTTCCGTCGGCCGACGACTGTTCACGCCGCTGTTGCTGTGAGTTGTGTTTGGCCCTGTTTTGCTGGGCACAAGTTCGCCCAATAAACAGTTCGCCTGACACCGCCCTGACTCCTGCGTGCTTCCTCTCAAGTGCTGCGTGTATCACAACCTCGTGACATCTGGTGGAGGTGCTTCTCGGTCCTCCTGAAGAAGAACTTCTCGCCGCTCCGCGCCGACCACCTCCTCGTGGTACCTTCAGCGTTACGTCCAGAGGTTCTGGAAGCATTACACGACGACCCGACAGCCGGACATCTTGGTGTTTCCCGCACACTGTCACGAATACAAGAGAAGTACTATTGGCCTCGCCTCGCTGCCGACGTCGCCCACTACGTAAAAACATGCAGAGACTGTCAGCGACGCAAGACGCCGACAACTAGGCCAGCCGGACTTCTGCAACCCGTCGAACCACCTCAACGGCCATTCCAACAAATCGGCATGGACTTACTTGGGCCGTTCCTGACGTCAACTTCTGGCAACAAATGGATTGTCGTAGCGACTGACTACCTCACCCGCTATGCCGAAACAAGGGCCTTGCCCAAGGGCACTGCCGCCGAGGTCGCCAAGTTCTTCATTGAGAACATCGTCCTCCGCCACGGAGCCCCCGAGGTCCTCATCACCGACAGAGGTACGGCCTTTACGGCTGACCTAACGCAAGCGATCTTGAAGTACAGTCAGACAAGCCACCGCCGAACCACCGCGTACCACCCACAGACGAATGGCCTCACCGAGCGTCTAAATAAGACCATCGCCGACATGCTGGCCATGTACGTGGACGTCGAGCACAAGACGTGGGACGCCATACTCCCGTATGTAACCTTCGCGTACAACACGGCCGTGCAGGAAACGACGCAGTTTGCTCCATACAAGCTCGTCTACGGACGGAGCCCAACAACGACGCTTGACGCCATGCTACCGGTCGGCACCGACGAAGAAGACCTCGACGTCGCCAGCTACCTGGATCGCGCTGAAGAAGCTCGACAGCTAGCCCGCCTGCGTATCAAGAGCCAACAGACGGTCGACAGGCGCCACTACAACCTTGGACGACACCACACCGAATACCAACCCGGCGACCTTGTCTGGGTCTGGACGCCGATACGACGACGGGAATTGTCTGAGAAGCTCCTGCGACGCTACTTTGGACGCTACAAGGTAGTCCGACGTCGTGGTGAACTGGACTATGAGGTCGTGCCCGATGGCTTAACGTCATCCCAACGACGCCGTGCACGACCCGAAGTCGTACACGTGGTGCGACTTAAACCTTATTACGCGCGCTGATTAGCTGTGACGCAGTGTTAATGTAATTTATTGCATGTACTCTCTCTTATGTTCTGCCTTTAGCATCGGGACGATGCTTTTTCAGAGGGGGGTAGTGACACGTGCGGTTCTTTTGGTTTACGAAGAAAGCCGCTATCACTTTCTGTTAAGCGCAACGCAGGCCGCGTTTATCTTGTATGCCACTCTGGAACGCGTTATGACGCGTGTATAAAAGACTGACACGTGCGGTTCTTTTGGTTTACGAAGGAAGACGCTATCACTTTCTGTTAAGCGCAACGCAGGCCACGTTTATCTTGTATGCCACTCTGGAACGCGTTACGACGCGTGTATAAAAAGCCGGCGCAGTGTGCCACTGGGGGTCTTTTTTTTTCCGTCGGCCGACGACTGTTCACGCCGCTGTTGCTGTGAGTTGTGTTTGGCCCTGTTTTGCTGGGCACAAGTTCGCCCAATAAACAGTTCGCCTGACACCGCCCTGACTGCTGCGTGCTTCCTCTCAAGTGCTGCGTGTATCACAACCTCGTGACAATATTCTCCCAATTCAGAAACTTTACGAGTATTCCCCAGCAATAAGATATAAGCATTCTCTTTTTCATGACAATCGTGCCTTCTTAGATATTTTTGTATGGAAACGCATGCTAATCCGTACCCTACTCGTCACCAACAACATTGGAACCTTCCATTCTGTAGAACAAATTTTGGGCGACGAATGTTATGTTTTGTGTTCCTTTGTTATTCAATAAATTACTGGAGGCAAAAATATTCCTTGAGAAATGCAATGCACGTAACATTAGGGAAGTGCTTTTATCGTGAAAATCGAGAAAATGGTGGTCCAGGCATTCATGGAACTGTCTCTATATATGTGTGTATGTGTATATAGATGTGTATATATGTATATGTATATATATATATGTATATATATGTCTGTATATGCATCTGCATATATGTGTGTATATTTATGTGTATGTGTGTACACGCAATTTTTATGCATAGCAATGTTGTCATACATACACTATTTGTATTCTGTCATGTTTTGCATTGTACTTCGGAATTTGTACCGAAATAAACTACTTACGCATATTAGTCTTTGTACATAGCATTACTGTACGTGCATCTTCCGACTTGTACTGCACCGAACATCTCATGGCCTATGTTCATTGCCTATGTGTTCATGGCCTATGTTTCTTTACCCATGTACACGTTGCTTGGCATGTATTAGGGAGGCTCGGGTTCTCCTCAAGTGACAAAACGCCACTTTTCTCCCGAGCCTGCCCTCATCCTTGGGATGAAATAAAATTTAATTGAATTGAATTGAATTGAAACACCGTATTATCACCTACGACGACGCGCATCCCATATGGCAGCAACCTTATCGTGTTTCGCCAACCGAACGGCACGCGATTCAAACACAGGTTGAGGAAATGCTTCAGGATGGCGTGATGCAGCCTTCAAGCAGCCCTTGGTCATCACCAGTCTTCTTATGAAAAAGAAAGATG
Organism: Rhipicephalus microplus; assembly: GCF_043290135.1. Taxonomy (NCBI): domain Eukaryota; kingdom Metazoa; phylum Arthropoda; class Arachnida; order Ixodida; family Ixodidae; genus Rhipicephalus; species Rhipicephalus microplus. The sequence continues at coordinate 200,732,042 of NC_134704.1, read as the reverse complement.
GCACGCTTCGCTTTTGTGTTGACTACAGGAAGTTGAACAATGTCACAAAGAAAGACGTGTACCCGTTCACCAGAGTGGATGATTCTCTGGACAGGCTGTGGCACGCGAAGTATTTTTCGTCCGTCGACTTGAAAGTGGTTATCGGCAAATAGAGGTCGATGAACGTGACCAGAAAAAGACCACTTTTGTAACACCGGATGGCATTTATGAGTTCGAAGTGCTCCCTTTCGGTCTGTGTTCCACTCCAGCCACATTCCAGTGAATGATAGACTTCGTCCTGGCAGACCTCAAGTGAAATAGCTGTCTCATCTACCTCAATGATGTCGTTGTGTTTTCAGAAACGTTTGACGAGCATCGTCGTCGCTTTCGGGATGTGCTTGAAGCCATTAGATTGGCCGATCTCACACTCAAGCCTGAGAAATGTCACTTCAGCTATAAAGAATTAAATTTTCTTGGTCACTTTGTGAGCGCCGTTGGTGTTCGGCCTGATCCGAACAAAACTCACGCCGTCGCCGCTTTTCTAGCTCCAACTGACAAGAAAAGTCTTCGACGAATTCTGGGTCTGTGCGCGTATTACCGGCGCTTTATCAAAAACTTTTCAACATTGCGGAGCCACCATTACGCCTCACGCCTGATGACACACCATTTGTCTGGGCTGACGTACAGCAGACTGCTTTTGCGGAACTGCAGCACTGGCTATCTTCCCCTCCCGTGCTCTGCCACTTCGATGAAGATGCTGGCGCAGAAGTACGCACTGATACCTGCAATATTAGTCTTGGAGCTATTTTGGTGCAATGAGAAGACGCCATTGAACGGGTAATAGCCTACGCAAGTCGCACACTGTCTCGCGCAGAACCTAACTATTCTACATCAGAGAAACAATGTCTCGTGGTCATTTGGGCAATTACAAAGTTTAGGCCATATCTCTATGGAAGACCGTTTAAAGTGGTCACTGATTGTCATGCGTTGTGCTGGTTGACCAATCTACGAGACCCTTCAGGACGATTAGCAGGATGGAGTCTGCGACTGCAGGAGTTTAATGTCACCATCGTGTACAAGTCAGGAAAAAAGCACGAAGATGCCGACACGCTGTCACGATCACCTCTTCAATCCGCCAGTACAAGCGCCGAAGAGGATGGTGCCTTCGTGCCAACTCTGAGTGGGCCGAATCTGATGTCTCATCAACGAAACGATGCCGATCTAAGAATGATTATAGACCACTTAGAAGGTGGCACCGCACCCATTCCTTCTCTGATGTCACAAACGTTGCCATCATTTTGCGTACGAAATGGTGTCTTATACAAAACTCCAAGCAGCACAAGTACGTTATAAAATTGTTACTTTCATATTCAGCTTCAATGTTGAAACAATAGTGTTAATGTAATTGAAACTAAATGTTCTGCTAACGTTGTGAATATACGTAACAGTAACGTTATCTCGAACATGATGTAAACATTATTAAAACGTTGTGATAATGTTTGCACAATGTTAAGCGAAACGTAAGAGTGACGTTAAATGTTACACTCTTGTAACATTAAAAAATATTAAGAATTATAGTAAATTATACACATGCAACTCTGAAAACAGGCCTAATGTCAGAAGTTTTTTTAACTGAAAAACCAAACTTGCGAATTATAGCTGGAGCCGGAGGCAAGTTTATTAAGTTTATTTACAGAAAGGCAGAGAGGTCGGCCTGAGCGATAGCTTGCTCTAGCCTGCTACTCTATACTGGGGGAAGGGAAAGGGGAAAAGAAAGAATAATGAATGACGATGGTGAGATAGAGCGGTGAGTATGTAGTGTTCTTTCTAGCTGAGACACATTTCATAGCCATGCACATAGTCCAGTTGTTTCCAAAAAGGTTATCACTGCTCTTGTGACCGCAGTTGCACTGTTGGTGTCTGGCCAAGGGCCCAACATGGTCTCATCAGTTAATGACCTACTGCGATATAGTTCAGTAGAAGAAATCAGTGTTTGTCGTTCACGTGCGTATGCTGGGCAGACACAAAATATGTGCTCAAGTGTTTCTGGCACATCACAGTGTTCACAATTAGGACCGGTGTCACTGCGACCGATGATATGTGCGTAACGTCTGGTGTACGCTACACCAAGACGAATGCGGTGGATCATACTTGTGTGTTCCCGTTTCAACTTAGGGGGCATGCGGAACCTCATTTCCGGGTCCCATTTGTGAAGTCGCTGGTGTCGCCGTTCCGGTTTGGTCCAGTGCTGAAGTGTGTAGCTGTGCATCACGCAGCGAAGCAGGGCGTCCGTGTCAGCTCGTGAAAACGCAATGCGTACTTCAGGGGCACTGCTTAAGGCATTTTTAGCTTCAGCGTCTGCCTTTTCGTTTCCCATCACGCCGCAATGAGCGGGAATCCATTGGAAAGTTATAAGATTACCATTTGTTGAAGCAACCTGAATAAGTTCTGTGGTTTCTGTTGCCAAGCTGTAATATGGACCTTGCTTTATGATGCAAATAATGGTTTGCAAAGCGGGTTTAGCATCACAGAAAATCGTCCAGGCTCGAGGTCGCTCTCCGGAAATAAATATTATTGCCTCCCGGATAGCGACAAGCTCTGCGGCAGTTGATGTGGTTTTATGGTCCACTTTGAATCGTCGAGCGATATCCATGTCTGGGATGACAAAGGCTGCGGCGGAGGTGTTTAGCGTGGTGGATCCGTCGGTGCACACGTGCAGAGAATCACTGTACGTTGTGTAAATGTGATATAGGGTCAGCTGTCTGAGGCCAACAGAAGAAATGAGCGACTTCTTCGTGATTTCAGGTATCGTAAATGAAACAGGTGGTTTAGGCAGGACCCATGGAGGCACTGCAGGGGCATTTGGTGGAGAAAATCTTGATGGTATAATGTTTTCATGCCGCGATATTACTCTTGAGAAACTGCAATCTGGGTGAGTGGCGGGTAGTACTGACAGTGGGTGCTGTCTGTGTGTGCTCAGCAATCGGAGGTGAACTCTAAGTGGTTCGCAGAGCATGTATACACTGATGGGACAAGCCCGAGCCTTTGCGATTGTACCATTTGTTGAAGTACAGCGCGGTAGACCCAAGCATCTTCGTAAGCATTGAGCTTGAACACTCTCTAACGTCTTCACGCAACTAGGTCTCATATTGGAGAGCACCGGCATGCTGTATCGAATGTATCCCACAAATAGAGCATTGTACAATCAAAGTAGCGATGATCCTGACGGGCCCCATCTTGCTCCTGCTACGTGGCGAATAACGAGAGCAAAGCTCTTCAATTTACATTTAAGTACTGCGACATCCTCGTCCACGATAGATCTCTGTGTACGACAACCCCAAGGAACTTGTGGTGCGTTACAGCAGATATTGCTGTCCCATTAATGAATATGGGTATTTCGACATATGCTTGCGCGTGAACGCAAGTACTGCGCATTTGTCGATTGCAAGAGTGAGCCCCTGACGTCGTAGATATTTGTATGTGATCGTCACTGCACGCTGTAGTCGAGCTCGTAATTGCGGACGAGTAGTTCCGGATGCCCATATGCATTTGTCATCAGCGTATGCACTGATCTTCACCGTGCTGGGAAGTTCCGCTGCTAGGCCGATCATTGTGACATTGAATAGGATCGGGCTGAGAACTCCTCCTTGGGGAACACCACGATGAACCTTATATCGATCGGTGTCTCCGTTATTTGTCGTCATGTATATGGTGCGGTCCCTAAGGTAGCTAAAAATCAAGGCGTACAGTCGTCCACCGATGTCAAAATCTTCCAGTGCGTCAAGGATCGCGTAATGCAGCACATTATCGTAGGCACCCTTAATGTCTAAGAAGACCGCCGCCACTAGTCTGCGTCGGCCTCTTTCCTCTTCAACGCTGGTGATCAAGTCGACCACACCATCAATGGCAGATGGGCCTCCTCTGAAGCCATTCATAAATTCAGGAAAGAAGTTGTTCCTCTCTAGAAGCCACTCTAATCTTGACAGTACCATCCTTTCCATCACTTTTCTGACGCAGCTGGCTAAGGCGATTGGTCTGTAAAAGGAAAGTGCATAAGGACAATTCCCCGGCTTAAGCAATGCAATAATCCGACTGCATTTCCAATGAGTTGGGACTTCTCCTGACTCTCATGAGGTGTTATAATGAGATAACAGGATACGTCGTGCTTCTGTATCAAGATAGTTGAGTGCAGCATACGTGATTCCGTCAGGTCCTGGTGCCGATGATCGGCGGGGGGCAGAAATCGCAGCGTCAAGCTCATGCATTGCAAAACGTATATCAAGGCGCTCGTCAGACGATGGAGGCTCAACGGTAGTAAGAGGCTCATTAGTGGCAAGACCATCAGTGGTGTCCACGATGAGGCTACAGTATTCACTGGCTATCTCAACTTCTGTCCGTCCCTGATGTAGAGCAACAGCTTGAAATGGCTGACGTTGTTGGGGAGTTGCCTGCAAACTTCGTACCACCCGCCAGATCTTATATAGAGGTTGCCTGGGGTCCAGAGATCCACAAAACTTTCTCCAACGTTGCCTGTCAATCTTGTCAAGATGCCGAAGAACATGTAGAGCTCGACGACAGGCGGAAAGGTCTGAAGGCGACTTCGTTCGTCTGTATCGGCGTTCGGCACGGCGACGGATTTCACGAAGGGCCTCGTATTGGGAGTCAACTGCTGATGTCTGCATCGGTAGGTTAACCTGTTTGGTTGTGCCACGCAGTGAAGAAGCAATGATGTTCTCTACCTCGGATGGATCAGTCGTGTGCTCACAGCCAGACTTGACAGATGCCTTGAACAGTGTCCAGTCGGTTTGACGGATGTAGCGTGTGTGCGTGCGGCAAAACCACCTGAACTGAACATAGGTTGGAAGGTGGTCACTGCCGCGAGTGTCCAAATCTGTGCACCAACATGCTGAAGACAGGAGGCTTCTGGAAACGAAACAGAGGTCGAGGCAGCTGCTGTAGGACGTGCCACGAACAAATGTAGGTGAACCGTCGTTGAGTACGCTTAGTCCATAGTTGCATATAAAATTGGCCAAATCCCTTCCGCGATAATTCGTTGCAGTGCTACCCCAGAGAGGATGACGTGCATTAAAATCGCCGATCACAATGTGTGGCCTTTGTGCTGCTTGAAGAGTGGTCCCCAGGTGGAAGCAGTCCATCTGTGCGCTTGGGTGTATGTATCCTCCTATTAGTGAGCATGTCCGCTTTTTATGTGTTATAGTCAGGCTCACGTAATCATTGCTGGTATGCGACGCGACTTCATGTCTCAAGAACGTCAAATCACGGCGTATACAAACGAGAACTTTGCTCGTACGTTGATCACTGCGGGACCAAATCTGGATATATCCAGATATACGAAAAGATGAAACCATATTCCGTTCACATATAATGATAACAGGAAATTGATATTTAAAAACCCGTTGCCTGAAGTCTGACAGACGGCCGCGTAGGCCACGAGCATTCCATTGCATAACAAGCGACTGGCGCATGCGTTCTTCGAATATCAGTGCCATGTTCACTTACTGAAGAACCAGTAGAAGAGGCTCCAAAACCTCAAGTAGCTGCAACGCCGCCTTAGCAGCGGGAGTGTTTAGGCTTCTGAGAATCTTACGCATCGAACCCATCAAATTTTTAAGCATAGCATTGACATCTGCGTTGTCCATCTTCTTGTTTTCTTCATTGATGGTAGGGGCACTATGTGATGATGGCGCTATCGTAGCCCTTGACGGTAGTGAAGGCCACTGAGTCTCCGATGTGGGGAGAGCCAATGACTGGTTACGTTGTACTTGCGTGGACTGTATTGGCATTTGAGCATATGTATCCTCCTTTCTGGCCGACAAAAGTAGGCTAGTAGGTGGTGAGGGCACGGTTTTTTGTGTCGAATTCGATAAGCTATGAGCACTGCTGCTTCGTTTGCGTCGGTGTCGTGAACGATGTTTACGGCGCCGTGCAGTCCTTGCAGCTTCTCTGTGTGTGGAGTGGTCTCGAACCATCTTCTTCAGGATACTAATTTCATTCCTCATTTTGGGACATTCCTTTGATGTTGCGTCATGGGCGCCTGAGCAGTTTAGGCATTTGGCCACAGCATTGCAGTTATCACCATCATGAAGGCCGCCGCAATGCTTGCAGGTCACTGCACCCTTGCAAACTGCACTAACGTGCCAAAATTTCATGCATTTATGACATTGCAGAGGTTTTGGTACGTAAGGACGTACCGAGTGCCTCACGTACCCAACTTTTACATGTGTGGGTAACGTCTTCGACTGAAACACTACTTTAACACATCGCGTGCATCCAAAGCGGTGGAAACCAAGCACGGGAGCCGACGATGACAGCAGTTTCTCGAGACTCGAGTCTGTTATCTCTTCATCCACATCGCATATAACTCCTGTTGTCGTGTGTTCGTCATACGCGGAAAATGCGCGTACCGGAATGTTTCCTAATCGAACAATCGCTTTCAGCGTGTCCAATAAAGCGTTCGTAGTGACCTCTACGGACAGTATGTTCTTTCGAGTATTTATGCGTATTTCTACGACTTTCCCTGGAGCGACGAGCTCAAAGTACTCCGACAGGCTCTGCCTATTTAGAGAGTTCAAGTTGTCTGTCTTCGATGTCGGCACATACGAAATGGTGTACGACCGCATGCTACTCGCCTTTGTCTGTGCTTGCCGGCCAGTCGGCGATGTCCGGCTGATTTTCTTTTCAGGCGTCGGCTTGGTACGACCACGTAGTCACTGTCCGAAGCCATATCTTCAACGGAGGAGTCATCAGAATTCTCAACGTGGACCACGCTTGGGCCGGGGTGAGAACTTGTGTCAGACGCACTATGATGTGGTCGGCCCAGTCCCGGTTGCTGGAGGGGGTTTTGATCCCCCATTCTAAGGGGGAACGCCCCTCCGAGGTGTGTCGATTATTGAAAAGTCTAGGCAAAAGAACTAGAAAACTCACAGAGCTCGAAGCAGAGGCTGTTCTGTGTGACAACTTCTTCTTCCTCAGCCTCAAACTCATAGCTGGAGCATGTCTTCAACATGCAGTAGGGTATTCTGAAGTACATTAAAGTACTGATGGAACGCATGTGTGTTAGCAGCTTGTATATATATATATATATATATATATATATATATATATATATATATATATATATATATATATATATATATATATATATATATATATATACATGGACTGAACCAGACTGATTCGAAGCACTCTAATTAGCAGTTTTAAACACTTTCTACATTTTGCAGCTGTTCGGCAGCATTAACTCAGCTCAACTGTGTGTCTTGATTGCAGATATACTTTACTGCATGATGCCCGTATATACTTTATTCCCCGATGCTCATCCGAGGCTTGGCTGTGATCAATGAGCAGGCCGTAGCACTTTGTTCTGCAAAAACAAAGAATATTCAGGAATTACTGCAGCTAATAAACAAACAAAATAGCTTTAGTAGCAGCATACTCATTGCAGATCCCTTTGATAAGACAATGAAAACCATTCACCACCACTGTACAAATAATGCATGCAGCCTTGTTAGTGCTCTGCAAAGTACTTGTTCGCAGCAGCTGTTTAAAAACTCGAATTTCATCTAACCACCAACAATGATCACTGTATGCACTGCATTGCCATAGTGCTACATTCCTGGTCCACATCACATTTGATAGTGCCATTGTAGTCCCTCGATGGTATATGCTGTCACTTGCTGGCTCCTTCCTCATGACCGCACTTCAAAATTTAAATCTTTTGACCCCTATATCATTGAATAGAAGCAGATACCTTACAGCGCTGCTGGAGCTACATGGAGTACACTTGCAGTAAACTTGTGCAGCATATATAAATAGTTCCGAACATAACTGTTTCGTTAATAATCATATACAAGGGTTTTAGCTGTGCTTCTTGCATGACATGCTATGGCTTTAAGAAGTACGTTTGGCATGTACTTCGCAAACTCTGAAATACTGAAGCCATTACCAGCTGGTAATCGCAATTGCCTAACAAAGATGATCTACAGCAACATGGCAGCCCCCATACATCCCAGACCATATGCTTTCATCCGAATTTGTGGTTTTTACTGGCGTTATACCCACACAGCAAGAAATGAGCTGTATAACCTGTCATCACTTAGTCTCATCTAAACCTGAAGACAAGGCATCATGCAGGTATCTTTGGCGTGGGAAAATTGCTGTCATATAACAACCCAAGGATCCGGCTGTACGCAATAAACGAAGCTGGTGTAGCCAACGTGCCTAGTAAGACCACTATGTGCACATAACTACTACACTGACCAAAACACATCTACCCACCTTGCACGTTTCGCTTAAAGCCAAAAAATGCAGCACAACCACTCGCACACTGCTTCACGTGAAACTGATTACCACTAGCTGTTGTTTTGTGCTACATTTTTTCTTGTTTTGATTAAAAATTGAACATAACTGAGCTCATAATATATATATATATATATATATATATATATATATATATATATATATATATATATATATATATATATATATATATACATTTTAAGTAGGATTAATTACGGAAAAAGTGTTAGCAAAAAAGTTACAACTTTCTCTTTCTCTTTCGAAGTGGCAGAGCACGGGAAAAGAACACAGAAAGGCTTGTGAAAAAGTTATGCCACAAACCTATAGCTGGCAAGGACATAAAGAGTGATAGCTCGGCTGTATGATGCAAAATACTAAACATTAGGTTTTTGCTTGCCTTGGACACAGTAAACCTTGCGTTGGCAAAGCGTACCGAATCGCGAATCACGTGACTGACCTCGTCATCTGCTGCCTTGCGTGTCGTACGTACAGCAGCTGGAAATATGCATATCAACCAGGACCATTTCTTTTTCACAAACAGTATAATAAGTACACCAGGACATTTAAAATTTGCGTCCCCTTACCAGATACATGACGAACAATGCAGACATCACACAAATAGCGATTGGTCCTGATCGCGATTAAAATTGACTGTACTGGTGCCGCACAAGCAGTTACAATCGCAATAAGTATCGATATAGATGAAGCTCAAGCCGGATCAGGTGCTGAAACCTCCAATTGCGATCAGCCCCAATCGCAACGCGATCCTACTTTAAGATTGCGCTGCGCCTACCTTCATCCGCGGATTGTTTTTTATATTACCGTGTTTTCGACGTACAGGGTTGGTCAAAAGTTCTTAGGCTACCATCCTATGTATTCTTATGACAGCGTGGCCTGGGAACTGTTGACCCCTCCTATACTATTGTGTCAGCCACGGCGTGGTACCACGTGACATAGGTATTACATGCATGCAGTAGTTTCACTTCATCGAGACTAGCATCTTTAAAGGCAATGAACTCATTCATGCTTACCTTTACATACTATCTTTACAAGCGTTAACAAAAAACCGCGCTGGTCTCGTCGTCACGATCGTCTATGCTCGCCAAGAAAATAGGAGGAAACACGAGCAACACGAGCCAAAAAGAAAGACGCTTCCATGGTTGCCGACTTGAGCCAAAACGTAAAAAAAATTAAGTGCTGTACTTGATTATGACTACTAGTGCTGTAACAAAAATATATTTTCAAAACAAAACAAATTGTTGTTCCATATAGGATTTTTGTTATCTAATAAATAGGTTTATTTTTTTTTAAACATTAGTAAATGTTCACTAGCGTCACCTACCCAGTTGAGCAAAAACAGGTAAAAACGGGACTGCGCCCGTGAAGTGGCTCTATTACTGCAATTGTAAAAACTTAGATAAAGCCGTAAAGCAAGCTGCGCCAGAGCTGTTGGTGAAATTATCATCGTAAAAGATCCTAATGGTAACAAATTTTGATGTGGGGCATCGTCTCGCAACGTATGGAGTGTGTGTGCATAATCTGCAAAACTGTAGGGGACGCTGACGTTCGACTGTCGCACAGTTTGGCCTTTTACCTCAGCGCTTGCCTACTGTGCTGTTGATTAGATTGCCGAAGGTGGTTGGCGCGTTGATCGACGCCGACCTGTCCTACCTTACGGCAGGTTTCCTGCAATGTGCTAGCTGTGTTCAGCGTGTCACAATTAAGTTCAGTTCGTGGTGCGGCCCAGCGAGAGTAGCTAGCGCAGCTGCACACTGCCTTTGCGCACCGTCTTCACGCCTTGCATTCATGATTCATCGAAGCGGCGAAGACTAGAATGTACCCGTTGACCATATTTTGTTGTTTGCAATGTCATGTCTGTGTACATATTGGCTTTCGGCAGGACATTTCCTGACTAGTGTTCAGCTGTTTTGACTGAGTGGCCGACTGCATGCAGTTGTACAGCCTACGAGACGTTTTACTCGTACACTTGCGTTACGTCTCATATATGTAGCTTCCCTGTGGCTGTTGTGGCTAAGGAGTTACGTTAGCTTAATTATTTTTATGGGACGTCTCATTTTTGGCCAATGGCGGCATTTCATTCTGGCTGTGCTCCAGAAGAAGATGTAGAAACTAACCTCATCCTATTAGCGCGGTGCCTACAATCCTGACCAAGTTGCTATATCTCCATTAATTGAACACGATTGCAAGGTGCACATGACAGAAACGGTGTGAAATCTGGCATTGGCTGTTGTTGAAATATTGTTACACAAGAGCAGACTGCACACAGAGAACGCTCATCATGACTGGTGATGTTGAATGTTCTTACTGCTCTGTTTTTCATTATGCATTAAAGTTTGAACAGCCACACCGCTTTCACTGTCATTTCATTATGTTTGGCCTTGTTTAGTTTTAATATTATTATCAGGGGTTTTACATGCCAAAACCACAATATGAATATGAGCGCACTGTAGCAGACAGCTTCAAAAATTTTAACCGTCTGGTGTTCTTAAACAACATTGCACCGTACAGTTGTTGGAAAGCTTAACTCGAATGCGAAGCAGCGTGCCTTGAACTCGTTTGACTGAGGCTAGCCGCAAAACACTGGGCACTGTTGTCGAGGTAATAGCTCGATAAGCTTGGATAGTATGTCGGTATGCATGCCGCTCAAGGCTTGAAACGGCAAAACTGGACAGTTGTGAAGACTTATCTGGTTGCGTCTAGGCTTTAGCTAGGTGATGCTAGGTTGTTTTTACGTTGCTTTTTAGATCAGAGAAGCCCACAGACAGTCACAGGCACGACACAGTTATTCAAATTCCAGAGACAGAAAGTCACCCTGAAACTGAGCATCCACACCTCTTACAGATTGACAGGCACGTCTTTAGCGCAGGCTTTTTGTTGCTTCGGGGTCTTCTCGCCGCTGCCTTTCTTGTTCTCTAGTATTTGCTTATACGGGCTCAGGGGTTTTCAACTTGCTGTTGCTTTGAAGCGATTTGTTGGGCTAACTGTTGCCTTCATTATTATTAGTGGACCTGTGGCGAGTAGTGAAATTTTCTCAATTTCTATCACACATACCCATTTATGATGATGATAGTTTTCTGGCAGGCTGCACAGACGCACATACCTGTTACAATAATAGTTTTCTGCAACCCACTCGCGATTTTCTAAACAGCTTCGCTGATAAAAGTCTAAAGGATCGCAAAAGTCTGGTGAGGTCATGCTACAATGTAGTGTCTCAACTATGCTAAGTGTCTTGTTTTTTAAGAATTCCTAGAATATAAACGTCTTCTGAAGTAAGATAGTTTACAATACTTACAAAGCTTCTGGCTGTTTTCAATATAACTTGCATTTTGCCCCTCCATGAGTCAAATTTTGGAGCTTACAGAACATGAATTGGCCCAAAATTAAAATAATCATCTGCAGTTTGAACGCAGCCCAAATTAAGTCTATGGAGCTTGACCTAGATCATGCAGTTGTATTAATCTCTTCCAATTAATATACTGTTACTCGTACTGTACCAGCTGGTGTTGCTTAGATAAGGACTAACCCAGGCGTATATAATGCATACCTGCAATGCACAATCACTACAATATACTTCTAGCATCAAATGCATACATTTAAATATAATTTTCAAACTGCTCATCATACTTCAGCCCACACGCACTACTACAAGGTTGTCTACCTGCCTCTTGTTTGCACCGTGACCCACTGTCGCTCCTTTGCTAGACCACCCAGGACTGGAATGGTCTTTCCAAGAGCATCACCATCACTCAAACTTGAAAAGCTTTAGAGAAGTTTTAGAATCTTTGTTTTATTTACAATAATTGTATGGTTCACTCCCACATGTAAAGCATTGGGACCTCAATAAAGAAATTGCATTACTGTTTTGCCAACCTTTTCTGAGTCACCAGTGTTCTTGGGAATCAGCAGGGGCATGCAAATTTAAAGCATCATTTGTCCAAGCCACACCAGCACTCCCCCACCGCAATGAACACCCCCCCCCCCAAGATTTAACTCATGCCGACGTCCATGGTAGTTCGGCCATTGAAGTACATGCCACAGTGATGCGCGAGAAACTTGAAAGCTACTACGAATACATGACCAAAAGACAGTTGTGCATGACACTTCAAGCACAAAAGCAGTTCATAAGCATGCATAGAATAGTTGCACTATCAATTGAAAAATAGCCACAGATTCACTGCACTATATGTTAGTGTAACTGTCATTATCTGGTGTCACTTAGTAAAAACCAATTTCATTTCTTAAATGAAATAAAGTTTTGTCTTCATTTTATAGAGCAGTCGTTTTAAATCAAGAAGTATATCTCTGCAGCAATAAGTTAATAAATGTCTAGGTTCATGGGTCAATTTGGCAAATAATGATCGTAAATTGTTGCATAACCTTTACTGGAATGTTTACCTGTTATGTTAATTCTTCGTGCAATTTTAATACTTTTTATTGTTTAAAATATAAAATTCAATGTTAAATTTTTTTGAATGTTGCACTAACGTTCCACGTTCAACTGTATTTTAAGAGTGTACTTCTAATACAGTAAAAGCTCGTTAATTCGAATTTCACGGGATCGTAAAAACTGTCTGAATTAACCGAATGCCGAATTAACGAATGAACAGGGAAAACAACATTTAAAATCAAGCTGCAGAAGCATACCTATATTTGTTGAAGTATTTTGTAATTGTCGTCTGCGTTTTCGTGCAGATTCCGGCTGACATCACAAATTTTCTTGACTGTTCCAAATCGCCAACAGCACGCAAGCTGTCGGGAGTGTTCAGGCAAGCGTCCTCTAATATTAACAGTGCTTCCGAGACTTCCCGTGAGGTGCGATGAGGTCGCGGCTGTATCTCCTCGCATGATTCTTCATCGGAATCGTGGTCTTCATAGGCGCCCATGACATCATTAATAATCTCTTGATCGGTCAGGAGACCACTCGTGGCGATACCATGATCAATCGCGGTGTAGCCCTGAAAGGTCACATCTGTGGGAAGGATAGCATCGAAAGTGGGGCAGTCATCGTCGGTGGACTCGGCTGACACCTCCTCGATGCCATAGTCAGCTACTGCTGCATGCTCGGGCCTCACAAAACTGCTGTGCCGAAAACAGTTGGCGATGACTTGCGGCGGAGCGCACGATGATGGTGGCATGCAAATACGGTCACAATGGAAGAAAAAAAGAGCTCCGCAAGAAGAGATGGTTCTGACACGACAACACGAGGAAAAATGGCGTCGGAGGCACTGAGTGGAGAAGAAAGAAGACGGCGACGTTCGGTGACGCTGCGATCGCCCCCACTAGTTGATGATGATGGGGATGCCACTCAGGTTTTGGTTTCACTCCAGTGGTGCCAGCGCTGCTTTGTCACACTATTGTGTAGCAGCAGTCGTCAGCATTTGTCCGAATTAAACGGTGCGGAGCCGAATTCCAATGAAATAACGAAGGTTTGGTCCTTTAGATTAACATGCACTTTAACCGGGACCAATAGAGCCGTCTGAATTATCTGAATTTCCAAATTAACAGGTGTCAAATTAACGAGCTTTTATTGTATATATTTATGTTTTACATGCAACAAAGAACGTTATATGTTTCAAGTAAAACAATCAGATAATGTTGTTTGAAAACATAAATTGTTTCTACAACATTCAAAACAAAAATACAACGTTACTTCAATGTTTTCTGCTACCTGAGAAGGGCACCGGTGCTGGTGACAGATGTCATCTTCTCGTCATGCCTGAAGCCCTCCGCAATGACGTCTTATCAGCTTGCCACGACGAGCCCACATCCGGCCATCTGGGCTACTCAAGAACTACGGATCGCGTGTGACAACACTACTACTGGACTGTTTGCCTGGGTCAAATGCTTTGTAAAGGGATGCCGTGAATACCAGCATTGCAAGACATCACCCTTAAAGCTTGCAAATCATCTACAACCGATTGATCCACCCCCTACACCGTTTGATCAAGCGGGAATGGACCTCCTAGGCCCGTTTCCTTTGTTTTGTTCCGGCAACAAGTGGAGTACTGTCGCAAACGATTACTTGACGCGTTACGCTGAGACGAAGGCATTGCCACGAGGGATAGCAGCTGAAGTTGCCAGTATTTTATGCATCAAATTGTGCTACGGCATGGCGCCTCGTCATATGTCATCACTGATCGAGGGACATCCTTCACAGCGAAGCTCTTGGATGACACCTTCAGGTTGAGATACACAACCCATGAAAAACCACTGCGTATCACCCTCAGAGTAAAAGTTTAACAGAAAGGCTAAACAAAACGCTAGCTGACATAATTTTTATGTACGTGGATGTACAGCACAAAACGCGGGATGACATCCTACCGTACGTCGTGACATTGGCGTACAACACTTCAATGCAGGAAACTACACGCTTCATGCCATTTCGGCTGGTTTATGGTCGAGATGTCAGAACTATGCTAGACGTCATGATTCCGTACGAGGACATCGACAACCTCGACCAATTAGCCCCTCACAGTACATTCAGCACGCTGAGAAAGCACGTCAACTGGCCCGTGTGCACATCAGAACTCAAGAGTGCGCAGATGCACAGCGGTACTATATCCGCCATCCAGAAGTTATTATGAATCTCGTCACGAAGTTTCGGTTTGGATACTCATTAGGCGACGAGGTCTCAGTGAGAAACTCTTGAAGAAGTATTTTGGACCTTACTAAGTACTCAGACGTGTGAGCGACGTGAACTACGAATTGCTTCCAGATGGAGGCTCACCATCATCCCAACGCAGGTTACCACGCCCAGAGACACATGGTCCGCCTAAAAGCATACTTTACGCGGTGATGCAAATTTTCTTCGTGTGCCAGTAAACTCTTCATGTGAACAGTGAATGCCATTTATTTTTGATTGCCGGGCCCAGGACGCATTTTCTCTCGTGTGCTACTTTGTTTAATGTTTGTTTATGTTGCCTACTTTGACCCACTGCTGTGCGCACTTTTTTTTGAGCATCAGATTGATGCTCTTTTGGGAGAAGGAGTATTGCCACCTGGTGTTCTGTGCCAGTGAACAGTGAGCCAGTTCTGTGCCAGTAAACGAAAAAGACCAAGACAAACAACCCGTGCCCGTGTAAACGTCCTTCTATCTGTCTCACATTTTGACAGTCGAGTCTCCTTGTACGTTTCTTCGAGCTCCTAGCACGTAGCAATATTGCCACGTTCCATTTCCCAAGTTTTTGTTATCGTCCGAAAACACCGCACGATTCTCAGCGCAAACCGCGCCTGCAGTTTTCTAGAAGGTTCCGGACTGTAGTAGATCATTTCGATAAGATCACGCTCACTGTGCGAACGGTACAGATTGTTCTGGAAGCTACGCCACCGCCAGCGATAACGCTAGAACATTCGACGGCAAGAGTATCAATGCCGACGCGCTTCGCCGCCTGTCAGTTGTTGATCGAAGGCCGACGTTCCGTTCGCCGCTATCAGTCCGAGACTGCTATCTGTGCGAGACTGCTGCTGTAATTGGACTTTCAGTTTACCGGCACAGGTTCGGCCAAATAAACAGTTAAATCCTAACACGAAGTCTCCTGTCTTCGGCCACGTCACGACCCCGTGACATCTGGTGGAGGCGCTGGGTACCGATCCCAGTACCTCCCGCCGCCACCACCCCCACCGACGTCATACCGTTCGCCAGCGGCCCAGCGCAGTGCACCGAGGAAGACTGACGTCTGGCGCACCCCTGACCATCGCCCGCTCTGCTACCACTGCGGCGAGGCCGGACACACATACCGCCGTTGCCAGTACCGACAGATGGGACTGCGTGGCTTCGCCGTCAATGCACCGCGTCCACAGCCAGGAGAACGACCACGTGACATCGCCGACTACCTGACAGGAACTCGGTGGACACCACGAAGCCCTTCGCGTTCGCCGTCGCCCAGCCGCCGCACGTCACCGCACCACCGGCAGTACTCTGGCCCAACGCGGGGCCGGTCTCCTAGCCCGTATCCGGGAAACTAAGGGCAGCAACCGGTGGAGGTGCGGTTGCTGTGCGACGAACTACCGAAGATCCTCCGACGACGACGACGGCGCGACGGAGCTATCCGAACACAACGCCAGCCAGGCAAAGCCCTGACGGCGAAAGCTCATTTACCGAAGGTGGCCTGACGACGCAGCATGGAAGCAGCGGAACAAGCCGACGCAGCCGTGACCCGACGCCACGCCCTAACTGTAATGCGAGACGGCGAACTAGCGACCTCGACGTTCTTATCGACGGTCACAGTGTGACTGCTCTCGTCGATACTGGAGCCGACTATTCTGTCATCAGTGGGTCGTTCGCCGCAAAGTTAAAGAAAGTTAGGACAGCTTGGAAAGGCCCTGAAATCCGCACAGCCGGAGGTCATCTCGTAACGCCTGCAGGAATCTGCACAGCGAGAGTCACCATTAACGGCCGTATTTATCCTACAGACTTCGTAGTCCTACAGCGTTGCTCGAGAGATGTCATCCTTGGCATGGACTTCTTATGCCTCCATGGTGCTGTCATCAACCTAAAAACAAAGTCGATAACGTTATCCACAGAAGAAGCACTACCGCCGCGCACGCCGTCAGGACACCATGCCTTGAATGTGCTGGAAGAACAAGTCACCATTCCGCCTCGCTCAAGCGTCATTATTTCAGTCGGCGCTCCTAAATCACCTGACTTGGAAGGCGTCGTTGAAGGCAGTCAGCATCTGTTGGTCACCCGAAATATTTGCGTCGCAAGAGGAATTGCAGAGCTGCGGGGAGGCAAAGCAACGGTTTTGCTCACGAATTTCAGCAATGAGTACAAACATGTGAACAAAGGAACAACGGTCGCATACATCGAAGAAATTGTCGAAGCCACCAGTGCTTTCGCCCTCGCTGATTCTGCGGAACCTGCTCAGAGGAACCAAGCCCCTCCCATAGCTTTCAAAGTCAATCCCAGACTTCCGAACGATAAGCAAGAACAGCTCAAGGCCCTGCTCCTGCAATACGAAGATTGCTTTTCGTCGTCATCGAAAATTCGGCAGACCCCAATCACGAAACATCGCATCATAACCGAAGAAAATGCCAGACCACTCCGTCAGAGTCCTTACAGTTTCGACGCGAGAACGTGAGGCCATGAAGAGACAAGTTGATGAAATGCTGCGGGATGACATTATCCAGCCGTCCAAGAGTCCATGGGCATCCCCCGTGGTGTTAGTGAAGAAAAAGGATGGGACCCTACGTTTCTGCGTCGATTATCGCCGCCTAAACAAAATCACAAGAAAGGACGTGTATCCTCTCCCACGAATAGACGACGCACTTGATCGGCTCCATAACGCAAAGTACTTTTCGTCAATGGACCTTAAGACTGGCTATTGGCAAATCGAAGTCGACGAAAGAGACCGAGAGAAGACGGCGTTCATAACACCGGACGGCCTCTTCGAGTTTAAGGTGATGCCCTTCGGCCTTTGCTCAGCGCCTGCAACGTTTCAACGCGTTATGGATACAGTACTGGCAGGATTGAAGTGGCAGACTTGCCTTGTGTACTTGGATGACGTCGTCGTGTTTTCCTCGAGTTTCGACGAGCATCTTCGGCGCCTTGAAGCTGTACTTCAAGCCATCAAGACTTCCGGACTCACACTGAAGCCAGAAAAGTGCAGATTTGCGTATGAGGAGCTCTTGTTTCTGAGGCACGTTATCAGCAAGTCTGGAGTTCGTCCCGATCCACGGAAAACAGCCGCCCACTGACAAGAAAGCCGTGCGCCGATTTCTGGGCCTGTGTGCCTATTATAGGCGGTTCGTGAAAAACTTCGCCCGCATCGCCGATCCTCTCACTAACCTTACCAAGGCCGACGTGGAGTTTAAGTGGGAAACGCTGCAGGAACACGCTTTCCAGGAGCTTAAACATCGCCTCCAGACGCCTCCGTTACTTGCCTATTTCGACGAATTCGCCGAGACAGAAATACATACTGACGCAAGCACCGTAGGTCTTGGCGCCGTTCTTGTGCAGAGGGCTGACGGACTTGAAAGGGTTATTAGTTACGCCAGCCGATCGCTATCCAAAGCAGAAGCAAATTATTCCACAACAGAAAAGGAGTGCCTCGCCATCATCTGGGCTACGTCGAAATTTCGCCCCTACCTCTACGGCAGGCCCTTCAAAGTTGTGAGCGACCACCACGCATTGTGTTGGCTAGCCACCTTGAAGGACCCCTCAGGTCGCCTCGCACGATGGAGCCTGAGACTTCAAGATTATGACATTACTGTCTTTACAAGTCCGGCAAAAAACACTCCGACGCCGACTGTCTCTCTCGTGCGCCTGTCGACCAACCGCAACCCGACGACCCGGATGACGACTACTTCTTAGGAACGATAACTACCGACGACTTCGCTGAACGACAGAGGGCCGACCCGGAACTTAAGGCCCTAATAGAATACCTCGAAGGCAGGACCACCGAAGTCCCGAAGATATTCAAGCGCGCACTCTCGTCGTTCTTTCTACGAAACGGTCTTCTACAAAAGAAAAACTTTTCACCGCTTCGAGCTAAGTACCTTCTTGTGGTGCCTTCAGCTCTGCGACCAGAACTCCTGCAGGCCCTTCACGACGATCCGACGGCAGGGCACCTCGGTGTTTCTCGCACGCTCGCGAGGATACAAGAAAGGTACTACTGGCCACGTCTTACCACCGACGTCACTCGTTATGTGAGAACATGCCGGGACTGTCAGCGACGCAAGACACCGCCGACAAGGCCAGCGGGACTTCTGCAGCCAATTAATCCACCTTGCCGACCTTTCCAGCAGATTGGTATAGACCTACTGGGGCCGTTCCCGACGTCGGCTTTCGGAAACAAGTGGATCGTGGTAGCTACCGACTACCTCACCCGCTACGCCGAGACAAAAGCCCTGCCAAAAGGCAGTGCATCCGAAGTAGCTAAATTCCTCGTCGAAAATATCGTCCTACGTCATGGCGCCCCAGAGGTCCTTATCACCGACAGAGGAACGGCATTCACTGCCGACTTAACTCAAGCAATCTTGGCATACAGCCAAACAAACCACCGCCGGACGACAGCGTACCACCCACAGACCAACGGCCTCACCGAGCGGCTTAACAAGACGATCGCCGACATGCTGTCAATGTACGTCGATGTCGAACACAAGACGTGGGACGCCATTCTTCCGTATGTGACCTTCGCATACAACACGGCGGTGCAGGAGACGACGCAGATATCGCCATACAAATTGGTCTACGGAAGGAGCCCGGCAACGACGCTCGATGCCATGTTACCCAATGTCACCGACGAAGAAAACCTCGATGTGAGCGAGTACCTTCAACGCGCCGAAGAAGCCCGACAACTTGCGCGCCTCCGTATCAAGAATCAACAGACGACCGACAGCCACCGTAACAACCTACGACGACACTTCGTGGAATACCAGCCCGGTGAACGTGTTTGGGTGTGGACGCCGATACGCCGACGTGGACTAAGTGAAAAGCTTCTGCGACGGTACTTCGGACCGTACAGGGTGGTTCGACGGCTCGGCCCACTTGATTACGAGGTTGTCCCCAAAGGCACCACGAACTCTCAACGACGCCGATCGCGACCTGAAGTCGTCCATGTCGCGCGCCTCAAGCCGTTTCATGCGCGTTAACAAACTGAACTAGTGTTTTTTTTTGTATTATTGTTGTATCGTATTTATTCATTGTACTTTCTTGCATTATTATTGTACTTTCATCTTTAGTTAAAGCATCGGGACGATGCCTTTTTTCAGAGGGGGGCAATGCCACGTTCCATTTCCCAAGTTTTTGTTATCGTCCGAAAACACCGCACGATTCTCAGCGCAAACCGCGCCTGCAGTTTTCTAGAAGGTTCCGGACTGTAGTAGATCATTTCGATAAGATCACGCCCACTGTGCGAACGGTACAGATTGTTCTGGAAGCTACGCCACCGCCAGCGATAACGCTAGAACATTCGACGGCAAGAGTATAAATGCCGACGCGCTTCGCCGCTTGTCAGTTGTTGATCGAAGGCCGACGTTCCGTTCGCCGCTATCAGTCCGAGACTGCTATCTGTGCGAGACTGCTGCTGTAATTGGACTTTCAGTTTACCGGCACAGGTTCGCCCAAATAAACAGTTAAATCCTAACACGAAGTCTCCTGTCTTCGGCCACGTCACGACCCCGTGACAATATTAATGACATGGGCTGCCTGAAAGCCAAACACGCTGCTCGACAAACTCAATCAACAAGGGTCACAAATAAGACGACAATGCAGGTAGAAAGTGACATCAATGATCGAATCACGTTCAACAAGGTCATATACAAGCTCGTCGCAAGCCATGACAACCTTTGTCGATGAAATTAAATCAACTCACTGTGTGTTATACGCAGACGACACGACTATAACTGCACCTGAAGACTCTCTAACTGCTCTTACTTTACACTTGAATAACACACTTCTTGATATTACTAAATGGTGCTACGAGAACCAACTTAATATTAACCCAGCCAAAACCAAGTTTATGATATTTAGGTCCGCTCAAAGGCCATTGCCTTTTCATCAACACTTAACCCTAGGTCCTCACTCTATACCCACCTGTGATACTGTAATTTTTCTTGGTGTACATCTTGACTGCCATTTAAAGTTTAATCTCCACACTGATCACTTCAGAAAGAAAACTGCATTCGGAATTCGGGCTATAAAAAAAGCTCGTGAAGTTTTTCATATAAACGTACTTATGTCTCTGTATTTCGCCTTCATTCATTCCCATATCATGTATGGTCTCACTGCTTGGTGAAACACGTATGACTGTCATCTGTCACCCATTCAGAACATACAAAATCAGGCGATCCGCATTATCACTAATAGCTCACGATACTCCAGTGCAGGCCATCTACTCCAAGACAACAAAATCCTACCTGTTCGTAAGTTATTTTTTTATAGCATTGCCGTTCTTCTGTTTCAATTGCGCAATGCACTGCTACCGTTTGAGTTCATTGATTCAGTTTTCTTACAAAACAACAATGTAACCAGATTTGCAATGAACCTTAACTTTTTGCTACCCGCGTCGCGCACAAATTATGGAAAAATGACCTCTGCCTTTGCGGCCATTACTTTTTGGAATAACATGCCTCTTCTGGTAAAACGATGCCCACATTGTCATCATTCAAAAAGTCGCTTAAAAGTTTTCTGTGAAATTATTAGCTGCCTGTATATGGGCTTTTTGGGGGCTTTGCGTTTTTGGTTATGCCATTTAGATCATTGCATTTCGATTGATAATGTCCGCCACTGAACGAGATGTTTTTTTTCGTTCTTTCTTTTTTCTTTCCTTATTTGCCTTGCTTTTTGTTGCCTGATGTGTCACTTAGCCTATAATTATTACTCATCACTCTATATTGTAAAATTGATTTCCATTCACTCGTTGCTTGTTAACTTGATCTGATTTATTGATTGTTAAAATGCATCGAGGGTCCCGTTACAGTTTTTAACTTTGGGACCCTCGTCTGTATATTATTATTACTGTACTACTTTTTTGAAATGAAAAATAAACTGAAACTAAACTGAAACTGAAACTGAATGCCGAAATCGAAGAAGCGATTGCATTCGAGAAACTATAGAGTAAATACAAGTCTGTGGCGCATTATTACAATCAGGCACTAGAGATCCTGAAGTACCTATGGCGCAGTCTTTAAGAGCTCAAACTCAGCAACACACAGCAGATGTCTAATTCGACAACTATCAACCTGCCACCTGCTCCAACCACAGTTGTGGCTCAGAAACTTGAGTCACATCTCCCAGCACTGATAATCAAGCTATTTCATGAACACGTGCATCAATGGACATCCTTTTGAGAGTGTTTCAATGACGCTGTCCACACAAACACAACGAATAAATATCAATACCTCCGCAACTACCTTGTAGGTGAAGCCGGGCTACCAACGAAGGACACGTGCTATGAGATTGCCATCCAGATGTTGAAGCAGAGGTTTGGCGACAAGAGCAGGATCATACAACAGCACTTCAGAGAGGTTCGTGAACAGCCGCTGGTGATGTCTTCATCGAATACGAATGGACTGCGCATGCTTTAGGATGCTGTACAGCTGATCTTTTGCTAAATCAACATTTTAGACATACCAACGAGCACTTTTTCGGCAATGCTCTATGGCATCATGCTTCAACCCTTGCCCCAAAATATTGTTTTCGCGTTCCGCAACCACAGACATCTCCAGGATGAAGTGCAAACTTCTGCTTCAATGAAGGTACCCTTAGCGTATTGTGAAAAACTTGAGAAGCTCTTACGATATGCACGACAAACATGAGAGCAGTATACTTCATCCTCGTCCTCTATCAAAGACAGTGAGAACTACGGAAAACATGTGCCATGCATCGGTCCTACACGCATCGGGAGGATCGAAGCAAGTGCACCACGAATGCTTCTTTTCCAATTCTGCAGACACAAAAGCAAGGCATGCAGCGCTACATTGACCATACTTGAAAAAAGAGAACCTTCTGGCTGAATTCATGCAGCGCTATTGATGTACTAATAAGGGCCACCGCGCGAAAAAGTGCCGGCACATGCAAAGGCAGGCATACTTCAATTATGTGTGACCCAGATTATTGCGCAAAAAGAGGTGAGAAGTCACTCAACGTCGTTTCTTATGCCCCCAAGTCACAGGAAGCAAATAGTTCAAAGATGACTGCAGTAACAAGTTGTCAACTGGACGAAGCCGTGAGTTTACAGACATTCTGTTCTTGGATTGTCACTTTCAAGGAGACTTCTTACATCAGAGGCATCATCGACAAAGACATTCAATGCACGTTCATTAAAAAGACCTGGTGATACACTTGGGACTGAAAATAATTAGACGTGCCTATCAGTGAACACGTATGGATCATATGCCCCTTCTTGTATGAGAACATGCAATGTCGACGAGGTTCGCCTGCAGAGCCAAGGAGACAACACCAAGAACATCATCAAAGCCATAGCCTTGCCTGTAACTTGCCATTATCTCCCAGCCACGGCTGTGGATTGCTCTTTTGCTGCGAAATTACGTGAGCAAAATAAACTGCTGGCAGACAAGCAAACTCTGCCTCGGCAGTGCGGTGAGAAAGGCATTCGCCTGCTTATTGAATCTGACCACCTGAGAAAGTCAGTGAGCGGTGACATTATATGCAGCTGGAAAGTGCGAGGATTGGTCAGAGTCAAGACCACTCTTCATTGGACACTTCAAGGTCCTGTCACAAGAATGAGCTTTATAAACGGAACCTCTGAAGTGATGATCTGCGTCCTTCGAGTGCAAGCTGAAGCTGAAAGATTGGCGCAAAACATACCGCGGTCATTTGGGACATTAGAGAGAATAGCACTAAAGAAAAGAACTCACGGACCCGAACACATCTTGCCTGTTTTCCAGAGTAGGAATAAAAATATTGGGAAACAATCTCGAGTATCCATGCCATGTAAAGACAACGTCACCGAGCTGCTTCAAAACAACAATAGCCTAGCAGTTACTGACCCACAAAATTTGTTTATATGGACCTTGAAGCTCAAAGAAGCGACCGAAACATGTGATACAGCGTTTCATAAGTACATGGTTTCCAGCCATGCTGAAGCTGTGCTCGAAAAGACGGTGCTCATTACTACGAGCCTCAGAGAAGTTATGCGAAAGGACTTGATTCCTACTAAGCTACATGTGCTTTCTGATGCATCCTCTCACGAAAAAAATTACCAGAACAGTTCCTTCTAAACTGCACCTATCACAGCAAGAGTGCCACGTTTAGTCTCCGACGTCTATTTGAAGTATAAAAAAGATGAATCATCCCTGCTGACGAAGTATTGACAGTGAAGAGATCCGAGCAGTTCAACCTGAATTGTTTTCTGACGAGAGAAGCAGCCTACTACAACAACAAGAAGGTAAACGTTAGTGCTGACATCTCGCACTTGAAGGAGAGGCTCAGCTCTATCATACACGCGATGAGATTTCTCGCAGGTAAAACGTGGGGCACATCAGTGTCATCTATGCTTCAGCTTTACAGAGGGCTCTTTTTGGGATATTTGCGGTGTAGCACACCCGTGCTTTCCAACGCTGGAAAAACTAACATCAGGGTCCTGCAAAGCATTCCAGGCCAAGTCCTCCGCACATGCTTGGGGCTACCTCGGTGCGCTAATACGTCAGCAACAATTGGTATTGCTAAAGACCATCCGATCACAACTTATATAACTGTCGACACACTCCGGACACATATCCGTCACATATCCAGAGTGCCTAACCATCACCTTGCTAGCTTGCCACTAGAAAGACCAAAGGCAGCGTTTTCGAAAGTTGTTGCGGCTAACCATAATTCCATCTCGTGAAGATTCTCGCCCGCAACCACCCCACTATCTCCAGAGTGGCGCATGAAAAGACCGACTGTGCACCTTGAAGTGCCGGGGATATCTAAAAAGGCAAGCCCGTCATCTTCAGCCCTCAAGCAGATCTCACTGGACCTTTTGCATTTGTCGTATGCTAACCGAAATCATGTTTACACGGACAGTTCGGTCTCGGGAAGTTCGACAGGTGCCTTTGTCATACCATCTCGATCAATCACCGTCAAATTCAAGACATCACACGTCACGACATCTACGGGATCCGAGCTCGCCGCTCTTTGAGCCGCTGTGGAGTTTGTTACGCAAGAATCTCCTAGTAGATGGGCCATTTTATGCAACTCCAAGGCAGCCCTTCAATGCGTGCGAAGTCTAGGACGTGGAAACTACCACCACATGGTGTATCGTATTAATGAAATTTGTCATCACGCTGCTGATCAAGGACACGACATTGTTTTACAATGGTTGTCGGGCCACTGTGGCATCAGTGGTAACCATCTCGCCGACGACGCTGCCCGATGTGCCCACGATGGAGCGCCCACACTGTTAATACCCTTGTCAAGAGTAGACGCAGCTAGAGAACTTCGTCACATCGTGCATAACGCCACGCTTGTCCACTAGAATTCTCCACTTAACTCCAACCATCGTCCTAAGAATATTAAGTCATTACTACAGAAACAACTGCCATCCAAGATTTCTTGACATGACGTTACAATGTTGTGCCGGCTGTGACCTTAAGTAGCGTTTACTAAGTCATTCAGCCATCGCATTGGCATGGCGGATTCATCCATGTGTGAAAGCTGCACCTGTATAGAGACTATTGAACATCTCTTGTGCCACTGTGCCCAATTTGATGAAGATCGCCGGACTCTCCAGTGTGCCTTGAATAGACTCAATGACCGGCCATTTAATGAAGCAAAGATCTTAGGAGCCTGGTCACGCAGCACATCAGCACAGAAAGCCACACGAGCCCTCCTGAGATACTTGTCAGCATTTTCATTGAGGGACCACCTGTGAAACTCGGCATTGTGTGTGTGATGTGACATGTGTCTATCCTTCTCTCTCTCTTTTACTCCCCTCTCCCTCTCTTCATGTGTAGGGTAGCAAACTGGACGCATAGTCTAGTTAACCTCCCTACCTTTCCTACATTCCTTCTCTCTCTCTCTAAACGTTAGTGAGACCATGATTGTGGACATTACAAACGTGTCAAGGTTAATCTGGCCACTACTCTATGTTCAAGAGGTGTACCTAGCAAACGACCAAGTTGTTCGTGCCTGCTTCTTCTGATTACAGCGCGGCAGCCTTCAAAAGGCCAGTGCAAAAGCCAAACTGTCTGAAACTAGATCTGAGCGCATTTGACGCCCTGGATGATGCCGGAGATCAGCAGATGATGACAAAGAAGAAGTGATCCTGGGCTGCTGTCCCCCCAGCGAGTGCCAACAAGTTCGTGAGGCCCTATCATCATCATTGTCAGTTTAGTGTTCAATTGTTGCTAAACGCATTACAGTCGACCCCACTTATAACGAACCTGAGCGTGACGCGGCATCCGTTCGCTGTATTCCGAAGTTCCTAGTAAATGAAACACAGTTTTTTAAAAAAAAGTTGCGAGTTAAAACACAAACTTTTTATGTCCCTAAAAGTCCGTTATGCACGTGTTTCGAATAGCAGAAGCAATAAGGGTAGTCTAAAGTTCATTTAAAACGGCAGGGTACATTTCGTTGAGCGGCAGGAAAAAAAAGCATGCTAGTCCTCCCATCGGCCATCATGGCCACACATGCACACCAAGAGCGAGCAAGATGCGCACACGCAACACGCATGCCAGAACGCGTGGTTCAGCTCTGGGCCCATTTCCAACCAGAAAACAAAACTAATTCGAGCCAGCGTGGTGGGCATCGCGGAATGGTGGAGACGGGCGAAGGGGTTGTGATGGAGGAGAGCAGACTCACGAGAGAAGGGCAAGTAGTTGCGATAAAGGGCGGGGAGAATACGGCGGGAGGGTGAGCTTGAAATCAAAAACATACGGAAAGTAGGCAGATTGGGTAGCTTGCTTGAAAGGTCCGCGAAACTCGCACGTAGAAAAACTGGGAAAAACTGCATAGCCGCCTGAATCGCTGCGCGCGGTGGTGTTCGAAGAATCGGCGGCCGTGGTAAAAAAAATTGTTTTGTTGCGCAGGCGGGTTTGCGTGGCCTCACGAACTTCGATATTTAGTTATTTGTTCCGCGCAAATTAACAGCCATTTTCGGCTTTTGCACGCGTGCGGAAGGCATGCTGAGCCGAGTGCGAAGTTAACAAGAACAAGTCCTAAACACGGAACGAATCGCAGATTATCAGAGTCGGTGGGGTATCGTATGCACGTGCACTAGACGCAGACGATCGGATGCAGTCGGTTGCCGACGATGCTGGCAAATGGTCTGGTTACTTCAGGCCGGCGACGTGAATGACAGAACCAGCGATCAAAAACGGGGTAGATGGCCGACCGGTCTTCGAAAGATCGGTGGCAGCGTGAAAACACGGGCCTCGTCTGGCGATGCGGAATGCTCAGAGTAGCAAGGGGACAAAGGACGGAGGGGTGCGTAACAAAAGCGATCGGGGAGAGTGTCGACTAGAGGGGCGCGGAGACAGGGTGGGCATTTAACAATAAGAATGTATGGGCACCTCGCCGATGCCTGATCGGTGGTCAAAATCGGTTTCCCAGGAAGTCGGCTGACCGCTGACTCCGTTCGCTGTAACCGATCAGCGGCGCTCGGAGACTTTCGGTGTAAGTGCGACTTTGTGCCTTTGAACCAATGTATATTTTCACGGTTATGCGAATATTGTTCGTTTTATACAAAAGTTTACTTTTAAGTGGGGTCGTTATATGTGGGCTAGACTGAATGTTCTTAGTCTCGCAGTTTTGTCTTTCTGTCGGTGCTTCACCTATCGAAGGCCGGCGTTCAGTGACAAACACATCAGCTGTTAGATGCCTAGAATTGAAATATCCACAGATCAAGTCAGTTTAGAGATAAGATGTACAATTCACTGCTCATTTCTTTGCAATTCATACCCCATGTATATTCATATGTTTAATAATGCTCAGCATTTGCTTCACAAATGAGTTGTGCTATGCAACAAGTCTTTGGGTCCATCAACTTTGACCACCAAAATCTATGACATAAGTGCTGTACCCTTTGAACTGGTGCAGCTATAGTCCAGCAGGAGTCTATCCTAAGGAAACCAGCACCGGATAGGTTGCACGCCGAAAAAAGGCACCTTACGGTGAATCGTGCCACAACTCAGCCGCTCAGATGATCGGCCGCAGTGTACCGCATTGAAAGCATGTGCGTGCACTGTTCCCGTGCTTGATTTCAGCCTGAACAGATTGAGCAGCCATTGCACCAGTAGTTCTGCACTAAGATTTAGAAGAAAAAAACTTTGTCAGAAGGTTCTTACTTTCACATGAAATCACTGCAATATGTAGAGAAGCTCTGCAAGGTCGACTATGCCTATATGTGCTTATGGCGTCGAAAAGCCGTGATGACGATTCCATTGTCAAGTCTTTCTGAATGTTTGCTGGTATTTGTGTCAAGCAACAGCAGGCTGACGGGCTTCCATTGACAGGTACGTGCTTCGTTGATACCACACTGCCCACTTGCGCAGTAAGAAAGATAGAGGCAGGAGGTAGCTGCGCCAATTCATTTTCAGCCATGGTATGTATTCCCAATGCACAGTATGGTTACATGTGGACGTTGATACATTGATAAAGCGAACCACCGAGGTAGCGTAGCACATATAGTGTGTTCTGTTACGCTAGAGGGTCTGGATAGATTCCCAGCCATGAAGGCCGCACTTCGATGGAGGGCCAATCACAAAGATCACTGGTGTTCATCGATTATTGTGAACATTGTGAAAACCTAAGTGGAGAAATTAATCTTGGTACCCGCACAATGGCATACCTCATAATTATACCTTGTTTGGCACGCGAAAGCCTATCAATTATCAATATTGCCATACATGTTAATTTCATAAGCTCCATTTTGATTTATAGCAACAAAAACTGAACAATACGCGACGCAGATCGCGCCTCATTATTCGAGAAGCTTCATGTTTGTAGTAGATCATTTAGTGGAGAATGTACACAGGATGCGAACAATCAAAATTATTCCAGAGCTTACACGATCAGCAGTGATAAGGCTAGAAAAATGCACGCGTGATGTATAAAAGACAGCATCCTCCAATGATGGTCAGATGACTGACGTACAATGCTTTTTTCGCCACTATAAATGTTCAGTATGTATTGCTGTAGCCCGACTTTTCTTTTCATGGCTACAAATTTGCCCCAAAACAGAGTTTTAGCTTGGACACACCACCTGCTGCTTTGCTTCATATCTCAACCACGTAACAATATTGATTAAACACCTTCATTCTAAGGAGACACAGGCAAGTGAAAAACTAGAACAGTACTTTAGGCAAATTCGACGACGCGTGGATTTCCAAGACATCTGACACTTCACTAGCTAGGCATGAATTCCAATGTCACTTCACAACAGTTACCATCGCGATGCCACAAGCTGAGTAGCATGCTGATTTCATTTCTGATAATCAACTGGTGAAGTGGCCCTGGTTGCCCCTGATGGCTGTAGAGCCTATCAAACAAATCTAGTATACACATGAAAATTTGTTTGGAAACCATCCTGGCGTCACTAGAGAGAAGAGCAAAAGCAGAACATACTCTGCTCACCCAACGGCCTGGATGCAACACTGGCTCCGATCTTATTCTATATATATATTAGAAAAAAAAACCTAGCCACATGCATCCACCCTCATTACAACATATTGTGGCACTTGAATAGACAGCAGTACCGCCAGCGCCTTTTGGTTTTGTTTTGGCAATGCGCGCCCGCACTGCCCCTACCAGTAGCTGCTTTCGTCTGCGGGAGCGGCTGAGAACTGAGCGCTTTTATTTATTTATGCATTTACTTATTTATTTTTACACATACTGCTGTCTCACTTCGAAACATTGCAGGCGTGGGTACAGTTGCTTGTAAATCATGCATTACATGAAACAAATCAGCATAAAGTTCAACACAAAGCTGTATGGTTTAACATGCACATTGAAAAAAAGCAAGTTATAAATGTGCCAATGAAAACTACTATTATATCAATAAACACATGTGCTATGGTAGAAAAAGACAAAAATATACAAAAAACATATAGTACATTTAGAGCTCATGAGGCACAAGTCGACGGATTTCGTCTCTCAGTTGTGCAGAAGCTAACAAGCAAAGTGCGCATCAAGATCATTCCCGAGTTTGACTCGACTGTTTACGGAAAAAATGAGTACAGTAAACTCTCTGTACACAGAACTTGAAGGGACCGGGAAAATATGTTCCATTTAACAGGAGTTCCACTTACTGAGAGGTAGACATGGGTGTGGAATGCAAGCCCGAAGCCAAGCATTACAGAAGTAATAGTTCTGTTAAACAGATTTCCATTTACTGAGGCTCTACTGTATTTAAAACTGTTTAAACATGGGTGGAAAGACCCAAGCTTAAGAGGGTGATAGCTTCGAGTAACAAGAATAAGATGGTTCACAAATAAAGCTGGTGCCGCATTAATCGATGATTTAAGTACAATCTTGTATAGAGTGACAGGGCATTCGTGCCTGCATCTATCAGCTAGTTATCAAGCTATAAGTTATGTGCATGCGACAAGGATGAAAAGTCGCAATCGTATGTGCTATATGTAAGCCTTGTGGCTTTTCTTTGCAATGATTCCAACTTAGCAACGTCACAAGAGAAGTAGGGGGATTAGACAATGAACCCGTACTCCAAGACTGACGTTATTAAAGTTTTGTGTGCAGCTAGTTTGCAGCCGTTGGTCAGATACTTCATGCACGGTTTATGTAGAATTGTTTGACCACCAGTGCGGCACTTTGAGCACCATCAAACTTCCAGAGCTGGTTCCTTAGTGCCGCTGTGTTCAGGGTGAGTGCATAGTGTGTGGGGGATTGAGGGCACCAGATTCTCTACAGGAACCTGGAGAGTATGACTTTAATGACTATGCAGCGTGAATTGCTTCGATCTCTAAAGGTATTCATTTTTACTCATTTGTTTTAAACCACAGATGAAATTTCAAAACAGACATGCTACTGAGATAATCAGGGGTAGGGGTAATTTCCCCGATAATCTACTATTGTGAAGACGTTATTAACTGCTAGACGTATAAAAACCTTCTCTCCGGAATCGAATGGGGTACTCCCCATTGTAGAGCGATCCCCCTTCTGCATACTCCAGCACCAGGAAAACCTGCAATGAAAGGCATGTGTGCATTTGAGCTTCAGAAATATTACCCAATCAGAATAAAAGTGAGTATTTTTTATTCAATGTTCTTGAAGAACAAACCTCACGGTGGTTTTTTTGACGTTGCCCAGCGAACAAGGTGTTTGCACCGACATGAAAGGAATGGTTCCCGCGCTTTGCCCTCTAACTGACTGAGTGACAGCACGAGCCAACAGAGTCAAATCTCGTTACAGCAAACCTTAGATTAAATATTTTTTTCAGATTAAGGACTTTTTCGAAAATTTCCTTCCAAATGTCTATTCGTTTATAGTAAAAGTATTTCCCTAGTACGAATTTTTGAATAATGTATTAAATTTTATCCCCCTTATATTTCATAACTCTTCAAAGAAGTAAACAGCAATTTAAAATTGTTACTCGCAGCTGTGATAAGAATGCCCAGCTCTGTAGCTGCCACTACAGCTTCCTCTTGTTCCAACGGAAGAACATGATCCAGCAAAACGATTTCGTTTTACCCGAAGTCCATAATGACCAAATTTCGCGGGGCGGGGGAGGGATTCCATTGTTGTGGGACAATCGTTAAGATTTCGCTCAGCAGTAGGGGGCAGGCAAGCTCTGCTGGTGAACACTGAGTGCCAGCATGTGTACAGAAGACTTAATCACTAGCAGCGTTTATTATTAAAATTTTAGAGCAGTGCGGCAACAGTAGATACAGGGATGCCACGTGGATTCAGCACAGCAACAATGCTTAGCTCGATAATAAAACATCTTTAGAAGGCTTTTTCATATGCTCCTGTTCATTCTTCATCTGAGATTTCTCAACTGAGCAGCACCAAGGCACCTTTTGCACTAACATTCTAATTTTACAGCAGAACCCACCTGCTCGGAGCACCAGAATGTCTTGCTTTTAAAATACAGGTCGTGATGCCTAACATTGTTACTGCATTGAGTGACCAACATCTAATGCAAACATTTATTTACAGTTACTTTGAGAAGAAACTAGTGATCAGCAATTGGTGAGCACCCTTGAGCGATGCTGTTAGTGCCACTTTGTGCCGTATTTCACTCAGCAGCAGACTTCAACACTGTAGTCGATTGTGGCATCGCAGTGATCATGTCTAGTAACCTTTTCGTCTTTCTAATACAGGCGTTCAGCTTTATCCTTTCTTGCGACCACTTCACAGATGCCACCTGGACAACCAAAAGCACCGTATCAACGCTGATTGTTCCGTCGTCTGCCGAGTGCTGCGAAGCGACAATGGACGAGCTGGGATAAGGCGCGATTCTCGGGCAGTTGGACGATCTGGGCAACGCCCCACCGGAGGCAAATCAGCCGGACCAACGCTATCGACATTGGGCATGGTGGCACTGCAGTGGTCATGTCGAGTAACCCTTTCTTCTTTCTGATCTATGTGAGAAAACATTTGGTAAATGTTACAAAAGTAGTAAAGTATGTTTTTTGGTGCTGCCATGCCCAAGCCATGTGTATGCAACCGTGTGCAATTGTGTAGTGTCTTTGAAGTACTTATTGATGCTTGCTGGGGACGTAGAACGTAATCCCAAATTTATCAATCAGGAATACTTGACCGAAATTCGCAAGTTGACAGCTGATTAGATAAAAAACCATAAATGAATTTCTGGAAGCTATCCATGGAAAATAGGTACTTTGGCAAAATTTGAGGGTAGAATCACTGGTGTTGAGGAGAAGATTGCATCATTCGAAAATACTATTACTATTCTTAAACTTGAGGTTGACGACCTTGAAAATAGAAGCGGAAGATCAAACCTAATTAGTTATGGCATTCCTTAAGACAAAAACGAAAAGTAATTGATCTGGACATGAAAATCTCTGAAGAATTCATCAAAAATTCCCTCGGAGTAACAATCG
Source organism: Rhipicephalus microplus (assembly GCF_043290135.1). Lineage (NCBI taxonomy): Eukaryota > Metazoa > Arthropoda > Arachnida > Ixodida > Ixodidae > Rhipicephalus > Rhipicephalus microplus. Next base: position 200,699,258 of record NC_134704.1, on the reverse strand, counting down.
CAGGAGTAGGCAGAATGCACCGTCTTGGAAGCAAAAGACGGTCTGTTATTCTGAAATCGCAGTGCTTCGAAGACAGCGAAAATAATGAAGAATTGCTTTGAGCCTAAAAATACCAGTGTGTCTGTGGGCGAGGATTTTTCTCTACATGTACGTAATATTTGGAAGAAACTTTGGGACAGCAGTAGGAACAACCAAAATAAGGGGGAGAAAGTTACACTTGTGTTCGAAAAGATTAAAATCCATGGCCAAGTCTACATCTGGGATGAGCATAAAGAAGCCAGAGCAGTCATGGGAAAGGAAACTGGCGTCCGCAAGAAAAAAACTGAGTGAAAATGAAACGCCCTTCAGCTTAATGATTGTGAACATAAACGCCACAAGTGTTATGTACAAAACCACAGAGCTAAAAGCATTCATTCTCGAGCATCAGCCTGATATTCTAACAATAGCCAATACATCACTTTCACCTGATATTTCAAGTAGCGATCTATTCTCACCGGGTTATACTGCGATGCGTAAAGATAGATGCTCTCCAAGTGCTGGCGTAGCAATTTTGATAAAAAGAAAAACCTTATGTCACTTTCATGCCGGAAGACGGTGCTGAAACACTTTGGCGTAAAATTGCGACAGGTAAATTTTACCCTTTTCTAGGCATCATGTACTGCCCCCGTAACGCTTGCAATGATATCTTCCCTGTGTTAAGAAATTATATGGAAGATCACTTCACATAGAGGGCAAAGATAACCCATACGGAGAATTTCAATTTCCCCGGTAAATTGTGGGACTCCCACAATAATACTGCCGTTTCCAGTCATGGAAACGGTCTGCCTGATCTTCGTTTGAGCTTAAGCCTCAGACACATCATACGGGAACCAATACGTGTTACAACAAATAGCAGCGATGCACTCCATCCGACCTTTCTGAGTGATAGTATACCAGAAGATAGTGTTTTATGGGAAGTCATTGAAGGCGCATCGGACCACAGAGCGACTAAATGTTCTCTCTTCCAGGGAATGCTTCCGCCTACCCAAGGAGGGAGTATAAACGTTCTTGACTGGACCAATGCCAATGAGGTCAGCCTTCTTGAATATTTAGATCACTGCAATTCCACCTTTACTTCATTTTCAAAAGATGACACATGTTCAGTCGACAGATTTGGATAGCGTTTGAAAAAAAGCATTTAGCACTGCTTGTCAAAATATGTTCCCACAAAGATCAAAATGATACGTAAGACAAACCCTTGAATAACAAGAAAAAAATGCAGCTACAGCGAAAGCTTGCCAGATTATGGGAAATGAGAATAGGCTATCACTACCAAGCTACAGTTCTCAAATAAGTGAACAGTCTCGTACACTAAACTCCGCTGTAAAGAAGGCAAATGATAAATATATGAACGCCCCCTAAGTAGATTTATAAAATAATTCCTTTCCAAGTTCTGGAGATATCTTGACTCAAAGCCTTGTCAAACCAGTAATCCATCACCAACTAAAGCTACTGAAAACGCCACAGAGCTCAATGATTACTTTGTTTCCGTATCTACACGCGACGACCGTAATAAACATTACCCGAGTTCTCCTCCGTGTAACGCAGAAAAACTACAAGATCTAATCATAACCGAATCTGGCCGTTTTTGCCTGTTACTTAAAATCGACCATAAAAATCCTGTGGTCCCGACAACATACCAAATGATTTCTGAAATGCTACGCAGAATGCATGGCGAAATTCTCAATAAGTATTTATGTAAAATCAATCAACACAGACGAAATTCCATAGAAATGAAAATCTATCAGGGTATTTCTACACATAAATCCGGTGACCTTACCAGTGTGTCAAATTACCATCCAATATCGCTTGCTGGTACCGCCGGCAAAACTCTTGAACATATAACCCTGAAACAAAATGTATCCTTTGTAGAAAACAACTTAATTGTGCCTTATCAGCATGGCTTTCAGAAGGGAGTATCTACGACTAATCAGCTGATTCAGACAATCCATGACTTGCAAGTTAGCCCATACAATAGGCAAATGTGGCCAAACCGATATAATACTTTTAGTTCTATCCAAGGTATTTGATCTAGTTTCCCATACAAAGTTACTGCGAAAACTTCCCCATTACCTTTGCGATAACAATATCACCAAAAGGATGGAAAGCTATCTTGCAGAACCGCGCCAATATGTCTACTACAGAGGCCACTCCTCGGATTACGGTGAAGTGCTGTCTGGCGTCCCACAAGACGTCGTTCTAGCTCCTAAGCTTTTATTTCTTTTTATAAATGGTCTGTCTAACAAATGCAATGTAACAGTAAGAATGTTTGCAGACAACTGCATCATCTATAACGAAACAACCTGCCGCGAAGACAAGCTCATCTTCAACAGAGCCCTTGAACCTGGAACACATTGCTGCCATACACGGCAGATGGTGACTAACGCAAATAAAATGGTTTCTAATACTGCGACGAATAGAAAAACACCCAACTTCACATATTGTTTAGAAGGAAAGATATAGAAGATTGTCGAGGAGTATAATATTTAGGAATCAAAATTTCATCTGACCTCACATGGGAAAAACAGGTAATATATGTGGTTGACAAAGCACTGGCTACTTTGTACTCGTTAAAACGCTCACTTAGATGCGTGTCTGGAGACACTAAAAGCCTAGCGCACATGTCACTTGTTTACCCAACATTGCAGTATGGAATAGTATGTTGGTTTCCTTTCCAAAAACAGTACATCGCAAAACTAGAGAATGTACAAAGAAAAACACGTAGATTTTTCTTCAATAAGTATCGCCGTCATGACTCTCTGACAGAACTATTAAACCAAAGTAAACTCCCCACTATAGAATATCGGGCCAGATTACTTCGTATTAGGTTTCTTTTTCTTTTTCTTGATGGCAGCATGAAGATTAACGTGAGTAATACCGATGTCATACAGGTTTTTTAATCGTGATGAGTGCCGATTCCGATTAACCACGATCGCGATTAGGTGCTGCTATACAGTCACTCTTATTCGTGATCAGGGCCAATTGGGATCAAAACTATCGCTATTCACGCATCACAATCTGGCTGAGAGATCATGATTTCATGTTGTCTGCACTCCTTGGCCAAGCTTGTTGGAACCAAAAGAAACAAGAAAATCAAGCATGGCTCCGTAAAAACAGGTTTAAAAGCTAAATATTTATTTATACAAGAAATTTTAAACTGTTTCACTGGAAAAATATGGCGTATTTTAAGATTCGTATTGGCCGCATGTAGCCATGGGAGAAGCAGATGACAAGTTTAAATCTCACGCCGGAGAGCAGTTGGATCGAGCATCACGAAGCAAATTGATTATGAGTGTCACCAGTTTGACGGCTACGTCGCAGCATACACGCACTTCGCGGTCGAATGAAGAGACCTTACAGTAATTTACCGCTGGTAGGAGAAACTGGGAGACTTGAGGCGCCAGAAGTGAAACTCAGGCGTGTACAACGAGATTGCCGTTTCACTGCGAGTAAACTGCTACGAGCAGGTGCCATCAGAAATGAAAGTGAAGATTAGGATTCTCGTACAGCACTACAGGCAAGTGCAAATCAAAGTGTACCGAATGATGAATTTATGAAATTAATTTTGTAGAGTCACGCAATGTTTTTGACGTTCGAGTGGTTCTTGCACGAATAACACATTGCTGATAAAAGGCTCTATTGAAATATCGTAAGCTTAGTTTTGTCAATGACATGTTTTGCGGCACGCAAGTGCTACCTGGTGCATCTAATCTGATCCAAGCTCGAACCGAATTAGCTTGGGCTGTGTAACAGCGACGTTAAAGTTATTAGCGACCAAGAAAAGTGATCTAGGTCACCGTGATCATGATTAAGGTGCCCGTGTGACACTGGTATCACTGTTTACTACACTCAGACCCATCCAGTTCACAAACTAAACACATGAAGCACCTAGTTGAATACAGATTTCATAATGACATTTTCAGATGATTCTCCTTTTCGCAAGCAATTCGAGACAGGAATGGTTTGCCTGACGATGCCATCACATGCACTTTACTGGATGCTTTTATCACCCGGATATCAAACAATGCTTCGTAGTTATCCGCATGCGGGCAGTATGTTTGAATCCTAGCCATCTTAAATATCGTACCTTGTCAATTTTGCTTGGATTTTTTACGCTGCTGATAAGGGTTTTCGATGACTGCGTTTTTCTGTTTTAATGTTAAGGATTTTTGATGATGATGAGTGCCCCTATTTTTTGTTTATTAGGTTTGTCTCTCCTAAAACGATATCACAGTTTATGCTATTGCTTTTCTTTCAGCATTAAATTTTCTAACTTCCTGTTTATTATTGCTTTTAGCATTCCTGCTAGCATTTGTAAAGGCTACTGTGGATAGTCTTGTTATGTTTTGGTGCAGTCAACTTGTGTATGTGCCTTTTCGAATTGTTTTCTTTTGAATCTGTGTACTTTTCCATTTTAAATTGTGAGGCTGGCAGTATGCTTCAAATAAATCAGCGAATAAAATAGTCGTCCTGCTGCAGCTGCAAGTATTCTTTCACTTCTTCAATGCAGTGAATCGCCTGCTGCAAAGTCAGCCTGACTGCAGGGGACTCGTCTTTTTGCTCGCTATTGTCTTCTGATGACAGCTCAAAACAGGTTTCGATCATAGCTCTCACCTTCTCGTCAGTCAGCTCCTCATTATCGATGACGTCATTGTCAAATGTGAAGAAGTCGGAGAAGCTGTCTGCACCGAAAGTTTCCCCGACTTGAGGCCACACAGATGGGTCAAATGTTTCCTCATCTGGGACGAACATCCCAGATAACGAAACACAAGATTGTCCCACTTGACGTTTAAAAACGCAGTCATCTGCACCACTCTCTGGCACGAGGCTGCCCCCGCTGGTCTCTTTGTGTGAGGTGCAAAGGCGAGAAGGTCGCGTATCGCCAACTAGCGCATCGCTGGGTACAGCAGCTGGATCAAGACCCTGTGCTACTTTTGAAAGATATAGAAACTTTAGCATCCGCAACTGGGCCACTTTTGCCGTGGTCAAAACAGTGGCTGCCAAAATGAAGATTACCTGGGCTAGTTCACAAAGTTCCCTGCACTGATTACAATGTTACTTAACATCGGTGAGGCAAATAACTACCAAAAAAATACAGCAACAACGCACCAATGAAGGTAGCCCAACCGATGAAGCTAAACACTCTCAGAACACAGCGAAAATATAAATAATCACATCAACTTCAACACCACCCAGGTCATCAGAACAGCAGGTAGCTGCACTTAATGTTCTGGCATATACAAACAACACCAGTACTTATTAGCCCTTCAACTGGGACAAGTGTATATGTAGACAGTCTTCAGAGCCCACGGTGAAAAAAATACAGTAACATGAACAGCGGGAGGAATGGCAGTCTCTAGCTTTGGAGCCAGCTGGACAGTCACCCCCTGAAAAAGAGACTGAATGGGCCGGAAAACACAGGGTCAGTGTTGAATTTTAATACTAATAAGAACGATAGACTAAAAATCACTGGAGGGTTTGTTTCAATCGTACAATACTGAACAGCAATGACCAAGTGGCCGGAAACTCTCTGCATGCATCAGTTCAACTTATGTGTTGCAGCTCTACTCGCATGATCCTCTTTCCAAAAACAGTGAAATAATAACATGAGCGAAGCTTGTTCACAAGTCTTTGCTTTTTGCAAACTGAGAATAACAATGATTTGTCCCAGTACCAAGAGCGTGCTGCGGAAGTGGCCACAGCCATGTTCAGCTGGGCCCCCGGATGATTCTCAACAAGCCAAGATTTCACTCCCCGGGGTTCGCACCCTGGCACCATACAGCTTCACTATGTTGGGATGGTCCACTCATGACAACTGCCGCACCTGCACCATGATGTTTCACAAGCAGAAAAATACACATACAGTTAAACCTGCCTATAACAAGCCTCCTTGTAATTAATTGCTCAATATAACGAAGTTTTTCTATTCCCCGCCATTGCTCCATAAAGCGCATGTATTTGCGACCTCTATGTAACAAAGTAACAGCGGTAGACAACCTTAATATATAATGTTCCCGACAAACAATCTAAAAATTTTGCCCTGGAATTCGGTACAAGCATTCAACTTCCACGGCTGCCCCGCCCCCGACAAATAGCAAAGCGTCAGTGGCACGCTCAACGCACCAGGCGAGAGCGAGCACTCGTTATTGCGCCTTAATGATTGAGAGATGAGCAGGCAAGACCAACAAGCCGGCGTTGCTGCCGCTCTCGCCGCCGCGGGCGCATGCGCGGATGTGCCCCCCCCCCCCCCCCCGTCCGCCCAAACACAATTAAAAAAGAAACCTACTGTTGCGTTTCGGCCGTGGCAGTGCCACGCTTATTGTTGTGACACATTTATGGGGCCCCACTGCCATATAGGGAGTGCTTTACCAAATAGTTTTCAGCGGCAAAAAGAACGCTAGGTGGTGCCAACAAGAAGAGTCGTGTCCACAAGTGCTCTGCGAGTTTTTCCGGCTCCATTGTGAAAATTTGTTTGCGGCCAATTTCGACTATTGCCATGGCTTTCTGAAGTTTTTCCGCATCGACTGACACCAATCACAGCTGTAAGTGACCGAAACTTTTTTTATTTTAGAAGCCCAAATGCACCTGCCTATCGTGCAAGCTTGACAAAGCCATCGCCGCCATGTAGGCGGCTGCAGGAACGCTACCGTGCGTTTTGTGCGCGTGCTGGATGGCTGTCGCGAATGAAGCCTCAGACGCTATTGCGTGTCCCGGACCCTTTTTGATGATGGACACGCAGTTCCAAGACCTTGATAACATGTATTTTCAAGACTCTACATCTAACAGCCTCTCAATGCCAAATGACACCAACGATCAGAACGCTGAGACAGACAGCCAAAACCAAGTGGAGCCTGGCGAATGGTGCTCACTCTGCAGCAGAAGATGGTTCTTGCGAAAGAAAAGAAGTCCAAGTCCATGAATTTTTCGACGACCTCATATCACCAACAAATATCCACTGCTGAAGCAACCGGAAAATCTAAATACAGGCCTGCCTACAGGCGGCTACACCTCTTGCCCAAAGACGACATGACGATAGTGGTGCGACCACACTAAGGGCTTCCTGTCAAGAACCTGACTAGTTCACTACTGGCAGATACCGTGATGGCAGTTTGCAGCAGACAAATATCTGGTGAGCAATTTTCGCTCAGAATCCAGCGAGGTTCCAACATCTTCATTGTTTCGACGCCGCGCCAGACAGTGGCGGACCACGTGAGAAGTATTACCACCCCAAAAATCAACGGCCGGCCATACTCTGTAAATCCCTAGGTAGCGACAAGCGAAGGGGCAACTAAAGGCGTCATTCACAGCTTAGACCCCCACACGACGCCTGAAGCGCTAAAAGCCAATCTCCACATACGCACACAAGATGTCGAAATTCTGCAAGCACGTATGTTTAAAAACACCAAGACGGCCGTTACAACATTTTTTGAGGGATCACACATTAGTACGTCTAATGCAACTGCGGAGAACTTGCTTGCTACCCCTACAAGGTTAACATCCAGGTGTGCAAAGTGTGCCATCAGGTTGGTCACCGTTCGGACGTCTGCCCCCAGCCGGTGTCACAAAACGAGCGCTCAAAAAGGGCGCGCCGCCAAATTCTCGCGACGAAACGCCGGAGTGACGTCGCGAGGTCAACGATAAAAAAAAGAAAACAAACATCTAAAGACTCCCCGGGCGCGCGCCTCTCTCCCTCGGAAGCGTAAGTTCGCCGACGAAAACCTGCTCGCGTCGGCGGCCGAGCAAGCCCTGGAATTTTCTCGATGGAAAGGGGCGTGGTGATGCCGGGTTATGTCATCCGTCGCGGACGGCCCCCGTATGGTCTCGCCCTTTCCCCCAGCCTTCGCTGCGGATCGCGCCGACGAAATGATGAGAACTTTCTGGAATCTCGCGCGGAAGGTATTTAATCGAGCAGCCGAGATGAGAGATCAGGAGAAGAAGGAAGTTAACGCCAGAGTGCGTAGGGTATCCCGCCGCGTCTGACGGTGAAGGTTCTGTCCTTAGTGACAAAGCAGGAGAAGAAGAAAGTATGCGCCAGAATGCGTAGGGTGTTCCGCCTTGTGGGCGAAGCCTTTTGTCTTCCGTGAAAAAGGAGGAGAAGAAGAGGATTTCCACCTGAGGGGTGAAGACTCGAGCTACAGGCAAGAGTGTGTGTCTTCCGTTATCGAGCGAAGACGCGTGGCAACAGCTGCGAGTGTGAAGCCGACGTGTTTCCGGCGAAGAAGTTTGAAGCTTGGAGAGCGGCCAAGTGAAGACGCGAGGTTTCCTGGAGGAGAAACTTAGGGGGCAGCGGAACGACAACAACGCTGCACTTTGAGTGAGTGATTCTCGGAAGAGTATCATCCAGACTTTTGTTCCAAGAACTTTGGACTGAATAGGTCTTCTATCTCTTTAGTCTTTAAGTGTCTTGGTTATTCAATGCATGCGACTGCATTGTAGTGCGTATTGTTGTCTGTGTCCCTTGTTTCAAGTGTGGCTAATTGTACTGTGTAGTACGTTGTTTGATTGGTGACATATTGTACTCAACTGTTGTGGAGTGTGCATACTTGTGTATTGTTTTTGATCTGCCATTATTGAGAATATAGTTTTGTTTTGTTTATCAACTCTCGGCTCTGACTTGTTCTTTGTGCCACAGCCAGCGTCCGCCGGTGCGCCAAAACGGACCACTTCTAAATTGTCCACGCTTTCGTGGTGCGGTTCGGGGAGCCGATACTTCGGCCCTTGGAATTAGCCCGGCGATCGCCTCCCGAATTAACGGGACCTGTGACAGCCGGACACTCAAGTGTGTCACGTTTGTGGACAACGGGACCCTGCAGCTGCACACGAGTGCTCTCCGAAGTGTGCAGCTTGTGGCGAGGGTCATTTGACAGGCGAACGAAGTTGCAGAAAACGGCTCAAATCTCCGCAGAAAAGAACCTCTAGGGCTAGTGTGCACCAGCCTACTCTGAACGATACCTCACCGAAGCCACCTGAACACCCCCGCTGGTTCAGTTCTGATGATTAACAATCTGCCCAGGACCACTGTCCGCAGTTGCCAGAGACTCGCCCATGGTTCAGCTCTACATACAGATCCAGATTGAGATCCCGGGCCCGGAAGGACTCTACTCACAAGACCCCACCCCATTTCCACTTACACAATTCACCTAAATCCGGGACTCCATGCTCTGTGATCAAGCAAGCGCCCGAACATGGTGAGGTGAGCTATGCACGAGTTGCTTCTCCAGCTGCTCCTATAACGGGTAATTTAGAATATCAAAAAGCTATTAGTGAGAACAAACTCCTCCGTGATAGCTTGGGAAAATAAAACAAGAGTTGGTCTCCCTCAAAGCTAACCACGGTATAGAATCGAGCCAAAAACACTTTCTAAAGCAAACGGCTCATCTGGCCTGGTTACGATCAAGCCAAATTCTATTGAATGCACAATACAACAAGTAATGGAGCAACTGCAAAGCATGCAAAGCTTTCAGCAGCAAACGTTTGCCGAATTTCTGAACTTAAAGTTTATTTCGATGAATCTATCGCCAGCATAAGGGCCACTGTTCTTAAATGGCCTAAAAGCAGCCCGGGTGCTCCGTCTATTCGTCGTCCGAAGCAACTACCAACCTCGAACAGCGCTAGCACTATCCATGGCGAGTAAAACATGAGCGCACACCAAATATCTCAAAATTTGGCAACGAAATGGCCGCACCTTCTACAAACGGGTGGCCGCTCTACAACAATTTCTTAATACAGCGCCAGTCAAACCTGATGTCATTTGTCTACAAGAGGTTGGCAATGAGCCAGTCCGATTGAGTAGCTGCTACAGGATATCAAATCCAGACAGCCCTGAAGTCACCACGTTCGTTCTTCAGGAAATGGCGACTAGTATAGATTATCTGGTAACTAGCAGCATTAACCACCGAATCAGAAGTATTCTACTGCACAAGCGTAGCAAAGCCAAAACCATAATCATGATCGTGTATAGCTCCCCTAAAGAAAGTAGGGCCAATTTTGACGCACTCATTCGGTATGTTAAGAATTATTCCAGCATCCAGGATCGACCACTGCTTCTCGGAGACTTTAATGCCCCTCACACTACCTGCGAGTACTGAACAGATATCCCGAAAGGCCGGGAACTCGAGCGAGTTGTTGATGCGCATGGGCTCACACTTCTCGTACTCCCCAACACCAGACAAGATTGGGTAACAGCGTCAGCGCAGACGCATTTCCTGCTCTTGCATTCATAAATGATGTTGACGAGGTGTTCTGGAGCAACCTAGAAGAGAATCTCGGCAGTGACCATTATATCGTTAGCGTGTTGATTGCCTCCCCGAAAATTCGGCAGTCTCATGGCCATGTTGTATCAACAGATTGGGTAACATATCGTAAAGTCCCACTGCCCAAAATTTTACCGGATAGCACAGAAGATTGGGCAACGCTTATACGAGAGGCTCACAAAGCAACTTCTAAGTGGGTTGCGCTCACAGCGGAAACCCCGGTAGTCTACAGGCATCTGATACATACGTGGAAATCCAGGAGAGGGTTAACCAAGCAATGGAAAGAACAGCGACTCAATAGAAAATCGTGCCATAGAATTGCTGAGATATCTGAGTGGGCAAACGCTTACGCGCAGCAGTTGGAGACGGTGAGCTGGTGGAAATTTTGCGACTCACTCCGAGGAACCTTACACACCTCCAAGATATGGGCAATACAGCGCAGCATAATTGAACCTGGTAAAGCCTAAACGGCAGCAAACCAAACTCTTCAGAAGCTCCCTGGGAAATTTCCAGGAACAGATGACGCCCTCCTCGATAAGCTCCGAGACAAGTACATAGGCACGTTCACCACTCCCCTGTGCACTTCAGCATACCAAGGCCAGGAAAACGCAGTGCTCGGCTCACCGATCACCAAGGCAGAAATATTCGCTGCCGCGCAATCAGCAAAGGGCAATGCTGCCTCTGTACCTGACCAGCTAACAAACGCAATGATTCGGAATCTGAGCGACGAACACCTGGAACAGCTTACTCGGTATTTTAATGAACAGGTATAGGAGAAAGGCGTGGTTCCTCAACAATAGAAGAAGGCCAAGATTATTCTTATTAGTCAGGAAAAACAACCGACCTACAAAATCTAAGAGCAATATCATTAACATCCTGTCTTAGCAAATTATCCGAACCAGTGATTCACGCACGTCTCACGACTTACATTGAAGATCGGAACCTTTTTCCAACTAGCATGTTTGGATTTCACCAACATTCGCCAACGCAGGACGTCTTCTTTCTCCTTCGGGAAGCGGTACTCTGCAATACCACGGTTGGTGCAGAACATCTCGTCGTAGCTCTTGATTCGAAAAGCGCATTTGACACAATGTCCCATAAGCTCTTCTTATCTGAGCTAAATGACATCGGCTGTTTGCAAAAGATATATGACTACGTTCCTTCTTTTCTAACGTCTTGGACTGCTACACTAGGCCTAGGCAATACACGCTCAGATTCATTTCCTATGCCCAATAGAGGCACACCACAAGGAGCCATACTATCTCCTCTTCTCTTCAACATCGGCATGAAACGCTTAGCAAGAAGGCTAAACGCCGTTTCGGGGCTAGGGTACGCGTTCTATGTGAATGATATTGCCCTATGGGCCAACAGTGGCTCTTTGGGACAAAAAGGGCAAATTCTACAAGACGCAGTGACTGCTGTTGACGACTTCGCTTATCAGAGCAGAATGAGTTGTGCTCGCGATAAATGTGAAATTATTAAAATCCGAGTCAGAGACCGTCGCACTCACGAGCCGGTCAACCTCTTTCTAGGAGACGAAAAGATAAAAGATGTACAGAAAATTCAAGTCCTCGAACTGTGGCTAAATAGCAACAAACGAGTGGACCACACAATCAAAACCCTAAGAACGACGGTGAAGACCGTCGCACTCACGAGACAGTCAACCTCTTTCTAGGAGACCACAAGATAAAAGAGGTGCAGAAATTGCGAGTCCTCGGACTGTGGCTAAAAAGCAACAAGTGAGTGGACCACACAATCAAAACCCTCATAACGACGGTGAAGCAGATCTCCCGTACGATTTATAGAGTTACCTATCAGTGTAAAGGTTTCAAGGAAGCTGAGACGCTCCGGCAGTTCAGGCTTTTGTCCTTAGTCGGCTAACATATAGTGTTCCTTTTCAGGAGATTGATAAAACCGATTAAAAGGCCCTAGATGCGTTGATACGAACATCGTAAAAGGCGGCTCTCGGCTTACCCCTTGCAACGTCCACAGAATGTCCCGAAGCCCTCGGTATACAGAATCATTATGAGGAGTTACGCACAGCAGTGCTCATTTCTCAATGGTAGAGGCTTACCTTAATCACCACTGGGAGAAAATTGCTACGCCGAGTAGGTTACCCAGCTTGTCCTCAGTATGCGAGAGAGGAACTGGAGTCCATGGCTGAATAGCTGCGTGAAAGGGTTCTAGTATCCCCTATCCCAAAAAACATGATCCCCCGATATCACAAAGGTCGTAAGAGTGCGTGAGCTTGCAAGTTACAGCTGCAATTCAGGAACAATCCGGACATGGTGTTCACAGATGTCGCCCTATGCGGCACGAACAAGTACGCGCTCGCAGTCGTAGGAGCGGCCCCGGGTCAAGGCCTTCTCACTTGCGCCACGGCACGAGCCGCGTCCACGAATAACGCTGAGGCTTTAGCTATCGCGCTGGCTATTAAAGCTAAAGATATTCTTGGATGACCATTCCTTGTTCTCATCGATGCCATAGTCACGTGTAGGCTCTTTCTCACGGAAAGATTACCACACAACCCCATTCGCCTATTAGGACCAGACCTAATACAGGACCATGCTGTCATCTGGTGCCCGGGTCTTGCAGGGCTCGATGGCAATGAGAGAGCGGACGACGCAGCTCGTGCTTTAATCAACCGAGCACACTACCACTCAGACAACAGCGCCTTTTTACCGCGAGATATCCTTGAAAACCAACGGCTTGAGCGACGAAGGTACAGTGTACCACATACAGCTTTACCCGGCCGGAATCCTCATGACGGGCGCCGTATACAAACAAACACATATCCAAATCTTTCGTTGAAGCATGCCATTCACCCTGCGAAGTACAGCGATAGTTGTCCGTGGTGTGGAGGCAGGCCCACGCTCACCCACATAACGTGGTTGTCAGAACGGGCCAACCCAAATTGATGACGTCTCCCGACGCAGTTTTACTTTGCTTTTTTTTCATTGCAATAGCAGTTATAAGGACAGTCTCGGCTGGTGTTTTGCCGTCGCCGCTGTCATTCACCATGTATATATACGTATATATATATATATATATATATATATATATATATATATATATATATATATATATATATATATAATGAGTTATAACAGACAGTAATGCCAAGGAATGTACAGGGGAAGTTATTAACATTAATGGAATGTAAATAAGAAGAAAGAAAAGTGGATGAAAAAATTACCAACTGTAAGCAGGAATCGAACCTACGACCTTCGAATTACGCGTTCGATGCTCTAACCACTGAGCTATTACAGCGGCCCTCCCTCCATCCACTTTTTTGGGTTTATCTGTGAATTTTAGAAGTAGGAGCGACAGTCAGCGCCATCTATAAGCCAAACAACGAGTGTGAAAACACTCTTATGCGCATGTTTGGCGTCACGTAGCACGTGAACTTATTATGAGCGGGCAGCTGATTAATTGTCCCTCTTATACAACCTAAACACACCAAGTCTGCCAGTACGAGACCCTCGTTCAATGAAAATAAGGGAAAGAAGTGTATACCTAAGGGCTCGTTTTTCCGTGTTTTTAACACAATAATAATGAGTTATAACAGACAGTAATGCCAAGGAATGTACAGGGGAAGTTATTAACATTAATGGAATGTAAATAAGAAGAAAGAAAAGTGGATGAAAAAATTACCAACTGTAAGCAGGAATCGAACCTACGACCTTCGAATTACGCGTTCGATGCTCTAACCACTGAGCTATTACAGCGGCCCTCCCTCCATCCACTTTTTTGGGTTTATCTGTGAATTTTAGAAGTAGGAGCGACAGTCAGCGCCATCTATAAGCCAAACAACGAGTGTGAAAACACTCTTATGCGCATGTTTGGCGTCACGTAGCACGTGAACTTATTATGAGCGGGCAGCTGAATAATTGTCCCTCTTATACAACCTAAACACACCAAGTCTGCCAGTACGAGACCCTCGTTCAATGAAAATAAGGGAAAGAAGTGTATACAGATAAACCCAAAAAAGTGGATGGAGGGAGGGCCGCTGTAATAGCTCAGGGGTTAGAGCATCGAACGCGTAATTCGAAGGTCGTAGGTTCGATTCCTGCTTACAGTTGGTAATTTTTTCATCCACTTTTCTTTCTTCTTATTCACATTCCATTAATGTTAATAACTTCCCCTGTACATTCCTTGGCATTACTGTCTGTTATAACTCATTATTATTGTGTTAAAAACACGGAAAAACGAGCCCTTAGGTATACACTTCTTTCCCTTATTTTCATTGAACGAGGGTCTCGTACTGGCAGACTTGGTGTGTTTAGGTTGTATAAGAGGGACAATTAATCAGCTGCCCGCTCATAATAAGTTCACGCGCTACGTGACGCCAAACATGCGCATAAGAGTGTTTTCACACTCGTTGTTTGGCTTATAGATGGCGCTGACTGTCGCTCCTACTTCTAAAATTCACAGATAAACCCAAAAAAGTGGATGGAGGGAGGGCCGCTGTAATAGCTCAGTGGTTAGAGCATCGAACGCGTAATTCGAAGGTCGTAGGTTCGATTCCTGCTTAGAGTTGGTAATTTTTTCATCCACTTTTCTTTCTTCTTATTTACATTCCATTAATGTTAATAACTTCCCCTGTACATTCCTTGGCATTACTGTCTGTTATAACTCATTATTATTGTGTTAAAAACACGGAAAAACGAGCCCTTAGGTATACACTTCTTTCCCTTATTTTCATTGAACGAGGGTCTCGTACTGGCAGACTTGGTGTGTTTAGGTTGTATAAGAGGGACAATTAATCAGCTGCCCGCTCATAATAAGTTCACGTGCTACGTGACGCCAAACATGCGCATAAGAGTGTTTTCACACTCGTTGTTTGGCTTATAGATGGCGCTGACTGTCGCTCCTACTTCTAAAATTCACAGATAAACCCAAAAAAGTGGATGGAGGGAGGGCCGCTGTAATAGCTCAGTGGTTAGAGCATCGAACGCGTAATTCGAAGGTCGTAGGTTCGATTCCTGCTTACAGTTGGTAATTTTTTCATCCACTTTTCTTTCTTCTTATTTACATTCCATTAATGTTAATAACTTCCCCTGTACATTCCTTGGCATTACTGTCTGTTATAACTCATTATTACTGTGTTAAAAACACGGAAAAACGAGCCCTTAGGTATACACTTCTTTCCCTTATTTTCATTGAACGAGGGTCTCGTACTGGCAGACTTGGTGTGTTTAGGTTGTATAAGAGGGACAATTAATCAGCTGCCCGCTCATAATAAGTTCACGTGCTACGTGACGCCAAACATGCACATAAGAGTGTTTTCACACTCGTTGTTTGGCTTATAGATGGCGCTGACTGTCGCTCCTACTTCTAAAATTCACAGATAAACCCAAAAAAGTGGATGGAGGGAGGGCCGCTGTAATAGCTCAGTGGTTAGAGCATCGAACGCGTAATTCGAAGGTCGTAGGTTCGATTCCTGCTTACAGTTGGTAATTTTTCATCCACTTTTCTTTCTTCTTATTTACATTCCATTAATGTTAATAACTTCCCCTGTACATTCCTTGGCATTACTGTCTGTTATAACTCATTATTATTGTGTTAAAAACACGGAAAAACGAGCCCTTAGGTATACACTTCTTTCCCTTATTTTCATTGAACGAGGGTCTCGTACTGGCAGACTTGGTGTGTTTAGGTTGTATAAGAGGGACAATTAATCAGCTGCCCGCTCATAATAAGTTCACGTGCTACGTGACGCCAAACATGCGCATAAGAGTGTTTTCACACTCGTTGTTTGGCTTATAGATGGCGCTGACTGTCGCTCCTACTTCTAAAATTCACAAATAAACCCAAAAAAGTGGATGGAGGGAGGGCCGCTGTAATAGCTCAGTGGTTAGAGCATCGAACGCGTAATTCGAAGGTCGTAGGTTCGATTCCTGCTTACAGTTGGTAATTTTTTCATCCACTTTTCTTTCTTCTTATTTACATTCCATTAATGTTAATAACTTCCCCTGTACATTCCTTGGCATTACTGTCTGTTATAACTCATTATTATTGTGTTAAAAACACGGAAAAACGAGCCCTTAGGTATACACTTCTTTCCCTTATTTTATATATATATATATATATATATATATATATATATATATATATACATATATATATATATATATATATATATATATATATATATATATATATATATATATATATATATATATATATATATATATATATATATGCGCTCGGCACCCAGCTCATCGCGTTCCACGAATGACTGCATTTATAGTGGACGGGCCCACAAAGATAACTTCGCTTACTAGAAGCACCGTTTGCAAAAAGAGTGCGCTTTTCAAACACAGCGAAGTAACTGGGGCAATGGTTAGTTCGCACCCATGTCTGTACCTGTGATTACGTTTCATGCCTCGTTTTTATTTATACAGCGCATTAGGTGTCGAGTGGTAAGCGGTGTTAGTTCACTTTGGCCCTGTGTATGTTATCGTGCGTCATTTGTACGTTAGCAGCGCACCACACATTTCAATGTGCTTGCTGTTCTCAGTGTTACATTACAAGTTCTTGCTATCACATTCATTGCTTTGCCCTTGATTGCGGCAGAACGGTGACTTTTCTTAATTTTGGACAACTTTTTCCACACCACCAAGAGAATGTCAGATTAGGTGCTGATGGAAACTCTCCAAAATCACGGTGACAACGAATCTTCAGGGGTCAACTCGTCATGTGCTTTTTCCTTCTTGAATCGCGACGCGAGTTCACAGGCTAGTAGCTTTTGCGATTAGCCGATTATTTCTGGTAACACGACAGCGCGTTGAATGCAATGCAATGAACGCGAGAGCAAAAAATTGTCATGTTATAAGAAGTTAGGCTGGCAGCCGACTCTTGGATCCGATATCGCAAAACTCCTACAAAACGATGTTGTGAGTAATTACGAGAAGTGCTTCTATCATACAGTCTCTTCGCATTAAAAGCGCACTGATACTCACCGAGATAGCAAGCGCGCCAGCGATCGCGACTGCCTTTAATATCTAAGTTCATTATTGCTACTCGAGTGATTACCCTCCTTCTTCCCCGTGTTTTTTATGCTCATTCATGAGAAATGGTTCACTTTCTGTTTGAGCATTCGACAGCAGTTCCAATACGTGGGAGATATTATCTTATGCACTTTCCAAGCGACAGGGATGGGTTGACTAATTTGATCTCCGCTTCATCAGTGCTCGCACGCTTTTGCTCGTGAAAGTTCAATGCATGGGGGCATGTTATCAGTTTGGACTTTTTACGGAACATCGCGGCAACCGCAAAAACATGACAAGAGTGTCCATATAATTTCTATCACAATAATAACGCAGTTTTTTACTGTAACAAAACTGTTTTGGGTTTGCTTTACCTTCAGTCCCCTTTTGTTTATTTTGCTCATTAATTTTCTGACTTTTCGTACCGAACTTGCTTATAATAAAATGCGCTTTACAACAAATTTTTCCGGGAACTTATCAATTTCGTTATATCCAGGTTTAACTTTATAATATCACTGTAACTAAAGGCGAAAAGCTAGTCAACCATTTCTTGAAAATTATTTCTTAAGAATTAAAGATACTTTGCAGATTAGACACTAAAGCCTTTCCGGCAGGTCGAATGTTAGTAGCCAAAAAAAGAAACGCTTTGTGAAGCCCTCTTGTAAGTACACACAACGACAGGCTTTAAGAGGGCAGTCACTGAGCCCTCTCTAGTGGCTCAAAGAATGTTTTTAATGTCCAACTTCTTCACCTGAGCATGTGTGCAACAATGTCGGCTTAAATTGCATACTTTGCATGCCCTTTCTGCTGTCCAACCCACTTTTTCATCACCAGGAGAGACCACTTCTGCATTGCCAAGAGAACATCATTTTTGAATTGCAGCGGAGACGAAAATCCTAAATTTTTAAAATTTCACACTCGATGCTGGAATTTGTGATGTAGAGGACTTGAGTTTTTTCTGAGATGTATTCAGTTATTTCAGATATACTTCTTTTACAACATGATTTTGCCGGCACAATTATAATTACCGAGATTACCACGCCCACACTTTCTTCCCTACGAACACCATGCACTCTTATCTCATGTGTAAAAATTTCATTCGTGTTATTATCTGGACATCGTTAAAACCTGTCACAGCAAGCTATAGCCCAAATATAAAGGTAGTGTCTCACAATGTAGCAAACTGAGCTAGTTGGAACATACTCGTGACGACCAGCCAAAAAAAAAGGACATAAAAAGACAAGAAAGTGCACGACACAAGTGCTGTCTAACAACCAAAAGTTCAAAGAAACAAACTAGGAATCTATAAGGATAAAGAAGGGCACTAAAGAAATCTTATCAATCCCGACCAAGCATCTAATCACGTGTCCTGTAAACTTGAAACTTCGGCATTTGTGAGAGCGACTGAAGACGGACTAACGCACCTGTCTTTCACTTTTATTCCTTCAAGTGCTTCAGCAATTTCAATTTCGAAACTTCAAAAGTTCAAAAGAATATGTATATTCAAAAATGTCTAGCAAACACAAAGGCTACAGTAGCTTTCTTCTCAACTGCCCCAATATAAAGGCACCCAACATGGAGCCATACTTTTCATGCAGGCCATTTCGGTTATTTTTCTGCTGTTCTTAAGGTTTTCCGAACAGCAGGCCTTCAGCTTAACTCTTCCAAATGTCGCTTTAGCCACCGGAATGTGACTGTGCTGGGCCACCTTATCAGTGTTCAATGCATGCACCCTTATCCCGACGAAATTCGAGCTGCCAGATTTTCCCGTACCACGTTCAGCTGAAGATGTACAGAGCTTTATTGGCCTGAGTTTTTACTTTCGACGTTTTGTGAAAAATTTCGCAGACATTGTATGACCACTTTCAGAACTACTGAAGAAGGACATGCCTTTTTATTGGGTTTCTGACCAGGCAACTGCGTGCCGCATTGTTACAACATTACTTACCTCCCCACCCATATTGGCCCATTTCGAACCATCAGCCCATATTGAAGTTAGTACCAATGCCAGCGGACATGGCATCAGTGCTGTTCCCACCCAATGGCAACGAGGACAGAATCGCGTCATCGCTTATGCCACTCATCTCCTTTCTTCTTCAGAGAGCAAGTTTTAGGAGCGAAGCTCCTCTTAGTCTAACCTTGTCCTGCGTCAGGCATAACCGAGAGAAGAGATCAGACAAAAAGGAAGGCAGTACCTCCCAAACAGTATAATGAACGGCGCTGTCTCACAGCAGTACATACAAACTGCAGTTGAGTGAGGATATTCTAGATTGTGCTGTACCACTACTCTCCGATTCGCTGCTGCGCGCGTTGTACCTTGGTGCCAGAGCAAGGAGTGCCTCTCTCAGTCTCCTAGTTGCATGACAGAGGAGTGCCTCTCTCAGTCTTCAGGATCGTCGCCGTAAGTGGTGGATCGTTGGTGGCAACGTTACTACAAAAACTTTGGTTGGTGGGGCACAGACGAAGCATAATGACGAGCGAGGAGCATTGCGGTGACTTGTTTTCGTCGCCTCATTGCTGTGGTATGGACAAAGTGTAGTGGAGGACCTCGGTGGCTCGGACTTGTCAGGATGTGCTTGCCTGGGTGCCCCGAGAACGAGTGCCTTTCTCAGTCTTCTGGATCGTCGCCATACATGGCCGGTCATTTGTGGGTCACTGACGAAGTGGAGCGGTGGGCGCAGGGCGCCGCTGTGGCTCGTGCTCATCGCCTCGTTGGCGGGGCATGAATGATGCAAAGTGGAGGGCCTCGGCGGCTGATGCTCGTCACCAGACAGACAAAATGATAGACAGACGGACGCATGCACGGACGGGCGGTTGCACAATGGACATACAGGCAGACAGCCAGACAGATGGATGGCCAAAAAGACAAACAGACAGACGGACAGACAGACTGACAGATGGACGCTTCACCCCACTCATCATCATTCGCTTTGTGGATATGCTGTGATTTTTTTCATCACTGATTGTGACTGCCTCACACTATTCTGGCCAGTCGAAAAATGTCTATCATACTTGTTTGGCAACACCTCTTCAGTAATTAGGGATCACCATGTGCTTTGCTGGCTGTCGTTCCTTAGAGATCCCACTGCACAACTTAGACACTGGGCCTTGAAGCTTCAAGAATACAGCTTTGACGTGGCATACAAATCTGGCCGAGTGCACCAGGATGCCGAGTGTTTATCCCGTCATCCCGTGAACCCACCCAACATTTCAGCGCAGGACTCGGACCCCTCTGTTTTCGCCACGTCTGTATGCCTTCACTGACATACGCCAAGAACAGCTCGGCAATGTCCACTTGCGGTCTATCATGCGCCGTCTACGTTTTCCACATGTAGACCTGTTGCCACACCAGTGCTGAGGGATCAGAGCTACTACTCGTAGTACTTGCAACACCCTGACTCGCTGTTATTGAAGAACATCTCGAAGCCATGTGCACGAATGATTGCATGCAGTGTCGACTCATGTGGCCAGGCTTTTACTGTTCTGTGCGCTGTACATTGCTGCTTGTAAGTCCTGCCAGTGCTCCAAGCATTTTTCCTTGTCAACAGCTGGTTCCCTGCAGCCCCACTGGTCTCGATCTCGTTGGACCGTTTCTAATGTCTGTTACTGAGAACAAGTGGATTGCCGTAGCCACTGACTACACCACACGATGCGCCATCACGCAAGCGCTACCGACAAGCTGTGCCACTGATTTCGCGAACTTCTCGCTTCATCACGTCATTCTTCCCCATGGTGCTCCTTGACCGCTGCTGACCAATCACGATTGCTCATTTCTTTCAAAAGTCATAAACGACATCCTTTGCTTATGTTTGATGCGTCACAAGCTCACTATGGCCTACCAACCACAAAGTGTCTTACCTAGCGCCTAAATTAAACCTTGACAACAATGCTCTCTATCTACGTTTGCAAAGATCCCCTTGATGGGGATAGTACTTTGCCTTATGTGACATTCACATACAATTCTTCACGCCACGACACCGCTGGGTTTTCTCCCGTCTATTTATTGTTTGAACGAGGCTCTTCTCCCATCAACTACGCAAACAGTTACAGAGTACGCTCATACTGTGACTGCTCAGGCTCAAGTGGCCCGCCAAATCACCCGGGAACGTCTTTTTGGCTCGCAGCTGTCTCATAAGGCCTGCTACGATAGCTATCACAGAGGAGTTTTTTACTCTCCACGTTCATTGGTCCTCCTCTGGACACCATGCTATCAAGTCGGCCTGTCTTTGATGCTGCTATCTCGCTACTCCGGACTCTACAAGGTTTTACGCCAGCTTACTGAGGTCACATATGAGAGCGCTACATTAGAGAGTCATTCGTCGTCGTCTGAACTCGCCACTTACAACGTGCACGTCTCCCGTCTCAAACCATACATCTCCGCATATGATCCTTTTTTTCTTTAGGCCCCATGACGGCGCTACTGGCAGCGGGGGGTTAAATGTTACACGACATCGGGAACGGGAAACTATCAGACAGACGATGAAAATGACGAATGTATTTGTACTCGTGTTGTTGTTGTTCTGCTATCTTGGCTAAAGTGGCCTCAGATTATGCCTGTATATTCTGTAAATATTATTCTTTCATTCATACTTTCACCCTCGTGACAATATGTCTTGTTGTATGTCTACCTCAGTAAGTTTTCTTGATCTTTTCGTGCTGCACTACACCATAGTGAATCAATACCAACTTTCCCAGTTCACTGCACTCCCAAAAGTACAAAAATAGGTGCATCAAATGACGTTAAGTGAAAACCTAGAGGGTGAAAAGCTGCGTTTGATCCATCGTTTCGCCACGCATGCTCTTTAATGTCGCTCCCTTATGAACATCTCAGTATTGAATCGCAAGTAACACTTCATAAGAAAGGCTGACGACTGTGATTCTTACTAGCAACGAAAGAACTACAGCACAGTTGCACACGTGGTGCATGAAAACAAACTGTACAGGTCAATACACTAAAGAAAACTCTGCAGATGGGACCATGTTCACAAAGGAAGCGCAAGTCTGAAATCTATTATAATCCTGTCATATCGCCTGAGCCGAAAGCAGCTTTTGTGGATCCCGGAAACAAGAAACGCAACCACAGGGCATCATTTGTTTCAGTCAGCACCTGCACAAAAACAGGCGTAATCGCGTAACGGGGAGCAATGAACAAGACAGTAACAAATCGGTCATCTTCTAAAAGGTTATAAGCTGGAAAGTCATTAGCTTTGTGGCTGCAACAAAGGCGACCGAACCAAAAAAACAAGTTCAAAGCTAGCCAGCACACAAGTGTTGTAAAGCATGAAAAAAAAAGAAAGAAAGAAAGACATCTGTACAGGAAAAAATCCACTTATTCCCACATAGTGGCAGGCAGCACACACCAAGCATGAGAAATTATCCTGAAATGCAAGTGTTTTAAACTTACAGGTGATGACGCACATGCATGTCCGACTCCCAGGTGATTACCCCAATTGTAATGTTCTCTCATACCTCCACAAAGAATGCGCGCTTGACATGGTCCGAGGCAATGGACTTGACTGCCACATCCTGGCCTCGCCAGCGACCCTTGCACACAAGGCCAAAGGTCCCTTTGCCCACCACCTGCAGCATCAATGTCAGGCAAATGCCATGTCAGCATCAAGTTGCCAACAGTAGTAAAAAATTAACTCAGTAAAAAATGAGGTAGGAGTAATATAAAATAATTTACTCTAGTGATGCCATCGTAAAATCAATGAATAAATGTTCTAAAATTATTTGTAAATTGTACGATCTACAGAATTACATGATACAGTGAAAAAAATTGTACAAACACAGACCAACAAATATTGTAATTCTTGTCTAGGTTTGTAGCTGGCTTTATATGTTCACTACATAACCACTGACTATTCTTATAACTAAGTTTAGAGTCAGCCCCATACAAAAAATTTAATTATATTTTGATCTGAAAATGTAAGATGTATGTATTTGACAGTGACAGCAAAAGCATAAACAAAAAGACAAGCAGCAAAAAAGGTAAAAAGCATAAGAACATAACTAGTAACAGTTTCCTGGGCAGGCACACCGAAGTCTTTGGAGCAAGAAAACAGCTCTAGAAAATCGTACCCAAGTCTTCTGCATGGAAAGAAAATCTACTATGGGTGCGATATAGTGCACGGAGTCGCGTTAACACATGTAGTACTGTGTGCCAGAAGCACAAAACAGTACCAAGGATTGCACCTGCAAACTTCACAACAAGTGAGAGCCAGAACCATTGCAAACTGCTCAGGCATAGCAGTCATTATCATCAATAGCACCATCAACAAAATGTGCAGCCAGCTGCAAGTGCTGCCTTACAGACACGTTGTAAACCTGCTGATAATTTGTACAAAGAAGAACGCAGGTCTAGTGGGCGCCTTGCAACTTTACTTGCAAGAGAAATTCTAGGATAGTTCTTTTCCTCGAAGCATGGTTAGGGTGCCCATTAAGAAGAAATGCCTGGCTAGAGCATCAGAAGGCCAATCATGCGCAGGTTACCAGTAAAAAAGTAAGTGTTACAGTTACGTGGCCAAAAAAGTAACTCTGATACAGTTAATATTATAATATTATAATGTACTATAGTGGATGTTTATTATCCTTCCTAAAACCACCATATATATATATATATATATATAGATATATATATATATATATATATATATATATATATATATATATATATATATATATATATATATATATATATATATATATATATATATATATATATATATATATATATATATATATATATATATATAAGATGCTGTAGTGGAGGGTTCCGAAAATTTCCGAACACCTTGGGTTCTTTAGAGTGAACCTAAATCTAAGCATACGAGCCTCAAGTATTTTCAACTTCATAAAAACGCGGTCATTGCGATCCATATTCGATCCCTCGAGCTGCGGGTCAGCAGCCAAGTGCCTAATTCACCGAATTCCCAAAGGTAACTTGTAACAGTTACCATGAAAAAGTAATATTATTACTTTCTGTATATTTAAAATAAGTAACTGATAACATACGAAAGAATAATTAATTTAATAAAAATGTACAAAGAGATATGGGAAATGCTAACGGGTGAAGACAATCTTCTTTGATGTCCACACGTTATGTTCAAGGTATTTAGAAACTCCTTTCTCTTGAGTGTACAGACTGACTTGAAGCAAGTGTTTGGGAAACCAAAAGACTCCACACCTACGGATGTTCAGTGCAAAAGCATCCACAAGTACAATGTGAAGAATTTTGAAGCGACATAATTACATCATCGAAATGGGCAGAAAAGGACCAGGAAAGGTCAAAGTCAACCATGGAACACATGCTTCATTGGAGATAGCAGAACCGTTGATAGGTAAGCTAATTGGTACTGATTCATTGTAACAAATTGGCAGCCATGTTGCCAAGTTGCCATAATAAATCAACAGGGTTTGGTGAACACGCACTGGACAGCGCACAGCTCTGACCTAAACGATGCGACGACACTTCCTCATCAAAGAAAGTGAGAGAAAAGGGTCACTTCTGGAAACGATTGCAAGGACATGTGCAACTAATTGACTGCTCATCGTATGCTCATTTGTATGCTTTTTTTTGTGCTACTATATACTAATGATGCCACTTGAAGAGATGGCAAACAAGTTTCATCGTGTTATTCATTGTTGCATTGCATGTTATGTAGACCCAGGCAGTTTTTGGAATGAAGTGGCAAAAGCTCGCACTAAGTCACGCTCATGGAGCAAGAATATTTGAGAAGAAATGTCTAGGCCGCGGCAGCACGGGAGGGTGACAGGTAATCGTCACGGAAGAATTTGGTTTACGTTGAAGCTCGACAGATGGTGCTGTTGGTGTTTTGCCGTCTTTTAGATGCATTTCTATGAAGGCGACGCATAAAAATAGCGATAGCACCTTGTACATAATAAATTTTTTCAGATTTCGGTCTGTAACATCAATTGGTGGACTCACCGTTCACGCTCACTTAAATTACAAAACTCTGAGTTTTCAGGACCTTTAAATTTATGTGTGTGAATTTTCAAGGACCCCATTGTCTGTTACAAATCCAATTGACACATTCTCAGGGGAGGATGAACACTTGAATTTACTAGAATTTGTCGAAAAAGGGTAATATCCCTGGAGCACACATCAAAAACATGTTCCAATAACATTTTCTTTCTTGACGACTTCAAATCATATTTCTTAGAGTTGCATGCATAGTCACTTTCACTACAACACAAAATGCAAACACAAGATAGACACAAATAAGGAACAGTTTCATAGGCGACTTCTTGCTGCTTTTGCTCGATTTTCACATATCAATGCCCACTATCTCCTGCTGCTTGGTCTTAGCTGTCTTCCTAAAGCTGTTTGACTTAATGATGCTCATTTAGGGACTGGCCGTCTCTGCCTCTCTCGTATACAAGCCTGATATAGCTGCTAGTTCGTTAACAGTGAATTTTAGTTAGATTTTTGTGAGCATTTTGACCTCCTCCTCAATGCAGCATTTCTTTTGCTCATTCTCCAGCTCCTGCCTTTGGCAAGTTTCCAAATATGCACAGTGTTGTCCTTTGCGTTGGGGTTCTCGTTACGTGCTTGGCTGCAGACACGACGGTCGCGGGTTCCATCCAGGCTTTTGCAGCCACATTTTGATAGAGTCGAATGGTAGAGGCTTGTGTGTTGCGTGATCCCAATGCGCGTTACAGAACACCAGATCGCCAGATTCCGAGGCCTTTCCCTGTGGTGTTTCTCAAATCATCTCTTGGTTTTGGAATGTGATTCTCCCAATACTATTGCAGCTAAAAAACAATTATGTTTTCTCGCAGAAGTTATTTTATTGATGTTCTCAGTTCTATTATAGTCGCCACATTGCATATGCCACCTGCTACATTTACGGCATCACAAATCTGTGAAATGTGCGACGATGCTTAATAGAAAATTAAAAAAACGAAAGAAATTCAATGATTTTCAAAAATTTGTAAAACTTCCAGTACTTTCAAGGCCTTCAAACAAACTTTTCAAATTCAAGGGTTTTCAAGAGCTTTAGGCACTCGCAAGAAGCCTGTGAGCTTGACAGATATTTTGGCGGCAATTACTAATTGATACTGCTAGAATTATAGGCCGTACAGCAATTCAAACGAGCTGCTAAGTGGTCGCTGAGCAGATAATGTCTATTACATGCACATGCAGCCGCCCCTCAATCGCATGGCGTGCGCACGCATACGAAGGTGGCCTTAGAAAGGAAAGTTCCCAAGAAGTGGCCAAGAATTCTTTCATGATCTTGGCTTTCTCGTGTTGCGCCGGAGGCACCGTCTTAACCGACTCCACAGTGTCTGCACGTGCTTTTCACGCCACGATAATGTAGAGTGCTTTGAACATTTTTGACCAGTGGTTTGGTTTCCCAGGATGCGGTGAAAGTATGTTGCACAGAACTGCAACAGCTAGTAGGCATCCTGCAAAAACAAGTTCATTGTCCTCGAAGTTTCTAGCGGCCCAGTGAGATTGGAAGCATTGGCTTTCACCATACTAAGGAAAGACCAAGAGCTGATGCCTCGTGGCTAAGTTTGCGAGAAGCACACCTTGGACAATTACTATTGGCATCAAGCAAAACCCAAACAGTGGTACGCCTACACGATGGTATAGTGAGAACGTGCTGTCCAGTTATCACCATTCACAGGCGCGCGCATCCTGGGCAGCTGCTCTCTGCCGATACGTGTGCCTGTTCATGGTGATAAGTGGACAGCATACACTGTACCATTGCAAAGGTTTGCCACTGTTAGGGTTTCATTGTATGCCGATAGACTAGAGACAGGCAGTGCTATTGGGGTGAGCTTGGAGGCAAGACATAGGAAAAACAGAATGGCCAGTGTTGTTACCAGGAGCCATGCCTTCAGTTTTTCAACAATTTTTGACTACTTGTCACCTGCTCTCTCTATCTCTCTCTCTCTCTCACACACACACAAAGATAAATGAACTGGACTTCACATGAAGTGCGGAAAGCATGCAGACAGATACTTTGGTGGCTCAAGGTAAAAAGCCTGCTCATTTTATTTGTATCTTCATTTGCGGTCACGAACAGCGTCTATTTTTCACTCATAACCAATGACGCCAAGTCTAGCATTTCTGCGAAACGAGTTCATCACTGTTGCGTTAAAAGAGAGAGTGGTAAAAGCAGTGTGTGCATTTCTTCTTCTCTGCTAGGGGAGTTTTACGACAGAGGAAAAGCCAGTGCTGTGTCTGATTTCTTGACTTTTTCAGGACGCCCGAGCGAGCGCAGTTTTGCCTCCTCAAGAATTCTTACTCCATGGTATTTCTAGACTTGAAACAGCGAAGCTGGACGATGAGAATTAGCACGTCCAGTCTGGAGGTGCGCGCTCGCTTTCTTTACGGCCTTCGCATGGCAATCTCGCAGGGGCACTCTCAGCCAACTAGCCAGCAGCCGTTGTGCGCGAGGAATGCTAATGTTCCCACCTGCTGTCGCATTTTCTGAGAGTATTGCAATATAAACATTACTGATGATACCAATTGGATATGAACATAGTAGCGAGCATATATGACAACTTTGGTTTCGAGAGAGCATTGACGTGGTCATAGCAAAGCAATTTTTTTCTGTTTCTCTTCTGTAACTTCAATAAATGAGTAAAATGATTATTATTTCATTTTGCGCGCATGTACATTTGTGCGTCGTGTTCAGAAGGCTCAGCCGAATTGACCGGCAAAAGAAATAACAAAAATGTGTCAAAGAACTCACTGTGCAATGTTTGTTTGCGTACACACATGTTTACTGAACTTCTTTTCGGCTCCTCCTTCTGACGACTCTAAACCGGCATGCTCCGGATCTTCTGGCTCTGGCTTCAATTCAATTATGCTTGCTTGAAAGAGCAGAGTTTCGGGATGTTTATTCTTTGTGTGGCTTATTGGCAGGGGGCACAAGGTACGAAGGGTATCCTAAATTTACCCGTTAGCACCACACCGGAAGTAACCTGTTAAAGTTTGCATACGCTGACAAGATGCTTGTTGCGAATGACAATGGAGGAAAACTAGTCATTAATTGTGAGATTTTCATGGTAAATACTTTTCTGCCACTTCGCACATTCGTGATTAGCAGAGAATTGGTAAAAAGACATGCCAGCAGTCTTTCCAGTCAGCAACTTGCAAAACGGCACACAACAATACACCATGCATGTTCGCACAGTGCGAACGCTGCACCGAAACACCCAGACCACATGCAAGTCACTTCGTAAAAGCAGGCAGGCAAGAACTCGAAAAAATATGCCTGCAAAACTCACTGTTACACATATAGTCAAGCGTAGGGCATACGGCAGGAAGCTACTTGCACGAATGACATGACCCATCAGCAATCTCAGGCTTCACGAATAAGCAAAGCCAAATTGGCCAATACACTAGCTAAGGGCTCTCTACTCCTCAGTGACATCATCCTACTATGACGGGAAATGATCACATTTTCATAAACGCATTTTGCCGCGCACTTAGTGTACATAACGCGTGCTACGAATTCAATCAATCATTACATCCTCACTTTTCCTAAAGGGCCAACAAAGCACATCCAACGTAGTGGGATGATGCTCGGAGAAAATGACATGATGCTACAGATTACATGATGCCACGGACATAATGCCGTGGAAGGCAGAGTGTCCCCACACACCGCTCTACTATTCTCACCGCTGCCTTCAAGCGGAAGAAGTACTTAGCACCATAGCTCAGTCTCACTAACACTCACTCATACTCATTTAAACGTCGTGAGTGTGAGTATGAGTGAGTATTCAAAAGTATGAGTAGGAGTGAGTATGCACAAGAGTGAGTACTCATGAGTCTGAGTAGGAGTGAGTACTCAAAGTGTGAGTATGAACGGGAGTGAGTAGGAGTGAGTGTGAGTATGAACATGAGTGAGAACTTTGAGTGTGAGCAAAAGTGAGTATGAACATGAGTAAGTACACATGAGTGCAAGTAGGAGTATGCACTTGAGTGAGTATTCCGAGTGTGTGTAGAAGTCAGTATGTACGTGAGTGAGTACTCATGAGTGAGTAGGAGTGAGTATGAACGTGAGTGAATACTACGAGTGTGAGTAGGAGTATGAAATTGAGTGAGTACTCCAAGGGTGAGTATACGTGAGTATGAACATAATTGAGTGCTCCGAGTGTGAGTAGAAGCAATACTTTTTTGCAGACTAGGTGGTTCATACTTGAAAAATTGAATTGCTGCACAAACTTGAACTGTCTCTCATGTTTTTTCTTCAAGTTTGTGCAGCAATTTAATTTTTCATGTGAGTAGAAGTATGAACATAACTGAGTACTCCGAGTGTGAGTAGACGTATGAACATGAGTGCAAACATAGTGTGCGAGTAGAAGTATGAACGTGAGTGAGTTCTCATGAGTGTGTGTAGGAGTGAGTATGAAGGTGAGTGGGTACTCCAAGAGTGAGTAGAAGTAAGCATGAACGTGAGTGAGTATACATGTGTGAAGTAGAAGTGAGTACTCCAAGTGTGAGAAGGAGTTAATTCAACGTGAGTACTCCAAGAGTGAGCAGAAGTGCGTATGAACGTGAGTGAGTACTTAGAGGGTATGTAGTGAGCATGAATGTGACTGAGTGCTCATGAGTGTAAGTAGGAATGAGTACTCCGAGTGTGAGTAGAAGTGAGTATGTACGTGAGTGAGTACTTATGAGTGAGTAGAAGTGAGTATAAATGTGAGTGAATACTCAGAGTCTAAGTAGGAGTATGAACTTGAGTGAGTACTTCGAGGATGAGTAGACGTGAGTATGCACAAGATGGAGTACTCCGAGTGTGAGCAGAATTGAGTATGAACAGACATGAGTATGAACATGAGTGAGTATTCCAAGAGTGAGTAAAAGTTAGTACGTACACGAGTGAATTCTCATGAGTGAGTATGAAGGTGAGTGAGTACGCATGAGTGCAAGTAGGAGGGAGTATGAACATGAGTGAGTATTCAAAGTGTGAGTATAAGTAAGTATGTACGTGAGCGAGTACTCATGAGTGTGAGTAGGAGTAAGTATGAACATGACCAAGTACTCCGAGTGTGAGTACAAGTGAGTATGAACGGGAGTGAGTACTCTGAGGGTAGGTAGACATGAGTATGAACATGAGTGAGTACTCACAGTGTGAGTAGAAGTGAGTATGTACGTGAGTGAGTACTCATGAGTGAATACTTTGAGTGTGAGTAGGAGTATGAACTTGAGGGAGTAGTCCAAGGGTGAGTAGACGTTAGTATGAACGTAAGTGAGTACTCCGAGTGTGAGTATAAGTGTATATGAACATGAGTGAACACTCCGAGGTTGAGTAGACATGAGTATGAACATGAGTGAGTATTCCGAGTATGAGTAGAAGTGAGTGTGTACGTGAGTGAGTACTCATGAGTGAGTACTGTGAGGGTGAGTAGATCTGAGTATGAATATGAGTGAGTTCTCATGAGTGTGTGTAGGAGTGAGTACGAACATGATTGGGTACTGCGAAAGTGAGAACTGAGCATGAACGTGAGTGAGTACGCATGAATGCAAGTAGAAGTGAGTACGAAAATGAGTGAGTACTTCGAGGGTGAGTAGAACTGAGCATGAACATGAGTAAGTACTGATGAGTGTGAGTAGGAGTGATTATGAAAGTGAGTGAGTTCTCCGAGTGTGAGTAGGAGTGAGTATGAACGTGAGTACTACAAGAGTGAGCATAAGTGTGTATGAACATGAATGAGTACTGAGAGGGTGAGTAGGGGTGAGCATGAATGTGACTGAGTACTCATGAGTGTGAGTAGTAGTGAGTATGAACGTAAGTGAGTACTCAGAGTGTGAGTAGAAGTGAGTATGAACGTGACTGAGTACTCTGAGGGTGAGTAGACATGAGTATGAATATGAGTGAGCACTCCGAGTGTGAGTAAAAGTGAGAATGAATGTGAGTTCTCATGACTGTTCGTAGAGTGAGTATGAATGCGAGTACTCTGAGAATGAGTAGAAGTTTGTAAGAACGTGAGTGAGTACTTCAAGGGTGAGTAGAAGTGAGCATGAACACGACTGAGTACTCATGAGTGTGAGTAGGATTGAGTATGAAAGAGACTGAGTACTCTGAGTGTGAGTAGTAGTGAGTAGTAACTTGAGGGAGCACTCTTGAGTGTGAGAGGACGTGATTGAGCACTCACAGTATGAGTAGTCGTGAGTGTAAACATGAGTGAGTCCACATGAGAGTGATCGAGTAGGCGTGCGTGTGAACGTGAATGAGTACACATGAGTGGGAGTAGTAGTGAGCGGCAATCTGAGTGAATACTTATGTGTGTGAGTAGTTGTGAATATGAACGTGAGTGTGTACTCATGAGCTTGAGTCTGTACGCCACGCAGAGAAATGTGACGACAAACGCAGTGAGTGGCCGTGCTAAGGAAGTGCCTTAATGTTGCTGATGTTGTTATGTAGCAGCTGTTGACTAGACAAGCGGTATGATGCCACGCATGCACACAGACGCACACACAAAACTTTTATTGCGATATAGTGTTAGATCAACAACAGAGACTTTAAGATGGAAGAAAACAGGAAACAGAACTAGGAATTGAAAAATGGCATTTGACTTTTCTTCAAAAGGTAACAGTCACTCGTGTGGCACCCCTCGTCTTCTCTTGTTTATTGCCTTGAGCACATCTAACTCCACTGTAAGCACCCAAACAACACACAGGGCTTTAAAAATTTTATTGTGCGAGGGGTCACACTTTTAAACTTGTCAATGCACCTGTCCATCAGGACAGGTACTTTAACAAAGTACTGCACAAGCGCTCGTACAGTCACCTCGCTTTCGCGTATCTCGTTCTTTCGCACTCAAAGCTATTCCCGAATGTACCTCAAGCACGACGAGCTGGAAAAGAGGAGCGCTACTACAGTCCCGTGCCCTATTTGCATACTGTATTTGCACAACCTGCAGCGGCAAAGCCAAGATGTAGCAAGCCGTGCCCATCACCCCTCCTCGAAATTTTTTGAACTATGCATATATAAAGATAAAAATTTGAAGGGTTGACCTTCTCCCCCCCCAAAAAAAATTGGTAATGTGCTTCAACTCTCTAATTTCTGCATCTTCGTTACCGGTCGTGCTGTGTTGCAGGCGGAGGATCCGTGTTCGAAGTGACGCTTGGAAGTTGGCGCACACAAAGTGCTGCAGACACGGACGTGTACCCATGGATGACATATATAAGTGCCTGGTAATCCAATGGCAGCCTGCGTATGCAAAGGTTTGTGGACGCCCATTTGAAACGGTCTATCAACTAGTGGAGACAGCTTTGCGCGTCTTTTTACACGCTCTCTTGATATGAGAGATGCAATCATTTATCAAGGGTGATTGTTTGCTGATTGCAGACTTTGTCTGCGTCTGTAAAGGCGCAATATTTCGCTTTCCAATGCGGTTTTTGTCGCCCTATTAACATTTTCAGCGATGTATTAAAAGGCCAGCGTCTGCCTGCTCGCGCTAATGTTGAAACAAATCAGTACGCACGCAGAACACCCCGACATAATAAATAAATCTAATGGCTTTTGTTTATTAAAAGCTAACTTGAGGCGCAGATATAGCACGGTGCTTACAGCACGGAGTGTATAGCACTTAATATTCAGGAAGTGATTTCTCAGTTGTCCTTTCATTAGCGCAGATTGCGTGCCTATTACAAGACGGGGTTCCTGCCATCTCATTTCTTAAAATGTACATTCCGAGATCAAGTACTGAGATGGGATGCGAGAATAAAATAGCGATTTTCAAAAAAATGTTCAAGCTCAAATTCTAGTTTGTTTCTAATGCCCATTTAATAAATAAGATGCTCACCAAGTTTGGTTGTTATGTGTGGAGCATAACCATTCTTTGACGAGACGGTGGCGTACATGTGCCGGTGCAAGCATATTTGAAAACTATTTTGAAGAAGTGGCCCCTACGTGGGCAAAGAGGTCGAAGTCGAAGTGAATGCCTGTGTACATTTTGCTGCTTTTTATCTTCCAAACAATTTCCACGGGCACTGAACTTTTGAGGACAAACAAAAGTAATTTATGAAGGCGTATTTCTAGACACGGCGACTGCGGAATCACTCGAAAATTTGAACTGACACTCAATTGGCAAAAACTCTTTTGCAAAAAATCTCTATACACCATCGCATTATAGACAACTTATAAAGGCACCTGCTTTTGCACCAATTCTTGAGAAAGCAGAGACCCTTATCTGAAAGTAATGTTACCACAGCGTAGAGAGTGAGAATACCCTTATTTGTAACTCTGCTGAGTGGGTCAAAGACAGACACAAAACTGGCAATTGATCCTATAGTTTGAATCTATTCAACTGACTCGCGCTGGCTTTGGGAGGCTACCGTTAAAAATAGTGAATTTTTAATTCTGAGCAAGGCCGATAACATTTTCCGCTGTGCCTAGTCACTTCAAGAAGAGCGACAATTAGAGCTCATCTTTTAACATTATTTAAACAAAACTCATTCAAATAACTCGCTAAGTCATTCTGCAGAGTAAAATACGAAGTGCAAAAGGTTTGTCGGCAATCATTTTAATTAGGCAGCTAAGGTAGGCCTCGCTTACGTACATGTTGTGAGCATAACCAACTAAAAAGTGTGACTGCGATTTGCGTACTCAAATTCTGCGAAACCCACGGCAGTAATCGGCATGAATTTTCCTATTTATTCATGATAATTATAGAATAAATTATTACATATTGAACGCTTGAGGTGTTAGACTTGTGACTTGGTCTGTTGCCTTCCCTACTCACCATTAGCAGCCATGAAGAATCAAGTGTGTAAAACAGGACGTAATAATTTCATGACGAAATGAAACTGTAGTAACAGTTTTCATTATATTGCCACAGGAAATTACCATTGCTCCGCGCAACGCGGACGTTGGGAACCAGAGAAACGCTAATGGCACGACTACGAGCGACGAAGCCAGCCGCAGTGCCCGAGCCGGCTTTGCATGTGCCCAGTACTCCGCCGAACTGCCAACGCGCTTGAAGAAGAAGAAAACGAGGGTGCTCGAGGCAGAGGCTCACAAGGAATACCGCCCTTGGATCTTGATTGCTGTGCATCGTTCACTTTGGGCACAAGTTCGCCCTTAATAAATCGTGTAAATAGAACATCGTTGTTTAGAGGCTGCTACATTCGTTACATTTTCTGGTGAAGGTGCGAGGTAGATGGTTCCAACCCCCACGAAAGAGCGAAGTCCAAGCCCTGACCGTCCGCAAGCCGTGGAGCTTACGCTGGTGCACCAACGAATCAGTCGCCGTATTCGAGGGGATTCACCAGAATTTGGACCACGTCCCTCTGTATCAAGGGCATCAGCGACGGAAACAAGAAACGCCACCACAATGACTAGCCAAGTTGAACCATCACAGCTCATTGTCAGCCAGCCCTTCATACCGAAGGTGTTCCATGGTGACCCGTTTGAGGACGCCGAAGACTGGCTGGATCATTTCGAGAGGATGGCGAACATAAACCAATGGAACGAAGCAGGCAAGTTGCGCAACGTCTCTTTGGAAGACGCAGCTCGAGTGTGGTACGAAAACGCCGACGCATCTTTGACGTCCTGGGAAGAGTTCCGGCGGCAGCTCCTGTGTACGTTTGGCAACAAGGATCGCCGGGAAAAGGAAGAAGCAGCTCTTCGTGCTCGGAATCAACGCACAAATGAGACTGTCGCTATGTACATAAAAGACATGTCTCGCCTGTTTAAGCGAGCTGATCCCAACATGACTGAAGACAAGAAGGTGCGTCATCTCATGCATGGGGTAAAACAAGAGCTGTTCACGGGACTCGTTCGCAATCCGCCGCGCACTGTTGCTGAGTTTCGGTTGGAAGCAACAACAATAAAAACGATGCTGAGGCAGAGAGCCGAGCAATACAATCGTGACGTAACCTGTACATCAGCAGGGGTCTTTTCGGCAAACGTTGTCGATAATCTTGACGCTCTGCGGGAGCACGTCCGGTCAGATGTCAGGGAGGAACTACGCAAGCTGCAGCCACCCGCTTCACCGGAACTGTCTATTGCGGATGTTGTCCGAGAGGAAATTCGGCAGGCCATACGGGAGCCGCAAAGGGATGCACCACGGACACGACACGCGGTAACTTATTCTGAGGTGCTCAGGCGGCCTGCTGTCCACTGTGTGCCTATCGAGACACCTGGTACTTACGCACCG
Organism: Rhipicephalus microplus; assembly: GCF_043290135.1. Lineage (NCBI taxonomy): Eukaryota > Metazoa > Arthropoda > Arachnida > Ixodida > Ixodidae > Rhipicephalus > Rhipicephalus microplus. Next base: position 200,663,827 of record NC_134704.1, on the reverse strand, counting down.
ACAACACGTAGCCCGCGCCATATCGTAGAGGCAACTCGCAGCGCACCTCTTGCGACAGAGACAAGACCACGGAAAAGCGATGTATGGCGAGATGCGGAACGTAGGCCCCTATGCTTCCACTGTGGAGAGGCTGGCCATCTTTACCGGTTTTGCCGATATCGTAAAGCTGGTCTTCGAGAATTTGCGGTCAACGCACCGTGTCCACGAAACTGCGAAAGGCCGTCTGACATAGAGGAATACCTTTGCTCACGTCAGAGCTTCGACCTGCATCGTCGTCATCAACCGCGGTCACCATCTCCTCTACGTCAGCGCTCGCCAAGCCCACGTTCCTTTCCAAACGCACCTAGGCATCGTTCGCCTAGTCCCAACCCGGGAAACTGAAGTGGGCGACCTTTGGAGGCGAGGCCGCTGGTGATTCGAAATACGAAGATCCTCCACTGCGACAGCAGCGAGACGACGACGACGACTGTCTCCAGGTAAAGAAGTGCAGTAATGAGAAGATAACTTCAGACTTGCCGGTGGTAATTGACAGGCTAGAGCTCATGGCTTTAATCGACAGTGGTGCGGATTACTCTGTGATAAGCTACAATTTAGCGAAGTGCATCAGGAAAGTTCTGACCTAATGGAGTGGACCTCAAGTACGTACGGCCGGCGGTCAGCTTATTACGCCTCTCGGCAGATGCGTCGCAAGAGTTGAGATACGTGGTTTCACTTACGTTGGTGACTTTGTGGTCCTGCCCGTATGTTCGAGAGAAGTTATACTCGGAATGCATTTTCTGCAAGCAAATGGTGCCATTATTAATTTGCGGAGGTCCAGCGTATCATTTTCGATGGAACAAGCTATAAAGGTAGCTCGAGCAGACGAGCAATACACCACTCCACTGCGCATTGTCGATGATGATGTGACTGTACCGCCGCAGAGCAGTGCAATGGTTCTAGTCAGAAATGATACGTTTGGTGACTACGAAGGTGTGGCAGACAGCAACATGAATGTTTTCCTGAAAAGAGATGTTTGTCTGGCACGAGGGATTATCCAGCTACGAAACGGGTACGCAGACATCCTCCTGACAAATTTTGGGAATGAATTCCAGCACATAGCAAAGGGGATAGCCATAGCCTTTTTTCATGAGGTTTGTGAAGCCACAGAAATATGCAGCCTTGAAACAACGTCAACGGATATGAAGCCAACATCTGATGTCTGCGACGTAATATCCGTAAATCCTAATCTTTCAGTGATCCAATGTCCACAGCTACACAACTTGTACGGGAATTTGGCAGCTGTTTCTCCAATAGTTCAAAGGAACGACGCACAGCAATCATGATGATGATGATGATGATGATGATGATGATGATGATGGACCTTCGGATTTGCTGGCACTCGCCCACAAAGGGGGATCGGCCAAGAACCGGGCGGCAGGATCATCAAGTGTGTTCAGTCAGGCATTCAGGTAGTCTCGTATCCGTAAATAATAACAATAGGCTAACAGGTTTATCTCTTTCTTGCCCTTATGTACTCGCACACAGCAGAGAAAACCTCCCTGTGGCTATAACCTAATGTAATCCCTCCGAAGGATAAAATTAGTTCCACGTTTATTTTTAAACCTAGCTTCTCAATTGGCTCGACCAGGTATCTTTTCTTTTGATAAGCATAACGTTTACAGGATAAAAAGATATGATCTATTGATTCCGATTCCTTGCAAAAGAGACACAACGGAGATGCTGTTAGTCCAGCTTTATGTAGGTAGTAATTTAGATGCGGAATTCGGCATCGTAATCTGGTGATTGTAGTTTCTAACTGCCGAGATACACACCACTGTTTGTTTCAGCAATATCTTAGATGTACGAATTAAGTCTCTGACTTTATTCAATGATAATTTTTCAATTTCTTTGTGCAAACAAGCCTTTCTATATCTGAGTGCTGTTACGTTGGCAAAATCAGGTAAATTAGGTAAGATTGGTCCGCTTAAAGATGCTTTGGCTAACGAGTCTGCCATCTCATTTGGATAAATCCCGCGGTGGCCGGGTATCCATAGCAAGTGAAATTTTTTCAGGTTCTCTGGTAATAAATTGCTAATCATACCCAATATTGTCAAATTTTTTGCCGTAGATAGTGCAGTGCATACCGAGAAAGAATCGGTAAGTATGACCGCTTCTGATTCGCTTGCAGGAAGTTTACTAAGCGCTAGAATTATAGCAAATAATTCGGCGAGGAATATAGGCGTGTAATCTGGTGATCGAATTGAGAAAGACCAGTCGAGAGAAGTACAGAAGATGCCTATTCTAGCCTTTTTGTTCAATACGGATGCATCCGTCGCAATAATGTTGTTTATAGACAGATTAGTCAAGTAATCTTTTAACCGAATATTTAAATAATGAAGGGGCAGTTGTTTTGCATTAGAGGGGAAAATATCGTCAAATTTAATTTCAAGTTTTGAATCAAGATACAAGGGCGGTAGTCCTCGTGAGCCTCTGCCTCGAGCACCCTCGTTCTCTTCTTCTTCACGCGCGTTGGCTGTTCGGCGGAGTACCGGGCGCATGCAGGGCCGGCTCGTGCATTGCGGCTGGCTTCGTCGCTCGTAGTCGTGCCGTTAGCGTTTCTCTGGTTCCCGACGTACGCGTTGCGCGGAGCAATGGTTATTTCCTGTGGCCTTATTTGACAAGGAGCTTACATATACACAATGAACAGCCATAACAAAGCAACGTATACCAACAGACATGGCAAGCATATGTATTGTCATGACTAATTACCGTGTGAAACAGAACTTGAAAATGGCAGTTTTGAAACAAGCCATCTGGTGGCAAATTTGCAGGACACGTTCATGTGGGATTTTTTCAAACAACAATTGAACTCTGTAGAAGCTTCTTATTCATCGGCTTTTTCAACCAAGGAGAGTGTAGTGTAGCGTCTCGTTGACAGGGCGAACAGCTCGTATGACTTTCCCCGCGCGAGTTGCCAGACGGCAGATCCTGGCGTACACTGCGCAAATCTACACTAAGCCTAAAATGTTTTCTATTTCAGCAATATATGTTCTTCTTTCCGCCATTCTGCAACTCCCCTCCCATATCCCGGTTTGGAGTCTGGGATATAACCACTTATGCTCTATCCTACACACGGATCCACGTTCGCTAACTCTGTTCTAATATAACACAGAACCTCACCACCGATGCCGACTAATCCCCAAAACAGCAACCAGAAACGAGGGTAAGCATGTGCGCGGCAGCGGCCCTGGCAGCACGAACAGTCAATATTTACGCAAGACAGACGCAGTATTCAAACTGCGCGCTCTAGTTCGCGCACCCCACGAGAGACCAGCGGCTCGATCGGATGAGAAAAAAAAAGGCCGTCACGGCGCGCGCCTCCTCGGCACATAATTTTGACGGAAAAGAAGTGGTGCACCACTCAAGGGCTTCTCGGAAATTCATTCCTTTTGCGGATCGCCTGTTAGAAACGCTGCTACATTTTTCTTTATTTTTTGGGCACAAGTTAGCCCCAATGAACAGTTATTCCTACACCCTTTGGATTGTGCGTAACAGCCTAGCATTAGGCTTAGCTAATTCTAACTTTAGGCCTAGCAACCCACGGCGGGGTCGAGCAAGAGAGTCCTTCAAAACTCGGTAAAAGATCTACCCACTGTGACGAAATTGTTTCCACATAATCCTCAAGACTTCATGCGACAACTGGAGCAAAAGGCGCCAAACACATCGGTAACTTTCACAGAAACAAAAGGTGAACAAGCAGGAGTCGATGTTTAGACGACGGCATGAATCGGCGCTCCTTAGCGTCCTTTACAACTTGAAGTGCACTATTACCTATCTCGAAGCGCTGCTCTCTTCCGAGGTTGTTGTACATTACTTTCGTTTTCTGCAGAATAATTTTAAGACCCACTTTTCTGCTCTCCCTGTTCAACTCCGTAATCATGAGTTGCAATTCGTCCCCTGAGTTACTCAGCAATGCAGTGTCGTCGGTGAAGTGCAGGTTACTAAGGTATTCTCCATTAACTCTTATCCCTAACTGCTCCCATTCTAGGCTTCTGAAAACCTACTGTAAGCACGTGGTAAATAGGATTGGGGAGATTGTGTCCCCCTGCCTTATACCCTTCTTGATTGGTATTCTGTTGCTTTCTTTATGAAGCACTATGGTAGCAGTTGATCCCCTGTAGATTTTTTCCATAATGTTTATATATACTTCATGTACGCCCTGATTCCGCAGTGTCTGCATGACGGCTGATATTTCTACTGAATCAAACGCCTTCTCGTAATCTATGAAGGCTATGTATAGTGGTTTGTTATATTCTGAGCATTTCTGTATTACCTGGTTGATAGTGTGAATGTTGTCGATTGTTGAGTAGGCTGTTCGAAATCCTGCTTGTTCCTTTGGTTGATTTAATTCTAATGTTTTCTTAACTCTGTTAGCAATTACCTTTGTAAATAGCTTGTATACTATGGAGAGCAAGCTGGTCAGCCTGTAATTCTTTAAGTCCTCGTCATCTCCTTTCTAATGTATTAAGATGATGTTAGCATTCTTCCAAGACTCTAATACTCTTCCCTTCAGGAGACACCTCGTAAACAGGGTGGCTAGTTTTTCTAACACAATCTGTCCTCCATCTTTCAGCAGATCTGAAGTTACCTGATCCTCACCAGCAGCTTTGCTTTTTGCATGCTCTCCAAAGCCCTTCTGACATCTTCTATCATTACTGGTGGGGTGTAATCTGGGTTACTGCAATTTCTTATAGTATTAAAGTCGTGGTGGTCCCGGCTACTGCACAGATCTCTGTAAAACTCCTCCGCTATTTTAACAATCGTATCCATATTAGTATTTATTTTGCCTTATTTGTTCCTTAGTGCATACATCCGATTTTCCTCGAAACTTTCCCCTTTACTGCTTTGACGCTTCCTCCGTTTTTCAGAGCGTGTTCAATTCTCTCTATGTTATACCTTCCTACATCGCTCACTTTACGCCTATTATTCAACTTCGAAAGCTCTGCCAGTTCTATTTTGTCTATTGTACTTGAGACTTTCATCATTTGACGTTTCTTAATGAGATTCTTTGTTTCCAGGGAAAGCTTGCCAGTGTCCTGTTTAACTACCCTGCCTCCAACTTCCACTGCACACTCCGTAATGATACTCGTCAGATTATCAATCATTGTATCTGCGTTAAGGTTGGTTTCCTCAGGAAGAGCCGAGTACCTGTTCTTAAGCGAGACTCTGAATTCCTGTACTTTCCCTCTCAGTGCTAGCTCATTGATTGGCCTCTTGCGTATCAGTTTCTGTCGTTCCTTCTTCAAGTCTAGGCGAATTCCGGACCGTACCATTCTATGGTCACTGCATCATACCTTACCAACCATTTCCACATCTTGCACAATGTCTGGGTTTTCACTCATTAAAAAGTATATTTCGTTCTTATTTTCGCCATTAGGGCTACTCCATGTCCACTTGCGGTTTCCTCGTTTTCGGTAGAAGGTATTCAAAATCCGTAAATTATTGCGTTTTGCGAATTCTACTAGTAGCTCTCCTCTGCCGTTTCTAGTACCGTTGCCATAATTTCCTACTGCCTGGTTACCAGTCTCTTTCTTCTCTACCTTTGCATTAAACTCTTCCATCAGTATAGTATACTGTGTTTTTACCTTACTCATTGCCGATTCCACGTCTTCATAGAAGCTTTCAACTGAAGCGTGATCATGGCTGGATGTAGGCGCGTAAGCCTGTACCACCTTCATCTTGTATCTCTTATTGAGTTCATTTACGATACCTACCACCCTTTCATTAATGCTATAGTATTCCTCCATGTTAGTAGCTATGTTTTTGTGAATTAGGAGCCCCACTCCCAATTTTCTTCTGTCAGCCAAGCCCCGATAGCAAAGGGCGGGCCCATTCTGTAGCACCCTATATGCCTCATCTGTCCTCCTAACCTCACTGAGCCCTGTTATATCCCATTTAACACCCTCTAGCTCCTCGAATAGTACAGCTAGACTTCTCTCACTAGATAAGGTTCTAGCGTTAAACGTTGCCAAGTTCAGGTTTCAATGGTGGCCTGTCCAGATCTAGAGATTCTTAGCACCCTCTGCTGCGTTGCAGATCTGACCACCGCCGTGGTCAGTTGCTTCGTAGCTGCTGGGGACTGAGGGCCGTGAGTTAATTGACGTATGCATGTAGGAAGTAGTGGCCAGATACTACACCAGGGTGGCCAATCCTTCTCTGGTGAGGGAGTGCGTTACTGGCGGTGGTTACCGGTGAGGCCGCACCCCAGGCCTCTTAATACAGTTCCTTCACCACGCGGATTTTTTTTTATTCCGGTTGGGAAATGTGCGGCAACAGGGAATGCTCTGACCACTATGCCATCGCCGCACCGTGCAAAGAACATTTATCACCAAACACCAAAATATTGTATAATCGGAGTTCTTAACCTTCCTTACTAAGCATGTTCAATTTAACCAGTTTCCTGCATACATGCTGGAAATGCCCTACTTAATCTGCACCTCGAGCTACATCGTCTATATTACACAAAAGCCATCATACTTATTTAGTAAGCCAAAGTGCTCTCCCCGCTGTCTATTTTTTTCACCTTTGCGCAAGTGGATGCACGCTGCACCTTCATTTATGACGCAATTGTTATTATGGGTTACACAAAACCGCATTTAAAGGTCACATATTGTGACTTCAGTAGTGCAGACACAATCTGCAATCAACATAAGATCCCCCTTGATAATTTATTGTATCATACACATAACGTGCACTAGTACAAAAACGCGCATAAAGATGTCCACTCGCTATCACAGTTTTACAGTTTCATTTGTCTGTCCGCAACAACCCTGCGTACGCAGGCTGCCAATGAACATTGCTCACGTGCGCAGATCTATAAATAGGGCCCCCTACAATGGTCACTTCCGGCATGGAGCCAACGAAGCCTCTGCGTGAGCGCAACCCACAAAGGAAGAAAACAGCTCCAAAGATGCACACATTTTCTCGAACGCAAAAATATTGTACACGCAACGCAGTCCATGAGAAGGCGAGGCACAGAGGAGGCGCTGTCGCCAGTGTTGCGCTGAGGTGTCTGAGGTGCCAACGCAATGGCGAGCCCCGGCACCCGCCTACCCCGCTAATGCGGTGAGCAGTCACTTGGTGCAATGGCATGAACAAAGCGGCCGCGCTGCGTTGCCTAGCCATGTTTTTGTTCATGTTCTAACGGGCGATGATAGCGGTGGCAGTGTAGTTTGCCGTATTACTGAAGCTATCTGGAGCGTCTGCACTTGGCACCCGTGACTCATTACCTTCTAAAGCGTGTAACTGCGTGTTTCGACTGCTTTTAACACATTACTGAGATTTAAATTGTGTCTCGACGCCTGCTACATGTCATGGTGCACCAATAAATGTGCAGGTGCAACCACATTGTGCGTAGTGAATCCCTGTTTGCCGCGCATGCTGATCCTCAAAAAATGCTAGCATCGGTTTTCGCATAGATGCACCTGTAACTATTGCATGTATGCTTCAATGCATCGTTTTGCATAGATGCACTACGAAATAACAAAGCAGCGACGAAAACCTACAATGCTTATGTCGATATTCCCTTTGATAACTGCAGCATTGATGCTTATACGAGCTCCAATGCGCTTGATTGTTTCATGGTTAGCCTGAGTACATATAACGCTACCTCAATTCAATTGGAAGCTGAATGCTATCGTGCCAGTTTCGCACTGTTTCTTAAATGCTGAAAGGCTATCTTGCTTTAACAGCATGCTTCACAGACACTATGCCCCTGTTTATACCACCTCTGAAGGCTTAAATACCAGGCAGCCTTGCCTTCGGCTCGGCTGCCTGGTATTCTCCCAGCAACAAGCTTTATGGTTTATCTCCCAGCAACGAGGTTTATGCCTCAGGTTTCATTTCAAGCATGTTAAAATGCACGAACGAAAACATAGTCCATCTTATTTCGTCATTTTGGCACACTTAATGGCACCATAACAGTGATTCACGTGACATCATTACGATACATGCTCTCGATTGCTGCAAATACTAGAACAATGCAGTTGTAAATTGTCCCTTTCCCGGCTAAGCCATTATGTCGCTCATAAGTTTTTTTTGGTTTCGCATGACTATCATGCCTATGATCTCGCTAAACTTTTTGCGTACTTGACAACGCAAGCGCGGCCCCGCCGTGGTGGTCTAGTGGCTAAGGTACTCAGCTGCTGACCCGCAGGACGCGGCATCAAATCCCGACTGCGGCGGCTGCATTTCCAATGGAGGCGGAAATGTTGTAGGCACGTGTGCTCAGATTTGGGTGCACGTTAAATAACCCCAGGTGGTCGAAATTTCCGGCGCCCTCCACTACGGTGTCTCTCATAATAATATGGTGGTTTTGGGACATTAAACCCCACATATAAATCAATCAACGCAAGCGCAGATGACAGGTTGTAGCCAACAAACGCAAACTCCTGATAAGCTCAAAACTTAGTGGTGACATTGCATGCATGCTTTACGAAGAAAAAAGTGGTGAGGAGCCATGACCTGTGAGAAGGGTAGTGAAAGCGAGAATGTAACAAATGGCAGCGCGGTGGATCGTTTCATTTTTCCAGCAGAGGAACTCGTATAGTGGAGACGATGCAGCTACCCTGCTAAAATGCGTGCATGATTCGACAGTTTTTGGATTTTTCTTTCACTAGTAACTATATGAATACTTTGAACAGGTTTATCCCGTTGCCATCATTTTCCATATGAAGTTTATGTAGTGCAGCCCTAATGGTGATGAGCCGGCAGGATGAATATACAATGAGCGCCAATGGCTCGTGGCGAGAGGTCCTTGGAACACTCGGGTGCTTTTGGCCGGCTAGACTCCACGGCCACCTTTGGCGACTTTGGCGACTTGCATTGGTCGACAGCTGTACGCATTTGTCCGCTCATTAAACTTGTGACGATGGAACGTCTGCGTCACTCTCCGTCACGTAGCTACATCTAAACTGATACTATCGCTCCACGCTTCGTAAGCTCTATCCGCGAGCAAAAGTGTTGGCGAGAAACACTGTTGAAGCAGAGATGAAAGAAGCGGGCCAGCTCCATAGCATCGAGGGCACATGCGCTAACATCATCCTGCAGACCAGACCTGTTTTCGCTTGCTCCTCAAAAAGAAAGGAAATGTTCCACCTGTATTTTCCTGGATGAAAGAGCATAAGAAATGCCGGAATTTAGGGTGCTGTCGAGAGCATTGGCTTGTGTGAGCATAAGCGAGTGCAAAGATTCCTTCAGGGGTGAGAAAAAGATTCATCACAGTGCCTCCTCCTTGCTAGGTCAATTCAAGGGGCAGACAGGGAGCCCCCCTCCTTTTAAGTGGCAGGGGTGTGGCCCCCTCCTCCCCACGCATGCATGCGTACGAGAGTGAGCGCTATCGGTATACATCAGCGAACGGCTCATAGACTATTCTGTGCGTTTTGACCATTGCTGGTGCTGTGTCACCATTGATGCGAGAAACGGCATGAAAGCAATTTCTCCTGGGAGCAACCGTATTTCCATACACCAGTATTTTCTAATTGTGCGAGATCAGATCAAAGGCAATATGCTGCTACCCCTGTGTAAAATGTCGGCATGTGGCTATTGCATTCACAATATTTTGCAGTTTTAGTGGAACATGTTTTCTTTTTTTTGAAATTCAAGGGACAAAATTCTCTACCCCATCAGTAGAACTCACCACTTGAAGTCACCAACTGAAAGCGAGTGAGTACCAATGGGTATGAACAGGTGTGAGTATGAACGTGAATTAGTGACTGTAAGTGTGAATTGGCGTAAGTTTCGACGTGATAGAGCATAAGTGTTGCGAATGTGTGGAAGTGTGAATGCGAACTTGAGCTAATAGGTATGTGAGTGCACGTAATTATGAACGCGGGTGACTATTGATGAGTCCAAGTAAGTCTGACGCGTGAGAGAACTCTTTTGAGTGTGAGTGCGTGTTAGTTTAAACTGCAACGAGTACTCATGGGCATGAGTAGGTGAGTGTAAACCTGAGTGAGTACTTATGAACTTTTAGTGGATGTGGGTATGCGAGTGAGGGCCTCTAATTATTCTGGCGCTTAACGTGCCACCATATGATTATGAGAAAAGCCATAGTGGAAGACTCTCGAAATTTAGACCACCTGGGTTTCTTTATTGTGCATCTAAATCCAAGCAGACGGGCCTCAAGCATTTTCACCTCCATCGCAAATATGGCCACCGCAGCCGGTGTGAGTCGCTATGAGTGTAGTAGGCCTGAGTATAACATGAGTGAGAGCCTAGAAGTTTGAGTATACATGAGTATGAAAGTGATTAAATGTCTACGAGTGTAAGCAGGCATGAGTATGAACGTGAGCGAGTGGTTATGAGTTTGAGTAATCGTAAGTGTGAACGTGAGTGAGCACTCATTAAGTACAATAACTGCAAGTATGAATGTCAGGTAATACTCATGAATATGAGTAGATATCTGTTATTCTTCATGACAAGCGGTTATCTTGCCTTTGCGATACATGCCCTTCCAAACAACATGTCCGCTTGATTTCGACTATGATGTCCTGAACATCCGTTTGTTCCCTGATACATCCTGCTCGCTTCTTGTCCCTTGGTGTTACACCTATACTTTTCCTTTGCATTGCTCGCCGCGTTGTCTTCAATTTTAGTAGAACCCCCTTTGTAATCCTCCAGGTTTCTGCTCCATAGATATATAAGTACAGACAGAAAGATTTGTGTGAGCAAAATTCACTCTTAAAATAATGAAAATCAAACAACAAACAATGCCAAGCCTGCCTACCAAATTGAAAAAAATCAATAGTAAAGGCGCCAAATAATATTTTGGAGAAGAAAAGAGAGAAAGAAACAAAAAAGGTAAGTAGAGAGTGCCACCACATTGCCAACCACCTCTATGGGAAAGAATGAAGACTCACCGGGAATGTTTTTGTGATAACCTGATTATATTGCACTCTAGTATTGTATTACGCTGTTGCACCTTGATTTTTTTATTCTTATATATATATATATATATATATATATATATATATATATATATATATATATATATATATATATATATATATATATATTTATATATGGCTTATATGCAGAAGAATAACTTCGGTTGCCGCAAGGTTATATATATGAAAGTAGATGCGCTTTCACATAACAACTGTTTATTGTATCGATGTTTCGACGAGAACCCCGTCTTTTTCAAGGCATAATGCCTTGAAAAAGACGGGGTTCTTGTCGAAACGTCGGCACAATAAACAGTTGTTATGTGAAAGCGCATCTACTTTCATATATATATATATATATATATATATATATATATATATATATATATATATATATATATATATATATATATATATATATATATATATATATATATATATATATATATATATATATATATATATATATATATATATATATATATATATATATATTTATATATATATATATATTCGTCTGCTTTTCTTTTTTATTGTTATTCTGTTTGTATACTGATGCCCCCTTCCCCAATGCCCTTCAAAGGGCTAAGGTGTTTCGAATAAATAAATCAATAAATAAAATATACTGTACAAGGTATATAAGTACATGTAAGATATAGCTGTTATGTACCTTCCTCTTGAGCGATATTGGCAGTCTACCAGTCATGATTTGAGAGTGCATGCCGAATGTGCTCCACCCCAGTCTAATTCTTCCAGTTGCTTCAATCTCGTGGTCCGGCTGTGCAGTTACTACCTGTCCGAAATAGACGTAGTGTGAAAAAGAAAACGCATCGTTGGCAAGCAACATCGCTACCGCGCTTGGGTACTTGGTTCTGGGCTTCTCTTGCTCGCCTCGTGCTGATTGTCGCCGGCATCTGCCTGACCGTTACTCTGCCCCAATCGTGTTTTCATCGTAGGGCCCCAACACACCCTAATAAACCCCTTTTCAATTGGTGGAGGGTGCTGACATTCCTCGTCACCTGAACGTGGGTGCTGCCATTCACCGTCGCCTAAACCTAAAGCTGCGTGACCGAACGCTACCTCCCGTCATGGCCACCGACAATGCGCAACCTGGCTCTTCCAATCCATCCTCCAGCTTGCGTGTTTTTTGCTTGCGAGAGCCCAAGGTCTTCAATGGAGCTGATTAGACCAACGTGGAAGACTGGTTCACTAACTACGAACTGGTGAGCGCAAACAACAAGTGCGATGACGCGGACAAGCTGACTAACGTCATCTTTTACCTCACTGACGTGGCCGAAATTTGGTGTAACAACCACAAAAACGACCTTACAACGTGATCCATCTTCAAAACATCGTTTCCTGAGGTTTTCGGCCGACCCGCTGTTCGCAAGTCCAGAGCCAAACGCTTGTGAACTCGCGCACAGAAGCCATCGGAATCGTTCACCAGTTACATCGAAGACATTATTTGTCTTTGCAAATGTGTGAACACCGCCATGCCCGAGTCGGAGAAGATTCAGCACATCCTCAAAATAATAATTTATGGCGCATTTCAGATGCTTCTGGCCCGTAATCCGGCCACCGTTGTCGAACTTGTCACTTTGTGGCAAAGTTTCGACGAGTTGAGGAAGCAGTGCGCCCTGACTCGTCATTTTCCTCCCACGCCGACTTGCTCTCCAGCCTTACTTTTGTTCCCGATCCCTCACCAACCCTGCAAGAGATTAAAGACTTTGTGCGTGAAGAAGTATCTCGGCAACTGTCATTGATTCCCTTCACGCAGCAGCCGCCGTCCTCTCGTCTGCCCTCACCACTCCGCGACGTTATTACCGAAGAGGTAGCTAATGCTGTTCCCATTGCTGCCCACCCCGATTTCAATTAGAACAGGCATGACCTGTGGCCATGCCTGTTCCCTATGTATCGGATATGCAGCCCGTCGCGGCGCCTCTAATGTGTGCCGGGATATTTACGTGTTCCCCTCACAGAACTGGCTTGGCGCAATTCGACTGCTCGCTCGAAAATTTTGACGGCCGCTCCGGATCTACTAGTTGTATTCGTCATTACATAAAATGTGGCAGAAAAAAACGCAAAATTGTTAGACATTGAGGAGCAGTAAAACAAGTGTAGAGAGAAAAAAGATTATGTGCCGCAGTGGGTCACGCCTTTAGCGAGAGGAGCCAAGCGCGAGCGTTTGCCCCGAGTGCTGTGATTACTGAGTCCGTTGCTGCCGCCCGCTTTCCGCATCAATAGACCTGCTGTGCAAGCACCACTTGTGCCAATAAGTCCCGTTTCAGAGTGGTCGAGATGCGGGTTATTTCAACCTGGAACTCCGCAACAGGAAACTACCTGCCACCCCAGACATGGCTGAAGAAACCATCCAGCAAGGTACGACCCAGCCTCCGATGGTCATCGTTCCCACTGCGCTACGCGTGCGCGATCCACCTTTTTTCGTCGGTACTGATGAGCAAGACGTAGAAGATTGGCTGTCGACATTTTAAAAGGTAGGCGTGAGCAACAAGTGGGATGGCACATCAAAGCTGCAATATGCACCCTTCTACCTGAAAGTGGTAGCGAGTCTCTGGTTCAGCAACCACCACTCGGAATTCGCCACTTGGGGTGCTTTTAAGCTACGCATTACCGATGTGTTCGGTCGCCCCGAGGTACGCAAGCTCCGTGCTGAACAGCGTCAATGGGGACGCACACAGCTTCAGGGGGAAGGCTTCACAAGCTACATCGAGGATGTGCTCGACTTATGCAAGCGCCTTGACCCTTCAATGATCGAAGCAGACAAGATCAAACACATCTTGAAGGGGATAGACGACGACGCCTTCCAGATGCTGCTGGCCAAGGGCACCCCTACCGTGTCCGAACTCACCGCTCTTTGCCAGAGCTTCGAGGAATTGCGCAAACAACGGGTCATGACACGGCGGCCAGCGGCTACCGACAAAACTCTCGCGCCATTGACCCTAGGTAGAGACCACAACACAATCATGTCGGAAATCAAACGAAATGTGCGCGAGGAGATGGCCCGACAACTTTCGTGTCTGTCGTATCAACTGGCAACGGAACCCTCTTCTGAGCATCTCGCGCCCGCCATCAGACAGGTAATACAGGCGCAGGTCTCTGAGGCACTGCTGCCCGTTTCTCAGACAACACCTGTAACCGCGCCATTGACATACGCTGCTGTTGCTGCTACTCCACCGCGACCTCCACCTCGGCCCACTCCCCAGCCTCTACGAGTACCAACGACGCCATTTCCAGCAAACCAACACCGCTATAACGGAAACCCTTGGCGCACAGTTGACAATTGTCCGATCTGTCATGCATGTGGATATGCAGGTCACGTGGCGCGCTTCTGTCGCCGGCGCTTCGCAACGGGCCCGGCTGCAGCTCCGAGGTACTCTTACGGCTCTTTCCCGGCCCCTTACAACGCGCAACGAGAAATGCCCCGTCAATGCGACCGACGATCAGTGCAACGCGACCCGTCCCCATCCGAACTAGACCACCACCCTGCTGCCGACTACCGACCATTCGGTCCCCGTCGCTCCTCCTCACCCCGCCGCTACCGTTCTCCGTCCCCGCTGCGTCGCCGACCGAACCCCGTAGTGACGACAAACTGACTGCCGCAGCTCCGGAGGCACAAGCTGCGAAATCGTCGCATTGTAGAAGTCCTCGCCCGTTCCCCACAAACATTCTGGAACTGTTTGCTGAAGGTCTACGAACCCTTGCGCTTGTTGACACGGGTGCCGCCGTATCTGTGATGAGTCAAAAACTCTGCCGTTCGATACGAAAAGTAACGACGCCGCCTTCCGATGTACTGCTGAATACCGCGAGCACGCCACCTATTTGACCAGTCGGAGCATGTACAGCGAGAGTAATTATTCAGGACATCCTGTACCACATCGAATTTCTCGTGTTGGCCACTTGTTCCCACGACGTGATGGATTTTTTGTCACGCCACCATGCCGTAATTGACTGCGCTCGCGCGCAAGTGGAATTTTCTGTGTTTTCTGATGCGCCATCTACCAACAATGAGCTCACTCACCTTGGCAAGCTTCTTTTTGCTTCCGACATAGATGTTCCCCCTCTTATTGCCATCATTGTCCCCTTCAATCGCACTGAATTGTCCGGCTCTACCGTTGTGTTCTCCCCATCTGACGTTTTCAGTCGCCGCCACGGTACGTCTCTGCCATACGCCATTCTGCCACCTCACCAAGATACTTTCGGAATTGTCGTTTGCAATCCTAGCTCATGCCGTCTCACCTTAAGAGCTCACGAAACACTGGGCTATGTTCTTCCTGTTAAGGACAACGTTATTGTGGCTATTGAGTCCCACGAGACTGGCCAGCAACTTCAACTGAACGCTGTTATTCTTCCTTTTACGCGGGATGACTACTCCTCGGATATCTCCGATCGTTCCATCGACAGCAAGCTTCCTCTAGATCAACGGAACCAGCTAATAACCCTTCTGCATGAATTCCGTGATTCATTTGACCTTCCTCAAAAGGCACTGAGTCAAACTAACACCGTCGCTCACACAATATACACTGGAACGCACCCTCTTTTGCGGCAACGCCCCTACCACGTATCACCCAAGGAACGAAGTGTAATTGCAGAGCACGTAGACGGTATGCTTCAGCGTGGTGTCATCAAGCCATCTTCTATCCCCTGGTCTTCACCTGTAGTGCTAGTGAAGAAAAAAGACGGTTCGATTAGATTTTATGTCGACTACCGGCGACTGAACAAAATTACACGGAAAGATGTATACCCTCTTCCCCGCATCGACGACGCTATCGATTGCCTACAAGGTGTCGAATTCTTTCCTTCGCTGGACTTACGTTCAGGTTACTGGCAGGTTCCGATGGCAGAGTGTGACGGTCCCAAAACAGCGTTCGTTACGCCGGATGGCCTATACGAATTCACGGTTATGCCATTCGGTCTGTGCAATGCACCTGCAACGTTTGAATGAATGATGGACAGCGTTTTACGCGGCCTTAAATGGCAGATATGCTTATGCTACCTTGATGATGTTATCGTATTTTCTCCTGATTTCCCTACCCACGTCGACCATCTGCGCACAATTCCTCAGTGCCTTACTAAGGCAAACCTCCAGCTTAACCTAAAGAAGTGCCGCTTCGGGGCTCGCCAACTTACTATACTTGGTCACGTTGTGTCAAAAAATGGAATTTTCCCCGACCCAGACAAACTGAGAGCCGTAGCCAACTTTCAGAAGCCGACTTCACTCAAAGAACTTAGTAGCTTTATCGGCTTGTGCTCGTATTTTCGCCGTTTCGTCCACAACTTTGCATCGATAACCCCATTTCACAAGAAACAGAGCGGTGTTATGCAATTACAGAAACACATAACAAAGTTGGAAGAGCCACCACGTACTGGTAAATATACTTGGGAAAGAGGATGCAACAGGACCATATCAGCAAAGAAAGGTGGAGGCGTTGTAATTCTAATCCGTAGCAAAGCCAAATGGGATAGAGAGAAGCAAGCGTGTTCAAGGCACCTCTGAGTTACGAGCACAGTGGTGGAAAAGAAAACCTGGCTTGGTTTAGCTTACTTGTGCAAGGCGAAATACCTGCAAGAAAAATATTTTGTAGACAGTGAAATGCATACACGTTGATATCAATGAATTTGGTCATGGGGCAGAAATAATCCTTCTAGGAGGCATGAGTGCTCACATACATGATCTTGACGGATATTCAGACCCCAATTGCACGAAATGCCACAGGTGTTCAAAATGACGAGACTCATAATCTTGAGATAGTTTATCATCATAGATCCCCTCTGTCATGAGGCAATAAACTTGACGATTGTTATAGCGCGAGCTCGGGGTGGCGACAAAGGGACAAGAAGAAGACGGGCATTAACTTCCAACTGAGTTTATTGTGCAGAGTGCGAAAACACGTATAGAAGAAAGGGAATCATGTGACAAAAAAAGGAATGCAGGAGGAGTAAGAAAATTAAAAAATTTACGAATAGTTGCATGCGCCAATACTTTCAAGAAACCTTAATTCCTTCTCGGAGAAAGAGGCAGAATGCTTGATAATGCATGAAAATTCTTCGTGTGCCAACTGTGCAGCCTCAACAATTACTGGAGTGCGATAATCCCTGTGCTCATACAGCATTACAAAGCATGTGCGCAGAAACCATTGCTTCCTTTTTATTCCGTTCACAGCAAGCTAGCAAAGCAAGGCATAGAAGGGAAAGGACTTGCCTTGAGAATGCTTTGAACAAGTCGTGCTATCACAAGCTTTCTGCGAGATTCAAAGTTCAACTGTCCCGGTTTTTGGCTTCCTGTTTTCCTGAGGCGTTTCTCACATCTGTCGCTAAGTCTATCCTGTCGACAAGTTAGGAAAGGCAGAAACAGAGACAGGATACGAGCGACACGGACACAGAGCATGAAAGGATAGCTGTTGTACTGTACAAACACCAGATACCTCACAGGCTCAAGAAAATTGAAAAACGTGCGAGCGTTTGTGTGCTGTTCTCAACACCATTCAATTTATTCAACCATACTAAATCGACAAACCCTTTGAAGAAGTGGTCATCAACTGAATGTAAACATAGAAGCAGGTATGTTCAATGTTTCCAGAGAGTTGTCTATTGGACCCCCCTTTCTTGTATGTGAGACAAATTGCAAGGTCTCTAAACGATCGACTAAGGGAACATGCTAACAGTGTCAGAAACGGGAAAGATGGTTTTCTTTCACAGTGCTGCACTGCATGCAACTGTGTGCCCCTTTTTAAGGACACAGTGACACTGTATAAGCACAGGGATGATCGCCCCCGAGTCATCGTCGACGCTGCGCAGATGGCACACGAACAGGTTTAGTGTATTAGCAAACCTTCCGTGCCTGTTTCCAAGAAGAAATTAAGGTGGCGGTCCCACTCCGGCCGCAACCACTCTGCTTTTTACGCATAGTTAGCAGATGCACTGGGGTCGTGGCGTTTCACAAAGAAAACTTAATTGTACTACTTCGGAAAGATTAGTATCCCCTCTTTTTAATGACATCTGATTTTAACGCCTGGTCAGAAGCATTACCTAGTAGCAATAAAAATAGTGTGAGCAACAAAAGCATTTTCGCTGTACAAGCCTCCGTTGTACTGCGAGTATGGCAAAACTATTCAACGCAACAAAGCGGAATTTACTGTGCCTTTAGACAAAGTGCCCTTCAAGGTTTCTTTGAATAGATATCGGGCATAAACTAATTAGTAATTTATTTACGTTCCAATGAATGTGGGCGAGATAATGATGCTTTGTGTAATAATATCTTTTTCTTTGCATAGCAATACGATAATATTTAGTGGCTATGTAGACTACATTAAACTCATTTTCCATGCGAAGTCGCTTTGTGCTGTGTCAAAAACTTGATTAATTATTATTGTGTCAATGCCAACCTGACTTCGACGCCCAGGGGAAAGGCCACACGAAAAAAAATAGGGCTTATACATATACTGTATCAGCACTGACGAACATTTTCACTGTGAAGCATTTCTTGGCCTACTGCAAGCACTTTTATACATCCGTCCGGCCGGCTGTCCGGATAAAAGTGCTTGCAGTACGCCAAGAAATGCTTCACAGTGAAAATGTTTGGCAGTGCTCCATCCGTCCGTCCGTCTGGCCCAGCCAGCCAGCCAGCCAGCCAAACCAAGCCAGAACAAGCCAAGCCAGCCAGCCAGCCAGCCAAGCCAAGCCACGCCAAGCCAAGCCAAGCCAGCCAGCCAGCCCACTTACCCACCTACACGAATGTCATCTTTTCTCTCACTGGCACAGAGCTAGCGCCGATGTGCATCGGTACAATTTCCTCCCCGCACAAAGAGGAGCCATCCTGGTGACGGCAACTTAAGGAAAAGACGCTATAGATGGGTCGTAGCAGGGTTTAAGTCGCATGATGTCAGCTGTTTCACGGCCTCGGCAGCGATGATCGGGCGATGGGTTGACCGGCTCGACAACTTAGTTTACGGGATATGTCTGCTCCAGTATGCGGTAAGGACCATGGTACTGTGACAAAAGCTTGGTGGAAAGTCAGGGAGTTGTGAACGGGACCCAAAGCCAAACCAGCTTTTCCGTGGAGTAATGGGCATCAGACGCAAAGGCGTCATAACGGAATTTTCGGCGCGACTGATCTTGAGTGGTGTACGAGCGAGCCAGTATACGGCATTCTTCAGCGTAAGCAGCAGCTTGAGAGATGGGTTTGCCCTCAAAAACGTCTAGTTGGTACGACAGAATGGTGTTTGTAGAGCATAAAGGTTCAAGTCCATACAGGAGAAAGAAGGGAGAGAAGCCAGTGGTAGTTTGAGACGCAGAGTTCTAAGTGTAGGTGACGAAAGAGAGTACGCGTTCCCAGTTTGTGTGGTCTTCCGACATGTACATCGACAGCATGACGGCAAGGGTACGATTGAAGCGTTCCATCAAGCCGTTAGTCTGAGGATGGTATGCGGAATCGGTGCGGTGTACCATGCGGCATTCTTTCAGCAGAACCTTGATGGCATTTGAGAGGAAGGTGCGGCCAGGGTCATTAAATAATTTACGTGGGGCCCCATGGCGCAGAATGAGATGAAGAAGGAACCGCGTGACGTCTTTCGCGGTGGTGGCTGGTAGCGCAGATGTTTCTGCGTACCGCGTGAGGTGGTCGATGGCGACTATTAACCAGCGGTTGCCGTCAATAGAGGTCGGCAGTGGACCGAAGAGATCGACTCCAACGCGGTCGAATGGTCGGGCAGGACAGGGCAATGGCTGTAGAGAACCAGCGGTGCTGTGATTAGGAACCTTGCAACGTTGGCACGCAGGGCACGACTAAACGTACCGGCGAACGTATCGATACATGACTAGCCAGTAGTATTTCAAGCGAAGACGCGAGTACGGCTTGAACGAGCCAGCCTGACCGCACTGAGGGTCGTCGTGGAAGGCACTGCAAATATTCGCGCACAAATGACGGGGGATCACACGAAACCAGCTGTGGCCATCGGTCAGGTAATTGCAACGATACAGCAAGCCTTCATGAAGTGCGAGGTGTTGGTCTTGACGATGTAGGGTGCGTGAGGCATAGTTTTGGGACCGTTGAAACAAAATGTCAAGCGGGGAAGCGATCCAGGGATCTTTGCGCTGTTCTTCCGGCATGTCGGCGATGGTAAGAGATGATGAATAACAGGTGGAAGCTAATGAGCCGGCAGAGTCGGAAGGCAGTGGCGATCAAGATACGGCGTCAGCGTCCGAGTGTTTTCGTCCAGAGCGATAAATCACACGTATGTCATACTCCTGCAATCGTAAAGCCCAACGAGCCAGGTGTTCAGTCGGGTCTTTCAAGGACGACAGCCAGCATAGCGCGTGGTGGTGGGTAACAACATTAAACTGACGCCCATAGAGGTAGGTGCGAAATTTACCGATTGCCCAAACAATTGCCAAACACTCCTTTTCTGTGACTGAGTAATTTGACTCCGCCTTTGTAAAGGTACGACTGGCGTATGCTACAACGTACTCGCCAAAGTGTGTTTTTCGCTGAGCGAGTACCGCGCCAAGGCCGACACCGCAAGCGTCCGTGTGTATTTCTGTAGGTGCGTTGAGGTCATAGTGGCACAGAATCGGAGGAGCTCGACGTGAGGAGTAGGCGAAGCATCGTAAATGACTCATCGCAATCGGCATTCTAAGCTGAGAGGTCAATAGAGAGTTATAGTATACCGGGCTTACCGTGATACCGGGCGTACCGTGATACCGATATCGATGTGCGCATGCGCAGATACGTACGTTACGCGTACCGCTTACTGTACGCGCGGTATTTTTCAGATTTAAGGTAGCGTAGGTGCACGTAGTGTAAGTAAACATGGCGGCGCTCTCAGACGCCCGCTTGGTGGCGCTTGGTGGCGCTAGCCACCGCTGGATCTAAAGGATACAGCCATATCCATCCATCCTTCGAAGTGATTTTTGCGTAGTTGTTAAAAGATTCACCTTGTTCGCAGCAAACGACTGTTCAAAGTGGCTTCGCTTGCCTTCAGTTAGCTTCGATGACTGAGTATTACGGATAAGTTGGCGTAGTTTTTGAGATAGCTTCCTATTTCGAACGCGCCTAGGCCTAACTACAAGATCAATGTAAACAAATCGCCAACGTAGATGTTTTTGCGTTTTGTACGTGGTTCTAGTTATTTACTTTTATTATCACAAAAATAAACTTCTAACAATGCTTTGCGCGGTGGCATAGGCAAACATTCTCGTTTTATTTTAACTTTCACTGTTTAACCTACTAACCATCTAATAAGTGGCGCCACCATCCCACTTGGGGGCACGTAAACCACGTAAGCGCTATTTCGCTAAACTATAAGACGCTACCTACAACGAACGTTTGCTGCACGGTAGCGTCATTCCCTTAACCTATGCTATCACGCTAACGCTAAGCTATAACTGTCTATTGCTGCCGGCGAGAAGCTGCGTCAAGGGGGATATAATGGAGGCGAAATTGCGGATGAAACGTCGGAATTATGAACACAGCCTAATGAAGCTCCGGAGTTCCTTTAGAGGGCTGGGATTGAGATAATCGGCAACGGCTCGAAGTTGGGCAGGATCTGGCGAAATTCCTTCTTTGGAGACGAGGTATATATATTTAGCGCCATATGTCATTTTTATTTATATATATATATATATATATATATATATATATATATATATATATATATATATATATATATATATATATATATATATATATATATATATATATATATATATATATATATATATATATATATATACACAGCGTCATTTCATGAAGTGTCGCGATATAAAAATTGCAACTTGGTAACCTCGCCCTACGCATGCTTTGCGTAACATCGATTATTAAATACATAAGATATGCCAGTTTATTTTGTCTAAACTGTTGTGGTGACCTAACTGGCAAACTTGTCGACGGTGCCTGTTAGCCAGTATAAGAAAACTCACAACTTTTCAGACCAAATAGGTGTATTCCTGCTGATTAGCAGAAGCATGAAACAAAACTGGGTTCTGTAACTGTTTCGCACCCTGACACTGGGTTCTGTAACTGTTTCGCACCCAGAGACTGGGTTCTGTAACTGTTTCGCACCCAGAGAAGTTATGCATTTGATTTCTTTAGAAATTCGAGCATGCTCGTGTTTGCTCGAAAACAAATGAAAATGAAAAATAAAACAATCATTCCGTATGGCGCCTCCTTCTCAAAAGCACTCCATATATTTACCGATCAGCCCCATCCTGAGACGTCATCTCATTTTCGCAGGCAACGACTGCGACTCCTTTAAAATAAAACCTTATGGCACTGAAGGATGCAGAAAGACAGAAATATTGCAACACGTGATTTTCAGTACACTGTATTCTCGTTGACACATGTGTCTTGGCGCGTAATAATTACACTTGCAGAATTGTAATACATCAGATTTCTTTTTTTCCAGTGTTCATCGTACATTTGCAAATCAACGATTGAAGTGTATTTTGCTTTTTCCAGTGAATGGCAACTGATCTAGCAGAAAAAAATAAATCTTGAGTTGCATGTAAAAGTTTATTTACGTGCACAATTTATGCTACACGAACTCGATAATCTATACAATGAGGAAAATTAGCAAATAACTATACCTAGTGCAGCCAATGCCTGTTATACCATATACCTTAATTTAAAAGCACCCTTGAGTGCCCAAGGGCGCTACGTAACTCTCGTTGATAATTTTAGCATCACTGGCGTCGTCTGGTGGACATACACGTGCGGAGGGTTCTCCTTCGAAGGAGTGTCAATGGTTAATAGCAGCGCCCGGCTTTTTATTAATGCATTGTATGGGTGCACATTCTAGGCACTATAGTACGGGACAGCCTTCGTGCACCGAACATTAAAAGACAAGGGGGGAGGTGCGCGTCGCAACCCCCTCGTGTGCACGCCTATGCTGACAGATGTACCTATACTCCGTTTCATACATTAGGTGCAACGCTGTGAAAGCTATGCAAGAATTTCGGCCAGAAACATGTGTGACTTCGCACGTCTCGCTCTTAGCTTTCATCGTTGTAAACGCTCGTGTGAGACGAGCACAAATGCGCCTGCAGAGCATCGCAAAAGGCTACAAGTAAAACATCAAAAAAATAACTAAGGCAAGCCGTATAACAGGGCGTTTTTATCTCGGACGCACAAAACACAAAGAAGAAAATAAATCATTTCCCACATGCAAAAGTAATCGTACTATTTTTTAGTGTAAATGCATTCATTGCAAGAATTCTCGCTAGCCTCCCCAGCGTTGCACTTGATGTAGGAAACGCTGTATAAAAAAAGACACTCGTAGAACACATGAACATGGGCTCAGAGATGTGGCTCTTATGTGGGTGCCGTCATAATACCCTGCGGTTTTCGAGTATACAAAACCCCCCTTTACCCCAACCTCCCACTAAGTGCGACGCTGAGCTTGATTGTGCTGCTACTCAATAATCTGTGTGTTCGTGTGATTGCGTCGCATTTGGAAATCTGCTCTTGGCAAAAATAAAAATTTCTTAATGCAAACACTTTGTGGGAGCTTATTTTACCATTATCTAGGCAGTAGCAATAAGATGATGAAAGCAAGACGGGAAACAGTATGAACCAACTTATGAATTATCTCACGCCATCCCATATATCAGGTGGTCGACATAATTCTCATAAAAAGTTTTAGAAAAACTATGAGCTCTAGGAGCTTCTTCTAACACCTCTATATTAGTGTATATCATCTGTTCAACTAATCATCAACAAGAGACACTTTATTTAGGTAACCCGATTATTGTAGTTGGAGAGGGTAAAATTTAGCAAATACCCTCAGGATCCTCAGGTTATCTTGTGCTGAAATGTGCCTGCCCGTTTTTGTAGTGTAAGCTACATTGGCTGAGGTTGAGCAGTTTCGCATGGCAAGAAAAAATAAAGGATGCGCTCGCGCGACGCTACAAAAAGCCAGTGCCAAGGTTGCTGCATCAAAAAGGAGGTTAGCGGCGATGCTAGTGCACTCGAACGCTTCAAAGCGTGTGGTGGATGTCATGTTCAATCATTCTATGGACATGAGTGAGTCAGAGAGACAGAGAGAGTGTGTGTTTTTGTATGTGTGTGCGTACATGCGTGTGTTCAAACTTTAGTGAAACGACGCCGGTTTCAGTCATTCAGCTGTCACCGAGTCACCTTCGATCGTGTCATTAAAACGACGGCCACAGTTGGCGGACTGTAGGTGAGGCCGTCCACGTTTGTGCTTTTTGCTTTTCATCAGCCGATTTCCACCGCCTTGTGTGAAATACAAGACACGCGCGAGGCCACGCTGATCGTACTAGCGCGAGTAATTTTCTCGCTTTTTGCAAGTGTGGATAAGTGGCAGTGCCTGATGTCTTCTTTCAAACTATTGCAAAAAAAAGGAGTGTAACCGCCGCCTTAAGGTTCCTAGAAAGTATCGGCACGCGTAGCTAGTTATAGTTCTTTCAAATTTCTGTATCGATTCCTTAGAGTTCTGTTTTGGTGACTGCCTTTTTCAGCTTACTCTTCTTGTATTGTTCTTTTTTGTCACATAGTTTTTGTCACATGGTTTACTGTCTCCTTCATATCTTTTCCCGCTCTGCACAATAAACTAGTTTGGAAGTCAGCATTGTCTGCTTCTTGTCCCTTTGCCATCGTTCCAAGCTCGTGCTAAAACGTTCGTCATGTCATACCAACTAGCCCTAAACTGCCAGGTTTTAAGTTACAATAATTAGAAAAATGAGAATAGATGAGAGAAGCATCAGCAGCTTGAGTAGTGATCATAAACGCAGACATTAGAAATGAGATATAAAACTGAAAATAAAGACGCAGAATCAAAGTTTGGCAGCTCGTATTTAATTGACTAACAAACAAAAAATATAGCCGCAAGAGTCGAGGATATAAGTAGGAAAACTGCCGGTTAAAGACTGGGAATATAGCGAGTCGTTACATGTTTTGACGACCGAGAGGGAAAAAGATAAAGAGAACGATTTGCTGGAAAAAAAGAGCCTAAATGTTGGTGGAACAAAAAGCCTAAATGTTGGTGGAAAATAGAAATCCGGGAAGCGATCGAGATGCGACGTGGGGCATTATAAAAGCATTGGCAGGATGTTGCAAAATAATAACAACGGCAATCTGCCCCGACCACGTGGGGTCGGGGCAGTTCACCTTTAGAATTGGCAATAAACGGAGGTCTCTCTTTCACGTCTGGGCGACGACTCATTTCGCTTCACAGTAAAAAGGGGAGAAGCAGCCACACGATGAAGTCAACCGAATATGAGAAGTATGGTTAGCAAAAAAATCCGTTGTGCAGTATTGGGTCAAGGCAAAAAATAAAGGTGACAGTGAACGCTAAATGACAGACATTTGCGAAAAGAAGAAGGCTTTGTCTAGAATATTTTGAAGACGTCTGTCTCAATGCAATAACATATCGCTATGGTATGTGCCAGGCAAGAGGAAGGCGAAGTTGTCTGATGCGGCCTGCGGACTACGTCTTTGTCGACAAGGTGACCAAGAACTAGTGCCTGTCGTTCACCAAACTGGCACTTCTTAAGAGTTCAAAACTAATCCTGCTTTTTTTTCACGGTCTAAGAAGAGGGTCAAACGGTCATTGTGCTCCTCGAAGGTATGTTCGAGAATGACGACGTCGTTCAGATAACAAACACACCTCCCAATTAAGACCACGAAGGATAGAGTCGATAAATCTTTCACAGGTAGCAGGGGTACTGCAAAGCCCCAACGGCATTACATTAAAATGGTACTGGCCATCGGGTGTCACCAATGCAGTCTTCTCCTTGTCAGCAGGAAGCATAGGTATCTGCCAATATCCTGATCATAGATCTACAGAAAAAAATACGAAGCGGAGTGCAAACAGTCAATAACATCACCAATCCGAGCCAGTGATTATACATCTTTTTTGGTGACAGCATGGAGTCTTCTGTAGTGAACACAAGACCTCCAGGAGTGAGCAAACTTTATTTAACCATTGAGGCATGAGCCCTAAGCCGCGCCAGGGGCGGTGGAGAGACCCCGTCTCTCAGCCGCCTCCCGTGCTCGCTGGATGGCCCATATTTGATCTGCCCGATCTAAGCTGATCAGCGCGGCTCTCCACCACGCCCCAATCTGTTCCGGGGAGACTGCATTGGCGTCCTGTATTTGTGTGCATTCCCATAAAATATGCTCTAGGGTGGCGTGTCTCAATCTACATAGCTTACACGAGCCATCTAGGTATAGTTCGGGGTAGATGTGACTTAGGTGCATCGGGCTGGGAAATGTTCTAGTTTGAAGTCGTCTCCAGTCAACCTCCTGAGATCTGTCTAATGTGGAGCTAGGTGGTGGAAATCTGCGCCTGGACTTTTGGTAAAATTGGATAATGTCACAGAACCTAAACATTCTGTCTCTCTCTACCACTCCTCGCCTCCCGGTAGCTCATGTGAAGCTCCTCGTGAGTGCGGTAAGTGAGATCTCGTGCTACGTGGTGAGCTTCCTCGTTGAGGTTGGGAATGGGGGACGCACATGGGGTGTGGGCTAAGAACCATATAATATGCCTTTCTTCAAATTCCTCAGATGATATGAGATTTGCCTTGCGGAGGAGTATGTTAGTTGCCTCGGGAAGTATTCTTCCTCGAGCATAGTTACGGATTGCCGACTGCGAGTCGCTGATGACATACCTACACATTGGGGAAATTATGGCCTGTGCTATAGCCACCTCTTCCACGATTTCTGAATTAGCAGAGCGTATGGAGCACGCGCTTACGCATTTGCGGTCGGTGTTTGTTACTGCCGCAACTTAGGATTTGTGATTAGGGTACTCCGCTGCGTCTACGAACAACGCCTCCTTGTCTCTGCCGTAGGCCTTAAGTAGAGTTCTAGCCCAGCTTTCTCTTCTGCCTTGATTAAGTTCGGGCTTCATGTTTTGGGAAGATCGTGGACCGGGATCTTTTCCCTGATCACCTTTGGAACCGACACTTTACTTTCTTGTTGGCTCTAGTAACTTATCGCAAAATTGTCAAGGATACTTCGTCCTGTGCGCGTGCTGGCTAGTCTCTCCAACTGAGCAATCTGTTGCGCTTCTATCAGCTCCTTTGAAGTGTTATGTAAGCCCAGTTGAAACATTTTTTCGATGCTGGTGCTATCTGGAAGGCCTAAAGTTTGTTTGTACGCCTTTTGTATGAGTGCGTTGATCTCGAGTTTTTCGGCTGTATACTAGTTTAGATATGCCGCTACGTATATAATATGACTTATGGTGAATGAATAAATAAGCCTGATGACGTTAGCCTCTTTCATGCCCTGGTGTTTGTTTGTGACTCTCTTCATTAGCCGTATTGCGTTGGTGACTTTGGTTACTAACCTTTTTGCGGTTTCGCCGTTTGCACCCTTAGCCTCGATGATGAGTCAACGACTCTTATTTGTTGTACTATAAGAATAGTCCTGCCATTTTTGGTGTGTATTTGGATCTCTTCGTAAGCACGGTCCCG
Source organism: Rhipicephalus microplus (assembly GCF_043290135.1). Lineage (NCBI taxonomy): Eukaryota > Metazoa > Arthropoda > Arachnida > Ixodida > Ixodidae > Rhipicephalus > Rhipicephalus microplus. Next base: position 200,636,453 of record NC_134704.1, on the reverse strand, counting down.
GTTGTATCCCTTGGGTGGTCTGCCTTTAAGTGTGGGGCGATAGAGGAGGAGTTCGTATTTATCTGGCGAGCACTCGAGGCCAGTACCTTCAAGATACTCCTCAATAGTGGTGATGGCCTCCTGTAGCCTCTGCTATATCTCTCCGTCACTACCTTCACACGCCCAGATCATCTGCATATATTGAATGATGTATTCCTTCGATTGAGTTAAGCCGCACCGGGAGTCCTATTATTATGAGATTAAACAGCATGGGCGATATGACCGAACTCTGCGGGGTACCAGCACTGCCCATAAGCCTTTCCACAGATCTCAGTTCTCTCATTACGGTGGATGCCGTTCTGTCTGTTAGGAAGTCCTTGACATAGTTATACGCTCTCGATCCAAAGCTTAATTGGCAGATCTGATGTAATATTGCCGTACGCGATGCTTTGTCGAAGGCTTTTGTAAAGTCTAATTTTAAGATCGCCCGGGTAGCTCTTGTTTTGTTGTCTAGAATCTGCTGATTAATTTGCAGCACGGCGTTTTGCGTGGAGAGCCGTGTGCGGAACCTCAACATGTAATCTGGGTAGACTTCGTTTTCCTCAAGATAGGTATTGACTCTGTCCAGAAAAGCGTGTTCCTTCAGCTTCTCAGCACAGGACGTTTGTGATATGGGGTGTAAATTCCATAGATCGGGGGGTTTCCCGGGCTTGGGGATGAAGATTACTTTAGCTTTTTTCCAGTGTTTCGGAATATGTCTTCGGTTCAGCCCTCGTTAATATATTGCGTGATGTTCGCTATGGCTTGGTCGTCAAGGTTCCGTAGTGTTCTGTTGGTGATCCCGTCTGGTCCCGGTGCAGATTTGGTGTTTAGCTTTTGTAGCACTGCCCTGATTTCAGCTACGGTAAACTCTTCAACTAAGAGCTCGTTCGCGCCTCCAGTATATGGTCCGTGCTTTACGACGGGCATGGCGGGAATCTACGTGTTGCTAGCCTCAGCAATGAAGTCCTCCTCACTGCCGTTATACTGATGCACCTGTTTTACGCAAGGTTAACTTGTGTGCTGATTTAGTATTATCTGGGTCTAGCAGGCGTTTGAGCATGCGCCATGTCTGGCCAGCATTCATTTGGCCATCGAGACTATTACAACCTTGGTCCCATTACTGTTCGCTTAGCTGCTTACAATGTTCTTCGATCTGTTTGTTCAGCTTGGCTATGCGCTTGTGCAAAGGTCTATTATGCCTCTGTCCCCGCCATCTATTCTGTAGTGATTGCTTGGCCTCCCACATGTGTGCGAGACGGCTATCAATCTGCTTTAGGGGTGGACTTGAAGTGACAGTTCATGTTGCCTCACTGACGTTGTTATTGACATCCTTGATCCAATCTTCAATATTGCTGACAGGGTCTTGTTTTTTCGCATTTCTTCCTTTCCAAAACTCATCCCAGTCGGTCCATCTAATCTGTCTCTGAATTTCTGCAGCAGCCATGGTTTCTATCGTGATTTCTAATATTCGATGATCACTCCCCAGGTCATCGCGTGTGTTTTTCCATTTAGCGGCCCCCGCGTTTGTAACTAACGTTAAGTCTGGAGTGTTATCTCTCTCGTAAGCCCAGATACCATATTCGTTGGGGAGTCGGGGTCGGTGAGGAGAGTTAAGCGTGTTTCTTGAATATCCTGCCTTAACGTTTTTCCTTTGGCTCTTGTGTATTCATATCCCCAAGCACTGTGTGGAGCGTTAAAGTCTCCACCTACGAGGAGTGGATTGGGCCCCGCTATTTCGATGGCCTTCTTAAAGAGAACAAGGAAGCGTTGTCGTATGTGTGTAGGATCGCTGTACAAATTCAGAATAAATATGCCTGGAGATTTTTTCTTTAGGCGCAAGTTGTACGAGTATATGCTCAATTTCTCTGATGCGGGTGTCGTGGCAGATTGCTACGAGTCCATTCCTTACAAGAGTGGTTAGTGTTCTAATATCCCCTGATGTGGGGTCGATTGCCTGATATCCCGGTAGCTTAGCTAAACCATACGTTTCCTGCAAAGTTAGACCATCCGGTTTAGTTCTGTCCCTAAGGTGTTGTTGCAGGACTGCTCTCTTCCCCTCATAGCTCCTGCAATTCCGCTGCCAAAAAAATTGAGTCTCTTTTTTTGTGCTTCCCTATTTTGAGTTGGCTATCGAAAGGAAGGAGGGTGAAAGAAGGCAGGCCTCACGAAATTGGTTGATATAGCCGCTGATGTGGTGCCATGAGATGAGTGTGAATTGCCTTCAGTGCTCATCGGAAAGTTGGCAGCTCAATGTACTGGAGGTGTCCTAGGGTTGAGATTGGCTGCGTTAGCTTCGAGTTTATCTAGTCTAATCATGATCATGGATATTGCAAGTGAGAGGTTGTTGGTTGCCTCTGCCTCTTCCTTAACTGACTTCTGTATTTCAGACAATGTTCCATTAATGTTCGAGGTTTGTGCCATAGTTTTGTCATTAGACACCTGAGCTTTCCTTTTGAGAGGTGGCGGGGTACTGTCCTCGTCCATTCGGTTATCTGGCATTTCTTCGAGGCACTCTTGGGCGTCGGAACGCATTTGACTAGAAGTTCCATCTGTGCTGTTTTTAAGACTTTCAATTTCCCGAGTAAACTGTGATATCAATTCTCTAAGCTCAGCGTTTTCTTTTTTCAGCTCGGCTATATCACTGAAATTATGCGCAGTCTCCCGCGAAGGCTCAGGGAGCGTCTTTTTAGCCACGTCTGACCAGCTCACCGTGAATGCCGGGTTCCTTGATGGCCATTGCCACCCCTTGGCTTAGATTGGGATCTGGAACGGGGTGGAGTGTGCCTTCTAAGTCCCGGAGACTGAGAGGTGTAGCCGCGTGGCGTGGTGCAAGACCAGGATCTTGATCTGGACCCAGGCGTCGCCCTCGTCCGGACTTTGGACCACCTGCGTTCGGTTGGCTTGGTGGGGGGGGGGGGGGTAGTTCTCCACGTGCGTCTCTTGAAGTTGTCAGAACCACTGGCGTTGTTTTACGATTTAGGGTGTCTTGAACTTGGCCTTGCAGAGTTTGTCGGCCATGGGTTGATCCTTGCCGCACAGCTCACATCGTGGCCAAGAGCGGTGGTCCTCGCTCGGATCAGGCGTTCCACAACCCGCGCACAGCTTCTCGTTTGGCCTCCAACACATGTCGCTCCTGTGCCCAAGTCTGTTGCACTGTTTGCAAAAGTCAACTTCTTTTCTGTATAGTGAACAGCATGTGAGCACTCCTCTGTACATGACGTGCGTCGGGACTCTGCTGCCGTCAAAAAGGACTATCACTGTCGTGGTGTTGCCAAGACGTTTGGCTGCGATCGCCGTAGGATTTCGGGCAGTAATAATTCCTGCGGTGATGTCCCGTGAGGTTTCGTTCAAGGGAACTCCTTTGATTACACCTTTGGCAGTGAGTTCTGGGGACGTCTCGTATGCTCCCACCTCAAACAACTTGTCGTTGGCCTTGATGTGCTTGATACCTTGGTATTTGTCTGCATTATCTTAGTTTGGCGTGCTGACGACCAAGATGTTCTGGAAATTATTCGGACAAATCGTGTCCGTCTCTCTTTCTTCATAAGGGATCTCGACTGCTTCGTACACGGCTTTGTCTAGCTCCGTTAAGCTGAGCTTGGATAGCTGCAGTCCTCCTCTCGGCCTTATAACTATCTTGTAGTCGCCTGTCGGCAGTCTTGGCATTTTGCTGGCTCTAGTTATCCGGGATATCAAATTTGCACCGCGCGTTCTAGGCATTCGGGTAGGGCTAGGGCTACCACGGCGTTCCCGGCTACCTTTCTGGGCATGTTTTCTGTTTCGAACTTCTGTCCACCCGTTTCCTGTGTCATCTTTCCGCTGGGTGACATCTTCGTCTTCCCGTCAGTGGGCATCTTCATTCTGCTGCGATAGCTCCATTGTCGATGATTACGGCTTGTATGGCGTAAACGCCGAGGCCTGGCTATTGTGAGGCCGCTCCATTCGACGCGGAGCGCCGGTCGTATGAATAATAGAGGGCTGGTTTTCGATCGAAAATCTCAAAAAATGATCGCCCACCTTAGAATATGCTCTCTTCGGATTCTCGGTGACGAGAAGAATCAAATGGTATATAAACCCGAGCGGTGTCTCGCTGTATTCGCTGCGAAATTATTCTATGAGAACGGAGCCGACGTGAAGAGCGTCCATTCACTTCGGCGACTGCAGCGACCTCCGACCTCTAGGAACCGTTTTTCTTTTTCACCAAGATGACTGGTGCTGTCCATGGGCTGCACGACTCTTCGATAACACCATTTTGCGGCATATCCTGAACCTGTTCGGCAAAAACTTTGCGCTCCGACAATGGCACTCGATAATGTTTTTGCCGAATCTAATGATCAGTGTTTGTATCAATCTTGCGCTGAGCATGAGAACACAGTAGAGACACTGTCGTTCTATATATATACCACATAAAAGCTTGATAATCATGCTGTATGTATCATGGTATATAAGTATGCATATATATAACCATAAAACCTTGATAATATACTCAATATCCTTAACTCGCTGGAATAATTGCACTTGCAAGTGACCGCCAATTTTCCCCTTATATCTTTGTTATTGGCAGCGATAGAGTTTCTGGCGGCATCGTTGTTTACATCAATCTTCATTCCTCGAGGAAGCACAACCAGTATCGGCAAACAATTCAGTGGCCGCAGCAAGGTTGCTCAATACAACACAACGACCCACTAATATACCTTTCTTAGCACACTTAACTGTGACAGGTTCGACAACAGAATCAAAGGCCAATGTGGCAGGGAGAGAAGGTGATAACACAACTGACCTGACTGACCACAGGGACACTGTGAGTTCATCAAAAATAATCCAAGGGTTTTCAGTGACCTGTAGCTAATCAACAAGGGCAGGAACCATTTCACCACCGAGAAATATTCACCTGTTTTATAGTCGACAAAAGCGCCATAGTTTTGAAGAAAGTCTGCAACATTGCATCGTGAGTGCAATGCTGCAGTACCGAAAACTCTGTTGGGAACACCTTCCCTGCCTGCATGACATAAACTGCGCAAACTCCCAGATGATGAAGTATTTTGCCACCAACATCACGGAATCTTGTTGATTTGTCTCAAGAGAACAAGACATTGCGGCCAAGGTGATCCTTGTCCTTGAAAGAAATACTCATGAGTGATACCGTCGCACCTGTGTCCAGTGGCGTACCAACTCTTTCAGGAGTGTAGAGGGGCAGACCTACCTCTCTCCTCAGCCGGGATATATAAATATATATATATATATATATATATATATATATATATATATATATATATATATACATATATATATATTGTAAGCACATTCCAAGCATTTGATCGTTCTCACTTGCACATACCCATCATCATCGTTCTCACTTGCACATACCCATCATCATCGTCCTCTCTCTTGGTGTGGTTCTGAGCGGAGCCAGACATCGCAGAATAAACGCTTCTGCTCGCCCTGCCTGCTCGCCGTACCTAGTCTGCCTGCGTCTTTCAGAGTGGTGGAGGTGCTGGGTACAATCGGCGACCAGATCGGAGCTCCAGGTGGGAAATGAACGTAGGAGGACGTCGGGATCTTACCCCGGCACTTCTTCTTTGGAGACGAGGTATATATATTTAGCGCCATATGTCATTTTTATTTATATATATATATATATATATATATATATATATATATATATATTGTAAGCACATTCCAAGCATTTGATCGTTCTCACTTGCACATACCCATCATCATCGTTCTCACTTGCACATACCCATCATCATCGTCCTCTCTCTTGGTGTGGTTCTGAGCGGAGCCAGACATCGCAGAATAAACGCTTCTGCTCGCCCTGCCTGCTCGCCGTACCTAGTCTGCCTGCGTCTTTCAATATATATATATATATATATATATATATATATATATATATATATATATATATATATATATATATATATATATACAGAGAGAGAGAGAACTTCAATGACGCGCTCGCACTTTGATAGAATTCTGCATACACAGAGGTGATGTGACACGCTTTCTTAGATACCACGAAGTTTGAAGTTCAATCCCACTTTGAAAGGCTGAGGCCGAGGAATGGCGCCCTTGGCCCAATTTGCCACTTCGTACCATCCGCAAACGAACGGTCTTACGGAGCGCCTCAACCGCACCATAACTGACATGCTTTCTCAATACGTAGCAGCTGACCACCAGGAGTGGGACGTTCATTTGTCATTTGTGACATTCGCATACAATTGATCGCGTTATGACACTGCCGGCTATACGCCATTCTATCTTCTATGCAGCCGAGAACCCACACCTAGCCTTTGACACGCTGCTGCCGTCGGTCACAGAATGTGCCGGCGAAGCCACTGCGCGAGCCGACCATGCACGCCAACTCGCCCGCAGTGATCTTCAGGCCTCACAGGAGCACCAATGGCAGCTACGATTCCCATCATCGAAATATGCACTTTTCACCGGATTCCTTTGTCCTTCTATGGTCCCCCGCTAGGCATGTAGGTCTTTCTGAAAAACTGTTGCCATGCAACGCTGGACCATACCGCGTCGTTCCCCAGGTGACTGACGTTACATAAGAGATCGTTCCAGCCGATCCAACGTAATCGTCAGCTTCGAGAGACATCGTGCACATAGCTCGACTCAAGCCTTATCACTCTCCTTCTACCGCATGCGAGTAGCTGAAGCTCCGAGACGGTGCTTCTACCACCGGGGGGTTGTGATAGAGAAGAACCGCCTTGCTTGCTTGTTCTTTTCTTTTGTGGCTCTCACCCACTAAGGGGGATTGGCCAAAGGGCCGGTGGTTAATGCAAGTCAATACCTTTGGGTTTTCTAGACTAGGGGAATATGAATACAGTGTTTTGACTGTGAAATTATTTTGGCGAAATGTAAAAAAAGAAAAAAGGTGGGAGGAGAAAAATAATAAAATTTGTTGAATATCTGAGGTGTAATCGTTATATGAAATTCTTCTGAAAGTTGAATCATCGCAGTGTATAAGAAAAAAAATAAGTGGCAGTATGGCTAGTAAAATTCGAAAGCTCATCACTGACTCAGCAAGGTATGCTTCTTGTGTTATATATGAATTTGCAGAGAGCCCCGCAGATGTTCCTGTCACTGTGTCCCAATGAAGTGGCCCCAAAAGACAAAACATTGGGAGTATCAGGAGATATTCCTAGTTTTGTGAATAAAATTTCAAAGCAGTTTTTTCTTTGATTTTTGAAATGGTGACATGTGATGAGAAAATGGTCGATGTGGTCAGGTTCGTTACAGCTTAAGCACAGAGGGGATGGCACCAGACCAGACCTGTTTAAGTAGACATTAGGAGGTGGTACACCGCAACGTAATTTTGTAATCAAGACTTCCAATTTACGCGTGGGACACCATTTATTATTCCATGTGAAGTGCAGGTGCGAGAAATCTCGATTCGGGATCGTCATTTTTGATGAGTCTTCAAGAAGGAAAAGTTTTCTAAACCTCGCTGCGGTTACATAAACTGTAGGAGGCAAGATTGACACAATCGGAAGATCAAGAGATGTCCGCGCAAGTGTGTCAGCCATCGCATTTATAAATAGACTACGATGGCCTGGCACTCATATCATGCGCCCTAGACGAATGTTTGCTGGGATTAATGCCTTAAAAGTTTCTAGTACTGCTGATGTCGGCGACGATGATAAAAATTAACACATGGAATACGAGTCAAATACTATCACAGCTGTCGAATGAATTTTACGATGAGCTAGTATAGCGGCCATTAATTCCGCTTCAAATTTTGGTGTATAATCTGGGAGGCGTAATGAAAATGACCAGAATAATCAGACAGAAAAAATACCCACACCTGCGTTCTCGCCACTTATAGATGCATGCGTTGCAATTACTATATTAGAGCCACCGCAGCCTCGCTGTATGAAAGAGAAAGACGATGTCGGTTGCTGATTGATGATTAACTGTCGCCATTTTGTTCCCCGAGCTCTGTGCATCGCATATATAATAATAAGTAAGTTACTCGTAACAATATCGTCTATGAAAAGTAGTTAAATAAATGCTTGGTTTGCTTCGACCGTGTCTACTATGTCTGTTCGTTCAGAGAGAGCGCCTGATTACGAGACCCCTGTAGGGGGTTTGTCCTATGTACGACTGACGCAGAAGCCTAGCTAATGCTCCAGCTGTACACAGTCGCACCGTGCACGATTGATGTCAATATCCGTAGCTTGAGTCATCGCAGCTACCTGGGTTCAGGTGAATAAGGCAACAGGCTAGGTTAACAAACACACTTTATTGGTATACGTTAGCTATAGAGCGCAATTGTCGCATAGAGAGACTAGAGATAACAAAAGTGTAGACGATTACACATTGGTCGTTGTCGTCCTTGGTTTGCAGCGGGTTCTGGGTTCGACCTTCTATCGTCGCCGGAGCCAGAGAGAGTGTCCGGTCGTCGATACGCAAGTTTTCTTCCCCGTTCCAGTTTCCCCTTCCCTGACGAGAATATATGCCCTTATTTAGAAAGGGTAAACCCATTCCCTGCGCCGGGAAAGAAGAATCGCGAACGCCAACCACGGCGGTGTTCCATCCCTTCGAGAGAGGCTTTATTGACTCGTGTCTCGAAGGGACAGTCATGTCCTCGCAACTAGGCTGTCGCGCTGCCGTAAAAGGGAGAGAGTGGCTGGGCGCACGTGCTGCCCCACACCACACAAGTTACAAGCAACTGAAAACAGTAACAAGTTAACGATAATGTTTTACTATTAACAAGTTACTACCCAAGACTTCGGAAATCAATGCATGTGCCAATCACAATTAGTAATCTACTCTTGAAGGTGAGGTTCAAGCGTTCTCCAAGCTTCTTTGAAAGCAAAGTTTAACTTAATTGTTTATCTCTGCAAGTGAAAAGACATAGCCTTACAAGCAATGTGCATATGTAAGAATCGCTAGAGAAAACGATTATGCAAATGCACATTTCCAGTCACGTTTGCTCATGATAAGAAATTCATTTTATGTCCTGCATTAACATAGGTAAGGCACTCGCTTTTCTGTGATTCATAAGCTAGTCAAGTGGATAATGCCTCAACACTCTGAGCTACAGGAAACAATTTTACAGCGAAAACTGTTACGAAATCAAAACTCTGGTCACGCGCGGTGCCATAGCTATGCGCCGCCACCGGTGTCCGTAACCACTGCCACATGAAAAGAAAAAAAAAACTAGTACCAAGGACACAGTGGGGCTTGAACCCAAGTCCGCTGCATGCCAATCCAGTATTCTACAACTGAGCCAAGCCATTACTTGGGACTTGTTCACAAACTTCCCTTAGGTAGGCTTGATGTCGAAAAAGGAATCGTGGTAATATGAGTACTAAAGTGCTTTAGAGCAGCAAAAGAACGAGACATCACACAATCTGAATAATAACGAGTAGGTTGTCCAATGCTTTCACCCATTACAAAGCCTTGTTCTTGATCACCTATTAACTGTGGCACATACTTGCTTGCTTGCTTGCTTGCTTGTTCCTTTATTTTGTGGCTCTCACCCACTAAGGGGGATTGGCCAAGAAGCCGGTGGTTAATGCAAGTAAATACCTATAAATTTTCTAGATTAGGGGAATATGATTACTGTGTTTTGACTGTGAAATTAATTTAGCGCAATGTTAAAAAAAGAAAAAAAGGGGGGGGGAGAAATAATAGAATTTGTTAAATATCTGTGGTGGAATTGTTATATGAAATTCTCCTGAAAGTTGAATCCTTGCAGTGTATCAGCTAAATAATAAGTGGCACATACACACCTCAGGCATAATTCTTCATCCTCCTCAGCCACTGCATGAACAAACGGTACAAAATTCGTTGCAAGTGTTTGGCGGATACCATGCTTCTCATAAGAATGACGAAGGATAGCATTGCGAATGCGAGCCTACTACCCTGAAAATAGTATTATTATTGCCATAGTGGGTACCCAGCAAGTGTGCTTGCAGCAGTTACCCAATGAGTGTTTAGAAAATGTTTTGAAAGGCCACTCTTCAAGCTTTCGCTGTGGCTGTGTTGTACCTTCCACTCAGGTCTGGCATATTTTAGTGTTTGTGAATCAAGTGTTAAAATTACTTGAAAAACGTGCAATGCAAGTTTTTACTTGATTTGTCAATGTACATTAGTTAACCCTGACTTGTTTTGTTTAGTGAATTGGCACTACACTTCTGACAGCGTATTCCGAAGGAGCCACTTAACAGAGATGCTGTAAAGTAGCAAAAAAGTACGCCCCACTTTCTTTAAAAGTTCTATTACTCTAGATATTAGCAATTGTTTGGTTGAAGCAGTCAAAACTAAGACAGCAGGCAATGCGAAGCTTTGAGGCAGTGCAGCGGCAGAGCTCGACGACTCGTGAAGATATCGGAAGGCATAAAAAAGACTGTAGCGTCAGTGTAGGCGTTGCATGAAACTTTAACAAGTGCGAAGTTTTCAGGTGGAATATCGGTTTCTTCATGCACGAACAACTTCGGCGGCTGATGAAGAGCGTCAAGTTGATTGATATGTGGGGTTTAACGTCCCAAAACCACTATATGATTATGAGAGACGCCGTAGTGGAGGGCTCCGGAAATTTAGACCACCTGGGGTTCTTTAACATGCACCCAAATCTGAGCACACAATCCTACAACATTTACGCCTCCATCGGAAATGCAGCCGCCGCAGCCGGGATTCGAACCCGCGCCCTGCAGGTCAGCAGCCGAGTACCTTAACCACTAGACCACCGCGGCGGGGCGAAGAGCGTCAAGTAATTGGACATCACAAAAGGGTGAAAACTCAACTTCAGCGCGTGCGCAGTCGATGACGGCATTATGGTGGGATAGGAAGTCCCATCTGAGGATGACATCATGCGAACATACAGCGAGGACAATAAACTCCACAGTGTAAACAATGCCTTCAATGGACACTATGCAGTGCAGGCTGTGAGAGGCGTTACTTGCTGTGCACTTGCGGTGTGGAGTGACAGTCCCGAAAGCGGCGTCGTGACTTTACGTAATACACGGCAGACATTAGCGGCAATAACAGAAACAGCGGCGCCGGTGTCTACAAGGGCGAAAGTAGAATAACCTTCAACAGTTACTGCAACCACGTTAGCAGGAGAGGGGCGAGGGCTTAGACAGTTCGAAAATGGCGCAGTTCTTGCCACTTGAACTGCGGTGCTTAGTTTTCCTGGTCAGAAGGTCTGGGCCGGCGACGCAAGGGGGAGGGTGATCGCCGACGAGGAGAGGGTGCGCGCGGCGTCACGAAGTCGGGGTCGTTAGGAGGGGCATAGCGAGGGAACGAGACCGGCGCGTATTGCGCGAAGGGTTGGCTGCCGGGTTGCGACGATCGGACATAGTCGCCGAACGTCTGAGGTCGACGGCGGCAGTAGCGGGCAACGTGTCCGGGAGTAAAGCAGGCGTAGCATATCGGTCGGTTATCGGGCGTCCTCCAAGAATTGGCTACTGGTGGTGCCGCCCAAGGTGCAGTATAAGCAGCCGGATGTGCGGGCTGTGAGTGCGAGGTGTAGGGTGGTTGCGGAAGCCTACGCACAGCGTCTGCATATGTGAACGGCGCTGCTACAGGCTGCATCACTTGCGAGCATGCGACAGGAGGAGCCACAGGCTGCGCTGCATACGTTAGGGGCACGGCTACAGGCTGCACGGCTGGCGGATAGGCGACAGGAGGGCCTACCGGCTGCGCGGCACGCTGGCAGTGGGCAAGGCTGGATAGAGGCGGCTCGTGGTGCGCAAGAGGAACAGCTTGGGCAACCTCTTCCGAAATAGCAGTGCGAAGCGGGGCAGGTAGACGGGTGGTGGTCTCGTGAGTGAAGGGAGCTAGGGAAAGTTGGCGGGCGACTTCCTCACGGACGAAGGCTCGAACTTGCTGAAGCAGCGGTGAATTGTCCAGCAGGGTCTCGAAACTGGACAGTGACTCACCACCATGCTGAGGCTGCCGAGTCAGAGTGCGTTGCTTCTTTAACTCGTCGTAGCTCTGACACAAGCTGACGACTTCGGAAACTGTGCTCAGATTTCTTGCCAAGAGCATTTGAAATGCGCCGTCGTCGATGCCCTTCAGGATGTTTTTGACCTTGTCAGATTCGGGCATGGTGTCATTCACACGTCGACAAAGGTCGACGACGTCCTCAATATAGCTGGTAAAGGTCTCGCCAGTCTGCTGAGAGCGGACGCGCAAGCGCTGTTCTGCCCTCTGCTTGCGGACAGCCGGCCGACCGAACACTTCAGCACATGACGTCTTGAAGATGCTCCATGTGGGGATGTTGTGTTTGTGGTTATTAAACCACAATTCGGCGACGCCAGTGAGATAAAATATGACGTGGCCCAGCTTGTCGGCTTCATCCCATTTATTGTTGGCGCTCACCAGTTCGTAGTGCTCGAGCCAGTCTTCGACGTCGGTCCCATCCGCACCGCTGAAGACCTCCGGCTCCCGTAGCGTAGGATGGCCAGGGCAGTTGAACTGGAGCGAAGGCGTCGATGTAGTGGCGTTGGTAGTCATGACAGGTGGTAGCGTGTGGCTTCGCAGCTCCAGGGTGTAGCAACGGGGATTAACAGCACCTTCCACCAAATGTGAGGAGGTTTATGAGCCGTTAAAGACAGCGACGAGACAGCGTGAAGAACCGTCCAGCGATCGGCCCAGCAACGAACCGAAGCACGAGCCGAGAGAGCCGGGTGTTGGCGATGCTGCTTGCTGCAGGCACATCTTCTTCTTCACAATATATATATATATATATATATATATATATATATATATATATATATATATATATATATATATATATATATATATATATATATATATATAAATTGTTGAGACGTTTATTGGCGGACGGTTGTCGACGATGCTTGACAGTGACAGTCAATGCGGGTACCGACTCTCTGCACGAGCTGCTCTTCTTCTTGCTAAAAAGGGCAACCCACTAGAAGGCGCTGGAGAGGACGACCCACTGTTCGAAGGCTTCACCACAACTACCCCGGGTACGAAGAGGGAGCCGCCTGGCGACCTAGCAGCTGATTACTATGAGCGGGTCGTGGTAGGCTTTGAGGCGCTCGACGTTGACAATGTCGCGCCCTCGACGGCGCATGTCCGAAGATGGTTCGATGGGTTCGATCAAGTAATTTACAGGGGAAGTACGTTCGACGACACGGTAGGGGCCTTCGTATTTGGGCAATTGTTTTGAAGATAGGCCAGTTGAAGTGGTAGGGATCGAGAGCCAGACGAGCGCTCCAGGGAGGAACATGGGCGCAGTAGTGCTAGTGTCAGCGCGAATGCCTTTTTGCCGCTCTTGATCATGTGCTGTAAAGGTCCTTGCGAGCTCTCGACACTCTTCAGCAAGCTTGGCTGTAGCAGAAATAGGCGCCCACTCTGACGGATCTGGCTTGTACGGAAGTATAGTGTCGATGGTGTGCGACGGGTGCCTTCCATATAATAAAAAGAAAGGTGAAAAGCCAGTAGTGCTCTGAGGGGCGGTGTTATATGCGTAGGTGACGAAGGGTAGAATGGAATCCCAATTTGTGTGATCGGCGGCGACGTACTTGGAGAGCATGTCGCCGAGCGTACGGCTGAAGCGTTCAGTAAGGCCATTCGTCTGCGGGTGGTAAGCAGCAGTTTTGCGGTGAACAACGTTGCACTCTTTGAGAATGGCTTCGACGACTTCAGACAGGAAGACGCGGCCTCGATCACTGAGCAGTTCCTGAGGTGGACCGTGTCGCAGCATGAATCGTTGGAGCAGGAAGGAGGCCACATCGCTCGCTGTAGCCGCGGGGAGAGCGGCAGTTTCGGCGTATCGCGTCAGGTGGTCCACAGCAACAATGGCCCAGCGGTTACCGGCCGACGTTAGTGGAAGTGGCCCATACAAATCAATGCCAACGCGCCCAAACGGCCTGGCAGGGCAGGGTAGAGGTTGCAGACCTACCGGCGACAGGTGCGTTGAAGTTTTGCGGCGCTGACATTCTATGCAGGAGCGAACGAATTTCTGCACATAGCGGTTCATGCCGCGCCAAAAGTACCGTTGGCGAATGCGCTGGTAAGTCTTCGATACGCCGGAGTGCGCACATTGCGGATCAGTATGAAAGAATTCGCATATGTCAGAGCGCAGACTGCGGGGTATGACTAGTAGCCACTGGCGGCCGTCACCACTGTAATTGCGTCGGTGGAGAAGGTCGTCGCGAACGGCGAAATGGTGGGCTTGACGACGCAACGCGCGAGTGGATGGAGTGGATGGATCAGTCAGCAAGTCTATCAGTGAGGCAATCCATTGATCCTTGCGCTGTTCAGTAGCGCAGGCTTCACCACAATATTGACACGTGCGGTTTTTTTGGTTTACGAAGGAAGCCGCTATCACTTTCTGTTAAGCGCAACGCAGGCCGCGTTTATCTTATATGCCACTCTGGATCGCGTTACGACGCGTGTATAAAAAACTGACACGTGCGGTTCTTTTCGTTTGCGAAGGAAGACGCTATCACTTTCTGTTAAGCGCAACGCAGGCCGCGTTTATCTTGTATGCCACTTTGGAACGCGTTACGACGCGTGTATAAAAAGCCGGCGCAGTGCGCCACTGGGGGTCTTTTTTTTCCGTCGGCCGACGACTGTTCACGCCGCTGTTGCTGTGAGTTGTGTTTGGCCCTGTTTTGCTGGGCACAAGTTCGCCCAATAAACAGTTCGCCTGACACCGCCCTGACTCCTGCGTGCTTCCTCTCAAGTGCCGCGTGTATCACAACCTCGTGACATCTGGTGGAGGTGCTTCTCTGTCCATGTACCGTACGCCCCCGTCCAGCCGTGAGCCAAGCCCAAGCCGCCAAGAGAACGACGCCGACCCGGTCGTTCGAGTGAGCCGAAGACAACAAGGACTACCGCCCGAATACCTGCCGCTCCCCGACAAGGACAAGAAAACAAAGGCTGCTACGAAGCCGGCATCCACGATGACGGAAGCAAGGTCTTCGGCAACCGTGGTCGTCAACCAGCCCAAAGAGCCGCCTACCTTCCGCGGATCGACCTACGAAGACCCGGAAAGCTGGCTTGACATTTACGACCGCGTCGCAGCCCTCAATAAGTGGGACCCGGACGACAAGCTGCGTCATGTGTATTTTTACCTGGAAGACGCCGCAAGGACTTGGTTCGAGAACCGCGAGTCAACGCTTCGAACCTGGGACGACTTCCGCGTTGCTTTCCTGCGCACCTTTGCAAGCGTCG
Organism: Rhipicephalus microplus; assembly: GCF_043290135.1. Taxonomy (NCBI): domain Eukaryota; kingdom Metazoa; phylum Arthropoda; class Arachnida; order Ixodida; family Ixodidae; genus Rhipicephalus; species Rhipicephalus microplus. Next base: position 200,621,264 of record NC_134704.1, on the reverse strand, counting down.
TGCGGAAGGAAAGAGCCGCATCACTGCTTGAAACTCGGGTGCAGCTCCCCAACGAAAACGTAACGATCTTCACGGAGGAGATGACGCGACTTTTCCGCCACGCCGACGCCGACATGTCTGAGGACAAGAAGGTTCGCCTGCTTATGCGAGGAGTGAAGCAGGAGCTCTTCGCCGGACTGATCAGAACCCCGCCAAAGACGGTACAAGAGTTCCTCTCCGAGGCTACCACCATCGAGAAGACTCTTGAAATGCGGACCAGCCAATACGATCGGCGCATGTCGCCAGACGTCGCAGAAGTCCGAGGACTCTGCCCCGACGACCTGCGCGAGACCATACGCGCTATTGTTCGTGAAGAACTGCGCCGCATGTTGCCATCGTCTCAGCCCCAAGTCGCCTCCCTCGAAGACGTAGTCCGCGAGGAACTACAGCGCTCACTGAGCGTTCCTGAACGGCCACAGCCCCAACCGGAGGCGATGACCTACGCCGCTACTGCACGACGACCTGTCGCCGCTCCTCGCCAACACCAGGACCCAACGTCTCCGCAGTTTCGTCGCCAGCCACCGCCGCCACCCCCGACGCCTTCCCGCTCGCCAGTAATCCAGCGCTCGCCGAGGAAAACTGACGTTTGGCGCACCCCGAACCACCGCCCACTATGCTACCACTGCGGCGAAGCCGGGCACACCTACCGCTACTGCCAGTACCGTGAGATGGGACTGCGTGGTTTCGACGTGAACGCGCCGCGTCCGCGCCCAGGTGAGCGACCTCGCGACATCGCCGACTACATCGCTGGATCGCAGTGGCAACAACGACGACCATCCCGTTCACCTTCGCCTGGCCGCTACGTCTCCCCGGATCGCCGCCAGTACACCGGCCCTAACCGGGGCCGATCCCCAAGCCCCTACCCGGGAAACTAAAGGCAGCAACCGATGGAGGTGCGGTTGCTGCACGACGCAATGCCGAAGATCCTCCTCCGCCGCCGCCGCTGCTGCCGATGACGACGACCACGACGCACGAACTTTCCCGACGTAGTCGCAGTACGCCGCCTGAGCAGAGTCTTTACGACAAAGCCTCGCCGCCGACGCGACATAGCAGCACCGGACCAAGCCGACGCAGCCGTGATCCGACGCCCCGACCTAACCGGAACGCCAGACGACGAACCACCGACCTCGACGTGATCATCGACGGCCACAGCGTCACCGCCCTAGTCGATACCGGCGCCGACTACTCTATCATCAGTGGTCTCTTCGCCGCTAAGCTCAAGAAGGTAAAGACTGCATGGGAAGGACCGGATATCCGAACAGCAGGGGGCCACCTTATAACACCGACTGGAACCTGCACGGCAAGAGTCACGATTCACAGCTAGACGTATTCTGTGAATTTTGTGGTCCTGCAGCAATGCTCGCGAGACGTCATTTTAGGCATGGATTTCCTGGACCAGCAAGGCGCAGTAATCGACCTAAGATCCAGGTCAATCACGCTGTCCACAGATAATGCAACGGCGTCAGACTGCAACGTCGCTCACAATGCCTTGAATGTGACAGAAGAGCAGGTAACCATCCCGCCACTGTCGAGCGTCATCATTTCCGTCGGCACCAAAGCGTCTACCAACTTACATGGTGTCATCGAAGGCGACCAGCACCTGCTCCTAAACCGTCAGATGTGCGTCGCAAGAGGCATAGCCAAGCTTCATAACGGCGAAGCCAAGGTAATGGTGACGAACTTTAGCAACGAATATAGGCACTTAAATAGGGGCACAACGGTAGCACATCTAAGCGAATTTGTGGAAGCGAGCAATGCCTTCGCCCTCACTGATTCTCAGGGAGCCGCAACGTCGACAGCAGTGTCCGCGCCCGCCTTCGACGTCAATCAAAGCCTTTCCAGGCAGCAACAAAAGGAGCTCAAAGCCTTACTCCACCAATACAAGGACTGCTTCTCGTCGTCGTCGAGGCTTCGTCAGACCCCTCTCGCGAAACATCGCGTCACCGACGAATATGCCCGTCCGCTCCGTCAGAGCCCCTACCGAGTTTCTGCACGGGAACGCGAGGCCATCAAGCAACAAGTCGACGAAATGCTGCGTGACGACATCCTTCAGCCGTCTACGAGTCCGTGGGCATCACCCGTGGTGTTGGTGAAGAAGAAGGACGGAACCCTACGTTTTTGCGTCGATTATCGTCGCCTGAACAACATCACGAAGAAAGACGTGTATCCCCTCCCACGGATAGACGATGCTCTGGACAGACTCTACAACGCCAAGTATTTTTCGTCGATGGATCTCAAAACCGGCTACTGGCAAATCGAAGTAGACGAGAGAGACCGAGAGAAGACTGCCTTCATAACACCAGACGGCCTATTCGAGTTTAAGGTCATGCCCTTTGGTCTTTGCTCGGCGCCTGCGACATTCCAACGGGTTATGGACACAGTACTCGCAGGCTTGAAGTGGCAGACTTGCCTCGTCTACTTGGACGACGTAGTCGTATTTTCTTCCAACTTCGACGAGCACCTCCGGCGCCTTGAAGCTGTTCTTCGGGTAATCAAAGCCTCGGGACTTACCCTGAAGCCAGAAAAGTGCCGCTTCGCCTACGAGGAACTATTGTTCCTTGGCCACGTTATCAGCAAGTCGGGAGTGCTCCCTGATCAACAGAAAACAGCTGCGATCGCCGACTTTCCTGCACCTACCGACAAGAAAGCAGTACGCCGATTTCTTGGCCTCTGCGCTTATTACAGGCGCTTCGTGAAGAACTTTTCGCGGATCGCCGAGCCACTGACGTACCTCACAAAGGTCGACGTCGACTTCAAATGGGAAACGCCGCAAGTCGAGGCATTTCAAGAATTAAAGCGACGCCTGCAAACGCCGCCAATACTGGCGCACTTCGATGAAGAAGCTGACACCGAAATTCACACGGACGCAAGCAGCACAGGGCTCGGCGCCGTGATCGTGCAGAGGACCGACGGACTTGAAAGGGTCATCAGTTACGCTAGCCGGTCACTTTCGAAGGCAGAAGCCAATTATTCCACGACAGAAAAGGAATGCCTTACCATCATCTGGGCTACATCAAAGTTCCGCCCCTACCTGTACGGCAGGCCTTTCAAAGTAGTGAGTGACCACCACGCCTTGTGTTGGCTAGCTAACTTGAAGGATCCATCAGGGCGCCTCGCACGGTGGAGTCTCAGACTACAAGAATTTGACATCACCGTCGTCTACAAGAGCGGACGAAAGCACTCCGACGCCGACTGCTTGTCTCGCGCCCCTGTCGATCCGCCGCCCCAGGATGACCAGGACGACGACTCTTTCCTGGGACCCATAAGTACCGACGACTACGCGGAACGCCAACGAGCTGACCCGGAGCTCAAGATCCTCATGGACTACCTGCAAGGCAAGACCGCCGACGTGCCGAAAGTATTCCGCCGAGGACTGGCTTCGTTTTTCCTGCGAAACAACGTCCTCCTGAAGAAGAACTTCTCGCCGCTCCGCGCCGACCACCTCCTCGTGGTGCCTTCAGCGTTACGTCCAGAGGTTCTGGAAGCATTACACGACGACCCGACAGCCGGACATCTTGGTGTTTCCCGCACACTGTCACGAATACAAGAGAAGTACTATTGGCCTCGCCTCGCTGCCGACGTCGCCCACTACGTAAAAACATGCAGAGACTGTCAGCGACGCAAGACGCCGACAACTAGGCCAGCCGGACTTCTGCAACCCGTCGAACCACCACAACGGCCATTCCAACAAATCGGCATGGACTTACTGGGGCCGTTCCCAACGTCAACTTCTGGCAACAAATGGATTGTCGTAGCGACTGACTACCTCACCCGCTATGCCGAAACAAGGGCCTTGCCCAAGGGCACTGCCGCCGAGGTCGCCATGTTCTTCATTGAGAACATCGTCCTCCGCCACGGAGCCCCCGAGGTCCTCATCACCGACAGAGGTACGGCCTTTACGGCTGACCTAACGCAAGCGATCTTGAGGTACAGTCAGACAAGCCACCGCCGAACCACCGCGTACCACCCACAGACGAATGGCCTCACCGAGCGTCTAAATAAGACCATCGCCGACATGCTGGCCATGTGCGTGGACGTCGAGCACAAGACGTGGGACGCCATACTCCCGTATGTAACCTTCGCGTACAACACGGCCGTGCAGGAAACGACGCAGTTTGCTCCATACAAGCTCGTCTACGGACGGAGCCCAACAACGACGCTTGACGCCATGCTACCGGTCGGCACCGACGAAGAAGACCTCGAAGTCGCCAGCTACCTGGATCGCGCTGAAGAAGCTCGACAGCTAGCCCGCCTGCGTATCAAGAGCCAACAGACGGTCGACAGGCGCCACTACAACCTTCGACGACACCACACCGAATACCAACCAGGTGACCTTGTCTGGGTCTGGACGCCGATACGACGACGGGGATTGTCTGAGAAGCTCCTGCGACGCTACTTTGGACCCTACAAGGTAGTCCGACGTCGTGGTGAACTGGACTATGAGGTCGTGCCCGATGGCTTAACGTCATCCCAACGACGCCGTGCACGACCCGAAGTCGTACACGTGGTGCGACTTAAACCTTATTACGCGCGCTGATTAGCTGTGACGCATTGTTAATGTAATTTATTGCATGTACTCTCTCTTATGTTCTGTCTTTAGCATCGGGACGATGCTTTTTCAGAGGGGGGTAGTGACACGTGCGGTTTTTTTGGTTTACGAGGGAAGACGCTATCACTTTCTGTTAAGCGCAACGCAGGCCGCGTTTATCTTGTATGCCACTCTGGAACGCGTTACGACGCGTGTATAAAAAACTGACACGTGCGGTTCTTTTCGTTTGCGAAGGAAGATGCTATCACTTTCTGTTAAGCGCAACGCAGGCCGCGTTTATCTTGTATGCCACTTTGGAACGCGTTACGACGCGTGTATAAAAAGCCGGCGCAGTGCGCCACTGGGGGTCTTTTTTTTTCCGTCGGCCGACGACTGTTCACGCCGCTGTTGCTGTGAGTTGTGTTTGGCCCTGTTTTGCTGGGCACAAGTTCGCCCAATAAACAGTTCGCCTGACACCGCCCTGACTCCTGCGTGCTTCCTCTCAAGTGCCGCGTGTATCACAACCTCGTGACAATATATATATATTGTCGCGAGCAAAACAAGACCTGCAGCCAGGAGTTCACCTGAACCCGAGCAACAATAATGTTCTCTTCCTCTTCGCAGCCCAAAACGGGTATAAGCCACAGCGGCTCGTTCGTCAATGATGGCATTACCCCCTCTCCTAAGAAGCATCGTCTCGACGCTGTACATGAAAGCAAAAAAAGATAATGAGATGAAAACTACCATGCAAGCAAAATGAATGGCGTAAGGTGGAATAACATAGTTGATTGTGGAGCCAAGAGTTAAATGAGAAATAAGAAAAATAAGAAAGAATGCAAGGGAGAGACGAATAAAGTCAGTCACTCACTGGCGATTCGCAGCGCGAAAAGTATGGTTTGAGCCGTGAAACGTGAACGACTTCAGTTCGCGGGGTAAAACGGAAACGTCTCGAAGTGCCTTCTGGGAGAACCTTGTATGTGACGTCGCTGAGACGTCGTACGACCTTGGAAGGGCTAAAGTAGCCGCGAAGAAGCTTTTCTGAAGGGCCACGTTGTTGGATAGGTGTCCACACCCAGACTTCATCACCAGGCTTGAAAATAACTTCACGGTGACGAAGATTATAGATAGTCCGGTCTGTTACACAAGTAATTCACGGAGGTCGATGACGGCGCCGTATTCACGATTGAAGTCCATTCCTAGAATGACTGGCCGAAAGCACACGCGCAATACGAGGAAAGAGCTCGCAAATGTCGACGTCCGTATACGAATGCGTGCCGTGCACATACCGGTAGGCATCACCTGATGGCCACCTGCCGTGCGCAACTGGGGCCCTTGCCATGGTGTGGTAACCTTCATCAGTTCAGATTCCAGTGTGGCACTCATTACGGAATAGTCGGCAACGGTGTCGACGAGGGCGTTAACAGCATGATTGTTGACGAAGACGGCGATTTCGGCAGAAACGGTCTTTCTGCTGTCAGAGAACACTGCAAAACCGGAATGGTCCTCGTCTGGTCGTTGCGTCGAATGAGGGTCTTTTACAGTCCACCGGGCCGCGACTTCAACCTCAGAAGTCACCGTTTCTAGTTTCCCCTGCGGGTAACCGGCTCCTGAAAGGAGCGGAAGACGATGAGGGCAAACTGGGTGACGTAGACCAGCGCGGCGACGGTGATCTCGACTGGTAGTGCTGAACAGTCGAAGATGTTCACTGGCCCGTGAGATGGGCTTCGATTTCACGGGGGCGCTCACCGTAGCGCGGGCATCGAGCATCAGGATGGAAGCCGCGGAGACCTAGTTGCCGGTATTGACAGTTCATGTATACGTGACCCGCTTCGCCGCGGTGATAGCAGAGCGGACGGTTATCCGAGGTGCGCCACGTGCTTGCCTTGCTACCACTTTGCCTTGAGGTAGACGGCAGATAGGTGGGTGTGCTCGAAAACCTTGAGCCGAGAGGCAGGCTCGAAGCAGTGGCGTGGAATGACTGCATAGCCTGGTACTTGCGCCGCGCAGCAGGATCTGTAGCCGGTGGTGCAGGGGATCGCAATGCCGCTGCGTATGTCAGGACTAGGGCCTCGGGAATCGGTGGTGCGATTGGGGTCAGGGGTATGACGGCCTGCCGGACTTCTTGTCTGATTACATCCGCGAGGGCTGACACAGGTTGATGGGATCCCACTGCCTGAAGCTCTCGCAGTTCGTCCCGAACAATACTTCGAATGAAGTCTGCGAGGGCCTGTCTCTCTCTGTCAGAGCTGATAGAGCATGTGGTGGCCGGGATCTGGCGTTCGTATTGTGACGACCGCTGCTGCAGCGTACGTTCCATGGTGGTCGCCTCACTGATGAACTGGGCGACTGTCATCGGTGGATTGCGAACGAGCCTAGCGAAAAGCTTTTCTTTTGCTACGGCATCAAATGCCGCACCTTCTTTTCCTCGGGCATTGCAGGGTCCGCGCGCTTGAAGAGCCGAAGCATGTCCTCGACAAACGTGGATACTCTTCCGTTCAGGCGCTGGTTTCTGCAGGATATGGCTTGTTCAGCCCTCTCCTTCCTCTCGGTGTTCCGATAGGCGTCACAGAGCTCACGGCTAAACTTTTGCCAAGTTGCAAAGGAGCTCTCGTGGTTCTCGTACCACGTCTTCGCAGAATCCTCCAAGTAGAAGTAAACTCGGCGCAGCTTGCAAACATCGTCTTATTCGTTGATACTGGCAACCCGATCAAAGTGGTCGAGCCAGTCATCAACATCTTCGAAGATGTCTCCATGGAACGGCTTTGGTGTCTGTGGCGCATGAAAAAGATGGGCGAGAAGAGAACCATGGGCATCGCTGGTTTGGACCGCATGGCTTGTCATCGGAGTTGCCATCTTTCTGGGTGTCGATGTGAAAGGACCAAATTCAGGGGTTAATTCACGCAGGCGGTGGCTGCTCCTTGCTCTGGGAGATGTAGCTGCCTCCACGATGGCCCACACAGCCGAAGCACACGTACCCAGCGTCTCCATCAGTGATGTCGCGAGCAAAACAAGACCTGCAGCCAGGAGTTCACCTGAACCAGAGCAACGAAAATGTTCTCTTTCTCTTCGCAGCCCAAAACGGGTATGAGCCATAGCGTCTCGTTCATCAATAGTGGCAATATATATATATATATATATATATATTGTGATGAGCGAGACAGAGAACAAGAGACAACACCCGATCCTAGGCCAGCTGTTCTTATTCTGCACTTCGTCTTCCTATGCTTCTTCCAGCTAGGTCCTCGCACCCAGAGCCCCGATTCCGCTGCTCTTAGTCATCAGTGCTCATCACACTCGGCCATGACTGAGAGTGCGTGGAGCTGCCGACAGTGCTTCAGGTGGGCGCGGTTGGCTGCATCGTGGTGGTCGGACTCTTCCACACTTGAACTTCGTGTGAAAATATTTTGGAGCAAAATCCAGTGGCCGACATTGAATGTGTCGCCGTGGTCGTTCGAAATGTCGGTTAAGACGCCGAGGTTTGCTGAGGTTTGGCGCAAACTTTGGCCGATAGCGACTCTGGGTTACGACTTTGTGTTGCTGCGGTCTATAACATCAGCCATGTTGCAACGCTTCCAGTGTGTTTTCTGACAGGCGGAATTCTGTCGCTGCGGTTGATCTCGCCCAAGGTTCGACGTGTTCGGAAGACTTGGTGATGTTAAGGCGTTTATTAGCCTGCACACATCGAGTCTACACAATGACGACAGTAACAGCCAAGCACGGACTCTCCGCGCGAGCGGCGTTCTTTTTTGGGCAGACCCACTAGAAAGCACTTGAGAGTTCGACACATTTCAGTGTTCGGCGGCTTCTCTACAATTACCCCGGGGTCGAAGCAGGAGCCGCCTGGCGACCTAACAGCTTGTCACTACGAGCGGCTCATAGTAAGCCTTCAGGCGCTCCACGTTGACTATGTCGCGCCCGCGGCGGCGCATGTCCGAAGATTGTTCAATTGGCTCGATAAGATAGTTGACCGGAGATGTGTGCTCGATCACACGGTAGGGACCTTCATATTTCGGGAGTAGTTTGGAAGAAAGGCCAGCTACAGAGGTCGAGATTGAGAGCCATACAAGGGAACCAGGAAGGAACGTGGGCTCAGAAGTGGCGGAGCCATCACGAATACTCTTCTGCCGCTCTTGCTCATGCGTCGTAACAGTCTTCGCAAGCTCGCGACACTCTTCAGCAAGCCTGGCTGTCTCGGAAATAGGTGCACACTCAGATGGATCCGGCGTGTACGGGAGTATCGTGTCGGTGGTGTGTGACAGCTGCCTTCTGTACAGCAAAAAGAAAGGTGACAAACCAGTCGTGCTCTGAGAGCGGTGTTGTAGGCGTAGGTGACGAAGGGCAGTATGGTATCCCGATTCGTGTGGTTGGCGGCGACGTACATCGACAGCATGTCGCCGAAGGTGCGGTTAAAGCGTTCGATCAGGCCATTCATCTGCGGGTGGTAAGCAGTAGTTTTGCGATGGACAGAATGGCACTCAGTGAGAATGGCGTCGACGACTTCTGACAAGAAGACACGGCCTCGATCGCTGAGAAGCTCCTGGCTTGGACCGTGGCGCAGTATGAATAGATGTAGTAGGAAGGACGCAACATCACGCGCAGTAGCCACAGGTAGAGTGGCGCTTTCGGCGTATCGCGTTAAATGTTCTACGGCGACGATGGCCCAGCGGTTGCCAGTGGACGTCAGACGGAGTGGTCCATACAAATTGATACCTATGCGCCCAAACTGACGGTCAGGGAGGGGTAACGGTTGAAGACCGGCTGGTGACATGTGTGCGGACGGTTTGCGGCGTTGGCATGCGAGACAGGAGCGAACGAACTGCTGGACGTAGCGGTACATCCCGCGCCAGAAGTAGCGTTGTCTAATGCGACGGTACGTTTTTAATACCCCAGCGTGCGCGCACTGTGGATCAGAATGGAAGGATCGACATATCTCCGACCGCAGACTGCGGGGTATCACGAGTAGCTACTGCCGGCCATCGGCATCGTAATTGCGCCGGTGTAGGAGGCCGTCACGAATGGCGAAATGGGGAGCTCGGCGACGCAAGGCACGCGTGGATGGTGTTGCGGACGGATCAGAGAGCAAGTCGATCAGTTGGGCGATCCAATTATCCTTTCGCTGTTCGGTAGCGATGATGTCAACATCAATGGCAGAAACAGCAACCGTGTATACTGAGCAGAGCACGTCAGCTTCAGGAAGAGGGGAGCGCAAGAGGGCGTCGGTGTCAGCATGCTGGCGTCCGTTGTGGTAGAGCACGCGGATGTCGTAGTCTTGTGAGCGAAGAGCCCAACGGGCGAGGCGGCCTGAGGGATCCTTCAATGATGACCGCCAGCATAGTGCATGATGGTCGGTGACGACATTGAATGGGCGACCATACATATAAGGTCGAAACTTTGTAAGAGCCCAGACGATCGCCAGGCACTCTTTTTCCGTGACGGTGTAGATTGACCACATTCATACTATCAATCAGGTAATAGAGAAATGCTCAGAGTATAACCAACCACTATACATAGCCTTCATAGATTACGAGAAGGCGTTTGATTCAGTAGAAATATCAGCCGTCATGCAAACACTGCGGAATCAGGGCGTAGATAAAGTATATATAAACATTCTGGAAGAAATCTACAGGGGATCAACTGCTACCATAGTGCTTCATAGAGAAAGCAACAGAATACCAATCAAGAAGGGTGTAAGGCAGGGGGACACAATTTCCCCAATGCTGTTTACCGCGTGCTTACAGGAGGTTTTCAGAAGCCTAGAATGGGAACAGTTAGGGATAAGAGTCAATGGCGAATACCTTAGTAACCTGCGCTTCGCCGATGACATTGCATTGCTGAGTAACTCGGGGGACGAATTGCAACTCATGATTACGGAGTTAGACAAGGAGAGCAGAAAAGTGGGTCTTAAAATTAATCTGCAGAAAACGAAAGTAATGTACAACAACCTCGGCAAAGAGCAGCGCTTCGAGATAGGTAATAGTGCACTTGAAGTTGTAAAAGACTATGTCTACTTAGGGCAGGTAATAACCGCAGAGCCGAACGACGAGATTGAAGTAACTAGAAGAATAAGAATGGGGTGGAGCACATTCGGCAAGCACTCTCAAATTATGACAGGTAGATTGCCACTATCCCTCAAGAGGAAGGTATATAACAGCTGTATCTTGCCGGTACGGATGAAGGACTTTAGGTCTGCCAGCAGCGCCACCTGATCGCATCTCGCCTCCAAGCCAGCAAGCCCTGCTTCTCTTGGTGTAGAGCGACGGGTCATAGAACGATGCCGGCGGAGCTCGTCGTAGCTATGGCACAGCGTGATGACCTCGGCTACTGTGCCTGGGTTTTTGGCTAGCAGCATCGTAAAGGCATCATCGTCAATGCCCTTCATGACGTTCCGGATCTTGTCTGATTCGCACATGCTGTCGTTAGATTTCTTGCACAGGTCCAGGACATCTTCAATGTAACTGGTGAATGACTCACCAGCCTTCTGAGCACGCTCACGTAAGCGCTGCTCAGCTTGCAGCTTGCGAACAGCAGGGCGGCCGAAGACGTTGATGATTGCGGTCTTAAAATCGAACCAGATGGCAAAATTGGACGCGTGGTTGTTGTACCACAAACTGGCAACACCCGTAAGGTATAATACCAAGTTGGTCAGCTTGCCGTCCTCGTCCCATTTGTTGGGGACGCTCACGCGCTCGTAAAGAGCGAGCCAGTCCTCCACGTCAGTGCCATCAGCGTCAGTGAAGATGGGTGGATCGCGGATCCTGGGGACACCGGGACAAGGGGGTGGCATGGGAAGAGGCGTTTGCTGAGAGGCGTCGTGGGACATGGTAGATTGCAGGGTACGTGAGCGTAGTTCCAAGGGTATCGAAGGGGATCGTAGCACTCTCCACCAACTTTTTATGGCGTTTATTAGCCGGCACACAGCGAGTATACAAAATGGCGACAGTAACAAACAAGCATGGACTCTCCGCGCGAGCGGCATTCTTTTTGGGTACACCCACTAGAAAGCACTCGAGAGATCGACCCATTTCAGTGTTCGGCGGCTTCTCTACAGTGAAAACAGTTCTGGCGGGTGGCATTGTCTTCCTCGCCTTGGTCGGACCCGTCTAGGCTATGACTTGGAACGCTGAGGCTGTTTTTGCTGCCTTGGTCGGCCACAGTGTCGTTGTTGACGTTGGGCATTGGCATTCGCTCGCACCTTGGTCGATGAAGACACGGGGGTAGGAAACTGGGTGCACCTCGGTGGTCTGCCGTGTTAGGAATTTTGCTCTGTCGAGATGGTAGCGGTGGCGAAGAGCGGCGGGCCGTCCAGCGGACTTCGATGAAGCCTTAGCCCGAAGGTGAAACAGGGAGGCAATCCGTTTGGAAAACAGCAACAAAAGTAGCGTTTACTATCGCAGGTTTTCGTTTTACAGAGCCAGCCAGCACGACAACGTCGGCTGGGGCAAAATCTCCTCTAACATGGGGCCGGCACGGCCTTAAATGGCGTTTTTGGACTCGTCTGCGAGACCAGTTCTTCGGAACGGCACAGTGGCTCGGAGGGGAGACGTAGCCCTACCCGGAACTGCAAAGTGGTTCGGCGGAGGAAACCACGTTATCCCCGGACTGCACGGTTCTCCTGCACAGAAGGCGGCGCTGGGAGGGGGGGGGGAGACAGTTCGTCGAAACAGGGCTAGATCTTGCGAGACGTGCTCCCGAACGAAGAACATGTCTGTGGCACAACAGCACCCCCGCCGCCAGACAATGCATCCGGAGTTTTGAGCCGTCAGCGCGGCTCGGAAGGAGGGATGCTGGTTGACCATCGGTAGCCGTTCCGCTCTCTCCGTCCGTTGAGACTTCCATAGGCCTGCAGAGGTTCACTGGAACGACGGAGTCGAACACAAAGCCGAACCACTCTGGCCAAAGCAAGCACCCTCCAAATGCTGATCGAATCGCCAGACCAGCAGAAACCAAACGTTTCCTCGAGATTACGCTGGGCTAACAATTAGCATCACGAGCAACGTATCTGAGGAGCAATACATAATGTGGACACTCCTTTACAGTGCATGAAACTGCTAAACCAAACCGAATTTTTTTTTTCGTGAGCGATTCTCGATTGTGACCCGGGCAGATTAGGGACGATCGAAGCTGCCGAGGTCAACTCAATTTGGCCCCGAATCTACAATTTAGAATACCAAGAGTTTTCGAATCACGCACATTTGCGTCGCCTGCAAGCATAAGATTGTCAAACTTGACAAAGTTCGTCCTCCTCAAGCTCTCACTTCAATGCGCGCAGCCAATGATCATCAAAACAAGAGATAACACGCTCGATAAGGTAAGAAAGTAACACTAAATTTCAAACTTGCGCGCGTTACACAAAACAAAGTGAAAATTAACCTACACTGACATGCTTACCAACACGTAGTGCCAAACAAAGAAGGTATTTTAAACAGGGCTTTTACTCAGCCTTCTCTGTTAAAATAAAGCACATTAACTGTTACCTTTCGAGATATAAGGAAAACAAAAGTAATGAACCAAACATATCAATAATATCTGCTTCTGTGACGACAAGAAAAGTAAAACTTACAAAAATTTAGACGCATTCCTTGCTCATCGGCGGACGACAAAACCAGAAAAAGTTGTTCTCAAAATTAAATACAAAAAATACACTCTTCGTATTAGCGAGGCGGCACTCTCTCAAGCGAACTCTGGGGAGTCGCGCACTCCACAGCTTCTGAGGGTTGCGGTCTGGACAAAAGGACGACAAATCGACCTGTTCGCCGAACTCAGTAGCAGCGACTTTTGACCCGCAGCCCCTGAACTCGAAGAAAGGGGCATCTGCACTGCATCGCTTACGCCGCCCGTTCGACCAGTAACCCCCTCGCCACGGTGGCGAACTACAGCCTTTGTTACAACTCAGAGGTACGCGATGTTTCCTCTCGTGGTTGCCTCTATGCGGCTTCAAAATTTGTAAGGCCAGGCGAAGACCTCGGCGTCCGAATTTTCCCGAAAGCCGGTTTTTCTGAACACGCTGTCCGCCAAATCTTGATGTGCGTGACAATCTGCGCTTCAAACATTTCATGGGGTGCCCTTTCGTCCGCCTAGCCTTGAACCTGGCGTCTCGAATGAAGACGTCACGGCGCTTAACAGCGGCTCTAGCGCACGTGGCGCGCGTCGTCTTTACCACGTTACGCTTACGCAGATTCCTCCTTTTGACGGAATGGCTAGGATTGCCGGCTGTTTCGACACACCTAATTTCAAGTGCGCTGCCTTTGACAGGCACTACCAAGACTCTAGACTGGTTAGCTAGCCTTTCTTCGGGCCCGTTGCTAGCTGCCTCTGCTTGCGACAGAACGGGATTCCCGATGCCATCAAAGCCAACCAACCCGCATAGAGAGCTTTTGATGTGTGAGGGTCTATCGCTGTCGTGGATAGCCCTAATTCTCTGGCCTTTGAACTTGGCCTCATGCTCTCTTTGACGCGATTCATTCTGTAGCGCTTTATCTCGCGCATTCTGCTCAATATTTTGTCGACATGCGTCAACTTCTAGCGCCTTGCGATGCGACTCGTCGTCAAGCTCTTTTTCACGCGATGCATCTTGATCATGAGCGCTGCGAAGCGGCTCCGTCTCTAGCGTTTTACGATGCGCTTCGGCGTTCTTAGCTGTGCGATGGGCCTCGGCCCCTAACTCCTCGCGATGTACCTCAGCGTCTGGCTCTGTCCGACGCACTTCGGCGTCCTGCATTTTGTGACGGGCCTCAACGTCAGATACCTCGTGACTTTCCTCAGCGCCCCGCTTTCTCTGACGCACTTCAGCGGCTTGCGCATAGCAACGAGCCTCGGCGTCTTGCGCTTTGCATCTGTCCTTCTCATCTAATACTTTCCAGTGAGCGACATCATGAAGCGCCACGTGGCGGGCCTCAGCCTCCATCGTTTCACGTCGCGCCTCATCCTCACGCTCTTTTCGGCAGGCGTCTACCTTTAGCGCCCTTCGACGCGCTTCAGCGCTGTCTCTATCGCTCCGACTTTCCCAGTCAGCAGGACTCGAAAGAAAAAAATATCTTATCAAGGCATATCTAGCGTGACTGAAGTCTCCTGCTTCCTCGAAGGGTAAGCAATTCAAAACATGCGCGATCTTGCGCGGCAACAGCGTGGCGAGCTTCTCCACCCAAAGGTCGCGGCTAACACCAACATTACAGCAGACAACTTCAAAATCATCAAGAAAATGCGCGATGTTCTCGCCTGTCTGAAAGTTGTGGAGCTGGTGTTTAGCTCGCTCCCATTTAAGTGCTTGAATTTGAAGATCGAGCTCTTTCATTCTGAGAGCGTGCTCTCTCCTTTTTCGGCACTCTTCGGCCTTCCACTGTTCGTGCCTTTGAGCTTCGAGCTCTTCGGCCTTCTGCTGTTCGCGCCTTTGAGCTTCGAGCTCTTCGCGGCTTTTCTCGGCCTTCTGCTTTTGCTCACAAATGAGCTCCCAAAACTCGTCAGCTTCCTCGGCCGTCACATTCTCGGCCCGCATCACCTCGAGAATCGCTTCCCTTGTTTTAGCGGGCCCGGCGGAAATCCCCATGGCTCCACAAATTTCAAGGAGGTCCTGCAACAGGTACTGCTCCATCGCGATCTCGTCCCTCGTGATGCTCTACTACTGATATTCACCGAACTAATCTCGTGGTTTAAAGTAGGTGAATATTTAAATTACAACTAAAAAAACACAAAACGCTCTCCTAACATCTGCCTGTGCTAGAGAGGTCTGGCGAAATGAACAGTAAACGTTGGGCACTCACCCAACCAAAGTAGCCAACGATGGTCCAACTCGTGGCTGCCGTCGAACAGTATCAGGCCTTCAGGGATCCGGTCCAACTTGCCAATGTTGAGATCCGGGGTTGCTTGTCCCAGCTTGCCGAACGATGAGAACAGAGTAGCGTATCGCAGCGTAGCCAAACGCTATCACGGCGGTCGTCCTCGTGCTCGGAGATCCGATCCAACTTTTCAGCCGTTGAGATCGGGGTAGCGGGTCCCAGAGCAGCAAAACGTTGAGGACAGGGGTCTGATCCGGCGTGCCAAACGTAGGATATCGTATCCCGAAGCTGCCAACCACTGTTAGGAATTTTGCTCTGTCGAGATGGTAGCGGTGGCGAAGAGCGGCGGGCCGTCCAGCGGACTTCGATGAAGCCTTAGCCCGAAGGTGAAACAGGGAGGCAATCCGTTTGGAAAACAGCAACAAAAGTAGCGTTTACTATCGCAAATTGTCGTTTTACAGAGCCAGCCAGCACGACAACGTCGGCTGGGGCAAAATCTCCTCTAACATGGGGCCGGCACGGCCTTAAATGGCGTTTTTGGACTCGTCTGCGAGACCAGTTCTTCGGAACGGCACAGTGGCTCGGAGGGCAGACGTAGCCCTACCCGGAACTGCAAAGTGGTTCGGCGGAGGAAACCACGTTATCCCCGGACTGCACGGTTCTCCTGCACAGAAGGCGGCGCTGGGAGGGGGGGGGGGAGACAGTTCGTCGAAACAGGGCTAGATCTTGCGAGACGTGCTCCCGAACGAAGAACATGTCTGTGGCACAACAGCCGTTACGACGCTGTAACATGGTGTAGAGATTTGGTGGGCGACCGTGGGTGTGTTGGAGCAGTCGTTGCATGCCGAGAACACATTTATGTCGTCTGAGTGGGGTGGTGTGGTTTTTATGCGGATTTGAATGCCGAGCCGGAAAATGCTTGCGCGACAGAGGGTGAGGGTGAGCGCTCACAGGCCACTGGACAAAATCATGATGCGACGTTCCCGCAGCTTCCTTGCAGTTATCACTCATGTTTTGACCGAGCTGGTCATGGCCTGAACAATTAGGGGCGATTTCCATGGTGACGACTTCATGGGGGTCTGCGCGACGTTCCGGTTGTACGTTGGGAGTCCGAATGGCGTGCTTGTCGTCGTCGGCAAGATCATACATCATGTTGCCAGAAAGGCCGATGCTGGCTCTATCTGCCTGGAACGCATCGATGTAGCTCACACGCTCGGCCAATGACTGCAGATGTCGTACACACTGGTCCAAGATTGTCTCCTTGCTATCCACGGTTGTCTCCAATAGCTCTGTCTTGGAAATGGCATTGGTTGCTGGTGGGGAAGTTCGTGAGATGGTTCCCGGTGTGGAACCTGGCACAGAAAGAGCAACGCCTGCCTTGGAGCCTGTTTCACTGTACCCTGTGGAGCGTTCAGCCAGGAGGTCATCAAAGCGTATGCAGGGTACAGCGGCACATTCGTGGTGGTTCAGTGTGGGTATGTCGTTTGAGTGACGTCTTTCACGAGGCCCGTCTTCGATAGTGGTCTTTGGCTGAGCTGAACTTGAATTGAACGACGGCACAGAGTCCGAAAGCTCAAGTGAACTGCAACGCCTAACTGCAACCTGGAGACGGAAACCCTCTTGCGCCTTATCCTCGGTAGTCGTCAGGTTGAACTTTGCGGTGGAAGGGAGATCAGAGAGCGTCCGGCCGAAGGCAGCTATGAGCTTGGAGCTCCACTCCGCCCAAGACTGCTGCTTGAAGCCTTCATACCGGTGCCACGCCGCTGCACCTGCCCGAAGACGGTCTACAGCCACGGTCCATTTTTGATTTTCTGTCCAGGCTTCGCGCATTGCTATCGCGTTGGCGGTTGCCACCAAGCTGTCGGCGTCGTTCCTGATCCCGTGGAATTCCGGTAGTTCACAGACGGCTGGTGATTGTGAGGTGGAAGGTGGCAACGCAGAGATCACCGACGAGAAGCAGTCGAGCTGGTGTGAGAGCTCGATCAGAGAAGACCGAAGCTCCCTGCGTTGCCCCGGTGTGCTTGCCTCAAGGTCGTATGAGGCAGCTACATCCAACACTGCGTTAATGTCCCACAATGCTGGCAACATTGTAGGAGCTCACTCGGCGATCAACGCTGTTAGTTCGCTAGTCTCGATGCGGAGTAGCACGATGGTACGCCGCAGGTCCGCGTTGCTGTCGGGCGTTAAGCCTGAAGAGTCAGTGGTCCTGCTCGTTGAGTAAGTAGCAATTGCGGCACTCACCCCGATGAGGCCGACGAGCAGGAAAGCCTGGACGGCGTTCCGTGGAGGGTCGTTTGTTGAAAGAGTACCGCAACGGGAATGTAGGCCATGGGAAACGTGAGCGGCATTCCCAAAGGACAGGAGCCGGTGCGGATCCCTGCCGCGAAATGGTAGCAGGGTGTCAGTAAGGTCATGTCTCACAACCCCAGGGGATGCCTGGACGCCGTCCACTGGTGGTTAAAAGGGTAGCTGAAGCGGCGGGTGGGACCCCATTGCCAAGGAAGCGTGAACGGCGTTCCTCGATGGAGAAGGCCGCGCTGCCGACGAACCACGAAGACACGTACCGGTGGATTCCCGCAGAGGGTTCACTTGTCGGCTTTCGCTGACGGCAGAATCTATAGCCAAGGACGCGTGGACGGCGTCTCTTGTGAAATGGTACCGGTAACGGGTACTGCAGCCGCCGAGGAAGCCTTGACGCCGTCCTCAAGCGGCGCTTGTCGCAGCTGTCCTGGATGAAGAAGCCGGGACGTAAGCCTTCTTTTTCGTCGACTGCGCCATTGTGATGAGCGAGACAGAGAACAAGAGACATCACCCGATCCTGGGCCAGCTGTTCTTATTATGCACTTCGTCTTCCTCTGCATCTTCCAGCTAGCTCCTCGCACCCAGAGCCCCGATTCCACTACTCTTAGTCATCAGTGCTTATCACAATATATATATATATATATATATATATATATATATATATATATATATATATATATTGTTATGGCATTTATTAGCCGGCACACAGCGAGTATACAAAATGGCGACAGTAACGGCCAAGCACGGACTCTCCGCGCGAGCGGCGTTCTTTTTGGGTAGACCCACTAGAAAGCACTTGAAAGTTCGACCATTTTCAGTGTTCGGCGGCTTCTCTACAATTACCCCGGGGTCGAAGAGGGAGCCGCCTGGCGACCTAACAGCTTGTCACTACGAGCGGGTCATAGTAAGCCTTCAGGCACTCCACGTTGACTATGTCACGCCCACGACGGCGCATGTCCGAAGATTGTTCAACGGGTTCAATCAAATAGTTGACTGGAGATGTGCGCTTGATCACACAGTAGGGACCTTCATATTTCGGGAGTAGTTTGGAAGAAAGGCCAGCTACCTATGTCGGGATTGAGAGCCATACAAGGGAACCGCGAAGGAACGTGGGCTCAGAAGTGGCGGAGCCATCACGAATACTCTTCTGCCGCTCTTGCTCATGCGTCGTAAACATCCTGGCAAGCTCGCGACACTCTTCAGCAAGCCTGGCTATCTCGGAAATAGGTGCACACTCAGATGGATCCGTCGTGTACGGGAGTATCGTGTCGATGGTGTCTGACGGCTGCCTTCCGTACAGCAAGAAGAAAGGTGAAAAACCGGTCGAGCTCTGAGGGGCGGTGTTGTAGGCGTAGGTGACGAAGGGCAGTATAGTATCCCAATTCGTGTGGTTGGCGGCGACGTACATCGACAGCATGTCGCCGAGGGTGCGGTTAAAGCATTTGGTCAGACCATTCGTCTGCGGGTGGTAAGCAGTAGTTTTGCGGTGGACAAAATGGCACTCAGTGAGAATGGCGTCGACGTCGTCTGACAAGAAGACACGGCCTCGATTGCTGAGAAGCTCCTGGGGTGGACCGTGGCGCAGTATGAATCGATGCAGTAGGAAGAACGCAACATCACGCGCAGTAGCATCAGGGAGAGTGGCGGGTGCGGCGTATCGCGTTAAATGATCTACGGCGACGATAGCCCAGCAGTGGCCATTGGACGTCAGAGGGAGTGGTCCATACAAATTTATACCTATGCGCCCAAACGGACGGTCAGGGCAAAGGAACGGTTGCAGACCGGCCGGTGACATGTGTGCGGACGGTTTGCGGCGTTGGCAAGCGAGACAAGAGCGAACGAACTGCTAGACGTAGCCGCACATCCCGCGCCAGAAGTAGCGTTGTCTAATCCGATGGTAGGTTTTGAATACCCCAGAGTGCGCGTATTGTAGATCCAAATGGAAGGATTTACATATCTCCGACCGAAGCCTGCGGGGTATCACGAGTAGCCACGGCCGGCCATCGGAGTCGTAATTGCGTCGGTGTAGGAGGCCGTCACGAATCGCGAAATGGTGAGCTCGACGACGCAAGGCACGCGTGGATGGCGTTGCGGACGGATCAGAGAGCAAGTCGATCAGTTGGGCGATCCAATTATCCTTTCGCTGTTCGGTAGCGATGATGTCAACATCAATGGCAGAAACAGCAACCGAGGATACTGAGCAGAGCACGTCAGCTTCAGGCAGAGGGGAGCGCGAGAGGGCGTCGGCGTCAGCATGTTTGCGTCCGTTGCGGTAGAGCACGCGGATTTCGTAGTCTTGTAAGCGAAGAGACTAACGGGCGAGGCGGCCTGAGGGATCCTTCAATGATGAGAGCCAGCATAGTGCATGATGGTCGGTGACGACATCGAATGGGCGACCATGCAAATAAGGTCGAAACTTTGTAAGGGCCCAGACGATCGCCAGGCACTCTTTTTTCGTGACGGTGTAGTTTGTCTCAGCTCTCGTGAGCGTACGGCTTGCATATGCCTCGACATAATCAGGGAACCCGGGTTTGCGCTGCGCCAGGACAACGCCGAGGCCTACAAGACTGGCGTCCGTGTGCACCTCCGTTGGGGCCGCAGGGTCATAGTGGCGGAGAATGGGAGGAGACGTCAACAAATAGCGGAGCTTAAAGAACGCGTCGTCGCACTCTGATGAGAACGAATTCAGGGGCCCGTTAATTCTAAGGAGCTTCGTCAGCGGTGATATGATCGTGGCAAAATTTCGTATGAAGCGTCGGAAGTATGAGCACAGGCCCACGAAACTACGCAGTTCTTTGACGAACGCAGCTTTTGGGAATTCGGCCACGGTCCGAAGCTTGGCTGGGTCAGAAAGAATGCGAATGCCATAATTGAACACGACGTACCCGAGGATGGTGAGTTGGCGTGCTGCAAAGCGACACTTCAGATTTAGTTGCAAGCCGGCATTGCTCACACGTGCGAAAACTTCTTTTAGACGTTGGAGATGGGTGGAGAAGTCTGGAGCGAAGACAACAACGTCATCAAGGTAACACAAGCACGTGTGCCATTTCAACTTGCGCAGAACGGTGTCCATCATGCGCTCAATGTTGCAGGTGCATTACACAGACCAAACGGCATGACGTTGAATTCGTACAAGCCGTCGGGTGTGATGAAGGCAGTCTTCGGTCGAGCGTCATCAGCCAGGGGTACTTGCCAGTACCCCGAGCGCAGATCGAGAGAAGAAAAACATTTGCCTCCATGAAGACTTTCGATTGGGTAATCGATGCGCGGCAGTGGGTACTCATCCTTACGAGTGATCTTATTGAGCCGTCTGTAGTCTACACATAACCGCAAAGAACCATCTTTCTTCGCAACAAGGACAACGGGAGACGCCCATGGACTGTTCGACAGCCGAATGACGTCACGTCGGAGCATATCGTCAACCTGCTCGTTAATTTCCCGGCGTTCAGCTGGCGACAGGCGGTATGGACGTTGCCCGTATGATGGATGGGCACCAGTGTCGATACGATGCGTAACAGTGGACGCGCGACCGAGAGAACTTCGCCCGACATCGAAAGAAGAACGGTATTCTTGCAACACGTCTAGAAGCTGGGAACGCTGTACCGACGTAAGGTTGTTATCAATGTATGGGCCAAATACATCAGGAGATAATGGGTCAGAAGTAGAAACAGCACTGATGGTACACGAATCGGGACAACGTGAGTCTTCGGGTACGTCTAGGACTTGTGCGTCGTCGACTGGTTTCACTCTGCCGAGACATTCGTCTCGAACCATGGTAACACTTTACGGGGATGGGTTGGTCACGAAAATAGCGGCGTTGCACTTGGTGATTTGCTCAGTCGCGAAAGGTACTAGCAACCTTTCCCTTCTGGGAGCACGGTCGGATGGCGAAACAAGCGCAATTGTGTCGGAGAGACCGGTGCAGTAGACGGATACACCCATCCTCGAGCTTGGAGGCACTATAGTATCGTCTTTCACGAGAATCTTGCTCACTGTCGAGGAACCGTCTTCTGGCGTCAAATGGCCCCGCCGCGGTGGTCTAGTGGCTAAGGTACTCGGCTGCTGACCCGCAGGTCGCGGGTTCGAATCCCGGCAACGGCATTACTGGTGGGGTGTAATCTGGGTTACTGCAATTTCTTATAGTATTAAAGTCGTGGTGGTCCCGGCTACTGCACAGATCTCTGTAAAACTCCTCCGCTATTTTAGCAATCCTATCCATATTAGTATTTATTTTGCCTTATTTGTTCCTTAGTGCATACATCCGATTTTCCTCGAAACTTTCCCCTTTACTGCGTTGACGCTTCCTCCGTTTTTCAGAGCGTGTTCAATTCTCTCTATGTTATACCTTCCTACCTCGCTCACTATACGCCTATTATTCAACTTCGAAAGCTCTGCCAGTTCTATTTTGTCTATTGTACTTGAGACTTTCATCATTTGACGTTTCTTAATGAGATTCTTTGTTTCCAGGGAAAGCTTGCCAGTGTCCTGTTTAACTGCCCTGCCTCCAACTTCCACTGCACACTCCGTAATGATACTCGTCAGATTATCATTCATTGTATCTGCGTTAAGGTTGGTTTCCTCAGGAAGAGCCGAGTACCTGTTCTTAAGCGAGACTCTGAATTTCTGTACTTTCCCTCTCAGTGCTAGCTCATTGATTGGCCTCTTGCGTATCAGTTTCTGTCGTTCCTTCTTCAAGTCTAGGCGAATTCCGGACCGTACCATTCTATGGTCACTGCATCGTACCTTACCAACCATTTCCACATCTTGCACAATGTCTGGGTTTTCACTCATTAAAAAGTATATTTCGTTCTTATTTTCGCCATTAGGGCTACTCCATGTCCACTTGCGGTTTCCTCGTTTTCGGTAGAAGGTATTCAAAATCCGTAAATTATTGCGTTTTGCGAATTCTACTAGTAGCTCTCCTCTGCCGTTTCTAGTACCGTTGCCATAATCTCCTACTGCCTGGTTACCAGCCTCTTTCTTCTCTACCTTTGCATTAAACTCTTCCAGCAGTATAGTATACTGTGTTTTTACCTTACTCATTGCCGATTCCACGTCTTCATAGAAGCTTTCAACTGAAGCGTGATCATGGCTAGATGTAGCCGCGTAAGCCTGTACCACCTTCATCTTGTATCTCTTATTCAGTTCATTTACGATACCTACCACCCTTTCATTAATGCTATAGTATTCCTCCATGTTACTAGCTATGTTTTTGTGAATTAGGAGCCCCACTCCCAATTTTCTTCTGTCAGCCAAGCCCCGATAGAAAAGAGCGGGCCCATTCTGTAGCACCCTATATGCCTCATCTGTCCTCCTAACCTCACTGAGCCCTGTTATATCCCATTTAACACCCTCTAGCTCCTCGAATAGTACAGCTAGACTTCTCTCACTAGATAAGGTTCTAGCGTTAAACGTTGCCAAGTTCAGGTTTCAATGGTGGCCTGTCCAGATCCAGAGATTCTTAGCACCCTCTGCTGCGTTGCAGATCTGACCACCGCCGTGGTCAGTTGCTTCGTAGCTGCTGGGGACTGAGGGCCGTGAGTTAATTGACGTATGCATGTAGGAAGTAGTGGCCAGATACTACACCAGGGTGGCCAATCCTTCTCTGGTGAGGGAGTGCGTTACTGGCGGTGGTTACCGGTGAGGCCGCACCCCAGGCCTCTTAATACAGTTCCTTACCACGCGGATTTTTTTTTTTATTCCGGTTGGGAAATGTACGGCAACGGGGAATGCTCTGACCACTATGCCATCGCCGCACCGTGCAAAGAACATTTATCAGCAAACACCAAAATATTCTATAATCGGAGTTCTTGACCTTCCTTACTAAGCATGTTCAATTTAACCAGTTTCCTGCATACATGCTGGAAATGCCCTACTTAATCTGCACCTCGAGCTACATCGTCTATAGTACACAAAAGCCATCATACTTATTTAGTAAGCCAAAGTGCTCTCCCCGCTGTCTATTTTTTTCACCTTTGCGCAAGTGGATGCACGCTGCACCTTCATTTATGACGCAATTGTTATTATGGGTTACACAAAACCGCATTTAAAGGTCACATATTGTGACTTCAGTAGTGCAGACACAATCTGCAATCAACATAAGATCCCCCTTGATAATTTATTGTATCATACACATAACGTGCACTGGTACAAAAACGCGCATAAAGATGTCCACTCGCTATCACAGTTTTACAGTTTCATTTGTCTGTCCGCAACAACCCTGCGTACGCAGGCTGCCAATGAACATTGCTCACGTGCGCAGATCTATAAATAAGGCCCCCTACAATGGTCACTTCCGGCATGGAGCCAACGAAGCCTCTGCGTGAGCGCAACCCACAAAGGAAGAAAACAGCTCCAAAGATGCACACATTTTCTCGAACGCAAAAATATTGTACACGCAACGCAGTCCATGAGAAGGCGAGGCACAGAGGAGGCGCTGTCGCCAGTGTTGCGCTGAGGTGTCTGAGGTGCCAACGCAATGGCGAGCCCCGGCACCCGCCTACCCCGCTAATGCGGTGAGCAGTCACTTGGTGCAATGGCATGAACAAAGCGGCCGCGCTGCGTTGCCTAGCCATGTTTTGGTTCATGTTCTAACGGGCGATGATAGCGGTGGCAGTGTAGTTTGCCGTATTACTGAAGCTATCTGGAGCGTCTGCACTTGGCACCCATGACTCAATACCTTCTAAAGCGTGTAACTGCGTGTTTCGACTGCTTTTAACACATTACTGAGATTTAAATTGTGTCTCGACGCCTGCTACATGTCATGGTGCACCAATAAATGTGCAGGTGCAACCAAATTGTGCGTAGTCAATCCCTGTTTGCCGCGCATGCTGATCCTCAAAGAATGCTAGCATCGGTTTTCGCATAGATGCACCTGTAACTATTGCATGTATGCTTCTATGCATCGTTTTGCATAGATGCACTACGAAATAACAAAGCAGCGACGAAAACCTACAATGCTTATGTCGATAGTCCCTTTGATAACTGCAGCATTGATGCTCATACGAGCTCCAATGCGCTTGATTGTTTCATGGTTAGCCTGAGTACATATAACGCTACCTCAATTCAATTAGGAGCTGAATGCTATCGTGCCAGTTTCGCACTGTTTCTTAAATGCTGAATAGCTATCTTGCCTTAACAGCATGCTTCACAGACACTATGCCCCTGTTTATACCACCTCTGAAGACTTAAATAACAGGCAGCCTTGCCTTCGGCTCGGCTGCCTGGTATTCTCCCAGCAAGAAGCTTTATGGTTTATCTCCCAGCAACGAGTTTATGCCTCAGGTTTCATTTCAAGCATGATAAAATGCACGAACGTAAACATAGTCCATCTTATTTCGTCATTTTGGCACACTTAATGGCACCATAACAGTGATTCACGTGACATCATTACGATACATGCTCTCGATTGCTGCAAATACTAGAACAATGCAGTTGTAAATTGTCCCTTTCCCGGCTAAGCCATTATGTCGCTCATAAGTTTTTTTTGGTTTCGCATGACTATCATGCCTATGATCTCGCTAAACTTTTTGCGTACTTGACAACGCAAGCGTGGCCCCGCCGTGGTGGTCTAGTGGCTAAGGTACTCAGCTGCTGACCCGCAGGACGCGGCATCAAATCCCGACTGCGGCGGCTGCATTTCCAATGGAGGCGGAAATGTTGTAGGCACGTGTGCTCAGAATTGGGTGCACGTTAAATAACCCCAGGTGGTCGAAATTTCCGGCGCCCTCCACTACGGTGTCTCTCATAATAATATGGTGGTTTTGGGACATTAAACCCCACATATAAATCAATCAACGCAAGCGCAGATGACAGGTTGTAGCCAACAAACGCAAACTCCTGATAAGCTCAAAACTTAGTGGTGACATTGCATGCATGCTTTACGAAGAAAGAAGTGGTGAGGAGCCATGACCTGTAAGAAGGGTAGTGAAAGCGAGAACGAAACAAATGGCAGCGCGGTGGATCGTTTCATTCTTCCAGCAGAGGAACTCGTATAGTGGCGACGATGCAGCTGCCCTGCTAAAATGCGTGCATGATTCGACAGTTTTTGGATTTTTCTTTCACTAGTAACTATATGAATACTTTGAACAGGTTTATCCCGTTGCCATCATTTTCCATATGAAGTTTATGCAGTGCAGCCCTAATGGTGATGAGCCGGCAGGATGAATATACAATGAGCGCCAATGGCTCGTGGCGAGAGGTCCTTGGAACACTCGGGTGCTTTTGGCCGGCTAGACTCCACGGCCACCTTTGGCGACTTTGGCGGCTTGCATTGGTTGACAGCTGTACGCTTTTGTCCGCTCATTAAACTTGTGACGATGGAACGTCTGCGTCACTCACCGTCACGTAGCTACATCTAAACTGATACTATCGCTCCACGCTTCGTAAGCTCTATCCGCGAGCAAAAGTTTTGGCGAGAAACACTGTTGAAGCAGAGATGAAAGAAGCGGGCCAGCTCCGTAGCATCGAGGGCACATGCGCTAACATCATCCTGCAGACCAGACCTGCTTTCGCTTGCTCCTCAAGAAGAAAGGAAATGTTCCACCTGTATTTTCCTGGATGAAAGAGCATAAGAAATGCCGGAATTTAGGGTGCTGTCGAGAGCATTGGCGTGCGTGAGCATAAGCGAGTGCAAAGATTCCTTCAGGGGTGAGAAAAAGATTCATCACAGTGCCTCCTCCTTACTAGGTCAATTCAAGGGGCAGACAGGGAGCCCCCCTCCTTTTAAGTGGCAGGGGTGTGGCCCCCTCCTCCCCACGCATGCATGCGTACGAGAGTGAGCGCTATCGGTATACATCAGCGAACGGCTCATAGACTATTCTGTGCGTTTTGACCATTGCTGGTGCTGTGTCACCATTGATGCGAGAAACGGCATGAAAGCAATTTCTCCTGGGAGCAACCGTATTTCCATACACCAGTATTTTCTAATTGTGCGAGATCAGATCAAAGGCAATATGCTGCTACCCCTGTGTAAAATGTCGGCATGTGGCTATTGCATTCACAATATTTTGCAGTTTTAGTGGAACATGTTTTCTTTTTTTTGAAATTCAAGGGACAAAATTCTCTACCCCATCAGTAGAACTCACCACTTGAAGTCACCAACTGAAAGCGAGTGAGTACCAATGGGTATGAACAGGTGTGAGTATGAACGTGAATTAGTGACTGTAAGTGTGAATTGGCGTAAGTTTCGACGTGATAGAGCATAAGTGTTGCGAATGTGTGGAAGTGTGAATGCGAACTTGAGCTAATAGGTATGTGAGTGCACGTAATTATGAACGCGGGTGACTATTGATGAGTCCAAGTAAGTCTGACGCGTGAGAGAACTCTTTTGAGTGTGAGTGCGTGTTAGTTTAAACTGCAACGAGTACTCATGGGCATGAGTAGGTGAGTGTAAACCTGAGTGAGTACTTATGAACTTTTAGTGGATGTGGGTATGCGAGTGAGGGCCTCTAATTATTCTGGCGCTTAACGTGCCACCATATGATTATGAGAAAAGCCATAGTGGAAGACTCTCGAAATTTAGACCACCTGGGTTTCTTTATTGTGCATCTAAATCCAAGCAGACGGGCCTCAAGCATTTTCACCTCCATCGCAAATATGGCCACCGCAGCCGGTGTGAGTCGCTATGAGTGTAGTAGGCCTGAGTATAACATGAGTGAGAGCCTAGAAGTTTGAGTATACATGAGTATGAAAGTGATTAAATGTCTACGAGTGTAAGCAGGCATGAGTATGAACGTGAGCGAGTGGTTATGAGTTTGAGTAATCGTAAGTGTGAACGTGAGTGAGCACTCATTAAGTACAATAACTGCAAGTATGAATGTCAGGTAATACTCATGAATATGAGTAGATATCTGTTATTCTTCATGACAAGCGGTTATCTTGCCTTTGCGATACATGCCCTTCCAAACAACATGTCCGCTTGATTTCGACTATGATGTCCTGAACATCCGTTTGTTCCCTGATACATCCTGCTCGCTTCTTGTCCCTTGGTGTTACACCTATACTTTTCCTTTGCATTGCTCGCCACGTTGTCTTCAATTTTAGTAGAACCCCCTTTGTAATCCTCCAGGTTTCTGCTCCATAGATATATAAGTACAGACAGAAAGATTTGTGTGAGCCAAATTCACTCTTAAAATAATGCAAATCAAACAACAAACAATGCCAAGCCTGCCTACCAAATTAAAAAAAATCAATAGTAAAAGTGCCAAATAATATTTTGGAGAAGAAAAGAGAGAAAGAAACAAAAAAGGTAAGTAGAGAGTGCCACCACATTGCCAACCACCTCTATGGGAAAGAATGAAGACTCACCGGGAATTTTTTTGTGATAACCTGATTATATTGCACTCTAGTATTGTATGACGCTGTTGCACCTTGATTTTTTTATTCTTTTATATATATATATATATATATATATATATATATATATATATATATATATATAAGGCTTATATGCAGAAGAATAACTTCGGTTGCCGCAAGGTTATAAATATGAAAGTAGATGCGCTTTCACATAACAACTGTTTATTGTATCGACGTTTCGACGAGAACCCCGTCTTTTTCAAGGCATAATGCCTTGAAAAAGACGGGGTTCTTGTCGAAACGTCGGCACAATAAACAGTTGTTATATGAAAGCGCATCTACTTTCATATATATATATATATATATATATATATATATATATATATATATATATATATATATATATATATATATATATATATATATATATATATATATATATATTTATATATATATATATATATATAATCGTCTGCTTTTCTCCTTTATTGTTATTTTGTTTGTATACTGATGCCCCCTTCCCCAATGCCCTTCAAAAGGCTAAGGTGTTTTGAATAAATAAATCAATAAATAAAATATACTGTACAAGGTATATAAGTACATGTAAGATATAGCTGTTATATACCTTCCTCTTGAGCGATATTGGCAGTCTACCAGTCATGATTTGAGAGTGCTGATGTCGACGACGATGATAAAAATTAACACATGGAATACGAGTCAAATACTATCACAGCTGTCGAATGAGTCGCAGGAATTTTACGATGAGCTAGTATAGCGGCCATTAGTTCCGCTTCAAATTTTGGTGTATAATCTGGGAGGCGTAATGAAAATGACCAGTATAATCAGACAGAAAAATACCCACACCTGCCTTCTCGCCACTTATAGATGCATGCGTTGCAATTACTATATTAGAGCCACCGCAGCCTCGCTGTATGAAAGAGAAAGACGATGTCGGTTGCTGATTGATGATTAACTGTCGCCATTTTGTTCCCCGAGCTCTGTGCATCGCATATATAATAATAAGTAAGTTACTCGTAACATTATCGTCTATGAAAAGTAGTCAAATAAATGCTTGGTTTGCTTCGACCGTGTCTACTATGTCTGTTCGTTCAGAGAGAGCGCCTGATTACGAGACCCCTGTAGGGGGTTTGTCCTATGTACGACTGACGCAGAAGCCTAGCTATTGCTCTAGCTGTACACAGTCGTACCGTGCACGATTGATGTCAATATCCGTAGCTTGAGTCATCGCAGCTACCTGGGTTCGGGTGAATAAGGCAACAGGCTAGGTTAACAAACACACTTTATTGGTATACGTTAGCTATAGAGCGTAAATGTCGCATAGAGAGACTAGAGATAACAAAAGTGTAGACGATTACACATTGGTCGTTGTCGTCCTTGGTTTGCAGCGGGTTCTGGGTTCGACCTTCTATCGTCGCCGGAGCCAGAGAGAGTGTCCGGTCGTCGATACGCAAGTTTTCTTCCCCGTTCCAGTTTCCCCTTCCCTGACGAGAATATATGCCCTTATTTAGAAAGGGTAAACCCATTCCCTGCGCCGGGAAAGAAGAATCGCGAACGCCAACCACGGCGGTGTTCCATCCCTTCGAGAGAGGCTTTATTGACTCGTGTCTTGAAGGAACAGTCATGTCCTCGCAACTAGGCTGTCGCGCTGCCGTAAAAGGGAGAGAGTGGCTGGGCGCACGTGCTGCCCCACACCACACAAGTTACAAGCAACTGAAAACAGTAACAAGTTAACGATAATGTTTTAGTATTAACAAGTTACTGCCCAAGACTTCGGAAATCAATGCATGTGCCAATCACAATTAGTAATCTACTCTTGAAGGTGAGGTTCAAGCGTTCTCCAAGCTTCTTTGAAAGCAAAGTTTAACTTAATTGTTTATCTCTGCAAGTGAAAAGACATAGCCTTACAAGCAATGTGCATATGTAAGAATCGCTAGAGAAAACGATTATGCAAATGCACATTTCCAGTCACGTTTGCTCATGATAAGAAATTCATTTTATGTCCTGCATTAACATAGGTAAGGCACTCGCTTTTCTGTGATTCATTAGCTAGTCAAGTGGATAATGCCTCAACACTCTGAACTACAGGAAACAATTTTACAGCGAAAACTGTTACGAAATCAAAACTCTGGTCACGCGCGGTGCCGTAGCTATGCGCCGCCACCGGTGTCCGTAACCACTGCCACATGAAAAGAAAAAAAACTAGTACCAAGGACACAGTGGGGCTTGAACCCAAGTCCGCTGCATGCCAATCCAGTATTCTACAACTGAGCCAAGCCATTACTTGGGACTTGTTCACAAACTTCCCTTAGGTAGGCTTGATGTCGAAAAAGGAATCGTGGTAATATGAGTACTAAAGTGCTTTAGAGCAGCAAAAGAACGAGACATCACACAATCTGAATAATAACGAGTAGGTTGTCCAATGCTTTCACCCATTACAAAGCCTTGTTCTTGATCACCTATTAACTGTGGCACATACTTGCTTGCTTGCTTGCTTGTTCCTTTATTTTGTGGCTCTCACCCACTAAGGGGGATTGGCCAAGAAGCCGGTGGTTAATGCAAGTAAATACCTATAAATTTTCTAGATTAGGGGAATATGATTACTGTGTTTTGACTGTGAAATTAATTTAGCGCAATGTTAAAAAAAGAAAAAAAGGGGGGGAGAAATAATAAAATTTGTTAAATATCTGTGGTGGAATCGTTATATGAAATTCTCCTGAAAGTTGAATCCTTGCAGTGTATCAGCTAAATAATAAGTGGCACATACACACCTCAGGCATAATTCTTCATCCTCCTCAGCCACTGCATGAACAAACGGTACAAAATTCGTTGCAAGTGTTTGGCGGATACCATGCTTCTCATAAGAATGACGAAGGATAGCATTGCGAATGCGAGCCTACTACCCTGAAAATATTATTATTATTGCCATAGTGGGTACCCAGCAAGTGTGCTTGCAGCAGTTACCCAATGAGTGTTTAGAAAATGTTTTGAAAGGCCACTCTTCTAGCTTTCGCTGTGGCTGTGTTGCACCTTCCACTCAGGTCTGGCATATTTTAGTGTTTGTGAATCAAGTGTTAAAATTACTTGAAAAACGTGCAATGCAAGTTTTTACTTGATTTGTCAATGTACATTAGTTAACCATGACTTGTTTTGTTTAGTGAATTGGCACTACACTTCTGACAGCGTATTCCGAAGGAGCCACTTAACAGAGATGCTGTAAAGTAGCAAAAAAGTACGCCCCACTTCCTTTAAAAGTTCTATTACTCTAGATATTAGCAATTGTTTGGTTGAAGCAGTCAAAACTAAGACAGCAGGCAATGCGAAGCTTTGAGGCAGTGCAGCGGCAGAGCTCGACGACTCGTGAAGATATCGGAAGGCATAAAAAAGACTGTAGCGTCAGTGTAGGCGTAGCATGAAACTGGAACAAGTGCGAAGTTTTCAGGTGGAATATCGGTTTCTTCATGCACGAACAACTTCGGCGGCTGATGAAGAGCGTCAAGTTGATTGATATGTGGGG
Organism: Rhipicephalus microplus; assembly: GCF_043290135.1. Taxonomy (NCBI): domain Eukaryota; kingdom Metazoa; phylum Arthropoda; class Arachnida; order Ixodida; family Ixodidae; genus Rhipicephalus; species Rhipicephalus microplus. The sequence goes on along the minus strand of NC_134704.1, from coordinate 200,589,790 downwards.
TGTAACGTCCCAAAACCACTATATGATTATGAGAGACGCCGTAGTGGAAGGCTCCGGAAATTTAGAACACCTGGGGTTCTTTAACATGCACCCAAATCTGAGCACACGGGCCTACAACATTTACGCCTCCATCGGAAATGCAGCCGCCACAGCCGGGATTCGAACCCGCGCCCTGCGGGTCAGCAGCAGAGTACCTTAACCACTAGACCACCGCGGCGGGGCGAAGAGCGTCAAATAATTGGAAATCACAAAAGGATGAAAACTCAACTTCAGCTCGTGCGCAGTCGATGACGGCATTATGGTGGGATAGGAAGTCCCATCCGAGGATAACATCATGCGAACAGACAGCGAGGACAATAAACTCCACAGTGTAAACAATGCCTTCAATGGACACTCTTGCAGTGCAGGCTGCGAGAGGCGTTACTTGCTGTGCACTTGCGGTGTGGAGTGACAGTCCCGAAAGCGGCGTCGTGACTTTACGTAATACACGGCAGACATTAGCGGCAATAACAGAAACAGCGGCGCCGGTGTCTACAAGGGCGAAAGTAGAATAACCTTCAACAGTTACTGCAACCACGTTAGCAGGAGAGGGGCGAGGGCTTAGACAGTTCGAAAATGGCGCAGTTCTTGCCACTTGAACTGCGGTGCTTAGTTTTCCTGGTCAGAAGGTCTGGGCCGGCGACGCAAGGGGGAGGGCGATCGCCGACGAGGAGAGGGTGCGCGCGGCGTCACGAAGTCGGGGTCGTTAGGAGGGGCATAGCGAGGGAACGAGACCGGCGCGTATTGCGCGAAGGGTTGGCTGCCGGGTTGCGACGATCGGACATAGTCGCCGAACGTCTGAGGTCGACGGCGGCAGTAGCGGGCAACGTGTCCGGGAGTAAAGCAGGCGTAGCATATCGGTCGGTTATCGGGCGTCCTCCAAGAATTGGCTACTGGTGGTGCCGCCCAAGGTGCAGTATAAGCAGCCGGATGTGCGGGCTGTGAGTGCGAGGTGTAGGGTGGTTGCGGAAGCCTACGCACAGCGTCTGCATATGTGAACGGCGCTGCTACAGGCTGCATCACTTGCGAGCATGCGACAGGAGGAGCCACAGGCTGCGCTGCATACGTTAGGGGCACGGCCACAGGCTGCACGGCTGGCGGATAGGCGACAGGAGGGCCTACCGGCTGCGCGGCACGCTGGCAGTGGGCAAGGCTGGATAGAGGCGGCTCGTGGTGCGCAAGAGGAACAGCTTGGGCAACCTCTTCCGAAATAGCAGTGCGAAGCGGGGCAGGTAGACGGGTGGTGGTCTCGTGAGTGAAGGGAGCTAGGGAAAGTTGGCGGGCGACTTCCTCACGGACGAAGGCTCGAACTTGCTGAAGCAGCGGTGAATTGTCCAGCAGGGTCTCGAAACTGGACAGTGACTCACCACCATGCTGAGGCTGCCGAGTCAGAGTGCGTTGCTTCTTTAACTCGTCGTAGCTCTGACACAAGCTGACGACTTCGGAAACTGTGCTCAGATTTCTTGCCAAGAGCATTTGAAATGCGCCGTCGTCGATGCCCTTCAGGATGTTTTTGACCTTGTCAGATTCGGGCATGGTGTCATTCACACGTCGACAAAGGTCGACGACGTCCTCAATATAGCTGGTAAAGGTCTCGCCAGTCTGCTGAGAGCGGACGCGCAAGCGCTGTTCTGCCCTCTGCTTGCGGACAGCCGGCCGACCGAACACTTCAGCACATGACGTCTTGAAGATGCTCCATGTGGGGATGTTGTGTTTGTGGTTATTAAACCACAATTCGGCGACGCCAGTGAGATAAAATATGACGTGGCCCAGCTTGTCGGCTTCATCCCATTTATTGTTGGCGCTCACCAGTTCGTAGTGCTCGAACCAGTCTTCGACGTCGGTCCCATCCGCACCGCTGAAGACTTCCGGCTCCCGTAGCGTAGGATGGCCAGGGCAGTTGAACAGGAGCGAAGGCGTCAATGTAGTGGTGTTGGTAGTCATGACAGGTGGTAGCGTGTGGCTTCGCAGCTCCAGGGTGTAGCAACGGGGATTAACAGCACCTTCCACCAAATGTGAGGAGGTTTATGAGCCGTTAAAGACAGCGACGAGACAGCGTTAAGAACCGTCCAGCGATCGGCCCAGCAACGAACCGAAGCACGAGCCGAGAGAGCCGGGTGTTGGCAATGCTGCTTGCTGCAGGCACATCTTCTTCTTCACAATATGTATATATATATATATATATATATATATATATATATATATATATATATATATATATATATATATATATATATATATATATATATATATATGTATGTATTGTCGCGAGCAAAACAAGACCTGCAGCCAGGAGTTCACCTGAACCCGAGCAACAATAATGTTCTCTTCCTCTTCGCAGCCCAAAACGGGTATAAGCCACAGCGGCTCGTTCGTCAATGATGGCATTACCCCCTCTCCTAAGAAGCATCGTCTCGACGCTGTACATGAAAGCAAAAAAAAAGATAATGAGATGAAAATTACCATGCAAGCAAAATGAATGGCGTAAGGTGGAATAACATAGTTGATTGTGGAGCCAAGAGTTAAATGAGAAATAAGAAAATTAGGAAAGAATGCAAGGGAGAGACGAATAAAGTCAGTCACTCACTGGCGATTCACAGCGCGAAAAGTATGGTTTGAGCCGTGAAACGTGAACGACTTCAGTTCGCGGGGTAAAACGGGAACGTCTCGAAGTGCCTTCTGGGAGAACCTCATATGTGACGTCGCTGAGACGTCGTACGACCTTGGAAGGGCTGAAGTAGCCACGAAGAAGCTTTTCTGAATGGCCACGTTGTTGGATAGGGGTCCACACCCAGACTTCATCACCAGGCTTGAAAATAACTTCACGGTGACGAAGATTGTAGATAGTCCGGTCTGTTACACAAGTAATTCACGGAGGTCGATGACGGCGCCGTATTCACGATTGAAGTCCATTCCTAGAATGACTGGCCGAAAGCACACGCGCAATACGAGGAAAGAGCCCGCAAATGTCGACGTACGTATACGAATGCGTGCCGTGCACATACCGGTAGGCATCACCTGATGGCGACCTGCCGTGCGAAACTGGGGCCCTTGCCATGGTGTGGTAACCTTCATCAGTTCAGATTCCAGTGTGGCACTCATTACGGAATAGTCGGCAACGGTGTCGACGAGGGCGTTGACAGCATGATTGTTGACGAAGACGGCGATTTCGGCAGAAACGGTCTTTCTGCTGTCAGAGAACACTGCAAAACCGGAATGGTCCTCGTCTGGTCGTTGCGTCGAATGAGGGTCTTTTACAGTCCGCCGGGCCTCGACTTCAACCTCAGAAGTCACCGTTCCTAGTGTCCCCTGCGGGGACTTGGTAACCGGCTCCTGAAAGGAGCGGAAGACGATGAGGGCAAACTGGGTGACGTAGACCAGCGAGGCGACGGTGATCTCGACTGGTGGTGCTGAACAGTCGAAGATGTTCGCTGGCCCGTGAGATAGGCTTCGATTTCGCGGGGGCGCTCACCGTAGCGCGGGCATCGAGCATCAGGATGGAAGCCGCGGAGACCTAGTTGCCGGTATTGACAGTTCATGTATACGTGACCCGCTTCGCCGCGGTGATAGCAGAGCGGACGGTTATCCGAGGTGCGCCACGTGCTTGCCTTGCTACCACTTTGCCTTGAGGTAGACGGCAGATAGGTGGGTGTGCTCGAAAACCTTGAGCCGAGAGGCAGGCTCGAAGCAGTGGCGTGGAATGACTGCATTGCCTGGTACTTGCGCCGCGCAGCAGGATCTGTAGCCGGTGGTGCAGGGGATCGCAATGCCGCTGCGTATGTCAGGACTAGGGACTCGGGAATCGGTGGTGCGATTGGGGTCAGGGGTATGACGGCCTGCCGGACTTCTTGTCTGATTACATCCGCGAGGGCTGACACAGGTTTATGGGATCCCACTGCCTGAAGCTCTCGCAGTTCGTCCCGAACAATACTTCGAATGAAGTCTGCGAGGGCCTGTCTCTCTCTGTCAGAGCTGATAGAGCATGCGGTGGCCGGGATCTGGCGTTCGTATTGTGACGACCGCTGCTGCAGCGTACGTTCCATGGTGGTCGCCTCACTGATGAACTGGGCGACTGTCATCGGTGGATTGCGAACGAGCCTAGCGAAAAGCTTTTCTTTTGCTACGGCATCAAATGCCGCACCTTCTTTTCCTCGGGCATTGCAGGGTCCGCGCGCTTGAAGAGCCGAAGCATGTCCTCGACAAACGTGGATACTCTTCCGTTCGGGCGCTGGTTTCTGCAGGATATGGCTTGTTCAGCCCTCTCCTTCCTCTCGGTGTTCCGATAGGCGTCACAGAGCTCACGGCTAAACTTTTGCCAAGTTGCAAAGGAGCTCTCGTGGTTCTCGTACCACGTCTTCGCAGAATCCTCCAAGTAGAAGTAAACTCGGCGCAGCTTGCGAACATCGTCTTATTCGTTGATACTGGCAACCCGATCAAAGTGGTCGAGCCAGTCATCAACATCTTCGAAGATGTCTCCATGGAACGGCTTTGGTGTCTGTGGCGCATGAAAAAGATGGGCGAGAAGAGAACCATGGGCATCGCTGGTTTGGACCGCATGGCTTGTCATCGGAGTTGCCATCTTTCTGGGTGTCAATGTGAAAGGACCAAATTCAGGGGTTAATTCACGCAGGCGGTGGCTGCTCCTTGCTCTGGGAGATGTAGCTGCCTCCACGATGGCCCACACAGCCGAAGCACACGTACCCAGCGTCTCCATCAGTGATGTCTCGAGCAAAACAAGACCTGCAGCCAGGAGTTCACCTGAACCAGAGCAACGAAAATGTTATCTTTCTCTTCGCAGCCCAAAACGGGTATGAGCCACAGCGTCTCGTTCATCAATAGTGGCAATATATATATATATATATATATATATATATATATATATATATATATATATATATATATATATATATATATATATATATATATATATATATATATATATATATATATATATATATATATATATATATATATATTGTGATGAGCGAGACAGAGAACAAGAGACAACACCCGATCCTGGGCCAGCTGTTCTTATTCTGCACTTCGTCTTCCTATGCTTCTTCCAGCTAGGTCCTCGCACCCAGAGCACCGATTCCGCTGCTCTTAGTCATCAGTGCTCATCACACTCGGCCATGACTGAGAGTGCGTGGAGCTGCCGACAGTGCTTCAGGTGGGCGCGGTTGGCTGCATCGTGGTGGTCGGACTCTTCCACACTTGAACTTCGTGTGAAATATTTTGGAGCAAAATCCAGTGGCCGACATTGAATGTGTCGCCGTGGTCGTTCGAAATGTCGGTTAAGACGCCGAGGTTTGCTGAGGTTTGGCGCAAACTTTGGCCGATAGCGACTCTGGGTTACGACTTTGTGTTGCTGCGGTCTATAACATCAGCCATGTTGCAACACTTCCAGTGTGTTTTCTGACAGGCGGAATTCTGTCGATGCGGTTGATCTCGTCCAAGGTTCGACGTGTTCGGAAGACTTGGTGATGTTAAGGCGTTTATTAGCCGGCACACAGCGAGTCTACACAATGACGACAGTAACAGCCAAGCACGGACTCTCCGCGCGAGTGGCGTTCTTTTTTGGGCAGACCCACTAGAAAGCACTTGAGAGTTCGACGCATTTCAGTGTTCGGCGGCTTCTCTACAATTACCCCGGGGTCGAAGAGGGAGCCGCCTGGCGACCTGACAGCTTGTCACTACGAGCGGGTCATAGTAAGCCTTCAGGCGCTCCACGTTGACTATGTCGCGCCCGCGGCGGCGCATGTCCGAAGATTGTTCAATTGGCTCGATAAGATAGTTGACCGGAGATGTGTGCTCGATCACACTGTAGGGACCTTCATATTTCGGGAGTAGTTTGGAAGAAAGGCCAGCTACAGAGGTCGAGATTGAGAGCCATACAAGGGAACCAGGAAGGAACGTGGGCTCAGAAGTGGCGGAGCCATCACGAATACTCTTCTGCCGCTCTTGCTCATGCGTCGTAACAGTCTTCGCAAGCTCGCGACACTCTTCAGCAAGCCTGGCTGTCTCGGAAATAGGTGCACACTCAGATGGATCCGGCGTGTACGGGAGTATCGTGTCGATGGTGTGTGACAGCTGCCTTCTGTACAGCAAAAAGAAAGGTGACAAACCAGTCGTGCTCTGAGGGGCGGTGTTGTAGGCGTAGGTGACGAAGGGCAGTATGGTATCCCAATTCGTGTGGTTGGCGGCGACGTACATCGAAAGCATGTCGCCGAAGGTGTGGTTAAAGCGTTCAATCAGGCCATTCATCTGCGGGTGGTAAGCAGTAGTTTTGCGATGGACAGAATGGCACTCAGTGAGAATGGCGTCGACGACTTCTGACAAGAAGACACGGCCTCGATCGCTGAGAAGCTCCTGGCTTGGACCGTGGCGCAGTATGAATAGATGTAGTAGGAAGGACGCAACATTACGCGCAGTAGCCACAGGTAGAGTGGCGCTTTCGGCGTATCGCGTTAAATGTTCTACGGCGACGATGGCCCAGCGGTTGCCAGTGGATGTCAGACGGAGTGGTCCATACAAATCGATACCTATGCGCCCAAACTGACGGTCAGGGAGGGGTAACGGTTGCAGACCGGCTGGTGACATGTGTGCGGACAGTTTGCGGCGTTGGCATGCGAGACAGGAGCGAACGAACTGCTGGACGTAGCGGTACATCCCGCGCCAGAAGTAGCGTTGTCTAATGCGACGGTAGGTTTTGAATACCCCAGCATGCGCGCACTGTGGATCAGAATGGAAGGATTGACATATCTCCGACCGCATACTGCGGGGTATCACGAGTAGCTACTGCCGGCCATCGGCATCGTAATTGCGCCGGTGTAGGAGGCCGTCACGAATCGCGAAATGGTGAGCTCGGCGACGCAAGGCACGCGTGGATGGCGTTGCGGACGGATAAGAGAGCAAGTCGATCAGTTGGGCGATCCAATTATCCTTTCGCTGTTCGGTAGCGATGATGTCAACATCAATGGCAGAAACAGCAACCGAGTATACTGAGCAGAGCACGTCAGCTTCAGGCAGAGGGGAGCGCAAGAGGGCGTCGGTGTCAGCATGCTGGCGTCCGTTGTGGTAGAGCACGCGGATGTCGTAGTCATGTGAGCGAAGAGCCCAACGGGCGAGGCGGCCTGAGGGATCCTTCAATGATGACCACCAGCATAGTGCATGATGGTCGGTGACGACATTGAATGGGCGACCATACATGTAAGGTCGAAACATTGTAAGAGCCCAGACGATCGCCAGGCAGTCTTTTTCCGTGACGGTGTAGTTTGTCACAGCTCTCGTGAGCGTACGGCTTGCATATGCCACAACATAATCAGGGAATCCGGGTTTGCGCTGCGCCAGGACAGCGCCGAGGCCTACACCACTGGCGTCCGTGTGCACCTCTGTTGGGGCCGTAGGGTCGTAGTGGCGGAGAAGGAGAAGAAACGTCAACAAATGGTGGAGCTTCAAGAACGCGTTGTCGCACTCTAACGACCACGAATTGAGGGGCCCGTTACTTCCAAGAAGCTTCGTAAGTGGTGATATAATCGTGGCGAAGTTTCGTATGAAGCGTCGGAAGTATGAGCACAGGCCCACGAAACTACGCAGTTCTTTGACGAACGCAGGTTTTGGGAATTCGGCCACGGCCTGAAGCTTGGCTGGGTCAGAAAGAATGCGAATGCCATCCTTGGACACGACGTACCCTAGGATGGTGAGTTGGCGTGCTGTAAAGCGGCACTTCTTCAGATTTAGTTGCAAGCCGGCATTGCTCACACGTGCGAAAACTTTTTTTAGACGTTGTAGATGGGTAGAGAAATCTGGAGCCAAGACAACATCGTCATCGAGGTAACACAAGCACGTGTGCCATTTCAAGTTGTGCATAACGGTGTCCATCATGTGCTCAAATGTCGCAGGTGCATTACACAGACCAAACGGCATGACGTTGAATTCGTACAAGCCGTCGGGTGTGATGAAGGCAGTCTTCGGTCGAGCGTCATCAGCCAGGGGTTCTCGCCAGTACCCCGAGCGTAAATCGAGAGAAGAAAAAAATTGGGCTCCGTGAAGGCTCTCAATTGCGTCGTCGATGCGCGGCAGTGGGTAGACATTCTTGCGAGTGATCTTATTGAGCCGTCTGTAGTCCACACAGAATCGCACAGAACCATCTTTCTTCGCAACAAGAACAACAGGAGACGCCCATGGACTGTCCGAGGGCCGAATGACGTCGCGTCGGAGCATATCGTCAACCTGCTCGTTAATTTGCCGGCGTTCAGCAGGCGACACGTGGTTTGGACGTTGCCGTAATGGTGGATGGGCACCAGTGTCGATACGATGCGTAACAGTGGACGCGCAACCGAGAGAACTTCGCGCGACATCGAAAGAAGAGTGGTATTCTTGCAACTGGTCTAGAAGCTGGAAAGGCTGTACTGACGTTAGGCCGTCATCAATGTATGGGCCAAAAACATCAGGAGATGATGGGTCAGAAGTATAAACAGCACTGATGGTACGCGAATCGGGACAACGCGAGTCTTCGGGTGCGTCCAGGACTTGTGCGTCGTCGACTGGTTCCACTCTGCCGAGACATTCCCTCGAACCAAGGTAACAGTGTACGGGGATGGGTTGGTCGCGAAAATAGCGGCGTTGCCCTGGGTGATTTGCATGGTCGTAAAAGGTACTAGCAACCCTCTCCTTCTGGAAGCACGGTAGGATGGCGAAACGAGTGCAGTTGTGTTGGAGAGACCGGTGCAGTAGACCGATACACCCCATCGTCGAGCTTGGAGGCACTATAGTATCGTCTTTCACAAGAATCTTGCTCAGTGTCGAGGGACCGTCTTCTGGCGTACAATGCGAGAAGGGCGAGAGTTCAATTTCGGCGGCGGCACAATGAATAACGGCGTCGTTGCGGGAGAGAAAATCCCATCCCAAGATGACGTCTTGAGAGCATGCAGGAATGATGATGAATTGGGTGACATACAGAACGTCCTGAATGGCAACGCGAGCTGTGCAGCCTGCTCTAGGATTAATACGATGTCAGCTAGCGGTACGAAGGGACAGTCCAGAAATCGGCGTCGTCACTTTTCGAAGCAAGCGGCAAAGGGTTTAGCTCATAACTGATACCGCAGCTCCAGTGTCAATAAGAGCAAATGCATGAACACCGTTCACAAGCACGTCAATGACATTCGATGGGCGGCTCTGAGGGCTTTCACAATGTGATAGCGTCGCAGTCCTTGACTCTGGGACTGCGACGACTAGTTTTCCCGCTCACGAGCAGAAGAACTTGGCCGCATGGGGGACAGAGACCGACGTCGTGGAGACGGCGACCTTCGAGCAGACGGACCTGGTCGAGACGACAGTGGCACAGACGGCAGTTCGTCGTTATACGAACGGCTAAGATGGCCAGCAACAGGAGAAGAAATGGGAGCCGGCTGTAGTCGGGAGCAATCACGGGCTACGTGACCGCCGTAACCGCAAGCAAAGCAGATGGGCCGGTTGTCGGGTGTGCGCCATCGGATTGCCCGGGTGGGTCTCGCCCGGAACGGTGGCTGGAAAGGCTGCATGATGGGCTGAAAATGAGGCTGAGGGGTGGTGCCAACATACGCAGCCGGCTTACCCCCTGCAAAGGACGGAGGTCATGCGGCAGCTTTGGCGTAAGTCAGCGGTGCAGGGGCTTGAACGACTGGAGGCGGCCTTGCGACCACGTGGTCGTACCTTGGGGGCGCAGGGGCTGGAAGTTGTTGTGTGTGGTACGCAGGCATGACCTCCGCTATTTCCTGCTCAATCGCCCGGCGGATAGGTGGAAGAATAGTAGTTGCCGATTGTTGAACAGCCGGTGGGTGGGCAAAGGGAAGGAGAGAGAACTGGTGCGCGATTTCCTCACGGATGAAGGACTTTAGGTCTGCCAGCAGCGCCACCTGATCACATCTCGCCTCCAAGCCAGCAAGCCCTGCTTCTCTTGGTGTAGAGCGACGGGTCATAGAACGCTGCCGGCGGAGCTCGTCGTAGCTATGGCACAGCGTGATGACCTCAGCTACTGTGCCTGGGTTTTTGGCTAGCAGCATCGTAAAGGCATCATCGTCAATGCCCTTCATGACGTTCCGGATCTTGTCTAATTCGCACATGCTGGCGTTAGATTTCTTGTACAGGTCCAGGACATCTTCAATGTAACTGGTGAATGACTCACCAGCCTTCTGAGCACGCTCACGTAAGCGCTGCTCAGCTTGCAGCTTGCGAACAGCAGGGCGGCCGAAGACGTTGATGATTGCGGTCTTAAAATCGAACCAGATGGCAAAATCGAACGCGTGGTTGTTGTACCACAAACTGGCAACACCCGTAAGGTATAATACCAAGTTGGTCAGCTTGCCGTCCTCGTCCCATTTGTTGGGGACGCTCACGCGCTCGTAAAGAGCGAGCCAGTCCTCCACGTCAGTGCCATCAGCGTCAGTGAAGATGGGTGGATCGTGGATCCTGGGGACACCGGGACAAGGGGGTGGCATGGGAAGAGGCGTTTGCTGAGAGGCGTCGTGGGACATGGTAGATTGCAGGGTACGTGAGCGTAGTTCCAAGGGCATCGAAGGGGATCGTAGCACTCTCCACCAACTTTTTATGGCGTTTATTAGCCGGCACACAGCGAGTATACAAAATGGCGACAGTAACGACCAAGCACGGACTCTCCGCGCGAGCGGCATTATTTTTGGGTACACCCACTAGAAAGCACTCGAGAGATCGACCCATTTCAGTGTTCGGCGGTTTCTCTACAGTGAAAACAGTTCTGGCGGGTGGCATTCTCTTCCTCGCCTTGGTCGCACCCGTCTAGGCTGTGACTTGGAATGCTGAGGCTGTTTTTGTTGCCTTGGTCGGCCACAGTGTCGTTGTTGACGTTGGGCATTGGCATTCGCTCGCACCTTGGTCGATGAAGACACGGGGGTAGGAAACTGGTTGCACCTCAGTGGTCTGCCGTTACGACGCTGTAACATGGTGTAGAGATTTGGTGGGCGACCGTGGGTGTGTTGGAGCAGTCGTTGCATGCCGAGAACACATTTATGTCGTCTGAGTGGGGTGGTGTGGTTTTTATGCGGATGTGAATGCCGAGCCGGAAAATGCTTGCGCGACAGAGGGTGAGGGTGAGCGCTCACAGGCCACTGGACAAAATCATGATGCGACTTTCCCGCAGCTTCCTTGCAGTTATCACTCATGTTTTGACCGAGCTGGTCAAGGCCTGAACAATTAGGGGCGATTTCCATGGTGACGACTTCATGGGGGTCTGCGCGACGTTCCGGTTGTACGTTGGGAGTCCGAATGGCGTGCTTGTCGTCGTCGGCAAGATCGTACATCATGTTGCCAGAAAGGCCGATGCTGGCTCTATCTGCCTGGAACGCATCGATGTAGCTCACACGCTCGGCCAATGACTGCAGATGTGGTACACACTGGTCCAAGATTGTCTCCTTGCTATCCACGGTTGTCTCCAATAGCTCTGTCTTGGAAATGACATTGGTTGCTGGTGGGGAAGTTCGTGAGATGGTTCCCGGTGTGGAACCTGTCACAGAAATAGCAACGCCTGCCTTGGAGCCGCTTTCACTGTACCCTGCGGAGCGTTCAGCCAGGAGGTCATCAAAGCGTATGCAGGGTACAGCGGCACATTCGTGGTGGTTCAGTGTGGGTATGTCGTTTGAGTGACGTCTTTCACGAGGCCCGTCTTCGATAGTGGTCTTTGGCTGAGCTGAACTTGAATTGAACGACGGCACAGAGTCCGAAAGCTCAAGTGAACTGCAACGCCTAACTGCAACCTGGAGACGGAAACCATCTTGCGCCTTAGCTTCGGTAGTCGTCAGGTTGAACTTTGCGGTGGAAGGGAGATCAGAGAGCGTCCGGCCGAAGGCAGCTATGAGCTTGGAGCTCCACTCCACCCAAGACTGCTGCTTGAAGCCTTCATACCGGTGCCACGCCGCTGCATCTGCCCGAAGACGGTCTACAGCCACGGTCCATTTTTGATTTTCTGTCCAGGCCTCGCGCATTGCTATCGCGTTGGCGGTTGCCACCAAGCTGTCGGCGTCGTTCCTGATCCCGTGGAATTCCGGTAGTTCGCAGACGGCTGGTGATTGTGAGGTGGAAGGTGGCAACGCAGAGATCACCGACGAGAAGCAGTCGAGCTGGTGTGAGAGCTCGATCAGAGAAGACCGAAGCTCCCTGCGTTGCCCCGGTGTGCTTGCCTCAAGGTCGTATGAGGCAGCTACATCCAACACTGCGTTAATGTCCCACAATGCTGGCAACATTGTAGGAGCTCACTCGGCGATCAACGCTGTTAGTTCGCTAGTCTCGATGCGGAGTAGCACGATGGTACGCCGCAGGTCCGCGTTGCTGTCGGGCGTTAAGCCTGAAGAGTCAGTGGTCCTGCTCGTTGAGTAAGTAGCAATTGCGGCACTCACCCCGGTGAGGCCCACGAGCAGGAAAGCCTGGACGGCGTTCCGTGGAGGCTCGTTTGTTGAAAGAGTACCGCAACGGGAATGTAGGCCATGGGAAACGTGAGCGGCATTCCCAAAGGACAGGAGCCGGTGCGGATCCCTGCCGCGAAATGGTAGCAGGGTGTCAGTAAGCTCATGTCTCACAACCCCAGGGGATGCCTGGACGCCGTCCACTGGTGGTTTAAATGGTAGCTGAAGCGGCGGGTGGGACCCCATTGCCAAGGAAGCGTGAACGGCGTTCCTCGATGGAGAAGGCCGCGCTGCCGACGAACCACGAAGACACGTACCGGTGGATTCCCGCAGAGGGTTCACTTGTCGGCTTTCGCTGATGGCAGAATCTATAGCCAAGGACGCGTGGACGGCGTCTCTTGTGAAATGGTACCGGTAACGGGTACTGCAGCCGCCGAGGAAGCCTTGACGCCGTCCTCAAGCGGCGCTTGTCGCAGCTGTCCTAGATGAAGAAGCCGGGACGTAAGCCTTCTTTTTCGTCGACTGCGCCATTGTGATGAGCGAGACAGAGAACAAGAGACATCACCCGATCCTGGGCCAGCTGTTCTTATTATGCACTTCGTCTTCCTCTGCATCTTCCAGCTAGCTCCCCGCACCCAGTGCCCCGATTCCACTACTCTTAGTCATCAGTGCTTATCACAAAATATATATATATATATATATATATATATATATATATATATATATATATTGTTATGGCATTTATTAGCCGGCACACAGCGAGTATACAAAATGGCGACAGTAACGGCCAACGGCCAAGCACGGACTCTCCGCGCGAGCGGCGTTCTTTTTGGGTAGACCCACTAGAAAGCACTTGAAAGTTCGACCATTTTCAGTGTTCGGCGGCTTCTCTACAATTACCCCGGGGTCGAAGAGGGAGCCGCCTGGCGACCTAACAGCTTGTCACTACGAGCGGGTCATAGTAAGCCTTCAGGCGCTCCACGTTGACTATGTCACGCCCACGACGGCGCATGTCCGAAGATTGTTACGGGTTCAATCAAATAGTTGACTGGAGATGTGCGCTTGATCACACAGTAGGGACCTTCATAATTCGGGAGTAGTTTGGAAGAAAGGCCAGCTACCGATGTCGGGATTGAGAGCCATACAAGGGAACCGCGAAGGAACGTGGGCTCAGAAGTGGCGGAGCCATCACGAATACTCTTCTGCCGCTCTTGCTCATGCGTCGTAAACGTCCTGGCAAGCTCGCGACACTCTTCAGCAAGCCTGGCTATCTCGGAAATAGGTGCACACTCAGATGGATCCGGCGTGTACGGGAGTATCGTGTCGATGGTGTCTGACGGCTGCCTTCCGTACAGCAAGAAGAAAGGTGAAAAACCGGTCGAGCTCTGAGGGGCGGTGTTGTAGGCGTAGGTGACGAAGGGCAGTATAGTATCCCAATTCGTGTGGTTGGCGGCGACGTACATCGACAGCATGTCGCCGAGGGTGCGGTTAAAGCGTTTGGTCAGACCATTCGTCTGCGGGTGGTAAGCAGTAGTTTTGCGGTGGACAAAATGGCACTCAGTGAGAATGGCGTCGACGTCGTCTGACAAGAACACACGGCCTCGATCGCTGAGAAGCTCCTGAGTAGACCGTGGCGCAGTATGAATCGATGCAGTAGGAAGAACGCAACATCACGCGCAGTAGCATCAGGGAGAGTGGCGGGTGCGGCGTATCGCGGTAAATGATCTACGGCGACGATAGCCCAGCAGTGGCCATTGGACGTCATAGGGAGTGGTCCATACAAATTGATACCTATGCGCCCAAACGGACGGTCAGGGCAAAGGAACGGTTGCAGACCGGCCGGTGACATGTGTGCGGACGGTTTGCGGCGTTGGCAAGCGAGACAAGAGCGAACGCACTGCTCGACGTAGCCGCACATCCCGCGCCAGAAGTAGCGTTGTCTAAACCGATGGTAGGTTTTGAATACCCCAGAGTGCGCGTATTGTAGATCCGAATGGAAGGATTTACATATCTCCGACCGCAGCCTGCGGGGTATCACGAGTAGCCACGGCCGGCCATCGGAGTCGTAATTGCGTCGGTGTAGGAGGCCGTCACGAATCGCGAAATGGTGAGCTCCACGACGCAAGGCACGCGTGGATGGCGTTGCGGACGGATCAGAGAGCAAGTCGATCAGTTGGGCGATCCAATTATCCTTTCGCTGTTCGGTAGCGATGATGTCAACATCAATGGCAGAAACAGCAACCGAGGATACTGAGCAGAGCACGTCAGCTTCAGGCAGAGGGGAGCGCGAGAGGGCGTCGGCGTCAGCATGTTGGCGTCCGTTGCGGTAGAGCACGCGGATTTCGTAGTCTTGTAAGCGAAGAGACTAACGGGCGAGGCGGCCTGAGGTGATCCTTCAATGATGAGAGCCAGCATAGTGCATGATGGTCGGTGACGACATCGAATGGTCGACCATGCAAATAAGGTCGAAACTTTGTAAGGGCCCAGACGATCGCCAGGCACTCTTTTTTCGTGACGGTGTAGTTTGTCTCAGCTCTCGTGAGCGTACGGCTTGCATATGCCTCGACATAATCAGGGAACCCGGGTTTGCGCTGCGCCAGGACAACGCCGAGGCCTACGAGACTGGCGTCCGTGTGCACCTCCGTTGGGGCCGTAGGGTCATAGTGGCGGAGAATGGGAGGAGACGTCAACAAATAGCGGAGCTTAAAGAACGCGTCGTCGCACTCTGATGACCACGAATTCAGGGGCCCGTTAATTCCAAGGAGCTTCGTCAGCGGTGATATGATCGTGGCAAAATTTCGTATGAAGCGTCAGAAGTATGAGCACAGGCCCACGAAACTACGCAGTTCTTTGACGAACGCAGCTTTTGGGAATTTGGCCACGGTCCGAAGCTTGGCTGGGTCAGGAAGAATGTCATCCTTGGACACGACGTACCCTAGGATGGTGAGTTGGCGTGCTGCAAAGCGACACTTCAGATTTAGTTGCAAGCCGGCATTGCTCACACGTGCGAAAACTTCTTTTAAACGTTGGAGATGGGTGGAGAAGTCTGGAGCGAAGACAACAACGTCATCGAGGTAACACAAGCACGTGTGCCATTTCAAGTTGCGCAGAACGGTGTCCATCATGCGCTCAATGTTGCAGGTGCAATACACAGACCAAACGGCATGACGTTAAATTCGTACAAGCCGTCGAGTGTGATGAAGGCAGTCTTCGGTCGAGCGTCATCAGCCAGGGGTACTTGCCAGTACCCCGAGCGCAGATCGAGAGAAGAAAAACATTTGCCTCCATGAAGACTTTCGATTGCGTAATCGATGCGCGGCAGTGGGTACTCATCCTTACGAGTGATCTTATTGAGCCGTCTGTAGTCTACACAGAACCGCAAAGAACCATCTTTCTTCGCAACAAGGACAACGGGAGACGCCCATGGACTGTTCGACGGCCGAATGACGTCACGTCGGAGCATATCGTCAACCTGCTCGTTAATTTCCCGGCGTTCAGCAGGCGACAGGCGGTATGGACGTTGCCCGTATGATGGATGGGCACCAGTGTCGATACGATGCGTAACAGTGGACGCGCGACCGAGAGAACTTCGCCCGACATCGAAAGAAGAACGGTATTCTTGCAACACGTCTAGAAGCTGGGAACGCTGTACTGACGTAAGGTTGTTATCAATGTATGGGCCAAATACATCAGGAGATAATGGGTCAGAAGTAGAAACAGCACTGATGGTACACGAATCGGGACAACGTGAGTCTTCGGGTACGTCTAGGACTTGTGCGTCGTCGACTGGTTTCACTCTGCTGAGACATTCGCCTCGAACCAAGGTAACACTTTACGGGGATGGGTTGGTCACGAAAATAGCGGCGTTGCACTTGGTGATTTGCTCAGTCGCGAAAGGTACTAGCAACCTTTTCCTTCTGGGAGCACGGTCGGATGGCGAAACAAGCGCAATTGTGTCGGAGAGACCGGTGCAGTAGACGGATACACCCATCCTCGAGCTTGGAGGCACAATAGTATCGTGTTTCACGAGAATCTTGCTCACTGTCGAGGGACCGTCTTCTGGCGTCAAATGGCCCCGCCGCGGTGGTCTAGTGGCTAAGGTACTCGGCTGCTGACCCGCAGGTCGCGGGTTCGAATCCCGGCAACGGCGGCTGCATTTCCGATGGAGGCAGAAAAGTTGTAGGCCCGTGTGCTCAGATTTGGGTGCACGCTAAAGAACCCCAGGTGGTCGAAATTTCCGGAGCCCTCCACTACGGCGTCTCTCATAATCATAAGGTGATTTTGGGACGTTAAACCCCACATATCAATCAATCATCTGGCGTCAAATGCGAGAAGGGCGAGAGTTCAATTTCGGCGGCGGCACAATTAATGACGGCGTCGTTGCGGGAGAGAAAATCCCATCCCAGGATGACGTCATGAGAGCATGCAGGAATGATGATGAATTGGGCGACATACAGAGCGTCCTGAACGACAACGCGAGCTGTGCAGCCTGCTGTAGGATGAATACGATGTGAGCTAGCAGTACGAAGGGACAACCCAGAAATCGGCGTCGTCACTTTTCGAAGCAAGCGGCAAAGGTTTTCGTTCATAACTGATACCACAGCTTGAGTGTCAATAAGAGCAGATGCATGAACACCGTTCACAAGTGCGTCTATGACATTAGTTGGGCGGCTCTGAGGGCTTTCAAAATGCGATAGCATCGCAGTCCTTGCCTCTGGGGCTGCGACGACTAGTTTTCCCGCTCATGAGCAGCCGCACTTGGGCGCATGGGGGACAGGGAACGACGTCGTGGAGACGGCGATCTTCGAGATGGACTGGGCGAGACCGAGGTGGCATAGACGGCGGTTCTTCGCGATAAGGGCGGCTGAGTTGGCCAGCAACAGGTGACGGAATTGGAGCCGGCTGTACGCGATGGCAATAACGGACCACGTGACCGGCGTAACCACACGCAAAGCAGATAGGCCGGTTGTCGGTTGTGCGCCATCTGTTCACCGGGGTAGGTCTCACCCATGCCGCAAGGGCCGATAGACGGAACGGTGGCTGCATGGTGGACTGAAGCTGAGGCTTAGGAGTTGCGTCAACATACGTAGCGGGCATATTCGCTGCACAGGACGGAGGTCGAGCGGCAGCTTCGGCGTAGGTCAGAGGAGCGGGTGCTGGAACGACTTGGGGCGGCCTGGCGACCCCTTGCACGTAACTCAGGTGCGCAGGAGCCAGAGGCTGTGGGGGGTGGTACGCAGGCATTACCTCTGCTATTTCCTGTTCAATCGCTTGATAGATGGGAGGGAGAAGGGTAGTAGCCGATTGTTGAACAGCCGGTTGGTGGGCAAAGGGCAGGAGCGAGAACTGTTGTGCGATTTCGTCACGGATGAAGGACTTTAGGTCTGCCATCAACGCCACTTGGTCACAACTGGCCTCTAAGCCAGCAAGCGTTGCAGCTCGTTGTGGAGAGCGCCGCGTCATCGAACGCTGCCGGCGGAGCTCCTCGTTGCTCTGGCACAGTGTGATGACCTCAGCCACTGTGCCAGGGTTTTTGGCGAGCAGCATCGTGAAGGCATCATCGTCAATGCCTTTCATGATGTTCCGGATCTTGTCAGATTCGGACATGGTGTGATTAGCTTTGTTGCATAGGTTCAGTACGTCTTCAATATCGCTGGTGAATGACTCACCAGCCTTCTGAGCACGCTCACGTAAGCGCTGCTCAGCTTGCAGCTTGCGAACAGCAGGGCGGCCGAACACGTTGATTATTGCGGTCTTAAAATCGAACCAGATGGCAAAATCGGACGCGTGGTTGTTGTACCACAAACTGGCAACACCCGTAAGGTATAATACCAAGTTGGTCAGCTTGCCGTCCTCGTCCCATTTGTTGGGGACGCTCACGCGCTCGTAAAGAGCGAGCCAGTCCTCCACGTCAGTGCCATCAGCGTCAGTGAAGATGGGTGGATCGCGGATCCTGGGGACACCGGGACAAGGGGGTGGCATGGGAAGAGGCGTTTGCTGAGAGGCGTCGTGGGACATGGTAGATTGCAGGGTACGTGAGCGTAGTTCCAAGGGCATCGAAGGGGATCGTAGCACTCTCCACCAACTTTTTATGGCGTTTATTAGCCGGCACACAGCGAGTATACAAAATGGCGACAGTAACAGCCAAGCATGGACTCTCCGCGCGAGCGGCATTCTTTTTGGGTACACCCACTAGAAAGCACTTGAGAGTTCGACCGATTTCAGTGTTCGGCGGCTTCTATATATATATATATATATATATATATATATATATATATATATATATATATATATATATATATATATATATATATATATTTATATATATATATATATATATATATATATATATATATATATATATATATATATATATGTGTGTGTGTGAAGGAAGTGTACACTCGTTTTTCCTTGTTAGACACAATATAACCGCGAAGCGTTTTGTTGCTTGTTTTGTGCATGCCGGCGAGCAGCCTTATCTCTTTTGGTGACCCAACAGGTCGTGATTTATCTGGAATGATTGCGGGTGTCTCGAGTGGTCAACGCTGCCTGGCAATTCAGCGTGCTTGCTATCCCGCAATGACCTCCGAGCAGATCGTTCACCACTAACAAAAACGAGGTGTGCAGCTTTTTCTCAGTGGCGCAATTCCGCCTAATAAACGTGTTCTCTCACATTTTTATGAGCCTCCCAGTCTCCCGTCTTCCGTGCCGTCACTAGTACGTGACAGAATCTAACAGAGGTATTACTGGGCCCGTCTCTCCACAGATGTCGCACTTTACGTCTCCCGTCTTCCGTGCCGTCACTAGTATGTTACAGAATCCAACAAAGGTATTACTAGGGCCGTCTTTCCACAGATGTCGCACCTTACATAAAGAGTTGCTGGGAATGTCGGCGTCGCAAAACACCGCCAACAAGACCAGCTGGATTCCTACAGCCGATTGAACCACCCTCGAGGCCATTCCGACAGATCAGTATGCACCTGCTGGACCCCTTTCCCAAAATAACATCAGGAAACAAGTGGGTTACAGTGGCGACAGATTACCATAGACGATATGCAGAAGCGAAGCTCTTACTAAACGTTACAGCAGTGAAAGTAACCAAATTTTTCATGGAATCGATTCTGCGGCACAGAGCTCTTGAAGTGGTCATCACAGACAGGGGAACAGCGTTTACAGCAGAGCCGACTCAGGGGATCCTACATTACAGTCGCACAAATAACTGGAGAACAGCTACGTAGCATTCGCAAACAAATGGTCTCATAGGATGCCTAAACAAGACCATTGCCGATATGCTCGCCATCTACATAGACCAACCACACAAAACCTAGCATTTGATTCTAACATACGTATTATTCGCCTACAACACCGCAGTGTAGGAGACCACCAAAATGACGCCTTTCAAACTTGTCTATGGGAGGGACGACCCGACCACTCTGGATGCCATGCTCACGAATGCCACTGATAAAAGCAACATAGGTGTCGCCGCCTACCTCCGGCGTGCAGAAGCCCGGCAGCTTGCCCGGCGACGCATAGAAGACCAACAGTGCACCGACGCCCGACGCTAGAACCTCCAAAGACGCAAAGTGACATACAATCCACGGGACAGAAGATAAATTTGGAAACCTATTCGCCGCCGTGGATTAAGGGAAAAGCTCATCCGCCGTTATTTCGACCCATACAGTGTAATCTGTTTACTCTGTCAGCTAGACTACGACGTGGTTCCTGATGGTATTAGCACATCTCAGGGATGCCACACAGGACCATAAGTGATGCACGTCGTTCGTCTAAAGCTGTACTATGTGCGCTAAAAGACGCTTTGTGCTTGCACTTCTAGTTACCCTTTTTGTGTGCGTGATTCATGCATATCTTCGTGTTCACCTTTGTGGATGCAATCTTTTTTAGCATCGCGACGATACTTTTTTTAGTAGAGTAATGCCACGAAGCGTTTTGTTGTTTGTTTTGTGCATGCCGGCCAGCAGCCTTATTTCTTATGATGATACAACACGTCGTGATTTATCTGGCATTATTGCGGCCACGCGCACGTCACGTTATAGGGGGGCATGTCTCGAATGGTCGACACTGCCAATGGTCGACACTGCCACAATTCAGCGCACTAGCTATCCCGCAACGGCCTCCGAACAAGTCGTTCGCCACCACTGAAACGGAGGTGTGCAGCTTCTTTAAGTGGCAGTCCGCCTAATAAACGTGTTTTTTTACATTCTAAAGATCCTCCCAGTCTCCCGTCTTTTATGCCATCCCTAGTACATGACAATATTAATGAGATCTAACAAAAAACAATGCAAGGAAAATATTGTGGAATGTATCAAACCTAGTTGTAATGTAAATGTGAAGAAAGAAACGTGTATGTAAAGACACCTTGCCGTGGGCAAGAAGCGAACCTGCGACCTTCGAGTGACGCGTTCGAAGCTTTAACAACTGAGCTACTATGGAGGCTACCCACTCATCCACTTTATTATTGGGTACATATGTGATTTGAATGTGAGAATCTCAGTTAGTGCCACTAGTAACCAAGTAGGAGTAACCAAAACTCGTACTTGGTTACTCTGATGTCTCTTCATTATATACAAATATTCCTCACGATGACGGCATAGCTGCATTACAAAACATGAACACAAACCATAGACAATCTAACACCCCAGATTTCTCTGCCATTGCTACTTTGACGAGGATGGTCCTCGAATTAAATTCATTCGTGTTTAACCAAGAGTATTTTCGACAAATCAGCGGGACCGCTATGGGCACCAAAATGACACCCAATTATGCCAACATATTTATGGGAAAGCTAGAATCTGAATTTCTTGCACAAAGTTCCTTGAAACCAATGTTATACAGAAGATACATAGACGACATCTTTCTTATTTGGACCCACAGCGAAGACGAACTTCTCAGCTTTTTCGGCACTTACTATGCTGTACATCCGAACATACTCTTCACACACACATACTCGCAAGTAACCGTATATGTTCTTGATGTTACCATAACGATAGAAGAAGAAAAGCTCTCTACAACCCTATATCGCAAACCAACGGATCGACAACAATACCTCCATTACCAAGGCGATCACCCACGCCACTGTAAAAACAGTATTCCATAGAGCCAGGCTCACCGGTTTAAGCAAATCTGCTCTAGAGACGCTGACTTTGACACGTGCTCACAGAGGCTAAAACTTATGCTTGAGAAACAAAAATACCCCCCACATGTAACTAATGACGCTGTTCAAAAAGCGAGAAAACTAAAGCGTGAAGACTTACTTATGAAGCGACCACCACAAGAAGACCCACAACGAACAAACCTCTGTTTGACAAACTTCCCCAATGTAAACAAAATCCTTAAACGACATTACAACATTCTGGAACAAAGTGAACGTCTGAAACACGCATTCCCATCCGCTCCAGGCGTCGTTTACCGAAGACCACGTAACCTCAAAGACACCCTTGTCCACTCTCAAATTAACACATCACCCCCCAATAATTCATGCCGACCTTGTTTAAAGCCACGATGTCTTGTATGTAAGGTGATGCGAGAAACATACAAAGCAACCAGTACACAATCCAAGTTTTCGATTAACATACGAGAAAACCTAACATGCGATTCCTCTAATGTGGTATACCTACTCGAATGCAACGTGTGTGGTATGCAGTACATCGGACAAACAGAAACACCATTTAGGATTCACCTCAATAATCACAGAGCCCATGCGAAATCAGCCCCAAGTCTACCTTTATCAAAACATCTCAATCTTCCCGACCATGCATTCGACAAACTATCAGTAACGCTCTTAGAGACGGGATTTAAATCAAATCGAGAACGTGAACAACGAGAGTCATACCTTATCCACCGATTTAACACCTTCGATAGAGGAATAAATGAGAATCATGGTACACTTGCAGCAATTAAAGCATTAGAAAACAATAACGGCAATAATGAAAATAGTAACTGAGTTCACGGCACTGCAGCTGCGAAGGGCACTGGACAACCCAAAACAATTCCAAGTGTAACTACTCTTTCTAAGTGCAGCTGTCGTCTGTTTTCTCTTTTATTTTACTACCCAATCAATTGTGCCATGCATGACATGCCCAACAGCAACCCTGCGCACAGCCGGGAGGCCCCCACTACACGCGTAATCCAGTTGCGGGCAAGGAATTTTTTTTTACATTACTTGAGTGTTTTATATACCATTTATTACTTTTATGTACTCCCTCCCTGTAATGGCCCACAAATGTGGGTTAACAGTATGCTCAAATAAATAAATAAATAAATAAATAAATAATCTGCGATACTGACATGTCGTCTATCGGGCCGGCGACAAAGTCTGGGTATGGAGTCCTATCCGCCGCCGGGGACTGTCTAAAAAATTGAAGAAGTATTTTGGCCCCTACACAGTTTTACAACGCCTGAGCGACGTTAATTAAGTGGTCGTTCCTGACAGCCCCTCGACAACTCGCCAGCGAAAACCAGAAGTCGTGCACGTTGCGCAAATGAAGCCCTATTTTTCGGACTGATATACACCATACATCTACTACACCATCTTTCGTAGAACAGCATCGGGACGCTGCTCTCTGGAGGGGGGCAAATGCCACATTGAATATGCAGCACCAAGAGAACAACGAAGAACACGCGCCGCGAGAGGAGAAGACGAGGTTCGCTTCCGGTCAGTTTGCCAGTGTTCTGGTACAATTAAAGTGAGTTTTCTGTATTCTACTGCTGCTGTTTCTGCATTGTGACAATATTACGTACGTTGCTGACATGCACTCTTGGTACAGATTCGAAAAGAAGCTGGAAACTTTGATCATAAAAAGCAAAAATAGTTTGTGGGCGTCCCCTTGCGGACAAGCACTGAACAGCTTATGCAGCTAGGGGTCCATAACACCTTGGATAAGATCAGTGAAGCCCAAGAGACTGCACACTTGGTGCACCTGTCGTCTAGCCCGGCTGGTAGGCAGATTCTCTTCGTCCTAGGTCTCAGCCCAGCGCTCGTAGAGGATCGCCGTCTTCAACTGCCGAATGGGCAGCGTGCCGCCATTCAGGTCTCTCTTTTCCCGCGAAACATCCATCCACAGCACAACGTAGGCAGGCGCCGTGCAGGGACCATCGCGCCTCAGAGTTATCTCGATGCCACTCAGTATGGTCGCTCAGCTAGGTTTTCAGTCATTTCCGTCAACCACGTGGTTTCTAATATCAATGCTTCGTCAGTTAAGGACTTTACTCCCTCAAGAGCCGAACAGCTGGCTGTAGGCCTTGCCGTTTTGAACGACTGTAAATTGCAAAGCTTCACCGACTCAAAATCAGCGGTCAGGGCCTTCGCCTCTGCTTTCATCTGTGCTGAAGTACTTAAACTGATTGAAAATCAACATAATTCAGTCCGCTTGTTGAAAATCTTCCACATAGGTTACGTGGTTTCCTGCACATCTCAAACCCTTTCTGGTCTCTCTAATAAACCTGAATGACACTGCTCATTCCAGGGCGTGCGAACTAACCCTCCGCGCTGGGGAGGACGTAGGTCCGCAGGTTGGCATTGAGTTGTTTAGGAACGCTTTACTTGCATTTAGTGAAGCAGCTAGCCACTACCAGTTGAGTAAGCGATCCTCCGCACGGCAAGTTGTCTAGTCCTCAGGCCTTCATGTTCAGAGTGTTCCAGACCAGGTCCGATTTAAGTCTACATTTCCTCAGCATGGTCTCCTCAGAGGCTTCTGATTCTACTTGTCTTGATTGTGGTGAGGTTAGTGGCTTCGCACATATGCTATGGCTGCACCCATCGTTGCGGGGCTTAAGTCAGCTCACAGAAGAGGATTGGAACTCTACCTTAAGAAGTGCCGGGTTACTACCGCAATGACAGGCTGTCCAGAAAGCCTACGATGCGGCGGTGAGGCTAGGCCTCTCCATTCCTACGTGAGAGCGGCTCACAACGTTGCTCTAAAGAAGTAGCATTTCTGAGGACCCAGTAAAGTTCTTCGTCTGTCTGTCCGTCACGCATACACTGGAGGAGGCATTAACCCTGGCTCTCATCACAGCGTTGCGCAGGAGAGAAAAATGTAGAGACGCAAGGCATCCAGTGGTGAACCTGTCTTTTCTGCTGGAACATGCCAATCGCTGCTGATGGGCAATGAGAGACAGAATACTCCGATTGGACTCACACAACAGCCATCCGCTTTTGGTTATCGTGCACGCGGCAAATTTTTATTGTTCAACACCTTACGCACAAAATCTCCCACCGCCACACGATCTATTGTCTATGGGGCGGCAGTGAACTGTTAATTAGCGCGAGCAGTCGTTCAATCAAAGAACTCGCTAGCAGCTGCTGTCGCCATTGCAAGACAAAAGCTTCTTGATCTTAGAAAAGTACCACCACCTACCGTACTCGCCACCGCGCGCACAACTTCCTCTCTCCCTCCTAGCCCCTGCCGAATTCCTCCCATTCTTTGCCGCTGTTTCTGTGTGACGGTTGGTCTACTTCGTGGTTGCCCATGGAGATGCGTGCGACTCATGTGCTGTGCTAGTATTTTTCTTTTTTTTTCGTTCGTGCTAATTTTTGCCGAGGCTTCGCGTAGCTCGCGTAGTGAACATTGCACGTGCTTTGTTATCGGCATTGTTTGCTGACGCTATGCATTTTAATTGCCCCTATAACTATTGCAACCAGAATACAAATGGCTATGCTTTTTCACGATATCCAGGTAAACGTGATAGCTTTTGTAGAAATTAGTCGCTGCACTACATCGGTTGAAAGAACTCAATTCCGTCAAAGAACGTGTTCTCTTTGAGTTACGGTGCTTTTTTATTCCTCATAAGAAAGCATCACTGAATGATGTATCTATTTGAGTATTCTTTGCGCACGATCAACAAAATCTGTTTTGCGGCTAACTCTGTGTTGCACTAAAGTAGGATTCTCCTGAATGTTCTGATTATTCTGCCGATACTCCATCAAATCGCCTCCCGCCGCGGTGGTCTAGTGGCTAAGGTAGTCGGCTGCTGACCGGCAGGTCCCGGGATCGAAATTCGGCAGCGGCGGCTGCATTTTTGATGTAGGCGAAAATACTGCAGGCCCGTCTGCTCAGATTTGGGTGCCCGTTAAAGAACCCTGGTGGTACAAATTTCCCGAGCCCTCCTCTACGGCGTCTCTCATAATCATATGGTGATTTTCAGTGAATTGCACATCATCAAATGTCAGTAAGTGTGAAACAAATTTCTCTATTGGGCCTTTTGTGATCTCTAGGATCTGTTGAAAATTCAAGCGGAAATATTAAGTGAATGAACAAATATTTCGAACAGACACCAGCGATGGTCACCGAAAGGGGTTCTTTTTTTTATGGAGGGGGCGGGTTAATGATAAGCGAGATGATGATAAGTGCGATCTGGCGATAGAAAAAATAAAAACTAGCACTGCAGGGAAAAAATGTCGCGAGAGAACTTTGTGGTAGCGAAAATTAACCGTTATGACAATTGACTTAGGTTACGTCCCGTGATGGCACTTTGACATCATTACGACACCATAGGTCTTGCGACACGCAATTAATTTTCTTGATATGCGCCTCGTCTTCTAGTGATGTTGAATTTTATTGCTTCATCTGTTTCCGAGGACTCAAGACACTGACAGTCATATTTCGCGTTTGATGAAGCATCTAAAGCTTTCGCCTGAGCGATAAGCACGCCCGTGGTATTGCTGATGAGTAGAGTCAGTTGGTGAAAATTGCGTTTTTTTTTTTCAGCTCACAATCTACTTTTCAATCTGAATGTCAGCGCTCGCATGACTGGTGACGTTTGTTATTTGGTTTTTTTCGAGCACACGGATGACGTGCAAGGAGTTTTTGCGGGATTCCACTCGCTTTATGGTGACATATACTACGAGGCAAAGGCATAATATCCTCAATCGCTCAGTGAGTCAATTTTTAGCGGTAATATGGGACCTTTTTTATTGATGTACACGAGCTCAAATTATAAAATCAATGAGTTTGGCCACGAAGATTTAGAAATAGGTTACGGTTATGATTGTATCGTAATATTTAAGAGAAGTTCTGTACCAATAACCTTTAGCACTGCAACGTGTTAGTCACTTGTGATTTTGTAAACAAGAAAATACAGCGTGTCTGGGTGCGATCAGCTGCTTTTTATACGTTATTGCTATATCCCATTGAAAACCAATCTGAGCCGCATATCTTGCAACTATTTGTGGAAAACACGAAATTGACGTGGTTCGAACAATATTTCTCGAGAACTCTGCCGTGAAGCACCACCTCCTCGACAAAGACATGAACCTTGAGCTGATAGAAGTGAGTGGTTACTGCTGCCTGCTACTTTTCGCGCCTATAGCAGTTGCCATAATCAAAACTATATATGATGCGTACGTAAAGCATGTTATTGTCTGAAAAAAAAAACTCTTGCACAACCATACTCTCCACGAAGCTGCTTTTGAAGAAGCACACCACAATAAATGGCCTTCAGAAGGTAGCAGTCTTCTAATAAACCTGCATTGCAGCGTTTGCAGTCATATGATCACCAGTTTTCCGAATTCTTACTCTACAGGAATGAACAAATGACACGAAATCACGTGCCTTCGTTGAATCCGGCCGCGCGTCTGTGGGAGGCCCGGTGAAAAATGGCACCGGGAGCAGAGTGTGCCGAAGGTACGAAAAGAAAATAGGGGAGGAAACTCACGCACGGAGGGGAGTGTCGTTACTTTCCTAGATCACGGGGTTAAAGCAAGACGAGTGAGGGGGAGCATAGAAAGGAGAGAGTCGGCGTGCCTTCGCAATGGTGGTCTAAAGGCCACTGGGAAGAATTCCAAGAGGAGAAAGAGTGGTGGTGGTAGTGGTTAGAAGATGAGAAAGGACACCTAATTTCTTCAACCTGGTCGGGAGCACGGCTCAGTGCCTGCAGGGAAGAGAGAAGGGAGAAAAGTGGAAAGAAGAGAAAAGAATAAGTGAGCAGTGGCATGGTCATCATCAGCACAAGCAGCAGTCCAGAAGCAAGGGTAGGGGTGGCAAGGGGCCCGTCCTCAGCGGTAGGCCACGATTCCCGTCTCGTCCAGGAACTCCACCAGGCTCCGGAGAGCTGGTGGATGGGGACGAGATGAGAACAGCAGGTGCTCTAGGGTGGTGGCAGGAAGGCCATGTCTTCTCTTGGCTGCGGTGACCCTCGAGCGTTCCTGGGTCAAGGTAGGGCAGGCACAAAGGAGGTGCTCGAGGGTCTCGGGGTCGCCGCAGCGGCTGCAGGCTGGGGAGGCGCACCATCCCTTGAGTAGCGGTGGGAACGCATCCGATCCGCAGCCGCAGCAGGTTGGCTCATTCTCTCCTAGTAAGGCCTGCCTCGGGCAGACGCCTGGGTCCCCGCCCATTGGCCACCCTCTGGTCCGGGTGGACCGAGGCGAGGAGCTTCTTGATACCGGCCTGCGTGTAGTCTCCCACAGCCACGGCTTGGGTGATTGGGGTTCCCGTCTGGTGTGCTGCCGTGGCCAACGTGTCCGCCTCCTATTTTCCAGCTATACCCACGTGAGAGGGCAGCCAGTGGAAGGAGACGGACGTTCCGGCTGCTGCAAGGGCCCGGTACTTGGTTGCCAGGAGACTCCCCGTGAGTCCGGCATGGCGATGGTTGGCCAGCGTCTGCAGGGCTGCCTTCCTGTCACACAAGACTGCTACTGGTTCAGCCAGAATGTCCTCGGCCAGCGGGTCCACTACCAGGTGTAGCCCTGCCAGCTCTGCGACCATCGAGCTAGCCGAGAAGGGTAGTCGGCACTGCCTGCTGATTGTCCGGGACGGGATGACGCAGCCAGCCGCCGCTGAACCGTCTAGCATGACGGATCTGCCAGTGAAGACCTGGGGCTGCCCTGCCAGTCGCTGCTGAAGCTTGGAGACGGCGGCCTGTTGCAGTGCTGCAGCAGGTGTTCGGCGCTTAGTTACCCCGTCCAGGTACAGGTGGACCTCAGGCAGCTGGTGGTGGGGTGGTGGAGGGTCCACTGGGACTGGCGAGTTTAGGACCATCTGGTGGTAGAGTGCACAAAGACCACCCATCCGTGACCTCGGCTGGCTGCGAAGTCGCTCCAGGAGGTTTCTGCCGTCGGCAGCACGGTGTAGGTGGTCTACCTGCCCCAGAGCACGCTGGAGCTGCGCAGGTACAGGGGCCACACTCCAGCCTCGGCCAGGGTCACTGCCACGAAGGATTACCTTGGGAGCCTCAGGATGGCCCTCACTGCTCTCCTGTGATGTGCCTCCAGGTCCAGTCTCCTGGCAGGCATCAGGGCCACCAGTGGAAAGGCATACAGCAGGACTGAGGATGCTGAAGCCTGGTTGAGTTGAAGCGCCAGCTTGGTTGAGCAGCCGCGTCCACGCTGCTGCAACTTGTTGATGGCTCCCTCGACACGCCGTACCTGTGCGCAGGTGACCTTTGCAGCTGGGACCCAGGTAAGACGGTGGTCGATGGTGAGCCCCAGGTACTTCACCGTCAGCCTCCAAGGCAGGCTGCAGTTGCCGACCCTCAGCTGCTCCACGTAACGTCGTGCTGCGGCCAGCGGGTAGATCAGCAGGGCCTCGGTCTTGGTTGCGGAGACCCTGAGTCTGATGCCGCTCAGGTAGGTGGACACCGCATCAAGGGCCGCCTGCAGGGACGACCTGATGGCTGGAATGGACCGCCTTGGTCCCCGTGCTCAGAGTGCCACGTCGTCGGCGTAGACAGGCCAGTAAGCCGGGGACCTGATGCCTGTCGGAAGAGAAGCAGGGAGCCCTGCAATCGCTAGGTTGAACTGGAGGGGGCTCAGCACGAAGCCCTGTGGTACACCTGCGGTGATGTCCCTGAATTTTCTGGTCTCTTTTCCGACTCGAACCCGGAAGGTCCTGCTGGTCAGGAAGGCAGTCACGAAGCTGCAGAGGCAGCCATCAACACCAAGTCGGTCAAGAGATGTCTCGACGACCTCGTGTAGGAGACTGTCAAAGGCACTCTCCGCGTCAAGCAGGAGCAGCATGGCCACGTCAACACAGCTCTTGGCATTCTGAAGTGTGGCGACGACATCGGAAATGGAGTCGGCTGTGCACCGGTGGCGTCTGAAGCCAGTCAGTTGTTTCGGGAAGAAATCTAGTTGGCCAGCAATCCGCTAGAGTCGCTCCAAGGCCACCTTCTCTAGCACCTTGCAGGGTGCCGAGGTGAGAGAGACTGGTCTGTACGAGAAGGCCATGGCTTTCTTCCGGGGCTTCAGGATCGGGGCGACAACCTCAGTGCGCCATGACTCCGGTGGGACCCCACTGCTCCAGACGTCTTTGTAGTACTCGAGCAGGTGCTGGCGGCCAGCTCTGTCCAGGTTATGGAGCATCTGGAAGGTGACACCATCAGCTCCCGGGGCAATTCGTCTTTTCATCCTGCAAGGGCAGCCTACAACTCATCTTTCCTGATGGGTTCGCAGCACAGCTCTTGTACTTGTGCGGCTGTCCACCCAGGATGGTGGCAAGTGGCAGGATACTGCAGCGCAGCAAGAGGAGGTGCAGCAGGCAGCTGGGCAATGTCCCTCGCAGAAAACTGGTCGGCCAGCTGTTCTGCCAGGTCCGCTGCCTGGATGGAAAGTTGGACGGCCAGGGACATCACTTGGTCGAACGGCCGTGGCACCATCAGTAGGCACTTCAGCAGGCGCCAGGCCTTGGTGCCGTCCCGTGATTGGTTGATAGAGGCGCAGACGCCCACCCAGCCCTGCTTCCTGCGAGCTCGGGCATGGCGTCTGCAGGCGGCGTCGACCTTCCGGTACACTGTCCAGCGCTCTGGTCGTCTCTTCTTCAGAGCCTGGCGTTCTGCCTGCCTCCGTGCTGCACTCAAGGCTAGGTGCCGGATGTCTGGAACAGGCTGCACTTGCTGCGCCTTGACAGCGACGGTTGCAGCCCGGATACTGTCAGCCACCAGCTGCATGAGGTCCTTGTCAGCGGTGTCCTGCCTGAGCAGCTGCCGGAATACCCGCCAGTCTACCAAACGGTACTCTCGATACTTGGGGGCCTTGCCTCGGAAAAGGGTGAGCAAGATGGGCAGGTGGTCCGAACCCGAGGTGTCCGGAAACGGTGTCCAGGCGTACTGGCAACCCTCCGTGGCCACGCTGAGGTCTACAGCTGTGGTGGTGCTGTTGGCTTCGCGACGCAAGTAGGTGACGGCCCCTGTGTTCAGGATGACCAGGCCCAGCTGCAGCAGAACGTCTCGCACCTCTCGCCCTCGTACGTCGGTCCTGCGGCCGCCCGAATCTGAATGGTGGGCGTTGACGTCTCCGCAAAGCAGGAAGTCCTTCCCCAGTTGGTGCACAAGCTGCCGAAGACACCAGGGGTCCCATGGTTCCTTGGGTGTGATGTAGACGCTGGCCACCGCGGTGTCAACACCATCGAGGTGGCCCGAATGATGCCGCACTCGAAGGGCACTCTGACCAGGTCGGCCATGAATACTTCCGTCTGCAGCAGGTCCTGCTTCAAGTAGATGGTACAGCGGGAAAGTCCTTGTGGGTGGTTGTCGTCCAGACAAGGGGCAGCAATGCAGTCGGTCAGGGTGCAGCTGTTCTGGCTGCTGTTGCTGACGTAGCCTGGATATCGGAGCTGCTCTGCCGGGGGGTAGACCTCCTGGAGTGCAAGGACGTCGTAGTCGTTGTGGAGAAGGTGTTGTGTGAGGTCGTCTCTCCGTAGTTCCTGCCAGTGGACGTTCCACTGGAGGATGCTCGGGCGTCGGGGCTGACGTTGCCTCGTGAAAGGACTAGCCATGCAGGTTGTTCTTTTGCCAAGCCCCTGCCTGCAGGCAGATGGCACGAAGTGGGTGCTCTTGTGGAAGCAAGGCAGCGACTGCCTGCAAGGAGAGCAGATGGGGGCCCAGAAGTTGTTCCACTGGAAGCGTCGGGGCAGAGGTCTCAGCAGGCTGGGCCCTGGGCGTGGCGGCTGCAGACGGGGAGACCCGAGCAGGAGGTCGGACAACAGGAGTGGCCGGGGCTGCAGGCTCAGCTGGAGTGTTGGTTGCAGCGGCAGGGGTTGGCCGGCGGAGGTTACGTGGTGCTCGGGTTGGTCTGGCTGATGCCGCGTGGCCCTTCACAGCACTGGCATAGGACCGAACATCCCTCGTCTCTTCTCTTACAACTGCCGCGACTGCTTGTCTGGAGAGGGCTGTGGTCGAAGAGGCCATGAAGGTAGCCACTTGTCTCTGCTCCTGTCAACAAGGACAGTCTGGTGTGTCAGCACGATGAGGACTCCTGCAGTTCACACAACGGAGATGCTGGCGGTCCGACTCTCCAGGATAAGACCAGCGGCAACGGATGCAGCTGTCTGGCCAGTTGCAGGTCTCTCTCACGTGACCGTACCGGCCACACTGCCTACACTGGAGTGGCCGTGGTCTGGCTGTTCGGACTGGGAAGCATACTCGGAACAGTGTCACGTGGTCTGGGGGAACTGTGCCCTCGAAGCGCAGCGTGACAGTACGGCCTTCTCTAGATGCCGAAAGGACCCGTACAGCCGACTGGAGTCCAGACAGCAGGTTCTCGTCAGCAGCGTCGCCGGTCACCACCGCGGAGGAATCCCATACTCGTTCGGCGGTCTGCAGGCTGCCCGGCGGTCACTGGGATACCCTTGAGCTCTGAGTGGGCCAAGAGCTGAACAAGGCAATCTTGGGAAGTCACGTTAACTGCTACCACGTTGCGGTGTTGGTTCACCCGGATCGCAGCGACTCCCGGGTGCAGCGAGAGTGCCTGAGCTATGGTCAGTCTGAGAAGTTCCGGAACTAGCCTCCAGCGGAAGCAGGCTGGTAGAGCACTGTCCCCACCACCGCAGGGTCTACAGGAAGGGCTGCTGAAGTCACGTTTCGGGTACGAAGAAGGGCAGCCTTAGAGCGGACTGTCTGGAATCCGTCATCGTCAACTGTCTTACTGGTAGGGGGAGCTGCGTGTCTGAGGGCAGTACGGGGCGTGGGGGGTGGCCCCGTGGTTGTGGTCTACTTGCATTGGCTCCCAATCACTGCACTCTGCAAGACTGGTACACTCGTCCTCCTGCGCCGATTCCTGTACCTCTTCCTTCGAGGTTTCCTTGTGGTATGGGCACTTGTGGCATCCTTGAGGAATGCCGCGGCAGGGTGAGGGGACGCGGACTCGCGGCCAAGCGCTTCATCCATTCCTTCTGCATTTCCTTCAGGAGCATCAACGGCAGGTACGCCTGGAGGGCCCGTGGTCACAGCAGGGGGGTTTACTGGGATCACCGATGCCAGAAAGAGTGAAGATTGAGCGTACGCTCACAGTTGCTGCCTGCGTCTGCGTTGCAAGCCAAGAGAAGAAAGTATAGGAGAGAATAGAGGCACGGGACGGGGACGCTCATGTGCAATGCAGATAACGCCGCGGGAAGGGACGCCTAGATGAAAGAAGATAGAACGAGCGTAAGCTCCCCACGTCGCGACGTCAACACGCTGCCTAGCTGTGTCGTCGCAAGGCGAGAGATGGGGAACGTAGGATAGGACAGTGAAGGGAGGGGACGCTCACGCGCAATGCCGAAGTAAACCCCCCCTGGGGGATTGCCTAGAGGAAGGGGGGAATGAGGGTAGGATAGAAGGAAGGGGAAGGGCGCGTATGCGCAATAAGGGCGACCAAACAGACCCGGGTGCCGGTCTTGTTTATCAGTGCTTTATGTCTTTATGTGCAATAAGGGTGGTCACGCCACACACTGGATCAAGCTCGACCATACGAAGCTTCGCATATAAAAAGGATCACAGCATATCCAAGGACTGAATAATGATGAGTGAAGCGAAGCATCCGTCAGTTCGTCCGCGCTTCCATCCATCCATTCGTTCTTGCTTCCGTCCAGCTATGCATCCGTCTGTGGGGCCATTCGTGCATCCGTGCGTCTGTCTATCCGTCCGTCCATCCATTCATCCGAGCATCTGTCTGTGTGTGGGTCCATCCGCGCATCCATCCACCCGTTCGTACATCTAGTGAATAAACCACGTACCACCATCTCGCATATTTAAAGGCGATAGCCTTAGTTGGGGACCTTCGACGCAAAAATTTTGTTCTGTCTGTCTGTCTGTCTGTCTGTCTGTCTGTCTGTCT
Organism: Rhipicephalus microplus; assembly: GCF_043290135.1. Classification (NCBI taxonomy): domain Eukaryota; kingdom Metazoa; phylum Arthropoda; class Arachnida; order Ixodida; family Ixodidae; genus Rhipicephalus; species Rhipicephalus microplus. Next base: position 200,556,295 of record NC_134704.1, on the reverse strand, counting down.
GTCTGTCTGCCTGTCTGTACATTTGTCTGTTTGTCCACTCATAACAACATTGGGTATTCGAAATGGCCAAACCCATCCGCAGCGCCCACCTATGTTGCTCAAGATTCAGCGTTCATACTTGTGCATTTGTCAATTAAAAATCAAATATTGCGCCTGTCTGGGGCACCTTAACAACACGTATATATTCTGCATGTGCGACGTCGACCAGAAAAGGCATACATAAGTAGTGTTTAGGACCGTAGCGCTTATCACGCTGCGCTCACCATGCAATGCTTGCACATAAAGGCGAGTGTTTCAAACGCTTTGCTAAAACGAGACGGTGGTGGCACCTATACCCGTCGCTTTCTGTTCTACACCTTATCACCTCTGAGATGGTTGCATGCACCCGTCTCAGAGCCACGCGCTTTGTTTAAAAAACAGCCAGATGGCGCTCATGTTTCACGTGTGACGTGACTTTATGCGCTCGTTCACCTCTGCTGCATGCTCGAGGCACTCTACTGCGGCGACTCCAGAACACCATTCACCGATTTTCTTGAGCAGAACATCAAATCATTGTTTTGTTCACTCTCTGCCCACGCAAGAATATCGTCTTTCGATGACACTTGCAGATGAAATGAAGATATGGGGCCAATTTTTTCATCTATATTCATCATTAAAATTACCCCCATCCAGCGAACAATCCAAGGACTAAACCTCATGTGGCTACCTACTACTACTATGGCTACCACTACTACTACTACTACTACAATCACCACTACATACATAAATACATATATCGCGGACGCATGACCCACGTCATAAGGAGCTTTACCCCTACAAGATAATAGTGCCTACTTCAACGAAACTGGGCCACGCTTCGTGGATTCAATGCGAAAACAGTCTCACCCAGGGAACCTCATGCACCATGCATGGTTGCTTGTTCTTTCGATCGAATTGTTGACGATGTGTTCACCTCGCTGCCACAGTAACAACGTGATGCTGACGCCTGGTTTGTCAGATCGTAAGTGGGCGCCACTGTTTTTAAGCGAGGTATTTTCTTCTGTTCTTCACAACATTCCACATAAATCCTTCTACTTATTCTGAAAAAGAATTTCCGAAACGATCTGAGTGATGAAGTACTGCTGACCCTTCGCGAGAGTTTAGGTGAGCTGCTCGATGAACTACAAGGGTGCATTACATCCTTTCAAAGGGCCGCCCCTCGGGTTTTGCAATTTTGAGCTGACAAGCGTCATGTATAAATGAGGCGTTCACGGTCACGTCTTCCGAAATTTGCAATGCTACGCGCCGCGGAAGTAGGTCAAGTTTTAAGATGAACGCTGCTCCTTCTTCCTTTGGCGGGCACGTACCCAAAAAATGAGGGCACGACGCGCACGTGTGAATTGCCCTATATGCACACTGGTGCAATGACGTTGGTCTTCTAAGCAGATGACTGTGCTCTGAAGTTGCCAACAAGGGCACGTGACAAGTGAAAGCTATTTAACAGGACATGCGTATTTTATGTAATTTGTTCAATGCGAAGCATTTCTCAGAAAACTACGGTGACTTCGAGCATATCTATCTATTTATCTATCTATCTACCTATATATCTATCTATCTAGCCACCTACGACATTTAGCTCTCCAGGACGTTTTGTTAGTGGTATGAATACCAAATTTGGTGTGGCATAACATGACTGCATGAACAGCATAATTGACTAGTCATGACTATGTGATCATGTACGTCATGAATGTAATGATTTACATTTCTTGGTCTTGCTGCTCTTTCGGTTGTTTCGTTCACATGACTTGTTGCAAGGTTGGCATGGCATGACATCACTGCGTGGCGAACACAAGTGACAGATCCTAACGTGAAAATCATGACATGCATGTCATATAAGTCATGACTCGAAAGTCATGACTACGCGCCACGCTCATGGTACGCTCGCAGTCATTTTTCTAGCTTCACATCTACAAAATTTGATGTTACGCGTTCTGAATGCATGATGAAGGTATGTGACTGGTGCAAACTTGATAACCATGAGATGCATGTGATGTAACCACATGACTTCAGGGTACACTCATGGCGCGCTCGTGGCTGTTTCGCCAACTTCACATGTACCAAATTTGATATTACGCCACGAGAACGAAGAGATGTGTAAATGGCACGTCCAAACAAGATAATCATGACATGCGTGTCATGTAACAACATGACTACGTGTCACAGTGAAGGCACCAATACACTTAGACGTGACCCGGAACGCGTCTGCGCCAGCGTTTGTTTCGTCGAGTGAAGCCGTCAATGCCAAGCCACGCACCGATCTGCCTAGCATATGCTCGCAGGCGTGCGCCGTGCTGCATTGCTTTGACGCATGCGCGTTGGAGCGCGCCCGGCGTCTCTCCGCCACGAATTCAGGCAGAGCGGTGCTGTCTGGCTAAAGTCGTCAACGCGAAATGTAACATGTCGCATTTCGCGCCGGTTGCCGCTGGGCAACCGGCGCCACAGACGCTAGTCGCACCTAGCGTTAGACTAGAGAGTGCTCTAGTTTCGATAGCGAAGCTTCGCTGCGCCCAGCGTGCACGCACATCAACGCAACGTGCGCTCGCTGCCGTTTTGATAGCTTCACGTATACCATGTTTGGTATTACGGGACGTGAATGTGCGAGAAACGTATGTGACTGGTGCAAACTTGCGTTTCATGAGGTGCGTTTTCTGCAACAGCATGACCACATGCCACACTCATGATGTGCTCCTGGCCGTTTTGTTTTTACGTATATTAAATATGGTATTACATGACGTTGCCTGACGAGAATATACGACGAAGGTAAATGACACGCAAAAGGATCAAAATGTGGGCCAGTTGGTAATTCATTTTCTTCCACGTCCGAGCATGATAATCATCACATGCGTGTCATGTAAATGAACTACGTGCTACGCTCATAACACGCTCACGGCCATTTTCTTTTCTTATTTTCTCACTTAATTTAAAACGAGAGGTGAGGCTAATGTGTCGGCGTTTCAATTGCGTTCGTGTCCCCGCGGTCAGTGCATCAAGCAGACGGCAGCTGTTGATTGCTCCTGCGCGTTTTTTGAGTCGCGTCTAAGCCAGCGTTTCCGAACCATCCCGCTGACAGGCAGACAGAAAAACTTTATTAGAGCAAGAGTGTTTGGTCCCCCCTGGATCTCTGGACGAGCGCGTGGCCCTGCACCACGCCTACACGGCCATGCCTCTCGCCACGAAGACATCGGCTGCCCTAGTCAGCGCAGCAACCTGCATCGCCGGGTCCCGCAGAAACATACGGTGAACCTCAAAAGAACACTGGTCAGAAAAAAAAGAAACGCCGCTCGCGTGCACGGAGTGTTAATTCTATTTCGAGCGCTGCGGACAACTAGACGATGATGAAGAAGCGCCAGCGAGCACACTCTAAATGCGGTAAATAAAAGGACAATCAAAGAAGCTGAATTCTCTATTGGGTCTGATAAGAAGGTGTCTGGTATCCAGTGGTTGAACTCTGATTGCTTTTGTGATCATAGACGACGACAAGCAGCTTGGAGGCAGCCATTTCATAATCCGTCCCACCATAATTAGGCAGATTACAAACTTTTGGCAGCTACATATACACGCACGGTGGCTAAAGATAAAGAAGAGCATGACAAAAGGCATTTCAGCTTTCCTTCCAAACCTTGAAATAAGAAATCGTCATTTCGATATAAGAGATCGCGCAAAATCCTGCCGTATCTAGCTAAATCTGATTATGACAGGTTATCGCCAGAAGAAATGACAGGTTCTTTAGAGGCAATCAGCAGAGGTATAGCACACAGATTTTGTTTGAATTTGACAATCAACTGGCGAAAATCTTCCGTAAAGACGTACTAAGAAAAACTTACAATGTCCGAAGTGTCAAGCGTAATTACAAACGTACCATCGTCAGCTCCTGGTCCTGACGGTATAACAGTTCCTATTATTGGAATTTTATTCAAGATATCACCCGATGACGCCCTCAACCTTACAAACTATTTTTAGGCAACGCCTTGATACCCGATGACTGGAAAACAGCTAGAGTAGTTCCCAGAATAAAAAACAAGGGTCAGTTTCAACATCGACAATATCAGACCTAGTTCTCTAACATTTCACTTGACTAAAAATATTGAGAGAGTACTGAGTAACAGAATAAATGATTGGATGGCTAACAAGCTATTATTGAAGCCAAACCACATTGGTTTTCGTAGTGAGTGCTCAATCTGGTGTGCTCATGCTGACTTAGAAAGCCGAATACAGCTTGCCCGAGAAAGACGGCACTACGCGGTACTCGTAGCGGTAGACATATCTAAAGCTGATGATAGTATTGAGCGCCAAACTTACTGAATGTGGTACATGACTGTTGTTGAGTAGGTATGTTATTGAGTGGATAGCAGAGTTCCTAAAATCAAGGGAATTTTGTTGTGCAAAGGATGGATGCCGCTCATCCTGATTCAAGCAGCAACGTGCAGTCCCTCATGAGGTGGTCCTATTTATTCAATATTCAGATTAGCTATAACCCGAACAAGATATCATTGTCTACATTCATGCAGACGACATCGCGTTTTTCGCTGCAGGAATCGAAGTTAATTTTTTCTCATAAAAAATTGCAAAGGTATATGTCTTCCCTCGAACTTTCGCTGCAGTCAATTTCATTTTCTCTAATCATCAGTAAAAGTGCTCTCCTGGTGTTTTCACTAACATATTTTATTCAGGCTTCTGTACTATATAAGTAGGAACTGATTTTACAAGTGGAGTCTATCGAATATTTGGGCATAATTAATAATGAGAAATTTAACTGCAGCCCTCACTCGCAAAGAATATATCATGGCGAAGGCATGACGAGCTTCAGCCTTATTGCGCAGGTTGAGCAACAAGAAACATATGTGCACACACCTTATTAATGTTATACAAAATGTACGTGCTCCCAATACTAAAATTTGGGAGCATAATATTTTCGGGTGGGCCTGCGTACAGAACACAACCTTTAGTTGTGTCAGAGCGAGAAGCGCTACGTTTGTGGTTGTGTTACGTTTATAAAGCTCGACTTTATAACGTAACGTGACTTTATAACGAGATGAGAATATAAAGCTCGACGATCCTGCTGCTATCTCCATTGTGCATGGCAGTAGTGCTACTAAATGACCTCGACTACTTTTGAATGCGAAGCATTTCTTAGCGAACTTGGGCGACTTCGAGCGTATCTATCATTCTATGTATCTACCTATCTAGCCGATTACGTCTGGATGCTGTCAAGGTCATCCCCTTCACATGGCGTGAACCAAAATTAGCGTGGGAGGGTAAGATGGATTGATGAAAAGGTTTTGCTTGTCAAGACATGAATAATGTCACAATCTCGTCGCGTAAGTCGTCTATCACTTCCCGCCAGACAGGGGCACATACGCACGGGCGGGTATGTGCCGCTGGTATGCGGGTATGTGCCACATGTGTTTGACACCTATTATTTACCCAGGAACGACGAGAACAGACATGGGTAATTTGAACGCGTGAGTGTTAAGCAGTACCCGACAACAGTAGCGTCGACCCAATGAAGGCATAAAATGAATTGCAGTGTTAAGAAAAATCTGAGATAGGCAGCGTTGACCCTCCGATGGATGCAAATACTAAATTTCAGGAACCTAGCAGGAATCGAACCCAAGCATTCAGCGTGGCAGTCAAGAATTCTACCACAGAGCTACGCCAGGTCTCGGAACTACTTTTCAAATAGACGCTAATATTTGTGAAACGTCAAAAGTGGTTACAGTGCTGCCTACATAATTTTATATACATTACCTATGTACTGCTTTGACAGAACTTCTGGTTGACGTCAATTGTCGTTAGGTGTCATGTTCTGATGATGATTTATGTAACAGGGTCCAGGGCTAACATCTTCGTGAGCATCAGCGCATTATATCAGCGTCTGGGGTTGCTAATACGCATTTTCCATTTGGCATCATTGCGCAAGGGCAAACAACTGGTTATATAAACATCTACAATTCTTCTACATATGTCGGTGCTTGCAACATTGTACGTATCTTTAGCGTCATTTCATGACGTGTTGCTCAATAAAAAATTGCAACATGGTCACCTTCTCTCCGCATGCTTTGCATAACGTAGATTCCCAGGTACGTGGGGTCTGCCAAATTTTTTTGTGCTGCTGGCTCTTCTCCAGACATCTTACCATGAAGGTCCCTGCACTGCCGCCGAGAACTTGGTGCCATCGGCTCGAAACTTCCACGGACCAACGCACCACAATTCACCAAACCAGCGCACTGCCTTGGTGGTGGGCGTTATGACGCCTACCACCTGGTGCTCGTGCACTCCGAAACGACCATCTGATCTGCCATGCCCACCACCGCCTTCGTTTAAAGAAGCATGTGGAACCACATCTACGGTGACAACACACCGCGAGGTTATAAAGCTCGGCGATCCTGCTGATTGATTATTATGTGGGGTTTAACGTCCCAAAACCACCATATGATTATGAGAGATGCCGCATAATCCTGCTGCTATCTTGTCTCGTTCTTCCATAGCACCAGTGGTCGAAGCGCAAACTTACACTTATTCCCAGGCCTGCAAAAGCGCTCACCTAACGATCACATGGGCAGAAACTTGTAACTACGCCGGCTTGTCGCTAGCGTCACACCACATCGTCCCGTCGTCTGGGCGAAACAGACTCGTCGAAAACAGCTCCGACACGCTGTCGTCTGCTTCAGTTTTACTTCAAGCAATTGCTTCGAATCACAAATAACCAGCATTAGGGTATTCTAGCATGAATTGAAACGTACCTTCAATTATTCAATTTATTATTTCGTGGCATTGTCGTCAGCATTGTAGAACGTCTGCTCGTCGCCTGCATAACAGTGAATCACTGGAAACTGACACAAATGTTCAATATATATATATGTATATATATATATATATATATATATATATATATATATATATATATATATATATATATATATATATTAAACATTTGCGTCGGTTTCCAGTGATTCACTGTCATGCAAGCGACGGCTTGACAGTACTAAAGGCAACTTGTAAAATTAAGTGTAGTTTGCACCCCACAGTGTCCCGAAATCTAAATTTTGCCGGCTAACATGAAGAGCGGGCTCCAGCGGTACTTGAAAGCAAAATTTGAGGTTAAATAGCCTTTATATAGGCATCGATTTTGAAAACAGGCTTTTACAGGCACTTATACGAATTGAGGCAGAAACGTCCGAAATAGGCATATATAGGCACTATAAATGCACTACAAAAGCTCTCCTTGCCCTCTAATTTGTGCTCATGTGTCAAAATGACAAGATAGGAACGCAAGAAACGAAACAGGCATTTGCATATAATCCGGCCTCTAGTCATAACATTGTATATCCGTAATCAAGCATAAGACGCACGGTCTGCCTGCTCCAAAACTTGTTACAAGAAGATTTGTCTACCCCTCCTTCGGCTCAACTAATATTCTATCTGGTTACCCTGTGAAACAAATCCGTAGTAACAGAGGGCAGTCCCCATACTGGAGATACATACTATTGCTATTTGCAAGTGATCATTTGCTGATGCGCCATTGAATGCTGTGCCTGACTCGTGCATTTCTTTCCACATTCTACGCCATGCCGCTTCTTATAGGTCAATGTGCTTGGAATAAGCCTGCCTGTTTGGTGTAGAACGCCTGTCCATTCACAGTAGTGCGGCCTGGCTGCCCGCATTTTCAGGGCCTACTTCGAAACACGAAAAGCAAAAAAAAACCACCTACACCTTCCCACACGACGAGCTGGAGTAAACGCGTCGCAGAGTGGTCAGGGAATCGGTTGAATGTTTCGTAATTGAGAATGGTTTGTAGAATGCTTAACTGTCATTTCGCCTTTATTCTATTTATTGAATGAATTAAAAGCGTTGCTTTCAACGAGTGGTGGGACGCTGATGATGGGTTGTACCCCACTGCTGCTTGAAGGTACTGCTGCTTCCATCCCATCTACTCGAGTAAAGAAAAGCGTCAAGTCAAACGAAAGCCATGTAGAGACGCCTTCGACTAAATTCGAAACGCGCGATCTGGTGCCTACATATACCGGTTATCCGGTGAACGACTGTTCAGCGCGAGCAGTCCCTTTTTCCTAGCAGACGCTACCTGCAACGGCTTTCAAGTTAATGTTCTCTCAAATACGTTTCGTTTGAGATTCATGAAGGCACGTTAGAGAGTGCTTGCGTGAGTGTTACTCGTGATGACGTCACGTAAGTCACTAGTGATCAAGTCCGTTGGCTGAGTCATAAATATGACGTTATTTCTCTCTCACAGACGTTTCGTTTAAATGCATGAAGACAGATAGGACAGCGCGTGCGTGTGTGATAGGCGTGATGATGTCACATGAGTCACTAGTAATCACGTCGCTAGGCCTAGTGAGAGCATTCGAGTAATTACTCTCTCAAAGACGTTTGGTTTTATATGCATGAAGGCACATTACAGAGTGATTGCATGAGTCAAGCGAGATGACGTCACGCTAGTCACTAGTTCTGACGTCACTGGGCCCAGTGACAGCATTCGAGTTATTACTCTCGCAAAGACGTTTCGTTTGATATGCATGAAGAGAGGTTAGGAAAACGCGTGCGTGTGTGATAGGCATGATGATATCACGTGAGTGATGACGTCACTAGGCCTAGTGACAGCGTTCAAGTTATTACCCTCTCAAAGACGTTTTGTTTTATATGCATGAAGGCACATTAGAGAGTGCTTGCATGAGTCTTAGGCGAGATGACGTCACGCTAGTCACTAGTGATGGTGTCACTGGGCCTAGTGACAGCGTTCCAGTTATTACTCTCTCAAAAACGTTTCGTTTGATATGTATGAAGACAGGTTAGGATACCGCGTGCGTGTGTGATAGGCGTGATGACGTCACATGAGTTACTAGTGATGACGTCACTAGGCCTAGTGACAGCGTTCAAGTTATTACTCTCTCAAAGACGTTTCGTTTGATAATGTTACGAGTAACTTGTTTAATGATCTATTTACAGCGCACAGAACTCGACGAGCAAGATGGCGCCAGACCAGCATTAAACGGAAACTCACTTTGTCCTCCTCTTTCATGCATCCGTGTATAGCGGCTGTTATGTACCATAACCCCCGGCGGTAGAAGCACCGTCCCGGTGCTAAATTTACGCAGATGATGTCGAAGGGGGTAATAGGGCTTTAGCCGAGCCACGTGAACGGTGTCGCTCGGAGCTGACGATGACTTTGTTGGATCGGTCGGAACAATCTCGTACGTGACGTCTGCCACTTGGCGAATGATACGGATGGTCCAGTGGAGGGCGACAACAGTTTTTCAGACAGTCCCACACGCCGAGTAGGTGACCAGAGGAGCACGAGAGAACCCGGAAAAAGTGCACGTCCCTATGGTGATAATTGTAGAGCTGTTGTTGGCGCGCCTGTGAAGCCTGTAGACGGTTACGGGCGACTTGGCGGGCGTGGTCGGCGCGGGCAGTGGCTTCCCCAGCATATTCAGTGGCCGCAGGTAGTAAAGTGTCTAAGGGTAGAGTTGGGTCCCGGCCATATAGTAGATAGAAGGGCGAATAGCCGGCAGTGTTGTGACGAGATGAATTGTAGGCGAACGTCACATACGGCAAATGAATGTCCCAATCATCGTAGTCTGGCGCAACGTATTTGGCAAGCATATCGGTTAGGGTCCTGTGAAGGTGCTCCGTGAGGCCATTTGACTGGGGTCGGTATGAAGTAGTAAATTTGTGCTTGGTATTGCAAGACCTCAGGATTTCATGAACGACAGCTGATAAGAACGTGCGGCCACGGTCGGTGAGAAGTTCACGGGGAGCACTGCGCACTAATATGTTATGTCGTACAGCAGAAAGTCCGCAACGTCGGTAGCGCAGCTGGTCGGTAGTGCTCGTGTGATTGCGTAGCGTCGCGTAGTCCGTGGCAACAGCAATCCATTTATTTCCGGCTGTGGAGAGTGGAAAAGGGCCCAACAGGTCGAGACCAACTCGAGAGAAAGGCTCGTTGGGAACGTCGATCGGCTGAAGGTAGCCGGCTGGGAGGGCAGACAGCGTTTTGCGACGCTGACAGGGCTCACAAGCGGCGAAAGCGTCGAACAGAGCGGGCAAGTCCAGGCCAAAAAAAACCGACATCGTACCCGATCGTATGTGCGAGAAACGCCCAAATGGCCCGTCATCGGATGCAGGACAGTGGAACGCAGGTGCGCTGGGATGAGAGGAAGTTATACCCGTGACACACGGGCAAAAGTAAAGTACTTTAAAGTAAACCCCTTTTGTCGCCTAAGGGGACCATTTGCAGAAAGGAGTGGCGCTGATGACACACGGCACCAGACTACTGCTTTAGGCGGTGCCTCAGAACAACGCTACAGAAAAAATGGCGCTGTTTGTGAAAGCAGCAAGATTGGAAATATTAAAAAGAATCTGCGGATGTACATGACATTCAGCGACGCGGGAACATAAAACCGTTTTTTTTTTATTGTCTGGTGCCTTATAATGCGCATACCTGTAATTTTCTTTCGCCTTTTTTTTGGCGTTTTTAGCAGCCACTTAAGTTTCTCTGGCGACTATGAACAGTTGGTGTTTTGTTGTTTTTTTTTTTGTCGTGCTTTTTACATGGCTGCGTCCAGCTGGGTCAGTGACGGCGTGCCGCGTTTTATCGTGGTCCTGCAATGTCTCAGCGCAGAGACAGAGATAAAGCAACAGTTGAGCTGGGCCTGACTCTTGTCGCCCTCGGCTTCATCGAAGATGAGCTAAACGCTGCGAAGGCAAGAGTGATGAGCCTCAAACAAAGACTCGTCATGAACATCTTCATTTTGACTGCTTCCGTACTGTCCCCCCGAGCCATCAACCGCGAAAGGTGGGCCTATGTGCGCAATGAATGCTGGTTCGAAGACACATTGCCGTTATTAGGCGACGGCCACTTTAAGCAGTGTTTTTGAGTGAGCCCAGCCACCTACCGTTTCATTGCAGACAGCCTAGACCCTTCGCTAGAGAGGGTCACAACTAACATGATCGCGCTAGTGACGTCATGCAGGCGTTTTAGAGTACGGACAGACTATAGGCCTTCACTTTTCAACAAATCGCACTGCTGCTGAAAATGAAAACATTTTCTCAGCGTAAAAAAATACTGACAGGGCACCGCAGTGTTGTGACACGTTTTCTTCTATTAAGAAATTATGCATACTGTATGCGAGAGTACTCCCGTCCTGTCAGAAAAGTAGATGCAGGATCTGCTTTTGCGAAAAGGATCTTTCCCGGAAAGGAGTTACCCATTTGTCGTGTGTCACTGCGCCCGAACGCCTTTCCGAAAGATGTCCCCTCGTCTAAAGGACTTCAGGGTGCCCGTGTGTCAGGGGCATAAGTCTGGTCCGAAGGAATCAAGGTTACTGTAGTAGCCAACGTATGACGCGCCGTACTGACGTCACAGGCTACGTCATGTGCCTGTACTTATATTGGCATGCGAGCCGCTTGCTTATCACATTAAACCTTCGCCACCAACTGAGTTCAGTGTCGCCTTGCTCACCGGCTACAACAGATGGCGACGAGGATGGGATAGGCTGCACCGAACGACGGGGGTGGATCCTGTGAGCAACGACAGCTGGAAGACGAAAGGCAAGGTATGGCGAAGATGTGGGAATTTGACGCCTTCATAGAAGAAGGAGACGAAGATTTTGCTTCGTATGTAGAACGGTTTGGGCACTATTGCAAAGTAGCCGGCGTACAAGACGAAGAACTTAAAAAGTCAGCCTTCATCTCTGCCATAGGAAAGAAAGCGTACAAGACGCTCAAGGACCTTCTTCTACCTGCAAAACCTGAAGAGAAGACGTTCGAGGACTTGGTGAAAGTGCTGAGTGGCCACTACGAGCCTTCTAGTCAAGTCATTGCGGAGCGTTTCAAAGCCAACAGGAGGTACCAAGGAGAAGCGGAGTCCGTCGCGGCATTTGCAGTCACGCTGAAGCACATTGCAGCCAAGTGCAACTACGGTACGTTTCTCGACGACGCTTTACGGTACCGGTTCGTCGCTGGGTTACGGAATTCCACCATTTAGACGGGTTTACTGAAGAGGAAGGAACTGACGTTCGAATCGTCCTGCGTTTTTGCTAAGAGCGTTGAGCTAGCGGAGCGGGAGTCGAGGGCATTCCGACCAACTGCGAATACGGATGCCGACATTCACGCTCTAAAGAAGACGGGGAAGGAACCGGAGTTTGCCAGCAAGCCGGAACAGTTCAATGCAAAGCTGCTATCGATGCGGTCAAGAGCATGATGCCCGTTGCTGCCGTTATCGTAAATTCAAATGCCATGTTTGCAAGCGCGTGGGACATTTGGCGCGCATGTGCAGATGCAAGCAACCGGCGCCTGCCACCGTCCACAACGTGAGTGACGAAGCGAGTGGAGGCACAGAGCTGGTGCTGCACGGTGTGTATCTGGTGGGCACGGAACAACCATATGAAGTTGAAGTACAGATAGCCGGCCAGCTTGTGAAGATGCAAGTAGATACGGGCGCAGCCGTATCACTCGTTCCGGAATGCGTTTACCGGCAGCTAAAGCAGCCACCGCAGCTTGCGAAGTGCGAGATGAAGCTCAAGACTTACGGCGGAGCAACGCTACAAGTGAAAGGCCAAACGGAGGTTTTGGTCGTATATAAGGGACAATGGAAAGTCCTGCCAATCATCGAGGTACCAGGAGAGAAGCCAGCACTCCTAGGCCGTGACTGGATTGCGAACCTCGGAATGGACCTAAACAGCATTCACGAGGTGCACGCACAACCGTCTGTCGACAGCATCCTGCCAAGGCATGCCAGCAATTTTTCACCTGGTTTAGGGTTGATAAAGGGTTACCAAGCAAAACTGGTGCTTAAGGAAGGAAGCATGCCAGTCTTTTGCAAGGCGCGGTCTGTGCCGTATGCCATTCGTGAACCTGTCGAGCATGAGCTAGGCAACTTGCAAAAAGAGGGCGTACTGGTGCCCGTAACCCGCAGCGACTGGGCCACGCCGCTGGTAGCTGTTCACAAGCCAGACGGCACAGTATGATTGTGTGGAGACTATAAATTGACGGTGAATCCATGTGTGAAGACCGACCATTACCCACTGCCCGCGGTGGAGGATTTGTTCACGACACTGGCTGGGGGCAAGGTTTTCACCGTTCTGGACCTTTCAACGGCATATCAGCAAATCGAGGTGCACCCTGACTCGCGACCCTTGCTGACTATAAACTCTCATATGGGGTTGTTCCAGTATGTTCGAATGCCGTACGGAATCTCAAGTGCACCTGCAGTTTTCCAGGCAATCATGAACAAGCTGTTGAAAAGACTACCGGGAGTGGTATGCTACCTCGACGACGTCCTCATCACGGGAGCATCGCATACCGAATGCCTGGCCCGGGTGGAAGCAGTCCTGCAGGTTTTCATGGACCACGGCGTAAAAGTGAGAAAAGAAAATGCAAGTTTTTCTTGAATTCTGTCAAATATCTTGGGCATATCATTGACGAAAATGGTGTGCACGCGTGCGTCGAGAAGGTTGAAGCCATAAGGGAAGCACCCACACCTAAGAACATCAGTGAGCTTAAAGCGTACCTCGGCATGATAACTTTTTACTCCAAGTTCATGCCAAACATGTCTTCGAGGCTAAAGCCTTTGTATGCACTGCTTCAGAAGGATAAGAAGTGCGTCTGGTCCGCAAAAGAAGAAAAAGCCTTCGCGGAGAGTAAGAGCCTCCTTACGCAAGCGAGCGTGCTAACATTCTATGACCCAAAGAAGCCTCTTGGATTAGTCTGCGACGCCTCTCCTTACGGGGTTGGCGCAGTATTGTTTCATGTCGTGAACGGGGAAGAAAGGCCGATAGCTTATGCGTCACGCACTTTGAGCAAGGCCGAAAGTGGTTACGCACACATAGAAAAGGAAGCGTTGGCTGTGATTTTTGGAATCAAATGGTTTCACAAGTATCTTTACGGCCGTGAATTCACCATTTATTCCTATCACCTTCCCCTGGAGGGACTGCTGGGGCAAACAAAGCCAATTCAGCAAATGGCAGCTGCACGCATGCAGCGCTGGATGCTAGTGCTAGCTGCATACCGCTACAAATGGGTATACAGAAAGGGAGCCCAAGTAGCGAACGCGGACGCGTTATCGCGATTACCGCTTCCGAACGACACCGACGAAAGCGACTACGTTCACTTCTTTTCAGCAGTAGAAGCCGTACCACTATCTGCGAAAAGGATCAGTGACAAAACCCAAAAAGACCCAGTTTTGTCTAAGGTGCTGATGTATGTTTTGAAAGGATGGCCATCGTACGGTTCAGAAGACAACGTAGCCCCATTCTTCTCGCGGAAAGACGAACTGTCGGTAGACTGTGGTTGCATAACATGGGGGAACTCGGGTTGTTAAACCTGAAGCGGTACAATCTGAAGTCTTATCGCTTTTGCATGAAGGGCATCCAGGCATCACGCGCATGAAAATGCTATCAAGAAGCCATATGTGGTGGCCAAAGTTGTGCGAACGCATTGAAGAATCGGTAAGAGGTTGTTCAACTTGCCAACTAACGCATAACTCAGCAAATATAGCGCGAAGACAGGGTCAGGAAACCCATACTTCATGGAGGGAGTTCGAGGTTGGCGACAACGTTCGTGTGCGAGGAAACCGACCGAGTGATCCACGTTGGTTGGAAGGAACAGTTGTGCGACGAGTTAGCAAAGGAACATACATAGTCCGAATCGAAGACCACGAGCGCTTTCTGCATGCGGGCGATATTGTTCCTAACACATGCCTTGCTCCTCTTCCCAGAAACATGTGGATTCCTGAGCAAACCCGCATGGCACAGCCGGGTTCCACTCCGTCACAAAGCGACAGCGACACCGCATCGCCACCGGACGGGCCTGCACCAGAGCAACGACTTCCGCCACCTGACCGAGCCAGCGTGACGGAACTGCCATCACAGCAGGCGCCTGACGCCAGCTCCCAAGAAAACGTCGCGCCACCCCAATTGCGACGAAGCACAAGAATTAGAAAGCCTCCCGAACGTTTTGGCTATGCTGCTAAATAAAGGGGGAAGAGATGTAGTAGCCAACGTATGACGCGCCGTACTGACGTCACAGGCTACGTCATGTGCCTGTACTTATATTGGCATGCCAGCCGCTTGCTTATCACATTAAACCTTCGCCACCGAGTTCAGCGTCGCCTTGCTCGCCGGCTACAACAGTTACGGCGATATAGGATCCCGTCTTTCACCAAAAACATTCGTAGGGACGGGTCGCGAGACGTTGACTCCAGTTTATCAATGATGGCTCGTAAAGAAGCATCCCGACGTTGCTCTTCGCCAATGTTCCACAGATGCGACACAGAAAAAACGTCCATGATAGCGTCAGTATCGGTTGCTTCGTCAACAGGGTAGCGGGATAAACAATCCGCATCCAGATGTAATCGCCCGGTTTTGTACATTACAGAGAAAGTGTACTCTTGAAGGCGTAGAGCCCAACGAGCGAGACATCCCGTGGGGTCCTTCAGGAAGGCTAGCCAGCAGAGCGCGTGATGATCCATGACAACACGGAATGAGCGCCCGTACAGGTATGGACGAAACTATGCGACTGCCAATACAAGGGCGAGGCACTCGCGCTCCGTGATGGAATAGTTGCGCTCAGCTGGAGATAGCAATCGACTTGCGTAGGCTATAACACGGTCATGTCCCCTTTGTTGCTGATATAGCACAGCTCCTATGCCGTGTCCACTGGCGTCCGTGTGGACCTCGGTTGGGGCTAATGGATCAAAGTGAGCCAAGATTGGTGGCGTTGTAAGCAGATTCGTAAGATGCAAAAACAATGACGCTTGGTCATGGCTCCAAATAAATGAGGCGTCTTTCGTCAAGAGGCCTGTGAAGGGCGTGCAATGGTCGCAAAATCCTTAAAAAAGCGTCTGAAATATGAGCACAATCCCACAAAACTGCGGACATCCTTTGTGGTCCTCGGAACGGGAAGGTTTGTGACTGCGCGAATTTTCTCTGGGTCTAGAAGCACGCCTTGGGCATCGACAAGGTGACCAAGCACGGAAATTTGACGACGAGCGAAGTGGCACTTGGAGGCGTTAGGCTGGAGTCCGGCTCGACGAAAAACGTCCAAAATAGCTGACAAACGATCAAGATGCGAGTCGATTGTGGGCAATAAGACAATAACATCGTCAAGGTAACACAAACAGGTAGACCATTCCAACCCTTGGAGCGATGAGTCCATCATTCTTTCAAATGTGGCTGGTGCATTGCAGAGACCAAAGGGTATCACCTTAAACTGATAAAGACCATCAGGAGTGATGAATGTGGTCTTCTCGCGGTTCATCTCGTTGACGGCTATCTGCCAGTACACTGACCGAAGGTCAATAGTTCAAAAATAAGTGGCAGCGTACAGGCAGTAGAAGGCGTCGTCGATGCGAGGTAAAGGATAAACGTCTTTTTTGGTAATTTTGTTAAGGGGACGGTAATCGACACAGGTTTTTCGCGAGCATTTTGCCGCATTCATGTTGTAATATTGCACGCTCCGACGCAGACACACGGTAGGGGCGTCGGTGAATGGGAGTTGCTAGGCCAGTATTTATGCGATGGGTGACAATGGTCATTTGGCCTAAAGAGTTGCTGGCAAAGTCGAAAATGCTACGATAGACCTCAAGAACGTGGCAAAGCGCTGCAGCTTGCTCAGACGTGAGGTCCGATGACACCATTCGCTCGATGTTGGCGCCCCAAGAACGTGATGGAGTGGAACCACTGACTGAGCTGCAGCAATCGTCAACTCTGATGGGCTCGACATGGTTATCTTGGAGAGCGGTAATTTTGGCCAGGGAGACACCTTGTGGAAGAACTTGGGTGGTGAGTGAAAAGTTGACCAGTGGAAGGGAGGTGCGGTTTCTCGTAATCGTCAGAATCATATGCGGCACAGCAGCCCGATGCGTAAACATCACGGCAGGAATCGGGGCCACCCTGTAATCACCATCAGGTACTGGCGGCGTGGAGGATAAGTCGACATGGTTGACAGAGTTAGGAGGGAGGCGCGTGAAATCAATGCAACAGAGGCTGGTTTGCGGTGGGCTGGTCGGGTCGGAAAAGAGGGGTAAATCGAGATGGAGAGAGCCAACTGAACAGTCTATGAGGGCAGAGTGCGTGGCTAGAAAATCCATACCGAGAATGAGTTCATGAGGGCAATGTTCGATAACGGCGAAAAGAACGACAGTGCTTCCATCCCCAATAGACACTCGCGCAGAGCACATGCCAAGAACTGCGGCAGTTCCTCCATCGGCGACTCGTACAGCTCGGTTGAGGGCGGGCGTGACAACTCTTTTAAGTCGGCGGTGGAGGTTAGCACTCATAATGGACACATGCGCGCCAGTATCTATCAATGCACTGACACGAACATTGTCGACAGTAACGTTTAAAGGTTCCGGTTCGTTGTTAACGTTAATCGAGGATTTTTTACGAAGGTCGTCAACGCAGCCCCGCCTCCAGAAGCTGCACGGCCTAGTTTTCCGGTCGGAGGTGCTGCGAATAGGTCGAGGAGGCAGCACGGCGTTGTGGCGGTGACCGGGATTGACGACGAGCAGGGGACGGGGACTGGTCGTAGCCAGGTCTCCTCAGACGTGCTGCAGGAGCAGAAAATTTGGTCGGCGTTGATGGAGAAAGTGATGGGGACGACTGGCGAACAGAAGTGGCGTGATATTAAGGTGCATAAAGGGACGGTGGAACCCAGCGGCTGCCGCATTGACGAGCGATATGACCAACGCGTCGATAGTTAAAACATATAAACCTGTCATCAAGAGTACGCCATTCGGACGGATTGCGTTGTATGCGAGGAGCAGAAGGGGTACGATAAGAAGGCTCAGCAGAGTATACGGTAGGAAGAGGATGTAGGCCGACATTGGATACCTCTTGACGAACGACTGCTTGTAATAAAGAGATCGTGGTCGGGGAAGGCACAGGCGTCGGTAATGGCGTTGCAACTGGTTGTGCTGCTTCGGCCTCTCGACGAATGATGCGTGTAAGGTTGTCACATCGAGGGGCCTGGTGGAAGGCGTCGTCCCACGAAGAAGTGGCCACTCTGTTCGGAAGGCACACGATGCTTTGGGCTACGCGGCGGGCTTTAGCTTGTTCGAGACGTCGGCATTCTGTAAGGGTTGTGTCGATGGTCGAGACGTTGTTAAAAACCAGCAGGTTGAAAGCGTCGTCAGCAATGCCTTTCAAGCAGTGGTTAACCTTTTCGTCTTCCAACATGCACTGGTCGGCCTTGGAACAAAGGTCCCAGACGTCAAGAATGTAGGAGACGTACGATTTGGTAGAAGACTGGGCCCGTGTGGCAAGAGTCTTCTTCAAAGCGAGCTTACGACCAGATAAATCGCCAAACAGGTCCGGTATCTTTTTTTTTTGAAGAGATCGCAGCTCGTTATGTCGGCTTCGTGGCTTTAAAACCATGTTCAGGGAGGGCCATCTAGGTAGAAAAACACGTTGGCCAGCATGACCGTGGGATCCCAGCGGTGAATAGCACTGACGCGCTCGTACCGGTTCAGCCAAGTGTCAAGATCGATCGTACCATCACCGGAGAAAGTGCCGGTATCCCGGAGGTGTGGGAGTGTGACGTAGGTGGTGGCTTGGACTGATGAGGGCGGCGTAGAGGAAGTACCAGCAGTCGAAGCAGTCGAAAGGTCGCCGAAGGTGCGACCGCTGCGCGTCTCCTTCGAGGTACGGGGGTCGTCAACCTCCACCAATAATGTTACGAGTAACTTGTTTAAAGATCTATTTACAGCACATAGAACTCGACGAGCAAGATGGCACCAGACCAGCATCAAACGGAAACTCACTTCGTCCTCCTCTTTCATGCAGCCGTGTTTAGCGGCTGTCATGTATCAATATGCATGAAGACAGGTTAGGACAGCGCGTGCGTGTGTGATATGCGTGATGACGTCACATGAGTCACTTGTAATCACGTCGCTAGGCCTAGTGACAGCGTTCAAGTTATTACCCTCTCAAAGACGCGGCAGACTTGCCTGTCATACTTCAAGGACTATGGCATATGTGCTAGACATGAATTATGGGCAGGTACGAAGAAATCTGAATTAAGAAAGCGTGACCGAGGAGCCGGAACGCATAGCAGTTCCTGCACACGGCTTGCGGCTCTTTCAGTACTGTTCGACTGCAGCGCCGCCGCTACGGGCAACGCGGAAGAGATTAGGTGGCGAGGCGCGGCCTTGCCACTCAACACTTCCAGCACACTCTAACAGAGTGCGGCGGCACCGGAAATGGTTATATGCATGAATTGGACGGATTTATGTGGCTGTACCCTTTAAATCGGGTGGTGCATGCATGGATGAATGGATGTGGCTGTACCCTTAAGATCGGGTGGTGGCTAACACTATCTAGCCATAATACTTAGTGAATTAACCACTAGATTTATCTTTTTTCCCCTTTAAATAGTGAAGTTGAGGACTGGTACTTTGCAGTGATGGGTTTATTTTCACTCGTGCTTTGACTTTAGCCACCAATCAGATAACCTTCTTCTAGTTAACTCTATTCACTTAAAGTCTATTTTGCCCTCTCTGTCCATAAACCCCATCGCTTTGAAAAACTCTGCGCCATCATCTTGAACAATAGCGTGAAGCCCTTTACAGAACATCATCAAGTGTTCGGCAGTTTCCTCCTCTCCACATGCACTGCATGCTGTGTCTACCCCTTCGTATTTGGCCCGATATGTCTTGGTTCGCAATACTTCCGTCCTGGCCTCAAACAGAAAAGAACTACCCCGAGCAATTACCATAGATCCTTTCCTTGGCAATTTCCTGCTAAAAATTTTGATAGATTTCTAGAGCGGACTTCTTAATCATGCTAATTCTCCACAAGTCAGTCTCCATTTCCTTCACTTTCTTCTTATCCGATAGTTCCTTTTGGTTTGGCCACCTGCTATTTTCTAAGTATTTACCAGTCAATTTCCTGGTTCGCTTTCTCCATTTTGTATCAACATTCTTTATGTACAAGTAGCTGAAAACCTTCCTAGCCCAACGCTCCTCCCCCATTTTTCTCAACCGCTTTACAAATTTTATCTTGCTGTTAGCTTCCCTGCCCTCAAATGACGTCCATCCCATATCACCTTGTACTCCCTGATTTGGTGCATTCGCGTGAGCTCCTAAAGCAAGCCTACCTATTCCACATTGCTTAATTGCTAATCTTACTTGAGCTTCTGATCTCATGCACAAGACCGCATTGCCGAACGTCAGCCCAGGAACCATGACCCCTATCCATATTCCTCTCAGAACATCGCACCTATTGTAATTCCCTAGTGCCCTATTTTTCATCCCTGCTGCATTCCTGTTACCTTTAGTCGTCCCGTATAATTCGTGTTATCTTAGGTACTCGGTCCCATTGCTTATCCATACGCCCAGATATTTGTATTTATCTGTTATTTATAGCGTGACCTCCTGTATTCTAAGCTCACTACCTTCATTTTCATTAAAAACCATGAGTGCTGATTTTTTCATACTGAATCTGAAATCTAACCTATCTCCCTCATTACCGCAGATGTCTACCAATCTCTGCAAATCTTCCTTGTTGTTGGCCATTAGCACTATATCATCTGTGTACATCAATGCTGGTAGTGCCTGTTCAACGAGTTTTCCTCGTTTGACGAAAAAGAGGTTGAAGCCAAGTCCACTTCCAACTAATTTGGCCTCTAATCCTTATAGGTACGTCATGAATAACAAGGGTGACAGAGGACACCCCTGCCTAAGCCCCCGTTTCACCTCTGTGGGCTTGGATACCTGTTTTTCCCACTTTATAACTACCTTGTTACTCTTATAGATTTTCTTTAAAAGATTAGTGACTCCATCTTCCACACCTAATGTGTCCAGTATTCCCCACAAGTCCTCTTAAACCATCTTATCGTTCGTTTCCTCGATAACCAAAAATACTAGCCACAGGGGCCTGAGTTCCCTTTTCTGCTATTTCGATGCACTGGGTCAGTGACAACAGGTTTTCTTCCAACCTCCTGTGTTTCCGAAATCCATTCTGCAGTTCCCTCAGCACCTGCTCATCCTCTATCCATGCTTGCAGTTTTTTCATTATAACCTGCAGCACCAGCCTGTAGACCACTGACGTCGCTGTTATAGGACGGTAGTTGTTTATGTCAGCTTTGTCCCCCTTTCCTTCATAGATCACGCTCATCCTGCTAAGTTTCCATCCATCGGGGAAAGCTATGATAAATTTTGCTAGCATGCCTGGATAGCTGAGTGTTTGTTTTCAGATTGTCAGTGCATAAATTTGAATGCCGTCTCGAGATTTTTTGTTTGCCAACATTTCGTTCTCTTTGCACTCATTCTCTAGTCCATGAGTGTTAATGCATCACATGCCGGACGTATCGGCGCATGTGTTCTGGAAGTGAAGCACAGAAGGACAAAGCTGAACAAGAAGCCAAAAAGAGGATGTGCCCTTTCATGGTGATAGTTATTTCTGTTCTCCCATCGCCAACCAATGCTCTGCTTAAACAGCTCCACACCTAATATATGAAAAAAGTTGTCACATGCCCAGTTTTGTACTATGTTCCAAATGATCTTCCCATTTGTTCTAAGTGTGTGTGCACCATCTGAGTATCAAAGCATTCTTTAGCAAAATAAAGGTATTTTGACCGTTTTGATCTACCCATCTATCTAGCTACCTGCGACTGGGTTCTCGCAGGCAGCCAGGAGAACGGTCACGTGAGATCGATGACTACCTGACAGAAACTCAGTGGACACCACGAAGCCCTTTCCGTTCGCCGTCCCCCAGCCGCCGCACGTCACCGCACCGCCGGCAGTACTCTGGCCCAACGCGGGGCCGGTCTCTTAGCCCGTATCCGGGAAACTAAGGGCAGCAACTGATGGAGGTGCGCTTGCTGTGCTACGAACTTCCGAAGATCCTCTGATGACGCCGACGCCACGACGGAGCATTCCGAGCACAACGCAAACCAGGCAAAGCCCTGACGGCAAAACCTCACTTACCGAAGGTGACCTGACGACGCAACATGGAAGCAGCGGAACAAGCCGACGCAGCCGTGACCCAACGCCACGCCCTAACTGTAATGCGAGATGGCGAACGAGCGACCTCGACGTTCTTACCGACGGCCAGAGTGTGACCACTCTCGTCGATACTGGAGCCGACTACTCCGTCATCAGTGGGTCGTTCGCCGCGAAGTTAAAGAAAGTTAGGACAGCTTGGGAAGGCCCTGAAATCCGCACAGCCAGAAGTCATCTCGTAACGCCTGCAGGAATCTGCACAGTGAGAGTCACCATTAACGGCCGTATTTATCCTACAGACTTCGTAGTCCTACAGCGTTGCTCGAGAGATGTCATCCTTGCAATGGACTTTTTATGCCTTTATGGCGCTGCCATCAACCAAAGAACAAAGTCGATAACATTATCCACGGAAGAAGCACTACCGCCGCGCACGCCTTCAGGAAACCATGCCTTGAATGAGCTGGAAGAACAAGTCACCATTGCGCATCGCTCAAGCGTCATTATTTCAGTCGGCGCTCCTAAATCACCTGACTTGGAAGGCGTCGTTGAAGGCAGTCAGCATCTGTTGGTCACCCGAAATATTTGCATCGCAAGAGGAATCGCAGAGCTGCGGGGAGGCAAAGCAATGGTTATGCTGACGAATTTCAGCAATGAGTACAAATATGTGAACAAAGGAACAACGGTCGCATACATCGAAGAAATTGTCAAAGCCACCAGTGCTTTCGCCCTCGCCGATTCTGCGGAACCTGCTCAGAGGAACCAAGCCCCTCCCATAGCTTTCGATGTCAATCCCAGACTTCCGAACTATAAGAAAGAACAGCTCAAGGCCCTTCTCCTGTAATACGAAGATTCCTTTTCGTCGTCATCGAAAATTCGGCAGACCCATATCACGAAACATCGCATCATAACCGAAGAAAATGCCAGACCACTCCGTCAGAATCCCTACAGGGTTTCGACACGAGAACGCGAGGCCATGAAGAGACAAGTTGACGAAATGCTGCGGGATGACATGATCCAGCCGTCCAAGAGTCCATGGGCATCCCCCGTGGTGTTAGTGAAGAAAAAGGATGGGACCCTACGTTACTGCGTCGATTATCGCCACCTGAACAAAATCACAAGAAAGGACGTGTATCCTCTCTCCCGAATAGACGACGCACTTGATCGGCTCCATAACGCCAACTACTTTTCGTCAATGGACCTCAAGACTGGCTATTGGCAAATCGAATTCGACGAAAGAGACCGAGAGAAGACGGCGTTCATAACACCAGACGACCTCTTCGAGTTTAAGGTTATGCCCTTCAGTCTTTGCTCAGTGCCTGCAACTTTTCAGCACGCTATGGATACAGTACTGGCAGGATTGAAGTAGCAGACTTGCCTTATGTACTTGGACGGCGTCGTCGTGTTTTCCTCGAGTTTTGACGAGCATCTTCGGTGCCTTGAAGCTGTACTTCAAGCCATCAAGACGTCCGGGCTCACACTGAAGCCAAAAAAGTGCATATTTGCGTACGAGGAGTTCTTGTTTCTGGAGCACGTTATTGGCAAGTCTGGAGTTCGTCCCGATCCACGGAAAACAGCCGCCATCGCCGACTTCCCGCCGACCACTGACAAAAAGGCGGTGCGCCAATTTCTGAGCCTGTGCGCCTAATATAGGCGGTTCGTGAAAAACTTCGCCCGCATCGCCGATCCTCTCACTAACCTTACCAAGGCCGACGTGGAGTTCGAGTGGGAAACGCCGCAGGAACACGCTTTCCAGGAGCTTAATCATCGCCTCCAGACGCCTCCGTTACTTGCCCATTTCGACGAATTCGCCGAGACAGAAATACACACTGACGCAAGCAGCGTAGGTCTTGGCGCCGTTCTTGTGCAGAGGACTGACGGACTTGAAAGGGTTATTAGTTACGCCAGCCGATCGCTATCCAAATCAGAAGCCTCAACAGAAAAATGGTGTCTCGCCATTATCTGGGCTACGTCAAAATTTCGCCCCTACCTCTACGGCAGGCCCTTCAAAGTTGTCAGCGACCACCACGCCTTATGTTGGCTAGCCACCTTGAAGGACCCTTCAGGTTGCCTCGCACGATGGAGCCTGAGACTTCAAGAGTATGACATTACTCTCACTTACAAGTCCGGCAAGAAACACTCCGACGCCGACTGTCTCTCTCGTGTGCCTGTCGACCAACCACCACCCGACGACCCGGATGACGACTACTTCTTGGGAACGATAACTACCGACGACTTCGCTGAACGACAGCGGGCCGACCCGGAACATAAGGCCATAATAGAGTACCTCGACGGCAGGACAGTCGAAGTCCCGAAGTATTCAAGCGCGCACTTGCGTCGTTCTTCCTGCGAAACGGTCTTCTACAAAAGAAAAAGTTTTCACCGCTTCGAGCTAAGTACCTCCTAGTGGTGCCTTCAGCTTTGCGACCAGAACTCCTGCAGGACCTGCACGACGATCCGACGGCAGGGCACCTCGGTGTTTCTCGCATGCTCGCGAGGATACAAAAAAGGTACTACTGGCCACGTCTTGCCACCGACAACACTCGTTATGTGAGGACATGCCGGGACTGTCAGCGACGCAAAGCACCACCGACAAGGCCAGCGGGACTTCTGCAGCCTACTGAACCACCTTGCCGACCTTTCCAGCAGATTGGTATGGACCTACTGGGGCCGTTCCCGACGTCGGCTTTCGGAAACAAATGGATCGTGGTAGCTACCTACTACGTCACCCGCTACGCCGAGACAAAAGCCCTTCCCGAAGGCAGTGCATCCGAGGTAGCTACGTTCTTTGAAAATATTGTCCTACGTCACAGCGCCCCGGATGTCCTTATCACCGACAGAGGAACGGCATTTACTGCCGACTTAACTCAAGCGATCTTGGCATACAGCCAGACAAACCACCACCGGACGACAGCGTACCAGCCACAGACGAAAGGCCTCACCGAGCGGCTTAACAAGACGATCGCCGACATGCTGAAAATGTACGTCGATGTCGAACACAAGACGTGGCACGCCATTCTTCCGTACGTCACCTTCGCATACAACACGGCGGTGCAGGAGACGACGCAGATATCTCCATACAAGTTGGTCTACGGAAGGAGCCCGGCCACGACGCTCGATGCCATGTTACCCAACGTCACCGACGAAGAAAACCTCGATGTGAGTGAGTACCTTCAACGCGCCAAAGAAGCCCAACAACTCGCGCGTCTCCGTATCAAAAATCAACAGACGACCGACAGCCGCCGTTACAATCTTCGACGACGCTTCGTGGAATACCAGCCCGGTGAACGTGTTTGGGTATGGACGCCAATACGCCGACGTGGACTAAGTGAAAAGCTTCTGCGACGGTACTTCGGACCGTACAGAGTGGTTCGACGTCTCGGCCCACTTGATTACGAGTTTGTCCCCGACGGCATCACGAACTCTCAACGACGCCGATTGCGACTTGAAGTCGTCCATGTCCCGTGCCTCAAGCCGTTTCATGCGCGTTAACAAACCGAAACAGTGTTTTTTTTTTGTATTATTATCGTATCATAATTTATTCATTGTACTTTCTTGCATTATTTTTGTACCTTCATCTTTAGTTAAAGCATCGGGACGATGCATTTTTCAGAGGGGGGCAATGCCAGGTTCCATTTCTAGAGTTTTGTTATCGCCCCAAAACACTACACAATTCTCAGCGCAAAACGCGCGTGCAGTTTTCGAGAAGCTTCCGGACTTTAGTAGATCATTTCGAAAAAGATCACGCCCACTCTGCGAACTGTACAGATTATTCTGGAACCTACGCCACCGCCAGCGATAACGCTAGAACAATCGGTGGCAAGAGTATAAATGCCGACGCACTTCGCCGCTTGTCAGTAGTTGATCGACGGCCGACGCTCCGTTCACTGCTATCTGTGCAAGACTACTACTGTAATCGGACTTTCTGTTTGCCGAGCACAAGTTCGCCCAAATAAACTGTTAAATCTCAACACAACGTATCCTGCCTTCGGCCACGTCACGACCCCGTGACAATATATATATATATATGAATTATTAATATTGATGCCCATTGGACTCTGCAATGCACCAGCCACATTTGAAAGAATGATGGACTCATTGCTGGGTTGAAATGGGCCACCTGCTTGTGTTACCTTGACGATGTTATTGTCCTTTCGCCCACATTCGACTTTTTCAGCAACTTTTTAGGCCAAACGACCATTGTCACCCATCGCATAAATACTGGCCATGCAACCCCCCTTCACTGACGCCCCTATCGTGTGTCTGCGTCGGAGCGTGCAATATTAAAACATGAAGTCGGCAAAATGCTTGCGAAAAACATTATCAAGCCTTCATGCAGCCCCTGGGCTTCTCCAGTCGTCCTTGTTAAAAAGAAAGATGGAACATGGCGCTTTTGTGTCGACTACCGTCACCTTAACAAAATTACCAAAAAAGACGTTTATCCTTTACCTCGCATCGACGACGCCCTCGACTGCCTGTACGGTGCCACTTATTTATCAACTATTGACCTTCGGTCAGGGAACTGGCAGATAGCCGTCGACGAGATGTACCGCGAGAAGACCGCATTCATCACGCGCTCTGCTGGCTAGCCTCCCTGAAGGACCCCGAAGGACGTCTCGCTCGTTGGGCTCTACGCCTTCAAGAGTGCACTTTCTCTGTAATGTACAAAACAGGGCGATTACATCGGGATGCGAATTGTTTATCTCGCTACCCTGTTGACGAAGCAACCGATACTGACGCTACCACGGACGTTTTTTCAGTGTCGCAGCTGTTGAACATCGGCGAAGAGCAACGTCGGGATGCTTCTTTACAAGCCATCATTCACAAACTGAAGTCAAGGCCTCGTGACCCGTTCTTACGAATGTTTTTGGTGAAAGACGGGATCCTATATCGCCGTAACCTTGATTCCTTCGTACCAAACTTACTTCCTCTCATCCCAGCGCACCTGCGTTCCACTGCCCTGCATCAACTTCATGACGCTCCGATGACGGGCAATTTGGGCGCTTCTCGCACATACGATCGGGTACGACGTCGGTTTTTTTTTTTTGGCCTGGACTTGCTCGCTCTGTTCGACGCTTTGTCGCCGCTTGTGAGCACTGTCAGCGTCGCGAAACGCCGACTGCCCTCCCAGCCGGCTACCTTCAGCCGATCGACGTTTCCAACGAGCCTTTCTTTCGAGTTGGTCTTGACCTGTTGGGCCCTTTTCTACTCTCCACAGCCGGAAATAAATGAATTGCTGTTGCCACGCACTACGCGACGCGGTACGCAATCACACGAGAACTCCCGACTAGCTGCGCTACCGACGTTGCGGACTTTCTGCTGTACGCCACCAATCTTACAACGACATAATATATTAGTGCACGGTGCTCTCCGTCAACCTCTCACCAACCGTGGCCGCACGTTCTTATCAGCTGTCGTTCATGAAATCCTGAGATCTTGCAATACCAAGCACAAATTGACTACTTCATACCATCCCCAGTCAAATGGCCTCACGGAGCGCCTTAACAGGACCCCAACCGATATGCTTGCCAAATACGTTGCGCCCGACCACCATGATTGGGACATTCATTTGCCGTATGTGACGTTCGCCTACAATTCATCTCGCCACAACACTGCCGGCTATTCGCCCTTCTATCTATTATACGGCCGGGACCCAACTCTACCCTTGGATACTTTACTACCTGCGGCCACTGAATATGCTGGGAAAGCCACTGCCCGCGCCGACCACGCGCGCCAAGTCACCCGTAATCGTCAACAGGCTTCACAGACGCGCCAACAACAGCTCTACGATTCTCACCTTAGGGACGTGCACTTTTCTCCGGGTTCTATCGTGCTCCTCTGGTCACCTACTCGGCGTGGGGGACTGTCTGAAAAACTGTTGTCGCCCTACACTGGACTATTCCGTATCGTTCGCCAAGTGACAGACGTCACGTACGAGATTGTTCTAACCGATCCAACAAAGTCATCGTCAGCTCCGAGCGACACCATTCACGTGGCTCGGCTAAAGCCCTATCACCCCCCTTCGACATCATCTGCGTAAATTTAGCAGCGGGACGGTGCTTCTACCGCCGGGGGTTATGATACATAACAGCCCTTAAACACGGCTGCATGAAAGAGGAGGACGAAGTGAGTTACCGTTTGATGCTGGTCTGGCGCCATCTTGCTCGTCGAGTTCTGTGCGCTGTAAATAGATCATTAAAAGAGTTACTCGTAACATTATCAAACGAAACGTCTTTGAGAGAGTAATAACTTGAACGCTGTCACTAGGCCTAGTGACGTCATCACTAGTAACTCATGTGACGTCATCACGCCTATCACACACGCACGCGGTGTCCTAACCTGTCTTCATACATATCAAACGAAACGTTTTTGAGAGAGTAATAACTGGAACACTGTCACTAGGCCCAGTGACACCATCACTAGTGACTAGCGTGACGTCATCTCGCTTAAGACTCATGCAAGCACTCTCTTATGTGCCTTCATGTATATAAAACAAAACGTCTTTGAGAGGGTAATAACTTGAACGCTGTCACTAGGCGTAGTGACGTAATCACTAGTAACTCACGTGATGTCATCATGTCTATCACACACGCACGCGTTGTCCTAACCTGTCTTCATGCATATCAAACGAAACGTCTTTGCGAGAGTAATAACTCGAATGCTGTCACTAGGCCACTGACGTCATCTCGCCTAAGGCTCACGCAAGCACTGTCTAATGTGCCTTCATGTATATAAAACAAAACGTCTTTGAGAGGGTAATAACTTCAACGCTGTCACTAGGCCTAGTGACGTCATCACTAGTAACTCACGTGGCGTCATCATGCCTATCACACACGCGTGCAGTGTCCTAACCTGTCTTCATGCATATCAAACGAAACGTCTTTGAGAGAGTAATAACTCGAATGCTGTCACTAGGCCCAGTGACGTCATAACTAGTGACTAGCGTGACATCATCTCGCCTAAGACTCACGCAATCACTCTCTAATGTGCCTTCATGCATATAAAACAAAACGTCTTTGAGAGAGTAATAACTCGAATGCTCTCACTTGGCCTAGCGACGTGATTACTAGTGACTCATGTGACATCATCACGCCTATCACACACGCACGCGCTGTCCCAACCTATCTTCATGCATATCAAACGAAACGGCTGTGAGAGAGCAATATCGTCATATGACTCGGCCAACCGACTTGATCACTAGTGACTTACGTGACGTCATCACGACTAACACTCACGCAAGCACTCTCTAACGTGCCTTCATGAATCTCAAACGAAACGTAATTGAGAGAACATTAACTTAACATTAACACTAAAGCCGTTGCAGGTAGCGTCTGCTAGGAAAAAGGGACTGCTCGCGCTGAACAGCCGTTCACCCTCTAACCGGTGTATGTAGGCACCAGATCGCGCGTTTCGAATTCAGTCGAAGGCGTCTCTACATGGCTTTCGTTTGACTTGACGCTTTTCTTGACTCGAGTAGATGCGATGAAAGCCTGCATGACAGTGAATCACTGGAAACTGACGCAAATGTTTAATATATATATATATATATATATGTATATAAATATATATTTTTATATATATATATATATATATATATATATATATATATATATATATATATATATATATATATATATATATATATATATATATATATATATATATATATATATATATATTAAACCTTTGCGTCGCTTTCCAGTGATTCACTGTCATGCAAGCGACGGCTTGACAGTACTAAAGGTAACTATTAAAATTAAGCGTAGCTTGCACCCCACAGTGTCCCGAAATCTCTATTTTGCCGGGTAATATGAATACCGGGCTCCAGTGGTACTTGAAAGTAAAATTTCAGGTTAAATAGCGTTTATATAGGCATCGATTTTGAAAACAGACATACACAGGCACCTATACGAATTCAGGCTACAACGTCCAAAATAGGCATATATCGGCACTATAAAAGCACAATAAATGCTCTCCTTGCCCTCTAATTTGCGCTGATGTATCAAAATGACACGATAGTAACGCTAGAAACGAAACTGGCCTTTGCATATAATAAGGCCTCTAGTCATAACACTGTATATCCGTAATCAAGAATAAGACGCATGGTCTGTCTGCTCCAAAGCTTGCTACAAAAAGCTTTGTCTACCACTGCTTCGGCTCAACTAATACTTCATCTGGTTATCTTGTGAAACAAATCCGTTGTAATAGAGAGCAGTCCCCATACTCTAGATACATACTATTGCTATTTGCAAATGACCATTTGCTGATGCGCCATTCAATGCTGTGCCTGACTCGTGCCTTCCTTTCTACATTCTACGCCGTGCCGTTTCTTGTAGGTTAGTGTGCTTAAAATAAGCCTGCCTGTTTAGTGTAGAACGCCTGTTCGTTCACAGTATTGCGGCCTCGCTGCCCGCATTTTCAAGGCATTCTACGAAACACGAGAAGCGACAAAAAAGACGCCTACATCTTCCCACACGACGAGCTGGAGTAAACGCGTCGCATAGAGGTCAGGGTATCGGTTGAATGT
This sequence comes from Rhipicephalus microplus, assembly GCF_043290135.1. Taxonomy (NCBI): domain Eukaryota; kingdom Metazoa; phylum Arthropoda; class Arachnida; order Ixodida; family Ixodidae; genus Rhipicephalus; species Rhipicephalus microplus. The sequence goes on along the minus strand of NC_134704.1, from coordinate 200,525,774 downwards.
TGCGTAATTGAGTATAGTTTGGAAAATGCTTAATTGTCATTTCACCTTTATTATTCCTAATTATTGAATGAATGAGAAGCGTTGCCCTCAACGAGTGGTGGGACGCTGATGTTTGGTTGTACCCCACTGCTTCTTGAAGGTACTGTTGCTTCCATCGCATCTACTCGAGTGAAGAGAAGCGTCAAGTCAAACAAAAGCCATGTAAAGACACCTTTCACTGAATTCGAAACGCGCGATCTGGTGCCTACATATACCGGTTAGCTGGTGAACGGCTGTGCAACACGAGAAGTCAGTTTTTTACTAGCAGATGCTGCCTGCATTGGCCTTCAAGTTAATGTTCGCTCAATGACCTTTCGCTTGATATTCATGAAAGCACGTTAGAGAGTGCTTGCATGACTGTTAGTCATCATGACGTCACGTAAGTCACTAGTTATCAAGTCGGTTGGCCGAGTCATAAGTATGACATTATTTCCCTCTCACAGACGTTTCGTTCGATATGCATGAAGACAGGTTAGGACAGCGCGCGCGTGTGTGATAGACGTGATGACGTCGCATGAGTCGCTAGTAATCACGTCGCTAGGCCTAGTGAGAGCATTCAAGTTATTACTCTCTCAAAGACGTTTTGTTTGAAATACATGAAGGCAGGTTAAAGAGTGCTTGCGTTCGTGTCAGGTGTGATAGCGTCACGCGAGTCACTAGTGATCACGTCACTAGGCCAAGTGACAGCATTCGAGTTATTACACTCTCAAAGACGTTTCGTTTGATATTTATGAAGACAGGTTAGGACACTGCGTGCGTGTATGATAGGCATAATGACGTCACTTGAGTCACTAGTGATCACGTCACTAGGCCAAGTGACAGCGTTCGAGTTATTACACTCTCACAGACGTTTCGTTTCATATTTATGAAGACAGGTTAGGACACCGCGTGCGTGTGTGATAGGCATGATGATGTCACTTGAGTCACTAGTGATGACGTCACTAGGCCTAGTGACAGCGTTCGAGTTATTACTCTCTCAAAGACGTTTTGTTTGATATGCATAAAGATAGGTTGGGACACTGCGTGCGTGTATGATAGGCATGATGACGTCACTTGAGTCACTAGTGATCACGTCACTAGGCCAAGTGACAGCGTTCGAGTTATTACACTCTCACAGACGTTTCGTTTCATATTTATGAAGACAGGTTAGGACACCGCGTGCGTGTGTGATAGGCTTGATGATGTCACATGAGTCACTAGTAATCACGTCGCTAGGCCAAGTGAGAGCATTCGAGTTATTACTCTCTCAAAGACGTTTTGTTTGATATGCATAAAGGCACATTAGAGAGTGCTTGCTTGATTTTTAGGTGAGATGACGCCACGCGAGTCACTAGTGATGACGTCACTGGGCCTAGTTACAGCGTTCAAGTTATTACTCTCTCAAAGACGTTTCGTTTGATATGTATGAAGACAGGTTTGGACACTGCGTGTGTGTGTGATAGGCATGATGACGTCATCACTAGTGACGTGAGTCACTAGTGATGACGTCACTCGGCCTAGTGCCAGCGTTCAAGTTATTACCCTTTCAATGACGTTTTGTTTGATGTGCATGAAGGCACATTAGAGAGTGCTTGCGTGAGTCTTAGGCGAGATGACGTCACGCCAGTTACTAGTGATAACGTCACTGGGCCTTGTGACAGTGTTCAAGTTATTACTCTCTCAAAGACGTTTCGTTTGATATTGATGAACTCAGGTTAGACACTGCGTGTGTAGGTGTCAGACGCGATGACGTCACACGAGTCACTAGCGATCACGTCACTAGGCCGATTGGCAGCATTCAATTTATTAGCCTCTCGAAGACGTTTCGTTTGGTATACATGATGGCAGGTTAGACATTGCGTGCGTAGGTGATAGGCGTGATGACGTCACCTAAATCACAAGTGTTCAAGTCAAGTGCCGAGTCATAGGTACCACGTTATTGCTCTCTCAAAGACGTTTCGTTTGGCATGCATGTCGGCAGGCGAGTAAACTACGTGCGCGGGTGATATTTGTGATGACGTCCCCTGTGTCACTGGTGATCCGGTGACTTGGCCAAGTTTTAGGTATCAAGCTCCCGCCCTTTCAAAAACGTTTCATTAATTAAGCATGACGGAAGGTTAAGACAGTGTGTGCGTGGGTGATATGCGTGAGGACGTCACCTAAGTCACTCGTGATGAGATCATTGGCCTGGTTAATAAGTATCAAGTTATTACTATGTGGACGGCGTTTCCTTTGATATGCATGTCGAAGGTGTGAATAGTGCTTAGGCGAGTGATAGGCGTGATAATGTCGCGCGAGTCACATTGTGTCACTAGTGACTCATTCATGGCTTTTTCCTGTTAAATTCACTCCAAAGCTATTCGCTCCACGCATTTCCAAAAATTTTGGGTTGTTTTGAAGTCACAATGTCATCAGGATTAAATTCGCTGGCGTCCGGATTAAATCGGCTGGCGGTTGGATTAATTTCAGTGGCACATGGATTAAAATGAATGGCACCTGGATTAATTTCAGTGGCGGCTGGATTAAATTGACTGGCGCCTAGATTAATTTGGCTGGTGTTTGGATTAAATTGAGCGGGAAAACCTGTAGTTCAGGTGCAGCAATGGTTATACCATCACAAGGGGTAACTCGGTGTTTTAAGACTTCACATGTGACAACGTCAACGACGGCAGAACTCGAGGCTCTGCGCAATGCACTGGACCTCATCAATTCAGAAGAAAGACAAGGTAAATGGGCTGTGTTTTTTTGACTCAAAACCAGCGTTACAATGCCTGATATCAGTTCTCCGACGCGGATGCCACGACCAGTTGACCTACCACACCGTGAAACTTCACCTTCTTTACAAAAAGGTCATGACGTCGTCTTTCAGGGGTTACCTGGACATTGTCGGCGTTCCCTTGTACCGAGACGCAACCAGCAAGATATGCTGCCTGGAGCACGTATCCGCCCGTGTACGGGATCGACACCAATTCTTCAAGCCTGCGCACTACTACTTTGTCCCTGGCGGCGCATCGAGTACCACCATCAGCCACGTCATCGACACCAACGGATATAAGAAGAAGCGCTCGGCCGGTACCGACCAGTGGGCACGACAGAGGCGTCGAGAGAATGATTCTCAGGAACCCCTTCTTGCTTGTTATTCAGGTGAGAGACTACCGTCCGGAGCTTGAATATCGTAGTGATGATGTATGCCTTGTGCTTCTGCCGTGCCCACGGTCGCTACTACTTGTTCTTTCTGCAGTGTATGACTGTTTTGTACACCTGCTACCTCATTGTGGGGACGTTGAGTCGAACCCTGGCCCCACAGAAGCTATGTTTCAGAAGATTTTAGATTAAATTCGTCTACTCAAAGAAAGTTCAGGTACAGCCACACAACGCTTGAGTGAAACTTGTGATAAGCTCTCAGCAATTGAGAGAAAGCTAGATGAACTATCTGGCACCGTAACAAGTTACACCACTAAAGTAGACAAACTACAACAACGAGTAGACAGCCTCGTTTATAAAATCGACGATTCGGAAAACCGCAGTCGGAGGGGTAATTTGATAGTGTACGGTATCAAAGAGATGAAGGATGAAAAGGTGGAGTTGCTAGAGCAGATAGTATCGAACGACATTCTTGGTGAAATACTAAAAGTGAAGAACGTCGGAATATAATGTATTCACAGGACAGGCAGAAAAAAGGAAAACAAATGTAGACCAGTAATTTTCAAGCTGGTGGACGGTAGAGACAAGGCGAGGATACTAAAAAACTGTAAAAACTTGAAAGACACGGAATATGGCATATCATAAGACTTTTAGTCTCGCGTCCGGGCTGTCCGGAAAAAAACTTTGGGATAGCACTGCTGAACTAAGAAAGAAGGGGATAAAAGTGACGCAGTCTTTCGACAAGATCAAAGTCGATGGTAAGCTTTTTGTGTGGGACGACTCTAGAGTCCCTTTCGCTCCGCAGTGACGATTGCCACCAAACCACGACCGAGCTGATAGCAAAGGAAAGAGCGACTCTGATGTGCCTTCGCTCACGAATTCCAAACCCTTTTCTGTTTTGAATATAAATGCACCAAGTATTTTAAACAAGTCTGATGATCTGGAAAGCGTTCTCACCGTATACGATCCCGACGTCACGGCTGTAACAGAAACGTGGCTAAGTGACGAAATTCCAGACTCGGTAGCGATACCGAGCTCCCACGAAATCTATCGCTGTGACCGGGCTTCAAAAGGTGGGGGTGTGGCACTAATAATAAAAAAAGGCCTGGACTATACCCCCCTTCCCCAACACAAAAACATTGAAATGGCTTGCATTGTTCTTCACCATCCGCAACTCAACATCTTTATCGGTGTATTTTGCAGACCACCAAATTCCAACATTACAGTACTTGAAGCATTTGTAGATTATGTAGGCGTGTATGCCAAGCGCTACACGCATATGGTACTCTGCGGTGATTTTAATCTGCCCCGAATTGACTGGGATTCGATGCGTGCCGTTCCTACCTGCGATCATTCCGAACTACTGCTTGATGTTGTTTTTTCTTGTAAATTAGGCCAAATTGTGCATGAACCTACTCGTGTTTCGACAAACTCAAGGTCACTACTTGACCTTGTCTTTCTTTCTGAATCCGTTCAACGGCTCGGTTTTGATGTCAATGTTCTGCCCGGGATTTCAGATCACGAAATAGTACAGTTTAAAAGTCATATGTTGCCCTCAACTTCGCGGGCAATCATTAAGCCATTTAGAGATTTTAACAGTGCTGATAATGAAAGTATTTTAGGCTCCCTCGAACTAGATTTCGACACCTTTAAGAGCGAATACAATAACAGGTATCTCGACGTAAACGGATTATGGTTGCGCTTCAAGACGGCCGTGCATACTTGTATTAACAAATATGTCCCACAAAAACAAAGAAATATTAACCGCCAAAGCCCGTGGATTACGCGTGACATAATTCACTTAAAACGTCGTGTTAAGCGTCTCTCCCGAGCGCCCAAAACGCCTAACGTGTTACCTTCCCTAAGGGCTGACCTACGGAAAAAAATCAAAGAATCAAAGTATCACTTTTTTAATGTTAAGATGTACGGCTTTCTTGTCACCAACCCTAAGAAGTTCTGGACTCACATCACCCAAAAGAAAGACCCAGTCGGCAAAATTAAAATAAACGACAGGGAAGTGTCCGATGCCTGCTCAATAGCAAGGGCTTTTAATGCTTTTTTCTCGTCTGTATTTGTACGTGCAACCCAGTGCTGCACTAATTTCAATATTCCTGGCTTTGACATTCCCAATATAACTATTACCGAGCCGGGAATATTTTCGGCTTTGCTCAACCTTGACCCTAAAAAGTCCGCAGGTCCCGACAGAATACCAAATGCATTCCTTTACCGGTATGCGGAGTGGTGCTCGAAATACCTTTACATTATATATAACGAAAGTCTACTAAGCGGTGTGTTCCAGACGATTGTAAAACTACAAAACTTACTCCTGTGCATAAATCCGGCGATAAACTTTCTGTAAAAAACTACCGCCCCATATCCCTTTTGTGTACAGCCGGTAAAGTTTTGGAGCACTTTATATTTAAACACCTAGTAACGTATCTTGAGAGCAACATGTTTTTTTACGAGCAATCAACATAATTTTCGGCGTGGATTTTCCACGGTTACACAACTAATACACACGACTAACGACATCTCAAAAGTTTTAGATAAGGGGGGGGGGGGGCAAATTGACGCTATATTCTTGGATTTCGAAAAAGCTTTCGATCGAGTACCCCATAGCAACCTGATGTTAAAAATTTGAAACTTGGTCAAAAATGAGAACATAACTCAGTGGTCGGACTCCTACTTATCAAGCCGGTATCAGTACGTTCAGATAGGTGACTCTGCCTCTCACTTGTCATCAGTTGTTTCTGGAGTCCCACAGGGCTGCGTCTTAGGTCCATTGCTTTTCATTATCTATTTAAACGATTTACAGTTCGACTGTCCGGTGCGTTTCCGTTTCTTTGCCGATGACTGCGTTGTTTATCTCCCTATTGAATCGGTAAATGACCAGAAAGTTCTCAACAAATACTTAACAGCTGTTAGTAATTGGTGTGCCGATTGGAACATGAGCCTCAACACAAAAAAGTGCCGCCAAATGACAATAACGTGCAAAAAGTTTCCATTTCTATATGCTTATCAAATTAACAATGTTGAATTAGAGGTCGTTAACGAGTTCAAATATTTGGGTGTAACCATGACATCAAACCTCACCTGGAACAAACACATACAAAATATTACATCATCACCACTGCGCAGACTTTGGCTTCTACGACACCGACTTCAGCACTGTACAAGCAGAACGAAGACTATTGCGTACACTACGCTGGTCCGCCCCTTGCTCGAATATGCAGACGTTGTTTGGGACCCACACACAAAGACGGATTCAGCGATGCTCGAACGGGTACAAAAGAAAGCGCTGCGATTTATTCACAACGCATACAGCAGGCGAGTATCCGTGACAGAACTGCGCAGGCGTTCTGACCTACGAACACTAGAGTCCCGCCGTAAATTACATCGACTTAAAATATTACGCAGCATAGTCAATGGTTATTCAAAGCTTGACTTCAATACTTATCCCGAATTCAACATGTCACGCCCCACCCGGAACAAGCACAACAAAACAATCCTAATGCCTTTCACGAGAACAAACGCTCACCGTCTATCCTTTTTCCCGAGAACGATAGCAGAATGGAACACTTTGCCACGCGACGTTACTAACTTAACTAATCAAAATGCTTTTTCAACGGCTATTCAAAATTGTGTATGATTGGACGTGCTGGTCTTGTTCCCCTGTCCTATTGAACTAACATATTTCACGTGTTATTTTGCTACCATGCCACAACGCACACTGCTTGTCTTTTTTTTGTTTTGTTTGTGCAATATCTTTTATCTTTACATGGCAACATCCGATTAATTTTTTTTCACGCTTCCTGGTCAATGCGCGTACTGTACTTTGTGTGTTTTGCATTAGACTAGCATTGCCGGTTTTATTTTATATTCATGTAGCTATTTGTAACGAGAATTACTGCTGCTTTGCGAATCGTGGGCCGTGTTACTGATTGCGTGCGCTTGTGTGTCGTGACAATCTGTAAGCTTACTGCATTATTGCTTCCCTGTGTACCGCGGACCGTGTTACTGGTCGCGTGTGAACTTTGTGTTCAAACTCGGCACTGTACCACTCCTGCCCTGGCTGCCAAAGGGTGACTGGCCGTATTGAATAAATAAATAAAATTGTGTTATTGGTGGCAATGATTCTGCAGATCATGCTGCTCGCACGTCACATAAAGAAGCGAGCAGCGTTCCGATTCCACTTTCAAGAGCGGATGCGGCGAGGCAGATTCGTCAACTGGCCCGAAGTCTCACACTGACTGAGTGGAACACACCAAGCATACGACTTACAAGACTGCACGAGCTCGACCCTTCACTACAACTCCGGCCTCCACCCAGCCTCCATCGACGTGCAGCTTCACTTCTCTGTCGCCTTTGGCTGGGAGTTGCTTTCACGACTTTGGCTGGGAGTTGCTTTCACGAAAGCTTATACCACGTTAATCGGAATTACTGACAGTGCGGTGTGCGATGTTTGCGGCACCCACGAAAATATCGAACACCTGCTGTGCCATTGTCCTCGACTTGCTACAGATAGACAAGTACTTGCCCACGCGATGCAGCGACATCATGATCGGCCTCTTTCTGTGCAGGTGCTATTACAGCAACGTCCACGTGCCTCGACAGCCCACAAGGCAGTGAAAGCCCTGCTGTGTTTCCTGAGAAAGACAGGCTTCTGTGAACGCCTCTGGCATGCGGTAGAGTTCTACACGCTACAGTGAAATTACTGTCAGTCTCTCCCTCACCCTTTTTTTATTTTCCCTCTCTTCCCTCTTTCTCGTCTTTCTTGTTCCCTTCCCTATCCCCCAGTGTAGGGTAGCCAACCGGATGTCTTTCTGGTTAACCTCCTTGCCTTCTCCCTTTTGTTGCTTCCTCCTCCTCCTCCCCGTATATCCGCACGTCCGTCTGCTAGTCTTTCTGTCCATCCATCCATGCGTCCGTCCGCGCATCCATCTAGTGAACACTCCAAGTACCACCGTCTCGCATACCTTGCGGAACAAACACGTTTTACGCATCAGTCTATCCGTCCGTCAGTCTCCTAGTCTGTCTGCCCGTCCGTCCGTGCGTCCATCTAGTGAACACTCCAAGTACCGCCATTTCGCATACCCTGTGGAACATACCCACTTTACGCATCCGTCTATTCGTCGATCCTTCTGCTATGTCTGTCCGTCTAACCGTCCATTCATCCGTCCGTGCGCCCATCTAGTCAATACTCCATGTACCACCATCTCGCATCTGGCACACCCTGTGGCACATACTAGATTTACGCGTCCATTTATCCGTACTTCTCCTAGTCTGTGTGTCCGTCCGTCCGTACCTTCGTCCGTGCGTCCATTCAGTGAACACTCCAAGTACCACCATCTCATATACCCCATGGAACATACCCATTTTACGTGTGCGTCGTCCGTCCATCTGTCTTCTAGTCTGTCTGTCAGTCCGTCCAAGCGTCCGTCCATGCGTCCATCTAGTGAACACTTCCATTACCACCATTTTGCATACCCTGTGGCATATACCCGCTTTACGCGTCAATCTATCCTTCCGTCCGTCTGCTAGTTTGTCCGTCCGCCCGTGCGTCAATCTGTGCGTCCATCTAGTGAACTCTCCAAGTACTGCCATCTCGCATACCCTGTGGCACATAAACGTTTTACGCGTCCGTCTATCCATCCGTCAGTTTGCTAGTCTGTCTGTCCGTCCGTTCGTGCATCCATCTAGTGAACCCTCCAACTACTACCATCTCGCATACCCTGTATGACATACTCGCTTTACGCGTCCGTCTATCCGTCCATCCGTCTGCTATGTCTGTCCGTTCGTCCATGCGTCCGTCCGTGCGTTTATCTAGCGAACACTCCGAGTACAATCACCTCACATCTTGCATACCCTGTGGCAGTTACCCGCTTTACGCGTCCGTCTATCCGTCGGTCCGTCTGCTAGTCTGTCTGTCAGTCCATGCATCCATCCGAGCGTCCGCCTAATGAACACAAGTACAGCCATATCGCATACCCTATGACAGATACCCGCTTTGCGTGTCCGTCCATTCATTTGTCTGTTTCTAGTCTGTCTGTCCGTTCGTCCATGCGTCCGTCCATGCGTTCATCAAGTGAACACTCCTAGTACCGCCATCTCATATACTCCGTGGCGCATACTCGCTTTACGCGTCCGTCTATCCGTCCATCCGTCTGCCAGTTTGTCCGTCCGCCCGTGCGTCCATCTGCGCGTCCATCTAGTGAACACTCCAAGTACCGCCATCTCGCATACATCGTGGCACATATCCGTTTTACGCGTCCGTGTATCCCTCCGTCCTTCAGAGCGACAATCTGACCGCCCTTGCGTCCGTCCGTGCGTCAACTAGTGAACACACCAAGTACCACCATCTCGAATACCCTGTGGCACATACACACTTTACGCGTTCGTCTATCCGTCCGTCTGTCTGCTAGTCTGTCTGTCCACCTATCCGTGCGTCCATCTAGTAGTACACTCCAAGTACCGCCATCTCGCATACCCCGCGGCACATACCCGCTTTACGCGTCCGTCTGTCCATTCCTCCTTCAGCTAGACAACTGGCCGCCCTTGTGTCTGTCCGCGCGTCTATCTAGTGAACACACCAAGTACCACCATCTCCTCGCATAACCTGTGGCACATACACGCTTTACGCATCCGTCTATCCGTCCGTCAATCTGCTAGTCTGTCCGCCCGTTCGTCCGTGCGTCCATCTAGTGAACACTGAACACCCAAGTACCGCCATCTGGCATACCCTGTGGCACATACCCACATTACGCATCCGTCTATGTATACGTCCGTCTGCAAGTCAGTCTCTCTGTGCGTCCATACGTCTGTCCGAGCGGCCATCTATTGAACACTCCAAGTACCACAATTTTGCATACCCTGTGGCACATACCCGCTTTGCGCGTTCATCTACCCATGAGCCCGTCTGCTAGTCTGTCTCTTGGTCCGTTCATGTGTCCGTCCGTGCGTCCATCTATTGAACTTTTCAAGTACCGCCGTTTTGCATCTTGCATACCATGTGGCACATACCCACTTTAGCGTCCGTCTACCCGCACAATCTTCTGCTAGTCATCCTGTCCGTCCATCCATGCGTCCGTCCATGCATTCATCTAGTGAACACTCCACCTACCGCCATCTCGCATACCCTTGGCACATACACGCTTTACGCATCCGTCTATCCGCCCGTGCGTTTGCTAGTATGTCCGTTTGTTCATATGTCGATCTAGTGAACACTCGAACTACCGCCATCTCGCATACCCTATGTCACATACCCGCTTTACGCGTCCGTCTATTCTTCTATCCGTCTGCTATGTCTGTGTGCCCGTACATGCGTCCGTCCATGCGTTTATCTAGTGAACACTCCAAGTACCTTCATCTCACATCTCGCATACCCTGTGGCACTTACCCGCTTGACGCGTCCGTAATTCCGTACGTCCGTCTGCTAGTTTGTCCGTCCGCCCGTGCGTCCATCTATACGTCCATCTAGTGAACACTCCAAGTACCGCCATCTCGCATACCTTGTGGCACATACACACTTTACGTGTCCGTCAATCCGTCCATCTGTTTCTAGTCTGTCTCTCCGTTCGCCCATGCATCCGTCCATGCGTTCATCAAGTTAACCCGACTAGTACCGCCATATCGTATACCCCGTGGCACATACTGGCTTAACGCGTCCGTCTATCTGTCCGTCCGTCTGCTAGTTAGTCTGTCCGCCCGTGCGTCCACCTGTGCATCCATCTAGTGAACAATCCAAGTACCGCCATCTCGCATACCCTAAGGCAAGGCACATAGACGTTATACGCGTCAGTCTATCAATCCGTCAGTCTGCTAGTTTGTTCATCCATCCATGCATCCATCTAGTGAACACTCCAAGTACCGCATATTCGCATACCCTGTGGCATATACCCGCTTTACGCGACCGCCTATCCGTTCGTCCGCCTGCTACTGTGTCTGTCCGTCCGTCCGTGCGTTCGTCCGTGCGGCGTTCAATGAACACTCCAAGTACCGCCATCTGGCAAACCCTGCGGCACATACACGCTTTACGCATCCGTCCATCCGTCCGTCAAGCTGCTAGTCTGTTTGTCCGTCCGTCCGTGCGTCTATCTAGTGAACACTCCAAACCCGCCATCTCGCATACCCTTTCGCACATACCCACTTTACGCATCCGTCTATTTATACGTCCGTCTGCTAGTCTGTCTCCCTGTCTGTCCATACGTCTGTCCGAGCGACCTTATAGTGAACACTCCGAGTGCTGCCATCTCGAATCTCGCATACCCTGCGGCACATACCCGCTTTACACATTCGTCTATCCGTCCATCCGTCTGCTAGTCTATCTATTCGTCCATTTGTGCATCCATCTAGTGAACACCCAAAACACAGCCAGCTCGCATACCCTGTGGCACATACCCGCTTTACGCGTTCGTCTATCCATCCGCCTACTAGTCTCTCTGTCCGTCCGTCCATGCATCCGTCCGTGGCTCCTTCTAGTGCACACTCAAAGTACCGCCATCTCTCATCTTGCATGCCCTGTGGTACATACCCGCTTTAGCGTCCGTCTATCTGCACAATCATCTGCCTGTCTTTCTGTCCGTCCATCCATGCTTCCGTCCGTGCATGCATCTAGTGAACATTCCAAGTACCACCGTTTCGCATACCCTGTGGCACATACACGCTTTACGCGTCCGTCTATCCGTCCGTCCATTTGCTAGTCTCTCTGTCCATCTGTCCATACGTCCATCTAGTGAACACTCGAACTACCGCCATCTCGCATACCCTATGTCACATACCCGCTTTACGTGCCCGTCTATCCATTCATCAGCGTGCTAGTCTGTCCGACCATCTATTCGTCCGTCCGTGCGTTTATCTAGTGGACACTGCGAGTACCATCATCTGGCATCTCGTATACTCTGTGGCATGTACCCGCTTTACGCCTGCGTCTATCCGTCCGTTCGTCTCCTAATCCGTCTGTCCATCTGTCCATGCGTCCGTCCGTGCGTCCGTTCAGTGACCATTCTACGTACCACCATCTAATATACCCCTTGGCACATACCCTTTTTCCGTGTCCGTCTATCCGTCCATCCGTCTGCTAGTCTGTCTGTCGGTCCGTCTAAGCGTCCGTCCATGCGTCCATCTAGTGAACACTCAGAGTACTGCCATCTCGCATACCCTGTGGGACACACCCGCTTTTCGCGTCCGTCTATTCTTCCGTCCGTCTGCTAGTTTGTCCGTCCGCCCGAGCGTCCATCTGTGCATCCATCTGGTGAACACTCCAAGTACCACCATCTCGCATATTCTGTGAGACATACACGTTTTACGAGTCCGTCTATTCTTCCGTCAGTCTGCTAGTCTGTCTGTCCGTCCGTCCGTGCATCCATCTAGTGTACACTCCAAGTACCGCCATCTCGCATACCCTAGAGCACATACCCGCTTTACGCATTCGCCTATCTGTACGTCCGTCTGCTACTCTTTCTGTCCGTGCGTCCATGCGTCCGTCCGCACGGCAATCTAGTGAACACTCCAAGTACCGCCATCTCGCATACCCTGTGGCACATAACTGCTTTACGTGTCCGTCTATCTTTCCGTCCGTCTGCTAGTTTGTCCATCTGCCCGTGCGTCCATCTGTGCATCCATCTAGTGAACACTCCAAGTACCGCCATCTCGCATACCCTGTTGCACATACACGTTTCACGCGTCCGTCTATCCATCCGTCATTCTGCTAGTCTGTCTGTCCATCCTTCCGTGCATTAATCTAGTAAACACCCCAAGTATCGCGATCTGGCATACCCTGCGGCACATACACGCTTTACGCATCCGTCTATCCATCCGTCCGTTAACTAGTCTGTCTGTCCGTCTGTCCATACGTCCATCTAGTGAACACTCCAACAACTGCCATCTCGCATACCCTGTGTCACATACTCGCTTTACGCGTCCGTCTATCCGTCCATCCGTCTGCTATGTTTGTCCGTCCGTCCATGCGTCCGTCCATCCATTTATCTAGCGAGCACTCCGAGTACAATCATCTCGCAGCTTGCATACCCTGTGGCACTTAGCTGCCTTACGCGTCCGTTTATCCGTCCGTCCGTCTGCTAGTCTGTCTGTCAGTCCATGCATCCATCCGAGCGTCCGTCTATTGAACACAAGTACTGCCATATCGCATACCCTATGACACGTACCCGCTTTGCGTGTCCGTCCATTCGTCCGTCTGTTTCTAGTCTGTCTGTCCGTTCGTCCATGCGTCCGTCCATGCGTTCATCAAGTGAACACTCCTAGTACCGCCATCTCATATACTCCGTGGCACATACTCGCTTTACGCGTCCGTCTATCCGTGATCCGTCTGCCAGTTTGTCCGTCCGCCCGTGCGTCGATCTGCGCGTTTATCTAGTGAACACTCCAAGTACCGCCATCTCGCATACATCGTGGCACATATCCGTTTTACGCGTCCGTGTATCCCTCCGTCCTTCAGCACGACAAGCTGACCGTCCGTGCGTCCGTCCGTGCGTCAACTAGTGAACACACCAAGTATCACCATCTCAAATACCCTGTGGCACATTCCCGCTTTACGCGTCAGTCTATCCAGCTGTCCGTCTGATTGTCTGTCCTTCCGTCCTTGCGTCCGTGCGTGCGTCCATCTGTTTAACACTCCAAGTACCGCCATCTCGCATCTTGCGTGCCTTGTGGTACATACCCACTTTACGCGTCTGTCAATCCGTCCGTCCGTCGGCTACTCTGTCTGTCCACCAATGCGTCCGTTTGTGCTACCAACTACTCAACACTCCAAGTACCTTCATCTCGCATACCCTGTGGCACAACCACGCTTTACGCGTCCGTCTATCTGTCCGTCCGTTTGCTAGTCTGTCTGCCCGTCCGTCCGTAGGTCCATCTAGTGAACACTCCAAGTACGACCATCTGGCATACCATGTGGCACATACTCGATGAGATCTCGCATATCTTATTTTCGCCAGTTCGTTCATCTGTAGCGATTTTCTATCATGATTATACGTGAACCGAAATTATCGCACTCAGACTATCCGGTTACGAGTCATTTTTCTCCTCAAGTGACATCGAAAGTAGCAAGGTTGATGTATTTATTGGCCGGGAGCTTACTTACCTCGTCCAGCTAGGGCAACCTCACAACGGCAATCAATGTGTGCTTGTCTGTTAAACAAGGAAAGGTGGCATTCGCACTTCTGGGTGTGTGTATATCCCAATCAAATGAATTCAGCGCCAACATAGTAGACGGCATATTAAGGCCACATCCGGGTCCGTGGATTATCACCGGGGATTTCAATGCACATCATTCCTTCTGGGGAAGCTCAAGGCTTAATTCAACGAGATGACGTCTAGCATCATTGTTTTCCAGCCATGGTCTCGTCCTTCTGAATAACGCCAGTCCTGCGTTTTTGCGAGGCACTACATATAGCAGCTGCCTTGATTTGTCCTTTGTTTCACGCCAATTTGCTACACGGGTAAAGTGGTTTTTGGACTTTTGAACACACGGAAGCGACCACATACCTACTTACCTGAAGAATAAAGGTATTTCGAAAATGTACTCCTCTACCACAACACGAAGGATAGATTGGGCTGTGTTCAAAACTCAACTTGAGGATGCTTGTGAAGAAGGCCTGTCTAATGGTTTTCAGCAAGCTATTAAGGAAACTGCACATGCGGCTATGCGCCCAATAACATGTTCTTCGAAGTACTCTGAATCTGACCTCAGGCTGGAGCGACTCCGTGCGATCCACCATTGTGCCGAAAGAAAATACCGACGCACCAATTCCACAGACGATCTACGAACAGCCCGGCGCATCCAAAACAAGATACAACGGCACCTCGACAAATAAGACACACAACGATGAAGAAAATTTTGTGTGTCGCTAGATCCTCATTAACCACTGTATCAGATGTGGAGAATTGTGCGAGGCTTACGTTCTGTTCCAGAGCAGCGCTTTCCCTTCAAAGCCCTTGCACTTTTTCATCACCGGCAAGAAATTGAGGTAGCAAAATATTTCTGCGCTATGACCGTGGGCCAGACAACGTACACAAGCCTACATACAGTGAATCATGTTCCTCACTCACGGGACCCGCACATGGATCTACCGTTTACATCACAGAAGCTCAATGTAGCGCTCGTATTATGTAATAAGTCGTTGTCAACAGGCCTGGATGGCATTTCATACAGGATGTTGTGCAACCTTTGTAAACAGGCACGAGATGTGCTCCTTAACATCTTCAACGATTCCTGGCAAGCTGGCGTCGTTCCGCAAGATTGGAAGATTAGCCGCTTGGTACCGATTCTTAAGCCTGGCAAATCTCCCCTGGACATTGCCTCTTACCTACCGATCGCACTTTCAAGTAGCGTAGGAAAGGTAATGAAGAGAATGATTTTGGCCAGGTATTAATGGTACCTGGAATATTATGAGATATATCCGAATGCCATGGCTGGTTTTTGCCATCACCAATGTTCGATAGACAATGTTATAGATCTCTTCACACATGTGCAGCATCAAAATACATGTAAACGACCATCTGCTGCCATGTTCTTTGACGTAAAAGGAGCATACGACAACGTTCTTCAAGATGTCATCCTCGAAGCCATTGAATCAGTGGGCCAAGGCAGACAAGTGTATTGTTGGACACGCAGTTATTTACAAGGCCAGACCTTATTTGTGAACACTGCAGATGGTCCAACCTTCCAACACCCAGCGCATTGTGGAGTTCCGCAATGTCCCGTCTTGAGTCCAACCCTCTTCAACCTCGTTCTCATTAGTCTTGTAAAACGACTACCAAGTGTGGTCAAGTTATCCATGTACGCTGAGGAGATCTGCGTCTGGGCATCTGGCGTGACAAGACCTCAGGTACGCGCAACAATTCAGAAAGCTGTGACGTTGGTATCAGTGTACCTCAAGAAACAGGGTCTGAAAATCTCGCCAGCGAAATGCGCATTGAATGCTTTTAGTCGATAGCCAATGAGACCATACGCTCTATCTATCTACGGCCAAGTCATACCATGTGTCATGATGCACAGATTTCTAGGCGTTTTCATTGATAAAGACCTCTAATGGGGCCCACATGAGGCCCACTTGAAGAGGCTGACAGAAGTTGCTAAGTTATTCAAGTATCTTGGAGGAAAAACCTGGGGGATTTCAGTACATGCAATGATGCAATTGTACAAGACGCATTTTCTTGGCAATTTGCGCTACAGTTTGCCTGTGTTGTCCAATACCTGTAGAACCAGCATTCGGGCTCTTGAAAGCATCTATGCTTAGCTCTGCGAGTTTGTGTGGGGCTGCCCGATGTTCATCAACAGCTGAGACAATCCAGATCGCTAATGGCTACCCGCTAAAGACGAATATCATAATGGAACTGCTCAGAGCACACGTGAGGCATCTTACTCGCGCCCTTGCCCATCATATAGCTTCACTGCCAGAAGACCGGCCTCATGCCTCATTTTTCCAGGACAGTTTTGTCATATCACACACGCGTTCCTACGGGATATACAACTCCATCCAGAATTTCAACTCCCCCACGGAGTATGACATATGCACATGTTGAACTCACGGTTCCAGGCATAGTGTCAAAAGTCTGGCTCTCGTCTCCAGCGCTAAAGCAGCTTTCTCTTCTCTTGTTATATGAGAAGTACAGTGAGCATACTCATCTATATACGGATGCTTCAACTAAAGTGGGTGGGTCTGCAGGGTCGATGATGTTTCCTGCAACAGCGACAACGGTGAAGTTTCAGTTATCTCACCAGACATAATCGACAGCTGCGGAACCAGCTGCTCTACGTAGCGCAGTTAAAGTCATTAAACACTAAGAAGCCAAGAAATGGAGCGTGTTCACAGATTTTAAGACAGCACTACAGTGTTTGATATTCGCCTTACGCCGGGGACCTCATGAACAACTATTGCTGGAAATTAGAGAGCTGCTTCACCACCTCTTTGACTAAGGACACAGAATCACGTTTCAGTGGCTTCCAAGTCACTGCGGCATATTGGGCAACGAACACGCCGATGCAGCTGCTCGATCAGCACACGAAGATGGTGAAGAAGAATCTACACCATTTTCAAGGACGGATGCTGCAATCGCAATCCGAAAAATCACTAATTCAGAATTGAAATCGCTGTGGAACGCCGAGTGCCTACGGCAAACGCGACTGCATAGGCTGGACACGTCTCGTCGACTCCGGCCTCCATCTGGACTCTCTCGACTCGAGACAACGGTGCTTTGCCGACAATGGCTTGGTGTCGCCTTCACAAAAGCTTTCGCCTTCCGAAACGGCATGAAAGACAGTGCTGCTTGCGGTCATTAAGGCAGCGATGAAACTATAGAGCACGTTCTCTTTAACTGCCCACGTTACAGCGTGCAAACACGGCAACTAGCTGCTGCCTTAGCTCGCATTGACGACATACCTTTGTCTGAACAATCAGTGCTTGAAAGGCGCCATGATTTGTGTGCTCACAGAAAAACAGTGAAGGCCTTACTGAACTTTTTGCGTGGCAGTGGCCTATTGTATAGACTATAGCACCCCAGCCCCCCCCCCCTTTTTTTTTGCTCGCATCTCTTTCCTTCTTCTCTTGCTTTCGCTTCCTTCTTCCCTATTCCCCCTACCCCTAGTGCACAGTAGCAAACCGGATGCTCCATTTTCTGGTTAACTTCCCTGTCTTTCCCTCATTTTATTCTCTCTCTCTACGCGTCCGTCTATCCGTCCGTCTGTCTGCAAGCCTGTCTGCCCATCCATCCATGTGTCCATCCAGTGAACACTCTTAAGTAGCGCCATCTCGCATACCCTGTAGCACATACACGCTTTACGCGTCCGTCTATCCATCCGTCAGTCTGCTAGTCTGTCTGTCCATCCGTCCAGGCATCCGTCCGTGCGTCCTACTAGTGAATACTACAAGTACCGTCATCTCGTAAATCTTTGACACATACACGCTTTATGCGTCCGTCCATCCGTCTACTAGTCTGTCTGAACGTCCATCTATACGTCCATCTGTTGAACACCCCAAGCACCGCCGTCTCGCATACCCTGTGGCAAATACCCGTTTTAGCGTCCGTCTATCCGTACGTCCGTCGGCTAGTCTGTCCATCCGTCCATGCGTCTGTCGGTGCGTCCATCTAGTGAACACTCCAAGTACCGCCATCTCGCATACCCTGTGGCACATACACGCTTTACGCGTCCTCCTATGCCTCCGTCCGTCTACTAGTCTGTCTATCCGTCTGTCTGTGCGTCCATCTAGTAAACACTCCAAGTTCCGCCGTCTCGCATACCCTGAAGCACATATCCGCTTTACGCCTCCGTCTATTAGTCGGTCCGTCTGCTAGTCTATCTGTCCTTCCATCCGAGCACCCGTCCGTGCGTCCATGTAGTGAACACTCCAAGTACCGCCATCTCGCACCTCGCATGCCTTGTGGCACATCGAACCGCTTGACGCGTCTGTCTATCCGTCCGTCCGTCTGCTAGTCTGTCTGTCCCTCCGCCCATGCGTCCGTCCGTACGTCCATCTAGTGATCACTCCAATACCACCATCTCGTATACCATGTAGTACATACAGACTTTACGCGTCCGCCTATTCGTCCGTCTGTCTGCTAGTCTGTCTGTCCGTCCACCCATCCGTCCGTCTATTGAACACTCCAAGTACCGCCATCCCACATATCCCGTGGCACATACACGCTTTACGTGTACCTTTATCCATCCGTCGTACAGCTAAACACTGTGGCTGTGCGTGCATGCGTCCATCCGTGCGTCTATCTAGTGAACACTCCAAATACCACCATCTCGCAAACCCTGTGGCAAATACACGCTTTACTCATCACTATATCTGTCCGTCAGTCTGCTAGTCTGTCTGCCCGTCCGTCCGTGCGGCCATCTAGTGAACACTCCAAGTGCTGCCATCTCGAATATCGCATACGCTGTGGCACATACCCGCTTTATGCGTCCGTCTATCCGTCCGTCCGTCTGCTAGTCTGTCTGTGCATCCACCCATGCGTCCGTACATGCGTCCCTCTAGTTGACACTCCAAGTATCACCATCTCGCATACCCTGTGGCACATACCACTTTACGCGTCCGTCTTTCCATCCATCCGTCTGCTATGTATGTCTGTCCGTCCATGCGTGCATCCGTGCATCCATCTAGCGAACACTCTACCGCCATCACGCATATTGCATACCCTGTGGCACATACCCGCTTTACGCTTCCGTCTATCCGTCAATCCGTCTGCTAGTCTATCTCTTCGTCCGTCTGTGCTTCCATCTAGTGAACACCCGAAGTACCGACATATCGCATACCCTGTGGCACATACCCACTTTACGCGTCCATCTATCCGTCCGTCTGCTAGTCTCTCTGTCCGTCCGTCCATGCGTCTGTTCGTGCGTCCATCTAGTGGAGACTCCAAGTACCGCCGTCTCGCATCTTGCATACCCTGTGCCACATACCCGCTTTAGCGTCCGTCTATCCGTGCGTCCGTCTGCTAGTCTTTCTGCCCGTCCGTTTATGCGTTCGTCCGCGCATCAGTCTAGTGAACACTCCAAGTACTGCCATATCGCATACCCTGTGGCACATACACACTTTACGCGTCCGTCTATCCGTCCGTCCGTTTGCTAGTCTGTCTGTCTATCTGTCGGTACGTCCATCTAGTGAACACTCTCAGTACCGCCATCTCGCATACCCTGTGTCACATACCCACTTTACTCGTCCGTCTATCCGTCCATCCGTCTGCTATGTCTGTCCGTCCGTCCATGCGTCCATCCGTGCGTTTATCTAGTGAACACTCTAAGTGCCACCATCTCGCGTAACCGATGACACATACCCACTTTACGGGTCTGTCTATCAGTCCGTCTCTTTCTAGTCTGCCTGTCCATTCTTCTGTGCATCCGTGCGTCCATTCCTTGGTCCATCTAGTGAATACCTTAAGCACTGCCATCTCACATACCCAGTGGCACATACACACATTAGGCGTCTGTCTATACGTCCTTCCGTCTGCTAGCCTGTCCATCTGTCCATGTTTCCGTCCGTGCGTCCATCTCGTGAGCACTCCAAGTACCGCCATCTCGAATATCGCATACGCTGTTGCACATACTGCGTTACGGGTCCGTCTATGCTTCCATCCGTTTCTAGTCTGTCTTTTCGTTCATCCCTTCATCCATCTAGTGAACACTCTGCGAAGTACTGCGATTTCGCATCTCTCATACCCTGTGGCACATACTCGTTTTACGCGTTTACGCGCCGTCTATCCGTTCATTCGTCTGCTATGCCTGTCCGTCTGTGCATGCGTTTTGCTAGTGAACACTCCAAGTACCGCCTTGTAACATACCCTGTAGCACATACTCACTTACACGTCCGTCTATCCGTCCCTCCGTCTGCTAGTCTGTCAGCAATCGAGAAACAACACAACATAGTGTATTAGTAGATACCAGGTCATTGCGGTATACATGGCAATGACCGCGCCAATGAGGCCGCTACATCTGCAGACGACGGTATTCAATACACAGCCATCCCGTTCTCAAGAACCGACGCAGCTGCAAGACTTAGTTCACTTGCACATGACCTCACACTGGTACAGTGTGTGGAGATAGGTTTGCACTAGGCTTACCTACTATGCAAATCCGTGTAGGGATGCGAGGTCCTCCACTTCTGCTGCGTGCGAAGACGCTGCGGCCGGGTTCGTCAATTTCACCTTCACGGCGCAGAAACCACGCACAAGGCTAGATAACAACAACAACGGGTTTATTAACCTAAGATGCAGCACAGTGCTACACTCACGGGCTTGCAGGCCGTATAGGGAACTCCGCAAGACCGAACAAGTACGCTTGCCTAGGGCGCGACGACTCCCGCACAAGGGCCGAAGTCGAACGCACGATCGAGAAGCCGCCTGCTTAGCAGCGCGTCAACCCCTCGTGAAGGCCTGAAAGCACCTGCCGCGACGAGCGAATCGTCGGGCGCAACACAGCTCGTAGGAGAAGAGGATGTCACGTGCGCTCAATAAGAAATGGCGCTGCGTTATGACGTAGGCCCGCGCAACGCACCAGCGTAGCATGCCCAGACATGCCAGCGCGGGAAGAAGCCGACGGTTGACCGGCCCAGACCAAGAGGCGCCCTGGCAGCCATCTTGGTGGATGCCGGCGCCTACGCGCGCCCAGGCTACGCTGCTGGCGCGCGTGCGGCAGCTGGGAACGAGGCGCCAGGTAGGAGGGCGCTCTCGATTCCCACAAGTGGAACTCCGTCCTTGCGTCCTCTTCTGCGTCCTCGAACTCCGTCCTACAGCTACACTCTTGAACCTTACTTCGCACGTACTAATCTTTTCATGAACTCGTTCTTTCCTCAGAGGATCAATGATTGGAACGCGTTATCTTTTGAAGCATTCTGTCATAATGAAAATCCTGACTTCGATAACTATGTATCTTTCCGTTTTTAACCGTACAACTCAAGATCTCGGACTTTCTCACGTTGTAAGTGATTTGCATTCTCCGGTTGCAATTTGCAATTTCTTGCTCCCATTTAACTTTGTTCAAATGATATCCTGTGTTCTACTGCCTTGACATGTTTTTATTGCTTGAACTTTCTTTTCATTCAGGTGATCATTGGCCTTGTACAAAGTCTCCTTCGATCAATCAATATCTCTACATACGCTGATGATATATGTATCTGGGCTTCAGCAGTGACACGACTCCAGGTACGCGCACGGCTCCGAAAAGCAGCGAGAATAACGTCGACGTACCTCTATGCTCGAGGCCTCACAATTTCCACCGAGAAGTGCGCCTTAGTTCCTTTTACCCGCAAGCCCATGATCTGTTATCCTGTTTCTATCGACAACGTGAATCTTTCGTAAACGAGGCGTCACCGATTCCTGGGCATCATTACCGACAGAGATCTCTCGTGGAGTGCTCACATCTCGCACTTGAAGAAGAGGCTCAGCTCTATCACACACGTGATGAGATTTCTCGCTGGTAAAACGTGGGGCACATCAGTGTCATCTATGCTTCAGCTGTACAGAGCGCTCTTCTTGGGATATTTGCGGTATAGCCTGCCCGTGCATTCCAACGCCGGAAAAACTAACATCAGGATCCTGCAAAGCATTCAAGGCCAAGTCCTCCGCACATGCTTGGGACTACCTCGGTGCGCTAATACGTTAGCAACAATTGGTATTGCTATAGACTATCCGAGCACGACATATATAAGTGTCGACACACTCCGGACACATATCCGTCACATATCCAGAGTGCCTAAACCACCACCTTGCTAGCTTGCCACTAGAAAGACCAAAGGCAGTGTTTTCCAAAGTTGTTGCGGCTAACCAGAATTCCATTTCGTAGAGATTATTGCCCGCAACTATACCACTATCTCCAGAGTGGTGCATGAAAAGACCGACTGTGCACCTTGAAGTGCCGGGGATATCTAAAACGGCAAGCCTGTCATCTGCAGCCCTCAAGCAGATCTCACTGGACCTTTTGCATTTGTCGTATGCTAACCGAATGCATGTTTACACGGACGGTTTGGTCTCGGGAAGTTCGACAGGTGCTTTTGTCATACCATCTCGATCAATCACCGTCAAATTCAAGACATCACACGTCACGACATCTACGGGATCCGAGCTCACCACTCTTCGAGCCGCTGAGGAGTTTGTTACGCAAAAATCCCCTAGTAGATGGGCCATTTTCTGCGACTCCAAGGAAGCCCTTCAATGCGTGCGAAGTCTACGACGTGGAAACTACCACCAGATGGTCTATCGTATTAATGAAATTTGTCATCGCGCTGCTGATCAAGGACACGACATTGTTTTACAATGGTTGCCGGACCACTGTGGCATCAGTGGTAACCACCTCGTTGACGACGCCGCCCGATGTACCCACGATGGAGCGCCCACACTGTTAATACCCTTGTCAAGAGTAGACGCAGCTAGAGAACTTCGTCACTTCACGCATAATTCCACGCTAGCGCACTGGAATTCTCCACCTAACTCCAATCATCGCCCTAAGAATCTTAAGTAATTACTCCAGAAACAACTGCCATCCAAGATTTCTCGACGTGACGCTACAATGCTGTACCGGCTGTGGACTGGGGTAGCGTTTACTAAGTCATTCAGCCATCGCATTGGCATGGCGGATTCATCCATGTGTGAAAGCTGCAACTGTATAGCGACTATTGAACATCTCTTGTGCCACTGTGCCCAATTTGATGAAGATCGCCGGACTCTCCAGTGTGCCTTGAATAGACTCGATGACCGGCCATTTAATGAAGCAAAGATCTTAGCAGCATGGTCGCGCAGCACATCAGCACAGAAAGCCACATGAGCCCTCCTAAGATACTTGACAGCAACTTCATTGAGGGACCACCTGTGAAACTCGGCATTGTGTGATTGTGTGTGTGATGTGACACGTGTCTATCCTTCTCTCTCTCTTTTACTCCCTTCTCCCCCTCCCCATCTGTAGGGTAGCAAACTGGATGCATAGTCTAGTTAACCTCCCTACCTTTCCTACATTCCTTCTCTCTCTCTCTCTTCTCTCTCTAAGTTACATTGTGAATCACTTTTTATTATGCTCTCTGCTTGGTCTTTCGACCGCAGTATTCTGTAAATAAAACAAAATAAAAAAAAGAATTCAAAAACGCGATGCAGCTTCGTCTTCCCCCAAGGATATCACGAGCTGAGGAGACACTTCAATGCCGCCTGTGGCTTGGAGTGGCCTTTACGAACGCATACTCTTATCTCATCGGAATGGCCAGCTCTTCTACATGCACTTTCTGCCGCTGCGAAGAAACCACCACGCACCTTCTGTGTTAGAGCACCCATTTCAACGCGAAGAGACAAGAACTCAGTGCAGCTATGAATAGACTTTACGATCGGCCTTTGTCGGAACAAATGATTCCGGGTCATTGACCCAGCCCATCCTCAGCCCAGAAGCCTTTAGAAGCTTTCCTGCGCTTTTTGCGGAACACTGGCCTCAGAAACACACTTTAGTGTCTTTAATCTTCGGTGGTGCCTTTCCTATGTCAGTATTTTTTGGTAATTCTCTCACTTCGCAACATTTCTTTTTAACATCTTTTATTCCCCTCACCCCTTTCCCCAGCACAGGGTAGCCAGCCGGTCTCAAAACTAACTGATCTCCCTTCTTTCCACTTAAACTTTCCTCCTCCTCTTCTGCCTGTTCGTCCATCCAGGCTTCCGTCCATGCGTCCATCTATTGAACACTCCAAGTACCGACATCTCGCATACCCTGTAGCACATACACGCTTTTCGCGTCCGTCTATTCGTACGACCGTCTGCTAGTCTGTCTGTCCATCCGTCTGCGCGTCCATCTAGTGAACACCCCAAGTACCGCCATCTCGCATACCCTGTGGCAAATACCCGCTTTACGCGTCCCTCTATCCGTCCGTCCGTTTCTAGTTTGTCTGTACGGTCGTCCATGCGTCCATCTAGTGAACACCAAGTACCGCAATGTCGTGTCTCGCATACCCTGTGGCACATACCCGCTTTATGGGTCCGTCTATCCGTCCGTCCGTCTGCTAGTCAGTCTGTTCGTCCGTCCATGCATCCGTCCGTGTGTCCATCTTGTGAACACTGCAAGTGCCGCCATCTTACATACCCTGTGGCACATACACGCATCAAGCGTCCGTCTATACGTCTTCCGTATGCTAGCTTGCCCATCTGTCCATGTGTCCATCGGTGCGTCCATCTTGTGAACACTCCCAGTCCCGCCATCTCGCATACGCTGTGCCAAATACACGCTTTACGCGTCCGTCTATTCGCCCGTCCGTTTCTAGTCTGTCTTTTCGTCCGTCCGTGCGTCCATCTAGTGAATACTCTAAGTACCACCATCTCGCATCTCGCATACCCTGTGGCACATACCCGCTTTACGTGTCCGTCTAACTATTCATCCGTCTGCTATGTCTGTCCGTCCGTCCTTGCGTCCTTTCGTGCTTTCATTTAGTGAATATTTCAAGTACCGCCCTCTCGCATCTGGCATACCCTGCGGCATATACACGCTTTACGCGTCCGTCTATCCGTCCGTCCGTCTGCTAGTTTGAGTTTGAGTTCAGTTTATTTACCACGTACAGTTGTACAGTATGTGGCTGGAACAGAGGAAGAAAAGCTGTATAAAACAGCTTGACAAAGCCCCATATCCCCATGACAACTGTGGCAAGTAAAACGGCAAATTCAAATTAAGCACAGGACAGTTTAAACCAGCAATGCATACGCTTTGCATATGAACAAAAATTTGAACAAACTATACTAACCAAAAACGCACATGCTATACATCGAAAGAAAGAAGTAATCAAACAGACAAAAATACTACACACAAATTATTAAAGCATATTCATAATAAAAAATTAGAGAGCATTCGAACATATTCATGAATAATTCCTCATTTATTTAGTATATTTGGCAAGCAATATCTCAATGTCTGAAAGCCATAACTAGTGCGCATCTCGGCACATGCCAATATTCTGAGTGTCGGTTTAGGCGCGTTGAAGGATTTACTATCAAGTTAGCTAAACTACGTATTTAGGCGTGACCTTTTATGGTATCAGATGTAAAACAGACTGCTAAATAATATTTGTAGAGCAGGTTTAATTTGATTATTTTCAATTTAGCAAATACTTGTGAAGTATAGGCATTAAAAGGGAGGTTTTCAACAGATCGTAGCGCCTTCTTTGTGAGATAATAAGACTACTTATTTACTGCTTTGTTCCATTACTCCAAATTAGGTTGCAGTAACACAGATGTGATGTAAATGGCGCATAAAATATCAGAAGTGTTTGAGGAACTGGCACTAAACCCTGACATTTTCTCAAGACACACAAGACTGTGCTTAAGCTTCTTGTATAAAAATTCTGTGTGATAATCCCTTTTTATGTGTTCATGGAAACCAATGCCCAAACACTTCGCGGTGGAAGAGAAATCAATTGTGCTGCTATTTAACCTGAGAATGTAGGATTCAGTGGTTTCATTGAGGGGAGATTTGGCACGAAATAGAACAGCTTTTGTTTTGAGGCAATTTTAAAAAATTTTAAGGGTATAGCAGTATATCTTTTGTTATGTTGAGCTAGCAGTATTTACTAGATGACTAACATTCGTACCTGAAAAAAAGAAGCTTGTATCGTCTGCGTAGTCTGTCTGTCCATCCATCCACGCATCCGTCCATGCGTCCACCTAGTGAACACTCAGGGTACCGCCATCTCGCATCCCCTGTGGCACATACTTGCTTTACGCGTCCCTGTACGTTCATTCCATAAGTCCACCCATGCGTCCGTCCATGCGTCCATCTAGTGATCACTCCAAGTACCACCATCTCGCAAACCCTGTGGCACATCTACGATTTACGCATCACTATATCCGTCTGTCAGTCTGCTAGTCTGTCTGCACGTCCGTCCGTGCGTCAATCTAGTGAACACTCCAAGTACCGCCATCTCGCATACCCTGTTGCACATACCCACTTTACGCGTCCGTCTTTCCGTCCATCCGACTGCTATGTACGTCTGTCCGTCCATGCGTGCACCCGTGCGTCCATCTATCGAACACTCTACCGCCATCTCGCATATTGCATACCCTGTTGTACATACCCGCTTTCCGCGTCCGTCTATCCGTCCATCCGTCTGCTAGTCTATCTCTTCGTCCGTCTGTTCTTCCATCTATTGAACACCCGAAGTACCGCCATCTCGCATACCTTGTGTCACATACCCACTTTACGCGTCCGTCTATCCCTCCATCCGTCTGCTATGTCTGTCCGTCCGTCCATGCGCCCATCCGTGCGTTTATCCAGTGAACACTCCAAGTACCGTCATTTCGCATCTCGCATACCCTGTGGCACCTACCCGCTTTACACGTCCGTCTATCTGTCCGTTCGTCTCCAAGTCTGTCTGTCTGTCCGACCATGCGTCCATCCGTGCGTCCATCTAGTGAACACTCCAAGTACCACCATCTCGCCTACCTGATGACACATACCCGCTTTACACGTCCGTCTATCTGTCCGTCTGTTTCTAGTCTGCCTGTCCATTCTTCCGTGCGTCCGTTCGTGCGTCCATCTAGTGAACACCTTAAGTACTGCCAACTCACATACCCTGTGGCACATACACGCATTAATCGTCTGTCTATACGTTCTTCCGTCTGCTAGCCTGTCCATCCGTCCAAGTTTCCATCCGTGCGTCCATCTTGTGAACACTCCAAGTACTGCCATCTCGAATCTCGCATGCGCTGTTGCACATAATGCGTTACGCGTCCGTCTATGCTTCCGTCCGTTTCTAGTCTGTCTTTTCGTCCATCCCTTCGTCCATCTAGTGAACACTCTAAGTACGGCCACCTCACATCTCTCATACCTTGTGGCACATACCCGTTTTACGCGTCCGTCTATCCGTTCATTCGTCTGCTATACCTGTCCGTCCGTGCATGCGTTTTGCTAGTGAACACTCCAGTACCACCTTGTAACATACCATGTGGCACATACTCACTTACACGTCTGTCTATCCGTCCGTCCGTCTGCTAGCCTGTCAGCAATCGTGAAACAACACAGCATAGTGTATCAGTAGATACCAGGTCATTGCTGTATACATGCAGTGACCGCGCCAATGAAGCCGCTACATCTGCAGACGACGGTATTCAATACACAGCCATCCCGTTCTCAAGAACCGACGCAGCTGCAAGACTTAGTTCGCATGCACATGACCTCACACTGGTACAATGGAACTCCGTCCTTGCGTCCTCTTCTGCATCCTCGAACTCCGTCCTACAGCTACACTCTTGAACCTTACTTCGCACGTAGTAATCTTTTCAATAACTCGTTCTTTCCTCGGACGTTCAATGATTGGAACGCATTACCTTTCGAAGCATTCTGTGATAATGAAAATCTAGACTTCGATAACTATGTATCTTTCCGTTTTTAACCGTAAAATTAAACATCTCCTACTGTCTCACGTTGTATTTTATTTGCATTGTCCGGTTGCAATTTGCAATTTCTTGCTCCCATTTAACTTTGTTCAAATGTTATCCTGTGTTCTACTGCCTTAACATGTTTTTATTGCTTGAACTTTCTTTATATTTATGTCACATTGTGAATCACTATTTATTACGCCCCCTGCTTGGTCTTTCAACCGCAGTATTCTGTAAATAAAAAGAAATAAATAACTTCACAAACACGAGCCTGCATAACTTGGATCTCGGTCTGCAGCTTCGTCTTCCCCCAAGGATATCACGAGCTGAGGAGACTCTAGCATAACTTGGATCTCGATCTGCAGCTTCGTCTTTTCCCAAGGATATCACAAGCTGAGGAGGCTCTTCAATACCGCCTGTGGCTTGGTGTGGCCTTTACGAACGCATACTCTTATCTCATTAGAATGGCCAGCTCTTCTACATGCACTTTCTGCGGCTGCGAAGAAACCACCACGCACCTTCTGTGTGAGAGCACCCATTTCAACGCGAAAATTCAAGAACTCACTGCAGCTATAGATAGACTTTACGATCGGCCTTTGTCGGAACAAAGGATTCCGGGTCATTGGCCCAGCCCAACCTCAGCCCAGAAGGCTTTGGAAGCTTTGCTGCGCTTTTGCGGACAACTGGCCTAAGAGACAGACTTTAGTGTCTTAAACTCTTTGATGGCGCCTTTCCTCTGTCGCAATTTCTTGGTAATTTCTCTGTCTCTCTTCACAATATTTCTTTTTATTATCTTTTATTCCCCTCACCACTTTCTTCAGCACAGGTTAGCCAGCCGGTCTAAGAACTAATTAACCTCCTTTCTTTCCACTTAAACTTTCTTCCTCCTTTTCTGTTTGTTCGTCCATCCAGGCTTCCATCCGTGCGTCCATCTATTGAACACTCCAAGTACCACCATCTCGCATACCCTGTAGCACATACACGCTTTACGCGTCTGTCTATCCATATTGTCACGGGGTCGTGACGTGGCCGAAGACAGGAGACTTCTTGTTGGAATATAACTGTTTATTTGGGCGAACCTGTGCCCGGTAAACAGAAAGTCCAATTACAGCAGCAGTCTCGCACAGATTGCAGTCTCAGACTGATAGCGGCGAACGGAGCGTCGGCCTTCGATCAACAACTGACAAGCGGCGAAGCGCGTCGGCATTTATACTCTTGCCGTCGAATGTTCTAGCGTTATCGCTGGCGGTGGCGTAGCTTCCAGAACAATCTGTACCGTTCGCACAGTGGGCGTGATCTTATCGAAATGATCTACTACAGTCCGGAACCTTCTAGAAAACTGCAGGCGCGGTTTGCGCTGAGAATCGTGCGGTGTTTTCGGACGATAACAAAAACTTGGGAAATGGAACGTGGCAATATGACCGTCTTCTAGTCTGTCTCTCCGTCCGTCTGTGCGTCCGTCGGTGCGTTCATCTAGTGAACACTCCAAGTACGCCATCTCGCATCTCGTATACCCCGTGGCACATAACCGCTTTACGCGTCCGTCTATCCGCCTGTCCGTGCGTCCATCTATTGAACACTATAAGTACCGCCATCTCGCATACCGTTAGCACATACACGCTTTACACGTCCGTCTATCCGTATGACCGTCTGCTAGTCTGTCTGTTCGTCTGTCTGTGCGTCCATCTAGTGAACACCCCAAGTACCGCCATCTTACATACCCTGCGACACATACCCGCTTTACGCGTCCATCTATTCGTCTGTCCGTCTGCTAGTCAGTCTGTCCGTCCGTCCTTTCATCCGTCCGTGCGTCCATCTTGTGAACAATCCAAGTACCGCCATCTCACATACCTGGGGCACATACACGCATCAAGCGTCCGTCTACACATCTTCCGTCTGCTAGCTTGCCCATCTGTCCATGTGTCCAACTGTGTGTCCATCTTGTGAGCACTCTCAGTCCCGCCAACTCGCATATGCTGTGGCACATACGCGCTTTACGCGTCTGTCTATCTGCCCGTCCGTTTCTAGTTTGTCTTTTCGTCCGTCCGTGCATTCATCTAGTGAATACTCTAAGTACCGCCATCTCGCATCTCGCATACCCTGTAGCACATACCCGCTTTCATGTCCGTCTAACCGTCCATCCGTCTGCTATGTCTGTCCATCCGTCCTTGATTCCTGCTAGTGAACACTCCAAGTACCGCCATGTCGCATACCTTGTGTCACATACCCGCTTTACGCATCCGTCTATTCGTACGTCAGTCTGCTACTCTGTCTTTCCGTCCGTCCATGTGTCTGCCCGTGCGACCATCTAGTGAACCCTCCAAGTACCGCCATCTGGCATACCTTGCGGCATATACACGCTTTACGCGTCTGTCTATCCGTCCGTCCGTCTGCTTGTTTGAGTTTGAGTTTGAGTCCAGTTTATTTGCCACGTACAGTTGTACAGTAAGTGGCTGGGACCGAGGAAAAAAGCTGTAAAAAAAGCTTGACAAAGCCCCATATCCCCATGGCAACTGTGCAACTAAAACGGCAAAATTGAAATAAACACAGGACAGTTTAAGCCAGCCGTGCATACGCTTTGCCTAAGAAAAAAAAATTAAACAAACTATACTAACCAAAAACGCACATGCTATACATCAAAAGAAAGAAGTAATCAAAAAGAAAATAATACTACACACAAATTATAGAGCATACTGAAAATAAAAATATTAGAGAGCGAACGTACATTTTCATAAATAATTCCTAATTTATTTAGCATATTCGGCAAGCAATATCTCAATGTCTGAAAGCCGAAGTTTGTGCGCGGTCTCGGCACATGCCAATATTCAGAGATTCTGTTTAGGCGCGTTGAAGGATTTAATATCAAGTTAGCTAAACTACGTATATAGCCGCCACCTTTTATGGTATCAGATTTAAAACAGACTGCTAAATAATATTCGTAGAGCAGGTTTAATTTGATTATTTTTTATTTCACAAATAGTTGAGAAGTGTGGGCATTAAAAGGGAGGTTCGCAACAGATCGTACTGCCTTTTTTGTAAGATAATAAGATTACCTATTGACTGCTTTGTTCCATTACCCCAAATTAGGTTGCAGTAACACAGATGTGATGTAAATAGCGCAGTAAATATCAGAAGTTTTTGAGGAACTGACTATAAACCCTGACATTTTTCTCAAGACACCCAAGAGTTTCCAAAGTTTCTTGTATAAAAATTCCGTGTGATAATTCCTTTTCATGTGTTGATGGGAACCAATGCCCGAAAGACTTCGCGGTGGAAGAGAATTCGATTATGCTGCTATTTAACATGAGATTGTAGGATTCAGTGGTTTCGATGGGGGGAGATTTGGCACGAAATTGAACAGCTTTTGCTTTGAGACAATTTTTAAGTTGAGAATTTTTAAGGGTGTAGCTGTATATCTTTTGTAACGTTGAGTTAGCAGTATTTACAAGATGAATAACCTTCGTACCTGAAAAAAATAAGCTTGAATCGTCTGCGTAGTCTGTCTGTCCGTCCATCCATGCATCCGTCCATGCGTCCATCTAGTAAACACTCAGGGTACCACCCTCTCGAATCTCCTGTGCACATACTTGCTTTACGCCTCCCTCTACGTTCATTCCATAAGTCCATCCGTGCGTCCATCCGTGCGTCCATCTAGTGAACACTCCAAGTACCGCCATTTCGCATTTCGCATACCCTGTGGCACATAACCTGTTCTGTTTTAACTGTTTTGCTGTGGAGAGGTTGAGGTGCCTATTGCCTCGGCTACTCCATATCACAAAGTTTGCAGCGAAAAATAAAATAATAGTACAGAACGGTACCCAAAAATTAACAATACGGAAAAGAAAAAAACATAACAGCACACTGAAACCAGTTCAAATATCATGCCAATACAGTTTTTTTCGCGCAGTTCACCCAGTCATAAACTACCCCCACGCACACCTCACTAATCTGATGTCAGTATATACATGACCACATTTTACATAATACCCATCTCTGGCTGTCAGTCATAGACGCTTGTCCAGTCCGGTCTCCACTAAAAAGTCTGTCAGGAAGATTATTGCCTTTTTCTGGAGATGCATCTCAGGCC
The DNA here is from genome assembly GCF_043290135.1 of Rhipicephalus microplus. Lineage (NCBI taxonomy): Eukaryota > Metazoa > Arthropoda > Arachnida > Ixodida > Ixodidae > Rhipicephalus > Rhipicephalus microplus. The sequence continues at coordinate 200,493,676 of NC_134704.1, read as the reverse complement.
ATGGTCCAAGTAGTTTCTTTATTGTGAGGGGCCATCTGTCCAAACTTGCTCATTTGTTCTTTAATTTTTCTTTATCATTCGCGTATTTAACGCACTCCAAAAGAATATGGCGAACATTTTCTTCTGCATGACCACAATAGTACTCTGGTGAGTTGGATCGTTGTATCTTGTGCAGGAAGCTGTTTGTGTATGCTACTTCCAATCTAAGTTGGTGGATCAATGTTTCTAGGTGTCGGGGGAGGTCTGTCGCTATGGAAAATTTTCTGTGTGGATCAACTTCATAAAGTACCGTTTTCTTTGATTTAGGGCTCTCAAACAAGTTCTCCATCGAACAATGGTTAGCTCCTTGCGATATAAAATGTCGAATATCCGCCCCAGACATAGGGATTGCGCAATCCCGTCCCTCCTTCAATGCCTTCTTCACGAGACTATCAGCATCTTCATTTTCCTTTATTCCGATGTAACTGGGTATCCATTGGAATACGATGTTGTGACCCTGCGATGAAGCACATTCCACAGTTTCTGCGATACATTGTGCTATTTCACCATTTTTGTAAGGTGATCTAACATTTCTGATTAGCTGAAGAGCAGGTTTGCTATCAGTGCATATCACCCATTTTCATGGCTCAAGATTCTCGCAGATAAGCTTAACCGCTTCAAAGATAGCCACCAATTCTGCTGTCGTCGATGAAGATTTGTGCGATAATTTGTACATCTTCTTTTTCTGAATTTCGGGTATAAAGACCGCACAGGCTGACGCTTCTTCTGTGCATGATCTGTCTGTATATATCTTCGTTTTTTCATTATGCATTACTTGAAGCTGATGAAGTACCAACTGTGCCGCTACTAGAGATGCCATGTCTGCTTTCTTTTTTATGCCGTCTATTTCACAGATAACGTTGAGAAGTGGCAGCGTCCAAGGTGGTTTTGAAGGTTTCCCATTGTTTAAATTCTGGTACTACTGCTTGAAATGATATAGTATCATGTAGTCTCGTTGCCGTCCTTTGTGTTAGTGCACCAGATAAAAAATGACTTTCATGTTGCGTAAAAATTCTAAATAAATTTCGAGATGTTTCTTTAGTTCGGAGTACTGCCAAAGCTGGCTCTTGAGCCTACGCATACACTAAAGCACTGGAAGTTGACTGTGGTAAACCCAGACATACCCTCAAGCTCCTTGCCAATAACAAGTGAAGTCTCCTTTAGGTGGAGGCTGGGAGTCCGTGCAGCAGACGCAGTGAGTAAGTTACGATGGGGCGTATCCAGGCAACATGTAGTGCTAATAACGACTCCGTAGTACAACCCCATTTGGCCCCGCAGAGATGCCAGAGGATTCGAATGGCCTGTTCACTTTTTGTTCCAGGGACTGGACATGAGCCGACCATGTTAGTCTCCGGTCTAAAATTACTCCCAAGAATTTCTGAGTTTTAACCATTTGAATAGGCTGATTTTGCAGAATAATCTGGAAATTTCCAGGTCTTTTTAATGTAAACGGAAGTATGGCTGTTTTAGCCAGACTCAGTTCCACACCTCTTTTTTTTAGAAAACCGCTTTACGCGTCCGTCTATCCGTCCGTCCGTCTGCTAATCTGTCTGTCCTTCACCCATGCGCCCGTCCGTGCGTCCGTCTAGTGAATTCTCCAAGTACCGCCATCTCACATCTCGCATGCCTTGTGGCACATAACTGCTTTGCGCGTCCTTCTATCCGTCCGTCCTTCAGCTAGACTGTCTGGCCGTCCGTCATTCGTCCGTCCGTGCATTCATCTAGTGAACACTCAGTGTACCACCATCTTGCATACCTTCTGGCATATACACGCTTTACGCATCCGTCTATCCGTCCGACAGTCTCCTATTCTGACTGCCCGTTCATCTGTGCGTTCATCTAGTGAGCACACCGAGTACCACCATCTCGCATACCCTGCCGCCCAACCCGCTTTACGCGTCCGTCAATCCATACGTCCGTCTTCTAGTTTGTCTCTCCGTCCATCCATGCGACCGTACATTTGTCAATCAAGTGAACATTCCAAGTACCGCCATCTCGCATACTCTGTGGCACATACCCGCTTTACGCGTCCGTCTATGCGTCTGCTATTCCTGTCCATCCGTCCATGCGTGCATCCGTGCGCCCGGCTAGTGAACACTCCAAGTACCGCCATCTCGCATAACCTGTGTCACATACCCGCTTTACGCATCCGTCTGCAATGTCTGTCTGTCTGTCCATGCGTCTATCCATGCGTCCATCAAGTGAACACTCCAAGTACCGCCATCTCGCATACCGTATGACACTTACCCGCTTTACGCGTCCGTCTATCCGTCCATCTGTTTCTAGTCTGCCTGTTTGTTCATAAATGTGTCCGTCCGTGCGTGCACCTAGTGAGCACTCCAAGTACCGCAATCTTAAATACCCTGTGGCACATACCCGCATTAAGCGTCTGTATACGTTTTTCTGTCTGCTAGCCTGTCCATTCGTCCATGTGTCCGTCCGCGCGTCCCTCTTGTAAACACTTCAAGTACCGCCATCTCGAATCTCGCATACGCTGTGGCACATATACGCTTTACTCGTCCTTCTATCTGTCCGTCCATTTCTAGACTGTCTTTTCGTTCATCCTTGCGTCCATCTAGTGAACACTCTAAGTACTGCCATCTCGCATCTCTCATACCCTCTGGCACATACGCGTTTTACGCGTTAGTCTATCCGTCCACCCGTCTACTATATCGTTCCGTCCGTCCATGCGTTTTGCTAGTGAACACTCCAAGTACTGCCTTGTAACACACCCTGTGGCACATAAACACTTACGCGTCCATCTATCCGTCCGTCCGTCTGCTAGTCTGTCAGCAATCGAGAAACGGCACAGCATAGTGTATCAGTGGATACCAGGTCATTGCGGTATATATGGCAATGACCGCGCAGGTGAGGCCGCTACATCTGCACACGACGGTACCCTATACACAGCCAACCCATTCTCAAGAACCGACACAGCTACAGGACTTCGTCCGCTTGCACGTGACCTCACACTGGTACAGGAGAACTCAACCGATTTCACAGACGCGTGCCTGCATAACTTGGATCCCGATCTGAAGCTTCGTCTTCCCCCAAGAATATCTCGGGCTGGGGAGGCACTTTTATGTCGCCTGTGGCTTGGAGTGGCCTTCACGAACGCATACTCTTATCTCATTCGAATGGCCAGCTCTTTTACATGCACTTCGTGCCGCTGCGTAGAAACCACCGTGCACCTTTCTGTGAGTGCACCCATTTCAACGCGCATAGACAATTACTCACTGCCACTCCAGATAGACTGAACGATCGGCCTTTGTCCGAACAAAATATTCTGGGTCATTGGCCCAGCCCATCCTAAGTCCAGAAGGCTTTAAAAGCTTTGCTGCGCTTTTTGCAGACAACTGACCTCAGAGACACACTTTAGTGTATTTACTCTTCGGTGGTGCCTTTCCTCAGTCGCTATTTTTTGGTTATTCTCTCTCTTCGCAACATTTCTTTTCAATATCTTTTAGTCCCCTCACCCCTTCCCCAGCACAGGATAGCCAGCCGGTCTAAGAACTGGCTAACCTCCCTGTCTTACTGCTTAAACTTTCTTCCTCCTCTTCTGTCTGTTCGTCCATCCAGGCTTCCGTCCGTGCGTCCATCTATTGAACACTCCAAGTACCGCCATCTCGCATACCCTGTAGCACATACACGCTTTACGCGTCCGTCTATCCATACGACCGTCTCCTTGTCTGTCTCTCCGTCCGTCTTTGCGTCCGTCGGTGAGTTCATCTAGTGAACACTCCAAGTACGCCATCTTGCATCTCGTATACTCCGTGGCACATTCCCGCTTTACGCGTCCGTCTATCCACCTGTCCGTGCGTCCATCCGGGCGTCCATCTACTGAACACTCCAAGTACAGCCATCTCGCATACCCTGTTGCACATACACGCTTTACGCGTCCATCTATCCGTCCGTCAGTCTGCTTGTATGTATGTCCGTCCGTCTGTGCGTCCATCTAGTGAACACCCCAAGTACCACCCCCTAGCTTACCTTGTGGCACATACCCGCTTTACGCGTCCGTCTATCCGGAGGTCCGTCTGCTCATCTATCTGTCCATCCGTCAATGCATCTGTCCTTGCGTCCATCTACTGAACACTCCAAGTACTAGATCGACGCATCGACAGATGCATTGGCGGATGGACAGATAAACGAATCAGACGGACATCCGGATTCACGGACGCGTAAAGCGGGTATGTGCTATCCGTCTGCTTTGTCTGTCCGTTCGTCCATGCGTCCGTCCGTGCGTTTACTCAGTGAACACTCCAAGTACCGTCATCTCACTTCTCGCATACCATGTGGCACCTACCAGCTTTGCGTGTCCATCTATCCGTCTGTCCGTCTCCAAGTCTGTCTTTCTGTCCGACCATGCGTCCATCCGTGCGTCCATCTAGTGAACACTCCAAGCAGACATCAGCGCCGGCAGGCTGAGTCTGGGACATGCTGCCTTACTGTGGGCGCAAACGGCGGCCTGAACGAAGCGCCAAGGGGTATAGCGGGCTGCGGGAGGTCAGAGGACCGCAAATCCACCTCCACCACGTATGAAATCTTTGTAGTCTTGGCTGCGTCAGCCAAGACTACCAAGCTCATAATAACTTATTATGAGCTGCCCGCTCATAATAAGTTCACGTGCTACGTGACGCCAAACATGCGCATAAAAGAGTTGTTTCACACTCATCGCTTGGCTTATAGATGGCGCTGACTGTCACTCCTACTTCTAAATTCACATATAAACCCAAAAAAATTGATGGAGGGAAGGCCGCTGTGGTAGCTCAGTGGTTGGAGCATCGAACGCGTTATTCGAAGGTCGTAGGTTCGATTCCTGCTCACGGCTGGTTATTCTTTCATCCACTTTTCTTTCTTCTTATTTACATTCCATTGGTTCTAATAACTTCCCTTGTACATTACTTGGCATTACTGTCTGTTAGCTCTCATTAATATTGTATTAAAACACGGAAAAACGAGCCCTTAGGTATACACTTCTTTCCCCTATATATATATATATATATATATATATATATATATATATATATATATATATATATATATATATATAAATATATAGCGGGAGTAATAATTTAATGGGCCAGTTAGTCTTCTTGAAGGTATGGGATATGGCACAACGGGAGCGTTGTCAACAAGGATAAATATATTTATTTCCCAACAGTTTCGGCAGGGGTCCTTCCTTCATCAGGGGATGAGTTATACTAACATGAACTTCCAAACTTCGTTGCTGCCGCGTCCCTCTCGCCTTGGAAGATTTTTGCGAGTGTGAGAGAACTAAAAAAAGAAAGAAAGAAAGAAAAGAAAAAAGAGAAGAAAAAGTGCGAAAAGAATAAAAGGAAAAAAGAAAAAAAGTAAGTAAAAAAGAGGAAGTACCACTGTCAACAATGAAAACAAAACCAAATATCTGTGTACGTCCACATCCGGTTCTAATCTGGGTTAGAACCAATGTGGACGTACGGATCATCCGGATTAGAACCGGATGTGGACGTACACGGACATTTTGTTTTGTTCTCATAGTTCACATTGGTTCTTCCTCTTTTATACTTTCTTTTTTTTCCTTTTTCCTTTTTTTCCTTTTATTCTTTTCGTCATTTTTCATCTCTTTTTCTCTTTTTTTCTTTCTTTCTTTTTTTAGTTCTCTCTCACTCTCGCAAACATCTTCCAAGGCGAGAGGGACACGGCAGCAACGAAGTTTGGAAGTTCATGTTAGTATAACTCATCCCGTGATGAAGGAAGGACTCTCCCGAAAGTGTTGGGAAATATATTTATCCTTGTTGACAACGCTCCCGTTATGCCATATCCCATACATATATATATATATATATATATATATATATATATATATATATATATATATATATATATATATATATATATATATATATATATATATATATATATATATATATATATATATATATATATGCTAGAAAGAGACGACGAAACTTTCCCGGAAGCGTCTCTACTAAACGTTTTCAGCTGATGGACCAGCCTTCGTCAGAGTAATGTGACAAGAGTTCATACATGTCTTTTGAAGCTCCTTTCAATAACAAGTCAGCGCCATCTGCGTTGGTTAGCGTTACAATGCGCATCATAAAATGTCATGTGCTTCAGAAAAAAAGACAACAAAAGACAAAATGGGGACATATATATATATATATATATATATATATATATATATATATATATATATATATATATATATATATATATATATATATATATATATATATATATATATATGTGTGTGTGTGTGTGTGTGTGTGTGTGTGTGTGTGTGTGGTGTGTGTGTGTGTGTGTGTGTGTGTGTGTGTGTGTGTGTGTGTGTGTGTGTGTGTGTGTGTGTGTGTGTGTGTGCAGGCACGCGCCGCGCTGTGTTGCTTTGACGCATGCGCGTTTCAGCGCGTCCGGCGTCCCTCCGTCACGAAAAGTGGGAGACGCAGTGTTGTCTGGGTAACGCATCGGCATGAAATGCAGCATGTCGCGTTTCGCGCTAATTGCCGTCGGGCCACGCCGACGGACGCTGGTCGCGCCTGGCGTCAGACTATGGAGTGCTCGAGCTTTGTTAACGTAGCGTCACTGTGCCGAGCGTGCGCGTGCGTCAACGCTACATTGGAGCATATTGGACCCTTCATGATGCGCTCGCGGCCGTTTTGCTAGTTCACATATACCAAAAGTGGTGTTACGGGTCATCAATGGATGACGAAATGTATGAATGATGCAAACATGATAATCCTGAAACGCGTGTCATGTAAGAACATGAAACATACCACGCTCATAGCTCGCTCGCGGTTGTTTTTCTTGCTCGACGTGTATTAAATTTCGTACCACATCACTTCAATAAATTATGAAGGTAAACGATGCATCAAAACATGATAATCATGACACGGAAGTCATGTACGGCATTATTTACTTCCACTTCGCAACGTTGTGCTGATTTTAAAGTGACATATCCACATTTCTCGTTCGACTTCGCATATCATCGATTCTCACTGTAAGTGAGATCTGCCAATTTTTTCTTGTGTGCATGTCGTCTGTAACAAAACTACCCTCTCACATGACCCTGGAGGGGGAGCGCATGCTGGGACAGACGGTTGGATGATGGTGGCGTGATGAGTTACGTGAGACTCAGAGACAAAGCACCTCCAGGCGCCGCGTCTCTTTTTTATCTGACAACGCCATGTCTCGTCACATGACATGCTTCCACGATCTTCTGAAGACAATTCGATGCCTACATTCACGAAGATACTCAACCATCCGCGACGTAGGAAACTCTCCAATTGTTGACATTGCGGGCACGATCTTAGCATTGACCACGTGCGCATGCACCGAGCTCGTGTGTACGTCTCCCGAGGTAAAATCTACCGTAGCTGCATTCGCGTGCGCCATATCTCAGACCTTGCGGACATCATAACGATGTGTTTGGTGACCGGGTGCACTAGCGGTTAAAAAAAAGCCCCTAAAAACGCTACTTCTACCCGTCGTCCAACCCACGTTCTTATTGCAGAAGTGGGGAAAATCCACGGGAAAGTCTGGGAAAGACTCGCAAGGTGGACGATGTTTACTTTCAAGAAGGCCACATCCTGAAAACATATAGGCATATCACAAATGAAGAAAGCTTAATCGACCAAGGTGCATGGGCATCGAGGAGTGATAGAGTTTTTTAAATATTTCCGAATTTCTCAGTGTCATCGTAATGAAGCCGCATAATGAAGGGTACATGTACAACAACCAACTGCTGCTGCCTTGCGATCTGCCAGAATAATGGTGGCAAGAGGCCGCGCTCCTTCGCAGAACTCCAGTTTTTCTGAGAGATAAAAAAAAAGTGTGCTTCAACTTCCCTGCAACTAGAGTTTGGCGGTCCCTGAGGAGGCGGAAAAACCTTTGGTAATAACCTTCTACAATACAAAATTCACAGAATACATCTAGTGGCACAGCGAAAGGAAAAGTGCGCCGCAACGAAATATTCATCACAAGGACTGCGTGAGCATCACTGGGGCTAACAGAGGTATATGTGTCTTTTGTCACTTTAGCGGCTACAATAAAAAACAATGACAAGAACAACCAAGAACAATGCGTAGATTGCAACCAGCGAATTGAGGAAACGCTTGATTTGTGCCACCATCGCCCGAGAACAGAGGAAATTTTAGATACGCCGGTGGATTAAAAAATAAAGATGAAAGCTGGATCACCAACGACTCTAACTTATCTGGTTGAAAATTTACCTGAAGTGCAAAAAACGTCCCTTTCATAGTACATCAATCATGCAACAAAAAAATGACCGAATTGGTATAGGTACACAACAGATTGTCTTATGCTTTGTTTGTCCCTCACAAGCCCGAATCGTTACACGAATTCATCTATGCGCTTGTTGGAAATTGGAATTTGAATGCTCGAGACTAGTGTGTGACAAGGACAAGTGGTTTTGTGTCAATGCACTGATGCTTTCATATTTTCAAAAATTTCGCATTTTTAGTGATATTAAGTGTTATCCACTGAGACACCCATAAACCTGAATACTTCGGAAAAAAAGTGCACTGGTTTATATACCAGCTGAACCGATAAGTACGACTGATACTTTAGAGCAACGGCTTGGTTTCAATTTCCTTTAGGGTCACCCCACCGAGGTGCTTTTTGCTGCGCGAGTTAATGTTCCCAGCGTCGAAGATCCTTATGCTGAGACTCGCAAAAATAGTTTATAAACAACTAATCTGTATTCAAATGAGTTACTACTTTTACTACAGCTTCGGTGAGATGTTTCTAGTACAACTGAGCTCTAAATTTTGTTTCTACTACCTGGAAGAACAGGAAGTTACAGGGCGGAAAAACGGCTCTTTAATTGACAAATGTTCATCTAGCACCACGCTACGTGAGCTATTATTTTCACCAAGGACCTGGAAAGACGCCGCACACGCATCTAGACTCTACGTTATACTCCTCGTGCCTAAACCCAGATGTTGCGGTGTTGTGTAAACTCTGTTCACCGGCTACACCGCGCCTAGCTGTAGCAGACGACCTTCGTTTGCTCGGTGCAAAGTTGGCCTGCGGCGCCATGGTGGCAGGAACTGCAGCTGGCCGCCTGCATCCCGAAGGCGAAGTGGATAGTTCCGAAACTGAAATAGTATCTCTAAACATTGACCGCGGCGGCCTTGGATGCGGCACCGGCGCAGTGGAAGCTGGTAGGTGTTTTCTGCCTGCAGCGAGTCAATTCACGAGTACTGCTTCTTTTGCGTGTTTTTTAGGAAAGCTGTGCGATGCCCAGCTGTAGTGTATACTCGGTGCTAATCGCGTGCACCAACGGATGTACCTGGTGGCACTTTCCACGTACGTTCGCTTCACTGTTAATCAATAATGCATGTTATTTGCAAGTGTGGCTCTCAGCTGTACGCTCCGTTGGTTCTTACTTATTGTGTCAACTGAGAACACACGCGAACTTTTCGTTTTTAGTGCTGGAGGGATCGTGTCGCGTTTGTAGAAGTTGTGTCGTACATACGCAAGGACAATAAACTTTTGTAGTTATCGGACTAAATGTGTATGTATTGCACGGTGTGCGCTCGCTGCGTGTTAGATGTGTCGAGATTGGAATTACACACTTCACGCGCACGATCGCGTATACAATACAGTGGTGTCTTACCGACGTCAAGCACTAGGCTAGCATTGCACGGGAAAGCTACGAAGCAACCTCTCAAAATCGTACATTGCCACACTGACACTATATACGAGAAAAGAACTACTAATCGGCCCGTAGATCCGGAAATCTGGCAAAGAAAAAAAAGAAGGCCTTACAGCGAGCAGAACGTGTAAGTCACTGCTGGGTGAGTTCGAATACGATGATGTAGGGGCTGAATGATTTTGGTTACAACACGTACTGGTGCTCTCTGCTGTTGCACGAAAACATTTCGCGAAATACTTTACCACGCCGCGCTCGGGCCTGCCACTAACTAACAGTCTCGGAAAGGTGTGCTCACAACATTTTACTGCATGCAAATCATACAATACGCGTTAAGTTTACACCGGGGCCATAAGTCCGCGCAGAAGCGAAACAGCACTGAGAGCACGCCGCGTAGTGTCTGCTGTTTTGTTTGCCCCATACTAGTTTGTTTACCCCATAAATTTGACGTCACTTCCACCACACTTCTCGCCGTGCATTGGGATAGGACGGGACCTCTCTCTAGCACACTGTAGCCTCTCCTCAGTTTTTCCTTTCTCCATTTGTCCCCTTCTCGTACAGTAGATGAAGTGTGCCGTGCGTGGCGCGTTCTAAGAGGCGCTGGTTCTGATGGAGGTGAGGGGTGTTCTTTGGGCGAGGGGGCCTCTGCAGCGATGGAGCAGGTTGAGTACAGCCTGGGGGCGCTAGGGGACGCTGCGAGTCAGAGGAGCTCGAAACTGCGTTGGCGACAGAGCAAGAGAAAACGAGAGCAATGGGAGAAAGACTGAAGTCCGCCGAGGAAGCGCTAGCGAAGCTGAACAAAGAAGCGACCTACCGAGAGAACAATAGGGAACCGCCAATTGGAACAGTGGAGACGGAAAAGCAAGCAAGTTTGGAAAAAAACAGGTTTAGCCGGTTCAACTGTCGCAAGGCCCAGCTTCAGCGAGGTAGTGGTGGGGCAGGGAGGGAACAAAGCAGCCGGAGTCACAGGTGCAAGTAGCCCCCAGGTGCAGAACGCTCAAGCTGAAAAGTCACAGCATGTAATAATCGCCGGGGACTCGAATTTGAATCAATGCACAGAATCCATCAAAGAGAGGGTAAGAGGTGACAAGAGGGTTGCAGTAGGGGCGATCCCAGGACGCAAGCTGGAAGCAGTCATGAGGCCAGCGAGCGCAAAGCTCAAAACGACAGCTGATAGACGAAACCTCGTGATAATTTCAGACGGTTTGATATTTTCAGGCGGTTTAAACGATGTCCTAAATGAAGACGCAGCAGGACTAGCAGCCACACTGGGGAAAGGCATCGATGACATGCGCGCCACTTCTCCTAAGGTACAGGTAGTGATATGCACGATACCGGAGGTACCGGTGCGTGATAGCAACCTGCAAAGAGCGTTGGTCAACGCAAACCAAGAGATATGGCGGATGAGTCGAGAGAAAGGCTTTGAGGTGGTGGAAATAAACAGAGGTGCATAGGTGGGGGGGCGGGGGGTTCAACGAGACAGAATTCACTTCGATGGGCGGCTAGGTCATGAGGTGGACTGGCGACTTGCAGGACGCGCAGTAGCTTTTTTTTGGGGGGGGGCAAGCGAGCCCTTCGGGGTGCAGGATAGATAGTAACGTGGAAAACAACCAGGGAGACTCTTCGACAGGTGGTATGAACAGATACGATTCCAAAGTGGCACCAATATCTAAAATAGGTAGAGTCCGGGGCATAAATAGACGTAGCCACGAGCGCCGAGCCAATTCAGACATAGGGTATATTAACATGCAGGGTGGTAGAAACAGACTGAAGTGGGAAGAGATAGAAGAACAGCTAAAGGAAGAGAGGCCGATGGTACACGGTTTTGTAGAAACACATCTCAGGGACATGGAACAAGCTCCGAACAATCCGGACTACGCGTGGGAATATTGTAATAGAACAGAAGGCAGCAGAAAGGGGGGTGGTATTGGGGCATTCATTCATAAAAGTATAGACTGGCAAAGGGTCAAGCAGGAGTGCAAGGAACATTTATGGCTAAAAGGCAAAGTTGCAGGTCAAATGACACTCCTTGGTTTCGTGTACTTGTGGACGGGAACAAAGGCCAGAGAGGAAAACCAGACAATGGTAGAGTGTATATCAAAGGACATTCAGGAGTTAGGAAGAGAGTGCGAGATTATTATACTAGGAGACATGAATGCGCACATACAAGATATAGATGGGTATACCGACCCGACAGGCAAAATGATCATGGATATGTGTGAAAGGCTTGATTTGATCATTTGCAACAGTACCGAGTACCGAGAAGTGTGAAGGGCAAATAACATGGAAAGTAGGAAAGCTTCAGTCGACAATAGATTATGCACTGATGTGACATAGGATGTATGAAAAGCTCAGGGGAATGCACATAGATGAAGGTGGCTCCAGAAGTCTGGGTAGCGATCACAAACGTATCAAGCTAAGTTTTGGAAGAGCAGTGAAAGTGGGAAGGAGACAAGATGAGCAACTACGGGATAATTTTTATCCAGAAAGGCAAATTGAAATAGCCACTAAACAAATTGAGAAAGTAATCACGGAGGATAATAAGACAGGGTGGACATACAAGAATGTAATTAGACTTTTTGAGCTAGAGCTTGCTAAGACGCGTGACAAGTCACCCCGGAAAAGAATACACAAACCCAAACTTTGGTGGAATGAGGAAGTTAAGAGAGCCATAGCAAAACGTCAGGAAGCCTCTAGGGAACACAGACATGCTAAGCAGTGGGGTGAACCGACAGATGATGTTGAAAGAAAATGGGCAACCTTTCTAAACTGTAGAAGGGATGCATCCCTTCTGATCAATGAAAAAATTAGGAGGAAGGGAGCTCAGTGGCTGGCAGAAGTACATAAAAAAGATAGAAAGGCTGCTGCGAAATTTTGGAACCATCTAAACTCCCTAAGAAATGAGACGAGCCTAGAGCAGAGTTCTATAACTACAGCCCAAGGTGCTACGTTAGAAGGGGACGAAGCTATTGAATATATAAGAACAAAGAGACAGAAAAATTTCAACAAAGAAGTACTTTATGCACCACAATAGACAAGGACGAATCAAGTGGTGCAATGGCTCCATTTTCACAACAAGAGTGGGAAATGGCTGAGAAAAGGGTTCCGAGTAGTACATCAACAGGCCCAGATGGCATTCCAATTAGGCTGATAAAGACATTAGGTCCGAAGTCTAAGCGTGCTTTGAGAAAGGTAGTGAGCACAATAATAATCGATGGTGACGTTACAGATGGATGGAAACTTAGCAGGATAAGCATGATCTATAAAGGAAAGGGGGACAAAGCTGACATAAACAACTACCGTCCTATAACAGTGACATCAGTGGTCTACAGGCTGGCGATGCAGATTATAAAGGAAAGACTGCAGGCGTGGATAGAGGATGAGGGGGTGCTGGGGGAACTGCAGAATGGGTTTCGGAAACACAGGAGGTTGGAAGACAATCTGTTCTCACTGACGCAGTGCATCGAAATAGCAGAAAAGGGACACAGGCCCCTGTGGCTAGCATTTTTGAATATCAAGGGAGCGTACGATAGCGTGGTTCAAGAGGAATTGTGGGGAACACTGGACACACTAGGCGTGGAACATGTAGTCACTAATCTTTTAAAGGGTATCTATAAGAGTAACAAGGTAGTTATAAAGTGGGAAAAACAGGTATCCAAGCCCACAGAGGTGAAACGGGGGCTTAGGCAGGGGTGTCCTCTGTCACCCTTGTTATTCATGACGTACCTATAAGGATTAGAGGCCAAATTAGTTGGAAGTGGACTTGGCTTCAACCTCTTTTTCGTCAAACGAGGAAAACTCGTTGAACAGGCACTACCAGCATTGATGTACACAGATGATATAGTGCTAATGGCCAACAACAAGGAAGATTTGCAGAGATTGGTAGACATCTGCGGTAATGAGTGAGATAGGTTAGATTTCAGATTCAGTATGAAAAAATCAGCACTCATGGTTTTTAATGAAAATGAAGGTAGTGAGCTTAGAATACAGGAGGTCACGCTATAAATAACAGATAAATACAAATATCTGGGCGTATGGATAAGCAATGGGACCGAGTATCTGAGGGAACATGAAATATACGTGACGACTAAAGGTAACAGGAATGCAGCAGTCATGAAAAATAGGGCACTGTGGAATTACAATAGGTATGATGTTGTGAGAGGAATATGGAAAGGGGTCATGGTTCCTGGGCTGATGTTCGGCAATGCGGTCTTGTGCATGAGATCAGAAGTTCAAGCAAGATTAGAAATTAAGCAACGTGGAATAGGCAGGCTTGCTTTAGGAGCTCACGGGAATACACCAAATCATGGTGTACAAGGTGATATGGGATGGACATCAATTGAGGGCAGGGAAGCTAGCAGCAAGATAAAATTTGAGAAGCGAATATAAGTGAAATGGAAGAAGAGCGTTGGGCTAGGAAGGTTTTCAGCTACTTGTACATGAAGAATGTCGATACAAAATGGAGGAAGCGAACCAAAAAGTTGACTGGTAAATACTTAGAAAACAGCAGGTGGCCAAACCAAAAAGAACTATCGGTTAAGAAGAAAGTGAAGGAAACGGAGACCGACATGTGGAGAATGGGCATGATTAAGAAGTCCGCACTGGAGATCTATCAAACTTTTAAGCAGGAAATTGCCAAGGAAAGGATCTATGATAATACTCGGGGTAGTTCTCTACTGTTTGAGGCCAGGACGGGAGTACTGCGAACCAAGACATATCGGGCCAAATACGAAGGGGTAGACACATTATGCAGTGCGTGTGGAGAGGAAGAAGAAACTGCCGAACACTTGATAATGTTCTGTAAAGGGCTTCACCCTATAGTTCAGGATGATGGCGCAGAGTTTTTCAAAGCACTGGGGTTTAGGGACCGGGAGGGCAAAATAAACTTTAAGCGGGTAGACCTAACTAGAAGGAGGTTATCTGATTGGTGGCTAAAGTCAAAGCACGAGTGAAAATTAAACTCTTCACTGCAAAGTACGAATCCTCAAACTCACTTTTCAAGGAAAAAAATAAGTATAGTTTTTGGTTCATTATGTATTACGGCTTGGTGGTGCTAGCCACCGCCCGATCTAAGGGGTACAGCCATATCCATCCATCCATCTAGCGTAGGGTCCCTTTAGAGGAGTGCGTGTGTCAACCACGACCTACTGTACTCTTGACCTGCCGAGCTGGCGGCGGTCTACAGAGCTGCCTGCACCGGCTCTGATGCCGAACTTCACCACCTAGAGGGCGCTCGAGTTACCCCAGCTGAGCGCTGGTGGATTCATGGAAATGCATGGGTTACCGCCGGTTTGAGAAGAATTTCATCACGCATTGAGTAAATATGGCGGGTATCTTGAATCTTCTTATTTTATGTGACTTTGAGAATATTCTTTTGCATTTTAGTTGACATTTCAGTGCATTATTTTTCATATAGGACCGCAAATCAGATACAAACGCATGTATCAGCGTGAAAAACAAGAAAGCATGTTGACAGAGACAGGTTGTAAAAAGTGCTGGCCCACCAAATGTTTATTTAACTCATGATACCGGCTGTACGTGTATACATTGGTAGACTTGTCGCACACTCAGCTGGATTGAATTTACTGTCCGGACAAGAAAGGGCAAGGACTATGACGTTTGACAGTGGCCGCGGCATCCAGCGCACATAGAAAACAACCCAATACAGACAATTTTGCACATAAATACCTTTGTATCAAATGGCAAATGTAGATCGCAGGTGCATAAATAATCAATAAAAACACTCTGCAACTGTTTTGAAACGAAACAGAATCAACAGCAAACAACTTTACCTGCAAGACGGCAGCGTTTGCTCTTTCGGAGAGAAGATTATCCTCTGCAACTTCACGGTTCAGCTTGGCTATTTGCGCTTTTAATTCAGCATTATTCCTTGCCATGGTTTGGCATTTTCGGCGCGATGATTTTGCAGAAGTAATCACACTGCGCATCTTCTGGCTGGTTATAGTCGTTTGCGTGGTCAAGGAGCGTCGGTCTTTTTTTTTTTACTTTGCCACCAGGTGCAGTTTCAGGTGGTTCTGTGCGTTCAAATTCAGTAAAGGATGCATAAAATCTGAGGATGGCCCCGCAATTGTGTTTGCGGATGGTACTGATGACATGTCGCTCGATGTCAAGCTCTGCTGTGTCGGGGCTGAACCTGTTTTCTTCCTGCACTAAAAAATTGCGTTCTGTTATACGCCTATCCTTGAAATTCGTTTTCATTGGTCCAATTTGTATGCAAGAGCTGTGGGGAGACGCCAAGCACTAAACATTGTTAGTCGCTTTTTTTCTTTGGGCAGGGTCCATGTTCCTGAGCATTTGAACGTTTCGAGGTGCGGCGGACTTTTGCCACGGGCGGTACCATGTACTTTGCGTAGTGTGGAAACACTGACGGCACAGCATGCGCTTTCAGTCTTTTTATCTTGCCCCGCCGCGGTGGTCTAGTGGCTAAGGTACTCGGCTGCTGACCCGCAGGGCGCGGGTTCGAATCCCGGCTGCGGTGGCTGCATTTCCGATGGAGGCGGAAATGTTGTAGGCCCGTGTGCTCAGATTTGGGTGCACGTTAAAGAACCCCAGGTGGTCTAAATTTCCGGAGCCCTCCACTACGGCGTCTCTCATAATCATATAATGGTTTTGGGACGTTAAACCCCACATATCAATCATCAAGTCTTTTTATCTTTAGTCCCGGCTTATAGTCGGTTGGAGCAAAGTGCACACTGCACACCTTCGACCTGTCATTTGGGAGCCAAACTTCATTGCCAGCACCTTGAAAGGAAGAAGATGAACATTCAGTGTAATGTTGTGAATAAAATACAAAATTTTTTGTTCTTTTCTAAGGAGTATATTATGCAATAGAAGTTTATACCTTGGTGGCGAAGTGAATAAAACAGTTATGAAGTGAGAGTATGACTTCACCTTGTTAACCATGTGACACACGTAACCGGATGAGATACATTAGCACTAAATAAAACAAATCACCACGAGAAAGAAGACAAGGACACATGCTACTCACAACTTTTCATTACGAGAAAAGTTTTCACGTATATGTCCTTTTCCCATGCGTGCGCGTAGACGGGTAAACTAGCACGTTTATATCAGACGCGGTAGCACATAAATTGAAGTCCGAGGTCGAACTAATTAAGCGACAGAGGATAAATATTCACTCATGCCACGATCTCTGCTATTTTCGGTAATGTAATTAAACTACCAAAGCAATCTCGAAGAAGCTGCTTCTTCCCACGATGGGTGTGTTTGAACCTAGTTACATAACCACATGTAGTGACATGACTTTCATATGTGCACTCTTGTCATCTTTTCTTTTTTTGCTAATAAAAAGTTGTGAGTATCGCTCGTCATCATTTACTTTCTTGAGGTTGTTGGTTTATTTATTTTTTGCGCTAATATGCGTCTCAGTCTGTCATGCACCACCAACCAGCCCAGCAACTCACTCTTTTAAAGACAGGTAGTTATTTACAACCCATTATATTTTCAGCATGCCAGACAACGCCTAATTGAAGAGACTTAATTACCCTTTCTAGAAATCACCTCGTTCCATTTTTCACCAACCTCGGTCACTGGAAACTCATGAAAAGTGACATCAGAAGTCTTCCCTTGCCTTGATTCGCAGAAAGGCACGCAGCACACCACCATCGTGGTGGTTCATTTGCACCAAGAAACCTCGCTTCGCTGGTGTACAAACTACTTTTACGTGCACGCTTCTTTCAGAGCTCGGCACGAGGAGATGGTGGCAAAAGATCGTCATTATACTTTCAAGTTTATTCAAAAAGAGGCTTTTATTCATTTTTTTTTCAATCGTCCAGAGTGTATGCACGCGTAAACACTGCTGCTTTTCTCCCAGTGTCGCGCGAGCAAACGACAAAGAAAAAAAAAGCGCGGCGGCCTCTGTTTTGGCCATCAGCAACCGGTGCGGATGGGGTAAGTTGTAGCGCCACAGAGCACCTAGCGGCAGGTGCCAGTACCAGAAAGAGCGTGTTGGCGCTTCGCTCGCTGGGCAGGTCAGTACAGTACTGTAGGTCGTGGTGGCAACATACTCCTCAGTCTCAACACATGTTGCGCTCTAAGTTTGGCTGTTAACGCGTGACCACTTCCTCATTGCTGGTATTTCTCGCATTGAATAACTCCGCTCCTCGCCAGATTGTGCTGTACGTGAGTGAAGAAATTATGCTGGTGTTTGCACTTGTCTACTGGAATGAGAAAAAATGACTGGGAGACGGCGACACAAGCGAGCCAGCTTTTGCTTTTTGCCAAATTGTAACGGCGGCTACCGCTCGTGTAAAGAGGCGCACTCCTTATTTCATGTGCAGTTGAAGCTGACCGCCGGGAAGAATGGTCGCGGAACATTAAGAGCTGTGGTCGAGTACGTCCTCGACAAGAGCAGCGCTGTTTGTGAGCGACACTTCAAAGCAAGGTTCATACAGCGAACTTTCAAGACGACTATCAACGGCAAGGTTATTGAGATCCCTAGACACCTGCCACTCTTAGCAAAAGATGTCATTCCTACAATTTTCCCTGATGCTCCCAAGTACCTTGCAAAATCGCTGCCGAAAAAAACAGAAGGATCGCAACCTTAGCGATCAGATGCTCCCCAAACCGAAGCGAAGACGTGAAAGCAACACGTTGTCAGAAGTTGAGTCAAAGGACGTTGATCAAGGCAGTTCTGTCGATGATACAAGAATGCTGAAGAATGTCGAATGACATATTGGCCGAGACGGTGGCGCTGATAAAGCTCGTGACCAAGAATTTCTAGGGCTGTCATTTTCAAAGCTCACGATTCCAAATGAGTGGTAGGAAATTTTCCTGCCGTGTGTTGGGGACTCAATTCTTTGTGCCGAGTTGGAAGCCGGCGCTGTTGAACATAGCAAGGTGGCATTGAAAAAACTCATTCAGATTAAGAAACAAGCTGCTGAAAGTGCTGCAACCACCGAAATTCTCACAAGAGGAGACGCCAAGAGGAACTCGTAGCACGAGAAGAGGCAGAGTTGCTGATAAAAAATGTGAGCAAATTGACGTTGTGCCCCGGCGTGGGAATGGAGCCTTTAGCTGGTTAATGCCCATCGTTTGTTCTCTTTGGAGAACTGCACGCTTGTAGTAAATGACTTCAGTGCTTGTGTTCACTGCAAATATCAAAGGAAGCTGATACTCAACCAGCTTTCCAGAAGACGATGTCAGAAGATGTTTGCGAAAATATCCTCGCAATATACGACGTAACCTTCGGAGAACCAAAGCAGCTTAGCAGCACAAAAATTAGCTTGAGTCGAATGAAAGCTAAATTTGAGCAGTTATCTGAAGAAGCAGTAGCTGAAAGATTTAGAGACATTCGATTGACGCTTTCCAACCGTTTATTATGCGAAGCAATATAAAAGATATTAAACACGAAGGACCGAACACAGGCACTTGTATGCAAAAATTAATATTAGGGCTCTATGAGTGAATACGTCAAAATCCACCCAATACTATTTGAAAGCGCATCACTACTATATAAAATTTAGTAACTTCAAAAATAAAGGGGTTCGGCTGGTATAAGCGACATCACCGAATTGTAGTTGGGTGCTTTTGTGTACACTCGTTATTCCGAGAAAACCACTAGTGCCTATGCGCAAGGGCTGAATTTCACCATTAAGTGGCATTTATCGTGTAAAAAGCAGCGACGACAACTCTGAACAATGCACAAAATGGCCACCCAGCCCTACAGCCCAGCCTTCACGATTCACGACAGCGAGCGTAGAAGCATGAATGGATGGATGTGGCTGTACCCTTTAGATCGGTCGGCGGCTAACGCCACCTAGCCGTAATACTTAGTGAACTAACCACTAGATTAATCTATTTTTTTTCCTTTAAATAGTAAAGTTCGACGGGTACTTTGCACTGAAGGGTTTAGTTTTCACTCGTGCCTTGACTTTAGCCACCAATCAGATAAACTTCTTCTAGTTAATTCTACCCGCTTAAAGTCTATTTTGCCCTCCCTGTCCCTAAACCCCAGTGCTTTGAACTCTGCGCCATCATCCTGAACTATAGGGTGAAGCCCTTTACAGAACATTATCAAGTGTTCAGCAGTTTCTTCTTCCTCTCCACACGCACTGCATTCTGTGTCTACCCCTTCGTATTTGGCCCGATATGTCTTGGTTCGCAATACTCCCGTCCTGGCCTCAAACAGTAGAGAACTACCCCGAGTATTATCATAGATCCTTTCCTTGGCAATTTCCTGCTTAAAACTTCGATAGATCTCTAGTGCGGACTTCTTAATCATGCTAATTCTCCACATGTCAGTCTCCGTTTCCTCCACTTTCTTCTTAACCGATAGTTCTTTTTGGTTTAACCACCTGCTGTTTTCTAAGTATTCACCAGTCAATTTCCTGGTTCGCTTCATCCATTTTGTATCGACATTCATCATGTACAAGTAGCTAAAACCTTCCTAGCCCAACGCTCCTCCCCCATTTCTCTCAATTGCTTCTCAAATTTTATCTTGCTGCTAGCTTCCCTACCCTCAAATGATGACCGTACCATATCACCTTGTCCTCCCTGATTTGGTGTATTCCCGTGAGCTCCTAAAGCAAGCCTACCTATTCCGTGTTGCTTAATTTCTAATCTTGCTTGAACTTCTGACCTCATGCACAAGACCGCATTGCCGAACATCAGCCCAGGAACCATGACCCCTTTCCATATTCTTCTCACAACATCATACCTATTGTAATTCCACAGTGCCCTATTTTTCATCACTGCTGCATTCCTATTACATTTAGTCGTCACGTATATTTCGTGTTCCCTTAGGTACTCGGTCCCATTGCTTATCTATACGCCCAGATATTTGTATTTATCTGTTATCTCTAGCGTGACTTCCTGTATTCTAAGCTCTCTACCTTCATTTTCATTAAAAATCATGACTGCTGATTTTTCCTAACTGAACCTAAAATCTAACCTATCTCCCTCATTACCGCAGATGTCCATCAATCTTTGCAAATCTTCCTTGTTGTTGGCCATTAGCACTATATCATCTCTGTACATTAATGCTGGTAGTGCCTGATCAATGAGTTTTCCTCGTTTGACTAAAGAGAGGTTGAAGCCAAGTGCACTTCCCTCTAATTTGGCCTCTAATCTTTGTAGGTACATCATGAATATCAAGGGTGACAGTGGACACCCCTGCCTAAGTCCCCACTTCACCTCTGTGGGCTTCGATACCTGTTTTTCCCACTTTATAACTACCTTGTTACTTTTATAGATTTCCTTTAAAAGATTAGTGACTCCATCTTCCACACCCCGTGTGTCTAGTATTCCCCACAAGTCCTCTTGAATCACGCTATCGTACGCTCGCTTGATATCCAGTAATGCTAGCCACAGGGGCCTGAGTTCTTTTTCTGCTATTTCGATGCACTGCGTCAGTGGGAACAGATTGTCTTCCAACCTCCTGTGTTTCCGAAACCCATTCTGCAGTTCCCCCAGCACCCCCTCATCCTCTATCCATGCCTGCAGTTTTTTCCTTTATAATCTGCATCGCCAGCCTGTAGACCTCTGATGTCACTGTTATGGGACGTTAGTCGTTTATGTCATCTTTGTCCCCCTTTCCTTTATAAATCATGTTCATCCTGCTCCATCTATCAGGGACTTGACCATCAATTATAGTTCTGCTCACTGCCTCTCTCGATGTCTGTTTAGACTTCGAACCCAATGTCTTTATCAGCATAAATGGAATGCCATCTGGGCCTGTTGATGTACTACTTGGAACCCTCCTCTCAGCCCTTTCCCACTCTCGTTGTGAAAATGGAGCCATTGTGCCACTTGATCAATCCCTGTCTATTGTGGTGCATAAGGCACTTCTTTGTTGTGTTAAGGCGTTTATTAGCCGGCCCACAGCGAGCAAGCACAATGGCGACAGTAACGGCCAAGCACGGGTTCTCAGCGCGAGCGGCATCCCTTTTGGGTAGACCCACTAGAAGGCACCTGAGAGTTGCACCAATTTCAGTGTTCGGAAGCTTCTTTACAATTACCCCGGGGTCGAAGAGGGAGCCGCCTGGCGACCTAACAGCTTGTCACTATGAGCGGGTCATAGTAAGCCTTCAGGCGCTCCACGTTGACTATGTCGCGCCCGCGACGGCGCATGTCCGAAGTTTGTTCAATTGGTTCGATCAGATAGTTGACCGGAGATGTGCGCTCGATGACACGGTAGGGGCCTTCGTATTTCGGGAGTAGTTTGGAAGAAAGGCCAGCTACAGAGGTCGGGATTGAGAGCCATACAAGAGAACCTAAAAGGAACGTGGGCTCAGAAGTGGCGGAGCCATCACGAATACTCTTCTGCCGCTCTTGCTCATGCGTCGTAAATGTCTTGGAAAGCTCTCGACACTCTTCAGCAAGCCTGGCTGTCTCAGAAATAGGTGCACATTCAGATGGATCCGGCGTGTACGGGAGTATTGTGTCGATAGTGTGTGAGGGGTGCCTTCCGTACAGCAAGAAGAAAGGTGAAAACCTGGTTGTGCTCTGAGGGGCGGTGTTGTAGGCGTATGTGACGAAGGGCAGTATAGTATCCCAATTCGTGTGGTTGGCGGCGACGTACATCGAAAGCATGTCGCCGAGGGTGCGGTTGAAGCGTTCGGTGAGAACATTCGTCTGCGGGTGGTAAGCAGTAGTTTTGCGGTGGACAGAATGGCACTCTGTGAGAATGGCTTCGACGACTTCTGACAAGAAGACACGGCCTCGATCGCTGAGAAGCTCCTGAGGTGGACTGTGGCGCAGTATGAATCGATGCAGTAGGAAGGATGCGACATCACGCGCAGTAGCCGCAGGGATAGCGGCGGTTTCGGCGTATCGCGTTAAATGATCTACGGCGACGATGGCCCAGCGGTTACCAGCCGACGTCAGAGGAAGTGGTCCATACAAATGGATACCTATGCGCCCAAACGGACGCTCAGGGCAAGGTAACGGTTGCAGACTGGCTGGCGACGTGTGTACTGACGGTTTGCGGCGTTGGCAAGCGAGGCAGGAGCGAATGAACTGCTGCACGTAGCGGTACATCCCGCGCCAGAAGTAGCGTTGTCGAATGCGATGGTAGGTTTTGAATACCCCAGAGTGCACGCATTGCGGATCAGAATGAAAGGATTCACATATCTCTGACCGCAGACTGCGGGGTATCACGAGTAACTGCTGCCGGCCATCGGTGTCGTAATTGCGTCGGTGTAGAAGGCCGTCACGGATGGTGAAATGGCGAGCTCGACGACGCAAGGCACGCGTGGATGGCGCTGCGGATGGATCAGAGAGCAAGTCGATCAGCGGGCCGATCCAATTATCCTTTCGCTGTTCGGTAGCGATTATGTCAACGTCAATGGCAAAAACAGCAGCCGAGGATACTGAGCAGAGCACATCACCTTCAGGCAGAGGGGAGCGCGAGAGGGCGTCGGCGTCAGCATGCTGGCGTCCGTTGCGGTACAGCACGCGGATGTCGAAGTCTTGTAAACGAAGAGCCCAACGGGCGAGACGGCCTGAGGGAGCCTTCAATGATGAAAGCCAGCATAGTGCATGATGGTCGGTGACGACATCGAATGGGCGACCATACAAATACGGTCGAAACTTTGTAAGAGCCCAGACGATCGCCAGGCACTCTTTCTCCGTGACGGTGTAGTTTGTCTCAGCTCTCGTGAGCGTACGGCTTGCATATGCTACGACATATTCAGGGAATCCGGGTTTGCGCTGCGCCAGGACAGCGCCGAGGCCTACACCGCTGGCGTCTGTGTGCACCTCCGTCGGGGCCGTAGGGTCGTAGTGGCGTAGAATGGGAGGAGACGTCAACACATGGCGGAGCTTCGCGAACGCGTCGTCGCACTCAGACGACCACGAATTGAGGGACCCGTTACTTCCAAGGAGCTTCGTCAGTGGTGATATGATCGTGGCAAAGTTTCGTATGAAGCGTCGGAAGTATGAGCACAGGCCCACGAAACTACGCAGTTCTTTGACGAACGCAGGTTTGGGGAATCCGGCCACGGCCCGAAGCTTGGCTGGGTCAGGAAGAATGCCATCCTTGGACACGACGTACCCAAGTATGGTGAGTTGTCGTGCTGCAAAGCGGCACTTCTTCAGATTTAGTTGCAAGCCGGCATTGCTGACACGTGCAAAAACTTCTTTCAGACGTTCGAGGTGCGTAGAGAAATCTGGAGCAAACACAACAACGTCATCGAGGTAACACAAGCACGTGTGCCATTTCAAGTTGCGCAGAACGGTGTCCATCATGCGCTCAAAGGTCGCAGGTGCATTACATAAACCAAACGGCATGACGTTGAATTCGTACAAGCCGTCGGGTGTGATGAACGCAGTCTTCGGTCGAGAGTCATCAGCCATGGGTACTTGCCAGTACCCCGAGCGCAGATCGAGAGAAGAAAAAAATTCGGCTCCGTGAAGGCTGTCAATTGCGTCATCGATGCGCAGCAGTGGGTAAACATCCTTGCGAGTGATCTTATTGAGCCGTCTGTAGTCCACACAGAACCGCGCAGAACCATCTTTCTTCGCAACAAGAACAACAGGAGACGCCCATGGACTGTCCGAGGGCCGAATAACGTCGCGTATGAGCATATCATCAACCTGCTCGTTAATTTCCCGACGTTCAGCAGGCGACACGCGGTAGGGACGTTGCCGTAATGGTGGATGGGCACCAGTGTCGATACGATGCGTAACATCGGTCGCACGACCGAGAGAAGTTCGCCCGACATCAAAAGAAGAACGATATTCTCGCAACAGGTTCAGAAGCTGGGAACGCTGTACCGACGTGAGGTTGTCATCAATGTAAGGGCCAAATACATCAGGAGATGATGAATCAGAAGTGGAAACAGCACTGATGGTACGCAAATTGGGACAACGCGAGTCATCAGGTACGTCCAGGACTTGAGCGTTATCCACTGGTTCCACTCTGCCGAGACATTCCCCTCGAACCAAGGTAACAGTGTACGGGGATGGGTTGGTCACGAAAATAGAGGCGTTGCCCTGGGTGATTTGCACGGTCGCGAAAGGTACTAGCAACCCTTTCCTTCGGCAAGCACGGTCGGATGGCGAAACGAGTGCAATTGTGTCGGAGAGTCCAGCGCAGTAGACAGATACACCCATCGTGGAGCTTGGAGGCACTATGGTATCGTCTTTCACGAGAATCTTGCTCGCTTTCGAAGAACTGTCTTCCGGCGTCAAATGCGAGAAGGGGGAGAGTTCAATTTCGGCGGCGGCACAATGGATGACGGCGTCGTTGCGGGAAAATCCCACCCCAGGATGACGTCATGAGAGCATGCGGGAATGATGATGAATTGGGCGACATACAGAACGTCCTGAACGACAACGCGAGCTGTGCACCCTGCTGTAGGATGGATACAATGCAAACCGGCGGTAGGAAGGGACAATCCAGAAGTTGGCGTCGTCACTTTACGAAGCAAGCGGCAAAATTTTTCGTCCATAACGGATACTGCAGCTCCTGTGTCAATAAGAGCAGATGCGTGAACACCGTCCACAAGCACGTCAATGACATTAGATGGGCGGCTCTGAGGGCTTTCACAATGCGATAGCATCGCAGTCCTTGCCTCGGGGACTGCGACGACTAGTTTTCCCGCTCGTGAGCAGCTGAACTTGGCCGCATGCGGGACGGGGAACGACGTCGTGGAGACGGTGACCTACGAGAAGATGAAGCTAGGCGAGTTGGCGGTGGCGTAGACGGCGTTTCCTCGTGATAGGTACGCCTGATCTGGCCAGCAACAGGCGACGAGATATGGGGCGTCTGTACGCGAGTGCAATAACGTGCTACGTGGCCGGCGTAACCGCAGGCAAAGCAAATGGGCCGGTTGTCGGATGTGCGCCATCGGTTCGCCGGGGTAGGTCTTGTCCATGACGCAAGAGCCGATGGACGGAACGGTGGCTGGAAAGGCTGCAGGGGGTGCTGGAGCTGAGTCTGAGAGGTCACGTCAACATACGTAGCCGGCATACCCGCTGCAAAGGATGGAGGTCATGCGGCAGCTTCGGCGTAAGTCAGTGGGGCGGGCGCTTGAACGACTGGAGGCGGCCTGGCGACCACTTGGGCGTAACTTGGGGGTACAGGAGCCGGAAGCTGTTGTGGGTGGTACGCAGGCATGACCTCCGCTATTTCCTGCTCAATCGCTCGGCGGATGGGGGGGGGGGGGAAATGGTAGTGGCCGATTGTTGAGCAGCCGGTGGGTGGGCAAAGGGCAGGAGAGAGAACTGGCGCACGATTTCCTCAAATATGAAGGACTTGAGGTCTGCCAGCAGTGCCACCTGGTCACAGCTCGCCTCCAAGCCTGCAAGCCCTGCATCTCGTGGTGTAAAGCGACGGGTCATCGAACGCTGCCGGCGGAGCTCTTCGTAGCTCTGGCACAGCGTGATGACCTCAGCTACTGTGCCTGGGTTTTTGGCAAGCAGCATCGTGAACGCATCATCGGCAATGCCCTTCATGACGTTCCGGATCTTGTCTGATTCGGACATGCTGTCGTTGGATTTCTTGCATAGGTCCAGGACGTCTTCAATGTAACTGGTGAATGATTCACCGGCCTGCTGAGCGCGTTCGCGTAAGCGCTGCTCGGCTTGCAGCTTACGAACGGCAGGGCGGCCAAAAACTTTGGTGATAGCGGTCTTAAAATCGGACCAGGTTGCGAAATCAGACGCGTGGTTGTTATACCACATGCCGGCCACACCTGCGAGGTAGAAAACCAGGTTGCCGAGTTTACCTGCCTCGTCCCACTGATTGGGGACGCTGACGCGTTCGTACATGGCGAGCCAGTCCTCGACGTCGGTGCCATCCGCGCCGGTGAAGACAGGTGGGTCGCGGATGCGGGGGACACCGGAACATGGCGTCGGCGCAGGAGGAAGCGTTTGCTGGGCGGCGTCTTGTTGCATGGTTGAAGGCACGGTACGGGATCTAAGCTCCAAGGGCATCGAATGTGAACCGAAGATGTTTGAAGGGCACAGCACTCTCCACCAAAATGTTAAGGCGTTTATTAGCCGGCCCACAGCGAGCAAGCACAATGGCGACAGTAACGGCCAAGCACGGGCTCTCAGCGCGAGCGGCATCCCTTTTGGGTAGACCCACTAGAAGGCACCTGAGAGTTCCGCCAATTTCAGTGTTCGGAAGCTTCTTTACAGTTGAAACTTTTCTGTCACCCTTGTTCTTATATATTCAATAGCTTTGTCCCCTTCTAGCCTAGCACCTTGAGCTGTAGTTATAAACCTCTGCTCTAGCTCTGTTTCATTTCTTAGGGATTTTAGATGGTTCCAAAATTTTGCACCTGTTTTTCTGTCCTTTTTATGTACTTCTGCCAGCCACTGAGCACCATTTCTTCTAATCTTTTCATTAATCAGGAGGGATGCTTCCCTTCTAGAGCTTAGAAAGGTTTCCCATTTTCTTTCAACATCATCTGTCGGTTCACCCCGTTGTTTAGCATGTCTGTGTTCTCTAGAGGCTTCCTGACGTTTTTCTATGGCTCTCTTAACTTCCTCATTCCACCAACTCTTGGGCTTGTGTCTTCTTTTCCGGGGTGACTTGTCACGTGCCTTAGCAAGCTCTAGCCCAAATAGTCTTATTAGATTTGGGTATGTCCACACATTTTTATTATCCTCAGTGATTACTTTCTCCAGTTGTTTAGTAGCAATTTCTATTTGCCTTTCTGAATGAAAATTTTCCTGTAGTTGCTCATCTTGCCTCTTTCCTTCTTTCACTCCTCTCCCAAAACTTAGCTTGATACGTTTGTGATCACTACCTAGACTTCTGGAGCCACCTTCGTCTATGTGCATTCCCCTGAGCTTATCGTACATCCTATGTGACATCAGTGCGTCATCTATAGTTGACTGCAGCCTTCCTGCCTCCCATGTTATTTGCCCTTCACACTTCTCGGTACTGTTGCAAATGATCAAATCATGCCTTTCACACATATTCATGATCATTTTGTCTGGTGAGTCAATACCCATCTATATCTTCTATGTGTACATTCATATCTCCTAGTATAATTATCTCGCACTCTCCTCCTAATTCCTCAATGTCCTTTTATATGCAAGATTGTCTTCCACGATTGCCTGGTTTGTCTTTGCTCCCGTCCACAAGTACACCAAACCAAGGAGTGTCATCTGCCCAGCTACTTTTCCTTTTAACCATAAATGTTCTATGCATCCCTGCTTGACTCTTTGCCAACCCATACTTCTATCTATAAATGCACCAATTCCACCCCCCTTTTTCCTGCCTTCTGTTCTATGGCAATATTCCCATACGTAGTCTGGATTGCAGGGTGGTTGCTCCAGGTCCCGAAGATGTGTCTCCACAACCCCATATACCGTCAGCTCCTCCTGCCTCAACTGCTCGTCTATCTCTTCCCACTTTAAACTATTCCTGCCACCCTGCATGTTATTATAGCCTACCTCTGACTTAGCTCCGCTTTCGTGCTAACGTCGATTTCTTTTCTCACGGACTTCGTGTGGCTTGATTATTTGTGCCCCTTTAGGTCCATCTTTGGCTACACTGTTGGGCTCAGGGCTCTGGGTCCCCCTAAAAAAGCTATGGCTTGGCAACCCATTCTGTTACCGACCCTCCTGCCCGTCGCACCCCTGTAGTGAATGCCATCCTGTGCAAAGGGGCGAGCGCCGGGCTCGTACACGTCTGGTTAACTTCCATTACGCTGTATCCGAGTTGCCGGCTGAAACTCTTGATCTCACAATTGGCTTCCACTACCCTCGTTTCAATCCCACGAGGCTGCCCCCGACCTCCGGGACTGCGCATATGGTCACATGCACACTCCCAGAGGCTTTTCGGAGCTTACGCCTCCCATCCTCTAGCTTTCTCTGAAGGTTCTGATCCTTGCCCTTCAACACATCTTTGAGCCCAGCATGAATAATGATTAGATTTTCGCCCTCCATGCTGTTTTCTACAACCTCCTGAGCTTTGGCCAGTGCATCCACCATGCTCTTCCCTGACTGTGCCTCCGCCCTGACTCTCCCATCTTCCTTCACTGTCTTGAAGACGCCATCGCTAACCCTGGCCACGTTAGAGTCCCCCACCACTAGGACCCTTCTACGCTCCAATCGCTGTCTTCCTGTTTGTGATGGCACCCCTGTTTGCTTCACCTGTTTTTCTCTCTGCCGTCTGTCCTGTGTTTCTGCCCTGCTTGAAGAGTGCTGCGCCACCAAGCTGTGTGTTCTTGGAGCCTCCGTGCTGTGGCCAGACAAGGCGGCTCCCTGACCTCCCTTCTCGCCTGTTCCTTCCCGCCTGTCGCCTTCTCCGCTACCCACGCCTTCCGTCTCACACCACTCGGGGCCGGGGCAAAGCGCCATTAGTTCCTTTACCCGCTGCTCTAGCTTGGTCCGCCCTTCCCGTTCTTTTCGAAGGTCGCCCTTCATTTGCTCTAATAGGCTGGCGGTAGCCGCCTCCCGCTCACGGACGATGATGATGATGATGATGATGATTAAAGGCCTCCCCTTTGAATCGGGGTGACGGCATGCGCCATCTAGCCTACCTTAATAGTTCGAGTTGAAATTCTGTCCCTCAATTCGGATGTCTTTTTAATTTTGCCCAGCCACTACTCTTGGCTGGGATGTTATTTTATCGACTTCTCTGCTTTCCCTCCACCAATACTCCAGCCGCTGCTTAGTAATACCTACTGCTGACCAGTTAATGCTTCCATCAACCGCGAAGTCCAGCGCCTCAGGAAGTGTGACCTTCCCCCCATTTCTATCCGGCTGAATCTTTTGACATTCCATGACTATGTGGTCGATTGTTTCTTTATTTATGCCACATCCAACACATGTCTCATCCTGTGACGAATATTTGCTCCTGTAAGTTAGAGTTCTCAAGCAGCCAGCCCGCGCCTCAAAGAGCAACGCACTACCTTTATTGTTGTCATAAAAGTTCTCTTTCCGGATCTCTTGTTTGCTTGCCTTGTAGATTCCCAGCGATCCCTTCTTTTCCATCCTCTCTTTCCACATGATCGTCTCTGTTTCCCTCACTTGCTTTTTAACTGGCCCCCTTTGCTTATTTGCCGCGGTCAAGTTATATTTAGTCGCCAGCTTTCGCGACCTCTTCCGCCATTTGGTGTCCACACTTTTCAGATACAGGTATCTGTGCACCCTGGCTGCCCAGTTCTTCTCATCTAAATGTCTAAGTCGCTCCTCAAACCGTATTTTACTTTGTGCTTCCCTCGCCTCAAATGAAGCCCAACCCATATCGCCTTGTACAGCCTCGTTTGTAGTCTTACTGTGAGCTCCCAGAGCTAACCTGCCGACTGCCTTTTGGTTAACCTCCAGCCCCGACAGGATATCTGACTTTAGGCATAATACGGCATTAGAGAACGTGAGCGCCGGCACCATTACCCCTTTCCAGATGCCTCGTACTACCTCGTACTTATTGTGTCCCCAAAGTGCTCTATGTTTCATTACTGCTGCATTTCGTCTCCCTTTCAGTTTGAGGTGTTCTTCATGAGCATTCAGGTAGCCTTTTCCTTCATTAAGCCAGATCCCCAAGTATTTGTACTTATTTACTAATGGTATGGCTTCCTGTTGTATCCTTATTGGTGCTACATGAGCTTCCTCGTTGAACACCATGACTCCAGATTTCTGTGGGTTAAAATGTAGGCCTAGGTACGTTGCCTCATCACCACAAATGTCAGCCAGTTTTTGAAGTTCTTCCGCATTATCCGCCAGCAGCACTATATCGTCTGCGTACATCAATCCCGGAATCCGTTGCTCCACTAACACTCCATTGCTTCGGTGTGACAAATCAAAGCCCAATCCACTCTCCTCTAGTCGTCTTTCCATTCCTCTAATGTACAGTGTGAACAGCAATGGCGAAAGAGGGCATCCCTGTTTTAAACCTCTTCGAATGTACACGGGCTCTGTGTATGTACGCCCTTCCCATGTAATGTGTGCCTTGTTATCCTCATATATTGCCCTTAGCAGCCCTACAAATTCCGACCCAATCCCCTCCTCTTCCAGTATACGCCACAGCAATCCCCTGTCCACGTTGTCATAGGCACCCTTTATGTCCAGAAACAGTAGCCATGTTGGTCTGCCCTGTGCTGCCGAAATTTCGATGGTCTGGGTTATGACGAAAAGATTGTCTTCCAAGCGTCGACCCGGCCTAAATCCATTTTGCAGTTCCCCTAAAATACCGTTACTTTCAACCCACTTCAACAACTCGGCTTTGATGGCTTGTATAGCTAATCTATAGAGCACTGACGTGACTGTAATCGGCCTGAAAGAGCTCGCCTTGTCCCTTTCTCCCTTGCCTTTGTAGATCAAACTCATTCTACTTTCGCGCCAGTGCGCAGGAATCCTCTTGGATTTTATAGCGCGCTCGATGGCTCCATACAAGTGCGCCTGTCCCGCTGGTCCCAAATGGTTGATAATCTCTATCGGGATTCCATCCGGTCCTGTTGCCGTACTTTTGGGAACACTGTGTTCTGCCTTTTTCCAGTCCAAAAATTCGATATTAAATTTTTCATCTGCCACTCTTTTATTTTCCACCTGTGTCCAGTTAGCCGACCTCTCGCGTGCTTGGCCGAAAGTATTTCCTATGACTCCATGTAGGTATTCTAATGCGCTGTCCCCCAGGAGAACGTTGCCGTCCCCGTCCTGTATCTGAGTCTGCATCTCTTTAGTCGTCGTTCCCAATGCTTTTAAATGGTTCCAGAGTTTTCGGAGGGCGCTCTTATCCTTCTTACGTATGTCTGATACCCATTTCTCACTCGCAGCTTTAATCTTCGCTTGTACTAGTTTCTGCACCTCAAGTTTCTTTTCTCGGTACCGGCTCCACCGTAACTGCACCTCATCATCCTGATATCCCATTTGCTTTGCTTTTCTGTGCAGTCTAGAGGCCCGTCGTCGCTCTTCAATAGCCAGTTTAATTTCCTTGTCCCACCAGCTTCGTGGTTTCCGTTTACCCCCCCAGCGGTTTTTTTTCCTTACTTTGTTTATTTCCTTTTGTATACAACTAACAACCTCGTCATATTCCCACACCTTTGTTGGCTGTGCTTCTAATTCTCTTTTGATGCTATTGACGATGTCTGCTATCTGCTTTTCGCTTACTTTCGGGAGCCCAACCTCCCGTGTTTTCTACCTAGCCCCCCCCCCCCCCCCCACTGTCAAATTTCAGGATTATACGCCTGTGGTCGCTGCCCAGACTGTTTTCTCCTTCTTCATCTATCGTCATTTGGTTCAACCGCTCGTACGTGTGTTCTGAGACCAGGCCGTAGTCTATGCAAGACTGTCTACTGCCGCTTTGCCACGTTATCTGCCCATCGCATTTATGTTCCCGGTTAACTATTACCAGTTGCTGTTCTTCACACATATCGATAACCATTGCACCGTTATAGTCTGTATATCCATCCAGATCCTCAATGTGGGCATTTAAATCTCCTACTAATATCACCTCGCCAGATTCTTTAAATTTTTTTATGTCCTTCCTGAGGCAGTCCACCCACTCTTTATTTTGTTCTCTGGCGTCATTCCCTGTCCACAGATAGGCCACTCCCAACCGTGTCTTTTTTCCCCCCACCGTTCCACTAACCCATAAGTGCTCCTTACAGTCCTGATTTTCCCTCTGCCAATTCCCTCCTCGCCTAATCAACATGCCCACGCCTCCACCCTTCCTTTCTCCCGCTGCCCTGTTGCACCCCACCCATACGTAATCATCCATCACTGGTGGCTCCTCCATATCTCTCAGGTGGGTTTCTGTCAGGGCGTACACGTCAATTTCTTCTTTCTCGAGTTGGGTTTGTATCTCCATCCATTTTTCCTGCTTGCGGCCGCCTTGCATGTTTATATAACTAATTTTAATCCCCCGGTTTATTTTCCTTTTCTTTCCTTTGTGTTTCCGCCGCCGTGCATCATTGCCCCCTCCTTCCTGCCTTTCACTACCCCCTCCACTCAGTCCGCCTTCTTCTTGAACGTTTGGCCTCCCCCCAAAAAAGCCACCGCGCGGGCTGCCAATCGGTGCCCTACATGCTCAGCTAGACGGTTACTGAAGTGTATGCCGTCAGACACAAACGCCCTGTTGCGGCCTGCACGGATCAGGTTTCGGTTCAGGTTGACCACTTCGAACTTCATCGTTTTACCCAGAGTCCAAAGCTCCCTGTTTGCCGTAACCACCGCCCTTTCTACATGGACTCCCTGTTTCTGCACCTCCGGCACCGTGCAGACAGCAATCTGCACATCCTCCGAGGTCGCCCTCAGCTCAGTGATCCCCTTCGCAATCTGCTTTGCGAACCCACCCCCGCGTCCCTGCAACACATCGTTCACACCCCCCATTACCACTACTAAACTGCGGTCCTCCATTCTATCCCACAGTTGCTCCTTTGCTTGTTGCATCACTTCCCCTACTCTTTTTCCGGGAAGCTTGCTCACCTTCACGCGTTCGTCGTCTCCCACCCTCCCCTTAATCACCTCTCCCACCCTGGCCATGTTGGAGTCGCCGACAACAATCACTTGGCGCCTCCTCTGGTCTTTAGCCGGCACTTTTGCGGGTGTTCGGGGACTACTGTGGTTGAGCACGGCAGCCAAGGACCTGGCTGGCGATCCCCCACTTCCCGGCGCCACCTCGGGGCTTTCTTTGTTACCCGAGTCCGCTCTGCGTTGACGGACACCGCTCGTGCGCGCAGCATCAGTCACCCCCTGTGGGTCGGCGTTCCCGCCGGCGTGCCGCTCGTTGTTCTGAGCCCGCGCACTCGCGTCGTCTCCTGCCGCCGGAGTCACGAGCTCTTCCACCCGCTTTTCAAGCTGGGCCTGCTTTTCCCGAGCTTCTTCCAGTTCGGCCACCGTGCGCACCAACTGGGCGGTCTTCGCCTGACCCGCCTTGTCAAGCTCGGCCACTTGCGCCTCGAGAGCCTCCCGCGCTTCTCTTTCCTCTCTTAGGTACCCCTCCAGTTCCTTCACCCTCGCATTCATCTGCTTCTCAAGGCGGTCGAAGCCCTGCCTTGTCCGCTCGCAAGGCCTACATTCGAAGGGCGCCTTCTTAGCGTCCGCCACACTCTCGAACATTGTCTCGCCCAAGAAGCACCAGCGCAGGCACTCTTGGCACTGCACCTGGCCCTCGTCTCCAGTGCCCGATCTCTTTCTCGGGGCCATTGTTCGGCCAACCCCTAGGCCTAAGTCGCCCGTCACACAAAGCCCGCTACCAATGCCCCAATTTCTCCCTTGAACACTAACGCGCCCGCCGCACTGCCACCGTTCGGTCACACTAGTTGCTCCCAATTCTCAAAACATTCCAAAACAGCTAAAAAAAAAACCCACCTACCTACCACGTGGCTTTACGCCTCGTTACATTTAGGTTCCCGCTTACTCCCGTTAGCTGCGCTTTTATCTGTTCACCTCCATTACTTAAGCCGATCCCTACTTCTACAACATTATCTATCGCAAGCAAAAAAGGAACAAAAAACAAAAACTTAGGTTTTTGTCCTCCGGGCCATCACGTCCGCGCTGCCGCTCCGCCGTCCAGCCGCTCGCCCGATCGACCCTAGCACGGCGCTTTGAAAAGCCAGCACTTCTTTGAAAAGCCAGGACGATGGATGGATGGATGGATGGATGCTATGAGCGTCCCCTTTATAACGGGGTGGTGGCAAGTATGCCACCAGGCTCGACAAAAAAAAAACCTTTTTTCTTTTTTTTATGTTGGCCTAATGCCTCTACTTCGATAAATTCTATCTTAATGGAAAAAAGGTAAATTTTCAGCTTAAGTTCTCTGCCATTTACGACACACTGTCCATATTTTATTTTTCCAATATTTATTTTTGTCCTTTCTCTCTAATTTTCTGCCACCAATACTCTAACCGTCTCTTACTTATTTCAATCGCGGGTGTGTTCAGCTTTCCATTGTTGCCCCTAAAACCCAAGGCTTCCTGTAGGCTCGTGCCCAAACGTACACCTGGGTGGATACCTCCACATTCAATCAGAACATGCTCCGCCGTTTCCTTATCTTTCCCGCAGCATGTGCATTGTTCTTCTTCTTTACTGAATCTTGCTTTATAACTACGCGTTCTAAGGCAACCCGATCTCGCTTCAAACAGTAAAGCGCTTCCCCTTGAATTATCGTAAAATGCCTCCCTCCTTATTTCATTTTTGCCCTTTCGGTAGTTACTCAAAGCCGGTTTTTTCTCCATAGCTGCCATCCAGTAAATCCTCTCCGCCTCCCTGACTTTTCCCTTAACGCTCTTTGTTGACATATGGCTCACAATACCAGCCGTATATTTACTAGTGAGTCTTCTAGTTCTTTTTCTCCACTGTGAGTCCACGCTCTTCCTATACAAATAACGGAACACCTTCTCTGCCCATCTACTCTCCTTCATATTTCTTAGCCTTTCTTCGAACCTTATTTTGCTCTGCGCTTCCCTCGCCTCAAAACCTGCCCACCCCATATCGCCCTTTACAGCTTCGTTTGTCGTCTTCCCGTGAGCACCCAACGCGAGGCGTCCCACAGTCCTTTGATTTACATCCATTCCCGATTGCACCTCTGCCCTCATGCACACCACTGAGTTCCCAAAAGTAAGCCCTGGAACCATTACACCCTTCCACAGACCTCGAAGCACCTCATACCTATTGTATCCCCACAACGCTCTGTGCTTCATTATTGCCGCATTCCTCTTTCCTTTTGCTGCCGAGGCTTTTTCCTGTACCTCCATGTATCTATCACTCTCATTTACCCATACTCCAAGGTACTTGTATTCACTTACCCTCGGTATTTCTTGGCCTTGTATGGACACCGTCTGATCACAGGGATCATTGAATACCATCAAACCACACTTCGTTACACTGAATCCTAGTCCAAGAGCTTCACCTTCTCTTCCGCATATATTCGCCAGCTGCTGTATATCATCTCGACTGTCCGCAAATAAGACGATATCGTCCGCATAAAATAAACCTGGAAGCTTCTGCTCAATCATCATGCCGCCCTGTTTGTGTGACAGATTAAAACCAATGTTGCTACCTTCTAGCGCTTTTTCCATACTCACCATGTACAGCATGAATAACAGTGGGGACAAAGGACATCCCTGTCTCAGACCCCTGCTAACCTCAACGTTCTCTTTGCTACGCATTCCTTCCCACTCTATGCAAACTGTATTTTCTCGGTATATCTCCCTCAAAAGCTGTATACAGTCGTCGCCCATGCCCATTCCTTTCAATATATCCCACAAAATTTCCTGATTAACGTTGTCGTATGCCCCAGTGATGTCTAGAAAAGCCACGTACAAGGGCCTATTCTCTATTTTAGATATTTCTATACACTGAGTGAGAACAAACAGGCTATCGTCTAACCGCCTGTCGACTCGAAATCCGTTCTGAAGTTCTCCCAAAATATCGTTATGTTCGGCCCATGTTTCTATTTTCATTTTTACTGCTTGCATCGCCAACCTGTATAGTACCGATGTAATGGTTAGTGGTCTATACGAGCGAATCTTGTCCTTTTCTCCCTTGCCTTTATAGATTAAGTTCATTCTACTTTGTCGCCAACTGTCCGGTATTTTTCCGTCCTTTAAGCTTTTTTCTACTGCTTTTAACAATGCTTCTTTAGTGTTATGTCCTAGTTCGTTAATGAGGCTAACGGGAATCCCATCTAAACCCGCGGCAGTGCGCTTTGGAATTTTTCCTTCGGCCTTTTTCCAGTTGAAATTATCTAGTACTAGCTCTTCCTCTGTTGCTTTCTCCGCCACACTTTTACTCACCGGGGAGATCCCCTGGACGCTCTTTTGAAACAAATCGGCTGTTACCTTTTGGATGTAACCTAGCGCTTCGTACCCTTCCAATTGATTTCCTCCTTCATCTAGAATATGTTGTTGTGTTGTGACAGACTTCCTACCTAGCGCCTTTATGTGGCTCCAAAAAATCCTAGGTGCGGCCTCCTTTTTTTCGTGTATCTCTGTCATCCAGCGTTCACTTTCACCTTTAATTTTTGCCTCTACCAATTTCTGTACAAGGGATTTTTTCTCCAAATATATTTCCCATATTTTTTTGACTTCGTCCTGCGGCCGCTTCTCCTTTTTTGCCTTTCTATGCTCCCGTGATGCTTCGCGTCGCTTCTCGATCGCCTCCCGGATTTCCTTGTTCCACCAACTTTTTGGCTTCCTTTTTCCTTTCCAGCAAACGGTTTTCTTCTCTTTCCCTATCTCCTTCGTCATTAGATGTAACAGCTCCCTATACTCCCAGTCCTTGCCTGGTATTTCGCCTACTTCTTCCTCGACTCTTGCGGCTATATTTATTATTTGTTTGTCATTTAAATACGAGCTGCCAGACTTTGATTCCATGCTCATATTTTTAGTTTCGTATCCCATTTGTAATGTTATTCGTTTATGATCACTACCCAAGCTGTTAATGCCTTCCTCGTCTATCCTCATTTCTGTCAGTTTGTGGTAAATTCCTTCAGTCATGAGACAATAATCAATACTTGATTGCTTGTTTCCGACTTCCCATGTGATCTGGCCGTCACATTTAGGCCCCGTGTTAACTATCTCCAGACTATGTTGCTCGCAAAGATCTAGTAATAACTTCCCATTGGTGTCTGAATATCCGTCAAGGTCATGTATGTGGGCATTCATGTCCCCTAGAAGGATGATTTCGGCCCCATTACCAAATTCCTTAATATCCGCACTCATGCAATTCACTATCTCCTGATTCTTTTCTCTGCAGTTATTCCCCGTCCACAAGTAGGCTACCCCTAGCCACGTTTTCTTTCCACCTACTGTGCCCAGAACCCAGAGGTGCTCTGAACACGTCTGTTTCACTCTAACCCATTTGGCTCCGCGGTGAATTAGCATTCCTACACCCCCACCTTTCCTTTCCGATATGGTCCTGTTACACCCTTCCCAAACATAATTTTTAATATGTGGTGGCTCTTCCAAGTCTCTAAGGTGTGTTTCTGTAACCGCATACACGCCTATCTGTTCTTTGTTTAACTGCTCCTCAATCTCTAACCATTTTGCCTTCTTTCTGCCACCCTGCATGTTTATGTAACTAAGTGCAACACGCGCCTTTTTCCTTTTTCTTTTACCTTTTTTCTGGTTTTTCGCAATTCTACCTGTCAAAGCGTCCTCCTGGTTGTTTTCCCTGTTACGAGCTACCCCGGACTCCGAAGGGCCCGTGAGCCCCCCAAAAAAGCTACTGCGCGTCCTGCCAGTCGCCAGCCCACCTCGTGTCCAAGCCTCTTATCGAAATGAATCTTGTCTCTTTGGAATCCACCCCACCTGTGCACTTCCCTGTTTAAATCCACTACCTCGAAACCCTTCTCTCGACTAATTCGCCATATCTCTTTGTTTGCGTCGACTACCACTCTTTGCAGGTTGACGTTGCGTACTGGTACTTCCGGTACTGTGCATACTACAATTTGCACCTGGGGGGACACGGTGCGCATGTCATCCACCCCTTTCGCCAAGGTCGTCGCTAGTCCTGACGATTCTTTTTTCAGGACGTCATTTAACCCTCCCGCAATTACAACGAGGTTACGATTGTTAGCTTTAGCTGCGAGTTGTTCACCCGCTTGACTCATTACTGTCCCCAGCGTTTGTCCTGGGAACGTCCCTATCGCAACTCTCTTGTCGCCTTTCACCCTTTCTTTGATTGCCCCTGCGCATCGGACTAAATTTGAGTCACCGGCGATGATGACCTGTTCAGACATTCCTTCTGAAACCTGCACCTGGCTGCCGACTAGGTGACTAGCGTGAGTCACGGCTGCTGGTTTGCTCCCTCCCTCCCTCAAAACTACTTCCCGGTAGCTGGGCCCTGTGGCCAATGTATCTGCCTTTGTCATGCCTGTTTCCCTCATCTCTCCCGCACGGGGGGTCGTCGCCATAATGCTTCCGCCGTCACCTGCGTCTTCGTTCCCCTTCACGACCTTCGATAGGCCTTTCTCGGCTGCCCGGAGCCTTTCCTCCATGGCTGACGTTTTCTCTCGCTCCTTCGCCAATGCATTCTCCAGCTCTGCGATTTTCTCCATGAGCCCACTCTGGACCGCCATCATATTTTTCACTTTCTCCTCGAACTCGCACTGTCTACACTTGGCGTCATCTTCTGCTTTCTCTTCCGCACTAATTTCCACCTTCCTCCCTATCCCGCACTCTGAACACTTTACGGTCTTTTTGACCATGGCTAGCTCAGTTTACCGATGCCCACGTGTTAGAAAACTGTACTAAAATACACTGGTCTAAGCCAAAAAGAACCACAATAATAAATAAATACGCTACACTTCACAGCACCTGCGCATGCACGTGGTCGGTCTACGCGCAGGCCTCAGCCACGTGGTGGCTGGAGAAAAAAAAGACACAGTACAGAATACTAAAAAAAAAAACGTACACCGTACTAGACCTAATCAAGCTTTACGCTAGCGCCTTACGTTCTCATAACGCTACATACAGAGGCAAGCTGGAAACATGCAAAAACACTTATCTGTAGCTGTCATTCCGGAGCTCTCCAAAAACACGCCCGACCTCGACGAAGGCGCCTCACTTCTTCAGCCAGCAGTGACCTCTAGTGGCACGTGGTGTGGTCATCGCTAGAGAGACCCTCTTTCCAATGCTGCACAGCACACTTCCCCTTCTAGTACACTTTACTTCTAGTACACTGTACCACACAGCCTCCTAGATTTTCTTTGCCTGCTGGATTATCGGTGGTTGGGAAACGGCCGTCATCAGAACAGCAGTGGTGGCGCTACTTCAGTAGGGTTGTATTCAAAGAAGTTTTTACGTTTTTGGAGCTTATGTGCAACAAAAATAACGTATGAAAGCTTTAAAAACGCGTAAACGTAATTATAATTACCCCACGTAAGTGACGCCGCCATATACGACCAGCGTTTTGCGCTCATTCAGCAAACAACCCCTTTGTTACAAGGCATAGCCTCTAAAACCAGCAAACCCCAAAGTAGCTAATTTCAAAGGCCAAGTACAAAGGCGCTGCCATAGGATGAATGGATGGATTAATATGGCTGTATCCTTTAGATCATACTGTATGCTTTAGATTTGGCGGCGGCTCACGCCACCTAGCCGTAATAGTTAGTGAACCAAAAACTAGATTTATCTTTTTTTTTCCTCTATATAGTGAAGTAGAGGGCTGGTACTTTGCAGTGAAGGGTTTAATTTTCACTCGTGCCTTGACTTTAGACACGAATCGGATAACCTCCTTTTAGTTAATTCTACCCGCTTAAAGTCTATTTTGCCCTCCCTGACCCTGAACCCCGGTGCTTTGAAAAACTCTGCGCCATCATCCTGAACTATAGTGTGAAGCCATTTACAGAACATTATCAAGTGTTCAGCAGTTTTCTTCTCCTCTCCACATGCACTGCATACCGTGTCTACCCCTTCGTATTTGGCCCGATATGTTTTGGTTCGCAATACTCTCGTCCTGGCCTCAAACAGTAGAGAACTACCCCGAGTATTATCATAGATCCTTTCCTTGGCGATTTCCTGCTTAAAAGTTTGATAGATCTCTGTGCGGACTTCTAAATCATGCCAATTCTCCACATATCGGTCTCCGTTTTCTTCCCCTCCTTTTTAGCCGATAGTTCCTTTTGGTTTGGCCACCTGCTATTTTCTAAGTATTTACCAGTCAATTTCCTGGTTCGCTTTCTCCATTTTGTATCAACATTCTTTATGTACAAGTAGCTGAAAACCTTCCTAGCCCAACGCTCTTCCTCCATTTCACTTATATTCGCTTCTCAAATTTTATCTTGCTGCTAACTTCCCTGCCCTCGAAGGATGTCCATCCCATATCACCTTGTACTCCCTAATTTAGTGTATTCCTGTGAACTCCGAAAGCAAGCCTACCTATTTATTCCTCGTTGCTTAATTTGAACATCTGATCCCATGCACTAGATCACATTCCCGAACGTCAGACCAGGAACCATAACCCCTTTCTATATTCCTTTCACAACATCATACCTATTGTAATTCTACAGTGTCCCATTTTTCATCACTGCTGCAGGTCTGTTACCTTTCGTCGTTACGTATATTCCGTGTTCCCTTAGGTACACGGTCTGATTGCTTATCCGTACGCCCGAATATTTGTATTTACCTGTTACCTCTAGCGTGACCTCCTGTATTATAAGCTCACTACCTTCATTATCATTAAAAATCATGAGTGCTGATTTTTTTCCGACTGAATCTGAAATCCAACCTATCTCCCTCATTACCGCAGATGTCCATTAATCTCTGCAAATCTTCCCTGTTGTCGGCCATTAGTACTATATCATCTGCGTATATCAATGTTGGTAGTGCCTGTTCAATGAGTTTTCCTTCTTTGGCGAAAGGGAGGTTGAAGCCAAGTACACTTCCTTTTAATTTGGCCTCTAATCCTTGTAGGTACATTATGAATAACAAGGGTGTTTTTTACCTTTGTGGGCTTGGAAACCTGTTTTCCCCCCTTTATAACTACCTTGTGACTTTTATAGATATTCCTTAAAGGATTAGTGACTCCATCTTCCGCACCTAGTGTGACCAATATTCCCCACAAGTCCTCTTGAACCACGCTATCGTACGCTCCTTTGATATCCTAAAGTGCTAGCCACAGGGACCTGTGTTCCTTTTCTGCTATTTCGATGCACTGCGTAAGCAAGAACAGATTGTCTTCCAACATCCTGTGTTTCCGAAACCCATTCTGCAGTTCCCCTAGCACTCCCTCATCCTCTATCCATGCCTGCAGTCTTTTCTTTATAATCAAAAAGACCAAAGCACAGATGACGGGCGTTTCGCGCTCATCTGGCAGACGAGAAAAATATCGGAGGTTATGGCTGTGCTTATGGCTGTTATGGAGGTACACGAATGCAGCGCTAGACTCCTCTCTACGTAGTTCTACAAAGTTCTAATATAAAGAGATCAGAAACAGTTTTCTTTTACAAGTGTGTCTCATTTTTTGGGTTTTGATTGTGATAGATTAGAATTTTTTGTTAAATTGTTTGTTACAAAGAGCAGGACGACAACGATCATCAACATCAGAAATCCATCATGGATTCCTTCACATGTGCTGTAGCCAGGGCGACTGCTCGCGTTCTCGTTCATTGGCATCGTTATTCAAACAGCGGGTGGCGTCATTATAGCAGTAAGGTATGTCTTGCTCCTTCACAACCGCTCTATGTGTTTAATGACACTGCCCAGCGTATTGGTGGGTGAGACTAGGCAGCCTCCGGGGGCAGGCTAGCAGACGCTCGTGCGTGAGGGCATTTCTTTTCGGACTAGCCTTGGAGGGTTCATATTGTTGCGCAAATTATATTGTTATTACAAGAGAGGACAGCCGCCGACTGGCTACTCACCCTAAATAAGAGGTTTCTCTGTGCGTTTACAAGTCACAAAGACCATAGCATATCTGCGTTTTGGCACTTTCAAATTTGAGCATTGCTTGAAAGGTTCTGGTTAATCTTTAACTTAGCGCTGCTTGTGGGGGTATTTTGGTGTGCATATATTGCGGTATATTCCAACTGTTCATCCGATGTACTCAAGTGAGCCGGGTGCTAGTGCTTAGCTCTGCTGCGCTAGCGTGCGGACCGAGTGTCTGACTTAGCAGCTTCTGCCAGCATTATGGTGCATTGTGTCATCCAATCGAACGGTCTCCTGTTCTTATTCGTGGGGAGTGCTGGAAGCCTCCTCGACTTGTCATGGCAAAAGGGGGCCCCTAAGGGAGCACATGATATTCTATTCCTCTCTTTTAGAGTTACATTTTGAACTGTGGAGGATGCAAGTGTTATTTATTTTAATAAAACTTGTTGGGCTAGTTGGTAACTCGTCATAATAAGAATAATTTAGCGCAACTTGGTAATCTCACGAACCACTTAAAAAAAACTGAGCACCCACTACCAACTGTTTATTGTGCGTAAACGAGCATCTTATACGCCTACAGGATGATGTGCAGAAGCAATGAACAACAAAGATGCGTGTGTGCAGAGATTCAACTAGCGGTTCCAACCAGCAGATTCAACCAGCCACCGCCAACAACGTAGCAAAGAAAAAAAAGAACAGATAAACCAGCTGTAACATCCTGCCTCAAGGAAAGATATTTCCTTTTGATACAAAACCAAAAACCACGGATAGCTCAACAACACAATGATCGTTATGGATATTTATAAAGTACGCTTCCAACAATAGGCGTGCTGGTGATTTCACTTTTTTTCCGAGAACCTGTGTGTCTGCGTGCTATGGTTCACACCACAGATGGCAGCATGGGCCACAAACTGCAGAACTATGGATCCACTTTGAAGGTGCAGGACACCGAGACATTAGTTGTTTACACTATGCACGTACTCGACGAAGTCAATGCTAAGAAAATATTCATGTTAAATGAGTCTAACTTCATTACAACTTGGCATAGACTATGCGATTAAACATTTGTGTCAAAGTATTACAAATGAAATTAGGACGTTTTCAGTTACTCTCATTGTTGTGATTTACCGGGCAAGTTATGTCTGTCTCTGCAAATAATGTAGCTCAATAGGCAGAATTCCACTTTGGGATGCAGGAGACTTTAAATGAATTTGTCTTTCATACACAATCACTTATAATAGTGAGGAAAAAAGTAACGCTGCAAACCACAGGGTGGTTTCTGAAATTCTGAGAAGTCGGTATACTCGGATCTCGTGTACAGGTTTCTTCTCAACAGTCGTATGCATTACGTTGTCGGATACCCTGATTTACTCAAACAGCTTGCTTCATCTACAATCAGGTCATAAACGACAATGTTCACTTCACGTAGGAGCACTGCTGACAGCAATCGTTTGCAAAAGAAACTCCAGAAGGTAGAAATGAACTGTTTCGAGGGCGCCCGCCGCTTCATGCCCCTTGTGATAATGAAAGGCCCTTTGCCTCATCGAAGCAACGATTGGTCTCGCACGTCGAGGATTGGTCTCGCACAGATTTATGCTGTTCTGGGGTAATCAACCATAGAAAAAATTTATTCATCAGATGGCTACCCAAAGTGGCACTTTTAAGCGTGACAGCGCAGTTGCTAGAATGTCGTAAAGTGCTACTGATTTCAGATAGCGTCTGCACTATCTGAAATCAGTAGGAGTTTATGCAACTTAAACTTGTTTTTCTAGTGAAGCGGAGCACCCAAATCATTTCAAAATCAATCTGAAATCAGTAGGAGTTTATGCAA
This sequence comes from Rhipicephalus microplus, assembly GCF_043290135.1. NCBI lineage: Eukaryota > Metazoa > Arthropoda > Arachnida > Ixodida > Ixodidae > Rhipicephalus > Rhipicephalus microplus. The sequence goes on along the minus strand of NC_134704.1, from coordinate 200,449,884 downwards.
CTTAAACTTGTTTTTCTAGTGAAGCGGAGCACTCAAATCATTTCCAAAATCATGAAGCTAAATAACGTGATGAAATATGAGCAACTACACACAAGAGAATTTAAGGCAACAGCTGCAGCACTATTCTCGGATGAGCGCATTCGAAATGTTTCGTGACACTTGATTTTAAATTAAGCACACGCACACAGGAGAAAAAAAATGCTGCCAGCAGTTACTTTCATGCGTCCGATACAGATAACAATTGTGGAGGCGAAACAATCACATCTTTTCAAAGAGATCGTCCGAGAACAACGGAACCTGAAATGCAAGTATGCTGTTGTATATGTTTCAAAAGCACGACATGATTGCAAGGCACGCTGCAGAGTAATTGTGGTCATCTCATATTTTTTAACCTGCTGTACATGCATTGTCTTGCCGTTCACCCCCATCAGAGTTTCGCTACCGTGGCCGAGAATCGAACCCGTCTTCGAGGTAAGCAGCTCGACATCATAACAAGCCTCATCAAATGCGCTGTAGCACAGCTACTGCACAATTTTACCGGAAAAGCTGTTTAGTTTTTAATTGTTTTACAAAAGACATCATCGATGCTGCTTTCGTCATATATTTTAAGCGGGAGACAAGCAAAAAGTTAATGCTGGCAGTGCAACGACGTTCGAAGCAAGTGTTATGTATAGGCACACCACAGCAAGATTCAGAGAGTCCGTGCCATTACATCATGCAAGCCTCCCACCAGGTGGCACCACTCCAACTTCTCAGGGATACTAGGGTGCTCCGCTGCTGACCTGAATGCCGCAGATTCGATTGTGGCCGCGGCACTCACATCTAGATGAAGGCAAGAAAGCAGATGCCTGTGTACTGTGCGTTGTCAGTGCACGTCAAAGAACACCAGATGGTCAAAATTTGCGAAGATCTCCACCACGGCATCCCTCATATTCATATTGTGGATTTTTCATGTAAAACCACACATACTACCACTGCTACTACACCACTACTATATACTACTACTACTACTACTACTACTACTACTACTACTACTACTACTACTACTACTACTACTACTACTACTACACTAGACTCTCAGTAAACAGAAATCTGTTAAACAGAACTGCTGCTTAAACGGAACTATTGCCTCTGCGATGCTTGGTTTCGGGCTTGCATTCTACATTCATGTTCACCTCTCAGTAAACAGGACTCCTGTTAAATGAAACATATTTTCCCGGTCCTTCAGGTTCCGTTAACTGAGAGTCTACTCTGCTGACCCGCAGGTCGCGGGTTCAATTCCCGGCTGCGGCGGCTGCATTTCCGATGGAGGCGGAAATGTTGTAGGCCCGTGTACTCAGATTTGGGTGCACGTTAAAGAACCACAGGTGGTCAAAATTTCCAAAGCCCTCCACTACAGCGTCTCTCATAATCAAATGGTGGTTTTGGGACGTTAAACCCCACAAATCAATCAAAACTGAGAGTCTACTGTACTACTACTACTACTACTACTACTACTACTACTACTACTACTACTACTACTATCCCATTTTGCTTGCGTTCATCTTCTCGTCGTTCCTGCATCGTGCCTTTGCCAACCCTGACAACGCTTAGCTTGTGTTTGGTGCGTCGTCTCTGACCTCAGTTTCGGCGGAGTGACGTGGTGTATCGTGGTCACAATACATGATCCTTGCCAGGCTCTAATAAAGTACACGCACTGACTTATTCATCCCACAGAAACTGGTAATACACAAGAGAGAGCGCCGAAACAACACAGCATCTATGTCGTATGTGCACAAGTATGCTGGGGCACGTCATGCGCACGTGACCTTGCTTACATAGGTTCTTCTTGGTGCATATGCGTCATGTGATTCTCCAGCCACGATACCTAAGAGAATAGGGAAGGAATGAGGCTCGCGATGGCTACATGGGACGAGAGGCAAGGGATTCAAGCTTGCTTCTTCGCATCATGCTTTGGTGGCTCGTAGCTAACCAATTTGAAAAATCACCATGGTAGAACTCTTTTCATTGGGCACGCCAGAACTTCTAACGTCTAACTACTACTTCTTATGTCGCTGTAGTGACTGCGACGAGCGAGCCGTAGGAGCGAAACCCTGAGCACAGAATGGAAACGAAAAGGAAGAAGAGAAGAAAGAAGACTGGTGCAGCAAACGTACGCAGCCGGCTTCGATGGTTGTTGGGGCTTTCGACCCCGTGTCCTGGGCGCTCGCTTCCGTCGAGCGTGACCTGGACGCCAGCAAGATGTTAGGGTGCGGGGCATCGACGTAATCTTGAGCCAGCGAGCTTCACGAAAAGGTGTGTTGCCACCGTGGACGCTACCGCGACGGACTCAACGCCACGTTGCCCGGTGCTACGGTCCCCGCAACGACGGTGCGCGTGAGTGTCGTCCTGAAAACTTGGTGGCACGGAAGTCAAATGCATTGAGTTTTAAGATGTAGACTTGCGTTTGGTGTGCACAGGAACTTGCCAGTAGACTTTCTTTAACCTCGTATCGTCCTGATGTTCTTTGCGAGATTTCTTCGTGCGTGCTCTTGTCCTCGTCCAATATAAAGAACGTCTTTGTGTTATCAGGTTGTCTTGAGTGCGTCCGATGATCTGGGCCCATTGAGTAAAACCCCCTTACTCACCACAATTGGCGAGCTTTGCCAGGATCGGCACTACCATTTTCCCGCCGAAAATTCGTCACACTCAAGGTGCCTGTTAACTTGGAAAGGCTACTATGTATTGGAGAGGAGGTCGGTTGGTCTTGCTCCGATTTAGAGCGAATATTGCGAGAAGACCTCGAAGAGGAACGTGAGAGGATTCATTTTGAACTGCAGTACATATGCAAAGATGATAATGACTATGAGCATGTAATACGGGAAGGAGAGAAGCTACTGTCGGAAATACGCACAGCTATCTCAGACATACGAAAGATTGCAAGACGCAAAGCAGCACGTAATGGGGCTAATGAGGTGGATAAGGTAAAATTTCACCAATACGAGACATATATCACTGGTTCGCTGAAACGCGAAAACGTGAATGATAAAGAACTTGACGTTGTTGCTCCAGATACACGGTCTGCAACTATAGGTGCGAAGCGGACATGTGGCAACAACACAGTTTGCAGTGATAGACAGCAAGTTTGTCTTTGCCTTCCTCTGTTAGGACGAGTTAGTCAAACTGACACTGTTGCACACAGATCTCAGTTTGTGACTTCAGAACCGCCAAGTGGTCATGGTAGCAGGAGTGATGTGAAGGAAAGCGCAGCCAGTAACCATGGTATTGTTGACGTGCAGGAAGCTTGTGTACTTCGCGAAAGCACGCCAGCAGAGTGTATGCTAGGCCCAAGTCAGACAACTACCTTGCCGGCTGAAATGATCGTTCAGAAGCTCAAGTTAAAGGAAGTTCCTGACGACATTCCTGAAATAGAGCTGCAAGGGCAAAGGTCGAGCAAGAAAGACCTGAACCCCCAAAGCACTAGAGCAGTTAGGAACGCCATGAGCCCGATATATGGCTATTGGTATCACTTTGGAACAGATGAGCATCCATCCAGAGGAAGCTTCCCGTGCTGTGGGTACTACCCAGCCGGATACTCAGGTACAGATTTCATGGTTGAGTACTGGTGGTTGGATCTTAGCAGCATCTACAAGGCTCCGCGTTACCCAGAAGCGAGACAAAATGAAGAACGCTGGTTCTGCGCGAGCACTTGGAAGAAAAAAGAATCAGCCTATAAACCTGATGCATTGATACCCAACTGACCTGTGCTCCCATTGTATGTATACTTTTGTGATGCCCACTTGCGCCTCTTAAGTATCGTGACATGTCATATGACAACAGAATAAGTTGAACCGCTCTCCACTTTTGAGATAGGCTCACGTCAAATCTGCGCGAGCCATGTTCCTTGGTGAAATGTAGAGAATATATTCAATGTGACATCGGAACGAATGCTGCAAGTAGTGCCCTTCTATGCCGGTAAATCTTTGAGTGTATATTGAAGTGCTCTCTAAGTGCCGGTGAAATGCTTGGATATTCCAGCCTACAACATTGGTGCAATTCCGTATTCAACATGTGCGTCTGAACTTCGACCCGGCAACGGACTTTGAACCGTATGAATGTCAGCAACCAAAGTGTCTATCTGACACCACCTCTACGTCTTTTGGCATCGTCAAGTTGCACGCTCCATGAACTAGTTCAACAGTAGCAGCAAAAGTGCATGCAACTTTCTGAAACGGGGGAAAGAATGTGGTGACTGCGAGGAGCGAGCCGTAGGAGCAAAACCCTGAGCGCGGAATGGAAACGAAAAGGAAGAAGAGAAGAAAGAAGACTGGTGCAGCGAACGTACACAGCCGGCTTCGATGGTTGTTGAGGCTTTCGACCCCGTGTCCTGGGCGCTCGCTTCCGTCGAGGGTGACCTGGACGCCAGCAAGATCTCAGGGTGCGTGACATTGACGTAAGCTCGAGCCAGCGAGCTACACGAGAAGGTGTGTTCCCTTCTCGTGTAGCTCTAAAAATTAAATTTTAGAATTCGTTCTAAAAATTAAATTTTAGAATTCTTTGCCACATCAGTGTGCGTTCTCTGTATCAGTCAATCAATCAACCAATTATTTATTTTCCACTTCAGGAAGTTGAGGGCATGGAGAGAAAAAGCTGTTGTGAGCTTGACTAGGCTTCCCAGCCGATTACAGTTCAGCATGCAGTGATGATACACAGAAAGTGGTGTACAAAAGTATAAACACACAGAAAGCATACATTATTCTACACGCAATAAAAAAACATCAAAAATAAGTTCAATGCTGACGTTTTAGACATCAGCTCACCAAAAGAACATGAAGTGCAGATTTGCAACAATAAGTGTCAAAATCATTTTGGGACAACAGGTTTAACACAGAGGGCAAGGTTGTTCTTAGCATCTGGGCCATGTAATTTGTGTGCGGTTCTTGTTTCGTACTTTCTCATGAGCCATAAGGGATATGAAGAAGAATATTCAGCTAATTCTGCCAAATCTGCATGCATTGGAATATTGTTGTTCATTTCATATTTATATCTAAGAACAAGGCGTAAGTTATACGTGTTGAAAACCATAGGGATATCGGCAGCTTGGAAGAGCTGTGCAGAAGGGTGATCTCTGGCTAAGTTATAAATGATGCGTAAAGCTTTCTTTTGTAGGATGTAGAGCTTCTTTAAGGATGTGCGCATGCCAGTGCCCCGTACAAGTTGGCAATAATTCACTTGAGACATAAACAATGATTTGAAAAGCAACATTTTGATAATAGTTGGAAGAACATAGTTATTGCGCTATAAGAGGCCAATAAAACGCGAGACAGCTAAACACACATGGTTGACATACACATCTCACAGCAACTTTTCCGTAAACCAAACATGGAGGGTTTTAAATGCTGCTACGATTTCTATGTTCTTTGAGCTATAAGTCAAAGATTCACAAAATGATACAGTTTTACTTTTAGAGCGAAAAATGATCGCTTTCGTTTTGGCTGCAATAACTTCTAGTGCATTTAGTTTTGACCAGCCTTCTAGTGCAGCTAACATTTCGTTAGCTTTTCTTATCAGTTCGTTGGGATTTTCACCGCTGAAAAATACGCTGGTGTCATCCGCATATATAACATAAAATGAGTTATCATGAATATTGACAATGTCATTAATATATAAATTAAACAGAAAAGGCCCCAGTATACTTCCCTGCGGCACACCTGAGGTAAGACCTAGCATTTCTGATAAGTGTCCATTAACATTAACGTATTGACGTCGATGCGACAAATAAGAGTTCACGAGTGCAGCGGCACGTCCTCGAACCCCATAGCTTTCAAGTTTGGCAAGAAGAATTTTAGGATTTAAACTACCAAAGGCTTTCTTAAAGTAAAAAGGGCTAGTATTAGGCGTCTTTGTTCATAGTTTCCAAGAATGAATTCTTTCTGTGCCAGCAACGCAATTTCTGTCGACCTATTTTTCCTGAAACCTTGTTGGAATGGCATCATAACGTTATTTCGTTCAATGAAACTGGATAGATGTGTTAAAATAAGATAGATGTGCTAAAATAGCTTTTTCTAAGCTCTTGGAAAAAACATGAAGTGGAGATATCGGCCTATAATTAGCAACATTATTCTTATCACCTTTCTTGAAGACCGGCATGACATTAGCGACTTGCATTTGAACAGGGAAAGTGGACGTCATAAGGCAAAGGTTAAAAATGTGGGTGAGCGGGGCTGCAATGAGGTCGATATCATATTTAGCAGGCAATATTTGTTAGTCGCCTTCATCCAACGAAGGGCTGTTTTTAAGGCTACGAAATATGGTGGCAACTTCTAGGCTGTCAACAGGAGAAAGAAAAATGCTTCCGTGGCCATTCGGCGAAATAAATTTCAATGCGCCTATGCTACCACTTGACTGGGAATGCGCAAGGAAAGGAATATTGAAAGAATTAGTAAGTGAAGGACCGCTCGTTTCAGTTTCATTGCAAATCATTTTATCAGGTATGTCACTTTTACATCCAGGATGCAGAATAGTGGATAGCTGCTGCCAGAGAGCATCACTACAACCACTGCTGCGCTGAAAAATGGCCGCATAATACTGAGTCTTAGCAGCCCTAATATCCTTGCTCAATTCATTTCTATACGCCTTGTATTCCGATAGTGTTGAAAGGTCTCTAGTTTTGATTAATCTTTTATAAAGCTGGTCTTTAACACTGATGCGATGAAGGTAAAAAGGGCTAATCCAGGGCCTGCAAATTTTCTTTCATCGTTATGCCTTTCTTATTGGGAAATGCTCAGAGTATAATGCTTTAATATTATTAATAAATGTTTCATATGCAGTAACCGCTTCCACTGTGCAGTATATGTCATCCCATGAAGCATTTCGTATATCAGCACGAAACGATTCAAGGCTGCTATCTGTTATTGACTGATAGTATTGAGCACACTGTAATGGACATTTACTCGTTTGCCTCAGCGTACACAAAAATATTCCCATATCATCGCTGAAGTCACAGCAAACAACACCAGATTTTGTCATTGATAATTCAACGTTTGTTATAAATGTATCGAGAAGTGTTGCTGACTATTGTGTGATACGAGTTAGCAAAGTAATCACATGTGCACATTCATTAGAAGACACCGTGACATCAAAGTAAAATTGCAGTGCAGTATCACCCAATATATCAATGTTGAAGTCTCCACCACAAAACATAGTGCAATTATTTTCATTGACATACTGAAGAAGACTATCCAAACAATTTATAAACTCTGATACAATATCATTTGGAGGGGGATGACTACAGAAAATACGGTTCGGTTGGAACGGACAGAGAGCACTTCGCAATTATCAGAAATAAAAGAAATTTCAGGAATCAAGTGGCATTTGAGATCCGAACGAACAAGCACTGAGACACCACCGCCTCTACGTCCGCTTAGACGGTTAACAAAATACATCTGATAAATAGGTAATGTGAGCACACTGTCGTCTGCATGTCATGTCTCAGATATCATTATCACATCAAAGCAAAAGTGGAAGCGTTCTACCAGTACAGTAAACTCATCATATTTGTTGCACATTGAAGGAGAATTGATATGAAAGCATTGAACGGGACTGGAAGATAGGAACTGAGAACCGATGTAACATTTTATCTGCTCAGGATTCATGTAGTCGACGGACCCCAGTGTAGGCATCACAGAGCGAAAATTCGGAAAGTCTGGCCCTAAGCAGCCGCTGATGCGTGCAACTGCTCACTCTTAGGCCCTGCAGTCGGACTTGAGGCAGTCATGCGATCTACATCTGCCAGCGATACGATGTGTAGAACAGGTGTCGAATCCCCTCGACGCGCAAGCACTCTGTTATTGCTGCTCCAGACATGCTTCCAGTCAACAACTTTTTTATGAGAAATGGCAGCGCGAAGTAACTGCTTGTTCTTGCCTGTTAGGTGCTCGTTCACAAAAATGGGTCTTGAGTTGAGTTGAATAAACTTTATTTGCCCAACGGTTGTTGCTGTGCCTGGGGCTAGGCTGCCAGGGACACATCGTTCGAGGAACATCTTCTGAGGTTCTCGGCGACGGCCCTGGCCTGCTGGACGGCCCACACCTGGTCTTCGAGGGCCTCGCTGGGAAGGGCGGCTTTCCATTGCTCAGCAAGGCACCCCATTTCAGTGGGTCCCTCAGTGGACGTCATCCTTTCTCGTGGCCCATCTTCATCTCTTTCGCATTGCCAAAGTATATGCGCCATATCGGCCCGCTCGTGCGCGCACCACGGGCAGCCAGGCGATGGGTGCAGCGTGGTCTTGATTGGCCTGCGTACTCAAGGGACTGAGTAGTCACTCGAGCCTTAGCGTTGTGTTTGGAACAGCGCGTAAACCGAACAATGAGATTCCTTGCTCGACCTTTCGATGTTTTCACCATGTGACAAATATCAACATCCAAGTCATCAATGGTTTCGCCCAATTTCATGCCAATAGCCTTGACAGCTACAGTTGCATTACAACCGTCGGGCAGACCCTTGACCTCAATGTTTTTCAACCTCTGATACTGTTCATGTTCGTCAATCCTATCCCCCAGTATCTGGTTTTCGTGCTCAAGCTGTACATCTTTTTCCAAAAGCTTCATGTCAAGCTTGAGCTCTTTAACATCTCTCTGAATTTCAGAAACGCTGTCGCATGTGTTCGAACAATACTTTACGCTCTCCTTAAGAGAACAAATTTTAAGGCAAAGTTCCCTGTGGAATTCCTCGAATTGTTTTGCAATTTCTTTGCTTTCTTTAGACATGGTTCACAGTGTACAACCCACAGGTACAAACAAGAAACTCAAAGGCTGTGTTCAACAGCGGTGTTTTAGAAGCAGGCAATACTAAAAAAGCAGTATTCTCACCGGTAAACATGCAAGAATGCGGGTTTAGCGGCATCCAAGGAACACACCACTGCTGAACTGAGCTCGACAAAGGCTCGCTGAGTCCTTTTTATCGGCAGGCAACGGTAGGCGAAGGCTCAATGGTGCAAACGATGCCTGTGGTTTTCTTCACCTTGGCCGTTGACCACGAGGTATCTTCGTAGGTGGGATGTTTTGTATTAGCAGCACTCCACGCGAGCGATCCGCTGTAAATATGCAAGAAGGTTTAGCTGCATCCAAGGAACACACCACTGCCGGTGTGTTCCACTGGCAGCGGATTCAAACATCTGGTTCGCAATTTCTCCATTAACCTCATTTATGTCTCATCAAACGTAACTTGGATTCTATTCTGATTATTGTTTTTGTTATTCTACAGCTGTTATCATTTTTATGTTTTGCTTATGTATTACTTTTTGCTTAAATATATGAATAGCCTATGTCTATCGTTTCTTACTTTGTACTTTGCTGTTATATTTTTATTTTAGCTGTTAAGTAGTAATGTTTTTTTTTATATTATGATAACATTGCTCTACAGTGATTGCACTATGGGACCTTTTTCTGTACTATCATGACTAAATTCTGTACATGTACTCACTATACATTAGATGTACATTAACTGCAAACTTTTTCACCACAAAGGGCATCATGGGGCACATGATCACTGTATCATGTGGCTACTGACCAATAAATCCTTGTATGCTACCTAAAGTTCGTCATGACGCAGTTTTTTTTTTTTTTTTGCAGTGAAAGAATGAAAAAAAATTGTTCTGTAGTTGTCTTTTGCGAAAGCTTGTGAAGAAAGCTTGTCTAGAGCAGAAACGGTCATTGCATTGCACGGTTCTGAAATGCAAAGAGGCTCTGTCGAACTCTGCTGGCATCAAGTGTTCCTTTTCAGTCTGCAGGTTTATTCAGACTCCAAGATAACGCACTCCTTACGTGCTACTGCTTCTTCTTTCATGAGATTTTTCTTTCTGTTGTTTACCAAAATTCATGAGGCTCAGGCTTTACTTTATCTTGTTAAGCATTTAATGTTTTTCCCAGCATATTTACATTTTTGCTACTTGTCCGTAATTATTGTGCTATTCTGAGCATAAAAGTTTGTCCTTGAGAAGCTTGTTGCCATCTCATTGCATCACAATGAATATTTTTATTACGTGGCTTAAATATAATGTGTCAATGCATACATTGCCCTGAAAAGCACTGTGATGACACAACTTTATGCAGTGATGGAAGTGCTGCTCCAATTGCTCTAAACTGCTTCAAAGGAGAAATGCTGTCCCATGCTGCTCCAAACAGTAATTTTTATTAGTAATTGCTCAAAACTTGTTCCGAAATGACATCGAGAAATTAAGAATGAAGCACCTTTACTGTTTGTCCAACTCAAAGAAACTGAAAATAATTTCTGTACTGTCATCCTAGTCTGCTGTGTTTTTAGATCTGATCTTATTTTTGCGAGAAGAACTCGCATAATTAAGGGACTCTAAAGGTAATTATTAATTAAGTTGACATTGATTTCTCAAATAGTTGTCTAGAAACTTCATAGTGCTAGTTTTGTACCAAGGAAGTGGTTATTTTGAAATAAAATCACTTTTTAATGGTTTGCATCACGTTACGCGCTTGAAATCATTTGCCGTAAAAGTGGTCTTTTAGATGCCACTGTTACCAGTAGCAGCAGAGCAAAAGTAGCGGGAGCCACAGTTACAACAGCGACCATTGAACAATTTTCTGCATTCTTGAAGGCCATGATTCTGCTTGCTCGATTCAAGTGGGCCCCACTAGATGGCATCATTTGTCCAGCCTAACCAGCCAAAAACTGAACTGCTTGGAAATGCAGTGAAAGTAACTTTCATGCTATAGAAACATGCGCATCCTGTATACATGCTTCACAATGCAACACGAAATATTGCCGTAATAATGCGTGATACAAGCTTACATTGTCCTCGGGTGTCAGAACATGGGATTATCATAATGACTTCATAGTTTAATGCCAGTCACCCACTACAAGAGGCACACACATTAGTGCACCCTTAAGGCCACGATGTGGGTTCAAAGCAGGTTAAAAAATATTTTATACACTAAGGGTACGCACTAGGAACAGAATATTGCTATCACGTTCAGCTGTCAAAGGCGAAGCTTAAGTGTCCCCCATATTTTCGATTCACTCGCGCCACTCCCCATAGTAACGTCAGGGGGTTCTTTTTCTATAAGTCAAACAGAAACAGACAGGCACTATTTTATTACATCTCTTGATGCACCGAAGGTTCTTTTTTATTGCAGCTACTTTGATTACTAATTAATTTTAGGTGTACACAGGCATCATTTCGCAAATGTCCCACTTATGGCACACGTTGTATGATACATTTAACTTAGTTTCTTAGTAATTTTGGCACTGCTATTGATAGTATTGCTGTTTTAGACATTGTCATACATTGAGATTTCAGAAACTCTGACATAAATTGGTATTTCTTGTGTCCCTTTGAGCATATAGCTCAATTTACCATTTTTTATTTTTCCTCTCAGCTAGACATGCAGGTTAGTGTAGCGAAATGGGGAAATGAGCAGTATTGCATTTATTTCACACTGATTACTGCTTGTTTGGCAACAGTTATATGGGACTGTGGTTACTTCTAAAATGTTGTACTCAGCCTTTCCGGTCTCAATTGATTTCTGCCACAAATATATTTATTTTTGCAGCTTATTTGGAGCACCTTTTTGGCAACCTGCCATTGCTTGCTACGTGAAATTTACATTGATTGTTGTGTGTTAAATATATTTTATAGGAAATACTAATGTTTTTAAAGGGACTTATTCTCCGAACTCCAATTAAAGTATGGCAAATTTAAAATTTGCTCTTAAGACACCGATAGCTGCTCTAAACAAGCATTTTTTTCTGCTCCAAAAACACTTATGACTGCTTCTAAGCAGCACTTTTCTTGCTCAAAAAAGCAGAAAGTAACTTTCATCACTGTTTTATGTGTACAAGTTTATTAACGAAAGTTTTCGTGCCATAAGCTCCATTAAACTTAGCGAATTCTGGCCTACGATGATGCTTTCACTGCCTAAAAGTTCACTCTCGGTGCTACATGCTCTGGGCGTGTGTGTAACACAAAATTCGCAGGGGAGGCCCCAGCGTGAGACCTTGGGCACATACCGTGCACTGCGTCACTTTGACGAATTCTACTCGGGTGTGTTTGGTGATGCGTGGCCCTCTGTGCGCCTGGCGCTCCTGTGCCCCAACAAGCCGTGCGCCCTTACCAACACCTTAGTGCCCAATGTGGAGGACGTGGAAAAGCAGCTGCGCTCACTCGGTGCTCTAAGCCTGAGCAACCTGTGTGAGCGTCGTGCTGGTACGGCTGCTTCCACAAAAGAGGATAAACCTGCCACCAGGTGCGGCTTCACAGTTCTAACTCGATGCTTCTCCTCTTCCGCCGCTCTGTGCAGCAGGGTGGCAACCGCTGCGCCATGTTGGTGCCCATTTCTTGCATCACACAGCTGGTGCACGTGAGGCATGACGAAGTGGGCACTTTGATGGCGGGCGTACCAACAATGAATGCAGCCACCCTGCACGGAGGAGAAGCATCCTACTGCTTCTGTCTTTTTTGCTCAATGGCAGCCATTTCGAGTGGTCTTCATCACTTGGCCAGTGGTCTTGTGGTGACACCCGCTCCACACTTTGGCTCTAGTGTACCTCTCTTGTTTTTTTTTTTTTTTGCTAATTTAATTAGTGTGATCAATTTCCCGAATAACGAGAACTAAGAGGCAATAATGTAAGGGAAAGTATAGGGAATATTATTAAAAGTAATTGTAATGTAAAAAAAGAAGAAACAAAGTGCATCTAGCTCTGTGTAAGACTTGGCGTTCATCAGTTGTGATTTTGCTGATTGCACTGTAGAAGTGGAGCCAGGGCTGTTTGATCACCATCTCATAAGCATATCGTTACCGCTTCAACCACTAAAAAAGTATAAGCACGTCTCTGTACGTTCTTTTAAAGACTTTTCTCATGCCAGTGACCCAAGCAACATTGATTACATGCAAAACTATTTGATTGATTTCGAGGGCAACAACGCTCAATTACTTTGGAACAAGTTCAAAGATATGTGTCACTATTATCTAGATGATTTCATTCCTAATAAACTAAACAAAGCTAAAAAGCAAATGCCTTGGATGAATCGGAAAATCATTCAACTAAAGCACTGGATAAAGACATATAAAAAGAAACGTGTGCAGAATGACAAAATAAGGCAGATGCAAGATGACCTCGCTCGTGCACTTGATGCGGCAAAAGGTTATTATTTCAAAAATTTCGCTTCCTAACTTCATAAAAAATGAGCTTGATAAGTTTTAGCACTACATAAATGATAGCAAGAAACCAGTTACTCAAATATCACTTGATAGGAAGCCGGTGACAGATAAGTGTGAGATTGCTCAACACTTCAACTCTTTTCAAAGTGTATTCCCTAGTGCAACTGTATGAACGTGTGACGGCACATTTACCAAACTATTATATACGAGTTTCGTATCGAATGCTGGGGTATTTAATGTGCTAGTTACCTTGAAAACTAAGAGTTCTTCTGTTCTCGATGAAATCCCCAACATATTTCTCAAGCGATATGCCGAGCTTCTTGCCAACTTTCTTGTAATTTTGTTTCGTGTCTCAGTGATTACTGCACAACTGCCTATTGACTGGAAGTAGCCTGGGTTGTTCCTGTGTTCAAGAAAGGTGACAGGACATTTATACAAAATTATCGTCCTATTTCACTGACATTCCAATGCTGCAAACTTGTGGAACATATTATAGCTAACTGTGTTCGTGAATTTCTAGAAAATAATGCTGCACTAACAGAACATCAGCATGGCTTTCGAAAAGGGTATTCAATGATAACCCAACTAATAACAGTAGTTCATTTGTTCGCTTCATCTCTTGATTCTAATGCATACCTGCCAAGTCTCCTGGATTGGGCGGCAGACTCCCGGATTTTGACCGTTTCTTCCGTTTGTACGGTTGTCATGAAAATCTTACGGAAATCGATATTTTGGTGCGTGATCCAGCCGCCTTGACAAAGAAGCAGCTCAATTCGCTTCAGGCTTTTCGAACCTTTATGAATGAGTTTAACAGGCGTTCATCTAAACGTACAGTAGAATCTCAGTGGTGCGAAACAGCGGCAGATAATTAGTAAAATTCCTCAGTGAAATTCTACTATATCTATTGGGCCTACATTCTGATGTTCCAAACGCATTTCCTAATCGCGGCGGGTGATACGAACTTTAGTACGGAAATCGTTGAACAAAGGCCGAGAGCAGCATACTCGAAGCTTCTAAAGTACCCGTGTGACCGGCGCACGCACTGTCTTCTACATTGTGCGTCATTGTCGTTGCCAGAACTGCTGTCGACGAAACCGTGGTCCCTTTTTACACGATCGTGTACAACTGACAGAGTCCCGAAAGTGTGCATCCGTCCAACACTCAATCAGTCAAAGCAACGCTGCTTTTTGCAAACACTGCGGACAAAACCGCGGCAGATGCGATCAAATACGGCATAAAACGACTTTGTTTTGAAGGCGCGTGTGCAGTCACGTGCACGGGGATTGACAAACGAGCTGCCATTTGCCGCTACCGCCGCGCACAACATCGTGGTCACGGCGGCGCGATAGCGATCTGCGAGCTCGTGGGCACGCATCAGTAGACTAAAGGCAGTAAATGCATAAAAAAAAGTAACAGTTTCGCTGCAAGGACGAAGCAATGAATGCGACAGCAACAACTTGAAATGTCACACTGAGAACGGCAAGTAGATCGAAACGCGCAGCACGCTGGTCACGTACAAATGACGCACGAAAACAATACACACAAGTTGAGAGCGAACTAACAACGTTTACCGCTCGACACGTAACGCGCTGTTTAAACAAAGAAAAGTGATGCTCGATACACTCAATGGTACGGATGAGTACAAACTAACAAGTGTCCCAGTTATGCCTCGCTAAGTATGAAAAGCACGCCCTTTTCGCAAACGGGGCCTGTGCATAGACTGAAGATATCTTTGTCGGCCCGGCAACTAACGCAATCGTTCCAGTAAAAGCCGAAAACACACGATTCTCTCCACCGAAAGATAAGCGCGCGCACAAACATCAATTCCCCCCCCCCATCCGCGGGGCAAAGTACGCATCAGAGATAAGCGCGCATCGGCGCATTGCGACAAGCTGGGCACCGAGCGCGAACGGCGTTTTTTTTTCTCAAGTGTTAATATATATAGATAAGTATACATATACATAGTGTTCATGTGATGTCACTTCCGCCGTTGTCGCCATCTCCCGCCATGCCCGGGTACCTCTTGGGTACCTACAGCAGTTTGCGTGCTTCAGCGCGGTTCGTTGAGGGCTCGTCATCTGTTGCTGTGCGCGATGTTTGAAGAGAAGCCGTGCGGTTTTTTGTTGTCAGGCTTTAACGAGCTCATCGAGCCAGGAAGGCCTCGCTTGTTCACTCGATACAAGACTGGAAAATCGAAACGTGTGACACGTATACAAGCCACGGCATACACCGGCTGCCCGCCACGATCTACGAGGGCCCATTATCTCGCTTTCACTACAAATTGCGTGGTCTAAGAACAAGTAAAAGCTCAAAGTCTCTCGAGCCACAATTTTAAAAGTGGATGAGCGAAGCGCACAGCTCCAATCGAAAATGAGTCATCATGCAGAGCTAGGCAAGTTTACAGGATATATATTATTAATACCAATTTTAATATGTAGCTGCGACCCACACCACCAAAGTAGCAATATGGCTCCCCGAGTGTTTTAAACAGTGATGATGATGAGCATCTTCGTGGAAACAGCCAAGGAATATATTGCATGCAAGGTAGAGACTTCGCGTGGTGCGTGCTGCGCTGATGCCGGTAACTTTTGTTTTTTGCGTATGTTATGACTCATTTTTTACCTTGTATATTACTTTTGTTGTTGTGCGCTAATGTACATATTGTCCCTGAAAATGATGCAGACCGTTTTAGGGAATCAATCGACCAATTTTTAAACAACCTGACCCCTCAACTTGAACCGATCGCCTATACTTCAAATCGCGAGTGAACGAATATTGTTTTACATCCGTTTTCACATTTGTTTGAATGCAATACCCGAATTCCCGTGATTGCCTTCACAATCTTAACCGCCTCCCTGACACGCGGATTGTGCACTCAGCGGTCGCGGACAAGTTTGTACATACAGTACCTATCTCTGTTTGCTGCTACGTGCTTCGGGTGTAACTTCATTACTTACCCGTAATGAAGTTACACCTGAAGACGCAAATATCATTGGTTCTTCTAGTCGTTTTTGTTAATCTGTGCCAGCCAAACATGCCGGTGCTTTTCGGAAAATCGCAGTGTGCGTTCTCAATTTTAGGTAATAACTTTCGGCAAAGAGAACGCCCTGATGCTCTGCTCGCTTTTCGTGGACTGTTATATCAACTTGCCTCACCAGCAGCTGATAATTGCTCCAACTTGCATCGTTAGGCAAAACTGAACGGGCGCACGCACGAGAAAACAACACCGCAGAGGTCGGCCACGGAGTCAGTAGGTACACAGGAATGTCGGTGGCGCATTTCGGAAGTGACGAATCGGTGCTGCGTGACGCACGTGCACACTATGTATACGATGAATGACAACGGTGGCGGCGACGGCAAAACACCAACCTAGACTGTCAATAACAAAGGGGCCAGACACGTTTGCGCGTTCCTGTCAAAACAATGTAGTAGGGAGCAAAGCTTTGACTCGAGCTTTTGTGGCAGCCAGCTGCGCCGTCCCGACCGTTCACGTGTGTCCTAGTAAGACATACACGAGCTATTTTAAAGGAAATAAATTCTGCTAGTTGTGTTGATCCTTTGAGACTCTCACCTTAGTGGGAAACCCTACCTTCGTGTGTTCGGCCACTCCAAGCCGACCGCAATGCTGATGTTTGCGCTTGCGATTGAGGCTACCCACCTCTTCTTGTTTTTTTGCGATATTTTGTTTGTTTGTTTGTTTGTCCTTGGGTTTTTTTTGTGCCGAAAAAATAGGAGCAAACAATGCAGCACTCCCCCCCTCCCTCGCTGTGGAAATCTCCCGGATTCAGAATCTTTGAACTTGGCAGGTATGCTAATGGCCAAGTAGACATAATATTTCTTGATTTTAACAAAGCTTTCGACAAAGTTCTGCACGATAAACTAATCATAAAGCTTAGAATTCTTGGCGTTCGTGAACACTTCATCAGATGGATTTCCGCTTACCTGACTAACAGGAAGCAATGTATTGACATTGGAGGTAAACGTTCTGAAAGTTTGGCAGTCACTTCAGTGGTGCCACAGGGTAGTGTCCTAGGCCCCCTGTTTTTCTTGGTTTATATTAATGATATTGTTAACGTAGTAAGCCCTGGTCTTCAAATTCAGTTATTTGCAAACGACTGCCTATTATTCAAAGAAATTCTTCATCTCGATGATCAGGTTGAGTTAAATAGCAGTTTAACGTATTGCAGTGGTGCGAAAAATGGGGAATGGTTTTGAATGCCAATAAAACCATACTGCTCCCTATAACGCGTAAAAAAGCACCCCTGCCTTTTACTTCCCAGCTTGGTTCTATGCCACTTGGGCAAGTCGATAGCTATAAATACTTAGGTGTTACAATAACAACTACCTTACCGTGGAATACATATAAATATTATTGCCTCCTCTGCATTCAGAAAGCTCTGCTTTCTAGAACATGAGCTTCATAATGTTCTAAGCAATGGTAAATTACTGGCCTATAATTCTTTAATAAGACCTAAATTAGAATACGCGAGTGCAGTATGGGACCTATACACTCAAGCTAACTTCAAGTTCTCACACTCAAGTTCTATACACTCAAGCTAACATCATATTTAACAAGTTCTCACAAGTCGACTCTCCTTCTGAATTAATGAAGGCCAATAGCATTTCTCTTCTTAGCACACGTCGAAAACAGATAAGAATTGACCTCCTTTCTTTTCTTTTGAGCCAGAAACTTGCGATTGACCCATCGCCGTACCTGACATTGTTATCAATCAGGCCCACAAGGCATCATTACGCCAAATCTCTAACACCTTATTTCTGCAGAACAGACGCTTATATGTACTCATATTTTCCACGCACGGTCTCAGATTGGAACGAAACAACTCAGGCATCCTCATAGAATCTACTTCTCTTTTGCTCTAAATAACATTGTCTTGCAAATCTAGGTTTCTGATCTTTTATTAACGCGTTTTTCTTTTCTTTTTGTTTGTCTTCTTGTATGTGCTGTACTTATTGTATACATATGTATTCATTGCTTTCTTGGCTTGAACAGTGAAAATTATTGTGTTTATTGTTTTGCATTTAACATGTATTTATTTTTACTTTTATTGCACAACATATGAAGTATGAATTTGTGGTGTGTTTTTTTCTCTCTTTTGTCCGGTACATGCATTATTATGAAATAATTTTCTATGTCGCTCCTTGCGTTCACTATGAGCGTATTAAACACTCACCCCAAACAATTTATATGCCACTTATTGTTTCAACTATGTTCTCTTGTGTAACTGCCCACCTGCTTGGACCTAATGGTCTGCAGTATGTAATAAATAAAATAAATAACTTGCCACCGGCAGGATCCAAACCTGCGACCTTCGAATAACACATTCGATGCTCTACCACTTAGCTACGGTGGGGGTTATCCCTCCATCCACTTTATAAGGTATATATGTGCATTTAAACGTAAGAGCATTAGTCAGTACCACCTGCTGCCACGGCGGCAAGCACGGAACACTCTTCTTGTCTGTTTGGCATCACATGAGAGTTGAATGGGAAATAAGCACAGGTACACTTTACAAGAGCTCAAAGGGATGTTTTTTGTTGTTTGTAGCAAGGTTGGGTTGCCTTAGCATGCATACTTATGAAGTGAGATTCAGTGAAGAAGGGAAATGCACATGTGAGGGGAAATAAGGAAACAACGGAGCATGTTTATTTGAATGCAAGGACACCCACCCTGGTGCGTGTTAGGGCCCTAAGCTACAGAAAGGCCATGCACAGTGGTGATCAAAATTTTGGAGATCACGGGGGCACGTGGCCAACAGCACCGCGACGCTTTCTCACAGCCACCGGAGAAGCTTGAGGGCGTGCACTGCGCAAGCGCATCCTTTACTACCTGCCAGCTTGCGCTTTGGCTTCCTTAAACAGCACACACACTGGAATGCCAGAAAACATCGCAAGGTGTCACTTCTGCAGGTGCTGCGCAAGCATGAAGCGATAATATCGCCAGAAAGATATCTAACTTATAGGGAACCAGCGCTGGAGCTTTCACGACCACATTGGCGGTGAGAGCACGCACATCTCAGCTGCTCCCGCAGATGAGAGTGGCGGCTGGTAGAGGTGATGCGGGCACACATCACTGTAACAAAACCAAAGGGCACTGGTGGTACTGCTGCGTACTCAAGTGCATTAACATATAAATGGAGACAGGACCTATATAGAAAAGGGAGGGCGTAGAAAGAGCATGCAGTTGCATCCAAGTGGAAAAACAAACAAAATTCTGCTCTCGCTCTCCTGTCTGGTGCTGTCAGGCTTGTTTTTAAACCGAATGGCATGTCTGCTATATTTATTGGATAGTGAAGATGGCCACCAGTGGAAACCAGGAGCAAACAGTCAAATTTAAACGACGTTTTGCCAGAAATAAAATGAGCATAATATGCAAGATACAGCATATGTAAATTTTTTTTTTTATCTGGTCCGCTGAGCGTTGTCTTGCACTTCAGGACTAACAAATTTTCTATGCGTCCATCCATCTGATCACCACCACCAAACTCCATTTGATGGCACCGCGTGAAGTGAATGATACGATCGGCAGGTAGACTTTTTTTTTTCTTTGTAAATAGTTGTGTGTAAAAGCTGCCTTGTCCACAAGACTTGAGCGGGGCCACGTTCACCTATGCCTCTGAGCTGTTATGAAAGTTACTCTCGCTGTGAACACGCGATGCCTCTGTTTAAGTTAATTTGTGTGAAAGACAGGGTTCTTGTTATGAAGGAAGCAGCGGACCCCTCGAAGCATAGCTTTCTGGAATAAGCGGATGCAGTAAGCGTTTTTCTCACTGGCGGCCATAGCTAAGTAACATCAGAATTTATGCCTTGCTAGAGAAGCATCAAATGTCTTCCGATTTTTACTCATTGTTTAGTTCGCCTAACACACAGTTTAAGGTTCTCCGCTTGCCTGTGTCGGCCTAAAATAAAGGGGTCTGTTCAACATCGATAAATCGATAATTTCTAGGCTTTCATGTGCCAAACAAGTTATAATTTTGACGCTGTAATGTGCGTATCAAGATTGTGACCGTTGGGGTTCTCTGATGCACACATATATTTTGGATCACGGGTGTTCTTTTTATGTTTCACCCCCCTCAAAGTGTGGCCGCCATGGTCGCTAATCTATCCCGCGCCTTCAAGAATAGCAGCGCGACACTACACGTGCTATGCTGCCACGGTGGTTTGCTTGGTCAACATCCCCATGCATACATACCGTGGACAGGGCGTACAAACGATGCTAGAAAAAAATTGACGCAGCTATCACTTTCTCTGCTTTTGTTGTGTTTTGTTTTACTGCAGACGTTGGCTGCGTGGTATCGTGGCAGCACCAACCTATCAATGGGTGCATGTCAGCCAGCACTAGCACTAGCTCAAAACCCAGCACGCAACCAGAAAATGAGGACAAGCTTGCCATCACGGCACAGCACTGTCCCTTCGATAACATATGTATAGATGCAGTCCGCTTAGCAGGGCTTTTCTTTTTTTTTTTAGTGCTTTTTATGTGAGGGTAGCTTTCGGAGAAAGTTATTTTTTTAAACTACAGTGCAGTATTACTGGTGCAATGGCTTTTCAAGCTGTTCGTTCGAAAATGAAGCACTGCAGCGGCGCACACGCGTGCTCTCAGAGTGGTACATTGGGGCCGGTCATCTGAGCGCGAGCAGCTGAGTTTTGTTGCATCTCTCCGTCAGGTGCTTTTTTTCAACGCGCCACCTATCCAACGCTGGTCCCCCATAGGGAAAGTACTCGGCGTGCGCCACTTTTGCACTTAGGTTCTAGACGCTCCGCGGCGGCAAGAACACGCACATTGCGTCCATTTTTTTTTGATCGACACATGTGATAAAATTACCGAGCAGTCTTGGCAAACCACGCGTTTTCGCCGCCGTGGAACGTCTGGAACAAAGTTGAAGAAGCGGCATGCACTGGTTAGATATATTTGTTGCGATATCATCGCTCGGTGCTTCTTTGGCGACTGCAAAAGTGGCACCTTGCGGTTTTTCTGGCATTATGGTGTGCGCGCAGTTGAAGGGAGCAAAAGCACAGGCTGGCAGGTAGGAAAGGATGCGCTTGCACAGTGCCTGCTCTGAAGCTTCTCTGGTAACCATTAGAAAGCACCGCAGTGCTGTTGGCCACGGCCTCCCATGGTCTCCAAAATTTTGATTGCCACTGCACCCTTAGTGGGGTACTTACCTGAATAACAGTACATGGTGGCATTCTTAACTGGATCGCCAACTTTTTAAATAACAGCCACACATACATTTCTACCAATGAT
Organism: Rhipicephalus microplus; assembly: GCF_043290135.1. Taxonomy (NCBI): domain Eukaryota; kingdom Metazoa; phylum Arthropoda; class Arachnida; order Ixodida; family Ixodidae; genus Rhipicephalus; species Rhipicephalus microplus. The sequence goes on along the minus strand of NC_134704.1, from coordinate 200,428,449 downwards.
GAAGCCACCCACCTCTTCGTAAGCAGAGGTGTACCCCAAAGAAGCGTTTTAAGTCCCCTTTTTTTAACGCAGCAATGGCAAGTCTTCCAGAAGTGCTGCCTTGAACACATCCACGTATCATATGCATATGGTCGTCTCACAAATATCTGGATGTCATCACGCATCTGCTTCAGCAAGGGCAATAAGATTACCTCAAAAAGCGAGGCATGCAGATTTGTCTTACCAAATCTGTCCTTCTGCTTACTGTTCACGAGAAAGATAGTGAAAAACCTTAAAAACTTTTTTTTATGGCCAAAGAATCGAAATTAGACAAAAGCATTGCTTCTTTGGTGTCACTTTAGACCGACAACTCTGATGTCTCTTCACCAACCTCAGCTGTTACAAGCTTCCACACATGCCTGGGGCTTCCACAGGCAACATCAAATTTCCTGACATAAGCAGGGGCATGAAAACACAACTTTAGAGTAATTTGAATTGTGTTGGCAGTGTTACTGCTCTGTGTGTGTGCGTCTTTTCTTCACCCTTGTTTCGGGGAAATATACACCCGAGAAAATTTGATTGTGTGATAAATTTCAAATGGTAACTTTCTTTTTGGCTGAGCACCTCCTACCTCTCATTTGCCACCCTCCGTCTAGTTCTGGGTGATCAAACTGGTACTTTTAATTGACGAAATGGCCATGCTGACTTTTTCAGCAGGCTAAGTAGCAACCATTGCTTCGCGCAGCCTCGAGCTTGCCCAGCCCCACGAACACGAAGACAGCACCAGCTGCAGTGCTGCCGAAAGCGTAGACCAGAGTTTTGACGAGGGGTCCCGCTACATACCACCAAATGATGCATCTACCCCTCTCATGAGTTTTGTGCCCACCTCACGGCTGGTCTACCAGGAGGAGCAGATCAGCGAGGACTCATATCGTGGTTTCTACAAGCCCGACATGGACGTACGTCTGCCCATCAAACATTGGCCAATGGGCAAGGGAACCATATTCCCGGGCAAACTGGATGTTGCCATGTTTGCCATGGGTGACATTTCAACTTTTCCTCCGCCTCGACGATGTGGGAAGGAGCGGCTTCTTGGTAAGGGTCAACATTGTCCACCCCATGCTTGTCAACATCACCCTACTTTACCCTACACAATTTTTTTTAGCTTACTATGCTACATTTTACCCTATGCCAAAAAATAGACTCCTGCTTCAATAACACAGACTACACTTCACTGTACCACATGTGTGGTGAAGCTGAAGTCGGTAGCTACTTTTGTTTAAAAACATTTGGAGAGAGAATGAGGATGGGAAGAGAAAGCATTGTGGTATGGAAAGAACTAGAAGACTCTTGAGGTGGCAGCGCAAGTGATACGGTGACTAAGAGCGAAACATCATAGATGCATAAAGCAATGAGAGATCTGGCTATGGGTAACCTCCAAGAGGGTGTACACTTTACAATACTTCAATGGGACTGCACTGCTATTACGAGCAAGGTCGGGCTGCCTTAGTATGCATTATTCTCAAGTGAGGTTTAGTATGCACAGAGGATTTTCATTTCAATTGCAGACATTCACCCCGTGTGTGTGCCAGGGTCCCAGGCTACATGAATGCTTGGGTTTGGGGATAGCAGCGGAAAGATAGACGATAAGAAGTAAAATATTACTGGGGAATAGTTGGCGCAAAAGTAGGCAGATAGCAAAAGAAATAAGCAGAAAAACTGATGTTAATCTGCGCTGAGGCTCAGAAAGTTGGACTGTGAATTTATAAGGTTTTTTGTTACAGGGTGAGAACTTTTATTCATCTGGACAATATTTGGCTGTAACGTGATACAGTCAAACCTCGTTATAACGATGTTGAAGGGGTAGTCATAATTACTTTGCTGTAATCATTAGTTTATTATGACCAATTTTCATTTCTACCTACAATTAGCCAGAAAGAGAGAATATTACTCATAAGTTACTCATCAAGGCAGTGCCATCAGAGAATCGAAGTGGACGATTGGGCCAGGTGGTGATACATGATCTAAGTAAACTACGCGGTAGAAAACACGAACGGGAAAAGAACTGCGCTTGTCCTTGTTTTTTTCCCGTCCGCCTTTTCTATAACGCGTAGTTTACTTAGATCATCAGAGAATGCCAGGTTACCAAGGTACTCTTCATGAACTCTTATCCCTAACTCATACCAATGTGGGGTCCTGAATACCTCCTGTAAGCATGCAGTGAATGGAATTGGAGAGATCATGTCCCCCTGCTTTACACCCTTCTTTATTGGGATTCTGTCGCTTTCATTATGGAGCACTATGGAAGCTGTGGATCCTCTGTAGATTTCTTACAGTATGATTATGTCGAGTTTTTCGATCCCCGGATTTTGTAGACCCTGCATTACTGCTGATGTCTAGACTGAGTCAAACACCTTCTCGTAATCTATGAAGGCTCTGTATAGCAGTTGGTTGTATTCCGCGCATTTCTATATTATCTGATTGATAGTATGAATATGGTCTATTGTGGAGTAGCCTGTACAAAATTCTGCTTGTTCCTTTGGTTGATTGAGCTCTAACATCACCGTAATTTTATTCGCTATTATTTATGTAAATATTGTAGTGGATCATAGCAATGGGGTGAGCGACCCATGAGGGGTAGAACGACTGGGGAAAGAGAACGACGAAGTCAGTGTTGTGTTGGATTGTGTTCGAGTGAGTGGCTCCTGCACATTACATTTAGGGGCAGCGGTGACAATGTTAGCCCATGCTTACAAAAAGTAACGATGCCGCGATGACAGCAACAGTCGGCACTTCACAGATGCACGCTACGGAAGACTACCATCGACAACCCTGGAACCTCCTGTTCTGACTACGCAGGAAAGGTTGGCACAGGCCACTTCCCTCAATCCAGCTCCTTACATCCCCCCCCCCCCCCCCGCCCGACATAAATTTCTTACCGCAAAAGCCATCCACTTCAAGTGTCCCGTTATCGCAACAGAACTGCCACTTTTTCCGCTTCTTTTATTCCCCGCGCCGTCAAGGATTGAAACGACCTTCCCTGCTCCATTGTTTCAACCACCTGCCCATCATCCTTGGCGACAAATGTTACAAATCACCTGTGCTGCAAAAATTACCGTGTTCAAATTTTCTCTTTTCCTGTGTATCCACCCCTTATGTAATACCCCCCAGCGGGGTCCTTAAGGAAATATAAATGAAATGAAATGAAAATGAAGTCTCATCACACATCCCGCCACCAGCCACCCATGAGCCCCCCATTAGCCTCTTCCGTCGGAGTTTGATGTCTAGGGTACGTCAAATCACCCACAACAATCAAGTGCTGGTGCTAGTCTACCTATACCTGACTGCCTGCAAGCCCTTCTTTCACAAGGTGAGACCAACAGGAAAATTTCAACACTAGCTTCGCTACCCGCTTGCTCTGTTTTGAGGCCAGCCTCGCCCAACGTGCCCCTATGGCGGATGTCGTCACTGACCTAGCTGCGCAGCTCTCTGTCACTGAGGAGCAGTCTGGCCTTCAGCAACGTGTGTCTACTATGGTTGACCGAATTGTTCCTCTGTCAGCTCAGCCTCGGTTTTTCGGAGCACAACTTCCACCACCTATCTTTGATGGCACCACATCGTGGGCTGCATTTTTGGTGCAGTTCGAGTTCATTGCTGCCCTAAACGGCTGGACATTTCAAAATAAAGCTCAGGCGCTTGTGCAGCTCCGTGGTGCCTTGGTTGAATATCCCGAGTACATCCCGCAAGTCCTCCGCTCGAACTATGAAGCTCTGGTCTCGGCACTGGAAACCATGTTTGGTGACAGTCATCTTCTTCAGCTCTACCTCACACAACTGAAACACGTCCAGCAAGGTCACCGTGACTTTCAAGAGCTCGCTGCTCACGTCGGCAGATTGTCCAGGAAGGCCTTCTTGGGTTTCCCTACCGCAACCATGGACCTTATTGCTGCTATACCTTTGTTGATGCCATCAATAACAGAAGCGTCTGGCACTTCGTCCGCCTCGCTCGTCCGCATGACGTACGATCAGCTTTAGCTGTCGCTCCTGAGGCGGAGGTACAAGAACGCTCACAAGCAGCTGAGGATGCATACCGAAGGCCAACCTACATGGACGCACCATCCCGGACCTGGCATTTGGCTCCTACTCGGCTCCACGATCCTACAGCGGTACTCCGGTGCTACCACTGCCACGATGTTGGGCATTTTGCTCGAAACTGCCCTCGGGTGACCGAGTCACTGACAAACTCAGCTCCTATGCAGTCTTCCTCAAGAAACTACAATGCGGGTCATCAAGGGCAGGACCCCGTATAATGGCTGAAGCCCCTCTTCTTTCACTTGGCCCCTTCACCGAGATGCCAACTCTGCCGGTGAAGCTTGGAGATCCGCCGCAGCACGTTGAAGCACTAGTAGACACAGGGGCTGCATTCAGTTTTTTAGCGATGAGTTTCTTGTCTGGAAGATTTTCAGTGAGCCCTGAGCAGGTCGATTGTCCCCATCTCGTCCTAGCTGACGGAACCACTCTACCTACTCTCGGCGAAGTCTGCCTGTGACTGCGTGTGCACTTGGGCAGACAGTGAGACAGCGGTTCCTTGTTGTCCCAAACCTGTGTGTGCCAGTAATGTTAGGCTTTGATTGGTGCGCAGAGTTTGGCATTAGTTTGCAGTTTAACTGCACTGATTGTACCATTGAACTGACGTCTACCACTTCGACACCAATTTGAGCAAGTGTTGAAACTTCCAATAAAGCTTGCTCTAGGCAGTCGTATTTCCCGTTGAGTCATGTCATTTACAGAACTGTTGACAAAGCGCGCTCCGTGCTCGCTGACAACTGCCGCATGATGAAAAGTCTGATTAATAAATTTTCTTGGAAAGTTGGCATTCTAACAACGGGCACGAATATCTCCATGGGTACAAACAGTGAACAACCTGAAATTGGAAAAATAAAACCATCCCTGCTTTTCAATCCTGTGATTACGGCAACCTCAGTTATCATCCCCTCGTCGTCTGCTGTGTGGGTTCCTGTTTACAGCCCCGACAAGTCCTTCGTTGTAGAAAGTACCGTTTCTTCTCGGCCTTGAGGCGAATTCGCAATGCCGCAGGCCCTCCATCGCTGTTTCGGCAAAACCTTTGCAGTGCTTGTCTTCAACCTGTCCGAGACAGTATCCTGTGCGTGCCGTCAGGCACCGTCCTCTGTACCTGTACCTACCTTGAAGCACTGTCTATCGTAGCAGTAGTAGAGCCCGTAGCACCTTCGCCACCAACTGTATCGCCCTTAAACGGGAAAGAATTCAACTTCAGCCCCAACTTTACCCCGTCACAGAAAGCTGATATTCAAGCACTTCTACCGAAATTCCGTGACTGGAAGGCGATGTCACCCAGTGAGCTCAGCCACACTCCTTTGGTGCAGCACAGAATCGACACCGGCTCTGAAGTTCCTGTTCGGCATCACCCGCGTCGAGTCTCTGCCTCTGAACGCGCAGAAATCGCTAAGGAAGTGGATGACATGCTTAAGAGTGCTTTCATACCGCGCTCGTCAAGTCCGTGGTGGTCTCCCGCAGTTCTTGTCAGAAATAAAGACGGCACAATTCGTTTCTGTGATGACTATCCACGGCTAAACAGTGTCACCAAGCCTGACGTGTATCCGCTTTTTCGTCTTGACGATGCCTTTGACTGCCTGCATGGTGCCCGTTTTTTCACTACTCTGGATCTTCTTTCTGGCTATTGGCAGGTGGAATTAGACTCGAATGACGCTGAGAAGGCTGCCTTGATAACTCTGGATGGCCTATACCAGTTTAACCGCCTGCCATTTGGTCTCACCAATGCTCCTGCTATATTTCAGCAATTAATGGACCAGGTTCTTCGGCATCTCAAGTGGTCGATGGCTTCAGTCTATTTACACGACATAATTGTCTATGCTGCCACGTTTCCCGAACACCTCAGGCATTTGGAAACAGTCTTGCGTGCGCTCCAAGACGCTCACCTTTGTATTAAACCTTCCAAGTGCTTTTTCAGAAGTTAGTTACTTGGGGCACGTAGTCAGCGCCAAAGGCATCAGCCCTCATCCCACGAAGCCATTGCCTGTATTCCCCCTCCCATCAGGACTAAGCAGTTTAAAATTTTCTTGGGCTTCGCTTCAAATTTCAGACGCTTTGACCCTGATTTCGCTTCTCACGCTGTAGCTCTCAATGAGCTACTGAAGAAAGAAGTTCGCTGGAAATGGGGACCAAACCAAGAATCTGCCTTCTGCGACCTCAAGACTGCCCTACAAGCACCATCGACGCTCGCGCACTATGACGAGAATGCCCCGACGATTCTACACACCGATGCCAGTGGTCTTAGCCTCGAAGCTGTTCTTTTGCAAGTTAACAAGGACGGGCAGGAGAGACCGGTCCCTGATGCTAGCCGCCGGCTCAGTGAACCAGAGAGCCGATACCAGGCCTCTGAACTTGAGTGCTTGGCAGTAGTTAGGGCAGCCGAAAAATTTCGTCCATATGTTTATGGTAAAAGCTTCACGGTTGTTACCGATAACGTCGCCCTTCGCTGGCCTCAAACGAAAAAATTCCTCAATGCCAAGTTCGCCAGGTGGGCTCTCAAACCGCAAGATTACAACTTTTTTATTGTCCATCGCAGCGGCGCTCGCCATCAAGACGCTGACTACCTTTCTCAGCACCTGGCAGCATTCAGCGACATCTCCCCAGTCTCTGTAGTGCTTGATTTACGAACTAAACAGCTACAAGACTCAGAAATCATCCATATAACCCGACGACTATCCGGGGAAGTACGCACTCCCAAGCGTCGTCGTGAAAGTCTTCCTGTGTCGTATGTCATCCGAGAGGGAATTTTTTATCACCGAAATTATTGGGATGGGTCGTGTGTGCCTGTTGTGCCGGTAGCCTTGCGACAATCGGTGCTATTCATGTGCCATGATGCTCCGACTGTTGGTCAGCTCGGGCTGTACAAGACACTGGCACGCATCAAAGAGAGGCTTTGGTGGCGGCGCATGCAGAGTGACATTTCCCGCTACTTTTGTCGTCTATCAAATCTGTCAAGCACGGAAGGCGACCACAAGTCCGCAACCGATTCCCATGCAACCCATCCCTCCTCCAAAAACACCTTTTGAGATTCTGGGACTTGATCGTATGGGACCATTTTCACGTACCTCACGTGGCAACAAGTTCTTCATCGTTGCCACGAACTATCTCACGAAGTGGACCGAAGTCAGGGCCGTCCCTGACTCTTCGACTCTGCACGTCCTCACGTTCATCAACAAGTGTGGCATTTTTCGACACGGCACGCCACGCTTGTTCATCGCTGACCGTGGCACGGCCTTCACCTGAACGACCATGAAATTCGGCATGCCGCGGCCACTCCTCAGCACCCACAAACAAACAGTCTGGTGGAACGTACAAGAGATAGAGAGCTCTGAACGTACAAATTGTACAATAAAGGACATACTGTCGTCATACGTGAGTCCCAGTCATAACAACTGGGATGAATACGTCGCCACAGCTGTCTTCGCCTTCAATATGTCACAGCAGGAAATCACACGGGAGGAAATCACACGGTTCAAGCTGGTCTAAGGACGCCAAGGCTTCCGCAAGAGAGGTTCTTTAGTTTAAACACAACAACGCAAAACCGTCTGGATGATACCAGTACTTCAGAGCTTCTTCAGAAGGCTCGCTTTAGAGCACACCTGGCCATAGCACATCGTCAAGCGAAATTCCGCTCCCCTTCCAACAAGAACCATACAGTTTCAATCCAGGAGACCTAGTGCTGGTTCGATGCACCCAGCGTGTTCCACAGCGATGCCAGAAATTTTTTCCCCCGTATGCTGGCCCATTTCGCGTGGGGAAAGCCCTAGGACCTGTTACGTTCCACCTGGAAGTTATTCCTGAACTGGGCACCAATAGCAGAAACCATGTTTTTACTGCCCACGCAAGCTAGTTGAGACTTTATGTGCCTTGTGGTTTCTGTATTCATGCCTCTTCGTCTTCTGGGTCAGACTCCAGGGGAGAGGGGGTGGCGAATGTAGTGGATCATAGCAACGGGGTGACCGGCGCGTGAAAGGTAGACCGGGGAAAGAGAACGATGAAGACAGCGTTGTGTTGGATTGTGTTCGAGTGAGTGGCCCTTGTATGTTACATGTTTTGTAGAGAATGGAGAGTAAGCTGATCGGTTTGTAATTTTTCAAGTCATTGACGTCTCGTTTCTTATGGATTAAGATGATGTTGGCATTTTTTCTAAATTCTGGTATCCTTCTCGTCAAGAGACACTTCGTATATAAGGCGGCCAGTCTTTCTCACACAGTTTTTCGCCATCTTTCGGCAGGTCCATTGTTACCTTATCCGCACCAGTGGCTTTGCCTCTTTCCATTCCTTCTAGGGCTTTCCTTACTTCCCCTGTCTTTACTGATAGGATGTCGAATTCCTGTGGACTATTTTTGTTTCTCACGATATCATCCTGGTTATTTCGGCTTCTGTAGATCTTTCTATAGAACTCCTCTGCCACCTCAATAATTCTATTCATATTGGTTATGACATTGCCTTCTTCGCTCCTTAATGCATACAGCCGATTTTTGCCTATGCACAAGTTTGCCTTCGCAGCTTTTAGGCTTATGCCGCTTTTTACACCCTGCTGAATTTCCTCCATGCAATACCTTCTGATGTTGGCTACCTTATGCCTATTGATTACCTTCGAATGCTCCACAAGCTCTATTTTGTTCATTGCATTTTAGGCTTTCATGGTTTGTCGTCTCTTAATAAGATCTTTCATCTTCTGAGATAGTTCGTCAGTGTTCTGTCTAGAGACTGTACTTCCAACTTCCATTGCACATTCTTTGGTGATACTAGTAAGATTATTGTTCATTGTGTCTATGCTAACGTCGGTTACCTCGTTAGTGCCTGAAACTCTGAATTCCTGTACTTGTGCTCTCATCGCTAGTTCATTAATTGGCTTCTTGTGTATTAGTGTTTGTCTTTGCTTTTTTAAATTTAGGTGAATACGAGCTCTTAACATTCTATGATCACTGCATCGGATCTTGCCAACTACTTCTACATCCTGTACAATGCCTGGGTGTGCACACAGAATAAAGTCTAATTCCTTTTTAGTTTCGCTAATAGGACTTTACCACATCTACTTACAGTTGGCCCGTTTTCTAAAGAAGGTATTCAAGATCCGTTATTTATTACGTTCTGCAAACTGTACTAATAACTTCCCTTTGGTATTTCTAGAGCCGATGTCATGTTCCCCCACTGCATGGTCTCCGGCCTATTTTTTTGCCAACTTTGGCGTTGAAGTCGCCCATCAGAATAGTAAACTGTGACCTCGCTCTGTTATTGACTGACTCTACATTTTCATAGAAGTGTTCAACCAAATGATTATCATGGCTCGATGTAGACGCGTAGGCCTGTATCACTTCCATCTGGTACCTTTTGTTAAACTTAATTATGATACTTTCCACCCTCACACTGATGCTACAGTATTCCTTTATGTTGCCAACGATACTAGTGTGTATAAGAAACCCCAACCCTATAGTTCTTTACTGTCTACTAATCTACGGTAGCATAAGACGTGTTTGTCCTCCTGCACTGCATAAGCCTCACATGTCCTCCTAACTTTGCTGAGCCCTATTACATCTCATTTGACACCCTCTAATTCCTCGAATAAAACAGCTAGACTAGCCTCACTAGATAGCTTTCTAGTGTTGAATGTGGCCAAGTTCAGATTCGAATAGTGGCCTGCCCGACTCTAGAGATTCTTAGCACCCTCCGTTGCGTCGCAGGTCTGACTGCTGCCTTGGACAGTTCCTTTGTAGCTGCTGGGAACTCAGGGTTAAGGGTTGATTGCTGTATTCATGGGCTGCACCAGGGTAGCCAATCCTGTTCTGGTGAGGAAGTGCATTACTGGCAGGTTGTCGCCTGTTAGGTTGCACGCCAGAACTCTTCCTTTTTTAAACAATTTCTTTGTCACACATTTTAAGTAAATATATGATCAGGAAAAGTAAACATGTCTAAGACAGTTTAATTTGCTGTACATTCTAAATTTTTTTAATTTAGTATTATTGTCAATCTCGTCAGGGATTTTTACAGGAGTGGGTAGAAGTGTCTACAAATATTGTATATACACAGAATGTAGGAAATCTGGACATATGATAATACACAATAACACAATCATTAGGAAAACATCATACAGAATTCTAACGAAAATGGACCTTCGCTAATAAAAAGTGCACATGTTTCACTCATATGTGCAGAAACTGAAAAAAAAAAAAAAAATGACAAGAGTAGAGTAAGGTAAGCATGCCAAGATACAATGCAATCCTGATAGCGTTTGCTATGTTGTAGTTGACAGAACAGCTAGGCCAGCCAGTTCGACAAATCTGTTGACAGTCGGCTGCGCAACCACCGTCTCGGGTAGAGCATTCCACTCTCGCAATGCCCGCAGAAAAAAAAGAAAAACTAAAAGTGTTGTTTGCGTATAAGTATTCTTGGAGTGTAAGGTAATGCTTTTGACGAGTTTCTCTAGAAGTGCTGATGAATATGTACGTGTTCGAATCTATTTTAAGGTTGTTGTGTATGATAAGGTACATAACTTTGAGTTGGGATAGCATTGCATGACTAGCTAGCGTGTGAAGGTCAATCTCTGTCAGCATCTGCGTAGGTAGGTTGGTGCGCCTACATCTGTTGCAGATAAAACGCGCGGCTTTGCGCTGGACAGCCTCGATAGTGGCTATGTGGTTTTGGGTCAACGGGAACCATGCCATGTTCGCATATTCTAAGAAAGGGCTTATAATCGTTGCATATGCCAAGAGCTTAGCTTCTCTTGTCGAGTATCGCAAGGCCCGCTTTGAAAACACCGATTTTCGCATCGCTTTTCTTGTCAAGTGTTCTATATGCGCCATCCATCCGAGATCTGATGATATAACGACGCCGAAGTACTTGCACTGGGTGACTGTGTTTAGGATGATGCTAGCATAACCATACGAAAAAGAAAGTGTGGATTTTTTTTTTGTTACGGTCATTGCAACTATTTTATCGAAGTTGTTTACCATTTGCCAATGCTCGCACCATTGTGCTAACAAGGCGAAATCATTGCTTAGAATAATTTGATCTTTCTGGCTTAGTATTTCTTTGTACAGAATGTACAGAGAAATACTAAGCAGAATCTGCAAATGCAGAATCTGCAATAACCTAATTTTAGATTGAATCCTACAAGTTATATCGTTTATGACCAAAAGAAACAGAATAGGAGCCAAAACTGAACCATGAGGTACTCCAGAAAGCACTGGCATAACTTCGGAAGTGCTGGCTCCTAACTGGACAAATTGACGACGGTCAGTTTAAGTAGCACTTAATCCAGCGGAAAAATTGGTCTATCCTCTAGAATATGTTTGAGCTTTATAAGAAGTTTGCCATGGCAGACACGGTCAAATGCCTTTGAAAAATCTAGTAAAATTATATCTATTTGTGATTGGTCATTTATTCATTTAGTGAAATCATGCAAGATTTCTACAAGTTGAGTAACGGTAGACAGACCAGCCTTGAAGCCATGTTGATAGGGGTGGAGAATATTGTTTTCCTTAACAAACTGAGTAATGGATTTTAGTAAATTATGCTCCAAAATTTTGCAACAAGTGCTTGTGAGAGAAATGAGCCTATCACCAGAGGTATCACCAGATATATAGACAGGCACAATTTTTGCAATTTTCTATTCGGCTGGTAGGCACTGTTTTGAAACTGATTTGTTGTAAAGAAGACACAAGTATTTGCTTACAGGTTCAGCGTAGCGTTTCAGGAAGCAGTTCGGAATTCCGTCTGGTCCGCTGGATTTCTTATCGTCTAAATGCAGTAAGAGCAAAAGCACGCCTTCTTCGGTTATGACTGGCGCATTCAGTATATCATTTCCTTCAATATTTTCTGACCTGTAGGCATGCGCAATGCCATTGTCGGGAGCATAAATGGAGTGGGAAAAAACGTTAAACGCTTCTGCTTGTTGCTTTTCTTCATTGGGTGACATTCGTTTTGAACTGCTTTCTTTACGCCTCATATAATGCCAGAATTTCTGGGGTGAATGCTGAATAAAGTTGCTAAGCGTTGTACTGTAGAATTGCTGTCTTGCTGACTTTATTTCTTCCTTTAGAAGCCTGTTTAGCAAATTTAGTTTTTGGTAGAAGTCTGGATCCAGGCATACCCTATTAGATTTTCAGTTTTTTTTATTCTTCTCTTTAAGTGCATTACATCGCGTGTGATCTATGGCTTACGTTTGTTAATGTTCTTTTGAATTTGTGGGACATATTGTTTCAAACAGTGCATAACATGTGCTTTCAATAGCAGCCAGATCTCCTCAATGCCAGCCGAACCGTTTTAAGAACAGTTCGTGGAAATCGTAATACTCATGGGCCAGGTAGGTCATAGCGGCAGCATCATCTGCTCTGTTAAAAACATACATGCACTTCCTAGTTTTACGTTGAGCAATTTTTTCTGGAATAGTTAGGGTGCATAAAACCATATTATGGTCAGACATTTCCACAGCTACGGGATCATTATATGTTATGACTATTATTAGACGTGTTTTCAGTAATTTTCCGTACTACGCTGAAGAATTCCCATTTAGAGACATGAAAATTCTCCTACTTCGGGATTTTCTCCTGCAAACGACGAAATTCCCAGCATATTTTCCTGCACAACAGTAGTAATTTCTGCCCCCATAAACGCACACACGTGCTATAATTACACATGGATCACGTACTGGAAACTTTTGAAATCAGGACTAGCGCCTCCACTGCCGCACAACAAAAACATGACTTTGTTAATTCATATACTTGTAGTACATTGTGAAGTTCAAGCCTAATACCAATAGTAAACTAGAAATCACTCTGCATAAACATCAGAAACAAATGTCAAAGTTTATTGCTTGCATGGTGCATGTGCCAGAACCGATTACAGCTGATGAAGGCGCACTGACTGCTAATTATCTGTTGTCATAGGAGAATTTCACTCTTCCTGATATTCCCTGCAATATCACAAAGGTTCTCTTGTTTCCTTTGGCTCAAAATGACAGGCGATCATTCCCTGAAAAAGGGAAAATTCCCTGTACGGAACATCACTGCGTGTTTTCCTTGCGGGGGACCTATAGTGTGTTGGTGTATGTCGGCACGCATCTTTGAGCTTATCTTGATACTCGAGGTTTTGTGTGTTGCAATATGTTGCTGTGTATTACATAATGCTCCCAAAGCTTGAATTGATGTGACAGTGTTCATGTAGCCCGCTACGTGAATTTCGAGCTGGCACTTTATTTCACCAGCGACGTAGGTTGACTAATGCGGCCCGCACTATTGCATTTTGAGGCATTTGTTAAACTTGAACTACATTCGAATAAATTCATGTCTGTTCACGGCCGAATCACTGTATTTTAAGTGTGCACTCTAAAAAAAGAAGTAGCAGGATGCTTGTAACCACATGCATAGATTTAGTAACAAGAGCTGTTGCGTACCTGGGCACTTACTATCTTTTGCGACCTTTTTAGTACGCAAGTTTTTAGGCACTTAAAGGTTGCAAAGGCTCTTTTGCGCACTGTTCCTACATTTATTTTTTGCCATGCACCTCTATAACGAGATGCATTAGGCTAAGCAGATCTAACATATTGTCACGGGGTGAGGGTAGGCACAGGGTAGAAATATATTTACCGATTGTAGACAGAGTACACATTGTCCTTGAACCAAGATGGTGGAGTGGCAACAACCCCCCACGAGCTTTTATTCAATCATCATCTTCATTGCTTTTATGGTGCCTTTGTTGATGTTAATGATGACTTGTATCATACAGCCGCCGCCAATGAAAGCGCCGTCTCGGCGCTTAAGAAAACGTGCAATCCTGCACAGAGAAGTACGGCTTAAGGCGGGAGACATGTACAATATCAGTGGACGGCAGAGACGATGAGGATGGAGTGTCCAAGGGGGTGATCTCATAGGTGACCTCGGTCAGTTGGCGCAAGACTTTGTAAAGCCCGTTGTAGCGAGCGAGGAACTTCGAGGACAGGCCAACGTGATGGGAGGGAGTCCAGAGCAAGACCAACGATCCTGGTGAGTAAGAGACAGCTTTGTGACGGCTGTCGTAGCGATCCTTTTGAGAGAGCTGCGAGGCAGAAAGGCGATCCTGGGCAATCGGGCGGGCCGCTTGAGCCCGAGTAGTTGCATCGCGAGCGTACTCGGTAGGAGTGTCAGTATGTGACGGCAGAAGAGTGTCAAAAGGCAAAGTGGGGAGACAGCTGTACAAGAGATAGAAGGGAGAAAAGCCAGCGATGTCACGTCGTGATGAGTTGTAGGCAAACGTCATGTAAGGCAAAGTGGCATCCCAATAACGATGATCTGCGGAGACATACATCGATAGCATTGTCGTCAGTGTGCGGTTAAGGCGCTCGGTGAGTTCATTTGTTTGTGGGTGGTAGGCAGTGGTGAGTTTGTGACGTGTGGAACACGAGCGAAGAATGTCGTCCACGACTGTGGAGAGAAAGGAACGACCACGGTCGGTCAGCAGTTGACGCGGTGCTCCATGGTGGAGAATAACGTCATGAAGGAGAAAGTCCGCGACATCAGTAGCACAGCCTGTTGGTAGCGCTCGCGTGATGGCAAAGCGTGTCGCGTAGTCTGTAGCCACCACTACCCACTTATTCCCACTCAGAGACATTGAAAATGGTCCAATGCGATCGAGGACGATGCGGTAGAACGGGTCTGTTGGAATGTCGATAGGCTGAAGTGGGCCTGGTGGTGCCAATGAAGGATGCTTGCGGTGCTGGCAAGACTCGCAAGATGCAACGTATCGGCGCGCAGAGCGGTAAAGGCCGGGCCAGAAGAATCGACGCCGTACGCGGTGATACGTGCAGGCTGCTCCGAGATGCCCAGCAGTTGGGGCTTCATGAAGTTGTTTGAGTACAGTGGAACGGAGCATTGCAGGAACTACCAGAAGAAGTTCTGGGCTTTTGGTGCTTGTGTTGCGCCGGTAGAGAATTCCGTAGTGAAGCGTGAACAGGCAAAAGGAAGGATCCGAGGTGTCAGAAGCTAGACGGCGTATGATAGACCCCAAATTGGCATCACTGAGTTGTTCGCTACGTATGTCGGTGAAATCAGAAATGGCGAAGACACAAGCATCAGAATCGTATGCTGACAGGTCAGGGGGATCGACAGGATGGGGAGATAGACAGTTGGCATTGTGGTGCGTTCGGCCAGACCTGTAACTCACGTCAAAGCTATATTCCTGTAGCTTTAAAGCCCATTGACCCAGGGGTCCAGAAGGATCTTCGAGGGAGGACAACCAGCACAGTGCGTGGTGATCCGTGATGACCGAAAAGTGGCTGCCGAACAAGTATGGTCGGAATTTTCCAACTGCTCATGCAAGAGCGAGGCACTCACGCTCAGTGACGAAAAACTTGCACTCGTATGGGGAGAGGAGGCAACTTACGTAGGCGATTACACGATTTGGACCCTGTTGCCGCTGGGCGAGGACAGCACCAATACCGTGCCCGCTGGCGTCAGTGTGAACTTCAGTGGGCGCTGAAAGATCGAAATGACCTAAGATGGGCGGGGAAGTGAGCAACACAATCAGTCAGTGAAACGAGTTGGCTTGCTGGGGAGCCCAAAAAACGGCGTGTCCTTCTTCAGTAGCTGTGTCAAAGGATGGGCAATGTCAGCGAAGTTGTGGACGAAACGCCGGAAATAGGAACAGAGGCCGACAAAGCTCCGTACATCTTTCGTGGAACCTGGTGTGGGGAAATATTTGACGACGCGAATTTTGTCGAGATCGGGTTGCACGCCTTTAGCACTGACAAGATGGCCTAGCACAGTGATTGTTCGGCTGCCGAAATGGCATTTGGAGGAGTTCAGCTGTAGGCCTGCTCTTCTGAAAACTTCCAGAGCAGCTGACAGACGGCTAAGGTGACTTTCGAATGACCGCGAGAATACAATGATGTCATCGAGATAACAGAGGCACGTTGACCATTTGTAACCCTGTAGCAGGGAGTTCATCATTCTCTCAAATGTAGCGGGAGCATTGCATAAGCCAAAAGGCATTACCTTAAACTGGAAAAGTCTATCCGGTGTAACAAATGCAGTCTTTTCACGGTCTAATTCATCAATGGAAATCTGCCAGTATCCTGAACGTAGGTCGATAGAGGAGAAGTAGGCAGACCCGTGCAGGCAGTCGAGGGCATCGTCAACCCGTGGCAGTGGGTAGACGTCCTTGCGCGTGATCTTGTTTATGTGACGGTAGTCGACGCAGAAGTGCCAGCTGCCATCCTTCTTTTTTACTGGAACGACTGGTGAGGCCCATGGATTGCAAGATGGTTCAATGATGTCTTTTGTGAGCATTTTATCAACTTCACGTTGGATGACTTCTTGCTCTGCATGTGACACGTGATAAGGACGTCGTCGGATTGGGCTGGCGTCTCCAGTGTTGATCCTGTAATAACTGACCTCTTTTCTAAAGGGCTGTCGCCAAAGTCGAAGATGTCCCTGAAGGATGCCCAGATATGCCGGAGATCGGCTGCCTGTGCTGGAACGAGGTCTGGCGCGATCATCTTGTCAAAGTCGGCATCAATGGAGCTCTGTGAAAAGAATGCAGTAGGGGGCAAAGGGGCGTCTGCAATGAATGCAGAAACAGAATGTTTATGATGGAAGAGACGTTGGCCAGAGTCATGTCATCTGGAACAACTTGAGCGCACCAGCTGAAGTTCAGTATCGGTAGCGACGCCACATTATTCGTAATCGTCAACAGAGTATGAGGAAGGGCAACATTTCTGTCTAACAACAGGTCCAAAATCGGTGCCAGCACATAACCGCCGTCGGGTACTGGAGGAAAAGACCTCATGGTTACATAGGTAACAGCTTGGGGCGCTAGGCGAAGGTATTCGACAGAACACAAACGTGGTTGAGGTGTAGTTGGAGTCTCATAGCAATAAGGTAGGTCAAGCTGAAGGAAGCCTATTCCACAGTCAATTAAGGCAGAGTGTGCGGCAAGAAAGTCCATGCGCAGGATGAATTCATGAGAGCACTTCTCGAGCACGGCAAAAAACACAGTTGTGGAGCGGTCAGTAACACTAACACGTGCAGAGCACATCCAAAGCACAGGAAAAGTTCCACAGTCGGCGATTTGGATGAGCGGCACTGTGGGCGGTGTTAAAACCTTTTTAAGACGGTGGGGAAGCTCCGAGTTCATCACCGAAATGTGGGACCCTGTGTCTACAAGGGCAACAACAAATGCATCGTCTATTTTAACGTCTATGAGGTTGCATTGTGTCGGCATAGTCACAGGATTTGGCTGGCGAATCGTCGATGCAGCATCACTTCTGCGAGCTGCATCGTCTAGTTTTCCTGAGCCAGATGTGCAGTCGGTGAAGGACGGCGAAATTGCGGTGAGCGCGACGCTGGGCGATGAAACAGCGCTGAGCGGAACTGGTTGCCGGGAGGGGATGGTAACCGACAATACACCGTCGACGAACCGTTACCACCGGCTGGACGAGGCGACTCGTGGCGAGTTCCGAAGTGGCCATTATCTACGTCTGCACGAGGGTTGCAGCAATGGGAAGGCTGACGCCAATAGCACGTGCTATTGCAATAGCGGGCCACGTGACCAACACGATGGCAGTTAAAGCAAATGGGTCGGTCATCAGCAGTCCTCCACTCAGCGGGATTGCAAGAGCGCACTGGGAACCTCTGGCCTTGGGCGTAGGAAACTGGCGGACCACGGTCAGGAGGGGCCGGCGGTGCACACAGATTCCAGGCCAACGTTCGAAAGCTCTTGGCGAACGATGGCATGCACTTAAGGCACCATTTGGGAGCTGGACTCACAGGCACGAGAGAAAGTTGAAGCGGGAGACATAGCTTCAAGTTCTTGATGGATGATCTTCCTGACGTGCTCTGCAGTCAGCGGTGCCTGTGGTACAGGCATGTCTTCGCACGGCCATGTTGCTGCGGTGTTGGGAAGTCGAGCGAACTGATGGGAAATGCGTCGGCTTTTGGCGGCCTCAAAACGCTGGTACTCTCGGATAATGGCATCTATATAGTGTCACACTCTTTGCAAATTAGCAAATTGAACATGTCATCGGCAATGCCTTTTAATATGTGCGTTACCTTCCGGACTCCTCCATGCCGTCGTTTGCTTTGCGGCAAAGGGCGAGCACGTCCTGTATGTAAGACAGGTAAGACTCTGATGACGTTTGAGCGCGAGATGCCAGCTTCTTCTTGGCCGCTCTCTTCCTGCCAGTCGATTTGCCGCACAGTTCACGCATCTTTTCTTTGCACGCACACCAGCTGCCAATTTCCGCTTCGTGGTTCTCAAACCACACTTTCACTGTCCCCTTTAGGTAAAATATGATGTTCGCCAGCATGAGCGTTTCGTCCCAGCGATAATTTCTGCATGTTCGCTCGTACAGCGGCAACCATTCTTCAATGTTGACGTTGCCGGTCCCGCAGAACGTGCCAGGGTCTTTCAGCTGGGGCAGAACAACTGTCGTCGTTGCGGTGGCCGCTGCGGGAGCTGGAGCAGGACCCTCTTGTGCAATCGTGGAAGAAACCAAGCGTCGGCCGCTGCGTAGCTCCGTCTTGTTATCCGGTACCTCCATCAAAATGTCACGGGGTGAGGGTAGGCAGAGGGTAGAAATATATTTACCGATTGTAGACGGAGTACATAGTGTCCTTGAACCAAGATGGCGGAGTGGCAACAACCCCCCGCGAGCTTTTGTTCAAGCGTCATCTTCATCGCCTTTATGGTGCCTTTGTTGATGTTAATGATGACTTGTATCAATATTCGTTGTATTAACATTTGCTTAAAAGTCATGGGCTACGTCACATCCAGCACCTAATATATTTGTAAACTGTTGCAAAGCAAATAGAATCAAAATCTTTGAAGTGGTTCACAAGATATTTGCTGCACGCACTGGGCATAATGCCAAAAAACCAGTACTGAGAAAACTGTGTTTGAAGTTCCACCTCCTTTTTTGTCCCTAAAACACCTAGATATTGTGATCTTTGGTTTGTCTTGTGATATTTGACTCCTCAAACTTGTGCCCCCCCCCCCCCCCCCCCCCCCCGAGTGCGTTTGTTGGCTTTTTTATAACCTCTTTTTTTGAAATGTTGTAGCTTGGGTGAGTTGGTCAACCATGAATTTAGGTTGTATTGGTGCAGTACATATAAGAAAGAAAGACAACACAGACAAAAGATTTACAAAGAGCAAGTATGGATTTAAAACCCTGTCCTCTGTATGAAGGAGTCGTGTGAAAGGCATGACAAAAAAAGATTGCAATTGAATGAGGCCATACACTGAAATGATTATGTCTTTCTTATGTTCAAGCTGTCATTACCGTAATTAAGTACTTTTTGACTACAAATGATAGCTGAACATTTTTTAAATAGACAAGTTTATTGTATCAGAAAATGGCTCAGATCATGACAGCCTATGCCTTTGTTACAATACAAATAACGAACAGTTATAGGCAGAAAACTGGTGGAACAGGAATTTTTTCGCAGTTTATTTAATGAAGTGAGTCGGGCAGATAAAAATTGGGGCCTCTGCTTCATACATTTTCTGTTGCCGCTTCAGCCGTGAAACGCACGATAATACAACTGGTTGCAGAAACGCTTATCTACGAGGCTTTCATTATTTCAGAACATTCATAGATGCTCGCGGCGATACCAAGCACGTCTATAAATCTCATCACTAGAGCTTATTGACAGCACTTCATATGACTGTGAAGTGCAGGGCAGTGGGGACAGTGCAGCCGGTGCGTGACGTTCGGTGGCGATGTGCTATATGTGTAGCTACAATGACAAAAATCGGCCCCACAGCGGTGGTGTAGTGGCTAAGGTACTCGACTGCTGACCCACAGGTCGCGGGTTCGGATCCCGGCTGCGGCGGCTGCATTTCCGATGGAGACGGAAATGTTGTAGGCCCGTGTGCTCTTTGGGTGCACGTTAAAGAACCACAGGTGGTCGAAATTTCCGGAGCCCTTCACTACGGCGTCTCTCATAATCATATAGTGGTTTTGGGACGTTAAACCCCACATATCTACGATGACAGAACTTGGCGCGCACTGCGCTTGTGATTGCATTTTGGAGGGCCAACACGCGAAACTGCTAGTTACTGTTCCGAGCAATCCTTGGTGTCGTATCCGAGTGTTGCTACGTGCTGTCAAACAAGAAGCCTACGTAAAATCGAAGCATTTATTCCAGCGGAATGCTGGCCATGAAATGATGCACACTCGTCTGTGCGTGTAGTCTGGGAGACTCCAGGATTTCGACCATTTCTTTTATTTGTACGATTGCTATGAAAAACTCTCGGAAATCAAAATTTGTGTGCGAGGTCTGGCCACATCGACGAAATGCAGGTCAGTTCCGCTTGAGGAATTTGGCGAGCCCACCGCATTTCATTATAAACGAATTTGAGAGGCGTTCATCAAAACATTACAGTAGTGTCTCAGTGATGCGATACCGGGGCAGATACGAATTCGTTAAATTCCCAGCCAAATTCATGTGTCCGTTGGGCCAAAATTCGAATGTTCTGAACACTTTTTCTGATCCCGGCGTGTGATATGAACTTCAGTACCGAAACAGTCGAACGAAGACCGATCAAGAGCAGCATGCTCGAAGCTTCGGAAGTACGTGTGCAACCAGCGCACACACTGTCTTCTACAGTGCACGTGGTTGTTGTTGCCACAACCGCTATGGACAAAACCGCGGTCGTTTCACACGGTCATGTATCGCAACGACGTTCCTGACAGAACTCTGAAAGTGTGCGCGTGGCCAGCGCTTGACCACTCAAAGCAACACTGCTTTCAGCGAACTCTGTGAACAAAACGGCGGCAGTTTGCGTCGATGTTTGCGTTTGAGATCCCCCTCCTATTTTTCACTATGTTTTTTTTTGTTGTTTTTGTTCTTTTGGTACCAAAAACAAGGGAAAATAATTTAGCGTGTCGATTTGACTTATGGCGGCAAAACTATGTTATGCTTGTCACTAAAGCCAAATTCATCACAGCTACAAAATCAACAAAACAAGTAGGCGGATGTTTGGTCCGGCTATGCTCCAGAAGTTCTCCATACCGAGGCTCGGGTGTGTGCCGAGGCTCGGGTGTGTGCCTCTGGTGAGCCTTTTTGCAAATCAAGATAATTGAGCCCGTCATTTTGTGCAAGACACGATTACTTGAATGACGTGTTCAACTAACCGGCAGTGAATTTGACCGGGCACTGGAATGAGCTTTCTTTCATGGTGATGTTTTGAAAAATTTGTATTACCATATAAGATATTGTGCTAGCTGAACATTTCTGAACGCACTTAAGTTGTGCAGTGTACTCGAGGTGCACAGGTCAATAGACAAAAGCATTACTGAGCCATACATTAGAAACTTCTACTTTGTTTTTGAAAGTGTCTACGCAAGTGATGTGTGAACTTTATTGTGCCTGTGGAAAGCGCACATATATGGACTTCTATGTTGACCAACCAACAAATGGCTAAATGGGGGCCTGCGTGATGTGTGCGTAAGATTGGCAGCGCTCCTGTGTGTGTGGTGAGAGAAGAAAAGGAAGAAGACGCTGGCGCACATGCAAGAGGATTCCATCGCTGTGAGCTTGGAAAGCGGAGAGAAAAAAAAAAAAGGGACAGGTGGTGCTGGGCATTCGACGGAGCCAGGTTACCGAACTGGGCCCGAGGGTCGACGCCTGGGACACGGTCCACGCTTGGTGTGACAAGCTCAACAAAGCTGCTGACGTCCCCTGTCTGCCACACCTCTCCTCACCAAGACTCCCAAGTTCCTTGGTAGCCTCAGCAATGCGCCAGCGGCCTCTCCAAGCCAGTCGGCAGCTATCGTATTGGCCCCACGTCATCGCATCACCCAAAGTGTAAGACTCATCAACGGGTGAGCCTGTGTTGGCTTAGGGACACTCTCTGTTAAAACGCGACGCTCGCGAAGAACTCTCGTTAGCTCCTTTGTTTGTATTTGCTTAGTTTGCTGTCTAGGTGTATGTGCTCGTTACTTTTCATGTTTTTTCATAAAGTGTAGTTCTAAACCTTCAAACAGCCTCGCTATTTTCTCACGGACGTTGTCGTCAGTGGCACAACAAAATCTGTATGATCTAAACATTCTGACAACCTCATCACACACTGGCAACTTCTCTCGTAGCTGTGCCATGTAGTTGCTCGAGCTCGAAGAATATAGCTGTGCCAAGTAGTCGCTAGAGCTCGAAGAGTCTAGAATAGTAGTCGACAATCACGATATACTCTTGCTCTTACAACGAGGAAAAATCAATGTCACTGGTATCCTACGGATATGCAGGCAGTGGTGCCTGCAGAAGTAGTTCAGTAGCAGTGTTATGAGTGAAGTGCGCTAGTGAAGTGATTTTCGAATTTGGCACAGTAAGATGGACTACTGACAATGTGTTACCTACGCCAGTGCGGCAAACACTGGCGATTGAAAAAGAGGAAAACACAAGAAAATCGCAGAAAGATCCAGAGCGACTGCATGGAAGAAAGAGGAAGAAGAAAAATCGTGCTGGTGCTTGGAGGAACGCGGCTAGGGTGCGGCGTGCGAGCTCATCGGGTGCAGGTACCGAGGCGTCAAGGCATCCACCTAGCTGGCGACAACAATCACGGGATCCTGGTAACCATTCAACCACTATCAAGGCTATTGGCTAGGTCCTGGCACGGCCTGGTTCTGGTGTTCGAGCTGAAGACAGCGCCGCAGATGACATCGTCTACTGGGAGCGGGGGCGAGCTGTCTGGCTACGGGCCCAAGCTTATGCACTCCCGCCACAGCAGCTTCAACGCTGGACTGTTAAAGGGCGTGAACCACTGATGAGCCGTATCTATCTCCTTACGCGTCTGGACACCAACCCAAGAACTTGAGAGACTGTTTAGACTCGTAGAGGTTTCTCTCGTTAACGAGAACTGCCGGTGCTTGTTAGTTTACCTTTTGTTGATGTTAGCGTTACCTTTTTGTTTTCGTTTTTGTGAAAATATATATATATAAATTTTTTTCAGGCAAATAAAACGCTCACCTTCTTTTCTCTCCAGAGAATGGTGTTTCACAGCTAGCCCGACTGGCTTTATTTACCGAACCTGTCACAATTGGCGTCCGCGACAGGACAGGACGTGAGCGTTTGATAATAAAGTGTAGATTTGCATAACTGTAATGAAAGGAATGTTCCCTAGAATGGGAACAGTTAGGGATAAGAGTTGATGGAGAGTACCTTAGTAACCTGCGCTTCACCGAGGACATTGCATTGCTGAGTAACTCGGGGGACGAATTGCAACTCATGATTACGGAGTTAGACAAGGAGAGCAGAAAGGTGGGTCTTAAAATGAATCTGCAGAAAACGAAAGTAATGCACAACAACCTCGGAAAAGAGCAGCGCTTCAAGATAGGTAATAGTGCGCTTCAAGTTGTAAAAGACTATGTCTACTTAGGGCAGGTAATAACCGCGGAGCCGAACCTCGAGATTGAAGTAACTAAAAGAATAAGAATGGGGTGGAGCACATTTGGCAAGCACTCTCAAATTATGACAGGTAGATTGCCACTATCCCTCAAGAGGAAGGTATATAACAGCTGTATCTTGCCGGTACTTAGCTACGGTGCAGAAACCTGGAGACTTACAAAGAGGGTTCAGCTTAAATTGAGGACGACGCAGCGAGCAATAGAAAAAAAAATAGTAGGTGTAACCTTAAGAGACAAGAAGAAAGCAGAGTGAATTAGGGACAAACGGGGGTTAAGGATATCATAGCTGAAATCAAGAAGAAGAAATGGACATGGGCCGGGCATGTAGCGCGTAGACAGGATAACCGCTGGTCGTTAAGGTTAACTAACTGGATTCCCAGAGAAGGCAAGCAGGTTAACGGGAGACAGAAGGTTAGGTGGGCAGATGAGATTAAGAAGTTTGCGGGTATAAATTGGCAGCAGCAAGCTCAGGACTGGCGGAACATGGGAGAGGCCTTTGTCCTGCAGTGGACGTAGTCAGGCTGATGATGATGATGAACGAAAGGAAGCGAATGGGCTCATGAGAGTTGATGGCACTGGCAGAACGCATTGGGTTGGAAGGAGCGGAATTGCAGGCATGGTTTGATGCACGAGAAGCGTGTGAGGGCGATGAACGAGGCGCTGAGAGAGATGCATAGAAAGAACAGTTGGAGCTGGAAGGCCGCAATTTACAGCTACGTCTTCAAGTAGCACGAACGGAGAGCCAAAACCGAGAAGCAAGCTAGCGACACTAGGAAATGAAAGAAAGGACGCTGCAACTATGCCTGAGAGTAGCTCAGGCTGGTGTCGGTGAGCCTACGGTGGCTGACACGGGCAACCAAAGGAACGCTTCTGCGGTAGATTTGTGCGGCGGTGCCGACATTGCCGGCAGCGGCGCGTCGGTGTTTTCACGTCCGGCGGCGGCGCGTGACCGGTGCGGGGCTCATCCGATCAGCAGCGGCGCGGCGTAAAAGAGGGGGGAGGTTGTTTTTTAGAGTGACGAGATGAGAGCAAAGAGTCGTCCGAATTGAGGAGAATCTAAAGAAATTTACCGATACCAAAGAAATCAAAGCTCTGTATTGCTAGATTCCGCTTCGGTTCTGCGCAGCACGCCAGTGCTGTTCCGTGGCTCCGGAGTATGACGGTGGAAGCTGCCTTCATTTTCCTTTGCTGCCACTTGCCCTTTGTGGGAGGTATTTGATAAGGGCTGGGAAAAACCGCCATGGCCAAGATGTAAGCATCAGATATTATGAAACGCCTCGCAAGCATTCCACTAGGGAAGGGAGCATGCGCTGGCGCATCGGGAAGGAGTGGATGGGACCCACTAATGTCTGTGCTATGTTTCTTATGAAGTCAATGTCGTCCTAGTGACGTTACAAGCAGTTGTGAATACCTTTTGCCTTGACTAGCACGCACGTAGTACTGAAAAGTAAGCTGCAAGGAAAGAGGTTCGGCATGCAGCAACATGTGACCGATCACTAAAATGACGGGAAGTCGCTGTAACTGAACAAATTTCGTCCGAAGGACCAGTTGACGTCGGATATAGCTGCCCGTTGACGAATGAACAATAGCGCAAGATTTTGTGTGAAGTGCTGCACTCAAATGAGTGCAACGTTCGCAAGTCCCCTCTAGTGTATTTATTTGACTTTGAGAAAGAACGTGGCTCAAGTCCGGGGACATCCAATTGCTTTATGCCAGATTGACCCCAAAGGAATGGTTACCATAGGGACAAGGCAAATAAAAAACAGCATGGAGAAAAAAAATATTATAAAAAGTTTTTATGCGATTAATATATATATATATATATATATATATATATATATATATATATATATATATATATATTATAAGGGAGTTTATTGACTAAAACCAACTGCCTGGTTCAAGGGACATCAGTCACTGTCACGAGCTCAGCTCTTCGTCGTAGTCGTCGTCTAGGTGCTCCGACTAGATACTGTCTCTCTCTGGCTCTTCCCCACTACATTTGCCCCGGTGGTGAAGAGGAGCCATCCTGGTGACTCACGGTGCAGCAAGCACAAGGGGATCATAGTAAGGTTTTGAGCGGCTGATATGGAGTGTCTCACGACCATGGCATCATCTGTCGTTGGCAAGTGTAACTGGTTCGGCGACGTAGTTGACCATGATGTGCATTGAACGATGCGGTACAGACTATTGTACTTGGGTGCAAACTTTCGGGAGAGGCCAGGGGACTGGAATGAAACCGAAAGCCATACAAATGAGCCTACAAGGATGAGCAGGCTTGTTTTGGTCAAGTCGTTCTTTTTGGAGACCTTGTGTGACGGACGTAAATGAACGCGCTAATTGGGGGCACTCTTCAGCACACTGAACAAGTTCGGGGGCTGGGTGGTATTCTGAAGCATGTAAGTAAGTATCGTGTCAAGCGTAGAAGAGGGCTCACGTCCGTACAGTAGAAAAAAAAAAGGTGAAAACCCAGTATTCGCTTGGGTGGCCGTATTATATGCATACGTCACGAAAGGGAGCACCAAGTCCCAATTGGAATAGTTGGAGGATATGTACATAAAGAGCATATCACCGAGCGTGTGGTTAAAGCACTCCGTCAAACTGTTCGTCTGTGGGTGATAGCTTGTAGGGGTGCGATCATCCCTACAATTGCACCCCTACACTCACTGAGAAGCTCCTGGACGACTTGCGGTAGAAACGCACGTCCACAGTCGCTAAGCGACTCACGTGGTGCGCCATGGCGAAGGACAGAGCTACGCAAGATGAACAAGGCGGCATCACGAGCAGCAACGGCTGGCAAAGCGGCAGTTTCAGCGTGACGGATTAGATGGTCAACGGCCACAATAACCCAGCGATTTCCTGCAGGAGTACAAGGTAGTGGGTCGTAGAGGTCAATGCCTATTCTATCAAACGGCCGAACTGGACACGGCAATGGTTGTAATTCGCCAGAGGCATGACAAGTTGTTTTTCGTCGCTGACACATACTGCAGGAGCGTATGTACTTGCGAATGTACGAGTACATTCCACATCAGAAAAATCGCTGGCGAAGCCGGTTGTAAGTTTTCAAAGCGCCAGCGTGCGCGTTATGAGGGTCTGCGTGGAAGTACGTGCACAAGTTGGAGCGCAAATGGCGAGGTATAACAAGAAGCCGTTTCCTACCATCCGGCTGATAGTTGCGACGGTACATGGCATCCCGTATCGCATAATGGAGAATTTGCCAACGTTGTATACGAGGTAGATGCTGGTGTGGTGTCACCAAAGAAGAGGAGAGAACGTTGATGAGCGAGGCTATCCAAGGGTCCTTGCGTTGTTCCGAAGGCATGTCAGCAGTATCGATGCTGTGGATGGTAGCTTCGGCAAAGGAAACAGCTGCAACGGCTGAAGGAAAGGGCGAACGAGAAAGAGTATCTGCGTCAGTATGCTTGCGGCCTGAGTGGTAAATGACGTGAAAATCAAATTCCTGTAAACGTAGCGCGCAACGTCCAAGCCGGCCCGAAGGATCCTTTAATGAAGCAAGCCAACAGAGTGAATGATGATCTGTAACTACATCAAATGGGCATCCGTATAATTAAGCACGAAATTTTTGTAATGCCCAAACAATGGCCAAACATTCCTTTTCGGAAACCGAGTATGTGTGCTCTGTCTTGGTTAGGGTGCGACTGGCATATGCTACTACATACTTTGAAAAGCCAGGCTTGCGTTGAGCAAAGACAGCGCCAAGTCCTATTCCACTGGCATCCGTGTGCACCTCGATTGGATCAGTAGGGTTGAAGTGGCGTAAAATAGGTGGTGAAATAAGAAGATGGCTTGATGTTGCAAAAGCATCATTGCATGCTGGCGACCAATCAGAGAGGTGTCCATCGCCAGTGATCAGCTGTGTCAGTGGTGCGATTATCGAAGTTCTTCACAAAGCGGCGAAAGTATGAGCACAGTCTGACGAAGCTGCGAAGCGCTTTCACGGTCGTAGGCTTCGGGAACTCAGCGACAGCACGAAGCTTCTCTGGGTCTGGGAGGATGCCGTGTTTTGAGACAACGTGGCCAAGTATTGTGAGCTTTCGAGCTTCAAAATGGCACTTCTTCATGTTTAGCTGAAGGCCTGCGCTCGTGGGGCAGCTCAAGACTTCGCTGAGACGATGGAGGTGGCTGTCGAAATCAGGGGAGAAAACAACGACATCGTCTAAGTAACATAGGCATGTCTTCCATTTTAGCCCACGCAAGACGCTAACCATCATCCTTTCGAATGTGGCTGGCGCATTACGAAGGCCGAAGGGCATTACAATAAATTCGTATAACCCATCGGGGGTCACAAAAGCAGTTTTTGGATGATCTGATGGTGCCATGGGGACCTGCCAATAACCGAACCGTAGGCCTAGTGATGAGAAGAATTCAGTGCTTTGCAAGCAGTCCAGGACATCATCGATGCATGGTAAAGGGTATACGTCTTTAAGCGTGACTTTGTTTAAGCGGCGGTAATCGACGCAAAAGCGAATTGAGCGGTCTTTTTTCCGCACGAGTACCACAGGTGAAGACCTGGGACTGCTGGTCAGCCGAATGACACCACGTTGAAGCATGTCGGCCACTTGCTCGGTGATCACACGACGCTCAGCAGAAGATACATGGTAGGGACGCTGTCGCAGGGGCGCCTGGGAGCTAGTGTTAATGTGATGGACAACGAGGTGCGTTTGGCCTAAAGACGCCTGCTGGCAATCGAACGAGCCGTGAAACTGGCGAAGAAGTTCTAAAAGCTTCTCGCAGTGTGGTTCTTCACGTTCGCCATCAATTGAGGGCCAAATAAATTAATGTTTTCGTGAACAGGTTAACGGGCAGATGGCGTCAGTGCATTAAGCTGCAAAGCACTTTTCCCGTCAATGCCGAAGATGGAGGGAGGAAACGTCTAAGTCTTGGAATGTTACAATACATTCTCCGCGACGCAAGGTTGTGGGAGACGGCAATGGATTTGTGACAAACAAGCTGGTAGCGCCCGCCGAAATATCTAGAGCTGCAAACGGCAACGCGAGGCTCTTGCGACTTTGGAATGTTTGGGAAGGTGTAAACAACACTGCAGGCTTAGATACATCGGCACAAGACACGGGAACAAAGGCTGCGCTAGTCAATGGTATCTCGATGTCGTCAGCGACAAACAGCTTGTTCAACAAAAAATTCCGGAGACGAGGCACACAACGCAGAGCAGGCCACTTCAGCACGAGCACAGTCGATAACCGCATGATTACGAGACAGAAAATTCCAGCCGAGGATCACATCATGAGAACGCGCCTGTAGCACAAGAAATGCAGCGGTACACAAAAGATCTTGGATGAGAACCCGGGCGGTGCGGGCAGCTGATGGTCGAATATGGTGAGCACTGGCAGTACGGAGGGACAATCCCTTTGGCGTCGTGGTAACCTTCGGAAGCAGGCGGCAAAGTTTTAAATCAATTACTGAAACAGCAGCACCAGTGTCCACAAGCGCAAGGGTACAGTAACCATCCACAAAAACGTCGATGAGGTTCATCGGAGAAATGGGAAGACTTGATTCTTTCGACGACGATGCAGTTCGTGTCTTTGGAACTGCGGCATCTAGTTTTTCGCATCTGAAGGGCAGGGTCGATGGCGCATAGGTGACCGGGAGCGACGTCAGGGAGATGGAGATCGGTGACTGACTGAGGAAGGGTGGTCGGATGAAGAGGGTCCTTGTTGACGTGCCGTGTTGTTAAAGCTCCGAGAGTCGTGCGGCGATCTTTGCATGGTGTCACTGTGAACAAGAGGGCAGTGGCGGCACAAGCGAGCCACAAGTCCTGCGTAACCGCAAGAATAGCAAATCGGGCGGTTTTCTGCGGTGCTGCATGGATTCGGAAACGCCGCAATTGGCCGGCTGAACGGAACTGTAATGACTGAACAGGGACAGGTGAGGTAGCATAAGTGGGCTGTCGAGGTACTCTGGCTGCAACGACTTGCGCATATGTCAAGGGTGTGGCCTCCAGAAATGGTCAACAAGCGAAAGGCAAAGCGTCGGCTACCTCCTCTTGTAGGTAGCTGACCTACAAGAGCAGGCCGGGGCCAGATGATCTGGGGCTAGAGGATGCGTTTGTGCTGGTTCGGGCGTGCTCAATAAAATGGAGAGCTGCCGAGCGACCTCTTCACGAACGAACTGCTTTATGCGAGCCAACATGTCGTTCTGGTCTCCGAGAGTCAAGGCCGCGATAGAGTCACGTTGTTCTAGAGAGCGCGTGTTTGGGCCCATTGCTTGCGAAATTCGCCAAAACTCTGGCACAAGCTGACGAGATCAGATATGGTTTGTGGGTCCTTGGCTAACAGCATTTGAAATGCGTCATCGCATATGCCCTTGAGGATTTGTTAGATTTTGTCAGCTTCGAGCATTGCTCGGTTTACCCGCTTGCACAAGTCAACGTCTTCAATGTAGGTGGTAAAGGTCTCTCCTGGCTGTTGAGCACGCTCACGAAGTCATTGTTCTGCGCAGAGTTTTCGCACAGCAGGGCGGTGAAAGACTTGGAAAAGGAGGTGTTGAATGAATCCCAGCTGGCAATGTCGGCTTCGTGATTGTGCAACCAGAAACTAACGATGCCGGACAAGTAAAAGCTTACATAGGTCAGCTTAGCCACATCGTCCCACTTGTTTGCTGCACTCACCTTGTGGTAAATAGCCAGTCACTCCTCAACGTCTTGGCCGTCAGTGCGGCTGAAGATCGGTAAGTGACGCAGTGGCCACACACCGGCACATGTAGAGGTGGGAACTTGCGAGGTACCTTGGGTGGAGAGTTCTTCCGGCATTGCTGGCACTGGAGGTACGGTGCCACTTCGTAGGTCCAGCTTCGAAGCCTACCCAGCACCTCCACCTAATTATAAGGGGGTTTATTGACTAAAACCCAACTGCCTGGTTCAAGGGGCATCAGTCACTGTCACGCGCTCATCTCTTCGTCGTAGTCGTCTTCTAGATGCTCCGACTAGATACTGTCTCTCTCCCTCTTTTCCACTACAATATCTATATATTACCAAGGTATAATGCACATTCTGCATAGATTGCTCAATTGAGTTTAAGAAGGCATCAGTTCTTTTTTCGGGGGGTGGGGATGCGGCTGGGGCAGGGAGCTGCATCGCAACACCTATATGACGATTTCGTTTGCTCAAATAATCAGACACAGTGGCACTTCATTCGTTTTCTTTATATATGCACTTGTTTATTTGTATTAGTAGACACCAAGGGAGTAAAGCGTACTAACCCGCAGATATATTTATCTGCCTGAGCAAGTGATGAAAGACTCATATATATAGAAGCAGTAGAAAAACAATGTCATTTAAGGGATACCTAGATATGCGAAGTATGGTGCTTACTACAATAAATAAATATAAAGATCTTGACACCTCCACACCACCCGTAGTTCCAGAACAACCAATGCGATTAGTGCAATCTGAAACCATTTAACCGCTAAATAAACTGATCCATGACAGTGATCATGTGAGGCACAATGTGAAGCATGTGAAATAAACACTGTAGTAGACCAAGCGAAACGTGTGTCTAACGTCATTATGAAGAATGAACATGTAACCAATAACTGCGAAAGGCTTCAGTGCATTGTCGGGTTCAACCCACTGCTGAACACCAGGACCACAGGTTTCAGTTTTCGCTGGTTAACCATTTGTACGGAGTGTGCATGGGTGGTGATTTTTTCTTGCTCCGGTCGCTTGCTGAAGCTCATACAGATTCGTAATGTAATCTTGAGGAGAATCAAGCAGCATCGTCGTTCAACTATTGTGGGAATGTTTGGAAGTACACAGTTAGGATCAAATTGCATTAGTTAGCGAACTGCCTACGGGTGTTCTCTGTTTCGATTTGGTTCTGCGCAAATCAACTTCACCCGGCCCACTGTGTTCACAGGCCTGCGTATATGTGTGCATCGTGGAGCGACGCCAGGAACGGCATCTTCTTGAAAGTGGCGGGAGCATGCTAGCTTTCCTGGTTTAGGCAACGTTGCATATTTACGGTTGGTATTCGATAGTTTCGGCAAAGTGTCGTTCACCTACTGACCCCCATTAATACATAATCCGAAATGTACCAAGGCAACGGCATAAACGAAGTGAAAAAAACAGCGCGTAACACAGGACACAGGACAGAGAAGAGACGGACGAGGCGCCTCGTCCGTCTCTTCTCTGTCCTGTGTCCTGTGTTACGCGCTGTTTTTTTCACTTCGTTGACCATGTACCAACCGGCCCAAATAAGCACTTTAGTACAACGGCATAAGTTTCACTTGTGGGGTCTCAACGAGGCGAGCGAGCGCCACGTCGTGCTCTTGGAGTGAACGGACACAGCAGACATGGTCGGTACAAACCAAACAACATACATTTATTTAACAAATTCATAACGACGATATAGTCTGCCGAATTGATACATAACTCGCTATGTAATACGCTAGGACATTGTTACACAATAACACGACACACTAACACACCCAAGGCAGCGTCGCCAACGCTTGACTTACCACGAGGGCCCCCGACGCGCAGACCCGCGCTGCCCCGCGCCGAGGACCCACGCTAGAGACAACCATTCGCGGCAGTCGCCACACGCAGAAGAAGCTCGCTCAACTCTTGCCCACCACCAAGGCTCGCTTCCGCCAGGGATCACCTTCGGCCCTACCACTCTAGCAACAGTGGATGGATGGATGGATGGATGGATGGCTGGATATGGCTGTACCCTTTAGATCGGGCGGTGGCTAGCGCCACTAAGCCGTAATACTTAATGAACCAAAAACTATATTTATTTTTTTTCTTTAAAAAGTGAGTTTGAGGATTCGTAATTTGCATTGAAGGGTTTCATTTTCACTCGTGCCTTGACTTTAGCCACCAATCAGATAACCTCCTTTTAGTTAAGTCTACCCGCTTAAAGTCTATTTTGCCCTCCCGGTCCCTAAACTCCAGTGCTTTGAAAAACTCTGCGCTATTATCCTGAACTATAGGGTGAAGCCCTTTACAGAACATTATCAAGTGTTCGGCAGTTTCTTCTTCCTCTCCACACGCACTGCATACTGTGTCTACCCCTTCGTTTTTGGCCCGATATGTCTTGTTTCGCAGTACTCCTGTCCTGGCCTCAAACAGTAGAGAACTACCCCGAGTATTATCATAGATCCTTTCCTTGGTAATTTCCTGCTTAAAAGTTCGATAGATCTCCAGTGCGGACTTCTTAATCATGCTCATTCTCCACATGTCAGTCTCCGTTTCCTTCACTTTCTTCTTAACCGATAGTTCTTTTTGGTTTGGCCACCTGCTGTTTTCTAAGTATTTACCAGTCAATTTCGTGGTTCGCTTCATCCATTTTGTATCGACATTCTTCATGTACAAGTAGCTGAAAACCTTCCTAGCCCAACGCTCCTCCCTCATTTTTCTCAATCGCTTCTCAAATTTTATCTTGCTGCTAGCTTCCCTGCCCTCAAATGATGTCCATCCCATATCACCTTGTACTCCCTGATTTGGTGTATTCCCGTGAGCTCCTAAAGCAAGTTTACCTATTCCACGTTGCTTAATTTCTAATCTTGCTTGAACTTCTGATCTCATGCACAAAACCGCATTGCCGAACGTCAGCCCAGGAACCATGACCCCTTTCCATATTCCTCTCACAACATCATACCTATTGTAATTCCACAGTGCCCTATTTTTCATCACTGCTGCATTCCTGTTACTTTTAGCCGTTACATATATTTCGTGTTCCCTCAGGTACTCGATCCCATTGCTTATCCATATGCCCAGATATTTGTATTTATCTGTTATCTCTAGCGTGACTTCCTGTATTCTAAGCTCTCTACCTTCATTATCATTAAAAATCATGACTCCTGATTTTTCCTAACTGAATCTAAAATCTAACCTATCTCCCCCATTACCGCAGATGTCCATCAATCTCTGCAAATCTTTCTTGTTGGCCATTAGCACTATATCATCTGCGTACATTAATGCTGGTAGTGCCTGATCAATGAGCTTTCCTTGTTTTACTAAAGAGAGGTTGAAGCCCTGTCCACTTCCCTCTAATTTGGCCTCTAATACTTGTAGGTACATCATGAATCATAAGGGTGACAGGGGACACCCCTGCATAAGCCCCCGTTTTACCTCTGCAGGCTTGGATACCTGTTTTTCCCACTTTATAACTACCTTGTTACTTTTATAGATATCCTTTAAAAGATTAGTGACAACATGTTCCATGCCTAGTGTGTCCTATTCCCCACAATTCCTCTTGAACCACGCTATCGTACGCTCCCTTGATATCCAAAAATGCTAGCCACAGGGGCCTGTGTTCCTTTTCTGCTATTTCGATGCACTGTGTCAGTGAGAACAGATCGTCTTCCAACCTCCTGTGTTTCCGAAACCCATTCTGCAGTTCCCCCAGCTCCCCCTCATCCTCTGTTCATGCCTGCAGTCTTTTCTTTATAATCTGCATCGCCAGCCTGTAGACCACTTATGTCACTGTTATAGGACAATAGTTGTTTATGTCAGCTTTGTCCCCCTTTCTTTTATAGACCATGCTAATCCTGCTAAGTTTCCATTCATCGGGAACTTCACCATCGATTATTATTTTGCTCACTGCCTCTCTCAAAGCCTGCTTAGACTTCGGACCTAATGTCTTTATCAGCGTAATTGGAATGCCATATGGGCCTGTTGATGTACTACTAGGAACCCATTTCTCAGCCCTTTCCCACTCTCGTTGTGAAAATGGAGTCATTGCACCAGTTGATTCGTCCTTGTCTATTGTGGTGCATAAAGTACTTCTTTGTTGAAATTTTTCTGTCACCCTTGTTCTTATATATTCAATAGCTTCGTACCCTTCTAGCCTAGCACCTTGGGCTGTAGTTATAAAACTCTGCTCTAGGCTCGTCTCATTTCTTAGGGAGTTTAGATGGTTCCAAAATTTCGCAGCTGCCTTTATATCTTTTTTATGTACTTCTTCCAGCCACTGAGCTCCCTTTCTTCTAATCTTTTCATTGATCACAAGGGATGCATCCCTTCTACAGCTTAGAAAGGTTTCCCATTTTCTTTCAACATCATCTGTCGGTTCACCCCACTGCTTAGCTTGTCTGTGATCCCTAGAGGATTCCTGACGTTTTGCTATGGCTCTTTGAACTTCCTCATCCCACCAACGTTTGGGTTTGTGTATTCTTTTCCGGGGTGACTTGTCACGCGTCTTAGCAAGCTCTCGCTCAAAAAGTCTAATTAGATTCGTGTATGTCCACACTGTCTTATTATCCTCTGTAATTACTTTCTCAATTTGTTTAGTGGCTATTTCAATTTGCCTTTCTAGATAAAAATTTCTCTGTAGTTGCTCATCTTGTCTCCTTCCCACTTTCACTGCTCTTCCAAAACTTAGGTTGATACGTTTTTGATCACTACCCAGACTTCTGGAGCCACCTTCATCTATGTGCATTCCCCTGAGCTTATCATACATTCTATGTGACATCAGTGCATAATCTATCGTCGACTGCAGCCTTCCTACCTCCCATGTTATTTGCCCTTCACACTTCTCGGTACTGTTGCAAATGATCAAATCAAGCCTTTCACACATATCCATCATCATTTTGCCTGTCGGGTCGGTATACCCATCTATATCTTCTATGTGCGCATTCATGTCTCCTAGTATAATTATCTCGCACTCTCTTCCTAACTCCTGAATGTCCTTTGATATACACTCTACCATTGCCTGGTTCTCCTCTCTGGCCTTTGCTCCCATCCACAAGTACACGAAACCAAGAAGTGTCATTTGACCTGCCACTTTCCCTTTTAGCCATAAATGTTCCTTGCACTCCTGCTTGACCCTTTGCCAGTCTGTACTTTTATGAATGAATGCCCCAACACCACCTCCTTTCTGCTGTCTTCTGTTCTATTACAATATTCCCACGCGTAGTCCGAATTGTTCGGAGGTTGTTTCATGTCCCTGAGATGTGTTTCTAGAAAACCGTATACCATCGGCCTCTTCTCCTTTAGCTGTTCTTCTATCTCTTCCCACTTCAGCCTGTTCCTATCACCCTGCATGTTAATATACCCTATGTCTGAATGGGCTCGGCGTTCGTGGCTATGTCTATTTCTGCCCCGGACTCTACCTATCTTAGATACTGGTGCCACTTTGGAATTGTGTCTGTCCATACCATCTGTCAAAGAGTCTCCCTGCTTGTTTTCCTCGCTACTATAGCTATCCTGCACCCCAAACAGTCCACTTGCCCCCCAAAAAAGCTACCGCGCGTCATGCAAGTCGCCAACCCACCTCATGACCTAGCCGCCCATCGAAGTGAATTCTGTCTCGTTGAAAACCACTCCACCTATGCACCTCTCTGTTTATTGCCACCACCTCAAAGCCTTTCTCTCGACTCATCCGCCATATCTCTTGGCTTGCGTTGACAACCGCTCTTTGCAGGTTGCTATCACACACCGGTACCTCCGGTATCGTGCATATCACTACCTGTACCTTAGGAGAAGTGGCGGGCATGTCATCGACCCCTTTCGCCAGTGTGGTTGCTAGTCCTGCTGTATCTTCATTTAAAACATCGTTTAAACCGCCTGAAATTATCACGAGGTTTCGTCTATCAGCTGTAGTTTTGAGTTTTGCGCTCGCTTCCCTCATGACTGCTTCAAGCTCAACGCGAAGACAACGCGACTCAACGCGAACACAACGCCATCTATCGTCCGGCAGTTGTCACCTCCGAAATACGTCTTCTGGGTTGAGACATGTGCGCCACACGGCGCAAACAACTTTACAGGGGGTGTCAGCATCCCCACATTCCCCCAACCTTAAATCAAATCGCATCCCGAAAACACAAAGATAAGCTACACAAGCTTTAACAAAAAAAATGACATCACATGTCCATAATGTCCTTGCACCACGACACCACTGCGGGTCGACACTGCTGCACTGTTTGTCTCGACTTCACCTCAGTACCAGCCCCACAACATCAACGTTGCCGTCTGCGCGACGAATCGTCGCTAGCACTGACTGCTTCCAGTTGCGACCAGCACTCACGAGGGCGCCGGAGTGCAGGCAGTTGCGCACGTCCCAGGTGTCTCCATCGCGCGACCTCACGACCACATTCCTGGCCAGCGATGCTGACGATGTGCAGAAGACAGCCGGCCGTGAGTGACCTCCCTCCCGCTGAATACATAAAAAAAAACTCAAAAGAAGCAATAGAGCAGGGCGCAGGGAAGGGAGTTTCGGGCTTTTCGGCCAAGTGATACGATGGTCAGTACTGCTAGCTAATACATCGGCGGCGGCTGATACACCCATCAAAATAAAACAAAAAACTCATTTTTCCTAACTTGTGCATCGCAAGATAAAAAAGTGAGGGAAACAGCACGCAACACCTCAATGCCACGATCCACCTAGTTGTGCCACATGCGACAGGCGGCTGCGTAGAGCCTTAGGCCTAATGAGTCGCTCGACAACAACCGGCATCCACTCAGCCTCCAGCCAAGGCGCAGAAAAGGCAGCCGCGAGGAGACATCCACTCTGTGAGGTGACCCTATCGCTCGCCGCACACAGCAGCTTACCGAGCGATCGGCGTCCACCGCCCCGGGTGGTGTCACGACGCCCCAGCGTCGAGCCACAAGTCAGCAACGACGCCCGGCTCCCTGAGCCCAAAGAGATAGAAGAAGCTATTTACAGAAAATCGGACCACCCACAAGAGTTCCGTACTCACTCGCTTCGAGCCTGGCCTACAAACCACGTGCTCTAGACCTTGCTCCCCCTCAGGATGCAGACCGCATGGCTCTCGTCCCAATCCAACAACGGTTTTGAAAACTAACACAACGAAAAAACACTTGTGAGCAGAAAAAAAATAAAAACTCAACCTGCCGACAAGTTCAAACACGTCAAAAAACCAATCTCACTTTTCAACAAAGCACACCGCCGACGCTAGCAAAGAAATCCCCATGAGCCTACTCTACCCCGGCTCTAACAAAAGCTTGTACCGAAAAGCAAAAACTGTCGTCCGATACTCCAAGAGCTCCACGTTGGGCAGCCAGTGTGGGGTCTCGACGAGGCGAGCGAGCACCACGCCATGCTTTTGGAGTGAACGGACACAGCAGACACGGTCGGTACAAACCAAACAACATACATTTATTTAACAAATTCATAACGACGATATAGTCTGCCGAATCGATACATAACTCGCTATGTAATACGCTAGGACATCGTTACACAATAACACGACAAACACACTAACACACCCAAGGCAGTATCGCCAACTTACCACGAGGGCCCCCGACGCGCAGACCCGCGGTGCCCTGCGCCGAGGACCCACGCTAGAGACAACCGTTCGCGGCAGCCGCCACGGGAAGAGGCTCGCTCAACTCTCGCCCGCCACCAAGGCTCGCTTCCGCAATGGGTCACCAAACATTTCAAAAAATTAATTTGAGCGCAAACACACGATGCATTCATGGACACACACACCTAGGCATCAAACATGCACAGTGCTGTGTGTGTGTGTGTGTGTGTGTGTGTGTGTGTGTGTGTGTGTGTGTGTGTGTGTGTGTGTGTGTGTGTGTGTGTGTGTGTGTGTGTACACATCAGTGTGTCATGTGTTTGTGATTTTTTGCAATGATCTACCAACTACCCAACAAAAGTAGTTTAAACACTCGCTCCAGATTCCACTCTAGGTTTTGTGGTAAGAAATTTATCGCTGAAACTGTGGCCTTCTCAATCTACATCAACAGTGCGCTTGCTGATCACCGAGAACACTGTGATGTGAAAACGCTCGCGGACATTTGTCATTTTGGTAAAAGCGGAGACGACAGAGAACACCTTGGGGACGACCGGGGTGGCCAGAGCCTTCAGCATTGTACGGCGTTGTGCGACTTTACCGCGTGGGGTCTGCGCGTTTACCGCGGCGTGGTGATGTACAGTCGAATCTCGTTAATTCGGACACGCTTAATTCGAACTTCCGGTTAATTCGAACTTACGATGAGGTCCTGTCAAAGCTATGTATATTCCAGTGGGCGAAATTGTCCAGTAATTCGAACCCGCAAGCGCTTGCGACGATTAGTTCGAACATACTGCGTTCTGAAAATGCTTTCAGCACCCGGCCCCATCTCGTGGCGGCACCTGCGACACCTCAACGCTGCGCGCCAAGGAAATGAAAAGGAAAGAAAAGGCTGTCGTGGAATGTTTGCTCTCTCTCAAATGCCGATCTGCGATGCACCCGTGTCACGCTTCTCCCTTTTCCGTACCTGCCACGTTAAGACCCTCTCCTTCCAACGCCGTGCGCGAATAGAGAGAGGAAAAAAAAAAAGAAAGCTGTCGCTGGGTTGAGTGAATGTGTGGTTGAAGGAATGGAAAAAGGCACTATCTTCTGCTGCCCTTGCACAGGAGCACGGCTCTGCGCCACGAGGGGGCGGGGGTCTCTTGCGCCGGTGCCACGCTTTCCCCTTTCCCGTCCCTGCCACGTAACCCTTCTCCTTTAAACGACGCGGGCGAAGAGAGCAAAAAAAAATTAAAGAAAAGCTGCCATGGAGTGTTGGTGTTCTCTCAAACGCCCATTTGCTTCTCTCCGCGTGGAGACGTTCCTCCTTTCTTGTCACGTGCTGGCCATGCTGCGGCTGCGTAGTGGAGCGGAGAGGCTGCGTAGGTGTTCTGTGGCTCCGCTGTGCTACGCAGTCGTTGTTGTCGTCATCTTTAGAGAGTGTTGACGCTGGACATTTCCTTGTGCAACTTCTCTTTCCAGGAGAATGCTGAAGCAGAAGTAGAAATGCCTTGCAAGCTGCGTGTGAAATTGATTGACTCACTGCAAGGCAAACATGTGTAGATGG
Source organism: Rhipicephalus microplus (assembly GCF_043290135.1). Taxonomy (NCBI): domain Eukaryota; kingdom Metazoa; phylum Arthropoda; class Arachnida; order Ixodida; family Ixodidae; genus Rhipicephalus; species Rhipicephalus microplus. Next base: position 200,389,217 of record NC_134704.1, on the reverse strand, counting down.
GCATCATCGATTACTTCAAATAATAACGAATGTCCTGTGATTTGTGAATAAATGTAAGTCTTCTGAAACTTTCCCCTCGTGTGTGTTAGCTCAATGCACATGTGCCACTGCGTGGAGAGCTCTCTGTTTACTTAACGTTCATTAATTCGAACTTTTTTTCATTTGAACAAATTTTCAGGCCCCTTCGAGTTCAAATTATTGAGATTCGACTGTATATATAAAAAGAAGAATTGTGGCGCACCGGCACTGCGGGCCGTCGTTATGGCGCAGCGGCGGCGGCGGCGTGCCCACTCTGAAAATTTTGGCAGCGGCGCACAGCTCTAATAGATGGTAGTGAACCCGCACAACTTTATACCCGTTTTCAACGAAAACAGAGACGACCTCGATGCCTACCTGAAGAGGTTCGAGAGAGTGGCGACAGGTCAAGATTGGCCACGAGAAAAGTGGGCCACCGCTCTTAGTTTATGCCTTATTGGGGAGGCTCTGAAAGTATTTGGACGGTTATCACCGGACGATTCCTTGTCATACGACAAATTGGGGCTGCTCCAGCTTTTTGGCTTCACTGCTGATGACTACTGTGAAAAATTCCAGAAGAGCAAGCCTGAAGACGGCGAAACTGGAAGACAGTATGCGGCAAGACTGATAGGTGGATAAAAATGTCTCAGGCACAGAGTAACTTCAATTCTGTCCGTGACTTGATTGTAACCAAGCAATTCATAGTGAACTGCAGCAGTCAGCTGGTGCTCTTCTTACGGGAGAAGAACTGCAAGACTCTGGAAGCCATGGCAGAGGCAGCTGATATATATATCGAAGTAAACAGATTGAAGAGCTTGTTCATAGTTCAGGATAAGAGTGAGGACAGAACTGTGAAGGCTGAATTAGTTTCAAGCCTAAAAGCAGAAATGCAATGTTTTGTTTGTGGCCAAGAAACTTGTCAAGATGTTTTCTCGCATCAGATTCCCACGAGAAGTCATGTGTTACCAGGCATCTTGTTTTACCTCAGATCTAATGAAAAAGATGAAGGAACTACTGGCTGTGAAGCACCTGAGCTGCACTCCATACCACCCTATGCTCAACGGGATGGTAGGGAGGTTTGACGGAACACTCAAGAAAATGCTCCGAAATATGGTCCATGAACAGCCCAAGTGTTGGGATTGCTTGCTAGCACCTCCTTTGTTTGCTTATCGTGACGCCCCTCAGGCAAGCTCCAGGTTCTCACCGAGTGAACTTATTTATGGCCGACATTTTCGAGGAACGCTGAATATATTGAAAGATTTCTGGACGGAAGAACAGGAAAACAAACAGCTTAAAACGGCATATGGATATGTCTTGGATTTAGGCGAACGAATTGAGAAAACACTTGAGCTAGCACGACAAAATCTGAGCCGAGCACAGGTGGTGCAAACGAGGTATTATGACCGCCACAGCAAGCAACGTAAACTGAAAGCTGGTGACCACACTTTCATCTTGCTTCCCACAAGTAACAAGTTATTACTGCATTGGAAGGAACCGTTTCCAGTAATTAGTAAGAAAAATGACTACGACTACTGGCTATACCTAGGACACTGCAGAAAACTTCTACACGTCAACATGCTGAAAAAATTTGAAGAATGCCGCGAAGAAGAGATTTCCCAGACATCATCTTTTGTGATCATGGAGAAAGAGGTGTCAGCAAAGCTGCCACCGAACTTCAAGGTCCAAGACCCTATGTCTCGCTATTCCGGATAAGCACAGCGGCTCACTGAGATCGCTAGAAAGGCGGAGAAGAACAAGACCAGGTGCATGAAGAAAAAACAAGCGCTTGGATCGCTCAAGACAGCATTGTCTCCCGGAGCAAAGAGAACTTGTGCTTCGGTCCGACACCTCCGAGTATTGTATGTGCGCTATTCATATGCAAGAGAATCACGGCTTCCTTCAACCTGTGTCGTATGCCTGCCGTGAACAATAGCCTCAAGTAAAAGATAGAACGTGCAATCGAGCGGAAATACTTAGCGTTGGTTTGTATGTTTTGTTTGTTTGTTAAGAACATTTTGTGCATGGACGACACATAGTGACTTGTCGCGCACTGAACTGCAGTTTATTTTTCTTCGCAAAACAAACTTTTCATATGGGGGGACTCTTGTTATGAGTGAAGTGCGAGAGTGAAGTGATCTTCGAATTCAGCACGACAACATGGACTACTGACAATGTGTTACCTGCACCAGTGGGGCAAACACTGGCCATTGAAAATGAAAAAAACACAAGAAAATCGCAAAAAGATCCAGAGTGACTGCATGGAAGAAAGAGGAACAAGAAGAATTGTGCTGGTGCTTGGAGGAACGTGGTTAGGGTGCGGCGTGTGAGCTCATCGGGTGCAGGTACCGAGGTGTCAAGGCATCCACCTAGCTGGCAACGACAATCACGGGGTCCCATGACCATTCAACCACCACCGAGGCTATTGGCTAGTTCCTGGCACGGCCTAGTTCTGGTGTTCGAGCTGCACCGCAGATGACGTCTACCGGGAGCGGGACCACGGCAGCTTCACTACTGGACTGTTGAAGGGCGTGAACCGCTGGTGGCCCGTATCTATCTCTTTACGCGTCTTGACTCCAACTCAAGAATTCGAGAGACTGTTTAGACTTGTAGAGGTTTCCCCTCGTTAGCGAAAACTGCCGGTGCTTGTTAGTTTACCTTTTGCTGACCTTAGCATCCCCTTTTTGTGTGTTCTTTTGTTGTTTTTGTAAAAAAATACATTTTTTTTTTCAGGCAAATGAAACGCTCACCTCCTTTTCTCTCCAGAGAATCATGTTTCACAGCTAGCCCGACTGGCTTTATTTACCAAACCTGTAACAAGCAGGCTTCTTATGTTTTTGGCATACCTGGCATCATTGCACATATTTTTCCATCTCTCTTCGACCTCTGCCAATACTTGGCCACCATACGGATTGTCTTGCTCTAGCCAGCACCGAGTTGTGCCTATGTAACCTTCGTGAATTCTTCCTTTCTTAGACTACGTGGACTTCAAATTCAAATTTTATTTCGACATTAAAGCAGACATTTCAAAAAATAAAGCAGACATTTCAAAATTTAATACAGTAATGCTGTGGGACGAAAGCAAAATGCCATTAAGGCTTGACAGAAGCTTTTGCACCATAAGGCAACAATGCAACAGCAACAGTCATTACACAATATAAAAAGAAACATTATGCACAAAAGGAAAAATTGGAATGTTTTATTGCAGGCAAGTATTTAATGTTAATGGCAGTAAGTAGCAAATCATTTGTCGACCATGGTTAGTACGTGTGCAAGGGATCTCCCACTCTCTTGGCTCATGTGCTATAGGGAAAGGTGCAGGGTTTCAAACTCCCTAAATCAGCAATAAAAGAATCATGTTTCTTTCAAGAAGTATGATACCGCTTCATTAAAACTGAAGTGTACATGTTGGGTATTCGTTGTAAATTAAGGCCACGTGCGTTTCTTATTTACATTTATGTTTCATTTGGTTTTTGATCACAAAGCCTGTCTAGAATACTTACCACAAACTTCGCCACATTCCAGAAGGTTCATAATTATAGTATATCATTTTGTTAAGATTACGCCCACTTCGTAAAACATTTTAGATTATTCTGGCGCCTACGTCGCCACTAGTGATAGTGCTAGAATGTTCGATGGCAAGTGTATAAATGCCAACATGCTTCGCCGCTTGTCAGTTGATCGCCGGCTGAGGCTCTGCTCGCCGCTATCAGTTCCCCTGTGTTGCTGCAATCTGACCTTCAGTTTCCTGGTCACAAGGTCGGCTGAATAAACAGTTTCATCTGAACATCAGGTGTGTTCCTTTCGTCCATGTCATGGCCCCGTGACAGTATGCTGATTGCGTGAAACACCTGCAATTATGCGCTCAGCTTTTTCTGTAATCTATATATCTGGCCTTAGTTCTTATATCTATATCTATATCTGGCGGTGGCTTAGCATCCCTAAGTTTAAATTTCCTTGTCTAAAAATGGAATAAACAGGTAAATGGTCGCTATTGTGTGTCTTAAGGACACCAGAACAAATAGTTGTACTAGTGATATTTGTTTAATAACATCAGTAAGTGTGCAAAAATAAGCATGAAATTGAGTAGGATGTATTATGACTTTCGTAAATGCATTCGATTATATGATATCACAAATAGGAAGCTGGTGTGCTGGTGGTTAGCATATCAATGTTTAGGTCACCTCTAATAGTAAGCTTATAATTGTTTTCATTGGCCCATGACAGAAAAGTGCCGAGAAACGCAAGAAAGGTGGACACGTTGCATTTGAAGAAGCTGTATACCACAGAAAAAATACTCGAAAAAAATTTCAGTCAGAATCTCGTAACCGTCGGTAACCACAGAAAAAGCCTCGACTAATTCACACTCAAGCACATCTTTCGCTAGAAGCGAAATTCCACCACATAATTTATCACTAGGGTTTGTTTGTTTGTTTGTTTGTTTATTAATACTGTCAACCCCAGCTGGGGTTTTTACAGGAGTGGAAAACAAATGAAAGAAATGGTCATGAAATACGTTACAAAATAGAGACATACAGCGAACACAGGTATTTACACTAAAAGACAAAGTTAAACACAGGCATGTGCACTTGCATTCTGCGCATAGAAAACAACAATTAACAAAGCGAGAGGCAATATACATTGACATCGTGAATTATGACGCATCTATTTCGGAGAAAATAAGCGATTCTAAAGCTGCAGAAAACGCCGTGATAGAGGAAGACATCGCGACTTTGTTTGGTAGTTCATTCCATTCTTTAATTGCCCTCGGAAAGAAGCTGTATTTAAATGCGTCGTTTCGGGTGGCTGGTGGCTGTATATATAAAGTGTGTTTGTGTCTAGAGCGCGGATCTGGAGAAATTTCAAAGAAATCTAATGAGTTGATTTTAACCTGACTACGAATAATGAGGAATAGGAATTTCAAACGGTCATACTTAGTTCTAAGTTCTAAGGCTTGTAGGTTTGCACGGTTGCAAAGATCGGAAGCAGAGTGCATGCGTTGATATTTATTGAATATAAACCTGGCAGCCATTCTTTGAACTTTCTCCAGTTTATGTAGGTTAGTGGTGGTATGAGGGTCCCATACTATTTTACAATATTCAATTATTGGGCGTACTAGCATTTTGTACGCAAGACTTTTTACTTCGGGTGTTGCGTCATGTAACCTTCGCCTCAGACCCCATAGAGTTTTGTTTGCCTTTCTACAGGTGACGTCTACGTGAGTATTCCACCTCAAATCTGGAGTGAATATTAGCCCTAAATATTTATATTCTGTTACCCTTTTTAGATCGTGGGAACCAATATTGTAATTATATTTGAGAGGTACCTTTTTTCTTGTTATGCTCATGCAAACTGATTTTACGGGGTTTAGAACCATCTGCCATTCATTACACCATAGTAAAATTTTGTTTAAGTTGTTGTTCAGGTCTACCTGGTCTCTCAGGGATGTGATCTTGTTATATATAACGCAGTCATCTGCAAACAATCTCACGGGAACAGACAAATCTGAGGGCAGGTCATTTATAAAAATAAGAAATAAAAGAGGCCCCAGAACACTGCCTTGAGGCACACCGGATATAACGGGTCTGGACTTCGATTTAATTTTATTTATTTCTACGTACTGTGTACGAGAATGGAGGTAAGAAATGAACCACTGAGTAATATTTGAGTTTCTGAATATTTCATTTACTTTTAGTAAGAGTTTGGGATGCGAGACCTTATCGAAGGCTTTGGCGAAATCTAAGAATATTAGATCAATCTGTTCCCGTCGATTAATTGCCTGCGCAAAATCGTGAACTGTAACAACAAGCTGCGTTACTGTAGATAATCCCCTTCGAAAGCCGTGTTGCACAGGTGATAATAAATTGTGAGTGTCTAAATAATTAGAGAGATGCTTACACAGTATATGCTCAAGCAGTTTGGAGCAGGTACTCGTAAGAGAGATAGGCCTGTAGTTACCCACTTCTGAAGTGTTCCCACTTTTGTGAACTGGTATTATTTTAGCTTCTTTCCAGGCTACAGGAAATGAGGCTTGATTAATTGAAGTTTGAAAGATTATAGTAAGATACTTTGCGACCCATTGAGCATATCTATATAGAAACTCGTTCGGAATGCCGTCTGGACCAGCGGATTTCTTAATGTCAATGTGTAGAAGAAGGTTTAATACTCCTTCTTCGTTGATTAACGGGTCGAATACCGGAGGGCGATTGGAAGCGTCAGAAAGGGACGGAAGGGTACCATCATCTTCGGTGAAAACAGAAGAAAAAAAAGAATTGAAATTTTCCGCGCGTTCAAGGGCAATTTTTTCATCGACCGGTGTATTCTGTTTCTCGGACGGGTTTACATACCTCCAGAATTTGCTAGGTGCTTCGTACAGAAATTTTTTCAATGTTACATTAAAAAATCTTTCCTTAGATTCCTTGACAAGACGATTTAGATCAAGCCTCATGTTATGAAGTGCAGTCTTGTTCTGGGCACTTGGATCACGAGAACAAGCTTTTCTCTTCCTTTTAATCCTCCGTTTGACATGAATTATATCTCTCGTGATCCAAGGGTTATTTCTTTTACACTTTTTAAAACTTTTAGGAATAAACCGCCTAATGCATTCCATTGTTATATTATGAAAATATTCCCACAAGCAGTTAGAGCTACCATTTGATTCATAAATAGCAGTGAAGTTACAAAACGACCTTTCAAGAAAATCCAAAACACTAACATCATCGGCAGCTTGAAAGTTCGGATAAGTGATGCCCGATTTCTGCTGTGAGGTGCACGACGACATGCTCATGGACAGTATAATCATCTTGTGGTCTGATAAACCCTCTTCAACAAGGCAATCATTCACATATGAAGTCAAAGCGTTGGATAATAAAATTAAATCAAGTACAGAGGACCGTGTTGCACATACTCTAGTGAACTCATTTACAACCTGATGTAAATTGAAAGCGAATATTAAGTCGAGAAATAAGTCACAAGAAGCATCATGTGAGTCGACGGCCACATGCGAATGCCAATCAATAGCCGGAAGATTGAAATCACCTAGTAAGATGATATTGTCTTTTTCTCTAAAGTGGCTGTCCATGAATCTTCTTAGTTGCAAAATGTACTCAACAGGGGAATTTGGAGGTCTGTAGACCCCACCTATAAACACGGTGCGATTATTTAGTTTTGTTTTAATCCATACGGCCTCAATACCATCTGCTGAGTCCAGGGAACTATAATTAACGCCTTTCTTGACTAAGAAAGCAACTCCACCCCCTCTTCCATCACGATCCCTCCGAACCATTGAGTAACCGGGTGGAGCGATTTCAGTATCAGGTATAATTTCGTGCAACCATGTTTCCGTAATTAAAATAATATCAGGTTCGTGATCGATAACCAAGGCTTCAAGCATATGTGATTTATTTGATACACTTCGGGCATTTAAATTGATTATTTTAAAATTATCTTTCTGTCCCTGTGCCTGTCACTTATCACGTGTTGCATCATCATTTCCAAGCTTGCTTCTTTCGGCACGCGCTTCATTCCAGCAGTAAAGAGTATTGTTTACCTTCAGCTTATCAAAAACAAGTTTTACCTTCTTTCCTGCCTTTCTTTCTTCGATAGCAGAGTCCCAAAGTTTTTTTCTTATTCCCTGTACTCTTTTCGAGAAGTCCTCGCTGATACTGTAACCCGTATCCTTCAGTCTTGAGCACCTCTGCAAGACTTTCATTTTATCCCTATAGTCTGCCAGCCTAAGGATGACGGGGCGAGTTTTGCCAGAATTTTTTTTTCCTATCCTATGAATTCTCTCAATAGACGTTATGTTTACCTTTAGGGTAGAGCTAAAGATTTCTTCGTTTACTTTTTTTAGTAGAGTTTCTTCTTTTTCATTCTCATCTTCTGCTACTCCCCTTATGATAAGGTTGTTTCTTCTCGAACGATTTTCCAAATCGTCCACCTGATCAAGCAGACTAGATGATTTGTCACGACATTCAGCCACAATTGTTTCAAGAGTTGCGAGCCTGCTGCGAGTCTCATCTAAGCTTTGCACCTTAGTCTCAATAACAAGAAGCCGATTTTGCATGTCTAGAATTCTAGTTTCAAACAAATTTTGCTTTTCTTGAACCGCTGTTAGTTTAGACAAAATTTCTTTTTGATTCTGGAGCATTTCTTTGCATACGGCGTCCGTTATAGGCCCCGGATTCAGCTCGACATCGCCAGAAAGACTCAACAACAGACCCACAATAGAAAAACAGTCACATACACAGTCAGCCAAAACTTGTGGACACGGCAGCACTATAAGAGCTATGGAATCGCTACGGAAGCTATCCTTCCGGTCACCAACCTGCATGAACAGCGGTACGTCAGGCGTCATTGTCACGGCGATGCCACCGTGTCCACTGAAGCAGGTAGGCGATGGTCCCAGATTTAAAGCATACAGGCGGACCCTTGTGGGCATGCGTGTTGACGTCATCGTGCTCCCGGGTGGCTGTCCGAAATGATCGTCGATGTGACCAAGCTGCTGATTGCAGACACCCTCATGAAGCCAGAAGGGATCACCGCCCACACAGAAGGATGGCGGCAGGCCGGCATCGTAGCGAAGCTCGTCGCTTCCAGTTTGAAAAGATTCCGCGGCGCCTCCGGTTATGAAGCGTAGGCACGCGCAAAGGACCTGCATGAACAGCGGTACGTCAGGCGTCATTGTCACGGCGATGCCACCGTGTCCACTGAAGCAGGTAGGCGATGGTCCCAGATTTAAAGCATACAGGCGGACCCATACAGGCGGTTCAAGAAATAAGTGACGTAGCCAGGTATACGATGAACTTCTGATTCATGGCAATACCACATTTCAGTAACCATGATCACTCAAAGGAGAATGCAAACGATTTAAGCAGTATCGCTATCTCATCTGCCTTGTTTCTTGCTGATGGTGCGTTCATATGAAGGACGTAAATGTAGTGTTTTTTATCAGAAAGCAATAGACTCAATTAGTATGGCATTAAATAATCTGCAACCGTAGAGTCTTCAGCTAGATTCAGTAGTCTATGCAAAGATTTGCTGCTGCTGCCAAAGTGTGGTTCATTACACCCAGCGTTGCTTCGAGCTGAACAGTAACTCAGGCGGCGTTCACAGCAGGCCACTAAAAAAGCGTGACCGCTAACACAGTCGTGCCCTGATATGATAATGGGTGATGCGTCGATGCTGTTAAAAGGCCACCAGTCACTTCCACGATGACCACCATCTTTCCCTTGACACGAGACAGTGCGTGAATGGCATGCACTGTAAAAGCAATATTCAGTGGTTCAGCAGGCTGTGCACATATCCGCTGCAGCTGCCTAGCTATCACTTGACAATGATGAGAGCAAGCCTTCGACTAGCGAAAGCTCACTGGCCACTTCTGTGTGGCGCTTGAGTTCTAGTGCTAAGTCATGTACAGAAGGCCATGGTGAAGTGCATAGGGTTGCTACTGTGCTCATTGTGGCATCCGCTTGGTTGCTGAGCTTGATCCGTTCTAGCATGTGCTACTCCAGGGTTTAAGGCCTCAAACTATCCTATGGCACTTTGCATGTCTGTCGGCACATTTAGCAGCGAAATTTTGTTGTAGCTCCCGAGACAACAGGTCAGCTGTGAGCAATTTGTTTCCTGTTGTGTGAAAGATTGTATATTGCAGAAGGCACATGCAAAAACGTTGCAGTCTTGAACTCAGTTCATCCATGTGCTTGGTTGTCCGCAGAGAAACCAGAGGCTTGTGATCTGTTTCGATATGAATCGATTAGCCGAGAAGGTACTTGCGGTAGTGTTCACATGCCCAAGTGATGGCTAGTGCTTCCTTCTCAATTTGCGCATATCTCTTTTTTGTCTCGGAGAACGAACCCGAGGCATATGCCACTTGTAGCAGCCTTTCATGCGAATGCTGCAAGAGAACTGCACTTAAGCCATGAGACGATGCATCCACAGGCAGTGTGTGTGGCCTTCTAGTGTCGTAGTGCACGAGAACTGGTGTTGCACTTAGCGCCTGCTTCACACTTTCAAAGCTTTGCTGTTGTGCTGGGCCCCAGTACCACTTGGCATCTGCACTCATGAGGTCTCTGTGCCTTAGTCATGTTAGCAAGGCCCGGAAGAAACTTTCCAAGATGGTTTGCCGATCCAAAAAATTACCCGACTTCGGGCATATTCTCGGTCTGTGTGATGGCCTCCACTTTGTCTGGTTTATCTCCGTTCCCTTCCGCGGAAACAATGTGTCCCAGAAATTTGACCTCACTCAGTCAACATGTACATTTGTTGACATTGAGCGTGATGCCTGCCTTTGCGAGCTGACTTAGCACTTCGCGAAGATTTGCATCGTGTTCTCCAACTGTCTTTTTGGACACAATATTGTCATCTTGTAGGCATGTCAGTCCGTCCAGTCCCTCTAAGACTGAGCATCTCACGCTGGTAAAATTCTGGCGTCGTAGAAATACTGAAGGGTTCTCTGAACTGGTACGGGCCAAATGGAGTAATGAACATTTTAAACTTCAATAAGGGGGGCGTGACAGTTACCTGCATGTGCATGTAAGCGGCATAAAACTTTTGCATTGGCTAGCTTGGTGAGGCATTCACCGACTGTAGGCATCTGCCTGCGTTCTTGAATGGTCTGCTGGTTTATCTGACCATAGACAACACATATCCTTAATTCATTGTTCATTTTCTTTGCTATCACCATTGGGAAGCACCACTGTGTCGCATGTATGACGCCGATGTCTTCCATTCTTTTGAGTTTCATCTCAACGAAAGTTAGAAAAGGAGTAGACACTCGTCTTGGGTAGCTGACTGCATAGGGCTTGGCATCGCTGGTCACTTTGATGCGGTGTGTGGTCTCTATTAACCAGAGTCCTGATGTCAGCTTGGGGTACTCTGTCAGCATGTCAGGGATGTCGCACTCTTGTGTTTTCGCCAACTCCATTTGCATAGTGGCCTTTTTTCCCAGAGCTATCGCACGTCTTGCCCGTGGCTGGACACTGCGCCTTCGTCTGTTTGCGGGCCCCTCCACCCCACCGACAACGTTCATCGTCGCCGCTTTTTACGGTGCATAAACAGCAAGGAGGTGCTCGAGACAATGTTTCTGTTTTTTTCGGAATGCCCTTTTTGTGGCCTGACTTTCTGAGCTCGTAGACCGCAACAAGTGGGGTGTTTCTTGTGGCAAATTTCAGTTTGTTGTTGCTTCGCCACCTCAGAGCTCCTCACCAGTTTCGTTGCTGACTCCAGCATCAGCTTGCTATCAAGCTGCATCTTCTTGCTCAGTCCGACGTCTAACAGTCCACCACGACAGTGTCGTGAATCAGCTCGCTCTTCAGTTCACCGTATTCGCAAGCCTCTGCCAGTGTGCTAGGTCTGTGCAGTTTGTCTAGGTCTGCGCAGTTTGTCTGGTCTGCGCTTCCACCGGTTCGTTGGGTTGTTTTACGCAGAGGTTGAATCTTGCCCTCTCGTATATTACGTTCATACATGGTATGAATCATTGCACAAACTTGCGTTTAATGGTAGCGTAGTTCCCCATTTCAGCGCCTGTCAGCTTCAGTGACTCCAAGATATTTCCCTCCTCTGTCCCCATGGCATACAAAAACATTTTCATCTGCGTATTTTGGCCTCATAGATGCAACGACCACATGAGCTGGTAACGTTCCCATCAAGGGATCGAGCGCTTTCGATCCGCCGTGTCCTGGAAATCGAGCTTTTTGGGCAACTAAATGGTGAAAGGATTGAATAATTTCCTGGAATTTTTCTACTGTGCCGCGGCGGCTCGTTTTGCAGTGTCTTCTTCCCCCTCGTCGGACATGCTGAAACCCGATTGCTGCTTGCATGGAGTTTTCTAAAATAACTACAGGGGACTCTGGCGCTGCGATCGTTCAGCGGCCATGGTAATTATGGGTATGACAGATTTTTATTGTCTTCGTGCTTGTGAGCAGCGAATCGCTTTGTGGCTTTATTTATTGCTGTGTTTCCTTTTGTTTCGAATGAAAGAACAAATCATTTTGAACTTCATGAGCTGATTTGAAATGATGAGGGGAAGATGGGGAATCATAACTGCTGAACATTTGCCAATTGTTTCTGGACAAAGCAACTGTAACTCACGCAAAGCCAAATGGAACGTGAAGTACAAAGATTAGGCAAACCTGTGTACTACTCATAATTTTCATGATTGCCGAAGCGCCATGCTTTGCGGCTCCCATAGACACTGGCGCCAGTGTTCCGTCTAGTGTATATTTATAAAATTATATGGCTGCTTCAATGCTCACTACTTGGTCGCTTGTGTTGTGTGGTGCACTGTGCACTTGGCGTCACCGCTGCCACCATGTCATAGCCAAGCGTTGCTACACGCCGTCAAACAAGGAATCATTGTATCATTTATCTTCAAACCATTTATTGTAGTGGAGTGCTGACCATGAAATGATACACGCTCGTCTGCACATGCAGTCACACTGTTGCCTTTCACCACACGCACATGGCTCTCTGCGCCTGCCTTGCAGCATCGCCGAAGTTGGCGGTCCACGACACTTGGTGTTCTCTGACTTGGCTACGGTGGCTCAGCATCGGCAGTTGCTCAGAGGGAGGTGTGGGTATCGGCGGGGCTGCACCGTGCGAGCCGGTGTGGCACATTTTCATGATGCAGATGGGTAGCGCATTGTCCTCTGCGCGAGCGTGGGTGGGGCGGATGCATGAGGCGGCGAGCATGTTCGGCCAGTCGCCGTGACACAACGCAACCATGCGTGTGGGCAAAGAACACCTACCACTTTACGGGTTGCACGAGTGCATGCCAGCATGCACTCGTGCAACCTGTAAAGCATGTGGGCAAAGAACACCTACCATTTTACGGGTTGCACGAGTGCGGTGGCGCTGCTTTCGGCTCTGAGAGTCGTCGGTGCATCATCTTGAAAGAAAGCTGCGTCTCTGGCACGTCGTTGCTCACATCTTTCCCTCTAGATACCATAACTTGGCTACAACTTGACAGTGAGGGGGAATGGGCTTCTGACGAGCTTGACTGTGGGACCGCTGCCAATGCATAAAACGCTCATCCGTGGTTCTGAGAAGCCGGCAAGCGATGTGTTTTGTTGCTTGTAAAGAAGCACGTTGCCACGAGTGGGCTAGCACGTTGTTCTTGCCCTCAGAGTTCGAGGTTCATCACACCACCAGATTACTATAGTGTGCCGCACATACGAGCATGGCACACCATAGTAATCTGATCGAGTATCCGCTTACAGCTCCTAACTAAAGCGTAATTATATCCTAAGTGATTGTTGAGCCGTGAACATGTTACGAAGCAGCAATTTTCAACAGCCGTGACATCGCAACGCACAACCAGCAGATGACGTAATGTCAAAAGTTGAGCGAGTTGGGGATAATTTATGATTACATATAAAGCAGTGCACGACGACAGGCACAAAAGGAACGATACTAACACTGCTGCACTCTCAACTAGTTTATTTCACAGAAGAACATGGTTATTATACAACAAGACGGTGTACCATGTGCTAAATTGACGCTCAGGCTACAGCATATTTTCTAAAAAGCACGCTTCGCAATTGCTCAAAGTAATCAATGCTTGGCTGATGCAGTAATCTTTTTTTTTCTGCAATGTGGAAGGCCTCGATCACTTCCCTGGTCACCTGATCTCTGTGACTGGAAAGTACTTCAGTCTCGGAGAACAGGGGGGAGCAGCCACACTCTAAGCAATGCTGCCTTATGTGTGAGTAAGCATTATTAGTTAATGCTCTCTTGTACTCCATCAACTTTGTATTTATGCACCGGCTAGCTTGGCCGATGTACATCTTCCCACATGACATGAGCAAACAGTATACTACCGCAGTTCTGCACTCAAAAAATGAAAAAACATGCACGACATAGCACCGAAATCTATCCTTTTTTTTTTTCCGGTCACTTTCTATACAGCCTGGCACAGATTTTTCCTAGTTCGTTAGGTGCAGAAAAAACATTTATTCCATAGCAGCTGCCTACATTCTTTAGACTATGTGATATACTGTGTGCATAGGGTGTTCAGACACATTTCTTTTTTCTTTTCTTCATAATTCCTATCTTTTTGAGGCTTCTCCATAGATACACTTCTACGCACATGACAAACTATCTTCTGGGCTGGTCTGCGCAGAACATGTTCTTCGTAACCTGCACTAGCCAATCTATCTACTGGACCATTGAAACTACCCTTTATTTTTTTGAAGACAAGATTTTGCCAAGGCCGCGTGGAGGCATGAGTAGGCTATGCCGTTTTTAACGGTCTTTGAATGCCCGGAAGAGTAGTTAAGCAGGGGCTTCTCTGATCGTGGACTATATAACCAGCAAACATGGTCTGGCTTACAAGTCCAAGAACTGAAGCTGCTCATCTCTTGGCACTTCCCACGTAAACTCTATGCCCTCGCTGCATTCCTTGAAAACTTTCAAGATATCTACTATAGCCCTGTCAAGCACAGTGTGTTCCACAAAAGCTAAGTGATCGTCAACATATCTACATATGTTTTTTGCAAGGCCATCTATATTGGCTACCAATTTTTTCGCTCATATAACCCAAGAAAATGCTTCTAGGTATCGGGGCCACCTTTGAACCAATGCACTTTTATCTAGTGGAATGAGGAGTTGTACCTACAAAGATCTGGAATATGCATTGGTGCTTTTTAGAAAATATGCTGTAGTATGAACGTCATTGTAGCACATTGTACACGGTCTTGTATAAAAACCATGTTGTTCTGTGAAATAAACTAGTTGAGAGTATAGCGGTGTTCCTATCGTTTCTTTTGTGCCTGTCGTCATGCGCTGCTTCATATGTAATCATGAGCAGACGACGATCTCCCCAAGCAAGCATCGGGCCAATGGCGAGGCAAGCTGAGGCAACATGGTAGATGCGACCAATCAGAGGCCTTGTAATCTTTCTCTAATGTTTGCTTTTGCACGGTTCTTTCTGAATGAAGGAATGATCTAAAGCAGGGAATTCGAACCCGGAAAAAGGCTCTTTCGATAAGCCCAAGAAGCCGGCTTCTGGCCGCCCCATTGCGAAGTTATAATTAAAAAAAAATCGCTGTTTTCTCATGATTTCCCGAATCATTTTCGCTACGTGGGAGGGCAAAACGAGTTTTTTGAAGCACTTGTGTGCAGTTTTCAGTGTAGATACTTTGGAATCGGGTAGAAAAAGGGTTTCAGAAACTGGAGACTTGATTTTCAAAAAATCTTTTTTTTTTGCCATTTTTCGTTATACAAAAGTTGCAAACCCCCTTAAAGGGCCCCTAAACCCTTTCCGATATTTCGCAAACATTTAAAGTCAACAAGCGCTTCACATGCAGAATGCCATCGGGATCAACGATGCCACGTGCCGCAGCGCTACAGGTTGCGTGAGTGCCACAATTTCGAAAAAACAATAGCTTCTCCTTTCCGATTCCCGCCATTCCCACCTCTGACGTGTGACATCACCAGTGAAACTCGATGACGTTACCAGTTTTGATGCTTGCGATTGGCCGAACGTCAACCGACAACTTCTGGTCACTCTGCAAACAGCTGTTCGTGTGCACCTTGCTGTTATTGGTCATGTTTCCACTTGCGAATCGACATCTGCAACCCGTAACGCAACACAAGGTCCATACTGGCACGATTCGTAGGGGCACGGGCCGGCATGACAGCAACAGTGGTTTGTGAACGATCAGTGCACCCAGATGAGACACACAACACAGTTGACAGTGAGCTGGGTCATCGGAGTGGCGGCTCGCGGCAACAGAAAGTAGACGTCTCGAACAGCGCTTCAGCGGTGGCGTATGCTACGCAAGATGAGGAAAGGCACTCAGCTGATTCGGCGAGGAGGGGCCAAGCGGTTTTGAAAGAGGTTAGCGTAGAAAAGAGAGAAAGAAGCGATCGTCACGTTTCAATTATCAAATGCGTATAACTCCACTATTACGGCACCGTTTAGAAAAATTCTCGCGGCTACGTGTTACTTGTAACCTTGAGCACAACTTCCTCTCCTCAACTAAATTTCAACCGCTGGGTGGTTTAGGGGCCCTTTAAAGGGCCCCTCACCAGGTTTGAGCATTTACAGCAGGCAAGAAAAATGCATGCTTTGGGTCCTCACGATCTCGCCTGCCAAGATTTGCAATGCTGTGTGCTTCAGAAAAATATGAAATGTTTGAACGCCGCTTGCTCGTGATCTTACGGGCGTGCGCCCAACATAGTAGAGGTGACATATTGCCATGGGGTCGTGACGCAGACAAAGGAAGCAGACCAGATGGTCAGATGAAACTTTATTTGGCCGAACTTGTGGCCACCTAAAAGGAAAGTCAAATTACAGCAAGACACTGGCACTGATAGCGGCGAACAGAGCGTTGGCCATCTTTCAACTGACAAGCGGTGCAGCCCATCGGTATTTATACACATGCCATCGACTGTTCTAACATTACAGTCAGACCCCGCTACAACGAACGTCGCTTCATTTTTTATTCCCCATCAGCTTGCCATAGAAGTCAATGCATCAAAGTTCCCGTCAAAACGAACCATTTTTTGGGCTTGTTTTTGCTTTAACGAAACTTTCGCTCACTGGAGCTTGACTTGAAAAATTTGTCTTACGATAATTTGAGAATATCGTGAACCACAAAACTTTTCGAACATTAACTGCGCTTTGTTTCCATGAAAATATGTTCCCATTGCTTGATCATAGGAGAGCATCATTGTTTCGTGGTGATGGCGATGCAGCTGGCCGCTTTGAGGCAAGGTGCAGGCTCGCTTTGCTATGCCGGAGCCACATGAGTCAATCCGCATTCATTATAGATTGCGCGATCGCAGCATTGCGGCGCAACAAGATCACTAAGGCATCTTTTAAAGCACCGAAACCTGTCATTCGTGCTCTTGCACTTGGGTGCGCTACGGCGGCCTGGGTACGGTAAACATTCACACAGACGTGAGCACACAATTACATCGCAGTTGACAAAAACATTATCGCTCGACATGACTGACTGGGCAATAATTGAAGAGGTTCGCCATAACGCTGCGTCATCGGACATGAAAGTGATAGATGGATGGACGGACGGACGGACCGACGGACGAACGAGCAGGCGGACGAGCGGGCGGGCGGGCGGGCGGATAGATAGATGGATTTGGCTGTGCCCTTTAGATAAGGTGGTGGCTCACGCCACCTAGCCATAAAATTAAGTACTATCACGATGTGTTTAAGGATTGAATTTCACTCGCGCCTTGATTGTAGCCACCAATCATTTAGCCTCTTCTTGGTTATTTCTAACCATTTAATGTCTATTTTTCCTTCACTGTCCCTAAACCCCAATGCTTTGAAAAATGCGCAACACACATCAGCCCCACCTTTAGTCAGTTAGCCCATCATGAGCGATAACATCCGAGTCACTGGCAATGTATTTATTGAAGGTGATGGAATGAATGCATTTGACATCATTTGCACTTTCACTGGTGCACGAGTTTATGACCTCGCGATGCGCTTGCTATGTGCGAGTGTTGAACCATTGTGCTGATGTCCAAAGGAAGGCGGCAAACGAAGGTAAAAGTTTTTTTCTCAAAATAAACGTGTTTGTGGAGGGTGTAGCTAAATGTGGTAGTGTTCAGGGGATGATTTCGTCACAACGAAATTTCTGTTTCAACGAAATTTTTCGTGCGTCTCATCAGTTTCGTTGTAGGGAGGTTCGACGGTATTGCTATCAACCGCGTAGGTTCCAGAATAATCTGCAATGTTTGCAAAGTGAGTGTAATCTTATAGAAACAATCTACAACAGTCCTAAAGCTTCTCAAACACTGCAGGTGCAATTTGCGCTGAGAATTACTAACAGTGTAACTGGGCAAGAACATAGCAAAACTTAAGGAAGGATTGTGGCATTATACAACAAGGAATAGTCCTGCGTACATCAAAGCAGTACGTGACACTGCTAGAATTATTCGAGGCGACGTGTGTAATTTGTGTAGCCTCTTGTTTGAATAGAATATGAAGGTTGACAGTAAATAAAACATATAAACAATGTGTGTGCATTATTTTTTTTTTTTTTTCAATTTCGTATTGAGTGAGATGCGAGAATAAGCTACCTCCACTTAGTTCGCGTTGGTGTTCTCACTGTTCTTGCATTGTGCTGGTGCCAGCTCTGACAATGCTTGATCCATGCAGCAGCCTCTCCAAACATCTGCACATAGTGGAATCCATCCCACGCAAACACGCAGCACACTACATAGAACACTGAAAAGACACAACACCGATTGTGTGCCTAACCTGTAGTACAATCTTGTACGCGTTCAATATCCTGACGGAGGCGTTTCGTTCCATCGAGTCGCAAGCCATTGCCCAATTTGAGCCATGACGAATGCTGTGACGTGCTACGTCATGTGAGACAAGCTGTCACGTGTCTGTTTTCATCAGTTTTTTGGACAAAGGCAAAGTAACGGTTGGAGAGACTGTCCGAAACGAAATGGATGAATTTAAATGGCTGCGAAGTGGCATAGATTAGATTGAAATGTAAGTGCTTCGCGCCTTTTCTGTATTTGGGCACCTTGAGAACATGACGTTTCCTCGCTCTGCCATGGTTTTTTGTCTCGCCTGTGCGGCTACTGCAGCCGAGCAGAGATGATGAAGCGAGGTAAATGATGCATTTGAATAGATGACTGAAAAACAGTTCCGACAATGTTTTCGTCTGTCGAAATGACAGGTGCGTATCTTGTGACGAACCTGACCTTATCATTTGATGCCAATCAGTCAGTGGCCTGGAAATATACACCAATGTCAATGAACAAATCGCCCAGATCATTCAACGGTCACTCATGTTTGTGCCTCTTTTATAGCGGCGGTGTCACAGCGAGCTTCATGCACTTACGCTGTCGCTCAATCCCTCCTCTGTTGTCGCAGCCGCCCTGACTGTCTTTCCGTGTCCATTGTCGTAGACAGACAGACAGGTGGACTGAGGATTCACTGTTTACCGATGAAACCATTTCAAGTTTCACCCACTCATCATCATTCACTCCGTGGATATGCTGTGATTTTTTTTTTTCTGGGCAGGCCCTTTCTCGTTAAGCGCGTCGCATCGCTCCTGCCACAGCCGCCACCGGTCGGCGAGTGTGACGCTGTGCCCCAGCTCGATGGCTTTCGCTGCGAGTTGGGGATGCACCCTCATGGTGCATCCCATCACTTTTGAGGCTCAGTCCGCTATGGTGCACTGAGCCTGGGAAGTGACGGAAACGCGGAGAAGATGTTTGTTTTGGCTATCAGTTGAGATGCCCTCTGCCATCATTTCGCTCTACTAAGTGAACGGCTTCAAAAGTTGCACCATTTGAATTTGAATAGTGGTGGAGTCATTAGTAGAGAAATTGCTCAAAACAGGGTTGTACCTAGCGCCACCCCTTAATGTCCTCGTCTTCGTCCCGCTAAATGGCAGCGCCACCTAGTGTCATTTCATTACAATAACGGTAAAAATACGTTGAAATTGCACCACATTTCATATTCAATGTTTGAAAATTAGTGCCAACACGTTTTAGTAGTCAGCAATAATAGTTAAACATTCTTCAACATGTTAGAAACACTTATCAACTTGCTACACGATCCCGTAGTTGACGTCAAAATTGTCACACAGGCCTTCATTTCTGTTATTGGCTGTTCGCTTCTCCTTGTCCTCGGGACCGAAGCGGACAGCCCAGTTTTTGACATAACAAACGGAACGCCTCCATTTGAATTTGGAACGCGTGCAAGATTGCTTCACTGGCATTGCAAATGTAACCTTGCATGCGTGTGACTTGTTGATGTGTCTTCCGGCTCTGAATTCGGGCTCTGAGTTGCTTCGATATCAAAGGCAGAAAAAGAATTTGGCTTGCGAAGTCTACTCTGGGAGAGTGGCAAGGTTTCAAGCTCATCTCCTTTCATCATGTTTTAGTGGCTCATAATGAACCAATAAACAAATTCTTGAGGTACAAAGCTTTCCATTGGGCACGCAACAACTTCCAGTGTCTAAAATTTCTCATGTGACTTGGTGAAGTACACTTTATAAAGCAAATGACAAACAAAACAAAAACCATGTGGACATCTTTTTCTTTTACCTACACTCTACTTTCCCCTGGTGGCATTCTACGGTTTCGCATTCATTCTGCATCATCCTACGGCTACACAGAGGCACCTCCTATTTCCTGCGAGTGCGAGCCGATGGTGAGGAGACGACTTGGATGAATACATGTGTATTCATGTATTCATTAATTTGTCCACATGTATGACATGGACACATGTATTCACACATGTGTTGTTATGTATGAATGCATGTGTATTCATGCCTGTGCCCATCGGTTACTCAATCATGAAAAGAGAGGAGGTCCTTGGGTTTTAAGGCATGTTGTGGTCTGGCTTTTTGGTGTTCGTTTTTTGTTCTTTTCTCTTGATCTCTTCCGCTCTTGCATTGAGAATTGATTGTAACTCTGGGTTTCGTTGCTCTAGTCAATATGATGCACGCATGCGCATAAAGATACTGTTTAAGAAAATGTGGTTGTCAATAAAAATCAGTTGAAGTTTAGCGCTTGTGTCATCTTTTTCGTGTTTCTGTTTTAACCCGGTGTGCGCTACCATTTATATTAAGCATGTACAGAGGATAATCGGCCTTTCTATTGGCTAAGGGGCCTTGTAGCCCTGACAATGCTGAAAGGAACTTCTCAGATGGAGTACAGGTTGCACCCTATAGAGTTCTGAAAGCTCAGTTTTGTCTGGTAACATGAAAACCAGTCTCAAACTGTACTAAAAAGCAAAATTTGAGATTAAATAGTGTTAATAATAGGACTGATTTTTTAAAACAGTCATTTATAGGCACCTGTAATAATTTAGGCACAAATATCAAAAATAAGAATTTATAGGCACTATAAAAGCCCTTCTAAACTTCTAATTCATGCTCATAAATCAATGTGGCATGATTGGAACATTATAAGCATTTGCCTATAATCCGGTGTCTAGTGATAACAACACTAATATTGATGAGTATAGTTGCAATGTTAACAATAATAAAAGTGATATTTTGAGCTTGGCCAGAGTCCTTCAATGCTTTTCTGGTCACGAAACTCCGGCCGAAGTTTCATTCAGGGACAAAAGCTGCCGCTAGGATCGCCCCTGTTAGCGTGAAGGCTTCGCCGGCGGCCGGCGACGCTTGCGGGCCGGCTGTTTCTCCGTCGGCAATGCGCCTAATTTAATCTGCTCTTCATTTCCACCTGTAAAAACGCGACCTGTAAAAACGCGAGCGACGCAAGCGAAGTGTGCGTGTTTTTGATTCAGTTGACGCTTAGCTTAGCTGTGAAATAGAGGCAAGGCCACGCGTGTTACTGAGTCGTATATGTTGCAGCGTTCGTTCGTTGCGGTAGTCACGGCCGCTACGTTCTCGCTTTGAGAAGGAGGACATCTGGCGTTTTCGATTTTTGATTAGTCTTTGCAGTTTCCTGCATTTGAGTTAACTAGCACCAGATTTAAATCGGTATATACAGCCCTGGGCGACATGCTGCGCTTAGCAAATAGGTGTGCAAACGTACAGCACGTTGGGTTAGCGCTGTGTCTGCGCGATTTTATAGCGTGCTAATAATGTACAAAAATAACCTAGGTTTGGAAAGTGAGCATCAACGTGATGAAGAAAAACGCTCACGAAATGGAAGCAGCATAATGAGCGCGCGTAGGAGTAAATGCTACACACTTGAGCGACTTTCCCGGCTGTCAACATAGGTATAGGGTGTCAACAGAAAAACTCGTATGGTCAGTGTCTGACACACTCGTCCCACCAAAACGACAAGTTAATTGATTACTTGGTTATGAGGTTTAACGCGCTGACGCTATGCAGGCAATCGGGCGCGCGCCGTAGTGTAGCCAGAGTCCTTCAAGCATTGAAGGACTCTGGTGTAGCTCTCCGGAATAATTTTAACCACCCAGGTATCTTTAACATGCGTGGGAATCTCTAAAACACAGGCATTTTCTCTTTTCGCCTCCATCAGAAAAGCGGCTGGGAACCCGCGTCCTTGGGCTCATCATCATCAGCACAGCGCCCTAGCCCCTGAGCCACCGCGGCGGGGACACTAAAAAAAATTTATAAAGAAATACAGGCAAAGCTAGCCATGCTCCGCTTTGCAAATTCAAAATACCTGATTGGATAATCAAAATGTCGCCGCCGTGGATTTTGGTTCCGCCACACAGATGACAGTAACCTGACTGGCCACTTGCTGATCGTCGCAGGCAGCTGCCAAGCGCATGCAAATGACTAGAAAACGCGCCGCGGCTGTGGTGCAAGTGTTTATTCATACAAGTTTACGGCAATAGCATGGCGGATAAAGGAAATAAACAACGTCACACAAGCAACTAGGAACACAAATGTGCAAGTGTTTTTTGTCACTAGCAAACACAAAACACAACAGTTGGGCTTTACATAGCATGACAAACAGAACATCTGCTACCCATGGGGCTTGTTGCCACCATTTGCTGGGCAGTTTGCTTGCCGCGTCGCTCGTGTCAGCTTGTTTTTTTCCCTGGTGTAAAAGTGCAGGCGGCACCTCAAGAAAAAATGAACAACCTCTGCTGTGGTACCCACATAGTGCAACCTACAGCCCACACCAGCAGAAGCAATGCGGCTGTCGAGCAAAACTTGGTCAACAATGTTCGCATACACATCGGCACATGCAACTGTGTCCACAGTCAGTTCTTCAACATGTCCTTCCACAATGCGCAACAGGCTGAGAAGCTGGGATGAGGGCACTTGCAGGAATCCTCTTGACTTCTTCTGGATTAGGTCGATTGGCTCTCGTGTCTGGCTCTTGAGTGTTCCCACGCAGTCAGTGCAGCTTATCGTTGAAAACTTCTTTACCACGTAACCGGCAAGATAATCAAGAATGCACTCTTTGGTGGAGAGCGTAACTTCAGGCACGGATGCATTGTTCACTGCCTCTCCCGGCTCCTCAAGAACGTCATCAAAGAGGACCGCCAACATGTCAATCTGCAAAATACATTCCAAGTTTCAAATCTTTCAATGTATAAGTTGAGATTCGTAAATGCAAAAACACATTATGTTTCATTTGGTTATTTGGTCATTTGTGTAGTGAAACTGCTCCTGAAAAAAAGAAACTAGAGCTAATAAATAAAAGCAAGGGGCACGTTACCTGACTGGAGGCAGGTTTTCCCTTGTCAAAGAGGCCCTGGAGCTTGAGCAACAGCTGGGGTCCATCTCCCTCGACCGAAGCCCGTTTTGGCGGCCGAACTAGGTTGTTTACAGAGAGCATCCGATAGATGAACAAAAAATGTTGCACAGTCGGCTGCCCTCCATCACCAGCAACATGCCTGACGATGCCGAAAAACCTCTAGAAAGAAAAAATCAATTTATCGCAACAATGAGAAATTCATAGCACATTTATACACATAAAAGTCATCATGTTTACCTCTAGAGGATCTTGTCCGAAGTTCCCAACGAGAACGTAACGAAACCCAGACAACAGCAAGCTCTCGATGAGTGCAACTGAGCTATGCAGTGTCAGTTTGAGGGCTCCACATGTCTGCTTACTCAGAAAGCAGACTTGCCTCTGGGTCGGTAATGTCTTGATGTATTTCTCCCAGTTGTCCAGCCATGCAATGCTGTCCTTCAACACCTGGAATAAAATTATGCTTCATCTATAGTACACGAAAAACACTTCATAACACATGTAATAATCTCACAGCAATGTATTGTGCTTCGTTGAATCGAACATGGTCTGGCCTCCGAGAGTTCAGGCAGTCGAACAGCTTGTTCAATGTTCTTGTGAATTGCGATGTTGCAGCCGACCCATGGAGCTTCTTGCAGTCTTCCTGCTCGCTATAAAACTCCATGGCCGAAGCAGTACTCTCACTGAACAGCTGTAAAATGTGTGGAAAAAAAGGATTTTAAGTTTACTTCCCAAAACGTGTGAGCAGATGTTTTTGAAATACACTTTGCACTGAACATAGCTGCGTGCATGACTTGCCTGGACAGCCAACTTCACGCTCATCTTTTGGAACGCATTGGGGAAAATATGGGCTTTCGTTAACTTCGGTACAGCCCGGAGTCCAGCCTGTTCTTCTTCATAGTCCAGTAAGTCCTTGTAGTGACAGTGGAACACCTCCTGTCCTTGAGGGAGCTGCAACATAAGGACAAGTGACACATTTTTTTTTTAAACTGAATAGTTTATGCACAGGTCAAGGCATTCACATGCAACTTTTTTTTACTTACCAAAAACTTGCCCACTTTGAGCAAGTTGTTTCTGATGCACTTAAATATGTGCGGTGGATCAATTACAACGTGGACTTGCTTTGAGGGCTCACACGGGTGTTCAAAACACGTTTGAAGCTTGTGCATGTCCCCGTTGACACCTTGAGAGAAAAACAGTTTAATAGTACACTTGTTTTTCTACTACATCACTAACCACAGCTAAATAAAATTTGAAAAGACGTACCCAGAGATCTCAAGGCTGATTGGTTTGATGTGGAGTTGTCGCAGGTCACTGCGTCAACAACACCACCAGCGTTTGTAAGGTGAACAATGCACTGCAAAAGGAGCTTCGCCACGATTGATCCTGGGGCAGCACCAGAAGCACAAAATGTGCCCACAGTTTGTGACCACCCTCCCAGAAAAGGCCGAAACAGAAAGACCAGCACGTGGTCGCCGTCTTTGCCATGGTCACCTGGTCGTGTGTGTTCGGCGAAATCCACCTTGCCCAGCAGTGCCATGTCCGACTCGCGAATGTGGACGCTTTTTCTGACGCTCATTTCATCGAACATGAGCACTCCTGGAAAGTTTTGGGTAGGTTAACATCTTGTCTCAATTGCGCTGCTGAATATAATACAATTATAAAAATGAGTACTGCTTCTTACCTCGACGCTCTCTTTCTGGAACTGCTTCTAGCTTTTCACACAGAACCGTGAACAAAGTGCTGTCGAAGCCAAAATCAGCTTTCAGATTTCTGAGGTAGCCATAGAGGGTGCGGGGATTTGGAAGGGGCAAAAATTCATTTTCATGAAGAAAAGTGTAGACTGCTGTGGACTTTATCTTTAGCAGCAAGCAGTCATAAATTCACTCTTTTTTGTACCTGGAGAGAATGAATTGCAAATTTGTTTTCCACAATGAGCGTGTTGGAAACTATTCATGCAAAGCAAAAAATAATGAGAATGGTGTTATAAAAACTGAAGAAAGTATATTTGCCCAAACAAACCTGCAATTTTTCCCGAAATTAGAAATAACACTACACAAAACGGCCAAACCAATGTCTGCCTCAATAGCATATTGTTTTGCGGTACAACAGATAAAAATACATGATGAATAAATGAAGGCTACACCTTGAGATAACATTTTCAAACGCAAAAGGGGCAATCCAATAGAAATGTTACGTGTGTGATGGGGTATTTGGAACTTACCGCGCAGCTGTTGCAGACTTCGCGTTGGCTTTCATGAGCCAGTGGTCAAAAATGAGCTTCTCGCGAGCCGAAAGCTTCTGAACGTCTTGGTGCGATCTTCTGCTCCTATTCGCTTGCACTGTCAATTTCGCAATCTTCACTTGGCACAAACGAAGTTGCTGCTTAGTGCTTCGAAGCTGGTCTTTAACTGCGTGGAGCTCTGAGATGGAGCAGACATTTCCCTCTGTCTGGCATGCCATCTCTGTGCAGCTTCCAGTGCTTATCGCTCCACCTGTCAAACGAAGAAATATGGATCAATATAATGCGACATCACGCAGCACACAGGCAATACAGGCTCTCAACATAGTGAAACAAGAAAACAAGGCAACGCGAATGGAGGCTTACCATCATCTCCGGCTGCTTCAAGATCGCAGGGCTCTGTGCTGGAGCTCACAGAAGCTGCAGTGCCATCGTTGTTCGGCGACGAAATGCGACGACGTTTTGCAGGCGGATTTTCTCGCTGTGAGCCCGACCGTGGCTTGGGCTTCGTAAGATACGCCGGCAGGTTTTCAAATATCCGGGGTATGGCACCGACGCGGAGCTTAGGCTTCTCGCGCTGCAGAAGCACAGATTGTCCACTTATTCTGAACTCATCGGCTCGAATAATGTCCGTGGTGTCGAAATGTTTCTCGCACACACGAACGGCCTTCGACTCGAAGTTGAAAGCGCCCGTCTCCTGTCGTGGAATGGCTCGCTTCCACCTGTCGCGTTGTTCGCGGTCGCTTGGGAGGCAGAACAGCGAAGCTTTTTCTGTACAACTCCGATAGCCAGAGCGGCAACCAGGTACGCAGCACGTCAGAGGCATGGTAGTTCACATAGTTTGCCGTCCGTGATGAGTGTAGACAGCTATACCACACAACAAACAAACCAGTAAGCTCGCGCTCCAACGCACTGCAAACGCTGCAAATGCGGCCGCCGCCGTCCAAGCCGCCTTCACCAGACTCGTAGCGCCACCGCGCGGGAGCTTTGATCCCCATATGAAGCTCTCCCATAGCGTTACGGAGAAGTTTCGTGACCAGAAAAGTATTGAAGGACTCTGGCTTGGCTAAGGGCTGGTCACACCCCATCATGAAAGGGACGCTCCTTCACTCCCCCATTTACTCTCATCAAAAAGCTTTAAGATCACTCGAAAGCGAAAACCACCTTCTTTTTCTTCTGTATCAGTTGTATCTATCGCCGTGCCTCTAAAAGATTGACGTAGTATCTTTTTTGAGTCAGCCCTATGTTGGGGACATGTAAACTAAGAAAGTTGAAGTTTTGTTAAAAGAAACATTTAGTTTGTGGATGTATTAAGGAATGTCCTCCACGGGAATTTCGTGTCGATAAACCACATCTTTTGCTGATTGATGACATGTGGAAAGTGGAAATTACCCTACTCCTGATAAGAAAATTGTATTACTGCCCTACTACCCCAAGCTGCCACAGTAAACTTAGGGTAATTGGTTGGCAACCCTGGTGAGGCTAAAAGTGAGATGCTGAGCATCTGTATGGAGGCAACCTATTCAAGTGCGAGCCATTTCATCATTACAAATAAGTAATGAAGGTGGCGATTTTGTAAATGGCCTCCCACGGGGTCCTTTGAAAAGCTATTTTCTGTAGTTATGAAGAATTATGTCGGGAGCATCTTTATGTAATCAACTATATTATAGTTAGACAAAGTGAGAAAGTTGAAAAGTTGCATTGCTGTGCTACTCAGCCTTCCTCAAGGTCTCACGTACACTCATTTATTTCTTCCGAAGCATCTCCCCAGCACTCTGTGTTGGACAACACAGATTGCTATGATCGTAACGCACGGCTGTGCTAAAAAACACAGAGAAGGGTTGTACACAGGACTATGCTGCGTACATCTCTTCTTTGTGTTATCTTTAGCACAGCCATGCGTTACGTTCCAAGTATGCATGAACTGACCCCCAAAAAGTTATTACTGCTATAATCGGTGGTGGAGCAAACAGTGCTTCTGATTAACCCTTTCATTGTTCGGTGCTTCTAGCCGTGATGCACTGTCGGCTTAGTTTTGGGAGTATCAGGGAAGCTTGGAACAGAGAGAAATGGTACGTTGTGAAGTAGAGGTAGCAAATAGGATGAATGGAAAGGGAACACAACGACTTTGTTTGCTGCTGATAGCAGCGATTAAGTGGTGGTTTGGTTTGTCAGAGAGGCAACGGCACGGCCTGAACTAGCAGGCGCCGTAGGAGGCACGCCAACAGAATTTTAAAAAATAAGAAGAACCTGCAAGCTGTTGTCACCACATGTTCCAAGGCCAAAGGCAAGTGTGCAGCCTCACTAAACACTGTGCAGACTATTATCTGATGGATGGTGCGTCGGTGCTGCCTGTGCTGGCCTTGGACCTGCAGCGGGGCGATGAGCTGGCCGACCTGTGTGCTGCTCCTGGGGGCAAGCTGTTGGCAGCCATGTGCACGGGACTTCTTGGTGGGTGCGACAAAAATGCTCACAACCAGAATTACACATTGCTGCAAAAGTTGTATTGTGTGTAAGATTTCATGTAGTGCTTACAGCCAGCCCATTCTGGCTGCACTGTGCCTGGCTGGTATAGCATGTTCTACATTGTTGCCAAAAAAGTGCAGCTCAATCGGTTGACCATTCTCTGTATTGCAGGAGAGACGCCAGCATTTTTTTTTGTTGCAAACTAGCATGATGAATGTGCAAGTACTTAAGTGCCCACTCTTATCTCAGAGCTGCAGACACCCTGATAGCCTAAGGTTCAGAAGGACCAGAACTTGTTGAGCCAGTGATTGTGCTTCAACATCGAAAATGAGAGGCTCCAAACAGTATAGCCCAGTAGCTGCCAAACATTTAAATTCGTTAGAGCTAGTGTAGCCAAAATGATTGCCAAGCATTTTTTCTAGGTTTGTGCAGATAGTGAATTGTAGGTTCGAAGCTAATAGTGATTTGGTCTAATCGATTTCCGAATAGTACACACCCCATCATATACAGTAGAATCTCAATTATTCGAATTC
The DNA here is from genome assembly GCF_043290135.1 of Rhipicephalus microplus. Classification (NCBI taxonomy): domain Eukaryota; kingdom Metazoa; phylum Arthropoda; class Arachnida; order Ixodida; family Ixodidae; genus Rhipicephalus; species Rhipicephalus microplus. The sequence continues at coordinate 200,360,819 of NC_134704.1, read as the reverse complement.
AGAGGTATCACGCAAAATATTCGTATCATCCCAAATTCTTATGAACCAAAAACAAGTTAAGCTGATATTCAAGATGAACAAAAACTTTATTGGCAACTCCTTCTTGCTAAAAAAAGTTCATGATGTTCTTTTGAACTTCCCTGCCTTCACTGTCTCTCAATAAAGTGCCACTACTTCTTTACTCATGCTGCCAGAGCAGCACGTTTATACTTGACATCAAAGGGAGCGAAAGTCATTGAAAATTCACTCGTTTTGCTGCTTAAGCGACCGGAAAACCGCACTGCAAAGTCGACAGGAAAAAAGTCAGTCTTGAAGAATTCACACTTGAGTATTCAAACGAGAACGCCAGAGCGGCCGCAAAACCACGTCTGCGCCCATTGAAAATGTTCGAATTTGTTCTGCCTCTCATATACATGCCACCGCCGCCATCTTCGCCGCTTGATAATTTATTCCTGAACATTGAAAATCCCCACCGAGTTCTAGTTATGCATACAAATAACTAAAAATATACAGTTTACACTTTTACAAACATTGTCTCGGGAGATACGTTAGAAGAGACAACACAAGCAGATGCACCGACAGTGGCGGCGATAGATTCAGCCAGCACTGCAAAAGCACAACACGTTAGGCCATGCCGACTCGCTGCTGCTGCACCTTCTTCTACTTCTGGGGTTTGCAGCAATCGTAATCCAAGCCGGGCTTTAATGAACGAGTCTTTTTCAATGCCATGAGCTTTGTCCTGCTGTGCGGGTAGTTTGGGATTGTGCCGATGTAAGCCACCGCACCTGCCGACGCCTTGGCCGCCATTTTTAATGTACGGCTGGTTGTTTACATCACGTGGTTCGAGAGCTAGCGCAGCCGGTGTAGCCAAATTCGTAGCAGAAAGGCGATCCGCTATCGCGTGTTGGCAAAATTGGTATTGAACCAATTTTTTTCGCGTCGGCCTCGCGGCATTGTTTTCAAGCCACTTTTCCTGTCGAAAAGCATGAGAAATTTTGGTGAGTTTTGTCACATTCGCTCCCTTTGAGGCCAACTGGGAACAGTCTTCCTCCCACAGACAAGCTGCGTTGTGCCGCTCGCCTGCAGCGATCAATCATGCATTCGCGGTTGCCGGGGAAACCGTTCGTATAGCACTGAACCACGGCGTATTTTCTATAATGTAGTCCATCCGAAGCAACTTTAATATTCATATCATCGCGGAATTTGCATCAATCGTAATTGTATCATCTAGATTCTACTGTAAAGAAAAATGGACTATTTATCATTACCTATTTAACCTGCACATCATATTTTAAAATTTAAACAAGGCCAGTGCAAATGCCTGTCATTTTGGTTCAAAGAAAGCGGAAACAGCTTTCAATAGTAGTAGGATTTAACTTTCAGTAGAATGCGAGTGGTAACCTGTAAAATATGTTACATTTTAAAATTCTCTACACTTTGAGCATGTAGGCAAGTGTAGCAAGCTTTTAAACTTGAAAAAAAAAAAAAAATGATGAATCAATATGAGGGTTCACTTGAACTTGAACACGGCAGTATGGACTTCCCTTGAATATATGTTTTTATGTTTTGTCATTGCTTCACTGTATTGAAACCACCTTTACAGTTGGTTACGTGGAAGCTGATAGTATACGTCTGGTCAGGTGTTTTCACGGTTTAGCACTTTGTTGCAGTGAAACCACCTTTACAGGGGGTTTATATGGGAGCTAATGTATATTTTTATATAGGCGTTTTCATGGCTCAGCACCTCCCTAATGCACTGAAACCACCTTTACAGGGCATTACATGCGAACTAGTATGCACTTTTTCATTCATTTCAAACACTTCTAAATTTCTTATAATTCGAGAAGAAGTCAATTTGAATACTTTAATTATAAGCCTTCAAGTATACGTACAAGCTAAATATTTTCATTTGCATAGCGTTTACTTAATGCTTGTTCCAACTAATATGTAAGCCTTTCTTGGCTCTTTTGTTAAAGCTCATTTTGATTTCACCAGATTTGAGTGTAAGTAATGAGACAGATCTCTGCATATGCAACATGGTTTTGAGGAGTTGAAAACAGCCAGAGTCGTGAACCCATGATCTGAAGCAGAGCACGCAGCTCTGGCCAGGCGGAGGATTCGGTTTCTTAAGAATCAAGTGTCTAGTGGGTACTATTGAATCGGGCGGCTTGATACCACATAATTATGCACTCTGTGTCCTCTTTTCTGGCCCCTCCAGTCGATTCCATTTATTTGCACTCATAATTAGTCTAGTGGGTGCGTCATACTAGCATATCCTAATATAAACACTAGCGTGTTTGTTTTCCGACTTGAGAAAGCTAGCTGACCATGTGCATCCTTGTCCACACACGTGACTGGAGGACGTCGTATTCAGGAGAGTGAGGAGCGTGTTGTACTATAGGAGTCTAACTTTCTGCCAAAAAAGTCTGAAACAAGTGTGAGGAATGTGCAGGAGCATTCTCATGATAGATGCGCAAGTTTCCTGTTGACCACCACTCAGGTCTCTTATGCCACACAGCATCACATAGGCAACGAAGGACATCTCTGTAGTAATATTTGGTGATTTTTTGACGCTGTAGTGCGTAGTCGTGGTGTACCACACCGCAGGAGTCAAAGGAAGCACCCAGCAACACTTTGACGTTGCTGCACATTTGGCGGGTCTTCTTTGGTGTTGGTGACGTAGAATGCTTTCACTGTGACCACTGAGCTTTAGTTTCCGAGTCGTACCCGTAGACCCAAGACTCATTGCCAGTGATAATGGTGTTCCTGAAGTGAGGGTCACTGCTTGTGAAATCCAGCATGCCTTTGAGAGTTCAACACGAAGTTGCTCTTGCTTCACCGTGAGCAGTTTCGGCACGAATTTGGCCACAACTCTCTTCTTAGCCAAATGTTCAGTCATAATAGAATGTGCAGAAAAAGTGCTGATGCTCAACCCTTCAGCAATTTCCTGGATAGTAACACGGCGGCTCCACATCACCACAGTGTTCGCTTCGGCAATGACCTGGCCATTTTGGCATGTTGACGGCCGACTGGAGTGTGGCTCCCTCTCCACCGTTGTGCAGCCTTCTTTAAACCGGTTGTACCACTCCTTAATCTGTGTGCGGCTCATAGCGTCATCACCGAAAGCCATCTTTATCTTCCTAATGGTTTCCACTTGCCCAGTTTCTGGCAAAATTAGATGCAGTAGTGCTGCTCCAGTCGCTCTGTCATTTTCCTCGCAATGAAAATCTGACGAGAGTACTATGCACTACCTCACTCAAACACTGCATCCCAATAACAGACACCATTGGCAGGCAGAAAAAAATTCACCCATGTGCACAGAGGTTCAAAGTTTGCTGATGCAAGTGCGCTTGTTTAAAAACTACCAGGTGCTTGCAAAAAAAAAGTCAGATACTTTTCTAACAGACGTATTGCCAAAAGTCATAAGCTTACTTCCCGGCCGGACAGAGTTTTGCACAATTTAAGTGTACCACGAATGCATTTGAGCAGTTTTTGAATGCAGTTAATGTTACGAGAGTATATGCTCTCTCGTTTAAAAAATTTTATTAATGAGAGACTGCAGTAAAAATATGTTTCGTAGTCGCAAGTTACAAAATATTGTTACACGACACCGGCAACGAGAGAGCATCAGGTAGACAACGAAGACAATGAATGTGATTCCGCTCGTGTTGTTGTTGCTGTTGTACCTCCATCTTGGCCGCAGCTGCCTCTGACTCTCCCTGTATATTTTGTAAATATATTTATTTCATTCATTCTTTCACCCTATGACCTTTGGTGGTGATGCGAGGTACAACACGATATAACGGAGCTCCGCAGTGGCCGACGTTTGGATTAGATTTTTCCACCATGGCAAACCAGGCACCCCCTCCCGCCGAGGCGACTACAACAACTGTTTTCCTTCTGCAGCTGAAAGATCCTGGCATGTTCTGTGGCACTGATGATGTCAACATTGAAGAGTGGTTGCCGTTGTACGAACATACAAGTTAGAATTACCTCTGGGATGAAACTCTTATGTTGGCCAATATCCTGTTCTACTGGAAAGGAACAGCAAAAGTGTGGTTCGAGAACCACAAAAATGAAATTGGAAGCTAGGATGCATGCAAGGAAAAGATACATGCCCTTTTCGGCAAGTCTGTGGGTAGAAAGGCAGTGGCCAAGAAGGAGTTGGCATCTTGTGCGCAAACGTCACCAGAGCCCTACGTGACTTACATACAGGATGTGCTCGCCCTTTGCGGAAAAGCAGACAATGGCATGGAAAAAACCGAGAAAGTAGCACACATATTGAAAGGCATTGCAGATGATGCGTTCAACCTTCTCATATGCAAGGACTGCAACACGGTCGATGCCATCATCAAGGAGTGCTAGCGTTTTGAGGCCGCAAAAAGTCGACGTATCGCCCACCATTTCACTCAACTTCCAAGCACAGCTGCAACCTGGTCGTGCGAAGACGGGTCTGCACTACAGACGCCGTTAACTGCAGAGCATGTGACCAAGATCATCAGACGTGAACTTGAAGCTCTGTCTCCTGCGTCCACGGGCTCCCATGCCTGTAACCCTAGCCCTCAGATGGTGCCACTGGTACATGCCATTGGGCGACAAGAGCTTTCCCATGATGGACTGGCCTCCAAGTGCACTACAGCTCCCTCTCAGTAAATCGACCGTCGTCAACCCCCTGTTTCGTATGCCCAAAGCCAAAACCTTCCGGTGCGCCCACGCAATCTAGCCGAATGGAGGACTGCTGACGATCGTCCGATTTGTTTCAACTGCCGCTGTATCGGACACGTGGCCCGCCATTGTAACACTCAGTGGTATTGGCATATCCAATGGGTACACCCATCGCCCAGAGAGGGATCATGGATGCTTTCAATCTTACTGGGAATCACCTCAGACCATCAGCAAAGACGTTCTTTCTATGCCGCCATATCGTCGTCGTTCTCCATCTCCGCATGCTCACTAGTCCTGTTCCTTGCTCTCCCGTCGCCTGTTGTCTCGCTCGCCCCAATTTCGCCGACTGACCACCTGTCGCAAGCAAACTAGATGATGCAGCTCCCGGAGGTGATACATCGACCACTTCCCCGCCAAATCCTCTGACCATGCTGCCGACTCGACGCAACCGTATTGACATTGAAGTAGACGACACGCCCGTTGTTGCACTTGTGGACGCAGGGGCTCACATATCAGTGATAAATTCAGAACTTCGTTGCCGCCTTAGGAATGTTTTAACACCACCCACAGTACCACTCATCCAGGTCGCCGACGGTGGCACATTTCCCGTGCTTGGAATGTGCTCCGGACGTATAAGTGTTGCCGATCGCTCCACGACAGTGCTATTTGCTGTGCTCGAGAAATGTTCCTATGAACTTATCCTCGGCATGGACTTATTATCCGCCCACTCTGCCCTTATTGATTGCGGAACCGGCATGCTTCAACTTGATTTACCGTGTTACCATGATGACCCAACACCAGCTCAACCACGTCTCTGTTTTATAGATCACGTTTGCCTAGCACCTCAAGTCGTTACCTACGTGAACCTGAGATCTGTCCCTCCTGTTCCCGACAGTGCCTACATGTTGACACCTATTGCTGACGTCCTGCTGGCCAAAAATGTTGCCGTGCCTCGCACCCTTTTGACAGTCACGGGAAATACAGCATATCCTTCGATCCTAAACTTCAGCTTGTGCACTGTAGTTATCCCAGATGGTATGGCTTTGGTAAAAGTTTCTTCTATAGATGCTGCCATTTCGGCATTCGTTGCCGAATATTCTTTGTCTTCACCTTCATTTTTCTCCTCGAAGAGTGCAGCGGATGCCACTATCGACAAGATGATTGCCCCTGACCTTCTTCCAGCTCAGACAGCTGATATCCAACACCTGCTGAAATTCTACCGTGACATCTTTGATTTTGATGACCGCCCTTTGGGTCAGACATCCTTCGTAACTCATAGGATTAACACTGGTGACGCCAGCCCCATCCGACGACGTCCTTATTGCGTGTCTAATGCTGAGCGACAAGTTATCCAGCACGAAGTTGAAAAAATGCTCACAAAAGACGTCATCGAACCTTACTGCAGTCCATAGGCATCGCCGGTCGTGCTAGTCAAGAAGAAGGATGGCAGCTGGCACATCTTCGTAGATTACAGTCATTTAAACAAAGTAACACGTAAGGACGTGTATCCACTGCCGCGGATTAACAATGCTCTCGACTGCCTACATGGGTCTGCCTACTTTCCATCTATCGACTTACGAGGATACTGGCAGATTTCTGTCGATCATCGAGACTGTGAGAAAACCGCATTCATTACATTGGATTAATTTTACCAGTTCAAGGTTATGCCATTCAGATTGTGTAATACCCCAGCTTCATTTGAAAGAATGATGGACTCTCTCCTGCGTGGATACAAGTGGCCCACATGCCTGTGCTATCTCGATGACGTCATCGTAATTTCACCTACATTTGAAAGCCACCTTAGCCACCTATCGGCTGTTCTTGAAGTTTTCCGAGCAGCAGGACTTCAGCTCAACTCTTCGAAATGTCACTTTAGCCATCGGGAAATCGCTGTGCTGGGCCACCTTGTCAGTGCTCGAGACGTGCAACCTGGTCCTGACAAAATTAGAGTTGTCAAAGATATTTTCATACCACGTTCCGCAAAAGATGTACGCGGCTTTATCAGCCTTTGTTCTTACTTTCTACGTTTTGTGAAGAATTTCGCTGGCATTGCCCGACCACTTACGGAACTACTGAAGAAGGACATGCCTTTTTATTGGGGTACTGACCAAATAACTGCCTTCAGCACCCTTACAACACTACTTACTTCCCCACCCATCTTGGTCCATTTCGACCCATCAGCCGATACTGAAGTATGTACCGATGCCAGCGGACATGGAATCGGTGCTGTTCTCGCCCAGCGGCAAAGAGGACAGGATCGCGTCATCGCTTATGCCAGTCGCCTCCTTTCTCCTTCTGAGAGCAAGTTTTCCATCACAGAGCGTCAGTGCCTCGCACTAGTCTGTGCAGTCGGAAAATTTCGACCATACTAGTTTGGCCGCATATTTTCGGTAATTACGGATCACCATGTCTTGTGTTGGCTGTCGCCCTTTAGAGATCCAACTGGACGACTTGGCTGTTGGGCCTTAAAACTCAAAGAATGCAGCTTTAACGTGGCATATAAATCTGGCCTAATGCACCGGGATGCCGACTGTCTATCCCGTCACCCCGTGGACCCACCCGACCTTTCAGCACATGATTCTGACCCTTGTGCCTTCGCCATGTCTGCTTTCACCGACATACGCAAGGAACAGCTCAGCGATGTCCACTTGCGGTCTATCATGCAGAGTCTACGTTTGCCCCACGTAGGCCCGTTGCTATACTTGTCCGTTCTACGCGGTGGCATTCTTTACCGACGCAACACCAGCGCCGAGGGACCAGAGCTACTACTCATAGTTCCTGCGACACTCCATTCCACTGTTATTAAACAGCTTTACGACGCCCCAACCGCTGGACATCTCGGGGTCACGCGCACGTACGATCGCATGTGACGTAGATTCTTCTGGTTAGGTCTTTACCGATACGTTGCTGCTTGTGAGTCCTGCCAGTGCTCCAAACATTCCACCTTGCCAGCGGCTGGTCCGCTCCAACCAATAGACATGCCCACCATCCCCTTCTACTGCAACGATCTTGATCTTGTTGGACCACTTCCTACTTCTCTCACTGGAAACAAGTGTATAGCCGTGGCCACTGACTACGCCTCAAGATACGCTGTCACACGAGCGCTACCGACAAGCTGTGTCACTGACGTCGCGGACTTCTTGCTTTGTGACGTAATTCTTCACCATGGCGCTGCTCGACAGCTGCTGACCGATCGTGGTCGCTCATTTCTTTCAGAAGTAGTAAGTGACATCCTTCGCTCGTGTTCGACACGTCACAAGCTCACTACGGCCTACCACCCGCAAACAAATGGTCTTACCAAGCGCCTAAATTGAACCTTGACAACAATGCTCTCCATGTACATTTCCAAAGATCACCTTGATTGTGATAGTACTTTGCTTTATGTGAGATTTGCATACAATTCGTCACGCTACGACAACGCTGGCTTCTTCCACTTCTATTTATTGTTCGGCCGCCATCCAGCGTTAGCCTTCGAGATTCTTCTCCCATCAACTATGCTAATGGTTGCAGAGTATGCCCGGGATGCCATTGCTCGGGCTCAAGTGGCCCGCAAATCGCACAGGAATGTCTTCTTGGCTCGCAGCTCTCTCAGAAAGCCCGCTACGATAGCCATCATAGAATAGTTTCCTACTCTCCAGGTTCATTGGTCCTCCTCTGGACATCATGCCGCCACGTTGGCCTCTCTTTGAAGCTCCTATCTCGCTACTCGGGGCCTTACAAGGTTTTACGCTGGCTTACTGAGGTCACATATAAGATCGCTTCGTTGGACAGTCATTCGTCGTCGTCCGCACACGCCACTGACGTCGTTCACGTGTCCTGTCTGAAACCATACATCAATGCTTATGATGCTACCCTCCTTTAGGCGCCGCCCTGCCGCTGTGGTCTAGTGGCTAAGGTACTCGGCTGCTGACCTGCAGGCCGCGGGATTGAGTCCCGGCTGCGGTGGCTGTATTTCCGATAGAGGCGGAAATGTTGTAGGCCCGTGTGCTCAGATTTGGGTGCACGTTAAAGAACCCCAGGTGGTCAAAATTTCCGGAGCCCTCCACTACGGCGTCTCTCATAATCATATAGTGCTTTGGGATGTTAAACCCCACATATCAATCAATCCTTTAGGAGCCGAGATGGCGCTACCAGCGGCGGGGGGTTATATATTACACGACATCGGCAACAAGAGAGCATCAGGTAGACGACGAAGACGATGAATGCGATTGCGCTCATGTTGTTGTTGCTGTTGTACCTCCATCTTGGCCGCAGCTGCCTCCGACTTTCTCTGTATATTTTGTAAATATGTTTATTTCATATGTATGTATGTTGACTCCTATGTTGACTCCTATGGGCATTCGTCGGTGCTTTGAAAATATTGCGTTGTGGTGAGCACTCTGTTCCCTCAGAATGCTGTTATCGCGGGCTTCAACTGTGCTTGTGCACATAAATTTGCTCTTTTTTTTTCGGAATCCTGTGGAGCCAGCAGCTAGTGGCTCTGTGTAAGTGGCATACAGGGTAACTTGTTTTACGAGTGCTTCCTGCATTTCACCTATTTGATGAGGTAGCAGCTGAGCAGGGAGAAGTGTGAAAGGGTCCACGAAGAAAGCACCACATTGCTACGTGCTCGACCAGGGATTATAAAATGGTACACACTGGCATCATCTTCTTTGCAGGCAGGGCAGTGGCATGCGATGCATCCTCATCCCGTGTAAAGCGCCTGCGTGAATGTCTCCAAAGCTACCTGCCAGAAAAGCAGCTGCAGAAGGTCACTGTACTGCACCGCAACCTGCTTTCTCCTGGCTTCATGGAGCATCAGTCATTTGACAAGGTGCACTGCATATAACTACAGTTGTGTGCTTACATCACTGCACGCTTTTACTTTGTGTCTGCATAAATTTATTGCAGTGTTACGAATGTGCTCTTCTTACAAATCTTGCTAGTTGTTTAGTCAATGTGTGGCTATAACTCGTGGGGTCTTGAAATCGAGGCAGCACACTCTCGGAGCGAATGGACACATTAGATGCTAGGCGTGTGCGAATATTAGAATGTTTCGAATATCCAAACTAATAGTAGACTAGCCGAGTTCGCTTTGATTCAAATGTAAATTATTGCAAAAATAGATGTATAATAATCTTCATGTAACCTTCTGTAAAAGTAATTTCACTGCAGTGTAGGACTGCTAAACCGTAAAAACATCTTATTAGGTGAGTTTTGCTTTGCCGCAAAGCCCCCCTTCAAGATTAAAGGAGCCCTTCAACACTCTTTGAGCTTGGTCAGACAACCCTGCTCATTGGTAGTCAAGGCTACCGAGAACACACGATACAAATAATATAGCGTAGCGCGCCGCCTGCTTTTCAGAATAAATTCGCAAAGTCAGCTGAAAATTCTTGTCTTCTCCTGACAAATGACACCACAAGCTCAAAAATCACTTGTCACAGCCACTTTATCTGCCATTGGCTGATTTGAGCATGGCAGCTCGGTCGTAACTGGGGCTGCCGCCGGAGGCCGCGACTTGTCTATGGGTATGTGGGCGATGGTACTGAGAAGCCATGTATTCGAAGCAAAAAAAAAAAAAAGTGGTCAAGGTTACAATGTGCACCGGATCTATTTTCTTTCCCCAGGTATTCTGTCCCTGCTTAGCCTCCAGCACTTTCAACGGGACGGAAAGTAAGAATACAATTCCAGTGGGTGACAAAGCTGTGCAACTCCGCTTGTACTGGATGGATTCTAAAAATTGTTGTGGCAGTGAAGTCGTGAAGTAATCAGTGAATTCATTCTAGGGCTACTTCAACAAGTGTTGCAGGGCCCCTTTAGAGGGCCCGTAAACCACCCAGAGGTCGAAATTCAGTTGTTGTGCTATAATTATGCACGAGTGTATGATGAACACGGAGCTATGAGAAGTTTTTGAAACAGTGCGGTAATAGCGGAGCACAACGCGTTTGATTATAGAAACCGTAATGACCACACCTTTTGCTCTCTCCTGTGCTTCCCTCCTTTGGTATCCTTTCCCAAGCTGCCTTGCCCTCTTGCCGAGCACCTCTCCCATGTCCCTCCCGATCTCGCATGGCATACGTCATCGCTGACGCACTGCTTGAAATTGCCGCGACTCAAGCTGTCGACTTCCATCAGGTGCGTGCTTGTTGGTGAACCGTGGCTGTCATAACCGTGCCGGTATGGACCCTGCATTGCGCGCACTCCTTCAAAGGATCGCCAACGCAATGGATCAGTGCAGGGACGCGCCGTGCCCCGTGCAGGTTGCGGGCAACACGACGAACAACAAGCAGTGCCAACAGCTGGTTGCAGACCGACAGGAAGTCGTAGGCTCTTGCTTGACCAATCACAACATATTTAGCATATTTAGCTCGGCCCGTCAAAGATGTGGCACATCACGTCAGGCAGAGGCCCAAAAGGCCAGGAAAAAAGGAAGGATTGTCTCTTGTAATTTGTGGCGTGCTGACGGCTCGTACTGCTGCCACGTGTAGAATCGTTTACGTGAGCCTTTCAAGTAAACGCGTTTACTTGAAAGGCCAGAGAAACTATCGGAGGTGGTTTATGGGTTTTTTAAATAAGCATATGACCCTCAAATCGAATCCTCATTTTTAAGTTTAGAGGCTTGTTATCCTGGCTTATATGCTTTTAATATAACAAATTTTAAAATGTTACGCATTTTACAGGTTATAGCTTGCATCCTACCGAAAGTAGAATTTCGCTACTACTCAACAATATTTCGACTTCCTTCGAATGCAAAATATAAGAGCCTTTGCATAGATGCATTATTTGGATTTTTAATAAATATTTTGCTGGTTACGTAGGTCATCATAAATATGCCCATTTTTTTTACTTGTAATATACCATTCGTATTTGCTTCAAAGCTAAAATTCACTATTCGCACAAGCCACTGAATGGGTTGAACCAATTCAAACAACAGATACATTTTTGAACTACTTTTACAATGACGATATCGTCAGTCATATTAACACACATCAAATGTGATCGACAAGCTGAAACAATGTTACACAATATTTCACATCGCTCAACAAATAACAAACACTAAGGGGTGTTGGCAAGGCTTGACTCACCATGAGGCCCCATGGCAAACGACCCTCGTTGCCGTCCAACACGGACCCACTGCAAAAGACAACTGTTTGAGCCAACCGCCGCGCGTCAACTACTATGTGCCAAAGACAACCGCTCATTTCTTGTGTGCCGCCACCCAAGCTTGCTGCCACCCAGCCGCAGTGGTCTAGTGGCTAAGGTACTCTGCTCGGAATCCGGGCTGCGGCGGCTGCATTTTCGATTGAAGGGAAAATGCTGTAGGGCAATGTGCTGAGGTTTGGGTGCGCGGTAAAGAACCCCAGGTGCTCGAAATTTCTGGAGCCCTCCACTACGGTGTCTCTCATAATCATGTGATAGTTTTGGGATGTTAAACCCCACATATCAATCTATCTATCTAGGCTTACCGCTAGGAGTCACTGCCAGCGCTACCGCACTAACGATGATCTTGATGGTAGTTGCAATAAACGCTCTGAGGTCCCTAGATGAAACAAGTTTCTAAGGTAGCGTCGCTCATTGTTCTCGAGCCGTCCTCCTCACTGTCTCGCTTACCCCTCTTTTTGTCTGCCATCTGCGTCTGTAATTGGTGCATTCCTTGCACGTCATCTTGAAAATGGCTGGTGGTGTTATTTATTATGCAAAAGGTTCAAAATGAGTATGCGTGCGCATATAGCTCCAGCCAGATTCTCGCCGTGAAATTGTAGCCAAGACAAACTGAAAAGTAGGAGCGTTTTAGTGTGCGCCAAGTCGGTCAAGACTGTTTCGCGGTGCTCGTTTAATGCGACATCCGCGTTTTTCTGCAATAGCTGGGTTGCCATATAACAACAGAAAACGGTTTCGCTCTCTTCAGCTTACTTCGTGCTATCCGAGGTGAAGTGCACCGTGAAGCATAGCTATGAAACATTTTACACGAATGTTTTTGTGCAACTCCGTCGATGTATGTTGACGCGGATCTGCGAGTTCATTCGTCAGTTTTCATTGAAACGCCAGGCGCCCGTTTAATGCACGCACGTCTAGTGCATGCTAGTTATTACAAATACTTGTGCGTATGCGTGCATACAGAGTAGCTGGAGGGTGTAATCAATGCACCTTCAAAAATATTTCACGCTTGACCAGTTGACCAGAACGCGGCATAAAGGAGCTGAAACGCGCTGCTTCGAGACACCTCAACAGTAGAACTCTCACTTTTCAGAAAGTTCCGCGCACCGCACCAATCGCCTGGCATCACGATTGTCTAAATGGGCATGTTAAAAAAAATAGAAAAGTTGTCATCGCAGTGCGGCCAGTCAAGTGTTTATGCCAGTCTGGCCATGGTTTTTTCTTGTCTGTGCACAAGCCAACTGTAATCACTCGCCACAATGTCACGCGCCCTGTGGTCACTGTCAGGATGCAGCAAAAAGTGCGTCCACTGTGTCACAGCACGAACGAAACACATTCGAAGAACTGGACCAGTTATAACTGTACGAACTACGATGTACGACGCGAGACGCCATGTCTAGTGGTGTAAAATAGAGAACTGCACAATGTTGCCAGTTAAGTAACGCACATCCTGCTTGCTTTTGTATAGTACCGTTTATGTTTATAAAGGTAACCATTTATTGTACGACTCATTTCGTTCTATTTTGTTTCATTTACATCTATTCACCGTAGCAACTGAACCCAAACATTCGCTTTTTGATGAAAGAGTTCAACTTTCTAGGAGGCGCTTCAGGAACATAGATGAGGAGGAAAGAGAAAGGTGTCACTAACTTGGAAACTTGTTTCATCTATGGACGTTAAAACGCTCTCGAGCACATTGCCACGTACCGCTCAATAGTTGTGAACCCGAAATGCAGCCTATGCTCGAGACACCTGCACCACGTGTCACAAATGATTTTACAGGGGGTGTTAGCACCACGCTACTGTTTCTTACATTGCGATATCGTTCTTCCTATCGCTGTCTTGTTCTATATAAAAGCTAAATCGATGTCATTGTCCCCATGTATTGTGCTAGTTTAAATGCACAAATGCTGTTGACAGTTCGGGTAGAGATGAGACCCCTGTTGCGCAAAAGATGCATAGAAGGCTACATGCCTCTGGCAATAAATATTAATTAGAACTAGCAAACAACACTGCCAAGGAAAGTATGAAGGATGTTATTAGTAGTAAATGTAATGTAAACATGAAGAAAGAAAAGTGGATGAAAAGATAACTTGCCGTGGGTCCGAATCTGCGACTTCCTAATAACGCATCTGATGCTCTACAAAATGAGCGACCACAGCAGCTGTCCCTCCATACACTTTATGGGGTATATATGTGCACTTAACACGAGAGCGTCAGTCAGCACGGCCAGTTGCCATGATGGCGAGTGTGAAACGCTTTTTCTGCTTGTTGTCGTGACGTAGCACGTGAACGTATTACGAGCTGGCATCCGACCACTAATCCCTTGCATACTACCTGAAAACATGAACTCTGTTAGAATGAGACCCTCCCTATAAATGAAAAAAGGAAAGAAGTGGATTTTTTTTTGTTAGAAAAGTGAGCCTTTAACACACAAAACGAGCCCTTAAAATTTTCCACTTCTGGCAGCAAATATGTGTTTTGACTGGCTTGACAAGGTTGCTGGTGGTTGTGCGACCCTATACAGTAGCCTCTCCTTAAACAGAAATGTCTGATATGAAACTGCCTGTAACATGATTGCCTTCATACTGCACTCCTGTTCACACTCAGTTAATGTAGCTCCGGTAAATCTTCCTGGTCTCTCTATCTCACAAGAGTCTACTGTATTTTTTACTACACGTTTCATACCTTTCAGCATGTTGTGCATTTGTGACAAAGTTTTCATTGAAACCGTAGACAAGATAGAGTGAGAGAGCAACTGAGTGTGTTGGTAATTCGAAATAGAAGGAGCAAGGAAGAGGACGAACGAAAAGGGAGACACACACAGAGTACCACTTCCAACAATGTTTATTCAAAAAAAAAAGCGGGAGGGGGGGGGGGGGGGGGAGTTCGTCCACCTCATGATCGATTACTACTGCAAGCCGACAGTCTGCTCACCAGCCCTGAAGGACGGTCACTTCATGTGCTAAGCTCATATTTGGCACGACTTCGTTAGCAACGAAAAACAAGCTGCCAGTGTCTCTATGGGATTGACTCTCGCACTGTGCCTCTTTCAAGACTGTGAACGCTCCAAGCCCTCCATGTAGTCAAATTTCTTGGCGAACTTAAGACTCCAAAACTAACACTTTACAACGAGTTCTTCAAAAGATTAGGCATTCTCAAAAATGAGTAAGTTATCTGGCTAAAACCTGCTGCCGTTCCCTTCTCGCTGAGTGTCCTCCGCAGGGTTCTCTTGCCGCTGCCTGAGGTTTTCTGCCGCAAGCTGGACAAATTAGAAAGCGTGGGTGTGATACGCAGGGTCAACAAGCCAACACCATGGTGCTCCAATCTCCTCATTGTCTAAAAAAGTCTGAGCATCATCTTGACTCAATTGAACGAGGTCGTCCTCTGCGAACGCCATATTCTGCCAACTGTTGAACAAGCCCTTGGCCGCTTCGGTGATGCAAGGGTTTTTTAAAGCTGAATGTAACCACAAGCTTCCTCGAGGCGAACAGATTCCCAAAAGCTCATGATGTTTATCACCCCATATGGTCGATACTGTTTCTGCCGATTCCCATTTGGCATCAGACCACTTCCAAATACAGATGGCAAGAATCATGGAGGACCAAGTAGTCACCAGCAGCATTGCCAAGTTAGCGGTTTTCCCACTAAATCAAGCAGGTTTTTTAGATGACTAACGGGAAAACTTGCTATATTGTGGCAGGAGGGTTTTTGGTGGTTTTGAAGCCTTCCTAGTCTTTTTTTTTGGTGGTTTTTATAGGCCTATAAATGACACCCAGAAGCGCATACGGAAATAATTGAGGGGTGCGCCACGAGAAAAGACGACATCTGTTGTGCCTGTTTTTTACTTTAAAGATGTATCAGGCACTCTCTTCTGAGAACCTTGGGTCCAATTGGCATAGAAACCGTTTTTAAGCCTCATTACACCTTCGGACACGTGGTCGTGTAGCCCGAACACCTGTGAACAATCAAAGCAGGGTCATTTACAAAGTATAGCAGGAGGATCACAATCCTATTTCGGTGATACAGGCAAGACCAACGAGGCTCAAAGAACACGAAAGAGACGTTGCTAAGTCCACCCATGCCACGCTTTCGTAGACACACTGAAAAAAAAAAAAAAAGGAGTATTTGGGGAGTTGTTCTGCTACACAACGATAATCGTCATCTGACTTGCTCGCATTTCCTTTTTTGAAAACCCAATTCTGGTCATTTTTCTGTCAGGAATGCTATGTCACACTGATAACGCGTGCGTCGTTCCCGACCGCAAACTATCGGAACCGTGGTGATAACGTGAGGAAAGCGCTTGAAGTGATTAGTGTTGTGTAGCAGAAACACCACAAATACTCTATTTTTTTTTTTTTTTTAGAGTGCAGGGTTCATTGAACACTGCTCAGGGGTGCAACAGCTGCGCCAATTTGATACAATTCCTGATTTTTGTGCCGAGCTGCGCCAAAATGCTCAGCCAGCTTCAAAATTTCCTAAGGTGCGCTAATTTCGGCGACAAATACAGGCCATGTTGGCCATCTGCAGTTTGCACCATCAGTCAAAGCGTGCTGACCCTAACTATAGTGCCTAGAATATTCTAGGCACCCACCCTGCACTTGCGAGTTGCAATCGACCAGATAAAATAACACTGCACGTCCATTGATCTGCTGATTGCAGTTGAGACATATCGGTGAGACGACAATACTTCAAGACAGAAATGGGTTGCTGTAGCCACCAACACATCGCGAGAAATGTAAATTTTCTAGCCTGAAAACGTGGCTATGACTTGTTAAGAACTAAAGCTAGAAGCATATGCTGCATTTTCCTCCCGCAAACAAGCTCGATCTGCTGCGAACACTGGTGTTGCTAGCCACCACGTTGATTGCTTTAGCAGTGGCACATAAAACATACTTCTTTTCTTGGAGTTACGTCGTCCCAGCCACAGTCCTGGCGATAGATATTTGGTACTGTCGCCAGACAAACGGGGGTGCGCCATCGTTATTTTAGCTGGTCAAACACGCTTTGCAAGGGAGCCGAAGCGGCACGTAACACCGTGGTGAAAGAAAAAAAAAGGAAAGGAAGTGGAGGGGATGGAGTAGCTGTTAGAAAAATTTCTTGGCTTTGGTTCTAACCCGTGCAAAGAATGCTGCTTAGGCTACTTTCGCAGCAGTACCCCGGCGCCCTGCATAAAAGCGTATTCAGATTTGATAGGGGCTCTTAGGAACACTGCACGCTTTGTTGAGTTATTTATGTATTTGTTCGCCACATGATCCTGAGTAGCAGTATAATCACTGACATCTAAATAAGTTACTGGCAATCATTTGGAGCAGTGTATGGCATTTCTGCTTTCATAAAAAACAAACTAAGTTGTTGACAAGTTTCTTGCTTTTTATTTTTTTTTTTTGCCAGCCCTATTTCTTGGTTTTATGAATCTCCCGAATCACAAAGTGATCTGATAGGCGCAGCAAATGCTAATATGGACTTTATCATTGTGTGCCCAGTGGGATGGTTCAAAATACTTTCATTCAAATAGCAGTGCTCATGTTGTTTACACTGCACGGTATAGGTGATGTTGAATGGTTTATACGCATTTTTTTCCTAAATATAAGCCTTCCTTTTTATATCGCTTCAAATGTGAGGTTTCATTATAAATATGCATGTATTTTTCCTGTAACCTGCTCCAAATTTGAATTTTAGTGCTCTAAAAGTAACATTTTCCTGCTTCAAAAATCACTCCAAGTTGTGTTTATTTTATTTTATTTTATTTTATTTACAGTGTACTGCGGTCGAAAGACCAAGCAGGGGGCATAATAAAAAGGTATTTCGCAGTTTAACTCTAATACAAGGAAGTTTAAAGCAATAAAAAACATGGTAAAACAGTTGAACATAGAACAAAAATAAATGAATTAAGATGACAACAAGACAATCTAAATTGCAAGTACAGAATGTAAATCAAGTGCACTGTGAAACAGACCTTGTGCTGTATTATTAAAAAGAGAAATATACATAGTTATCAACATCCGGATAATTTTTATCAGAGAACGCTTGAAAAGGTAATCCGTTCCACTAATTGATAGTTCGAGGGAAAAAAATTCATGAAGAGATTTCTACATGCGAAGTAAGGCTCAAGAGTTTAAGCATGTGTGTGCCTAGTTGGTTTTGAAATTTGATTTTTTATGCAAGTTTCTGGACGAATGTTAAATTTACGAAAATAAAGCGAGTGTAGAAATTTTAGCCAGGCAACTGCCCTTCGGTGTTGTAATACAAGTTGTAGGGATGTTAGCAATGGTCATGATCGCTGTTGGTGAGTCATTTCTGTGGTAAGCATTAAAGATAAAGTGAACCGCTTTACGCTGTACCATCTCAAGTTTCCTAATATTCTCAAGTGCCTAAAAAGTGCCGAATATCTAAAGCGCCTAAAAAAATCAAGCTTTCTAGAAGCAGATGAGCATGTTTCATTGCTGTGACTTGACCATGTTAAGCGGTTTGTATTTGTGACACCCAAGTATTTACATTCTTCAACCTCAGTCAAGGGACAGTTGTTAAGATTATACATATAATTAAAACAATGTTTCTTATTTGTTACGTAGATGACAACTGACTTATCACTATTCAATTTCATTGACCATTCTTCACACCACTTAGAAATGGCACACAGGTTGGATTGCAGGCATTTCTGGTCATCTAGAGTAGTAATGGTTTTAAAAAGTATGCAGTCATCTGCAAAAAAGCTTTATGTGTATTTGGGATGTGTCTACTGATTTAACAATATCATTTATGTAAACTAAAAAGAGAACAGGTCCCAAAACACTGCCTTTATGAACACCGGACGATACTGGTAGAATAGCAGACATGCGGTCATTTACTTTAACGTACTGCTTTCGAATAAGAATATAAGAACAGATCCAATCAATGAGGTTCACAGGTAGGCCTAGATCATTCAATTTAGAAATAAGTTCGTTATGCGTGACAAGATCAAATACTTTACAGAAATAAACAAAATAGCATCAATTTGATTCCCCATATCAAGTGACGACGTGAACTCATGCATTGTTGTGACTAGTTGCGACGGGGTCAATAATTTTTTTCTAAATCTGTGCTGTGATGGCGAGAGCAAGCTATTTTCCTCAAGAAATGTGGTAATGTAATGTGTGACTATGTGTTCCAGTAGCTTACGTGATGTACACATTAAAGGAATGGGCCTGTAGTTTGAGACAATCCCCTTTCCTAAACACTGGGACTACATGTGCCGTACGCCAATAATCAGGATTGAGAGAATTTTCAGAGGAGAGTCGAAAAACATTTGTTAAAATGTGTGCAATGGGTTCGGCATACTTACCCAAGAATATTTTAGGGCTATTATCTGGACCTGCTGATGATTTGGTTTTCAGGTTCAGCAGCAAAGAAAATATATCCTCATAAGTTATGAAATCAGAAGACATTACTGGAAGAACATTTTCATGTGATGATTCATACTGGAGAGCAGAAATTACGGAGCATAAGTATCTGTAAAAGTGATTAACGACAATTGACGCATCATTTACGATGGAACCATCAGCGGTTTTTTGACTGGGTGCAGCATCCGTTTGTTTCAAATATAATCAGAATTTTTCAGGACTCAAGAATTAAGGCAATGAATGAGTGAAATACCTAAATTTGCCATCAGAGAGTTTCAAAACGAGGCTCACTTTTAATTGAGTTATTTCACTAGCAGGTTTCTTATGTTTTTTGGCTCGTTTTAGCCTACAGTGTGGATGAATGATTTCTCTTGTCATCCATGGGTTGTTTTTGTTTGTTCGGACAAACCTTTCAATGCAATGATGAATAGTATCTTTCAGAGCATCCCAGAGGGTCAAGGTGCAGCCTGGCATGTTATCACACAGTTTCCACAATCGGTCAAGTATTGCATGGTCATCAGCTTTAGCAAAATCCTTAATTAATTTTCTCCCTTGTTTTTTATGCTGCTTTGCATCAACAAGTGGAATGGAAAGGCACACCACCTTATGGTCTGAGACACCATCAACTACATCTACAAAGTATGTAGAAATCTCGTTACTGATAAAAATAAATCTATCACTGAGTAGGCACTTCCTGTTTCCCTGGTGTTCTCGGTAACCGTTTGTTATAGGTCACACATGATCATAATATCAACGAGAGGGTTTATGTCCACATCGAAAAAGGAAACAGGGCTATGCCAATCAATGCAAGGAATATTAAAATCACCGGCAGCTATCACTCTATTGTTCGAAAATGCAGCCATATGATTGCGCAGTTTGGAAATGTACTTAAGGGGAGCCGATGGAGGCCTGTACACAGCACATACAATAAATAATTGGTCCCAGCAGTTTACCTTTAGAAATAAGCTTTCGTGACCATCGATTTGGTTTACAACACCAGACAATGGATGCTGTAAAACATGGCCACGCCACCACCCCTACTTTGGCGATCACAACGGAACATGCGATAGTTTGGAGGTACTAAAACAGAATCACAAACATTGTCAGTTAACCAGGTTTCCGTAATTATTGGAATGTGTGGATCATGGTGAGTTCAAGTTTGCCAATTTTATTTACAAGGCTCCAAGCATCAAGATTTAGTGTCCTTAAATGTTTTGTCACTTTACGCGGTTTACGTCAATGTGTCACATCCCACTGCTTTGGAAGTGGTACACGTTCATTTCTGGCGTCATCCCATACAAGTAGTGTGTCATCAATTTTCAACTTATCATGTAAAAAAGATATGCGTTTCTTGTTTGCTCGATCATCTCTGGCGCTATCCCAAAGAAGCTTACAAACGTGCAGTGTTTCATGACTCTAATCATTTTAAATAAAAATGTTTGTTCCTTTAAGTTTGTTCATATTTTTAATAACAACCTGCTTTTCATTGTAATCTCGAAAATAGGCTATTACTGGCCGTCTACCGGTATGGCGGCTAAAGCGGTGAATACGGGCTATAGATTCGCCTTTGACTCCAAGTTTTTTTCAAAAATGACGCCAACAACATCTTTTCCTAGGGAAGCTTCGTTTTCCCCACTGTTTTTCATAATACCATTAACTATTATGTTTGATCTTCGACTGTGGTCTTCAAGGTCAACAAGTTTTTTGCTTTGTAAGGCTACTGAATACTGAAGGGACAACCACGATGATTGAAGCACTGAAATTAGCGGCGAGCTTTCCTTTGGTTCTTTCATAAGTTGCTTTAGTGATTTTAAGCATGAGCCAAGGTCACGAATGAGCTGTATACACTCGCTAAATTTGTTTTTCATCTCTGTAACATCAGCGTGAATATCGGCTTGTCCCTTTAGTACATTTTGTAGCATATCAGCTGTAGAAGGCCCTGGGCTGCTCTCGACATCACCACATATTAAAATTGCTAAAAGTATGTAACAGTCATAGGCAATATACTCAAACAAACGCCTGGGCACGGCAAAACCAATAAAAACACCTCATCTCCACTCCTAGTGCCAGAGAAGGAACAACTGACTTGCACAGCGAGAACTAAATTCTTGGTTAGCAGCATGGTCGCAGCCATTTCGCCATGCCCACTGGTGAAGAAGTTCTGAGGTGTTGCTTTTATACTGTCCCTGGTGTATGATGTCACGGACATGCGCAGTTATTGAAGAAGGTTGTCCAACATGCCTGGCGTGAATTTTGATCTTGATGGTGGCCATATGTATGAGCTTGCGTTGTTCACGAAGGGTCCAAGGTACACGTCGCACGATGTTGGTAATTCGGCGATCGCTAACAGGAAAACCTGCACAGCAAGAACGAAATTCCTGGTTAGCGGGATGGTCGCAGCCATTTCGCCATGCCCACATTTTGGCTGTTGCACTCCTGCTATGGTGGCTAGAAAGAGAGGTGTCAGCATAGTCGCGCCGGAGAGCGAGCGAGAATTCATCCGGATGCGGCGGCGCTGCGGTCGCTTTCGAGATGCCCCTACTCACGCCTGCACGTGCGTATCAGTTGTTTTTTGTTGCAAATATTTCACGCTACCTTGCGGATTATAACGAAGTCTACCTGTCACAATTCTGGCGCCGCGCTGCAAAGCGTGTATTGGCACTGAAAACTAGTGTTTTTAATTCACTTCGTAGCATATCAGCTACGAGACTTAGAAGATAGAGAATCAAGTGAGTAGGGTTGAGAGCTGGGCTAGTTGGTGAGACATCATTTAACCAGCGAGTGTCGTGTTTTCTTGTCCTCTTCGTCCCCGTGAATTTGCGCTACTACACCATATGGAAGAATCAAGTGACTTGCCATGAGCTTGACACCAATAAAGTCCGTGCAGTTTTCGAATTTGATGCCGCAATGTTCTCCGTGAAGTCTCAATGCACGTAAAGGTATCGGCAACCGTTATTTTTCGAACTTGTGCAATCAAGGTCTAATTTTACAAGCAATACATTCATTTTCTCGAAAGCAAAAACAACATAAAAAATAAACACAATATATGCATTAAAGTTGAAGAAAACTGCAAGTTATATGAAACTCAGCTAAACCAAGTGAATAAGGCAACTAAAAATGATACAATGGGCATACATACACACATGACATTTAGATTTGATTGGCAAACATAGATGCAGTCACAAACCAGTTCACGAAAAAATTCATTTCTGCATATGTGAAACACAGCCAGGCAGTGACATCACAGTTGTTAATAGGAGATTTATAGCACTGTGAACAAGACAATAGTAAAATCACAAGAAACAACAGAGTGTGACATAAAATAAGATATTGTTCGCCGAGTTAACACTATGACAAGTCATACGTCTCAACTTCAAGAACTTCATTTTTTTCTCTTTCTCTTTTTTTTTTTTTGATTAGACACATTTTCTCTAACAATGAGAAAATGCATTCTGGTCAGTGTAAAGAATCTATAATTATCTGATTTGTCACTTCCTGTTTGTGGGGTTCACAGCCGACCATATTTAACCTCTTCACAGACAAGCAAGAGATGAGCTCTGTTGTGCTGTCACTTTTCAACTTGTTGAAACTGAAGTAATAGGTGAATGCATCTTCCATAGAGCTTTGACCAGGTCTCGCCCCGCCGCAGTGGTCTAGTGGCTAAGGTACTCGGCTGCTGATTCGCAGGTCGGGGGATCGAATCCCGGCTGCGGCGGCTGCATTTCCGATGGAGGCGGAAATGTTGTAGGCCCGTGTGCTCAGATTTGGGTGCACGTTAAAGAACCTCAGGTGGTCAAAATTTCCGGAGTCCTCCACTACGGCGTCTCTCATAATCATATGGTGGTTTTGGGACGTTAAACACTACAAATCAATCAATCAAATCAATTAAAAAAGACAGTGAAAGTGGAGGGCGAAAAAGAGAAGAACTAGACTATTTCGCTTTGACTTGAAACTCTGGCAATCCGGAACACGCTTAAACGTGATGATGGCAACCTCCCACACGTGTGCACATGTTCCTACATCGTGCTTTAAGACATATATTACCGGGCTGTTTGCGCATTCCTTTTTCGTTGTGAACAAGGCTACCATTAAGAAGCTGAAACGTCTTGCTTTTATGTGAATGTTTGTAGTCAGTGCATACCTGCCAAGTCTCCCGGATTGGCCTGGATTGGCCTGGAGATTGACCTGTACGGTTGTCATGAAAATCTCCCGGAAATCGAAATTTTTGTGCGTGATCCAGCTGCCTTGACAAAGAAGCAGCTCAATCCGTTCCAGGCTTTTCGAACCTACCCCATTTTATTATGAATTAGTTTAAGAGGCGTTCATCTAAACGTACTGTAGAATCTTAGTGATGCGAAACTGCGGCAGATAGGAATTCGTGAAGTTCTTCAGCGAAACTTCACTATGTCTATTGGGCCTAAATTCGAACGTTACGAACACATTTCCTGATTGCTGCGGGCAATACAAACTTTAGTATGGAAATCGTCAAACGAAGGCCGAGAGCAGCGTACTAGAAGCTACGGAAGTATGCGTGCGACCGACGCTCGCACTGTCTTCTACAGTGTGTGTGATTGTCATTGCCACGACCGCTGTCGACGAAACCGTGGTCGCTTTTGATGCAATCGTCTATGGCGACGATGTAACTGGCAGAGTTCCGAAAGTGTGCATGCATCCAACACTCACCAGTCAAAGCAACGCTGCTTTCCGTAAACCCTGTAGACAAAACCTGGGTAAATGCGATCAGACGGCATAAAACGACTTTGTTTTGAAGGCGTGTGCGCAGTCAAGCGCATGGGGATTGAAAAAGGAACTACCATTTGCCGCAACCGTCGCGCACAACATCGCGGTCGCAGCATCGCGATAGCCATCTACGAGCTCCGAGGGCACGCAGCGGTAGACTAAAAGCAGCAAATACGTAAAAAAATGTCACAGTTTCGCCGCAAGGGTGAAGCAATGAATGCGACAGCAACAACTTGGAATGACACACTGAGAACGGCAAGCAGATGGAAACGTGCAGCGCGCTGCTCACGCACAAATGATGCATGAAAACAATACACACAAGATGAGAGTGAACTAACAACGTTTACTGCTCGACACGTAACGCGCTGTTTAAACAACAACAAAAAAAGCGATGCTCGATACATAATCACAGGTACGTATGAGTACAAACAAGTGTCTCAGTTATACCTCGCTGTGTATGAAAAGCACGCTCTTTTCGCAAACAGGGCCTGTGCATAGACCGAAGATACCTTT
Organism: Rhipicephalus microplus; assembly: GCF_043290135.1. Taxonomy (NCBI): domain Eukaryota; kingdom Metazoa; phylum Arthropoda; class Arachnida; order Ixodida; family Ixodidae; genus Rhipicephalus; species Rhipicephalus microplus. The sequence continues at coordinate 200,336,382 of NC_134704.1, read as the reverse complement.
GTGGGCCCGACAACTAACGCATTCGTTCCAGTGAAAGCCGAAGGCACAGGATTCTCCCTACCGAAAGATAAGCGCGCGCACACAAACATCAACCCCCCCCCCCCCCCCCCCATCCCCGCGGAGATAAGTGCGTGTCGGCGCATTGCGATGAGCTGGGCACCGAGCGCAGGCGGCTTCTTTGAAGACAGTAGTCTTTCTTGGGGACCTTCGATGCAAAAATTTTGGTCTGTCTGTCTGTACATTTCTCTGATTGTCCACCCTTAACGGTACCGAGTACTCTGAGCGGCACCAGTAAGTACGCTAAACCGCCGACCCCATCCACAGCGGCCACCAATGTTGCTCAAGTTGCAGCGTTCATACTTGTGTGATTGTCAATCAAAAAGCAATAATTGGGCATATCTGAGGCACCATAAGAACACGTATAGATTCTGTATGTGCATCTTCTACTAGAAAAGACATACATAAGTAATTCTAAGAACCATAGTGTTTATCACACTGCGCTGACCATGCAATGCTTGCACGAAAAGACAAGTATTTCCAACGCTTTGCTAAGACAACACAATGGAGGCACTTACCCGTCGCCTTGCGTTCTATACCTTCTCACCTCTGAGACGGCCGCGCATGCCTGTCTCAGAGCCGCGCGTCTCGTTTTCCAAGAAAACTGCCAGATAGCACTCATGTCTCACGTGTGACGTGACTTAATGCGCTCGTTCGCCTCTGCTGCACGCTCGAAGCACTCTACAGCGCCTCCAGCATACCATTCACCGATTTTCTTGCCCAGAACATCAAATAAATGATTTGTTTTGTCTCTCCACACGCAAGACTATTGTCTTTCGACGATATTTGCAGATTAACATGTAGATACGGGGCCAATTTTTTGCTTTCTAGAGTGTTTATATAGATATGTATACATATACCGTGAATGACGGCAGTGGCGACGACGGCAAAAGATCGGTCTCGACTGTCAATAACAAAGAGACCAGACACATTTTGGCATTCCTGTGAAAAGAATCTAGGAGGGAGCAAATCCTTAACCCGCGTTTTCGTGGCAGCCAGCTGCGCCATCCGGTCCGTTCACGTGTGTCCCAGTAAGACATACACAAGCTGTTTTGAAGGAAATATTCTGCTAGTTGTGTTGATCCTTTGAGACTCTCACCTTAGTGGGAAAGCCTACCTTCATGTGTTCGGCCACTCCAAGCGAACCACAGCGCTGATATTTGCGCTTGCGATTGAGACCCACCCCACACGCTCTTGTTTTTCGCAATGTTTGTTTGTTTGTTTGTCCTTGAGTCTGTTTTTTTTTTGCCGAAAAAGATGGGAACAAAAAATTCAGCCCCCCCCCCCCCCCCCCTGCTGCGGAAATCTCCCGGATTCGGAATCCTTGATCTTGGCAGGTATGCCAGTGTCCATTTTAAATGTATGGGCTTGAAACGATAAAAGAAAGAGAGGTGACAAAAGTATCATGCTCTTGCAAAGCACGGTAGGCGTAAAGGTAAAAAGCTCACGTCTGGCTCCTTCATGTATGTAGTGCACTGTGGCACTGAGCAAAAAATACCAAGCCGTTGATATACGTCCTCAGATTTTACGCGAGACGTTGTGAATATTTACAAGGTATTTAAAGATATAGGCAAGAAACTATACTTTTCTTTTGAGCTGCCGCATCTAAAGAAACTGCAATTTCTAGATATTAACTTGGTCTTTGAACCCCAGTATGTTTGCTGGTATTATTGTCCTAGATCCGTAAAGCCTATACTAAATTACAGGTCAAGTCACTCTAAGCTAGTGAAGAGAAGTATCGTTACTATAAGTTTGGGTTTTGCTCTGAAAAAGTCCTGCCAACACAGAATGAAAATGAGCTTTGACAGTCAAGTAAGGAAACTAGTACAAGCATGGTATCCTAATGATGTCATCACGTCCATGTGTAACAACATGATTGAAAAACTGAAATTCGATGGGAACCACTCTGGGCGTCGTGATGAGAGTAGAAAAGGTAGGAGGATAGCAGTAATTCCTTACCTTCATAAGACATCACATGAACTTAAGCAACTCGGTAATAGATATGAAGTCGGTATACTTTTCTGAGCCAAAAGCAAACTGCAGTCCATTTGTTCGCACATGCGCAGAGAGTTCCCGCAATGTCATATGAGAAACACAGCAAAAGGTTCGTGGACTGCGCAATGGGGTTTGTTTACATGACTCCTTTTAGCTGTGGTAGAGTGTACATAGGTCAGTCGGGAAGGTGCATCAATGTTCGCCTTAAAGAGCACGATTCTTCTTTGAAAACCTTGGGAACATCGCATCTCGTGGTTCATTGCAGAGAGTGCAGTTGCTATCCTCTTTTTCAGGATACTGAAGGGGTTTTTCAATTATCAATTAACTCAAAAGTTGCCGGAAGCTTTTCACATAAGAAAAAGAGGAGAACAATGCATCAGCCAGCCTTCGGTTTTGCTGCCCCGCCATGGTGGTCTAGATGCTAAGGTACTCCGCTGCTGACCCGCAGGTCGCGGGATCGAAACGCGGCTGCGGCGGCTGCATTTCCCATGGAGGAGGAAATGTTGTAGGCCCGTGTGTTCAGATTTGGGTGCACGTTAAAAAACCCCAGGTGGTCTGAATTTCCGGAGCCCCCCGCTACGGCGTCCCTCATAATGATGTGGTGGTTTTGGGACATTAAACCCCATATATCAATCAGTCATTCAGTTTTACTGCAGGATAAAGAGTTTTCTTTTCTAGATTATGTTCGAAATAATCTTTCTGCTTTTACTCTGTGTTCTCGAGGTGCCACGGGTGTACTTTTTGCCTGCACACGCATGCGTTGTTTCTTGATTGCCTGATTATATATTCTTCCCTTTCTAATAAATCGTTTAGTTGCGAGAAAGTGCTTGTCCTCTCTTCCTTTCTGTTTATTCGTGCGCTTGAACGGACAATTATACCATGCATATCCAACTAGCACAACTTTTGAATCTGTTAGAAAACACTTCCTCAGCTCCTGTGTTAGATTTAGAAAAAACAAAAGTTTCAATACCCTGCCTGAAATGACTTGCATAGGATTAGCACCTCATCCCGGTAAGCTTCCAGTACTTCGATCTAGAACACCATTGCTGGAATGTCGGCACTCACATCTTTAGTTTGACGGAGGTGCCGTTATTGCCCCAAATACATCTCATCACAAGGTTTTCAAAGCGATCATAGTATTCGGCCTCATGAAAATAAAAAATGGCCCTGTCATTTCTAAACAAATAAAATATAACAGTCAACATTACAAACATCATGACTGACAAGTGCAACAGCATTGGCAGTGAAAATATTAAACCATAATGGAAAAAAAAATTACTGCAAAAGCAGCAAGCTGCATGCGCTTTGCGCGAGAATCTTACAAGCCGCGCGCATCCACATTTCGCCAACTTTCGTCTTGGGTGACACCGCCTTTAAAGCTCAGAGCATTAGCCCGTAAGGAGGGTACCGGCTAGAAAGCATGAATGAGTCCCTGCCAGCTACATTACATTGCTGCAAAGCCTATATGGTAAAAGGTAAAAACAACGCAAACTAAAGGAGATGGACAAAGAAATAACAGATAGGATGATCACTAACAGATGTCAGCGCTTGTCCCCTTTGCTATTTCTTCGTTTGTCTCCTCTAGTTTGCGCTGTTTTTACATTTTACCATGTTTGACCAACTAGTCCAACGAAACACACAAGTGGAATTCATGCCTAACTTATCCGAGTTCCAATAATAATGTGAAAACCATGGTGGCCGAGAGGCGTTTCGAGCGCATGCATTTGCTTCCATTATACTGAGTAAAAAAAAGAATGCGATTGCACCGAGGGAGCCGTAGTTGGCACTGTGAATGAACACTTAATGCTTCTTTTTGTAGTTGCCCTCGCTTTTAGTGTATATTAGCTGTTGATGTTAGCGCCAGAATAATAGCCAAAAAGTAGCCAAGTAGCGAATACAATTTTTTTGTCACCGCGGCCTTTTAGAAGTAGCCGATCTGGCGTAAAGCAGCCAAATCTGGCAACCCTGGGAGTGTTGGAGGAGGTTGGCTTTATGAGGCTAGCTAAGTGACGTCATGTTACGTCCAGCAATATAATTGATAGTTCAAAAGTACCTCTCTTTATTATTTCCAGCATTATTTTTGCATCGTGGAGTGAAATAAGGAGTACTCCTTAGATGATTGGCTCCAGAAAATTTGCGATGAATCAAAATGTTTCTAGTGCCTCACAAGAGCCCCCCAAAATAATTATGTCCTTCAGTATACTGCAATTTGCTTCTCCAGAGTACTCCAGCATGGGAAGTTAGCGGCCTCCCCAAGGTGGTCTAGTGGCTAAGGTACTCGGCTACTGACCTGCAGGTCGCGGGATCAAATCCCGGCTGTGGCGGGTGCATTTCCAATGGAGGTGGAAATGTTGCAGGCCCGAGTACTCAATTTAGGTGCACGTTAAAGAACACCAGGTGGTCGAAATATCCGAAGCCCTCCACTACGGCATCTCTCATAATCATATGGTGGTTTTGGGACGTTAAACCCCACTAATCAATCAATCGAAGTTAGTTGCTCCAAAGTGCACCCAGGTGCAAAATTACCTTCTCCAACATGGAAAATTTTGCTACTCTAAAGTGCTCCACAATGAAACTTTTGATGCTTCAAAAACTGCTCCAAATCAGAAGAACTCAATAGCAACACTGCATTTAGGTATGTTTTAATGCGATAGCCTCAAGGAGTTCACTTTGCAAAAATTCTGGCATCGTCGTCATTGGTTGTGAGCAAAAAATTATCTTATGCATGACCGAAAAATCAAGAATGATGGGAATCAAATAAATAATGGAAAAGTCTTGGGCAGAGTGTCAGAGTGAGGACCGAACACGGGTCGTTTGCGTGGCTAGAGGATGTTCTAGCATACGGCCCTGCGTCTGCCTTGAAATGCAATGAAGGTAACTTTCATACTTTAGAAACACTCACGTTCGGTATACATGCTTTACAACACAGCATGAAATATTACAGAATAATGCGTGGTACAAGAGTACATTATCATCGGGCCTCAGAACATTTGATTATAGTACTGACTAGGTGGTTTGAAGCCGGTCACCCACTACAAAAGGCACACACGCTACTGCAAATATTCCCTTAAGGCCTAGTGGTGGGTGCATAGCAAGTTTTAAAAGGTTTCATGCACTAAGTATTTGAAGTACGCACTAGGATTAAGACAACGCTGTCGCATTGAACTCTTAAAAGGGCCCTGCAACACTCTTTGAGCATCATCAGAAAATGCTGCCGATTGGTAGTAGAGGCTCCTGAGAACTGGCGAGCCAAATGTTATAGCGCAGCACGCGACGTGAAATTCACAATAAATTATCAGTCAGCCAAGCATTGCTTTCTCTGTCCTCAACAAATGACGGAAGATGCTCAAAAAATCATACGTAGGATGCCCATCTATCAGCCATTGGCTGATTTGAACAAGCCGCGCTTGGTTTTTACAGAGATCACTGCGAAAGACCGTCACTTGTTCATGTGTGCACGTGCAATCGCATTGAAAAAGCCGCGTATTCGAAGAGAAAAAAGAAGAAAGCATTCAAGGTCACGAGGCGCGCATGACATTTTTTGTTTGCCCCTCTCATCCCTCCCTGCTTATCTTCCAGCACTTTCGTCGAGGCGAGAGAATGTGATTGCATCGTGTGACAAATCTTTGTAACTCCGCTCGTACTGAACAAATTCTTCAAATCTTTGCGACGTTGAATTTGTGAGGCAATACACTTTTCCAGTGAATTTCATGGTTACTCAAAAAAGTGTTTCAGGGCCCCTTTGAAGGGTTCCCTAATTTTTTTAACCTCTACTCGAAACTTAACACTGTAATGGTGATGCTTACTCACTGGGAGGTGCTGCCGCCTCCTCAGACTTGTAAGAAGCTTTGAAAATTATTGTGCTACCTTTTTACTTAGAGAACCAATTTGTAGTGCCAGCGCGTGGCGCGGTCTCTTTCCGTGTTTTCAGTTTAGCCACGTGATCACAGTGAAGACGCATGAAACTTGCAGGGGTTGTCCTTACTGCTCTTAGCTTGGTTATTACCAGGTATTCTCGCTCTTTTTGATTGCCGAGCTGCCCAAGGCAAACACACCCAGTGAAGATGCCAGCACAACTCGTCACTGCAAGAAGAGAACAGAGACATGCCATGTGTGCAGACGGCGATAAAGCGCTGTACGTAGACCCATGTTTCAAAGAATACTATGCTCTTAAACACTTATTGAACATTTTGCAGTTCTGAGCAATGCAGATACCGAAAAACCGTTCGTTGTATTCTTCCCTACTGCCCATTTCATAAAATTAAAAAACTCCAGTAATTTGGTAAAGCTTTTTTTTTTTTTTTTTTCAGAAAAAGATTAGGTTGTGCTTACCTTGAATGTTGTTCTGCTGTTCTTTTATGACAAATTCTGCGGGCTGCAGAATGACATAAACATTTGATTGATGCTGTTTGATGATTGTAATTACAGCGAAACCCTTTTGTAATGGGTCGATCGCTTTGAACCATTTGCTCGTGACGCTCTTAGCATGGTGTTGCTTCTTCTACACAATATTACATCAGCTCACCTGGCATGACGCCTGTCCTTTTCTCAAAAATAGAACATTGACTCACTTCGTTGTTGTGCAGATTCTGCTGGATGTTCCCTGCACCAATGACCGCCTATCAGTGGCCGAGGATGACAACAACTGGTTTGGCCAGAAGCGGCTGCAGGAGCGCCTCAGGCTGCCACAACAGCAGATGGACATGTTGTGCCAGGCACTGACCCTACTACGCCCCGGTGGCAGCCTGGTGTACTCCACCTGCTCCCTCTCACCTATTCAGAACGATGGGGTTGTGCACATGGCACTGCAACAACTGAAGAACGCCACGGCCCAGTACGTCATTGTAAACCTGTCCGAGGCCTTTGCCTCGCTGCCCTTCCGCTTCTTTGATGGTTGTCGCTATGGCCAGCTTGCACTTCCATACCTGCCCAACAATGTGGGACCCCTGTATGTGGCCCGCATTGAGCGCATATCCTAATGTTTGTGACAGAATACTTTAGCAAAGCCTTTTGAGAACATAGAGCTGTGATGATTTGAGATGGTGTAGTCGACCTAAGTTTCAATTGTTTGGTGGCACTGTAGCTTTGGAATGAGGATGACGCCTATGGCATGGTCTGCGAGCGCCTGTGAGGCTGGCTCTAGAAACATTGGCCCTTTATTTTCATTCCAATAGCAAGAAATTAAAAGGTTAACTTGTGACAACAAACCAGCAATTAAGGACTAAAAGATGACGCTACATGCTATGCATTGCCTTGTAGTTTTTTCTTGTTCCTTTAATGTTTTATTTGTGAAATGAATGACCACACAATTGATTTTTTGAAGAAGTGGGATGCTTTCTAGAGTTTCTGGTAAGCAAGTCATTAGATTGAAGTAGCCAGAAATTAATTTCTTTTATCAGATTTTTTTTGCCGTATATATAAATACTTATTGGCTCTAGCAGATTGGGACTTTGGATCGCATTAAAAGTCCTATATACTAAAATTTCTTATTTTAGGCTTTAGACCCTGTGCAAACCTTCTTTTTTCTTTTACTGGATGATCGAACTTCCGTTGCTTTTTCTGACAAATGAAAAAATATGATTTTCCTGCTATGAGGCCCATGACAGAAGCATCTCAGGAACATAAAAGTGACATTTCGTTAATGTGGTCAAAAAAATTGCCAGAGTTGGCTTCTAAGGCATTGGATGGCAGACGGACAATGGTTGGTAGAATAATCAATGATAAACTAATCTTTTCTCAATGTATATTTAAGTTGCCTAATCAGAATACCACCTTGCATTTAATTCATACTTGCTTATTCCATTCAGAAATATTATCGTACCGCCGTGGTGGTCGAGTGGGTAAGGTACTGAGCTGCTGACCCACAGGTCGCAAGATCAATCCCAGCTGCGGTGGCTGCATTTTCGATGGAGGCGAAAATGCTGTTAGTCCGTGTGCTCAGATTTGGGTGCACGTTAAAAAACCTCAGGTGGTTGAAATTTTCAAGCCCTCCACTACGCCGTCTCTCATAATCTTTTGGGACGTTAAACCACATATCAATCATCAGCAATATCACCTGCCTTTGTTTCTTTCAGCCAAATATTTGCATTTATGGTTATCTTTCAACTAGTCTGGAAGGCCAGTCCAGATGTCTGGAGTACGCCATTCCCGCTGACTTTGAGCATATTTTAAAAAATAAAGCAGAGGTGTGCAGACATGCACTTGACTCCTTGCCGAAACCGCGCGTTTTTTGCTTGTGTGCTGTCACCACTGTGACATCTGGCAGACTAGTGACGTGTGCAGTGGGGCTCCCTGCAAAGCATGGCTGTATACATCGAATATGGATGGTAGCATCCGTGCGTGGTGTCAATAGGTGATGTGCAAAGCTCCGACAATGCCATCTGCTGCCACGGGCCGGAAGCATTGACGGGCAGGCAGTGTTGTCGCAAGCATATTGAGCGCGAGGCCCACCACTGGAGGCACAAGCGCTGCAATCGCTGTGACGTGCAGGGTTGGATCACATCATCTCGCCTCGCTCTGGCAAAGGAAAGCTGGCAGTTGGATGCGTTGTTTTTAATGGCAACTTCACGGTGTTTTCATTATTGAACAGCATTGTATTGCACTGACTTCGTCTACGCATACTTCCGCAGACTACACAATGCGGAAAGTTGCCGTAAACGTTACCGGCAGCGTGCCAAAGTGCACTATGTACGCGACGCCACTGTTGGTGCTCCTATGCTAAAGCTAAAGCCTACTGTGCTGTGCTAAAGCTTACTTCTCTCCCCACAATAATTTTCACCGCAGCCTGCACCACCACCAGAACGTTCACTGTGCGTGTAGTGAATTCCTTGTATGTGCACGATGTCGGTCAAGGAAGGCACAGTTCGATAAGAGTACACTGTATTTATTTACACTATTTATAGGCACTGAAAAAGACACTTCTGAACATCGCAAAGAAAACATCTGAGCGGTCGCCCATGCATGTTTACTTGAGCGCTCTTTCTTTTCGACTGTATGATCCGCCACCGCTTGTCCCTCTGGAGCACCCCTTTTTCGCTCCACAGGCCATTCTCTTTCTCCCAAAATGCACGGAGTAGCTGCTTTCACTTCTTCCAAAGCATACACGGGGAAGACGCGTTGAATTCCCACGTCAGTATTTCTGCTTGCAGAAGGCTGTAAGGTATCTGTCAGCAAGGAAACTGGCTGGAGTTAATGGGACACTGTCATTCTAGTCGTGCTGCATTTGTGTTAGGGTCAAGAATCGACAATAGGTTGTACTTCTGCCAGTGCTGTCGAAAGCTCAACAAAATCAAAACACTGGCGGCCTACAACCTTCTTCGAAGCTGTTTTTATGCTGAGAACAAGACATTGATAGAAACCGTCTTACCACGGTGCATGTTCGATGAATTTGCACTCCATGTTGGCATTAGCAAGAGAGAGAGAGAAATAAATAAAAGGAAGAGACAGGGAGGTTTACCTAGACGAACTGGTTTGCTACCCTGTACGGGGGTGGGGAAATGGGTCAGAAAAAGGATATAGAGAGATATAAAATAAATCCGAAAAAAAACCACACGCACACACATTCAGGGAGTTCCGATCACAGTCGTTTGGACAGGCCGGTTAAACACAAGAAGCGCAGGAGCGCCTTCACAGCCTTCTTCTGCAACATAAAGTCCTGTCGGCAGCGCAGGATTCTTTCTTCCGAAAGAGGCTGGTTGTCCAGTTCATCTAGTGCATTACAGAGTGACTCTCCCTGCGAGCAGTATTGTGGACATTCACACAGAATGTGCCGAGTTGTTTCATCACTGCCACAATGGTCGCATGCAGCAGTGTCAGCCATTCCTATGCGGAACGCGTACGCATTGGTAAATGTGACGCCCAACCATAATCTGCACAGCATAGTAGCGTCTCGTCGGCGTAATTCCGGAGGAATTCGAAGACTCAGAGTTGGGTCTAAAGTACCTAACTGTGCATAGATGAAATGTGACTCGTTTCATTGTGACGTGGTGCGCTTGCGAGCAAGCATGCGGAGTTTCTCTGCAGCGTCAGTTCTGGAAAGCGGAATTGATATTTCATCGCTTTCAGTATGGGCAGAACGGGCAGCTCGATCAGCCCATTCATTGCGAATTATACCACAATGACTTGAAAGCCATTGAAAGGCTATTTAATGTCCTTTCTCAATGAATTGGTGAGTCTTTTCTGCAATATCAAATACCAGCTGTTCGTACGGGCCGTGGCATAAAGGTGATACAAGGGATTGCAGTGCCACCTTTGAGTCACTGAAAATTGTCCATTTTTGTGGCTGTTGATCGCTGATGAATTCCAATGCGGCACGAAGAGCTGTGAGTTCTGCTCCTGTTGATGTCGTAAGGTGGGATGTCTTGAATTTTCTTGTCATGTCTTTTATCGGTATAACAAATGATGCCGTTGAACTCTTCTGTAAAACAGAGCCGTCGGTGTATACGTGTATACAGTCTTGATATGTCTCGTATAACAAGAGCAGAGCAAGCTGTCTAAGAGCAGGTGACGACACATCTGCTTTTTTCTGGATGCCAGGTATAGTTAGCCTGATGTTAGCCTGAGTCAGGCACCAGGGAGGAGTCGAAGGCCTGGCGGCGGGCGTGAAGCATGTTGGCAAAGAATCGCGATATGTGGTGACCATTTGGCAAAATGACGAACGTCATGGCATTAGCAAAATTCGCACAGTTTCCGGGGGCCGGAGAGTCTTTTAAGACAGTGCGAACTTCCTTGAAGTGCACCCAAAATGCCTGGCCGTTGTCCGAATACAACACCCTGCACAACCCCCTGCGCGATACAAAGCGGCATAACGCCCACAGAAAACTGACGGCACTCACGTCAGAGACCAGTTCAAAATGCGCGACCTTCATTACAGCGCAGGTAAAAAGCGAAATGTACGTTTTCACTTCCTTATAGCCTTTTTTCGTGAACCGATGTCTGGCAATGTCAATGCCAACCACCACGATAAAGTGGGAGAAGTCCCGTCAACGGCTGGGTGCCTGCAGCACTGTACCGCCTACAGGCACAACACTTTTCACAATTTGATGTCCACTTTCTTAGTTTTCATTTTGTGACATCGTGTGATGATCCTCAAGTTCTTGCTGCTCTGCTATTGAAGAACTAGCCCATGGGGCATATAAAAATGGTATGGCCATCGCTTGCTACCTTAGCTGCAGCTGTCTCATTTCAGCCTCCTACTCACCCATGAGGCCGGGGGATTTCACAAGCCTCTAGCTCAAAGGTTGGAACCGTCTTTCTGCGAAGGAGTGATTGTTTGATAGTTGTACATTCTCTTTCCAAAGAAGTTTAGCTTTTTAACATTCGTCAGCCATCTTTAATGTCTCTGTTCAAGTGCATATTTGGGGAGTCTGTCGGTGTGTCAGACATGCCAGCACCCTCAAACTTCCAGAAGAGTGGGCTTCCTTTCCTGGTCAGTCACCGAAGGGAGGAAGGAAAATAGGAGGAAAAGAATGGCAGGGAGGTTATTGTCAGTCACCAAAGCTCTTAACACGACTGCACAGTTGACTGCTTTGATACGGTGGTGTGACCTTGTACTGCCCAAGCAAAGACGCTATCAATAGCTGTTAATTTTCTGCTCAGTTTTCAGGCATAAGCTATCAAAACCATTCAGCAAATCAACTGTGGAATCTTGCTCGAATGGATCATCGCCAAGAGGCAGTGACAGTTCCCACAAGGTCTCCTTTGTTTGCTCGTGGGGACAAGGAGTGGTCTGCTCACATATGACTGGCCCTTCCAGAGCATCAAATACGTACTCCTCTTTAGAAGTACTTTTTGAAACCACTACTTTGTGAAAACTGTTCTGTTTTGCTGTCCCCCCAAAACATCGATTGTGACAACTTTGGTTCCAAGGAGCTTACAACCAAGTTTTCGTGAGCACTCTTCAGTGTAAACGTTCTTTGGCTGCCACTGTGAAAAAATATTCGAGAAAGTTTCTTCGTTTTAGCTCTCTTATTCCATGCTGTGACAGTTAGCATTATTACCGTATGTGTTGTGCCAACAACTTTGACTTCAGATGCATGCAAGCTCACTTGTTCATTTGCTATAGTTTTGGTGTTCATGTCTTTTTGGTGGCTGGCAAAGGTAGGATTGCACATCGACGTGGCATGCTGATGGCTGCACTTTTTGCACGCAATTCTGACCTTACACTGCCTTGCCATGTGTCCCTTTTTTGTGCAGCGGAAGCACACTCCTTTAGAAGAAAGAATCTCCGTTTTCTCCGCCAGTTTCAAATCAGAGTTGCAGTACTGACTCTCATGATCTGTCGATTCGCAAATCTCGCATGCGACTTTAAAGGCTGATCCATGCAGAGTTGCAGTGAATGATGCCAAACAACTCAATCGCTGGGGCCTCACATTCTGACGGTCGAAAGCAAATGCAGGCTTACCCAGTGAATTACCCGGTCGATGATCTTGTGTCCTTTCACAGCTGTCCAACTCTAATCAGAAGCAGCAAAGCAAGGCGATGAGCATCATCCAATGTTCGGTTGCTGATCCGGCTGATGAAGCGCTACCATCTGTGTATGAAGTACTATCCTCCTGCTGCGCCTTTGCCTGAGACCGATAATAGCTAAAGATGATTTCTTGCGGAAGGGCCCGCAGCAGCACTGGGTAGAGCATGGTGTTGTAGCTGTCCTCCCCAACGCTGAGTGCCTTTAGTCCACGTATGTGCACTTGCAGGTCGTCGTAGAGCCGTTGCAGGTCGCGAACATTTTGGGCTGATGTCACGGGGTTCAAGTCTACGAGTCCTAGCATATGATCTTGAATTAGCGCCGTTGGATTTGGGAACCACTGTGTCAAGATGTCGATGGCATCCATGTAACATTCAGCCTTTGCTTACAGTCCTGCTATTGCTCCATCAGCTTTTCCTGACAAAAGTGCCTTGAGATAGTTGAACCAGTTGATAGCGGACAGTTCAGGGTTTTGGTGAATGGCTGCCTCGAACTGCTCCCAGAATGGCTGCCAGCATTTCCTTTTGCTGCCGAATTTAATCAACTCCAATTTAGGAAGTCTCGTCGTTTGAGATGGAATACGAATTTCTACAGCTGGCTGATTCAGAAAAAGATTTTTCAATTGTGCTTTCTCAGTGAAGCTTCGATTTATTGCTTTCAATTAGCTGAAATAGCTGGTAATTTTATCGTCGCTAGCACCTGTTCGAACTCCGCGTTTCCGTCATCGTTTGATAAGTGCGCTCCGATGGCGGTGTTTACCTCACTGAGCTGTTTCTGAATAAGAAGTAAACGCTCGATGAGCGCACTTACCGCAACGATGTCGGAGCCTCGTTCACTTCCCACCCCGCCGCGGTGGTCTAGTGGCTGAAGTACTGAGCTGCTGACCTGCAGGTCGCAGGATCAAATCCCGGCTGCGGGGGCTGCATTTCTTATGGAGGCAGAAATGCTGTAGGCCCGTCTGCCCAGATTTGGGTGCCTGTTAAAGAATCCCAGGTGGTCGAAATTTCCGGAGCCCTCCACTACGGCGTCTCTCATAATCATATAGTGGTTATGGGACATTAAACAACACACATTATAATCATCGTTCACTTCCCAGGATTTCTTCGTACTGTGACCAACCTGGTAAACTATGCAGATGATACGTATAAGAGATCACAGTTGGGTGAAGTGACGTGTTGCTTGACACTATAAGTGAGTGCAAGAGCAGCTTTTGCCAGAACTAAAGAAAACTTGTCAGCAGCTGGAACTGATGGTATCAATACCAAGGTGCTCAAGAACACCAAACGTGTAACCAGAATATCGCTAATATTTCAGCAATCACTAGATTCAGATCAAGTTCCAGAGGACTGGTGGATCGGGAAGGTTGTCCCTGTCTTCAAGAAAGTTAATAAAATGTTTCCTAAATATTACCATCCCATATCTATCTCCAGTGTATATTGCGAGATAATGGAGCATATAGTGTACTCTGAAGTACTGCATTTTTTGTCTACTAATAATTTTTACTATCCCAATCAGCATGGTTTTCGTCCCGGCCATTCTTGTGAAACCCTACTAGCCCTTTTCTTGCATGAAATTCATTCTCACCTTGATACTAATATCCCCATTGATGCCATATTTCTTGATTTCGAAACAGCATTTGATAAGGTTTCCCATCGTCACTTACTGCTTAAGCTTTCATGCCTGAACATAGACCCCTCTGTGCTGAACTGGATTTGCAAATTTCCAACCCATCGCTGGCAGTTTTTCAGCGCTAACTCCTGCAAATCTCCCCTTTCTCCCACTCACTCTGGTGTTCCACAAAGTATTGTACTAGGTCCCCTCCTCTTTTTAATTTACTTTAATGACTTGCCACGTAACATCTCTAATATTAAACTATTTGCCGATGATTGAGCGTTGTATCACCCTGTAAATATTGTCTCACATTCTTCCGTTCTACAGTGAGATTTTAACACTATACAGGAATGGTGTGAAGATTGGATAATGTTCCTAAATAACAAAGCTTTTCTAATGACTTTTCATTCGTGTAAAGACTGCATCGTTAACACTTACTCTACACAACTACCCGTAGCCGCTACCAACACTTAGGTGTTCATATCTCATCTGATCTAACGTGGACTTTACACATCTTTGGTATCACTAACTCAGCTAATCGAGTTCTTGGATACCTTCGTTGCAACCTTGCCTCGGCACCTGCTGGTACTAAATAAAAAGCTTATAAAACAATCGTCAGGCCTAAACTGGAGTATGCTAATGCCATTTTTGATCCTCATTGAGCTAACTTTTCCACTATGCTCGAATCAATCCAGAACCATGCTTCCAGATTCTTCATTTTGAATTACTCAAATAACATAAGTGTGTCAGCAGTCAATGAAATCTCAGCTTAATCTTCCTCATCTCGCCGTAAAGTTTCTCGCTTGTGCCTGTATCATAAGTTTTTTTTATTCCTTGCCACCAGTCAATGCTTTCATCAGACCTGCACATCGGACATCACGCTATGCTCACCCCAATGCAGTATATCCCTTACGCCCAAAAACAAAGACCTTCCAGGAGTAACTTTTCTTCAGGCAGCACAAAACTCAAATGACCTTGCCGCCCACATTGTCATGTTATATCAGTTTGCTCAATATGAAACTGCCATATAAAACCATATTTTATTTTTTAATTATAATCCACTACTGTTTTTTTGTTATTGTTAGCGCTGCTTTGCTTTTTTTTTTTCGTTTCATCTGTTATGTTGTTTTTTTTTTTTTTTCCATCCCTCATGTGATGTCCCTTGGGACCCTTGAGGTACTAATAAACGAGTACACATTATGATTGCTGAAGCTGGAGCCCCTCCATCGCGTCTACTTCCACTTTTTTTAAGTAGCGCCAACCATTGTTCAACCACCACTGCCTAGTTCTGGAGCATCCGAAAGGAAGTTATTAAGCCACTTCCTTTCACTTTTTTTCCTTCCATCTTGTTTTTGAACACGTGAGAAAGTAAATATTTTCTTCTTCTAAGTGTTGTCTTGAGTTTGACCCTAAGCTCACAAGCAATGCCACCTCACTGTTGCGCACGAGGCTGCCCGATTATGTCGATAGCTGAGCAGTGGGACAGCATGAATGAGGCGGAGTGGGCGTGTCAAGTGGTGTGAGCTTTGCTTTCTCCTATCCATGAGGTGGTCATGAACCGGAAAAGCAGCAAAAACATCATGGTGGCACCTCCGCTTCCGCTGGCTGGAGGAAAGGTGTAAAGGAGAGGGGAAGAACGAGTTGACGCTACTTGACCCAGCCAATGGAAAATGCATGAAGGGGCTTTAGCTGGAGTCATCTCTGTATGGCACTAGCTAGGTCGACTGTGACAAGCTGCATACTTTTGCTTGAGACAACTGCATGGGGATGAGAAAAGAACACTGTGCAAGGAAAAAATATTTTCAAGTAAACATAAGAGCTTGCGGTGAGGGGATCATGAAAATGTGCCATCTTGCAATAAAGAAGCAATGTTTGTACCTAGTCTGTCATCTGTTAGTAGAATCTGATAAACATTGGCAGTACAAGTTCATGGCTACGGAAGGATGATGGCCAGGAGATGCCCTCTTGAAAAGACCTGCACCCTTTTTCCATGCTGTCACGAACTTGTTTCGGGAGTGCTTGCATCGAATGGAATTGAGAGAGTCAAGAGACGGGCATGGCACAAACAACAAACACTTTATAGCCCTAAAGATAAAAGGCGAAAAAATCGAAAAATAAAAATAAAACCAATACTCCCTGACACAAAATTACTCCAATTACAATACAAGCAAAGTAGCCAGAAAACCAGCTGAAATCTGTTCTTAGCCCTATTAGCACTGTTCATAATCCTGTTCCTAGCACTGTTCCTAATGTTACCACAATCGAACTCTCTTACAGTTCACATCGGCTTCTCTCCGATGCCGTGTCGAGATCCATCACATAGGTTGTCGACTGTCTCCTCAACCTCTTCGCTGCCGTCATCGGTCAGTCCCACCGAACGAGCCGCTCGTCGTCGTCGTCCGCGTTCCGAACTTTATCGTCTTTTTCAGCCTCATTAGGCTAGGCTTAACCTCGTCATGGGCTCTCCAGATGACGCGTCCACTCTGCTGACTGGTGTGGGCTGCTCCCGTTCTAGTGCGATACGGGGAAGGTGCAAGCCCACCAGAAACTGCTCGGCAGGATTTCGAACAGCCTAACTCGGGACCATCTCCGAGGTCAACGGCCACTTCCCGAGCTCTTCGTGCTGACATCCTTCAGAACCGGAAAGTCGTGCTGCTCCCGTCGCTGTAGCAACACTCATTTCCCACTTCTTCACAGCTCAGCATCCCAACACACAGTGTCAGGTCATCCTCTGGAATTTTTCCTTCCGGTCCGGGTCGTGTGCCACGAGCCTTTCAGCGACTGATCTCTTGCGTCTATGTATCTGGTGCGCATGCTCTCGGGTGACTCTTTTTCTTCTCCCGCACCGTCGCAGCGCTTCCACGTTCGGCACGTGCCTCGAGCCTCTCCTTTACTAATGACACATGCGCTCTTGGTGCACTGAAGATTTCGTCTCGTAAATACTGGATCCCTGAGTGGGTGCTCCTGAAGGGCTTATATTTAAGCTCACTCTTGCCACCTACTTTACCTAAGGGCCAAACCTGCCCCGTCGCGGTGGTCTAGTGGCTAAAGTACCCGGCTACTGATCCGCAGGTCGCGGGATCGAATCTCGGCTGCGGCGGCTGCATTTTCGATGGAGGCTAAAATGCTGTAAGCCTGCGTCGTCATATTTGGGTGTGCGTTAAAGAACCCCAGGTGGTCAAAATTTCCGGAGCCCTCCACAACGGCATTTCTCATAATCATATGGTGGTATTGAGATGTAAATGCCACAAATCAATCGGGACCAAAACTGGTGCTGGAGCTTGTTTGCCCAGTAGAAATTTTTTATTGAAAAAGAGGTTTCTAGTATTACACACACAAAGCTAGAGCACTGAAAGATTACCATGACATATCCTGTACACAGACCCACTAAAGAGCCCGAAATTACCTCTGTGGTGTGCCTGGTTAAACCATAAGAAAGTATGTGGTTTAATTGGTGTTCTTTTTTTAATCAGAAGTTTACTTTGGAAAATCTAGATAGTCACCAGTGGCACTACACTAGCTCAATAACACTTTCATACACTCTTACACAACACGTTTCCACAGGCAGAGGCGGTTCTCACTATTGAACACAGCCGGTGCGACAGCGCTCCCTTAAAATCTACTGTATAAACACATGGCATGTAAACGAAACTATAGATAGTGTTTCGAGAAAAAAAAATGTGTTTGGGCTGTAGGGAAGCTTCTTGCCGCTTGTTCTTCAGCAAACACTTGGCATACAGCTGTGACATAAGACACATCTCCACTATTATAAGGTGCGGCTCCTTTGTGCACACTATCACCGCAACAGTAATTATTTTGGGCACACCTAAATGCCAAATTTCACGCGCACACTTTCTCCACGCTCGCAGCGAAAGACGCCGTCTGCTGGCAATTTTGACAACCGCCACTGGTGCGTAGCTTCCAGTGGCGCCCTTAAGCGCTGTGCATCGCATATAGGGATTCTATAGTTACTTCCAGAGGCACTGGGTCCCCCATTGCATCCTCCACATGTTTGAAAATTACAGCCGGAATGCTGCCACTCAGTGAGGTGAGACTACCAAAACACAGCTACAAAAGGTGCACGACAATTCAAAGCAAGCAGTGATGTCGCAGGAAGAGTCGTATCCAAAAGGGAACATTTTCCGCTCGTCGCCTGTCTGAGTTTTCAATTTCACATGCTAATAATTCAGTTACTGTGCAATAACTTTTATAATTATTTTAGTGTTAACGCGAGTGTTCAGCACAACACACTGCAGTGACAGAAGATATATAAAGACATAATATGTTGCAGGGCCTCTTTAAGTTGTATCCAGTAGGATTAATTAATTTATTTATTTATTTATTTTCAATACTGCAAGTCTCATTCCGAGACCATAGCAGGTAGGCGTACAGATTGTACATGCCGGTGGTACATTAACAGCGCAGAAAAACAGAAACAGGAATGTAGTGAAATGACAGTCATCACAAAGTATAAGAGCGAAAAATATACAAATTGTTTACATCTGCAAAGACAAAGAAACCATCACCAAAAGAAGAGAAATTTTGCATGAAGTGCAGTGGTACACAGGCAAACAAATAGCAAACTTCCAAACACTCCAGTTAACACTTGTACACTCCTCTAATACGCTTTCACTGGTGGCGCAATGCTTCTGGTAATGCGAGTATTGCCGCATTAAGAGAACATATTTTCTAATTTTAGTGCAAAGTCGGATACCGATTTTGCACTAGTTATGGAGGAATCCAAACAGTTCCATTCCCTTATGGCAAGTGGAAAAAAGGAGTGCTTGAACGTGTCATTGCGGTAAGAGTACTCTTTCACTGTGTGTGAATGTTTGTGCCTAATAACACGGGAGTCTGACGGACGAATGTACAATGATGGGTCAATTTTATAATGGTTGTAAAGTAGCTGAAAAAGAAATTTAAGGCGCGCTTGTTTCGCTCGAATCGCAAGTGTTTGGAGGCCAGAGCTTGCTAACATATTTGTAGGAGAATCAGTGCGCTTATATTTATTGCAGATGAATCTTGCTGCCTTCCTCTGTACATTTTCTAGAATGTTAGTGACTGTATAAGGAAACCATACTGTGTTAGCATATTCTAATACCGGTCTTACGTAAGTAGTATAGGCTAAAAGCATGGTTGAGTGAGGGGCCAACCGAAGGCATCTGCGAAGATAAAAGAGCTTGCGCAGAGCAACCGAAGTAATGTTAGAAATGTGCGCATCCCATCTGAGGCTTGACCTTATCGTGACGCCTAAATATTTGTGCGCATTCACTTTTTCAAGCCTGGTGCCTTTAATGCTGTAGTCATACTGGATAGCTTCTTTTTTTCGGGTTATCGTCATGCACACTGTTTTTTTGGGGTTAATCGACATCTGCCACATGTCGCACCAGTTGGAAAGATGGTGTAAAGAATCGCTTAGTGCAAGGTGATCTGAATGACTGTTAATTTCTTTGTAAATAACGCAGTCGTCGGCGAAAAGCCTAATGTTGCAAGAGATATTGTCTGTGATATCGTTAATAAAAACAAGAAATAACAAAGGCCCCAAAACGAAGCCTTGTGGTACTCCGGACGTAACAGGCAAGTTTTCTGATGGTACTTGGTCATACAGGACATATTGTGAACGATTAGTTAAGAAGTCCTTAACCCAATTTGTTAATATTCCATCTCCAATAATACTTCGAAGTTTTGTAATTAATTTGTTGTGACACACAGAATCAAACGCTTTAGCAAAGTTTAATAGTATGATATCCGTTTGCGTGCAGTTGTTAATAGATAATGCTAAATCATGAACAACTTCTGTTAGTTGCGTGGCAGTCGATAAACCGCTGCGAAACCCGTGCTGGCAAGATGACAAAACGCCTTTACCTTCTAAAAAACGGTTAAGTGTTTCAAAATTATATGTTCTAATATTTTGCATGACGTGCTAGTTAAAGATATTGGCCTAAAGTTTGAAGGATTATCGCTATTTCCTGCTTTGGGAATCGGTGCTATTTTAGCTTTTTTCTAGTCGTCTGGAAGTTTTGCTACGGCGAGAGATTTGCGGAAAACCATACCAAGGTATTTGCTGCACCATTCGGCATATCGCTTAAGAAAGGGATTGGGGATGTCATGTGGTCCCGAAGATTTTTTGGGGTCTAGGTCGAGCAAAAGAGAAAATATTCCTTCATCAACTACATCTATAGGGCTAATTCCAATATTATTCGTGTGTGCAAGCTGTGGAATTTTCCCGTCATCTTTTGTAAGAACAGAGTGGAAATAGTTGTACATATTAGATTTCGCAGTTTTCTGTCGCAATGAAAGTTCAGGAGTTAATGTTGTATGTAGTATTACACCACACAGCCACTAGACACAAATGTTTGCGAAAAAATTCATTTATAAATTTCTGGTAATTTTTGTACTAAAATAGCATAGTGTTTGTCGCTAGCTTTCGAGGTAAAAAAAAAATCCTGGCAGCTATATTTTTGTCGAGTGTCCCATTAAAGTTGTACGGACACAAAAATTTTGATTTGGTTTTGTGTTTTCTAGCTGCATCGTGTTGCTGCAGGCCCATTAGTAAAAAAATCGGCACGTCACTTATAGCAACATGCGACATAATTAGTCTGTCTATTACTGACCGATCTTGGATTCAGTCTGGGAGAGCTCAAAGAAGAAGAAGAAGCCGGTGGGTACAACTAAGGTCATTCAGCATGTGAAAGAGTGCTGCCTCCACTGTCTGTCTACAGGGCATCCTTGTCATCGTTATCAACATCATCCGGTGGCAATGACTTTCTGCAGACTTCATGAGCGCCAATAGCGACTTGACACCATACTAGTTGCAGTGCTTGGCCGCAGTGTTGACTTACCAAAATTTTAGGGCCACTTTAGGCGTCAATGCTGCGAGGTGCGACGTGTAATGCTGGGTTGTGCACGTGAGCTTCAAAATGCGTATGAATCACCTTCTAAGCCATTATTGCAGTTGAGATTTGGTAGATAATATGCGCATGATCAGAAGGATCAACCTCGCAGGTTTTTCAGCGGCACAATTTCGTGTCGGCGCCTCCCTGAACAAGATACACATCAGTGTTATAGCATTCTGATTAAAGAAAAATGAAAAACAAGAGGCAGCTATTTCGGAATCTTTATTCGTAACTAAACTATACTAAATGTTGAAGATCTGTTCAGACTGCTTCTTCAATCAGATTGTGCTCATCAGACGCACAGTTCGCCACCACACTGCTGCCTCGCTGGACACACCTCCACGCCAATGACAGACAAGTCTCCAACGAGAAAGTTGTTCAGTCTTCATCCGCATACTTCTCTATAACAAGTCTTCGCTGACAGTGTAACCGCACTTGGAATCGTCCTTTATCTGTAACACGGTCATGATGTGTGGCCAGGAGTGTGACACGATCAACTTCCATGAAGTTTGGATTTTGCGCACTGAGCTCTAGGATGTGGTCCACCTCATCACCAACAGAAACCTGCACAAAAGAATGGCAAACAGAGTCCTTTTAAATCTGAGACACTACGTAGTAGGTTATTTTGGCCTGATTGAGTTCTGGCACAATAAAGGGGGAAAACATTTTAGCAGACAAACTCTATTGTTTTGAAAATTTTCCTTAACATAGGTGTCTCTTTTTTTATTGTTGATTTCAAATCATACTGTACTAAGAAGCAACATTTTGATGTCAAACTAAATATTTGTATAACCTACTGCAGGAATCGAACGTGCCCTTCTCTTTGGCGCCTTGTTCCCTCAGCTTGTGCAAGTGCTGACTGCGTGCGGCTTAAGTGCTGGGAACATGCCCACCGCGGTTTCACAGTCAGGCCAATTTGTTTGAGGAGAGCCACGTGTGGATTTTTCCTGCGGATTTTTCCTGCAACGAGACGCATGTCTGAACATGCCCGAACCACGCCTCCTCCTTGTGTTACACTAGCACACGTCTTGGTGCTCGGCTGATCCTCATTGGCCGCCCGTGACCCCCTTTCCCGTAGCTTGCATTTGCTCGGTGTTCGCCCGCCATCGGGCTGATGCACACAGGCCTGCACGAGAGGCAGACGCGCTGCACTCGCAGGCGGCTTCTCGTACAAGTGCTTTCCTGCTGCTCTTTGTGTGTTAGCCCTAGCACCTGCTAGCAAGCGTGCACTCGCTCGGTCTTGCAGAGTTCCCTGCCAGCCCGCAAGCCCGCGATTGTCGCACTGTGCTGTATCTTGGATAAATATAAACCCATGTTTGTTGACGACTAGCCTCGAATGCGATCTCTGTGCCGTGTTGGAGAGTCGACGAACCCGGCTGCAGTGTATTAGAGCGCGACGGCCGTGGAGATTGTCGAGTATTTTACCGTTCGCTACGTAGGGTAAGCCTTTAGCAAACCTAACTCCATAATAGGAACTCATGAAATCCAGGGTTAGATGGAATCCGGTCGAGAACTTCAATTGGCACAATACCTATTAACATTACATGCTCTTGTGCTCCAGGAAGTTAAATAATATCAAATTTAGAGTTCTTGCCCAGAATGACCCAAAATTAAAGCTGAGGAGGCATTGCACAGGAATTGTTGGCATTTGCTGACGAGCACTTCCGAGATGTTCTCATGATGAACAGCTAAATTCAGTGTCATCACTGTCTTCTTTTTCAGTACCAAACACAATATAAAAGATAACATTAGTTGGAAGCAGATGATGAAGATGAAAAAGGTTGTTTTAAGGTCAGTCAGTCAGCTGTTTTCTTGTCCTCTTGTTTCAAGCATTTCACTAGAAATAACATGTTTAGCAAACTTGTACACCAACTCGCTTAGCAACAAGGTTCTTTTGCAGTTGTCACAGCCACCCAATACCATGTTTTTCACCCGAAAACTGTGCTCCTGCTATCAATTACGCGCTTCAATGACATTCATTCTAAGCCATGGAAGATCACCTGTCATCCTGAACTAGAGAACCCAATCTAGTTGGATGAGCTCTGCTTGTCTACCCATGTGCTTAATGAAAATGATGTTGCATTTTCAGTGTTCTAGAAATATAAGCCACTGTGGCACAATTTTGTATTTGGTTATGTCATAGTTTTATTGTTTTTAATACATAATGTCTACTTATATTGGTCAAAAACTATCTAAGACACTTCATTATGCCCCAACTCCAATGGAAGAAAGACAGGAAGTGGCAGTCTTCAGGAAGTTTATATGAACCCCTGAAGTTGTATCTTAGATGTACAAACTCTGTTTTTTATCCAGCACACAGACTTCACTGTTCTAGATTGTGACAAGTGGTCTTATTACGCACTAGAAAAAGAAAATCCACTGAGGTGAAGCCAAGGCAACTACGTTTCTTCAGTTTCCCTACACTGGTGGACACAACAGTGGCACTGGTGCCCTGGTATCATTGCATCACTCCTCCACAGACTACTATCATTGTTTATCTCCTGCATGCACTCGCATCAAATGAGGCCTTGCTCCAGTTACATCTGACAAGGAAATGCCTTTGTTGTAAGCACATACTGTATTTGCTCACATAATTTGCACACTTTTTTTTCATTATTTTGAGCTCCGTGAAGGAGGGGCGCAAATTAAGGGGGGATTTCGTGAACGCATACGAAACAATGTAGAATATTCTTAACAAAGGCAGTGTATATCTTAGAAGTACTTGTTGTTGGGCTAGTTGGGCTAGGAGTGTTGTTGTTGGGCTGTTGGGCTAGGAGTCATTCTAGACACCTAATGCACCACAGAAAGAAATAATCACAAAGAAAGAGCGTCAACTCGCAACTGATTTATTTGCAGGAGAAACGCAGCAAATATATAGCCGCACACGCATGTGCAGAGCACACTACTTCATCCGGCATATCTAATCAAACAACGAAGCGCAAAAATCAAACTCAGACTTGCGCAAGACGACTGACGTGTCACTTATACACAAGTCACCTTTTCTTTATCCAGAACGCTTCAATTATTTCACTGAATCTGGGCTTTTGGCGAGGACAGAAACGCTTGAAAACCTCGCCTCACAAGAACAGGAACGGCAATGCGCAGGCAAACGTGCTCCGGAATTATTTCGAATTGAGAGCTCATGTTCCCTAATTCTCACATTCAAACACCATCCAGTTTGGCCGATGTAAACCCGGCCACAACTAAGTGGGATTAAGTACACCACACCCACTACGCAAACCACATACATCGAAGCGTGTATTTCTCCACAGGTGGAGGCGCTCGATGTTTTAGAAATACGTGGGCATCGGCCAGTCAGCTTTCGTAGCGCAGAAAAAACAACATACACATTGTACCTGCTCCCCACATTCCTAAGGTTGTGCGCTACCTTATGAACATATGGAACAACTATAGGTCGCTTATACCTCGGCTGCCTGCATTTTCGTTTGCCCTTGAACTTTTGAAGGAGGGTTTCCGAAACGGATACAATGACAGAGTTAGGATAGCCAGCTGAATGAAGCCACCTAACCTGATTCAAGTAGCTATCCTGCATACTGTGATGGCAAGATCTCACTAGCGCTCCCTCAAGACACATGGTTGCAATGGCTCTTTTTACAAGTTTAGAATGAGCTGCATCAAAAGAAAAGCTCTTTGCGCAAACGTGGATGATATGCCCAGCACACGTGTCGCTCCGAGAACATGACGCTCAAGTCTAAAAACTGCAATTTATTGTCAGTGGGAAGCTTATGCGTAAACGAAAGGCCGTTAGCATGTTGTCTGAAAAGTGCTAAAATATCATTCACCGAACTAGTGGTGGCCGTCAGAGGGTTAGCGTTTAAAATGACTAAAAAGTCGTCCACGTACCGAAAGACTTTCAGCACCTTTGCATCGTCAATTGCTTGAGCTAAAGCAGTGGTGCTTTAGACGTCTAGAATTACTCCGCAGTATATATATTAAAAAAAAAGGAAAGAAAATAGGTTGGAGCACGTACTTTAACGAGTCAAATTCGGTCATGCCCATTCTAGTTGGAATCACTGGTCAAGAAGTTTGATTTGGAATCATTGTCCACTTTCACTGCCCTGTAACAACGCTGTACGACTACGAAGCTTGCGGGGTAAATACGGCTGTTAATGGTGACTCTTGCTGTACAGATTCCTGCCCGTATTACTAGGTGACCTCCAGTAGTCCAGATTTCGAGACTTTCTCAACCAGTCCTAACTTCCGTCAACTTTGCGGCCCCACCCACTGATTACGGAATAGTCAGCTCTAATATCGACGAGAACGGTGACGTTGTGGCTGTCAATAAAAACGTCGAGATCTCCAGTTCATCCCCCTGCGTTGCGGTTAAGTCGTGGCATCGAATCATGGACACGTCGATTTTCTATGCTGTTCGCAAGTGGCATTGCCAGGTCTTCTTCTAGCCCTGAAGTTTCCACTTCAGGTCTCCCTACTGCTTGCAGCGTGTTCGTCAGATTTTCTCGCGTCCTCTATGTCAGTGGAGGATGTTTGGTAGTTCGTCGTGCAGCAACTGCACTTTTGTCGGTTGCTGCCCTTGTTGTAAGGGCTCAGAAATCAGCCTCGAGCAGGGCCAGTGTACTGCCTGCGGTGCGGTGATGTGCATTGGCCAGGTTATGGCGAACGAGACGATCCTTAGAGTGTTCATTGCGCTCTGGCGAGATAGCAGTGTAGTGTGGCCTTGCACCTCGCTATGAAGCCGGCGTGTCGATAGCGAAACCACGCAGTCCCATCTGGCGATACTGGCAGCACATAGGTATGCCTGGCTTCACCACATTGTGGGCGTTGGTTAGGGGCATGCTAAACGTTAGTCTTCTCAAAGCGTAGAGCTGGCTGGCGGGTGGATGTATTGCCACCGGGTCATGTCATAGATGAAGAGAGCACACTGGATATTCAAATGAAACTTAATTCGGCCGATCTTGTGGCCAGGAAAGAGAAGGTTCAATTAAAGCAACACACGGGCACCGATAGCGCAAACAGAGTGTCGGCCGTCGATCGACTGACAAGCAACTAACGCCTTGTGTTGGCAAGTTGGTAGAGACAATTGTGCGAGACAGGCTTTCGGAATATCTCGAGCAAAAAGGGGCTTTCGCTCGTACTATGTTCTGATTCCGTCCTCACAAATCGGCACAGGATGTACTCCTGCAACTACACTAAGAGGTCATACAACCTGTGGCAATGAAACACAACGACAGGGAAATCCTCGCCTTGGATATGACGGGGGCCTTTGACAATTTTAAACACAGAGTCACTTTTCAACACCTAAGCCTCACTAACTGTGGTCAGAACACATTTAACTACGTCAAGGACTTTATATTGGACAGAGACGCCCTGCTCCGCATTGAAGACTCTGAATTCGGGCCAAATCAAATGGGTACCAGAGGGACACTGCAAGAGGCTATTATTTCTCCCATATATTTAATAATGCATTGATGGGCCTGCCATATCAGCTGGCAGGCATAGAGGGGATTCACCATGCCCTCTATGCCGATGTCATTACGGTATGCGCAACTCAAGGGAACTTGTGTGCCATTGACACCAGTCCGCAACAGGCTGCCGAAATTGTACACACCTAGCGACGTGTTGTGGACTCAAATGCGCACCCAACAAATTTGAATTCCTTCTCATTAAAGGCATGGCTAAGGGCAACACAGATATCTCCATCACTCTTCTTGCAGGCCCAATAAGTCGAGCGGAGGAGATCAGGGTCTTGGGCCTACACATTCACCAGCATCTCTGGATGGACACAGCATTAACAAAATTAAGAAATATAAGAGAGCAGGTGGGTTGCATGATCCGCAGAGTCTCCCACAAGAGGAGGGAAATTCAGTGCATAGATTTGTTGTGGCTAGCACACGCTTTTGTCACCAGCAGGGTCGTGTACTCTGTCCCTTACCTGTCCCTCCGCAAAAATGAGGCAATCATTAAAAAGGCAATAAAGTGCACTCCTGATCTTAAGATCTCTACATCCAACAGCCCTCTTAAGGCATTGGGTGTGATTGACTCATGCCAAGAGTTGAGGGAAGCCCATCTTTTAAACCAGTACACACGGTTAGCCCCAACCGTCTGGCCAATGCCTGCTTGCACGTCTGCACATAAGACATGACTTCAAACAACAGGAGCAGGTCAAGGTGCCAGAACTGTGGTGCACATCCCTTCTGTCCTCTACCCACTAATATGGACAGAGATGAACACATCGTGCGACCTGGCGCACACACTCGGGCGCTGGAACGGCAGTTTGGACAGAAGCCAGGTTGACTTTGCTGGCCCACCTCCAAAGCGTGGTACAAGGCGGCTGCTACTCACAAAGGCACACAGGTGGATGGGCTAACCTTTAGGGCATATTTTGTAACACAGGCTGAGGAGGTCGCCATTGCGCGCGGCTTCTCACAGTAATTCCTGTTAAATTATCACAGATTCGTGCCGAGCGTGTCGTAATTATATACAGATTCGTGCCGAGCGTGTCCTAATTATATAGCCGTATACTTATCACCATTAGCCAAGACAATACTGCGCAACTGCATAAGAGACACGGACCCTCATCCGAAACGCATTATATGGACAATGGGCCATCAGGGAATGCAGGGAAATGAGGCTGCAGATGCGGCTGCCCAAGCACTAATTTCCGGGCTACCTTTGTGTATACCGCTGGAAACCGTCTCCTCCAATAAAAGGAAATGCATTATTAGCAGCAAAGACATCGTTGCTCGCCCCCCCTCGCAAGGGGGTTGAAAAAAGCAGACGAGTGCATTTCGCTTCGCTTCTAGATGAAACAATGCTATGTCCTGCCATAGTGAAATAGTTCGACCCCACCGTCACAGGACAGTGCTAGCACTGTGGGGAGGTGGCAGACACCTACCACATGGTGTGGGCCTGCCAAGATAATGCAGCCATTACTCCTAACCCAAACCCCAGGCGAGAGGACTGGGAGGTGGCCCTGCTCGGCAGCTCAGAGCTACAGGCCCAGCAGGCCTTAGTCCAGAGATACAGGACGGCGGCGTTATCTAATGGTGTCCTGAAATAAAGACTCCACCTAGTTTATAGGGACCTCTGTAGAGGTCCTACAGCTCTCTTTTGTAAATAAATGCTTTTCACTACCACCACCGCCAGCATTTGTACACGTGCCATCCAATATTCTACCGTTATTGTTAGATGTCACATGGTCGCGACGAGGACCAAGGCAGCAGGCGGCATGTCCTGGATAAAACTCTTTATTCATCTGAACTCGTGAGTAACGAAAAGTCAGACTACAGCAAATCACACTGTACAATGATAGTCGCAAACAGGGCGTCAGCCGATGATAATCTGATCCGTGGCAAGGCATGGTGGCATTCATACATGCGGCATGGAACATTTGAGCATTATCACTAGCGGCAGCGTTGGTTCTAGAATCAACTCAGCTGTTCACACTTGCGCGCTAAAGCTCATGAAATGATGTCAAAATAATCTCGAATAATCACAGACATTCCGGCACAATTCGCCTTGCATCATGAAACACAGAATTAAAGGAGCATGCGTGGCAATACAAAGCATTCTCTGCTCTCATGACTCACGACTTTCGGTACTAATACATACTGAAGGGAAGTGTTGCGAAAACACTGGCATGGTCATCGGGGTCCAAGCCGATGGGGCGAGCTTGGTCTGCTTCAGGATGTGTGTTGACGTGGTGGCTAAGGCTGAAGGGCTTGAGGGTTGGCGACATGGGCATCCCAGGTCCATGAGATGGCCAGCATTTCAAGGGAACAGGCACTGGCTCAGTCGAGGCCTACGGAACGGCGCCGTAGGTCAGTGCCCTTGGGACGAAAGCCGATAGCTGCGGTGGCTGGTAGTTTCGCGTCTAGGTCCCTAGACATGTCCTCGAAACGGCGGTGGCTACGGTGCGATGCCTAGAATGTAGGAGCTCGAGCACCTGGAACACAAACTGGCAACGCTTGTACCCAGCTCACACGCTAACGTGTGAACATCCAAAGCCCCTCTATGCCCACGTAGCCTTTCATTTTGATGATGCTGATAATGATGCCTCAAGCATGGCTCATACCCACTCAGCCTCCCACTTCGTTTTCCTTGTCTTCTAATGTAGCTTCAGATCGTGCCATGCTTATCGGCTTTTTCCTCTCTTGCCTCATTTTTCTTGTCACTTCCAATATGTGACAAGGTCCCAATACTCCTAAGTGATGTCCCACTCTACTGACACAGGCCGGGTCAAATGGAACAGAATTTAGCCATCACTCTGGAACAGGAGCTGTACGAACCAGTGCGTCTCAGAAGTTTTGCAGCTTGTTTACACCTGTATTAGAGTCAAGGAAACATCACTCTGCATTCAAGTTCAAGAAAACTAAAAATATAATTGTGAAAAGTGTCCCAATTCTTATAACTCTTCCCTACTGTATAGTGGCTGCTTTGTTAACATCTGAGCAGCCACTGTATTTTGTATGGAAGCTTGTGATAACAAATAATGTTAATGTGACAACTTCCTTGATTTACACTTATGTTTAAATGCTAAACTAAAACTGCAAACCAGGCAAGTTACTAGTTGAATGCTTTGTGACGCTGGCTGCGCAAGCTGGACAAAGGACAAAAAGGAAGATGACATAAGCGATTGGTTTATTTCTTCCCGACAAGTAGTTAATAAACAAAAAATGGGACCACATGACATGTCGTTAAAGGGCATCAGTAAATCTTGACGGAAATAAGGATAAATTCAAGGGCTTGTTTTTTTTTCTTATACACAATGATTCCGCATATATGTGCCAGTGGCGGCGACAACGAAGCAGTGCGAGTGCTCTTGGCTGAGCGCAAGGACGAAGGAGACATTAATCTTTTCAGTGATCAATAAAACGTATTTGGTTGTGGTTCTCCATGTGCTGGTCGATCCCGCGTTGTCACGCTGATGGAGGTTCTGGATAGTCTTCATGCTTGGCACCCCTTCACAGAGCCGACAATTGAGCCCGGAATCACTACCACGCTTCGACAAGCCGTTTCAGTCACTGTCTGCCCCAGCGAAACAGTGCCAGCAATTGCTTGCCTCCTTCAGCCACCATGGCCACTACAGCTCCATCGCACATGACACTTCAGAATCCTATGATTCCCGACTGTTTTCATGGAGAAGTCAATGAAGACGCCCAAAACTGGTTGGACCAGTTCAAGCACTGTGTGAAGTATAATCAATGGGCCACTTCAGAAAAGAAGCTTTCCATTGCATACTTCTACCTCAAGGTCAACGGCCAGACATAGTATGTCAACCGAGAAAGAAACTTCGCTATGTAGGACAATTCCCGCAACCAGTTGCTTGACATCTTCACTAGTGTCGACAGAAAGGAGAATGTGCAACACTTTTGGAAGCTCGAATCCAAAAACCAAATAAAAGCATTGTTATGTTCGCCGAAGACATGGCCCGTTTTTTTCCCCAGGGCGGACCTCGAAATTACAGTATGTCATGCCAGGAGTAAACGAGAAACAGTTTGCTGGGCTTGTGTGAAATCAACCAACAACAGTAGCCGAGTTCACCAAAGAAGCCAGAGCGATTGAACGGGCCTTACAGCAACGGTGTTGCCAGCGTAATCCAGTCAACTTTGTAGAGAGTACTTCTGTTACGGCTGTGGCAAGCCTTTGTGGCAACAAGCCTCTGCGGGAAGTCATCCGGGAGATTCTGTTAGAGGAGCTTCGACAGTTCGGCTTAATTGCAGCAACCAAACCAGTGCCGGCATTGTCTTTTGTCGCTGATGTGGTCCGGCATTATGTCCGTCAGGCTTTTTCTTCATCTGACCATGGTGATGAGCCACGACATCTTACTTACGCTGATGCAGTCCGACACCGCGTCATCGCACCTTCAGCACCGATGACTCCAATGACTGGACCTCCACCAACCCTGCAAACACAGTCTCTCTCACCGCCGGCAACTTTCCCAACCTCATTGATCTCGTTGACAAGACGAATGCCCTACGGTCAACATGCGACCCCACAACCTGATTCAGCAGACGGTCCCCGCTGACCTACAGCGTCAGAAAACAGATTTGTGGCATACAGTTTGCCAGCGGTGAGCAAGCAATAGGCATCAGACTAATTCTTCTGCTTCTTGCAGTGGTGGCCGATTATTCAAGGACTGGTCGACAATATTCTACAGATTCGCCACGGACTGCGACACATGTTCGATGCCTGATACCTGCTGATCTATCACGTGGTGCTGTATCGCAAGGGCCGCTTAGGAAGACGTCACCGGCTTCAACTGTTAAAAAATGCTGCCAGCTATGCGGCTTGACACAGTTTGGCAGCGGTGCGCAAGCAATAGGCATCATGCTAATTCTTCTGCTTTTTTGCAGGTGAGCTGTAGCTCTAGTTCTCCCTGCATATGTTATAAGTCTCTGCGCACTGCTGCCAAGCTCTCTTACACTGTTCCCATTGCATTGTATTGTATTTTTGAGTTTCTTAGTATTGTATTGTTATTTTGTTCGCAACAATGTCGAAAAATTTCGCGAAGGCTCTGGATGATCTCAAGCGTGAAATGAGACTTGAAATACGCTCTGTCAAAGAAAGTGTCAAGTTCTGCAGTGATACTTGCGATGAAACCAAGGCGATTAATACAGGACTGAAGGCTTTGAGGCAGAAACTTAGCGTCATGCTACAAAATAAGAAAGCTCTCAAGAAAGAAAATAAGCAGCCATCACAACGAGTTGATGAGCTTAAGCAGTATAGCCGTTTGAATAATCTCGAGCTTAAGGGGGTCAAGTCAGTCAACAATGCTGCTGACGTCATAAGAAAACTTGGCAAAGTCATTGACGAACCACTCTGTACTGTTGATATTGACACATGCCACAAGATAGCAAGATGAGTGACGGGCAAGAGCAAGATTATCGTTCGTTTTGTGCGACGCGATAAGCAACAGGCGGTTCTTGCGAAAGCTAGAACACATCGTATCACAAATAAGATGGTGGGACTTCCTGGATCTAATTGGGTCTATATTAACGAGCATTTAACTCGTGCTAATAAGCAACTACTGGGAGCCACAATTGCCCGCAATAAAGAAATGTCTTCGAAATTCCTATGGACAAGCGGAGGCAAAATTTTCGCCAGAAGGAATGAATCATCGAATGCCATCAGAATTGCCAATGAGGGTGGTTTGTGCAAAATATCACAATAGCTGCATCATTTTTCGCTCAAACAATCATGGCAATGTTCGAAATACCAACCTGTTCTCTGTACAATCCTGAGTTTTTCAACTCTAAATTCCACAACCCACACCAGGAACTATCTGTTATCCACTTTAATGTGAACTATCTGTTATCCACTTTAATGTAAGAAGCATGAAAAACTAAAGCAATCAACTCTATATCATTTTTTTATGTCATTAACAACAGAATTCGATATATTGGTGTTTTCTGAGACTTGGCTGTTCACACATAATGACTGCCTTCATTTCAATAACTATGCATGTAACGGTCTCCTACGTCCTAGCGGAAGAGGTGGAGGCCTTGCTGTTTATGTTAAATGCCGCTACCCACACTGTGTACTCGAGGACTGCTCAATAATGACTCTCAGGGTTGAATGTTTCACTGTATCGCTGTCTAATGTAATTGTAGCGACAATTTATAGGCCACCGACTGGAAATAAGAGAAATTTTCTAGATTTTCTTGAAACATTGCTTGAAAAATTAAATTCTACCACTATTCCATTTGTACTCTTGGCTGACGTTAACATAAATCTATTGCATGACGATTCAAACACTTATGATTTCAACAGTGTTATTTGATCTTTAGCATGTTACAATCACATTACTTTACCAACTAGAATTACTATTCACACCGTCACTCTTTTAGATGGCCGTGTTACAAGCATTCAACCATGTAGTATTGAATGTGGATTATTGAGTTCGGACATTGGTGATCATATTCCAGTTTTTTGCTTTATCAAAAGAGTGCGAGAACGTAAGGTTACAGTTGGTAGTCACTCAATGAGAGAAATAAATGAAGATAATGTAAAACAAATTTCAATTCCTCGTTTGGAATATAAATTGGAATAGCATATGCAATATTGGTGACGTAAGTTTGGCGTACTCACAATTTATTTCTGAGTTCTCAGATGCCTATAACAATGCTTTCTCGCTAATTAAAAGAACATTAAACAGGAAAAAGATCAGAAAGTCTTGTATAAATAAAGTGTTACAAGAAAAAATTGGCACTAAGAAAAAGATGCATCATTTCTTCATTCGGAACCAGGAACCCAACCTTTTAAAAGAGTGTAAAAAGTATTGAAATCAATTTATTAAAGAATTAAAGACAGCAAAAAAGATTATTTTATTGAGCAATTCACAAGAATAAAACCACAGTAGGAAGGTATAGAGAGAAGTAACAAATCTAACGAAAGCGAAAGATAATAATGTGCTGAACAAGATTAGTACGCCGAATTGAATGTTGTCCGGTTTTGATTTAGCCTGTGCTTTCAATGAGTACTTTGTCAATGTTGTTAAACCACTCAGTGATCCGCCTAAACTTAACAATGCATTCAACAACGCTACTACTTCTTCATCAAAGTGTTTTTCTCACCACTATCCCCCCAGGAAATAGTGACTTTCACCAACAAGTTAAAAAATGAAGTATTTCCAGGTTCACGACGATATAAGATCAATTCTCATTAAGTACATTGCACCTTTCATATGTGACGTATTGGCTTGTCTATCTGGCTA
Organism: Rhipicephalus microplus; assembly: GCF_043290135.1. NCBI lineage: Eukaryota > Metazoa > Arthropoda > Arachnida > Ixodida > Ixodidae > Rhipicephalus > Rhipicephalus microplus. The sequence continues at coordinate 200,302,664 of NC_134704.1, read as the reverse complement.
ACCTAATGTTTACTGCAGGTGTGTTTCCTAATGACCTAAAAATCGCCAAGGTCTTTCTGATATACAAAGATGGTAACAGAATGGACATGTTAAACTACCGACCAATTTCTGTGTTACCAGTATTTTCGAAATTATTTGAAGAAGTCATAAATTGCAAGCTTGAATGTTTTTTAACTAAGAAGAAGATGATATCTGTTTTCCAGTACGGTTTTCTGAAAGAAAAAAAAAGTCCACAGAGCAAGCGCTACTTGTTATTAAAGATAATATATTTGAAAACATGAAACACAAGCTTTACACCTTTGGTCTGTTCTTAGATTTTCAAAAAGCATTTGACCGCGTACAACACAAAATCCTCTTGCAAAAGTTAAATTACTACGGTGTGCGTGGTATTACACTCAACTTAGTGCAAGATTACTTATGTCATAGAATGCAGTGTGTACGAGTGAACGACATTACAACTCACTAACTGTCACTTGTGGAGTACCTCAAGGCTCAATACTAGGGTCGACTATTGTTTTCAATATATATCAATGACATAACCAAACTACCAGGTTCTCATGACATAATGATGTATGCTGATGATACAAATATATTTTTTACAGCAAAATCAAGCAGAGGCTGTGATAAACGGGTACATAGGTAACCTGCAATCATGGCTAAAATCAAAGATGTTTTCCTTAAATTTATTAAAAACCAGTTACTATATTATTTTTAGACCGAGTAGTACTGCAGATTTTTATATGGTCAACATCCAGTTTGGACACGTAAAAATACATAAGGCTGATTCTATAAAATTTCTCAGTGTCTGGTTCCACCAGAACCTTTCCTGGAACATGCATGTCTCAAAATTAGCGTCTGAAATAAGCAAAAGTGTTGGCTGTCTCTACAAGGTGACTAGTCTTGTACCCGTATGGTTGAGAGTGCAGATGCATTATGCGCTTGTATATCCTAAACTAACTTATTGTATTCTGGTCTGGGCAACAACTACGAATACTGACTATCAGAAACTACAAGTATTTCGAAAGAGAGCTTTGCGGTGCATTCATGGTTACTGCGGCAGCCCCTAGGATATTCCCACTTCGACATTGTTCCGTCACTATGCTTTGCTTAAAGTGAACGAAGTCTACTTTTTTCGTCTGTTTCAGCATATTAAAGTCAATCATTTACGTACTCGAAACAATACTTTGACTAATGATGCATATCATTTTCGAAAACAAAGCCTCTGGGTCCCTGGGACGTGTACTAACTATGGGAAACAAAATTAACTTATCAGGTGACGGTGGCTATGAATAAAATGTCTACAAATGTTAATTTTGATGTTTCAATGAAAATATTCAAAAAGGAAAAAAATATTTACTCAACTCTGGTATCTGTTAGGTATAACATTTTCACTTCTATATGCAGTTCATTTTGTTGTACTTGCAAGTGTAGCTGATTTATCTACTTATTATGTCATGTGTTTAGTTATAATGCTTTGTTAACTGTCGCCAGACTGTACTATAGAGCAGAGGCCTTTGTCAGGCACCCCAGCCTTTAGCCACGGCTTCCTCCTTTGTATGAAAGGAAATAAACTTCACTTCACTTCACTGCTCGGACCTGTACGCTTTCATTGTGGTGACGCAAGGCACGTCTACGAGTCTGACGTTATTGCGACGCTCAGTACTAAAAAATTTCCTCACTACCCTGATTACGCTACGTATGATGGCCGACACATACGACTCTTCTTGGCACCCACCGCCTCAGAATTCAGCCACGCTTGGATCATGTTCTCCATCTCCTGCGCGGGGCAGTTCACCCAATTGTCGCAAGTTCTGCCGACGTCACCAGGGGCACGTCCCTTAGTTTGCGACTGGAAAACTGGGTGCACCGACTTTGGGGGGGTGGGGTTGCCAATAATCTCAATTCCGAACAGCCCTCGTTACAGAGGTATCGCAGCTCGTTGCCATCAATGCCGAAGACAAGTACGATGAATGCGACGAATGTCAACATAACCGACGTTGCCAGCGCTGGCCTCGTCGTTCACATTGACGGCCACCAAGTGACGACTCTGGTGGACATAGGGTCTCACTTTTCAGTAATAAGCTTACAGCTGGCCGACAGACTAAGGAAGATGAAGATGCCATGACCCAATATAGGAACTACTGCAGGTCAGTTGATGACACAGTTTGAAAGTGCAGGACCCGACTTTTAATAGCTGGTTCCACCTTTGTCGCCACCCTTGTCATTCTTCATGAGTGCTGTAAGTAGCTTATATTGGGAATGGATTTCTTCTATGAATATGGGGCCGCGATTACCATCCCCGACAAAAGCAAAATGTTTGCTACAAAGCTGGACACTGCTACTGATGAGGAACACCAGCTACCCTACTTCCGTATCATCGGTAACAACGTCATACTACTGGTACGGAGTTACTCCCTCATATCCGTGCACTGCGACTTCTTGCTAGACTGTACTTCAGGCCCACACTCTGTCGCTGAACGCATCAAGGAGCTCGCATTCACTTGTGGCATTTATATTGCTCAAGCTCTAATCAATGTTATCAATGGATGCGCTCAGCTCTTGTGGACAAATTCCAGCAGCGAATGACGACGCATTGTTAGAGGCACAGCTATTGACGATTTCGACTAGCTCACTCAAATAGAAAATTGCCATTAAGCGGAGGAGGCGGCAGCGTCTGCTATCACTACACTGACACCTGTTGATAACAGTTCGACGTTATCTACCATTGAGCGACACCGCCTTCTCAGGCTGATCAGCAAGTTCCACGGCTGCTTCTCATCCACTTCAAGATCCGGCAAAATCCTTATCACGTTACACCAAAGAAGGGCGAGGCAATTCAAAAACAAGTGAAAATGATGCTGGAAAATGGTGTTATTCGGCTATCTAACAGTCCTTGATTGATTGATATGTGGGGTTTAACGTCCCAAAACCACCATATGATTATGAAAGATGCCGTAGTGGAGGGCTCTGGAAATTTCGACCACCTGGGGTTCTTTAACGTGGACTCAAATCTGAGAACACGGGCCTACAACATTTCCGCCTCCATCAGAAATGCAGCCGCCGCAGCCGAGATTCGAACCCGCGGCTTGCGGGTCAGCAGCCCTTGTGGTCTAGTGGCTATTGGCTATACCTTAGCCACTAGACCACCACGGCGGGGCATCTAACAGTCCTTGTGCGTTGCCCGTACTACATGTAGAAAAATTGGCTGCCGTATCTGCATGTTCGACTGCAAATGTCCTTAAAAGACGATTACTTTCTATCTAGAGACATTGAATAGAATAAAACATTTGTTTGATGTTTTGCATAAGAAAATCGGTGAATGAAATTCTGAAGGTGCGGGGCGAAGCATGAGTGCCATCTGGTGTTGATCTCAGGAAACAAAAGAATGGCCTCCGTAATAGCGAGCGCGCACAATATTCGAGGCGATATTTTGTAGATTTCAAGGTAGGTGTCAGCACCGTATCGTCGTAGCAAAGCGTTGGAAACCTGCCTTTTCGTGCAAAGCATCGCATCCTCAGCACAACGTAATAAACGCTACAGTTCTTAGAACTATTTATGTATTGCTTTTCTAGTATAAAGAAATACACTGCAGAATATTGACTTGTGGACATTGTGCCTCAAATATGCATAATATTTGCTTTTTAATCTACAATCGCACAAGTGTGAACGCAAAAACTTGGGCAATATTGGTGGGTGCTGTGTATGTGGTCGTACTTGAGCTGTGTCGGTTGACAGATAGACAGACAGACAGACCGAAATTTTTGCATTGAGATATCCCAAGGAAAACTATCATACTTGAAAGAAGGACGGCAGCTTGCGTTCCTGCGTTGACTACCGGAAGCTCAATCAGATCACAATGAAGGACATCTATCCTCTTCCACGTATTGACGATTCATTAGACTGATTACAAAACACATGCTACTTTTCGTCAATAAACTTGAAAAGTAGCTACTAGCAAATCGAAGTGGGTGAGAGAAGACCACCTTTGTCACGCCCGACACACTTTATAAATTTTAGGTACTTACTCTTGCTTTTTGTTCAGGACCAGTAACATCCCGGCGTCTGATAGACACAGTAATGTCCAGAGTTTAATTGGCAAACCTCTACTTGGTGTATCTCGACGACTTGATTGCTCTGCAACCTTCGAGTAATACTTACAAAGAGTGGAAGCAGTTTTTGAAGCGATTTGCTTGGCCGGTTTTACATGAAAACCTTAAAAGTGCTACTTTGGCTTCCACAAACTTCAATTCCTCTGTCACTTTGTCAGCAGGCAAGGAATCCAACCCGACCCGGATAAAATCATTGCTGTGGCGAATTTGAGACAAAAAATCAGTGTGATGTTTTTTGGTACTTTGAGCCTATTACAGCCAGTTTATTGACAATTTTTCACGCATCACATGGCCATTTACACAGCTCATTAGGAGAGATATCTCCTTTCATATGGTGAAGACCAGCGGCCGACATTTCACGAGCTTCCATACACCTCCCATGCTCGCCCACTTGGATGAAGACGAGCCAACAATACTACATACAGACGCTAGTAATGTGGGTCTTGGAGTAGTGCTCGTACAGTGGCAGGACGACAATGAAATGTTCATCGCCTATGCCAACAGGACACTGTCCTGAGCAGAAGCTAACTAAACTATGACGGAAAAAATATGTCTCGCAATGGTATGGGCAGTCCTGAAGTTTTGCCCTTATTTGTACGATTGTTCATTCACCGTTACCAGTTACCACCACTCGCTCTGTTGGTTATTTAACTAGAAAGATCCATCCGGTCGTCTTGCAAGCTGGAGTCCTCAGCTCAGAGAATTTGACTTCACTGTTGCCTACGAGTCGGGAAAACGAAACACCAATATCATTGGTCTCCTGTTGAGATGGCAGCTGATGATGACGATGACGACACAGCTATTTCGGAAATTGTGCACACTGCGGCTTTTTCTCAACAGCAGCGGGAGGACACTGAACTGCTACCGCTCATCAGTTACCTAGAAGGACGGCCGAATAGCTTGCCGAAGTTATTTGCAAGAGGGCTGGCGTCGTATTGCTTGCACAATGACGTCCTTCACAACAAGAATGTTTTCCCTGGCAGCAGCAGCTACTTGCTCGTCTTTCCTTCATCGCTTTGACGTGAGGTCATGCAAGCAAGCATGAACGACGAATCTACCGCTGGTATTGACGGCATTTCAAACATAATTGCCAACATTAAACTGTGATCATCTGCTGGTTTTGATGAAGTTACTTCAAAGTTTTTGAAGAACAACAAATTCATTTTTGCTGCATATCTAACGCTGTTGTTTTTCCAGTCACTGTCATCTGGAAACCTACCAAAGGAGTTCAAAATGGCCAAAGTCGTTTCAGTCTACAAATCAGGCAGCAAGAGTTCGCCCCTAAACTATTGCCTTGTAAGATGATGAAGCATGTCATATACACTCGTATAATTAGCTTCCTTGATTCTAACAATTAGCTGCTTTTCTCCATGACCTGCAGCTAAATCCAGACGCTAACATTCAAGTTGATGCAACTTTTCTTGATATTGTGAAAGCATACCTTACCACTAAAACTCTCCCGACTAAATCTACAACCCACTCAGCAGTTCCTCACTAACCGCCTGCGCGTCCATAACAACTCTGAGCCTCTTTCAGCAGGATTCCTCAGGGTTCGGTATGAGGCCCCCTGCTTTTTCTAATATATATTAATGACCTAACATTGCATGTTACTAGCAAAATCCACATGCTTGCTGATGATCGCATTATTTATTGTTCTGGTGTTAAAATTACTGACTAATACAACACTAAAGTGGTGCCAATGCTGGTTAATGGTTTTAAATACTGGTAAATGTAAAACAGTGTCATTTTCTCGCAGTTACAACAAGTTAAAATTTGAATATCAAATAGCAAATCAGCTACTAGAGATTGTATGCCAATATACATACCTACGTGTGACGATATCAAATAATCTCGACTGGCGTGCGCATGTGACCAACCTTATTGCATCATTCAACAAAACATTTGGGTTTTTATGACGTTACGAGCGCTCCACAGAATGTCAAATTACTAGCTCACAAAACACTAATACAGCCCAAACTAGAGTACGCATCAGCTATTTGGTATCTTCACCAGATATTCCTCACAAACGTCTTGGAGGCATTTCAGAATGGTGCCATTAGTTTCATTCATTCCGCCTCTTCATACAACGTTAACAATTCGACTGTTTGCCGATGACTGTATAATTTATAGACAGATCACATGCACTGGTGACGTAGCTATTTTGCAAAGCGATCTAAATACCCTGGCTAAATGGTGCCACACGTGGAAAATGGAAATTAATACAGATAAAACAAAGGTCAAGTCATTTTCTTCGAATCCAAATACTCCATTAAATCGATACATGTTATGCAGTTTGGCTATTAAACGAACCTTTTCTTTCAAGTATCTTGGCGTGATATTTACTCCTGATTTAAACTGGGCCATGCATATTGAACACGTAACAAACAAGGCACTAAAAATACTTGGCTTTCTTAAGCGCCGTTTATATCTCGCAAACCATGAAACTAGACTTCGCGCTTACACTTCCCTCATCCGTGCAACCCTCGATTATGCTTCAATTATTTAAAACCCTCACACAGGTACACTGTCCGACTGTATTGAATCTATTCAAAACAAGGCTGCCCGCTTCAATTTGCACTCGTACTCGCCATACCAAAGTGTCTCAGCATTAAAACAGATTCTTAATCTTCCAGAACTTAGCACTCGTCATAAATTCTTCCGCTTGACCTTTTTTCACTCTCTGTATCATGGTATTACATCTTTTTCATGCGCTCATATTTTTCCGGCCCATTATGTGTCCAATCGTACTGACCATGCTCGTAAAGTGTCGTCCATATTTGCAAGGACCAAAAAGTACCAAAGTTCCCCTTTTGTGTTATCTGTAACCGAGTGGAACGAGCTTCCCAGCGAGATTGTGATGATTCCAATCAGTGCTGCGTACATTTCTTGATGTGTAATATGTCTACTGCTACTATATCTTACCCTGTTGTTATATCTTGTGTACCAGCGAAACGATGAAGAACTAGTGCCATGCGGATTCCTGGAATTGAAATGTACTGGAGATGTGAAATGAGCCATGTGTTACATCCTTGTCGTAAAATGTACCTTTTACCTAGTTATGTCTGATCGCTGTGTGCGGTCCTTTTATATGAATTGACGTATACCTTGTTTTTAACATATTCCCCCCCCCCCCCCCCCTATGTAATGCCTCTTGAGGCCTTTAGGGTATTCAAAAAAAAAATATATATATATCTGCGTAACATTTTTGAAAGCGGAATCTGGCTTGCGAACACTTTTCAATCGGTGTCTCATTGCTAGTTTATCATTATTTCACTAGGTTCTACCACAGTGCATTAAATCAAGCACCATATATTTTGCCACCATCACGCATATCTTATCGCACTGGTCAATGCTTAAACGTTGCCCGTCCTCACGCTCGCACAGTCACCTTCGCGTCTTCTTTTTTTTCTCGAGCAGCCAACGACTAGAACGACCTTGTACAAGACATCATGAACTCAAGCCCTACTGCTTTCACTGAAGAGATCACATCAGAATATACCATGTAATAAAGTGTTAAACCTGTTCGATATATTGTAACACACCCTTTATGTATTACCCCCTAGTGGAGTCATTAAGGAATAAAAGTGAAAATGAAATGAAAGCTGGTATCTTGGACGAGAATTGCCCAAGTTACCAACTTATTGCCCAAGTTACATTCATTAGCAAGAATTAGTCAGCCTACTGGTGGCTGCTACTTGCCGGGGTTGTCAAAACTTACGTGCAGGCATGTCTAGATTTCCAGTGCCGCAAGCCACCGTCCATCAAAGCAGCCGGCTTGTTGCAGCCTGCCCGAGTGCCGACGACACCACTTGCACAAATCGGCGTGAATTTTTTGGGCCCCTTCCCAACGTCAAACACCGGACACAAGTGAATAATCGTTGCTACAGTTTACAAACCCGATACATGGAGATGGGCGCTCTGCCAAAGGCAACGGCAGCTGAAGCAGCGCGATTTTTATTGAAGCCATCGTTTTAAGATACGGTGCTTCCACAGTAGTGATCACTGACAGAGGTATGGCGTTCAAGGCTGAGCTTTTGGACACTGTTTTTCGATTAGGTGGTACAGCTCACAGGAAGACAATGGCGTATCATCCCCAGACCTATGGGCTGACCGAGTGTCTTAACGAGACCGTAGCTGACATGACAAGCATGTATGTAGATGTAGAGCACAAGAACGGGAACAACATCCTGCCCTACGTCATATTGACATACAACACAACTAATCAGGAGACCACTTGGAAGAAGCCCTTTAATTTTGTTTACAGACATAAAGCTACGTTAGAAGCGATGCTCCCTCACTGAAATGATGGCAATGAGATGATCACTGAAAAGTTTACTCAGTGAGCACAAGAAGCCACACAACTTGCTTTGTTGCGAATTACTAAACAACAAGACGACGATGCCAAACATTACAAACTCCGGCACAGACCCATCATATACAACGTGGGCGACAGAGTGTGGGCCTGGACGCCTATTCGTCAGCATGGGCTCTCCGGAAAGCTGTTACGAAGGTACTTTGAATCCTACACGGTTCTGCAATTCATCCGGGGCGTCAACTAAGGGTTGTTCTCAGACAGCCCTCGGTGTTCGAAGTGCCGAGAACATTCACTAAAAATTATCCACGTGCTTCTGATGAAACCATACTTTCGGCGACTAACTGTGCAGTTTTCGTTTTACCTTGCTTCCAATACATTTAACATAGGTGTTTGTTTTCTTTAAGAGAGAATAATGCCGCGCGTATGTGCCACTGGCAGCGACAACGAAGCAGTGCATGTGTTCTTGGCCGAGCGCAGAGACAAAGAAGACGTTCTGTCTTTTTAATCGTCTTTTTAAACGTCATTGGTTGTGGTTTTCTGTGTGCTTGTCGATCCCTATCATCGCATTATTAATGAGAACTGATAGAAAATCATACCAATTAAATTATAGGGGATGTTATTAGCAGTAAATGTAATTTATTATGAAGAAAGAAAAGTGGATTAAAAGATAATTTTCCATGAGCAGGGACTAAACCTGCGACCTTCGAATAATGCGTCCGAAGCTCTACTTACTGAGCTACCACGACAACTATCCCCCCGTCCACTCTATATGTATATGCATTTAAATGTCAGAGCGTTAGTCAGCGCTGCCAGTAGCCATTAAGGCGAGTGCCGAACAGGCATTATTTGCCTGTTGGCATCACGTAACACATAATCTTATTATGAGCTGCCAGCTGAACAATAGCACCAGTAGGCATTAGGACCGTTCGTTCACATTAATACATTTACTCGCAACACATTGTACACATGCCTGAAGAGTGAGTGTGTGTGAGCATGAATGACCTATGAGCACTGTCATTCACATGGTGACCTTTAGTAGCGACAGTGAGTAGCACCAAATTTCATGAGTCATGCAAAATTCTACTAAAAATGTTGTAAAATAGCTCACCTGGGTGCTCTTTTTGGTAACCTTTCTGCCATTAAGACGTATGCTGCCATTGTAGAAGCTTTCAGCAACTTTCCTGCAAACAAGATCAGTCTCCACATCACATCTGGCAACAAAATGTAATGCGCATGACACTGTGGGATCTCACCACACCTCAAATATGTTACAACGTGCGGGAACCATGAGACAATAACGTTGCACTGCACGCAAGCACTTCCCATACTCTGTGTTTCAAATCCGAAGTGTGTATGAGCAGCACTCTTGTTTAGTAGTAATATTAAAGCGCAGAAGGCACAACCAAGTCAGGAAACATTTTCAGGTAATGAAAAAATGGCTGCTAGCAAAGCATACTTGTTGCAAGTGCAAATTTACTAACACCGTTCCCCACCCCTCTACACAGCAGCATGCCAGCACATAAAAATGGCTGCTAGCAAAGCATACTTGTTGCAAGTGCAAATTTACTAACACCGTTCCCCACCCCTCTACACAGCAGCATGCCAGCACATGTGTACAGTCTAGTGAAAATGCCTTTTCTAGTTAAAAAATCCTCTCTTCATTTAGGCCTAGTTGGAACATTGGGTGTTTTTTGTTTGTTTAAAGTTGAAGTTTATTCAGTATTGAAAACATACACTGAATATAGACATTTAATACAGAAAAAGGTCCCATAGTGTAAGCGCACTGTAGGGGAACCTTATTATAATGGCAAAAAAGGAAACACGACTTAACAGCAAAATGGATGCAGCACAATATTCATAACACACTACTTAACAGCAAAATGGATGCAGCACAATATTCATAACACAGAATAAAAAAAAATGTGAACAATGGAGATTCTAAGAGTTGTACAATGTAAAACAAAAAATATCAGGAGAAGGAACTGCATTATAATAAAAAGCAGACACTAATGACAGCGACAAAATTATAGTTGTGTTGGATGAACATTCAATAAAGGATGCTATTCAATAAACATGAACTTTCGAAGCTGATGTTTGAATGACGAAACAGAAAATGCACACTTAATATTACATGGCAAAGAATTCCAGAGTTTGATTTTTTAAAAAACTAGACTTTAAAAACCATAGTTCGTTCACACCTTGGGAAGTAAAAAGTTTGAGAAAAAAAGGGTAATGTTTCAATTAGAGAATTCTTGGATGAGAACAAATTTTAGAAGGCTTTATTAGCTTAAGATCACTTATTAGCTTTACGTATTTTAACCTGATGATTCTGTCTTTCAGAAACATCATAGCTGGGTGGCTGAAAATAAACTGCCTGCCTATTTCTGTTTTGGAATGGTAAGCGCTATGGATAAATTTTAACCTGACGTTATGATGACGATGTTCAAAAAGAGGCATTTAAAATTTTTTTTAGCTTTCTGTCATACTAACCATTTCTTCATAATAGCCAATTGCAAACTGGATTGCTCTTTTTCAAGTTTACCAATGAGTTCCCTTGTATAGGGGTCACAGCAGACGCATGCACAGTCCAGTGTACTGCGCACATGTGTAAAATAAAACTCTTCTCCGAGTTTCCGTGGGGAACTACTGTAGCTACGTTTTAGAAAAACTAAGCGCTCCTCCTATAGCCTTGTTCCAAACATGGGTGTACTGTCTGTTCCACCTCAGTACAGCAGTGAGAAATACACCTATATATTTATATTCCGCGATTTCTCAAAGACTGGCATTATTCACTGTGCAACGAATGGTGCAGTGTGAGTGCTTCCTGATACGTGTCACACGGACACTTTTATTGCATTGAATGAAATTTTCAATTTGTCACACCATGTGGCAATCACATTGTTTTTTAATGCTTCTTTGTCCAAATCGCTATTGATGACCGATATACCACACCATTTAGAATCATTTTGATTCTAAATGCTGACCATCATTTAGAATGTCTGAAAACATTCTAAATGATGACATGATATGCTAAGTGATGTCCTTAATAGATAACAAAATCAAAAGGAGACTTAAAACTGACACTGTAGTAGACCAGAGGTCACAGAAACATACTTAGAGGAGCAACCATTCAAAGACACACACATCTATCTTGAGCGAAGATACATCCACTCAATAACCCTGCATCTAATTTGTAGTGTCGCAGTTTAGTGACCAGGAGACTACGCGTAGCGTCAAAGGCTTTTCTAAAACCCAGAAATATACCGTCAACAATTTGCTTCTTATCAACTGCTAAGGCAAGCTCATGAATGAATTCTGCCAGTAGTGTCGAAAAACCCATGCTGGCTTGGGGGAAGAAGGTGAGACATGATGCTGCTTTAAATCACGTGTTCCATAACTTAACATACAACAATATTTACAGGAACTAACCTATAATTTTCAACTCTGTCCACTTGTATTAATCCGCACCGTATGCACTGCTTTTCAGTCACCAGGAACAATGATATCGTTTAAGAAACAAGTAAGAACATAAGTCACCTGAGCAGTTTGTAAGAAGTGATCCAGAGATCATCCAGACCACTGGCTTTCGTGAGTTTCACAACTTGCTTTAGTTTCTTGACTCCCTCATTACAGCCCGATGCATTTAGTCGACCTGGACGCAATCTACAGTAGTATTTGTAAGATTAAACTGAAGAAAAATATTTTTTTAAATTTTCACCCTATCTTGGGTCATCATTAAATATCCCATCAGAGAGTGCAAGGGTAGAATGGAAGTGTAATCCCAACTGCCTTTCTTAACGCATTTCCTAATTAGGATCGTTCACCAACTTTTGGCCCAAGTTAGCGAAGTAGGTGTGCTTGGATGATTTGGTGGGCTCTCTAAAGCTAAGTTTCAATTTAACTAGCTGCATGTAGCGACTACCCGATTTTTGTTCTGCTGAGCTGAAAGATTCTTCCCATTTTCCATAACAGCGAACGTAGTTGTCTGTCACGCCATGGTTTACTTTTTGCACTTTTGAAAGAAAGTGTTTTAGAAAGGGAACAAATCGATTTCACGGGTCATTCCAAGTGAAACGTCCCGGCTCACAACTCGACTACCGGTGATTCTATTGAAAAAAATTGAGCTGCAAGGCCACTGTGTGAGAGTGATTTTTGTACAGTATTTTTAAATAAAGAAATTCTGTGGTCATGTGACTACAGCTTGAATGTTGCGGCAAAAAGAAAAGGTTGGGTGGCAATTATTTATTCGCATTTGACTTTTAAAACTGGATAGAATCGTGACTTGTGTTTTAAGCATTCTACTGTCATTCTTCTTTAATGTGACGTCACAACTATAATGCAGGGGTGAAACAGGGTACACAAGTTTGGGAGCAGTCTTGGGAGCAGGCAAAAGTGCTTTTTGTAAGAGCAGCCAGGAGCACCTTTTCGAGCAAGTTTAGAGCAGTAAGAACATTCAGAGCAGATTTAGCCCCGTTCAAAGCACTTGTCAACCTGCATTTTTTAAACAATAAGCTAAATCGTGCAACAGCTTCATTTTTGCAAAATTATATGGACAGTCCCGATGGGTTTTTGTCGTTGTCGTCATGTCCTATTTAAATTCCAAATTGATAATGTATTCCCGCGCATCGTATATTCCGTCCGCAAGTAAAAGCGAGCGAGTTGGAGCAATGAACATGGCTAAAGCAGAGGTCAAACGATCCGGGCCATACCCGCCGCTCAGAGAGGGCGCGTGCGACATCATCTGACGCCCCCACCCGGGAGGCCTGTAGTTGACGCAGGGAGGAAACATTCCGCCCATCTTGGATGAGAATTTAAAAAAAACGAGTGAGCGGAGGGGGGGTGGCAGGTGTCGCTCGAGAAAACTATGAACTTTGCTTCTAGGGGCGTAGTCGTGATCGCTGGTGCGCACACTAGCTCGGCAGGCTGGCATACACTTCTACGTGCTGCACTCTCATCACGAATGTGCAAGAAGTGTTGCTCTCTGACGCGAAGGTCGCAGGTTCGATCCCCGCGGTAGCGGTCGCATTTCGTAGAAGGCGAAACGGTTGACGCCCTGTGGTAGTATTGAAGTGGTAGTATTCTCGTACACCATCATTATGCACAGTTACGCGAGATTGGATCCAAATAAATTAGCTGCCAGTCTCACTTCGTATAACCTTACAATTTGCTGCTATCGCTCTTTACTCCATACTTACAGTGCAAATGCGACACCTTTAGTTATGTACAGCTGCTCATGTTTACTTTTTTGTTTGTTTTTTACTTGAACACGCGAACGTCAGCTGAGTCGATAAGCGCGAAGCACAGTGGCCAAATAAACGAGAATACGCGCCTACGCTCGGCAAGCACTCACGTGCACGGTGCACTTGTTCTTGCTAGGCTGTTTCGGGAAATGGACACCACCCCCTTCTTTTGAGCACCATTTCTGTCACCCTTGATTTTTTTTTTTTCCGAATGCTGCCATCACATTATAAAAAAAACAGTTTCACCGGTATTGCGAAGCTACGAATCCGATTGCACCAAATTGTATGGCTGGCAGCCAAGTACTCTCTTGGGTCTGATATCGCATAACTTTACAGTATGGGTAGAGATGCTCTTCTAGTCGTCTTTTCGCATTGGGAGCGAAGCACGTGAAAGGGTTCACGAGCTATTCGCGCTGATGCTTGTTGTGACTGCATGCACATAGCGATCGCGATCACAGCCTTTATAAAACCAATACTAATAGAGTTTCGACCAAACCAAAAAGACTGTTGCAGCCACATTTCCAGCCACGGCATTTGATGGCTTTTGCATTTCGCGGCTGATCGAATTCTGGTGCTGCGGAGCAGTACGGCGCTGATAGGCAAGTTTGGCGCAGCCGGGCAGTTTGGTGCAGGATGGCACAAGATGGTACAGGTAAGCGAGTTTGATGTTCAATGGCGCAAATGGCACAGCTGTTCCACCCCTTACTATAATGATATATACAACGTATCTGGCTGAAATAGGCTTAGCGAACTTGCAAGAAAATACGCCAATTCAGACATTTTTTTTTTTTTTTAAATGGCGACATTCTTCAAGCCACGAAAATTTTTTAGGGCCTTTAGCAGTTGACATACTATCTGGTTAAGATATCTTCAACCTATTTAAATAACTTCTAAATAACTTTTTCTTGAGAAACATGTTTGCAAAGTTTACAAAAAATGACTGTGTGATGTTCAGTCAAATTAAGCATCAAGGCCATTGTCAAGGCCAGAATATACGAGAGGATTCATTATAGGCTCCAACGTCTCCTCTTGTGATGTGGAAATTTTTGTTGTGAATTTCGTTTAAAGCAAAAAAATAATTTTTGAGTTTCGCAACCAAAGACCTTGGTAGCTGCTGGCAAAGCGAAGCTTTTGCTGCAATATGAAGTAAGTTATTGGAATATATTATTGGTCATTTCTGTATAGACCTTGTTGGATCATATTTATTGTTTTTGGGTATTGCTAGCCTTGTTTTGGGGCCTTTCCTAATGAGTGCTGCTTCACCGTGTGATGTAAGGCAGTCGATGGATGACAAGCTGGGTTCCTGAATGGCTACACAAAGCAAAGTGGAACTTGTTTGCCACTTCACATGTCAAAAGCACATGCGACTGACTCGGCGGCCAAGTTGAACATCTGGTAGCAACAGCAAGTCTGCACTGGCTATAAGGTGGTCATACCAATGTCTCTTCACTGCAAAATGTTTGCTTACTTTCAGAGATTTTACGGCTTTGGATGAGGACTTCACCAGTTTTTCAAGCAAACTGTGACAGTGCAAATTCGTATCAGTGTATGCATATCAGAACCAGCTAAATTTTGTCACTTCCTGGTCGTCTTTCTTGGCACTTGGGGAAGTCGGACAGACTAGCATAAGTTGGATAGACTAGCAACAGACGCCAGCACTTGGCCGTGGTATTTATTTATTCATTCAGTCTGCTTCATTTCATGCCACACTGGTATGTGAATCACATGGTTGTTTGCTCTGGGGTGCTCCACACTAGCATAACAATACTTCACGGTGTAACGGCACTTACAAAAGGACGCTGTGGCTTCCAAAATGTTATTTTATGTCGATCAAGAGGTTTGCTTTTCGACATATTGTCCCTTGTTCACATTTTTCACACCTTAATCGCCAACATCAAAGTAGGATGTCTTGCCATTCACAGCCGCTCTCTCCTCTGAATTTCATGAGTGTTAAATAGTGGAACCACAAAACAAAATGTTGATAAAGTAGCTGTCAGGTCTCTTCTACACATCACCATGGAGAATACATGAGTGAGCTGGGTGGGTTGTCTTTTCTAGAATTGTGGAATTTAGCACACACATTAATGGAACATCACTGACGTATTCTTTTTAGTACAGATAAACAAATCCTGTGCCCTCTGAATCTTACCACCGCATGGTCAGTGCAGACTTGCTGTTGGTAGGTGCCAGACGTCCAACTTGGCTGCTGACACAGTCGCACGAGCTTTGCACATGTGAAGTGGCAAAGGAGTTCCACTTTGCTGTTAAATTGCGGTCCTCCTTGTAGTAGAAAATGTTCAAGCTCATTTTGCTATAATTAATTGCGTAGCTATTGAGAGATCCAGCTTATCCTCCATTCACTGTCTCGTGTCATACGGTAATGCAGCACTCATCAGGAAAGGCCTAAAACAAGGCTAGCAATAAACTCGAAACCAATTAAAATAACCGATAGAGACGGCTTCCACAACGGGCAGCTCGAGTGACTCATCCGGAGAATTACCTGTCCGAGGCACCATCGCCTCGCCGCCAAGGTCGCACAGATAAGCCTCTTTAGCAGGCGGTGTTTCACTATACTGAACGAGATCAAGTTCCTGCGAAAGCTTCCGCACTTGGGAACGCGTGAGGGCCAGGTACGCCAAGTTGGAGAAGAACGATTTACCCTGGTCTTCGAGAAGCTGCTCAGAGTTACTAGAAAAAAGATAGGAAAATGATCGGGAAGGGCGGCAGACACAGCCGCTTCGGTGCGAAGCTAACCGAACGGGCCTTCAATGACAACAGTAGCGATTGGTAAGCAAGCACTCTGCTCCTCGGCAACTTGCCTGATCCACGCGCATTTTCCTGTAAAGTTGTCCGGAGACACCAACAAAGGATGGACAATGTCCATGACAATGTCCATGGTTGCCGCTGAGTCTCGAAGTGCTCGACACGTTTTCCCATTCACGCTAATTTCTTGGAGATACGGCTCTAACAACCGCAAGTTCTTCTCCAATTCTCGGATTGTTGCAAAAGCAAACTTTTGCTTACAGTTTAACGCGATATGCCCCTCCTTCTTGCAGTTGTAGCAGATTAGCGGCTTCCATGATTCAAACGCCCGTGTGGTATCAGTGCATTGTTTAGAAACCGCACTCGATTTCTCCGCTTCCGTTTGCCCTTCTTCCACAGTGTCCTTCGTAAGAGACGGGTCCTTCCTGAAATTGCGGTGCGGAGTGGGTTTCAATTGATCAGGTTTCTTTGAAAATTCCTCTTTTTTTTTTTTCTATACTTTCAACGCACACTGCCCTGCTGTGCAACTTTTGGCGAGTGTAATACTCCTCAGCTAACTCTGCTGCCTTGTTTAGCTGTACTTCACCAAGTTTGTCCTGAAGCCAAAGCTTGACATCCTCCTCGGTGCAGCGGTAGAATTGCTCTAATGCAATGCATTCTACTACTTTATTGCGGTCGTCATGAACACCTTCGTTCTTGAGCCATTCAATTAAATCGGCTTTAAGACGAAACGCGAAGGCAACGAGTGACTCATTCTCCTTTTTAGCATACCAAAACCTTTGCCGGAAACCCTCGGGTGACAACTTATAACGTCTCAAAAGCACTTCCTTAACTTCGTCACAACTCTCAAATGCTTCCCTCGAGAAGCACGTTATCACGTCGGACACTTCGCCGGGAAGAGGAGCTAACAGGTTCTGCGCCCAAAGTGACCACTCCAAGGCATTTCACTCACAGATGTGTTCTAACTTGGTGAGATACTTCGCCATGTCCTTGCCTACTACGAACGGTGGCAGTTGGTCGCGAATTCTCTGACCGCTGACCTGAACTGTCGCAGAAGCTACGCTAGGCGTCTGTGAACACTGTAGGATTGCCAATTCTATTCGTTTCAACTCAAGGCGCTGCTGTCTCTCGGCCTCCTCACGCCGTTCTCACCTTTGAGCTTCTTCACGTTCGCGAACTTCTCACCTTTCAGCTTCCTCGCGTTTGCAAACTTCTTGCCTTTCAGCTTCTTCGCGTTCGCAAACTTCTTGCCTTTCAGCTTCTTCTATTCGCGAACTTCTACTTCTCGCCTTTCAGCTTTCTCGCGGTGTGCCTTGTCCAGGCCTCATTAACTTCCTCAGCCGACACTTCTCCATCTTTCATGATCTCAAGGATCGCTTGTTTTCATTTCGCATGGCCTAAAATAAGGCCAAGTTCCTCACAAATTTCGATGAGTTCCTTCACTTTAAGGTTCTCCATCATTCACACTAGCCTCTTGCTATTTGCCCCTGTTAAGAATCTACTTGCCGTACCCACTATAAGTCTACTAGCAAGACCCGCAAGCAATTTTTAACACTACCCTGTTTACACCCTCTGCATTAACTTTGGTTTCAAAACGCTCTAACTTGGCTTGAAACGGTCAAAGCTCACTCTAATGCTTCACACAGCCCTTCTCTAAACTACTATAACCTGTGCTAGAATAATCTGGTAAACTGAAGGAAAAACATCAGGCACTCACCACATCGATGTCGCTGACACCGGCCGATCCCGCAGCTACCATCCACTGTTACGAAGGGGCTACGCCAACACGGTCCCGAAGGCGCCACTGCTTTGAAACTCGCCGTCAAGGTCACCAGCCGTTTGATAGAGTGTGTTTCTAAGTCGCGACTGCTTCTGCGCAGAGCTGATAGACGAGCGGACAAGACGACGGTGAGATAAGGCGAGATTTATGTACAGCATAGAAATTGAGGCGTTACATATTCTGCACTGGGGTTGATAGCTTAGGGACTCGAAGAGCCGAGATGTCTTCTTTCGCACGCATACGTCAGCTTGTTTTATAGGCACCGGGTGGACCTTTACATCACCAACGTCCGATCAGAGGTGCTGCTGGCCTATGTCAGATTCCTCCAGTCAGGAACCGCTGCTGGGTTGCGTCATGGACTCATGATCTTCAAATCCGGAGTTGCTGCACTGGGTTCCACCCAAGGATGAGTGATGTTGCCACGCATTGCGTTAAGACTCGCCAGACTGGAAGGCGCCGCTTGCTTTATCGGGCCCGTGGGCTGAGGGAGCTCACCCTGTGTTGCGTAAGACAGACTGGCGCCGCCGCTTGATGACCCCGTTGAGATTATGACGTAAGGTGGGCCGCTCGCTGGCCTCGACACAGATTGCCTTCGCAGTGGCAGTAACGTTTGGTGTGGACTCCCGGGTGTAACAACGCCTAATTCCCGACTAAACATCACAAAAAAGCCATTTTTTGTCAACTTTGCATGCATGTTTCTGAAGAAAAACTTATTTAAATAGGTAGATATATTTACCATATATATACATATATATATATATATATATATATATATATATATATATATATATATATATATATATATATTGTAGTAAGCGAGACAGACACAACACCCGTTCGTCGGACAAGCTGTTCTATTCTGCCTCCTCTTCCTCGCTTTCTAGCCCATGGCCCACAGCTGCCACGGCGCTCTTCGTTACATTCGGCCACACTGCGGACCTGCCAATGAAAAAAAAAGAAATTGCAGTCCATTGCACCTGCAGCAGTCCGACTGCTTTTTTCAAGCGCGACACATGCTTGGCAAAGTTGTTTCTTTTGCGTTTATCCAGAGTGAAGTTCGCATCTGAGGTGTTCACACGCCAGGTATTTTCTCCTACACGCTGAGTAATTATGAATGACCCGTCGAACTTGGGGAGTAGTTTCTTGCCAGGCCTGCTGGTGCCCCTTTGCACCCAGACCTCGTCACCGATGCTGTAAGCAGGAGCGGGTCTACGGGGTCTGTCATAGTGGCGCTTTTGATTTTCTTGTGCATGGGTGGCTTTCTTGATCGCCTCAGTTCGGATCTTCTGACAGGCCACTTTGCGATCGTTGGCACGTGGAATCATAATGGGAGCATCCAGACTGAGGACCGCTTTCAGCTGTGGTAGTTTCCCATAAACAATTTCGTAGGGCGTTTCCCCGGTAGACGTCTGCAGTGCCGTGTTAATCGCAAAAGCGGCTGACGGAAGGTGGACGTCCCAGTCGGCCTCTCCTCTTGTCCCTGCCTTCATATATGGAGCGAGTCGTGCCTGGATGCTCTGGTTGGTTCTCTCAGTAAGGCCGTTTGCTTGAGGATGAAACGCGGATGCGAAGTGGTGCTGCACGCCTGCCGTGCAAAGGTACTTTTTCAGTTCCCCGCTACGAAACGTTGTAGCCCGATCAGATATTAACTTTTTTGATAAGCCATGTCTCCATTCAAATCGGTGCTTGAGGAAGTCGACTAGATAAGTGGATGCAAGAGATGGCACGGCCTCCACTTCCACGTATTTTGACAGGTAGTCTACTGCTACAATGACGTAACGATTTCCCGCAGAAGTGGTGGGTAGGGGTCCCATGTAATCAATGCCAATCGTGTGGAAAATTGTTTCGGGCATCTGGATTGGTGTTAATAATCGAGTTTGACACCCAGGCAGTCGCTTAAACCGCTCATAGATTTTGCAACTGGCGACATAAGAACGGACGCTACTTTGCATCTTCGGCCACCAAAAACGTTCTTGTAGCTTCCGGAGCGTGGCTCGTTGGCTGGTGTTTCCGCCTTCTGGGGAGTCGTGAATGGCTCGTTATATTTCTGACATGTGGGATTTCAGGATCACCAGGAGGTAACGTTCTTCGAATCGGTCTGCTCGCCAGTGATGCCAGTACAATGCGGCATTGCGCATCACAAAAGTACTGTGATTTCCCTTGTCAGTAATAGATGCAATAATGGATCCCAAATCTTTATCCTTCTGTTGGGCTCGGGATATATCCATCTGGGCAAAAAAAATGTGGGTTTGCCTGGTTTGTTGCGAGCAGTCAAGGGGGTTCCGTGAGAGTGCATCGGCGACGTTGTTTAGCCCCCGGCGCGGTGGCGCACGTCAAAATCGTATTCTTGCAGCGTGATTATCCACCGGGCAAATTTGTGCTTAAGTTGCTGCTTGGAGAACATCCATGCTATAGCAGCATTATCAGTCACAACAGTGAATTTACACCCGAAAAGATAATGTCGAAACTTATCATCGATGCTCCATACCACTGCAAGACATTCAAGCTCGTTGGAGTGATAGTGGCACTCGGTGTCTGAAAGTTTTCAACTGGCATAAGCGACCACGTGTTCCACACCATCTGGATCACGCTGCACTAACACAGCTCCTAAGCCGACTTGGCTGGCATCAGTGTGCACTTCGGTAGACCAGTCTTCATTGAAGTGACTTAGTATGGGGCAACAAGTGAGCTTTTGTTTTATAGCTTGAAAAGCATTTTCTTGTGAGACGCCCCATTCAAACCGCGCGTCTTTTTCAAGAAGACCGCTCAAAGGAGCTGCGATCGAAGCGAAGTGGGGAATAAACGTTCGCAAATACGACGCCATACCCAGAAATGACTGAACCTGCTTCAAGCAGGTTGGTGTGGGATACTGCGACACGGCAGCTATTCGCTCCGGGAGTGGCTGAATGCCGACAGGAGATATATTATGTCCCAGGTACAAAATCACTTCCGCCTCCATTTCATTCATTTCCGCCTCCATCAGGAATGCAGCCGCCACAGCAGGGATTCGATTCCGCGACCACCTGCGGGTCAGCAGCCAAGTATTTAGCCACTAGACCACCAAGGCGGGGCAGGCGGGATACTTTATATATCGTTTTAGTTATGACGTCACATGAAAGAAGAATGGCAGTAGAATTCTTTAAAACACAAGTCGTCATCCTATTCAGTTAAAAGGTCAAATAAGAATAAATCATTGCCACCCAGCTTTTCCTTTTTTTGCCGAAACATTCAAACGGTGGTTCTTAAAATTAAAATACTTTACGAAAAATCACTGTCGCACTACTAAATTTTTTTCAATAGAATCACCGGTGGTTGAATTTCAGGCCGTGACGTTTCACTTGGAATGCTTGTTTTTAACTAATCCCCACAAGTGTAAAAAGTGGGAAAGACTGATTCAAGTGCTAATTTTATTGCAGCTTAGTTTGCCCTGTTATATAGAGTTCTAGGAGCCTTTATTGATACCTTTACATTCCGAAAGGTAGCGTCTACAAGTATAACATTAGATTGCTTATGCCAGGCAAAGAATGTATGTTTCATATTATGTCCAATACATCACGTAAGAAGTTAACAATGTTGCCAGTGTCATCATTATGACAAGGGTCTCCTACCAACTGATGCAAGCTATTTTCTTGCATAATCTCAGAAAACACTGTGTCTAGACCATTTCTTGGACTGCTCGCCAGCAAACAACTACTCGACCTTCGCTTATACCGGAAAGGTTGAAATCGCCTCCCAATATAATGTGTTCACTTTTAACAATCTCAAAAAAGCAGTCATTTGAGCAAACTGCTGAGAAGAGGCACCAGGAGGTCGATAGAAAGATACGAGTAAACATTCCCCAGCATCGAGCCATGAATCTCAACCTAACACCACAATGGGTTCAACAGAACTCAATAGCAAATGGAAGACATCAACCTCATTTCTTGTGCTTATGCAGTTGGCGATCAGTAATCTTGATGATTGCGACAACAGTCATGCTTGAATTACATCACCTGTAGTGCTTTCAATTTGATATAGCTTATCACTAGGGTATAAGGAAGAGTGGTTTCACTCCCTCTTTTCTATTATTTTCTTTCTTTTTTATCTGATTGTGCCCGAAAAATCCTCAAATGTGCCATACACAGTTTGTTTAGTTTATACGCTTTCGTCAACACTTGCTGACGCATCTTAAAAAAATCAAACCTGACTGTTACGGGCCGTGTATTTTTTTTTTCCCCCATGATATGACCCTATTTCATGGGCATGCTCTATGTCCACAGAAGTGAGCTGAAGATGTGTGCGGCACAAATGAAGAATCATGGCCTCAACGTGAGCGCTAGTCTCACTTGTCGTTGGGTCCTCTAATCTGCAGAAGACTAAATTCACACGCCTTTCCTGATTTTCAAAGTTACCTAATTTCCTATAGATAGCATCTTCAGTTGTGGGAATGTCTTTCAGCATTTCGGAGCAGCCATTAGAGCAGGAGAAATCTGCTTTTCGAGCAGCTATTTCTGTGTTTTGGAGCAGGCACAGGCTTTTCATGATATACACAAAGGAAGGAAATTTAGCCTAAATGTAGTTTAATGTTCCCACAGTTTTCATAATCATTTACAAACAAGCAGCAAGCCCATAAAATAAGCACAAAATATAAACAAAAGCAGGATCACAAACAGAAGCGGTGTCATAAAAAAAAACAGTAGACGATATTGCATCCAACAATTAGGCTAGCAACAGTATGAAGTTCTAGCAGCGCGCACGCACGCTAACCCACATAGGCGTGCCCACGGGAAGGAGGGGGGTGCAAAGCCATGTTCGTACAATGACATGATAGGGAGGGATGCGCTACAACGAACCTTCACCCCCTTTTCCTGAAGGGAAACCCTGAGCATGTCTATGCACCCCCTCCCAACACACACATTCGAAGCTTTTTACAGTAAAACCTTGTTATTATGTACAGTGCCGAAAACGCGGCTAACTGCGTACTAAACATAGTATGCATTAAGCACCCAGTACCAATTTGCATCTCTTTACCCGCGCCATCCCCCCAAATAAAGGAATGAATAAATGCAGTGCCACAACAAACATTGCTTAAGGCCAAATTTCATAAATGACTGGCACTCTTGCACACCGTCCTATGGCACGCGTAGGCGAGATCAAGGAGAACTTCGGAACTACTGGGGAGTCCGAGATACGCAGCTGACACAGCGACGATTAAGACATAAGCGGCTGTCTGCGATAAATGCTAAATATGTGCCGCGATCTGCTACTTAGCGAAAACTCACAGTTATTTTAGACGCGGTACGGTCGCAGGGAGCCAATCCTTCACTGGCTAGTTGTGTGCAGCGCTTCGTCTACTTATCATTTACAGATACTGTCAGCCCTTGCCCAGGGCTATTACAGGAGTGCAAAACAAAAACATTAAAACGTAATAATTCTAGAATCATTACAAAATTAGCATGTATCATTGTAACTTACCCAGAAGGACCAATACGAAGTAGAACTCTCAAAATGCAACCAGAATAAAATAAGTGCACCATATCGTATACAGAAAGAATAAAGCTTAGTAAGCTACAGATGAAAATATGAGCGATGTTTTTCGAGAATGAATCTGTGAATGAGCATGAAACGGCTTCTTTGGTCAAGAAATTCCATTCATTGATAGCTCTTGGAAAAAAGATATACTCATAACAATCAGTGAAAACAGCAGGAGCATGAATGAACATTAAATGACGATATCTAGAAATTTCCCCATGAAGCATATCGAAATGATCAACGTATGTTATGTGGAAATGGTGATTAATGATCAGGTAAAGATATTTAGGCCTTTCGTATTCAGTTTGAGCCTGAATCGTGGCATACACACAGTGCCAAGCCGTTTGCACGCACTCCGCTTCGCACATGGATGCGGCATGAAAGCTGTTACATTAATGCGATGATGCGATCTTTCTGCAAGCGATGCTCTAGCAGTGCTCCTGGCAACTGAGGCGTGTTTGGGTTGTCGCTCTATGAAAGTGTGCTGTCTCAGTGCCCACGATCTACAACACTCAACTCTGCAACAGTGGGCTGCTTTCGTTTCTGCAAAGCGGTGCACCCTGAACACAGTCTCGTAGAACGATCGAGGCAGCATCAATCGGCGCCCCTGCGTGCATGTTATGAGTAGGAGCCCCTCGGAGACAAAGACGACGAGGAAGTTCAGAGGAGATTAGAAAAGGCGCGAGCACGCGCACCGTGCAGCCAGACCTGGGGCGCGTGACCCCAAAGGCGATCAGCGACGAGCCGGCATTTTCAACGTGGGCTTGGCAGAAGAATGCATCGCCAGCTAGCGTACTGATGCCGGGAGCAGCAGGACAGCGTCTCGGCAACCTGTGACGCGACCGTCCCGAGAAGAAGGAGACCTTGACACGTTTTCAGGGAGGCTGATCGAGATGCAGCTGCCGTGCGCAGCAAGCATTGGCGTTCCTGGCGCCGGCCTCTTTTAAAACCAGCCACAAGAGACAGTCCCCGGGTAGCCATGCCGGCGGGCAGCACCGTGCATCGGCTGCGGCCGCTAGGCCCAACCACCGAGACATCGCCACGCCGGCAGCGACAGGAACGGCAACGTCCGCCAAAAGCGTCAAGACAGAGACACGATACGACAAATCAGGACATTGCCGTCAAGATCATCAGAGCTGACAAGTAAGATCGGCCCGAATCTCGAGCGAAACTATCACGATAGAGATGCCCGATGATGCTGACTAGGGCGATTTAGTTTATAGTGTGGTTGGCGTGTAAGCTTAGTGGGACTTAATTTAAACTTGAAGCTGTTAATATTGGTTTTGTATTTTTGTATATGAGGGTGTGCCGTGCAGGTATTTATTAAATGTTGTGTGTTGTCTTGGTCCATCGCCCACAGCAGCAGCCCATGATCCGTGGCAGCGCAGGTAGTCGCCAGCTATTAAAAGCGCGCAGTAGGCCTAGAACAGAGCTACGCCACACATGTAGCGTTTTCATCAGCGATGTCATACTGGTGCACTTTTCCTTGGTCGCCCCATCACCTTCATTCTTTGCCAGTGATTAACGCAAAAGGCACCGCCGCAATCGCACGGAAGTGGGAAAAACTGATCGACCAATTCCGTGATTTTGTAGCTACGCAACTGCACGCAAATGCAGCAGTACAAGTATACGAGATGATGACCATCATGTAATATATGCTCATATGCATGCTGTCAAGATTACTTTCAGTTTCAAAACCACCTTGTGGCGCAGCTATGGAGAAAATCAAACAAAGAGAACTTTTTTAGATCAGTATGACGCAGTGATTTCCAGTTGGCGCAGATTGGTGCAACTCTCCCACCATTGTCATCTTGGTCTTCTTTCTGTTTTTCCTTGATGTTATCTATTGCTAATTGCAATTCTTCTATGTCCAGAACATTTTTTGCTAACGGAGTTAGGCGTGTTTTCAGTTTAGCTATTATCAGCATTGGTCTGTTTTTGGTTATCCTCAACTGATGACAATTTAGAAAGTATCGTAGCCTGTCCTTCAAGGAACCATTCCATCTGTGACAGCCCCCTGGTTTAGCTCAACGCAACATCTTGAACTGCCGTCTGCAAATCTGCACGACACATCGCAACGTGAGCATTTCAAAGGTGAAAAAACAGAACAAAGGGGCAGAACCGGCACAGCAAAGTGACCAGAAATATTGGAAGAACAGGCACTCGCCTTGATCAAAAAAAAAGTTTTTTTTTTTTTTTCGAACAAGGCGAGTGCTTGTTTTATTTCTTCCAGTAAACCCCCCCCCCCCCCCCCTTGCCAGATGAGTTTTTGTCAAACCTTCAACTATAACCAAAAATATGGTTTGAAAAATCAACCAGTGTAAGCAGTAAAAGAAAGATAAGGGCCACGGCCATGTCGTCTGTCCCATGCCCTGTCGAAGATGTGCTGCCGCAGTCAACTTGTAGCCGAATGTCACCAACCACACCGACACCACACAGCATCCATTGTAGGCAGTTGAAAAGCAATGAAATGTCCAATTCTGTCAGTGCTGGGCATTTTTGTGGATGCATCAAAGTTTAAAGTAATTGCTGCTTCACGTCGTGAAGCTCACACGCATTGTCGTGGGTGGAATAAGCTGCTGCAGTTCATGGGTTTGATGACGGCCCAAGCCTGAGTAAGCAGCGAGAGAGAGAGAAGTGCCACTGCCATGTCGCCGGTCTCATGCCCGTCGAAGATGAGCCGCCACGGTCCATTTGTAGCCGAATGTCACCAGCTGCACTGGCGTGTACAGAGTCCATTGTTGGCTATTGAACAGCAACGAAAAGTGCAATTCCATCAGTGCCGGTCCATCAAAGTTTGTAGTAAATGCCACAGAACTCTTTCCAAGTAGTGAAGCTCACACACATTGCCCTCGATGGAATAAGCTACAGCATCCTTGTTCAAGGATTTCATGAAGACACCTGCATAAGCAGTAAGAGAGAGATAAGGGCCAGTGCCATGTCGCCGGTCCCATGCCCCTGTGATCTTGACTTTTTGGTTGACGTATTTCTTTCCCCATGACACCCAGATAACATACACAACATTGTACAAACTAGTCCCTGTGCTTGATATGGCACCTATCATTTCTTTTGCTGGCGGGGGATGTTAGTTTGCAGAGTTTCTCCAGCTTCTGAGGCGTGGAAAAGACAAATTTCACGCCAGTGCCTTGCTTGCCCTATTTTGTCAAGGCAGTGCGAAACTTGGTGTAAGGGACGACTGCCACTTGAGTTGTATTCTCACTCCTGTCACAGCTACCATTACAGTGAAGACGTTTGGCCTCTTTGAGAAGCTGACCAGCACCAGAAACAAGGACATGTAGTGGATTAGATAACCAGCCTTTCTCAAGGCAGTCCACTTGACCTGCAAAGCTCTTCTCATACCTGTGAAAGTAGGACACCTTAGAGCATTCAAGAGCCTCACAATATTGTGTTTCACCACCTTATAGTAGGCTGCAGAGAAGGGTGGTTTCTTAGCTCAGGGCTTATATGAGAGACCAGCAAGTGGCGCATCGAAAAGGAGCACCTGGTGGAAAGTCGCGACACAACTCAGCCCCTCGCACACAGATGACCGGCCGACCGGCCGGCTGCAAAATACCACTGTGAGAGCACACGGGTGTGCTGCTGCCACTTCATTTTGGAACGAACAGCTATAAAAGCCATTGCGCCAGTAATATTACACAGTAGTACATAAAAAAATGGCTCTGTGTAAAGGCTTCTCTCATGTCAAAAGCATTGAAAAACGAAGAGAAGCTCTGCAAAGCGGACTGTGTCTATGCATATGGCATTGAAGGACAGTGCTGTGCTGTGATGGCGACTCCCTCGTCGTTTTCTGTTTGCATGCTAGATTTTGTGTTAAACTCATGCAGGCTGACATGCCCCCATTGATAAGTCTGTGCTGCGATGATACCCCGCTGCCCACTTCTGTAGTTAAAAAAACACGGGCCATCTCCCGAAAGGAAACCCTCATGGGATGCGAAGCAGCAGCAGTGTACACGGCATTGACCTGGTTGAAATGGGCGTTGACGTGGGTGCTCGAGAAGTTCCGGCAGTTGAGGCGGGTAACGGTAACCATGCGCGACGCTAATCGTCGGAACTTTGCCCGACGTCAACGAATCCTTGCAAGTAACGCAGACCGCGAAGCTGCAAGGATTCCCGCCAAATTAGCGTTGAATCACTTCGGTCGCGGCCTCCAGCTGCTTGCGGTTGCAGACGAAACCGACATTGAACAGGTCGTTGTCGAACCACAGTCGGTCGCACGAGCAGCGACTGTGACCGAAGCTACGTTGAAGGAACTCTCCTTGGAAGCGCGTGTCCACCTCAGCATTGCTGGCAGCATCGCGAATGGCTCTCGTCATGCGCGTATGCGATTGGCGTTTCGGTGGAAAGATGCCTCTGATCGACCCGCGGAGCACAACGCTTGCGGGCGGGTGCTTCGGGGGAGGGCACGCAGTGCTTTCAAGACGTTGCCAACGGCGGCGACGGCGAGGATTCACCGGCATTGGCCTTTGACTGTCGGTGCTTCTGCTCGGCTTCCTTGGTTCGCGTCTTGTCGACGCGTTGAAGACACTTGCGCTCGATTTTCTTTGCTCGCGTCGCATCAGTCTTACCTGCATGCAGTCTTCATTCTCAAACGAGATTGGCGTGCTTGACTTGCACCTCGTCGGTGTCGTTGGTTTTACACTGCCAACGCTAGCGTTCGGCTTTCCTGGCTCGCGCCTCGTCGGTGCTGCAGTCGTGACGTTACCATTCGTGAACGCGATGGGCTCTCCTAACCCTCGCAACGCTGGAGATGGCTGGGTTAGGCCAAATCGCTTCGGTGAATGTTTTGGCAGGCGAAGGAGCTTCACTTTCTGGCGTTTTCTCCTCGCAGAAAAACGAGCTGAAAGAGTGTTCACTCAATGTGCGCTCGGACGCTGCAAGCAGTGGAGAGGGTGAAGCGAGAGAGAGGCGACACATGGCGAGCGTACGGCGAACAAAGGAGAGTGACGTCACTGCGCACTGCCAGGGAAAGCGCAACCTACTTGGCAGCGCGTTGGCATGGAGACACGGACAGACAGCGTTGCACAGGCTAGTCAAAGATGTGCTTCTCATCTTGCATTTTGCTTCTCAAATGCATTGAAAAATGCATTTTTCCTGAAGAGAAGCCTGCAGAGTGAAGTTTTGCTGAAAGAACACAAAAAAGTGTAGGTTTACACACTATGGAAACTGATAACAAGCATGCCAATAAGATGAGGGAAATAAGCTGCCGCACTGACGCATTTAAAATGACTTTTTTTTCCCAGTACAATAGCGCGGTGGAATAGGTTGCCTTCTGAAGTAGCTGAGGTTACTTCACATGAAGTATTTTCAAGATTACTTCAGGGTCTACAGTAGTGTACTCGGGAGGATGTGTAAGGACGAAACAGTACTGTGATGCTGCTTTGTATTGTTTACTCCCACATGCCACTACGTAGTTGACAATGAATTGCATTATTATGATGTAGAAGTGTAAGTATTCGCATTCGGTGTTAAATTTTTTATTCTTCCCCCCCCCCCCCCTATAATGCCCTTGGGCGCTGTGGGTACCCCTGCCCCCTATGATAAGTAAATAAACAAACAAATCAAACGCACTACAGAAAGAACGCTCAGCAAGGATCATTCCGGCCGGTTATATCTCATTGACAAATCGAATGAGGACACACGATATTGAAACTAGACAGATTGACCTACGTGCTCTCTGATAAAAATGTTTGCCCAATAATAAGACCGAAGTTATTTTTATTTGCTTTTTTAATTATTTTCTCACTTTATTTACATTACTTGTAGGAAAGCGGTCAATCGCAGATGGCCTTGCTCTATATTTCACAAATTTTCGA
Organism: Rhipicephalus microplus; assembly: GCF_043290135.1. Taxonomy (NCBI): domain Eukaryota; kingdom Metazoa; phylum Arthropoda; class Arachnida; order Ixodida; family Ixodidae; genus Rhipicephalus; species Rhipicephalus microplus. The sequence goes on along the minus strand of NC_134704.1, from coordinate 200,273,112 downwards.
GGTTATCGCGTGAAATAGGAAACATACCAAGGTGCATCACACATAGCAAACTTTTTATCTGAGTCGTGTTTGCCATTTTCTCACTTTTCTTTTTCTTTTTGAGGACAGCATAAAAGAGCATGAATGTAACTCCCAATAATGCATAAATGCATATTAAAACCAACCACAAGCCTTTTTAATACAGGCTGTGTTCAGATGTGCATGTCCGCTGATGTCACACCTGTCCCGTTAATTAGGGAGGCGATCGCCGGGCTAATTCCAAGAGCCGAAGTATCGGCCCCCCGAACCGCACCACGAAAGCGTGGACAATTTAGAAGTGGTCCTTATTGGGGCGCCAGCGGACGCCGGCTGTGGCCCAAAGAACAAGTCAGAGCCGAGAGTTGATAAACAAACAAAATTATATTCTCATTAACGGCAGATCAAAAACAATACACACGTATGCACACTCCACAATAGTTACATACAATACGTCACCAAACCGACAATGTACTACACAGTACAATCAACCACACTTGAAACGGACACAGACAACAATACGCACTACAATGCAGTCGCATGCATTGAACAACCAAGACACTTAAAGACCAAAGAGATATAAAACCTATTCAGTCCAAAGTCCTTGGAACAAAAGTCTGAATGATACTCTTCCGAGAATCACTCACTCAAAGTCCAGCGCTGTTGTCGTTCCGCAGCTCTCGAAGTTCTCTCCCAGGAAACCTCCCGTCTTCAATTGGCCACTCTTCCAACTTCAACTTCTTCGCCGGAACACGACGGCTTCACACTCGCAGCGGTTGCCACGGGTCTTCGCTCGATAGCGGTAAACACACACTCTTGCCTGTAGCTCGAGCCGTCCCTACGGACCACAAACTTCGCCGACTACACGGCGGACTCTCTACGCACTCTGGCGCTCACTTCCGTCTCCTCCTGTTCTGTCACTACGGGCAGAACCTTCGCCGACTCCACGGCGGAATTCCTACGCGCTCTGGCGTTAACTTCCGTCACCACCTGTTCTGTCGTCTCGGCCGCTCGATTAAATACCTTCCGCGCCACCTTCCAGAAATTTCTGGTCATTTCGTCGGCGCGATACGCGGCGAAAGCTGGGAAGAGGGCGAGACAGTTGGAATGCCCTCTCCGGCCGGTGAGTCAACTCGGTATGGCCCCGCCCACTTCTTTCTGGAAAAATCGCGGGCTTGCTGGGCCGCCGATGTGGGGTGAGGAGGTTCGTCTGCGAAGCCGTGCTTCTGCGGGGAGAGCGCGCGCCCGGGAGCCCTCGATGTTTGCTTTCTTTTTTTTTCTCTTTTTACCTCGCGGCGTTTCTGCCGCCCGTTGTCGCAAGGATTTGGCGGCGCGCTCTTTTTTAGCGCTCGTTCTGTGACACTGCCCCCCACTTTAAGAATATTATCTCATAATATTCAAAACCACACAAACGAGCGCGAACAGTCACCACACATTCTCACAGACTGTAACACAATCCGTCGCTCGTGACACGTCACATTCACAATATATCACGCAATACAATTGTACATTGTAATTCAATTAAACAACACGTGAAAACACAACCACAAGCACATGAGTACAACACTCCACCACACATTCCCAATAATACAAATGTACAAAGTTCTCTCAGTACAACAAAGGTACAATACTATACATCACATCACAGCACAACACTTCGACACTTGTGACACAGGATAACACAACGTTAACACAACATATGGCACTCAACACTGCCAAACACAATCTGATTCCACCTCAGCACCTATCTTGAGTACTTCGAACAGCGCTTGCGCCCCTTTTTGCGGTGCTCGCTCGATCTCTTCTTGTGCTTCCACGTTCTTTTTAGGCGAGCCTTTTCCAACGACGATATCTGAGGCGTCGTCTCAGCCATCGTTCTCTCTTCCGACACCGTTAATGCGTCATTACATTCGACGGGTCCTGTCTGTTTATTTACCCGCTTGATCATGCCTCTACATTTTGCCCGGCTGGCCAACTCCGTCTCCTTTACACTGTCGGTCGGTTGAGGTCGTGCCGACGTAAGTCCAGTTGCTCGGCCCGTGAACTTATTGGACACGATCGTCTTCTCCTTCGCTGTCTCTTGCGCCGCAGCTTCACCTTGTGCTCTAGTGAGATCCGTCACGGGATGTTCCTCCATTGTATCTCGCGGCCGCTGTGTTGGCGAGGGCTCTATCTTCGGGTCTTCTCCCAAACATTCTGGATCACTTGGCCCTCGCGCCCCGTCGATGTTTCCGATGACAAGGTCATACAGGGGGGTCGTCATGCATAACGCAGTAACCTTCCCGCTGAAGTACGGGGTTTCAACCTCAATTTCTGCTTCGGGAAGCATCCGGACCGTACGGTCAATTAGGCAAACCGGTTTCGTTCTGCCTGTCAACTCTCTTTCCCGAACCAAATTTCTCCTCACGATAACCGTGGAGCTACCGGTGTCTCTTAGAACCGTAATCTTCTTGCCTGCAATCTTTCCAGGAAGCGTTGGCATTCCCTTCGTAACACCGGTTGGCTGTTTTGACATTACAGCACCAACAATAGGAATTTTCTCCCCATTCTTCAACTCTACGAATCCATCAGTGACGGCATTATTATCAGATTTCGGTGCTGCTTGCACACAGGATACCTGGTGAGTTTGACTCACTCCGTTTCGACAAGCGTCTGCTTTGTGCCCAGTCTGACCACATTTGAAACATTTTACAACCGTGGGGCTCGTGAAGTTAGTTCGGCAATTTTTCGCGCGATGACCCACTCGGTTGCACAGAAAACATCGCGGAATGCTCTCTGGTGCACGCTTCTTTTCTTCGGGAGCCAGTTTCTTCGAATCATCGGGACACTCCTTCTTTACCTTGGCCAAATTAGTGCCACCTTGCGCTTCCAAGAATTGATCAGCCAATTCAAGCATGTCTTCAAGTGAGTCAGCCTTCCTCTCTTTCAAGTACAGTGACAGGCTTGGGTGGCAACTAGTAAGAAATTGTTCTCTAATTAGCAGCTCTCTAAGCTCATCGTACTCCTGTGCTGTCCCTGAAAGTTCAATCCATCTGTCGAAATAGTGGCAAAGTCGGGCAGCATACTGCGTAGCTGTCTCACCATCAGCTGGCTTTCCTGTCCTAAATCTGTCCCGGAATCCTTCCACGGTAAATCTAAATCGCTTCAGCAAAGCAGCTTTCACCTTTGCATAGTTGGCTGCATCGGTCGGCGTCAGCCTACCGTACACACTGAGCGCTTCACCACTCAAGCAGGTACTCAAAGCAGTTGCCCATTGATGTTCCGGCCAATTCTGGCTCCTCGCAATCGTCTCAAATCTGTGGAGGTACGCGTCTAGGTCGTCCTTCCTTTCATCAAACGCTACGAGCAGTTTGCTTGGGTTCAAGCGGAAGCCGTGATCTTCCCGTTCGCTGCTTTCAACTCTAGCTTGGACGGGAGTTTCGTTTCGCTGTTGAAAACGGAGCCGCTCGAGTTCAATTTCGTGCTGCCGCTGCCGTTCCCTTTCAGCCATCTCCGCTTCTCTTTCTTCTTTCAGCTGGCGCTCCCTCGCTTCTCTTTCTTCTCTCGCCCTTTCGGCTGCCAACTTTTCTCTCTCCAGCTCCAACTTCAATTGCTGCTCTCTTTCTTCCTTCAGCTGTCGCTCTTTTGCCTCTCTTTCTTCTCTCAGCTGTCGCTCTTTTGCTTCTCTTTCTTCTCTCGCCCTTTCAGCGGCCAGCCTATCTCTCTCCAACTCAGCTGCCTTTTCTTCCTTGGCCCTCTCTGCCGCCAACCTCTCTCTCTCCACCTCAGCTTCTTTTTCCGCTTTGGCTCTTTCGACCGCCAACCTCTCTTTTTCCAGCTCGGCTGCTTTTTCTTCTTTGGCTCTCTCTTTTTCTTCTTTTTCCTTCTGGGTGACCCACTTCCGTAGTTCGGCGCCAGAAAGACCCATCTTTTCACCAAGAGCAACTAACTTTTCGAGATCCATTGTGTCTCGCAACTCGCAAATACAACCTTGCCGCGTGCAAAAAGTATCTGCCTAAATCAGTCTATCGGAACACTCCCCTGCACTCGTTAACGAGAACACTGAACAACACACAAAATCGGTCCGATAGCAGTATCAACAACTCGAGGCTCTTTCTCACTACTTTGGACACACTGTGCACCAAAAAGTCCTGTTTCGCGGACGCCAGATTAATTGTCACACCTGTCCCGTTAATTAGGGAGGCGATCGCCGGGCTAATTCCAAGAGCCGAAGTATCGGCCCCCCGAACCGCACCACGAAAGCGTGGACAATTTAGAAGTGGTCCTTATTGGGGCGCCAGCGGACGCCGGCTGTGGCCCAAAGAACAAGTCAGAGCCGAGAGTTGATAAACAAACAAAATTATATTCTCATTAACGGCAGATCAAAAACAATACACACGTATGCACACTCCACAATAGTTACATACAATACGTCACCAAACCGACAATGTACTACACAGTACAATCAACCACACTTGAAACAACGGACACAGACAACAATACGCACTACAATGCAGTCGCATGCATTGAACAACCAAGACACTTAAAGACCAAAGAGATATAAAACCTATTCAGTCCAAAGTCCTTGGAACAAAAGTCTGAATGATACTCTTCCGAGAATCACTCACTCAAAGTCCAGCGCTGTTGTCGTTCCGCAGCTCTCGAAGTTCTCTCCCAGGAAACCTCCCGTCTTCAATTGGCCACTCTTCCAACTTCAACTTCTTCGCCGGAACACGACGGCTTCACACTCGCAGCGGTTGCCACGGGTCTTCGCTCGATAGCGGTAAACACACACTCTTGCCTGTAGCTCGAGCCGTCCCTACGGACCACAAACTTCGCCGACTACACGGCGGACTCTCTACGCACTCTGGCGCTCACTTCCGTCTCCTCCTGTTCTGTCACTACGGGCAGAACCTTCGCCGACTCCACGGCGGAATTCCTACGCGCTCTGGCGTTAACTTCCGTCACCACCTGTTCTGTCGTCTCGGCCGCTCGATTAAATACCTTCCGCGCCACCTTCCAGAAATTTCTGGTCATTTCGTCGGCGCGATACGCGGCGAAAGCTGGGAAGAGGGCGAGACAGTTGGAATGCCCTCTCCGGCCGGTGAGTCAACTCGGTATGGCCCCGCCCACTTCTTTCTGGAAAAATCGCGGGCTTGCTGGGCCGCCGATGTGGGGTGAGGAGGTTCGTCTGCGAAGCCGTGCTTCTGCGGGGAGAGCGCGCGCCCGGGAGCCCTCGATGTTTGCTTTCTTTTTTTTTCTCTTTTTACCTCGCGGCGTTTCTGCCGCCCGTTGTCGCAAGGATTTGGCGGCGCGCTCTTTTTTAGCGCTCGTTCTGTGACAGCTGACCCCCTTTAATTTCGCCAGAAAAAGTCCATTTTCTTCTTCAAATTCCCAGGTCCACAAAACCACTTTTCGTCTCTCAAAAAAAATTTTCCTTTCTTAAAAAAGATTCTGAAGTGCGAGATCCCCCCCCCCCCCCCCAAAAAAAAAAAACATTGTTGCAGCTGTAGGTTTCTGTTATGGTGTAATGTGGGCCCAGGATCCGGAATAAATCAACCGGCAGTCATGTGACTCTGTACACACAACACAGACTTTAACACAACCGATAACTCTTACAATTCACACACAACACACTATAGCGTTCCTTATTTACATGCCAAACGTCCTACGCGCCTCGGCACACGAACTGTCCTACTCGCCGTTATGACTGTTGTCGCTGCAGCGAGGTCGGTCGTCACCAGTGTTCCTTGTGCAGTCACGCTGCCTTGACCGTGGTGAGGTGGTGGTGGTGGTGGTGGTGGTGGTGGTGGTGGTGGTGGTGGTGGTGGTGGTGATGGTGGTGCTGCAGGCCGGTAGATCACCAGGCCACTGCAGTGCACGTTAATGGCCCGTCGCCAACATGAGCCGCGGCCACCTCGTGCCACCACTCGGGCCCCAGGACCTCAGGCCACGAACAGACTATGCTGCCGGTCCCCGTGTCAGCGCCGTCCACAGAGCGGGAAGCCAGCTCACCAGGTCCGCAAGGCTGCCGGACACCTGGTTGAGTGACGCAGCCCGAAGCAGGCAGCCAGCTCACCAGGTCCGCAAGGCTGCCGGACGCCTGGTTAAGCGATGTCGCGACCCGAACCGCCGACCAGCAGCTGCCGTTCGAACCGTGTCACGCTCCAACTGCCCGAGCCGCACGCCCCGCTCGCGCTTCCTTTTTCTCGTCTTCGCCTCCAAGGCGTACCGCAGAGCAGAACTGCCGTTCCCTCTTCGCCCCGTCACGGGCCACACAATCCACATCATCACAGTCTCAAATGTTTAGGCCACATACTAAGAATAGTTTTATTTGATAAACCGTCATTACTTTGCAGATTTAGAGCTGCTCTTTCGAACAAAAAATCACGAAATCAGCACACAGCTCATAATTGCTCAAATATGAGAATTTTTTTCTGCGCGCTTATAAATGTCAGACTTTCCTGAAATTTCAAGAGCATTGCCACATGTTAGGTTAACAAATTTGCAGAACGTTATTGCCGAGTGTGACACCATACCTTGAGCAGAAACATTTAACTGAGGACATGTCTCTCTAAATGTAATATTTTGAAGATTATTTTTAAAAAAAGGCCATCTTTCATTTTCTTCATGCTCTTCAGAATTGAACCCAAGCACATGCTCTAACTTAATCTGTGAAAACATGTTGCATCATTTTTGTGAGAACAGAGTTACAAAGCACGAAAAGTGGTAAAAATGATGTAAACTGAGTAACCCCGAAATCGAGCGAGCAGAGAGAAATAGTTGCCATTGTCAACATTTTTAAGTCGTGAATTTTCTTTTGTGCACAAAGAAAAACAGCTTGACATGTTGAACGATGCTTAACGACACCTTTAATTGCATCGCTAGCACTCTTGGCGTGCCCCACTGTAGAAAATAGCCACTTCATCAAGGCATATTTCATCACTAAGAGCTCGTGGAGCTGGTATCTGTTCTTAAAACGGCTCGGGGGATCGTCATTGACGTCTGTGACATGTGCATGTAAGGGAACAACATTTTTGAGCCACTCTTGCACCTTTGCGGAAGTGTAGCATGCGTGGGCGGTGTCGTGGCCAGTGTCATGATGACAGCGCAACTGCGGGCTTCTTTTCTAGTCCTGACGACGCACATAAATGTCGAGACTTGAGTTTTTTGCCAGTAATACGGCTGAACTTCTCCAGGTAGAACTATGGTGCAATTTTCTGCGAAACGAAAAAGCAGGAGGATGCAGCCTCTTTAGAGGTATTGTTTAGCTTCACTAATGGCTCTGCCCTGAATGCGCCGAATGTACTCGTGTGGCACCCATTTTCTCAAACACTGTTGAAGGTGTTGCATGAAAGCATCCTGACTTGTCTTTTGATGAAGTCTCTTTTATCCCAGGTTGCGAACGGAACTTCATCATCTTCTGGGATTCCTAGGCCAGATGCGGTTATAGCTTGAGGTGTGGGGCAAGTGTCACAAAAGCACAGGGAACGCCGTGAAGACGGCGCTTTACAAACAGTGAGATTGCGAAGGTCTTGGCCACTTCTTTTTCGAGTAGTGGCTATTTCTAAGGCCCGTGAACTTAGCTGAGACTTCATGAGGCGAGGTGCACACAACCCATTTTGGCCTCAGGGAGCAGAACAACCCGATACCAGTGTCTGGGTGAGCCGCTTTAAACAAACAAAATGTTTCCCGAATGGACCTGGTTTGGAAATGTACTTTTTTTGTTCTTTTGATATAATTGCGATGACATCCGTTTTGTTTGGGATTTGTTGGGTGCTGTTTAGCTTATCTTCAGTGCAGTATTTCATTGCTGCCTGGATGTCTTCCGGATTCAGCTTTGATCTGGTGTAGAGGTCCGGACTTGACCACACCCCAAGGGTGGCTCTGAGTTTTTTAGATTTCCGAATAAGGTGTCCAGTTGCTGATGGGATCATTTCTTGTATATATTGATGAGAAAGGTTCACAGGGAGCAATGTTCGGTTGCAGGGAGTGCTATCGGGTCACAGACGCACCGCTTGTGCCGCCACGCACCTTCAGCATTATCAGATCACTGTCATGCTACAGGAAACAATAAATAACCAGCGGTGGATCCTCTACAGCCACACCCTTCATGAGGTATACGCAGGCTTGCATTCGCAAATGACCTTGAAAGCGATTCTTGTGAAGCAGGTGACATTGTGGCATGCGCAGTGGCTGGGATCCACGTACAAGTTTTTGTGAAATGCATAGAAAATCGTAAATATAATGCACAGAAACCATCTGGCCCTGTTCTTTCTTGGTCATTCCATTATTTATTGACATTCACAGCACACATTGACGACCTAAAAATATTGATAATGGCAACTATTGCCCCCTGCTCACTCGATCTCGCGGTTACTCAGTTTACGTCATTTTTACCACTTTTCGCCCTTTGTAACTCCGTTCTCACAAAAATAATGCAACATGTTTTTAGATATTAAGTTATAGCATGTGCTTGGGTTTAACTCAGAAGAGTATGAAGAAAATCGGAGATGGCTTTTTTTTTCTTTTTTGGTCAAGTATTGCATATTCGGAGAGACGTCCTCAGTTGAATGTTTTTGCTTAACGTTTGACGTCACACTCAGCAATAATGTTCTGCGAATCTGTTAACCTAACATGTGGCAACGCTCTCGAATTTTCGCGGAAGTCTGACATTTATATGCACGGAGAAATAAAAATTAGTGTAGAGGTGCGAACTTGACCACAACACAAGTTATATTGAACTGTGTGCCCAGTTTGCAATTGTTTCGCCTGAAAGAACAGTGCCAAGACTTCAATGTAGTGATGGTTTATTAAAAAAAACTATTCTTAGTATGTGGCCTAAAATTTTCAGGCCTATAGCTACAACAGTTTTTTTGTGGGATCTCATCAAAATCCCAATTTTGCGTGATTTGAAAGAAGCGGTTATTGCTCGATGGACACATTTAATTTTTTTAAGAAGGTAAAATTTTTTCACAATACCTAAAGTGGTTTTGTGATCCCGGGAACTCGGAAAACAAAATATATTTTTTGTGGCGAAATTATAGGGGCCCGCGAACATGCATCAACGTTCTTATCTGAACACAGCCTACAACATGTACAGTTCACGTCCAATTCGGCCGTGAAATGCGAAAATATTGTGATGAGCAAAAAGAGGATACCAATGCCATTATCTTCAAATATTGTTTTAGTGCGCTGGAAGTGTTTTTCGGGAATAAAATTTCCAGCTCTGTGTCCACTGAATGTGCACACGTAACATATAAATAACCCAGACAAAATGAAAATATCGACCAGACATGCATGTTCGATCACTCTTGGTATCACCCTAGTGTAGTGTGCACTGGAAAACCTGCGCTATTATTACATTTGTCACTGTTCAGAAGTATTCACACAATGGCATAGTATTTTCAACTATAAGCATATTTTGTTTATAAAGTACTATAATAAGTTTACTTAGGAAGAAGATTTGCATTAGAAAAGAGCTGAGTTAGGTAACTTTTTGGAGAGGTACAAGTGTAAAAGACTATTTATTAAAAGATTTGGTTTTATTGCATTAATTCGTCGCAAAGTTTTTCTTTTGAAGGTTTGGTGTCAGCACTGATCCCCTTTTATTTGCTTGCTCGGTAGCTTTTATTCTTTGTGTCTTCGCAAATTAGCAAAAATGCTCGGTGCGGCATATATGATTGTAGTTTTTTCTTGACAGTGTCATGCAGTATTACTCGAACTTGCCAAAAGCATTGTGGATAGGAACGAAATCTTGTAAATTGCTTCAATGAAGATGCCTTGACCAATCTGATGTGCCAAAACACGCCATGATGTAGCAAAATAACTAACAGTATTTTCCTTGTGAGCTTCTAGTGCTCAAGCCACCCCATGGAGGAAAACAAAGGTTTGAGTTTCGAACTATGTAATGTTGGAAGATGTGGGTGCGACTCTGCATTGTCTCTGGCACACAGATCTACGGCATAAAGAATACTAAAACAATAATAGCGTTGCTAAAATAATTCTCACACATATCCACAAACAAAAACTTGCAGGCCAGGCTAAAGGCTGCTTCGCGTAGCCAGGTGCTTTCCGGCGGCGAAAATTTCTTGCGGGTCATTTTTGGGCCCATACCTTCCTTCAGAATATATTGATACTGTACTTTGGACAAAGTGTAGAAGAGAAGGAGGAAGTTCAAGCCTTCTGCGACCATCTATCACCTCGCCCTGTAAAATAAACATCTCTTCCTGTATCATTGGTGGAGGTGCGGGGTAACGCATTGGAGCCCCCAGAAAGAATGACGGAAGAGCAACCCGTGGAGCTTCGTCGAAGCCGCAGGCTCGCAGGCCTTCCACCACTGTCAACCGTGATGAACCCCGCCGGGAAGATCTCACCGCCTTCACCTAACACTCCAGGACAACGTTACGGGGAGCCTTGCACCTTCTCTGGGAAAGCTGGGGAAGAAGTCAAGGAATGGCTAAAGCGGTGGGTGAGTCTCTAACAAATGGAACACCGCCAGCCAGCAGGACTACGTACCACTGTTTCTTGATGAAACTGCATTGATGTGGTTCGAGAATCACGAGGATAACTTGACCACATGGGCTAATTTCGTTGATTAGATAAAAGAAGTGCTTTGGCGACCCGTCTATGAAAAAGAAGCGTTCCAAGCAGACACTGAGCCAATAAGTTCGAGTCCCAAGGGGAACGTGCATGATGTACACAGAGGAAGTACTGAACTAGTGTAAAAGTGTGGGCCGGCTCATGACAGATGAAGATAAGGTCGGCCGTCTCCTTAAAGGAATCGCTAAAGTCATTTATCATTATCTGATAGGCAAAGATGACATACAGTCAGCATATTACATCATGTGGCATTGCCAAACCTTCGAGGCACTTAAAGCTCGGCGCATCTCGGCAAAGTTTAGTCGGCTTCCTAACGTCACCACTGCCCCGAGCATTGGTGTGGTCCCTCCATCTAGCGATCTGGCATAAGCTATATGGCACATAGTGCGCGAAGAACTCAATCAACGGGATGCTTATGTCGCTACGTCAACAGCACATGTCCATGACGCTTTTCTGCAGTGCAACACCCCGCCTGCAGCCATCAATGCTACGGGCTTCGCCAACTCGAGGGCACCAGAAGAGCTGCAATGTCATACCAACAACTATGAGCTGCGAGACGACTGCATGACAGCGTGGCAAGATCTTGCTGTCAACCTTCGGCCACATGTGGTGCGTGAAGCGCCTGTGTGCTTTCACTGTGGCATCCGTGGACACACAGCTCGCTTTTGCTCAGAGTGCCATCGTGCACCTCTACTGCTGTATGAACAATCACTCGTACTCCCATGGCGCACAAGTACACGAGGTAATTATCGTCGGTCACCGGACAGCTACTACAGCTATGACTTCCCTCTGAACTATCACAGCGATTCACCTGTTTCTGTACAGAGAGTGACGCCACCGACTTCCCGTTATTGTCAATCACCGTCACCAGGACATCGACATCTCATCTCGCCGTCTCTTCTGGGAAACTAGACGCCGCGGCCGCTGAACGTGAGGTCACTAGGCATTTTTCACTGCACAAAGATATGCCTCTGCCAGTTTCTGTGTCTCAGAATAAGGTCAGCGTTCTCATAGATGGTGTTCCCACGTCAGGTTTAGTCCACACAGAAGCAGCTGATACTGTTATGAGTATTTGTTTTAAAACTCGTGCAGCGAGTGGAGAACCATTACGCCCGGTGGCAGTGGGTAGTGCAAGTGTTACTTTCGGCGCAAAATTGCTCAAGGCAGAGTTTGCTGTTCTTCATAAGTCTACTTACGGTGTTGCCCTAGGAGACATTCTTGCAAAATGTGGTGCCACCGTGTACTACGGTGCTGGTGAAATTATAGTGTCTACATATCTTAAGGAGCCCACGCAGTGCCAACAGACTATTTCCGTCGTTGAGGATAAAATTCTACTGAGGGGCTCCATCGTTCAAGTGCCTGTCGATGTTTGTGGTGTCGCAGCTGGGCTGCGCAAAAAAAAAGGTGTGTTCGTACCACATTGCGTAATTTCCACAAGCTGCAAGAAGTCCTTACTGTGGTTAATGAACTCATCGTATGAGCCAATTTTTTTGCCTTGCAAAACACGTATGGCAAAGTTTGAACTGGACGCCATGAAGAACGTTACCATTGTGGTCATTAGCGACAGCAAAAAAGATGCATCCGATATGGCATACCCCTGTGATTACGTATCACTGAGCATGGTGAATAAGTTGTTATCAGAGAATAGGGAAAAATTAGTGCAAACTCTCTCCAAGCATTCATCAGTCTTCGATAGCGCGCTGAATGACCAAGAAATTTTGATACCAGTTTCACAGACTCGCCATGTTATCAATACTGGTTCTGCCCATTCCATTCGCCAGAAGCTATACAGAGAATCTCCGTCCGAGTGCAAAATAATTGCCCAGCAGGTAGAAAAAACGCTAGCAAAGAAAGTTATTCAGGGGTCGTCTAGCCCCTGGGCAGTGACTGTTATATTTGTTAAAGGAGCACTGACATCAAATTTCAAGATCGAGATGTGCCCATCATTCAATCACTTGGTATGCATAGGTCTTCTTGGCCAAACTTGAATGGCATCCGTCGTGTTGTTATTTTATTTTGACATCAAACAGCATAGAAAAGCTAAGGAGAAAAAATGAAAAATAGACTGCCCTGCGACATCAACACTAGTGCTACGTGTTTGGTTTGGTACATTCCACAAATAGCATCCTGAGTGACTATACGCTACTAACGATGACGTCGACGATCTCTGAGTATGTTTGGAGCAGACTCCAAGCCATGCTCTCACTAGTGGCTCTCTTTGCTGCGTTGAAGCGTGCGTGCGATTCATCGTGTCTCATCAACTGATTTGCGTTGTGCTTTGTTGCGTGTGAGTACGATCATTCAGAGCGACAATACGTGCCAGTGTCAGGGAACCGCGTAATGAGAACCTGCACGTCGAGGCGTGGAAAAAGCGGGAAGCGCATGGCATTTCATACCTTTCCAAGCCACTAACCTCAACGCAGCCAGCGGGTAGACTTCGTACACGCTGTTGGACAAAGGGACTGGATGCCTATGAAGAACAGCCGCATTTGCTCCCTTCACTTTGCGGTGAGCTGCTACAGGGTAAATCCTGTGTTGGCGAACCAGTTGGGTTTCACTGGCAGTACGAGGCCTCTTCTTGAGGCCGGGGCTATTCCTACTGTGTGCCCTGCTGCAGCTGAAAGCTCCAGATGGACTATTTGAGTTTAATGTCATGTCACTTCGTTTATGCAATGCTCCTGCCACATTTGTGCGTTTTATGGACAAAGTTGTCTGCGGCTTAAAATGGGAAATATGCCTTCGCTATCTTGACGACGTGGCAATTTTTGGATGCACGTTTGACGAACACAATCATCGCCTTTGTAATGTTCTGACATGCCTTGAGAAAGTGGTGCCTACACTGAATTTTTAAAAATGCCATTTCGGTGACCGTGAAACTATAGTCTTTGGACATCCCGTAGACAAAACCGGCGTCCAGCCTGATCTACGTAGGGTAAACATGGTGAGCAGCTTCCCTAACCACGTTCAATATGAGAGCTTCGGAGCTTCTTAGGCCTGTGCTCATATTTCCAACGCTTTGTGCCCAACTTCGCTGATGTGGCTGAGTCCCTTACTCGTCTGCTCAGCAAAGATTTGCCTTTCCAGTGGACAAATGAGTGTGAATCATCATTTTCTGAGCTAAAGTTTCGACTGCCTTCCGGGTCTGTTCTTTGCCATTTCGTAGCATGAGCACCAACTGAAGTGCACAGTGACGCCAGTGAAATCGGCATCGGCACAGTCTTAGTTCAGCGTCACGGAGCCGCTAAACATGTCATTGCCTATGCAAGCTGTTCTTTGAGCAAAGCTGAATGCAGTTGCACCGTTATAGAGCAAGAATGACTGGCAGTCGTTTTCACGGTGCACAAGTTTCGACCGTACCTTAATGGCCACCGATTCTCCATCGTCACAGACCACCACTCACTCTTTTGGCTCACTGGTCTACGTGATCCATCCAGGAGCCTTGTACAATAGGCTCCATGTTTGCAAGAACATGACTTTGACGTGTGTTTCAAGATAGGCCGCCGTCACGTAGATGCTGATCTCCTATCATGACTTCCGCTTCTCTCGACAGACTGCCGCAACGGTTGACCACGTTTCGGACTTCATACTACGCTACATCATCCTTCTGCATGGGTCCCCTCACGCCATTATCAGTATCGCGGCCGTCATTTTTTAGCCAAGGTCGTGGACGAGCTGCTTTGCAAGTCTGTTTCCCAATTTCGGCACGCCACTTCATACCATCCACAGACTAACGGGCTCACAAAGCGCATCAACAGGACCCTCATTTACATGCTCGCTATGTACGTTGACTCGCAGCACAAGAACTGGGACCCAATTTTCCCTTTTATGACACAAGCCTACAATACTGCACTACATGAGACCACCGGTTCTAGCCCGTTCTAGCTGCTCTACAACCGTCCACCATGCACAACTGTTGACAACATTGTCCCATTTTTGAAGCAGGAAAAGCCACCTATCGCTGAAGCACTCTGTCGGGCAGAAAAAGCAGGACACATCGCTCGTCTCCGTACTTTGGCATTCAAAAACTATTTGAAGGCTCGCTACAGTAAGCAACATCGACATGTCTTTTACAGTAAAGGAGAGAGGGTGTGGCTGTGGGTTCCATACCACAAGCGTGGCTTCTGCCAAAAGTTTCCGGCCCGCTACACGTATCCCTTTGTCGTCGCGCCTTAGTGATAATACGTACGCCATATCACGGATCCCATCTACCGGTCATTCATTCAGAAAACCTGACGTTGTACATGTCGACTGTTTGAAGCCATATCGTGCTCGCAGTACACACTGACTCGACCGGTGGGCATCGTCTGCACCAAGGGAACTGATACCGTACTTTGAACGAAGTATAGAAGAGAAGAAGAAAATGCAATTAGACTCTCACTAGGCTAAGCCTTCCGCGGCCATCTATCACCTTGCCCAGTGAAATAAACATCTCTCACCGTAACAATATTTTTATCACTGTGAGGAACAAAGAAGAAAAAAAAAGAAACTGTTTTCATCTTCCGCATGGTGAGGCCACCGAAAGCATTGATACCCAGAATACTAACACGTCATGCTCAATACAATCATTTGAAACAAATAATGCGCCCACTCAACTTCAAGTATATAAACGCTTCTATATTGCAACAACAATGTGACCGAGGCACTACTCTCCACTGGTGAGAATTGTCTGAACCAATGGTTGCAACAGCAATCATTCGTGCCTCTCGCCAGCACAGGGCTGCCACCGCTAGGTGGGGCACAAAGGAAAAAAGTCGCTTGTTGTCAACCGGTCTATTGCAGGGTGCGGTGGCTGGATCAAGACGTTTCGCTACTTTTGCAAGCTAGAGGGACTTATAGCGGTTTCCAGTGACCTTAACATGGAGGCGTTTGCTGCCTGACAGAAGCAAGAAAATCCGAGCGCTTTACTAACACTCTTTTCTGATGTTTAGGGTTTTGCATGGTTGACGTCGGATGGTTTTATTGTAGGTTCGTGAATGTGACAACCCCACTCGTTCTTGCCGGCTCCCATATGATGAGTCGGATGTTCGTAAGATTGCATTTGGTGTGCGTTACATTGTTTTGCGTGTGGTTGTTTTACATGTGTGTTTTTCGTCACTTTTCTTGTATTTTAGGATGTTTGTTAGCACCAGCTGCAGGGATGGGCTGAGGTTAGCTGTAGCTCATGGCATATTTTTACACGCATGGGTGCTTTTTTGCTGACCAGCATATCTGTAGTGATTTGGCACATGTTTCTCGAGACTCTACAAGACGAAGGGGACACACACACATCTGGTCTAGTCTAGAAAAATCTGCGCTAAATTACTTCAGATATATTGTTCCAACAAGGCCAAAGGTCAGCCCTTGCAGACCAGTACAAGCTAAATTAAGGAGAGGAGGACGCGGGGATCGGAGCGTGCCTGAAGCATTGGCACGGGCATTTCTTTTTTTCTGCTGATACCTGCCCTCTCCCGTTCACTTCAACAACAAGTGGAGCCACCATTTTTAGTGTGAAACCTGTTATGAGATCACAACAAGGGATGTTCTTGGCGCCATAGTTGTCTGCCGCGGCCGCTGGCGTCCTTAACCACGGCTATGCAAAATAAGAAAAAAAAAACTAAGTAACGGAAAAATACCGAGAAAAAAATGGTATTTGAACCCGGGTGCCCTACGTGTCAGCCCAGTATTTTACTACCGAGCTACACCAATGCTTGACACTCAGGCTTCATGATGGGAAAGCAATTGCGTTAATACGTGTAATGAAGCGTTTTAAAACAGGAAAGCAACAACCCATCGTCATACAGTGAGAACTGCATAACAAGTGGGTTGTCGAATGCTTCAACCCATTACAAATGCCACAGGGATAATTCTTTGTCATCAACTACAGCATTGAAAAATTGCACGAAATTCCCTACAAGTGTAGCAAGCTTCTTCAAAGAATGACGTAGTGGATGCCTCCCACAATAATTATGATGGTTAATAGCATAGTGGGTACCCTGCAAGTGTGCTTTTAGCAGTAACCCAAAGAGTGTTTAAAAAAGGCTCTTGCAAGGCTGCCCTTTCAGCTTTCACTATGACTGTGTTGCGCCTTCCAAGCATGCTTGGTGGTTTTTCTTGTGTGGCACTGCACGCAGTCTCAAATACTGGAGATTCGGCATGACGTGTGCACCAGGACGAATCTCCCTGCTGCACCGTAAGGACGTGTTTACTTCTCTGACCAACGACCCCTTTGAAACGCCGGACTGCACACTTTGTACTTTGCCCTGTAGCACTTGACACATGCGCAAGTGACAGCGTGCACGGTTCTGTGGCTTGCCAAGCCTCGACCTTCAGTGGGGTCTCTACACCAAGGGCATAGCCAGGGGGTGGCACACCGGGCATGTGCCTTTCCACCCGAAATGTTTTTTGCCATGGCATAGAGAGCAAAAAATGACCATTTCAAGGGGGTGCCCCTTCCAAAATAAAGGTGGTGTCCCCCCAAAAAAATTTACGGCTATGCGCCTGCTCTACACTGGTGACTTACGAGGCTATCGCAACCCATGAAACCGGCAGACAATTAAGCCAAGTAAAGCATAGGGGGCATGACGTATGTGTGGCTCCTGAACTGTAGTGTAATGAGTCTTAACTAAAGGAAAATATGTTGATGTGGATAAAAATCAACGTACCCTTATGTGGTATTTGAACCCACAGCCTTCTAATTATGTGTTTGATGGCCTACAATCTGAGCTACGATAAAGGGCGCTCTCTCATCCACTTTTTGTAAGATATTAAAGAGTGCTTAACACTTCATAATGTTAGCCCGTGCCCCTCGTAGCCAAGGTGATGAGTGTGAACACTTTTGTTTTTACCGAAGCATGTCATAGAGCCTGCCATCTTCGGCTTGTGACTGGCAGATGACCGATAAACCCTCCTATGCCTAAGGTAGCATGTGAGGATGTTTTTTTTTTTTTTAAAGAAGCCCTCGCTGTGAAAGTACAAAAAGGGAATTGTCCGAGGAGCTCATTTTCTATATTATCTAGTGACAATGACAGCCAATAGACCTACTCCATGTTTGTAAACACCAGCAGGCTCCATTGATTTTGTACGGGGCTCTTGTAGCAATGCCACAGAGCCATCTAAGCTCAAACCTCACTACCGCTCTCCATGACCACGTGACAACTGGTGCAGCAGGTGTAAAAGCTGCCTCCGAGCACCACATGTCGGTGCACTTTCCACATGCATAGAAGTGGTGGTCACAAGAAAATAAGTTGCAGTGGCTATAAGACAAGCTCTTAACTGAACATACGACTCATATTGACGTGTAGTCCCAGTTCTAGGAATGTAATCAAAACCTTATGTATCTAACAGCAGTAATGTGACTCACTTGTGAAACGTCATCATCATTGCCGCAGTCTAGGTCATATGTGTGCATTTTGATTTGTCAACTAATGCAAGAATGACTGACCCAGTAGAGCAATAGTCTTTTGGGTACGATATAAAAATGCACAAAGTAAAAATACATAGTTACGAATCATCACGGTAAATCCTCGCATATAACAAACGTGCCGGAAAAGTTATTCAAGCAAACGACAAGGGCGATCTCGCCGACACTTTCATGCGGTGATACGCTCACTTTTACATTTCAACTATATCTTATGGACAATGTGGTCAGTTGAAGGGATAGTTCCTTCGATATCTTGCATAAGGGAGCACCGATTTGGTTAGAAAAAAAACATACGAAAGAAAGGACGCTCTCTGTTGTGTATTCTTTTTTTGAAAAAATCCGTGCTGCCCTAAGCAAGACAATGCGATCACATACCTGTCAAATCCACGGCGCCCTTCATAAACTCAAGTCGAGACTGAAAAACGCCTACAGCTCCTAAACAGGCTCTGCAAGTTTCCCGAGTGCTGTTTTTCTGTGAATTCTGGCTGACATAAAATCTCATGAAGCGCACTTCACCCAGAAGAGCCCTGTCCGATACAATTGCATCAGGTGTGTAATCGCAACTGCATAGAATCAAGAAAAGAATAGTCGAAGTTATCGTTTTATTTACTGCTGCTTTGATGAACCGTGCCCACCCAGAAAGAAACATGTGCTCCATGACTGATTTCACTCCAGTTAACGAAATCATTTTGATGCATCTAATATTTTTGCAGTTCAATGGCAACCACGAAAAATTTCCTGCATATGAAATCCCCAACATGAATGTGTTGTGAAGTAAACGTGGTCGCTGTGCCTCTACAAAAGGCTTATTCAAAAAAGAAAAGCCATGAGGCACATCACAATGATGAGAGATGAAGCGGCATTGAAGACAAGTTCTTGCACTTTACAGCTGCGGGTAACTTCTTGCGACGGTAACTGTAAACAGCGAGCTGGAAAAAAACAATCTTACTATTCCATGTTTCTAGTGTCTTTCCGGGCGTATAACCATGGCAGCTCATTGGTACAGCGTTTTTACTGCCACATGACGAACAGTGCACGCACACGCAACGAAAACACAGCAACAATAGGGGTAGGCACAACACCCAATGACAGTGCCATCGCATTGTCATCATGTGTTCGACGGAATTATTTTATCGGGAACTTTATTTGTGGTGTGTTAAATGTAGTCCAATGATTCTAACTTAAACTGAAGGGAATTGAAGTGGATGAAAAACCCCCTTTCCTTCATAAGACTCATAACACACTAGTGCAATAAACAGTCGCACCAATTAGACAAGAGGAGTGCTAGTGCTCTACGTACGTCTTTGACAGGTTGACACCCGCCTTCATAATGCTGTCGATTCGGAGTGAGCTCACATAGGCAATTTTCTCATTGTCTCCAGGCTGCTGGCTCTCTTCTTCTTCTGCTTCTTCTTCTTCCTCCTCCTCCTCTTCATCCTTCCAATAGAAGTGTAACCCCATCACCAAGCTGCCCAAATGCTCCAAACTAACGGCAAAAACTTTACCAGCTTAAGACATCTGTCTACACTGGCATTGTAAGAAGGCTGCATAAAAAGGAAGCAGATAGGTCCTATGGTGATATCTCGGAAATAAAAAAAAATGATGAAACCTTGAACAGCACAACTGCAAACCAGCGTGAAGCACTAAGCATTCGTCTGTAATGCCACGCTCGAGGGCATGTGTTATGAAATGAGACTAAAATGCAGCAAGGCAGTGTAAGCAAAACAAGAGCAAAACACTTCTTGGCACCTTAAAATAGGTACTTCCACCAGAGCTGTGACAGTTAATTGGAATTCCTCTGGTACCAACTACACTGTGTCCCATACACTATACGTGAGCCATTGTGCAATACAAATACCTTGCTTGTGGCATGCATATCCAGATATATTCAAGCAGTAGGCCCTCTCTTGCCACCAATTAAAAGCAGGCAAGTCAACATGCTGCCCAGTGACCCTGCCTCCCATTGCTGCCTGGCCGGGTGCCTCAACATACTGGAGATGACAGCCCTTGGATGAATGCCCCCAAACAATGCTACTTAAGATCTATTCGGTTGGTGGCTCCACATTGTGGTCAAAACAAAAACTATTCATGTTCAAACAGCTTTTCGTGCTTTTTTTGGGGAGGTCACAACCTGTGTCATGTTGGTTGACACTCTTCAATTGAAGGAATGTGTTTCACAACCCATGCAAGTACACTTGTGCTATTTAAAAGACAGGAGGCAAGTTTACAGAATCAGCACAGGGACTATGCATATGACAGATTAAACCTCAGCATTTAGAAATCACTAGAGTCAAAGCTTGGGCTTGTTGGTTACTACTAATTAAAACCATGCACAGCTCGTGCTTTCAGAGCTGCAGTTTCTACACTCCACCATCAAAATTTGTGCCACGTTAAACAATTCTGCTCCCCTCCATAAACATAATTTATTTGTTATCATTGAGGAACAAGTCCTAAAACAGCATGTACGACTGGCTTCTTTTGTCTGTGTTGTTGGAGATCTTGAGCCCTTTTCAACAAGATCATCAACTATTGAGAAAGTCGAGGCTTGGGCGAGTTGGTACGTAGTGAAAAGAAGAGAAAAACAGCACTGAAGCTTTGAGAAACACCAAGAAGACGGGCCACGACAGTCTTCCTGTGTGTTTGTTAGAAATTTCACCGCCGTTTTTCTCTTTTTTCCAATACACACTAGCGGGCCGATATATCTGATGATGATATATGGTGTTTTTTGGTGCAAGGGCCATTTGATGGCCAAAGAGTGCCAGTTCATGGGACAAGGAATGTGGACAATGATTGTGATTAGCGGCTGTATAAGGGCCATAAAATTCCTCGCAGTAAGGCGGGTAAAAACATACAAGTAATAAAATCATGACCATGCCGTGAAAGGTGTGTGTGGTGTGAATAGGTGACAAAAGTTGGTGATAATGAAAAACAATGGTGGACATGTATGGCATTAGCAGAAGTACCTCACACGTTAGTACCCTTGCGTCCAAGGGCCGTGAGGCAAGAGCTTTCCTGTGTAGCCACCGCAGCAAAAACCTCTCTGGAGAGGTTGTGCTACGGAATGCCCGGGTGTATGATATGAAAATTATGAATTTCTTTTAAAAACGCTAACAATGATTTATTACTAAAAAGTGGTTCCCTGCCAACGAACATTGCAGGGTGTAGAGGTATATGTTGTTGGTAGGATAATAGAAAGTGTTGTCTTCTTAGAGTGTCTAAATGTTTACATTGAATTAAAACGTGAAGAACTGATAACGCCTCACCACATTTATCACACAATGGTGGATCACCACCGGACAAAAGATGTGTGTGTGTCGTGTATGTGTGTCCTATCCTGAGTCTTGTTACTGTTACCTCTGTTAGACGTGATTTTGATACTGGTGGCCAATGGCCACGGTGTGGCTTGATAACGTGTAGTTTGTTTTGTGTGTGTGTATCCCACTTGCTCTGCCAGTAATCCCTGAGGTTTCGTTTGAGAGACGGCTTAAGATCAAGGGCCGGGATCGATATGGATGTAATGGCGGTGCTCTCATGAACGGATGCAGCGAGCTGATCCGCCCTCACGTTGCCTTGGATCTCACGGTGCCCTGGCACCCAGCACACTACAACATGTTGTTTGAGTGTGTAGAGTGTGCACAAAATGGAGTAAAGTGAGACAAGGACCGGGTTTTTTTGTTCTTTAAGACTGTGCAGAGCCGTTACCACACTGAGGGAATCTGTATAAAGTACTGCTTTTTGTATTTGTAATTGTTTGATGTGTTTAGCTGCCACAAGTATCGCGTAAGCTTCCGCTATGAAGATACTTGTGCGTGGATGTAGAGGGCCAGCATCCGAAAAGGACGAGCCGACAACAGCGTAGGACACAGAGGAGTTAGTCCTGGAGGCATCTGTGAAGAACTCAGGTCGTGTGTATTTGTGTTGAAGTTCCAAAAAGTATGTTCGGATATGGGCAATAGGTGCATGTTTTGTTAACTTCTAGGAAAGACACATCGCATTCTATAGTCTGCCACTGCCACGGTGGCGGGTATGCTACAGGTGCCATTAAACTGTGTTCAAGTGACACTGCAGTTTCTTCAGCTAGACACTTCAGGCGAACTGAGAAGGCCTGCCTCATCGAAGGCCTGTTTTGAAACAGAGTTGAGCTCGACAAATCATTAATTGTAGAGTATGAGGGGTGCTACTTGTCTGCTTTCACCTCAAGGAAATAAACAAAGGACATGTAAGTTCTCTGCAGATGAAGCGACCACTCATTTGACTCAACATAAAGGCTTTCTACGTGCTGGTGCGAAAAGCACCCGTAGAAAGGCGGATGCCCAAATGGTGCACGGGGTCCAGCATCTTCAAGGCACTTTGAGTAGCAGACTGATAGACAACGGCCCCATAATCTAAGCGGGTGCGAATGAGGCTTCTATAGAGGTTCATGAGGCATTGCCTATCACTACCCCACGTAGTATGTGACAACACTTTTATAACGTTCATGGCTTTTAAACATTTTGTTTTTAAATACTTGATGTACGGTACGAAGGTCAACTTGTTGTCCGAGATTAAGCCTAAGAATTTATGCTCGGCTTTGACGGACAGACGTTGCCCGTTCAGTCGAATGTCAGGTTCCGAGTGCATGCCTCTCTTTTGAGAGAACAAGACACACGTGCTTTTTTGTGGGTTAAGTCGAAATCCGTTTTCATCTGCCCATTTGGAGACCTTATTTAAACCCAGCTGAACCTGCCGCTCACATATGGCCAAGTTGCATGACTTGAAGCCAAGCTGAACGTCGTCGACATATGTACAATAGAACATATTGCAGGGAATGGACAAGTGCAAAGAATTCATTTTGATAATAAAAAGTGTGCAACTAAGCACGCCACCTTGTGGCACGCCTGTTTCCTGGACAAATGTTTGGGAGAGCACACTGCCCAGACGGACACGGAATGTCCGGTTTGACAGGTAACTTTCGATTATATGAAACATTCTTCCGCGCACACCAAGGTGGGACAGGTCTCTTAGAATTCCGAAACGCCATGTTGTATCATATGCCTTTTCGATATCGAGGAACACAGAGAGAAAATATTGTTTATGGACGAAGGCGTCTCTGATCTGTGCCTCGATACGAACAAGGTGGTTTGTGGTGGATCTACTTTCGCGAAACCCGCACTGAAATGGGTCGAGCAAATTGTTTGTTTCAAGGATATATACAAGTTGGCAGTTTATCATTTTTTCGAATACTTTACACAAGCAGCTTGTAAGTGCAATAGGCCTATAACTTGAAGCTAAAGAAGGGTCCTTGCCCTCTTTCAAAATGGGAATAATAATAGCCTCTTTCCAGGAGGTAGGGATAGTGCCAGAAAACCAGATAGCATTGTACAAACAAAGTAGGGTTTTTCGTGTTTCGGCTGGTAGGTTTTTTAACATTTCATACACCACACGGTCAGAACCTGGGGCAGAAGTACTGCAGGAGTTTAGAGATATTCGTAGCTCCGCTAGACTGAAAGCTTGGTTACATGCCTCGTATCTAGTGGATTTGTGTTTCTGCTTTTCTATTCTTGTTCTGTATTTTTGGGAAGTGTCAGTATAGTGGGACGAGCTGGATACCCGTTCAAAATGTGCCCCGAGGAAGTTTGCCTGATCTTCCAAGGTATCACCTTGAGTGTTTACGAGTGGAAGTGTGTGTACTTGTTTCCCTGCTATCCTACCGACCATGTTCCAGACTTTGGCCTCTTTTGTGTATGAATTGATCCCTGACAAAAACTTCTGCCAGCTTTCTCTTCTGGCCTGCCAATGCGTTCTCCAAGCTTGAGACTTTATTTTCTTGAAGGTGTCAAGATTTTCGGCTGTCGGTGAGTTCCGAAGCAGCCTCCAAGCTCTGTTTTGCTGTTTCGCGCGTTTCGGCATTCAGAGTTCCACCATGGCACACGCCGTTTTCCAGGGTGTCCATTTGTTTGTGGGATGCAATTTTGTTGCAGCATTAATCAAAAACGCTGCGAAGAAGTTGACAGCAACATCAATGTTCAAAGTACATATGTCATTCCAACCTAGACGAGCGATGGTATAAAACTGTTCCCAGTCGGCTTTGTTTATGAGCCACTTGGGAACACGTGGTGGACACTCAGTTACTGTATTTGTGCTCAAAACTACGGGGAAGTGGTCACTTCCGTACAGATTACCGACGACTTTCCACTGGAGTAGAGACACAAGAGATGGAGATACTATGCTTAGGTCTATGGAGGAGTAGGTGTTATTGGCGAGATTATAATAGATTGGTTCTTTTCGATTTAGGAGACACGCGCTCGACGAGAGAAGGAACTGTTCGATCAGTCGACCTCGCGCGTCATACCGAGAATCACCCCATAGCCTGCTATGCGCATTAAAGTCTCCAAGGAGAACATAAGGTTCCGGAAGTTCATCAATAAAAGAGTCTAAATCACGTTTTTGCAGCTGATAACTAGGAGAAATGTAAATAGTGCAGATTGTGATCAGTTTATCAAAAAGAACCGCTCGAACAGCCACTGCCTCAAGGGATGTTTGGAGTTGTGTGCGCATGCAATTCCTTGAGTCACTATCATGGCAACACCTCCGGATGATGTCATGGCATCATCACGGTCCTTTCGAAAAATAACATATTTACGAAGAAAATTTGTGTGTTTTGAATTAAGGTGTGTTTCTTGTACACACAGCACTTTCGGTGAGTGTTCATGTAAGAGTTTTTGGATGTCGTCAAGGTTTCTGAGAAGGCCCCTGACGTTCCATTGTATAATTTGAGTGTTCATGGTGAATGTAAAATAATGCTGTATGTAAGAAAAGCGAGTGGCTGTTTAGACGGGGAGTTTGAGTTCACTTAACAGGGCCGTCACCAGGCCCTGTTATTTGCTTTTTTGTTTTCTTGGCGCGCTCCAAGGAGCCACGCCGCTCTTTCGGCACCAAGGGTACCGACGTATCCATTGCCTCCTCGGAGGCACTGGATGCCCGCACGTGCGGGCTGTTAGTTCGGATTTTGGGCCTCGCCTGGTGAGGGGAGGCCTTGAGACCCGAAGACTCTGGAGTCTCTGGTCTCTGTTTGGGAGTAGGCGGTGTAGCCTGGGCTACAGCCGCCTTGGGGGCAGGTGCCACAACCGCTGGCTCGGTATGCGCGGGCCGAAGGAGCGGCGAGGGCTGGTGCGGCGGTGCCCCCTGACGCGCCGCATCAGCGTATGTAGGTCCATAGAATGGAGCGACTCTTCGCCGTGCTTCCTTAAACGTAATGTTCTCCTTCACCTTCAATGTAATTATTTCTTTTTCTTTTTTCCAGTATGTGCAAGAGCGTGAATATGCGGCATGGTTTCCTTCGCAGTTTACACGGTGTGGCGGTTGTTTGCAGTTCTCAGACACGTGGCCTAAGACTCCACATTGTGCACAAGTCTGGCGACCACGACATGTTTTAGAGCCATGGCCATACCTCTGGCATTGGAAGCAACGACGAGGGTTTGGTATGTACGGCCTGATAGATGTCTTTGTGTACCCTGTTTGAATGGAATCTGGTAGTTTACTGGATGCAAACGTGAGTATCAAGTGTTTCGTTGGTATTTCCTTATTATCTCTTCTGATGATAATTCTCTGTACATTATTGACATTTTGGCTCTTCCACCCTTCCAAAAGTTCAGTTTCGGTGAGTTCAAGTAAGTCTGCATCAGATACCACTCCGCGAGTGATGTTCATGGATCTGTGTGGTGTTACGGTGATCGGTACGTCACCAAACGTTGAGAGGCTGTCTAGCTTTACAAATTGTGCTTTGTCCCGAATTTCGAGAGGAAGGTCTCCGCTAGCCATTTTGGTTACTTTGTATCCAGCTCCGAGAGTTTCAGTAAGACACCTGGCAACTACGAAAGGAGATACGGTCCTGGCTTGCTTTCCGGTTTTTTCACACTGAATGACGTGGAAGTGGGGAAAAGTTTCTATTGGCTGGTTGAAGAAATTTATGTCGTCGGTGCGTACCCGCTTTAGGCCGGTACGATCAGACAGTTGAGGGAATGCTCCATGCATGCCGGTCTTATTTTTGTTCAGCAGTGTTGGCGGCCACCCACCACGGAGCCTAACAAGGGGACGCTGCAAGTTTGCAGGTGCTGAAAGCTTGCAGACGTCAGCCGTACAACACTGCCATAACCCAATGCGCCTAGACCAAGGTAGGCTATTTGCACAGGGTTCACCCTTGCCGCCAGGAAAATTGGAAGTAAACAGAAGAGAGAAGTAGACAGGAAAGCTAAAAAAGTAAGAAAGACGAAGATGTAGGGAGAGAGAGATAGGAAAAGGCGGCTGCCGATTTCCCCTGGGTAGGTCAGCCCAGGGGTGCCGTCTACGTGAAGCCGGGGCCAAAGGGGTGTGTTGCCTCTGCCGGGGGGCCTTAAAGGTCCAATCACCCAGCGTTAGCTCAACCCCCAGGATCCCCTTTTCCCCGGGCACGGCAAAGCCACGCACGGCTAGGCGTGGGAGGGAGTAGAAACTCCCCCGTTAGCTCGGGTCCGTGGTGTCGCTACACACCAAACGCCTACTTGCGCAGGCGCCTCTGCGGGGGGGCCGATATATCTCTTTCCTTGTAGTAACTTTTCTTTTTGAAGTTGATTAGCTTTTATGACGTATGGAAGTTGTTGCAGGTATTTATGCAGTGTCTTAGTTTCATATACTGACGTGATTTGAAGTTAAATTGAATTCGCGATGGAGACAACCGAGTTGGCGTCCATCTCTTTTAAGGACTATATTCGCATTGTTCGTAGACTGACAAGCCGCACAATGGATAGAGAGAAAAATGCCTTGAGGAGAATCAACTGACGCAGCGCTTTCACGTGACTAGTGCGAGCCCTGCCAACACCTGCCATGCAGGCTGAGAGCTTTCATTAGCCTTTTTCACAAATGAATGGCAACATCCAACATATGGGCACTGTTCCACGCAGCACAAACCAGATTCGCAGCATAAAAATCGTCACATTCTTTCTAAAATTTGTGGTGATCAGATGTGCGGTAATCAGTTCGCAAGTCTACACCACTTCACTGCGCTTTGGTGGTGGGTTCCCTTCACATTCCCAAGATGTGTTATTGGGCAGCCTTCAGGCAGCTTGCAAAACAATACTGCCATCTTCCTTCCTCAAGGCCTGGGAGTCACTTTTGTCGTCAACTTACTGCTGTGTTCAGGCTGAAGTGACTATCTGGGCCTAAACGGTCGTGGCAAGCTTTTGGCCCTCACCCTTCGAACCGCTGGTAAAATGAAGTCAATGACCTCATACTGTGGTCAATGAAGTTGTTTCTCTTTCTCTTTCACTATGCTTGATTGTATGCTGTTGTAAGAAGGAGAGGTGAGAAAAAAATTAAAGCAAAAACTTGGCAAATGCTAATAAAAAACTCGCGTGCACATGCTACGTTTACGTGCGTTTTGGTGCAATTTTTCTGTTCTGAGCACCGTTCATAAGTCAGCTGCACGATGTTACGAAGTCATCTTGATCGAAGCTTACCTGTTGTAGTATTTATGTTAAGATAAGCTTATATATGTTAGTATGACCTGAGCACTCCCTAATTTCAGCCAACGGCCAACCATTCACCCAATAAATATGTCTTTGGTAAGAAAACTGCAAAAACGTCCTCGCAAAATTGGCGACATCAGTGTTTCACGAGCTTAAAGATCATGATAAATCAAATAAATCCTAGCTTTGCGTTCTCGTGGTGGAAATTATTTAAGTTTAAAAACGCTTCCAATTATGGAGATAACCGTATTCCTTCACAACATAACAGCTTGAAGCAATTTCTTTTCGCGAGCGACAGGGCGTCGCGTATGGCATATATGGTGCAATTCTAAATCTCTTGTTTGCCCATGAGACCTTTCAAGAAACCAAGAGCGCGATCTGGTCCCACTACATAAAATAATGCAGCCGCTGTTTATATGGTAGAATGGCGTATGGCAGCCGCAAATGGTGTGTACCGTCGCAACATTTATTTATAGGAAGCCAGCACGAAATCTACAGACACAAGCGGGTGAGGGCAGCATAGAATGAAGAGGTAATCGATGCTCGCAAATTGTGTTGAGGTTTCATTTTCACCATCATATGATCTGTTGGCTTGCAAAGTTCTGCTCACTTACCTTTTATTTTGCTTGTAATTGTAATGCATAATAATGTGGAAATCGCTGCCGCGTCATCAAAGCGGCCTGGCGTGATTACATTAGTCAAAACAAGTTCCACAACACGATTCTACGCCCTCCTACTCGCTGGCTATCACCCTCCGGACCACCGTGTTGGTTTACCTTGCGCGCCACTGCGGACAGTGCGAATGGACAACATGGTCCACTCAGTAGAACCGCACCTGCACGCATGCACTCGAACCTCGCACGCAGATTCACAAGAGTGGTCAAGCTTTACAGGAGGAGGGTCGACGGATGGCAAGTACCTGTGTGCCCTTGCTTTTCGCTTTCTTGGCCTTGCTCCTGATGGGCTGCAAGTACGGAGAGGTGCGAGTTGTGAGTAGAAGAGGTGCTCCAATCAACACCCCAGGAGGGCGACCCGTGGCCAGGCACCTCGCTGCCGACACGACACATCGGCGCAGCGCTGACCAGTGGGCTACCACACGTAGCATGGTCAACGCGCCGTGCGCCCCGGCAGAACCGGGCTTGCCGCTCACTGCAGCTGCACGAGTAGCAACTTAACACGAGCCACAAGCGCTTTCAGCAGGCGCGTTTCTGCAGCGAAGAAGACGATCTCAACGAGGTCTTGCCAGCCGAGTCACTGGTAGGTGTTCTGTGGCCGAGTGAGCACCACGTGCACGAAAAGTTGATTATCAAAGACGAGACGTAGGCAGAATTATGGCCTTCGAGATTGGAAACGTGCGCATGCTTCCCATCTCGAAGGTCAAGGTAATACCACCGCAATGAAAGTAAGCTACCACCGCCATGAGGCGGTAGGCAATTACGAGCGATTAGAAATTAAGCCAACGTTTTTAGAACTAGGTAGTTCTAGAAACGTTGACTTGCGTTAGGAGCTCACCGGAATGCACAAAATCGGGGAGTACAACATGGAGGAAGGAAAAACTATTTTTTTCTTTCCTCTATGGAGTACAATCTTTCCAGCGTAGGATCTTTAAGAAAATCGTCAACCGACGCAGCAATCCAGCTCTCCAACATAGAGGGCAGGCTGAACGATGCCGAAGATAGGTCGCGTACGTCGGTGCAATTTTGTTTTCTATGGAATCCCCGAAAAAGAAGAAGAAACTTGGGCAGACAGTGAAGGGTTTGTTGCTGACATTTGCAAGAAGCACATCCAAATTAAGCTTTTGCCGAACGATATCGAAAGAGCGCACAGAATCGGAAAACGTCAACCGGAAAAACCACGCCCGGCAATTGTTAACTTCTCCCAGCTCAAAATAAAAGAAGGCAGCGTCTCGTGCGCCGCGCGGCGCTCCAGCCATCCCCACACAGAACTGGCTGCTGCGCCGCACGGAAGTGACGTCACTTTAAAAAAATTAACGTAAAGCTATTTAATAGTGCAAATAATTACTTTATAATGCAATAAACTTACAAAATTGTCATTAAACAAGTGTGTAACGTGTTTTTTATAGTGCATAAATTAATTATTAACGCATTGAATAAAAATATTTGTTTTTGTATACTGTTTTTGTAATATTAGTATATATTGCTCAATTTAACAACCTAATAAATTATTTGTTGGTTTATAAGTATTATTAAAAGGAAAATAAGTTGATTGTTTGTTCTGTGCTCGAGGGTGCAGCGGGTTTGCCCCTGGTTTCGGTTTGGAGCGTATTTTGATCCTACGACTACCCTAATACAGTACATGTGTACAGTATTGTACACATACAGTACACATACGTACAGTATCGCACACAATATTGTACAGTACATGTGTACGTTCTACATCGCAATGTGCCATGTCAACAGCATTCGCCGAACAGGGTGTGATAAATCTGCATTGCAACGTCAACAGAGTGTTTCTTTGATAGACCGAGAGGAAATCGGTGGTCTGGCGTCAAATTAATGTGCATCCTTGCCTGTCGACAGAGTGTTTCTTTTGTAGACAGAGAGGAAATCGGTGGTCTGGTGTCAAATTAATGGGCATGCTTGCCTTTCGTTCGCGAAATCTATGCGTCCAGTGACGCTGTTCTGGTACCACGTCTACTGCAACACGTTTTTCTGTCATCAGAGCCTCAATAAATAGCGTGAACAGCATTGCTTACCCAGTGGCGGAGGAAACGATGCAGTCAGTTGCATCGTTTTCGCTTACGGGCCTGGAGTTTTGTGTGTCCTTGTACGTCTCGGCAAGAAAGTGCATCGATTGTTGAACAAGCGTATAAATGTCCTATTCTGCGAGGATAATCAAACATACGAAATCAAAGGAGGCGGCATTCAGGAAGATCAGTCCAATATGTGTTTAGGAGAAACTTGTTAACTTGTGTCGCAGACAGTACATTGTTGTTATTGATTTCAGCAGTGCTCTGAGGGACGAGGATCTTTCAGTGCGCTGCTAAAATCAAGAATGCGATCCAACTTGCGTATGCAATTTTCAGTTTTCATGCAGCACATTATTGATCGCCTTATATGAAAAAGTTAACAAAAAGTCATTTATGTACGTGCTATGCATGCCACGTTAAGCTTCTGTGCTAACTATACCCTTGCACTGGATATTAAAATGTTTACATGCTTACACTCTGAGGAAGAGATGGTCCGCTTATTTCTTTTAAACAAATCTGGAATGTTGGCCATGTTGTCGCTTGTGCCTCTAGACCAGGTAGTCGTGTCTGGACCACCAAGCAAACCAGCTTGACCTTCCTCATGCCCAGGGTTACACATCTTAATTCATGCGGCTACGATGTGCTGCTGCACTTCCACTAAGCATGAGTTGAATATGTTCGCAAATAGACTGCCATATAAAGCACTTGCAGGTGCTCTTCGGTTTTCTTTTTTAGCGTGTTATAGTGCAGCGATTGGTTCGCAGGTAGGACTTGCAAACCTTGTACAGCTATGGACAGGGCTGACTATTGTAGCTTCGTATGCATGTAGAAACCTTTTCCAAGTAGAAAGGTTATTATCATCAACATAAGAGAAAGGTATACAAGCTGTTTTCATCCAACCTTTCTTCACAAATGAGATAAAGATGACTAACCCATTACTACTTGAATTACCAGCCATACTGTACAGGTTGCCATCAATTTAATTAATACAACACCCAACATTAAAACCACACTAATTCATTAATTTCACCTGTGACGACAATGTTAGTACAGTCAGCATTAGGCCGGCAATCGTGGCACTGCACGAGAGCCTCTTTTAATGTTGCCTATAGCAGCTAGATTACAAAAGCACTACAATTTTGTCGAAAAACTCACATGATCTACGAAGTCTTCACGTCTCGCTATTGAGGTGACCAGGGCATGGTTGGAAGTGCTGCGATCATATGTCTGACTAAGGAGCTGAAGTGCTTGCTTCATGTGTGATGCCTGTATTGCGTTGATTTGCTTGCGTCGGATCCATGCATTCATTGTTCACGATGACCTAAACTGATACGACACATGCATTTTAATCTCTCATAACATAGACAGATTAAGAGATGCCCTTCTTGGCTACTTAGTTCATAACTGAAGCTCAACAGTGGCAGGACAAAAACATGTGGGTCTAAAGGACCGGGCAAAATCCTCCTGACCTTATATGATGGTCTACTGACAAATTTTGTCGCCTCCTCACCTACGCCAAATTTAGTGTTAGTTATAAACGTTCGGCGATTTTAAACTTCCAGGCTTCAGTTTTGTCACTTTATCTATCTTGGCTAGTGATAAGGTAGCCCATGCCTTACTATAAAAGCTTGTTAAGACTTTCGCCTAACTCAGTTTATCACGAAGCCTATACAAATTGTAGGTTCTGATTTTGATGAGATAAACCTTGAAACTTCTTTTTCTGAGAGCCTTTTAGCTCTATGTTCTCCCCATTTTTTTAAACAAAATTAGACGCCGATCAAAACTACCCGAACTCATGATATGACACATACCTGTTACAAAAGTACGATGTAGTAAATGTGCATTTTTGCCTCAAAGAGCCAATAAAAAGAAGAAACAAAAATGTCTGTGTAGGTCTACACTGTACCCTATTAATCCTTGGGAACTCAACAGCAAGTGATATGGATTACAGAAAAATGCTCAAAGCCTCAAGCCGTCAGTTGAGGTGCTGTGCACTATCATCATCAGCCTGACTACGTCCACTGCAGGACAAAGGCCTCTCCCATGTTTCGCCAGTTAACTCGATCCTGTGCTTGCTGCTGCCACTTTACACCCACAAACTTCTTGATCTCATCTGCCCACCTAACTTTCTGTCTCCCCCTAACTCTCATGCCTTCTCTGGGAATCCAGTTAGTTACCCTTAACGACCAGCAATTGTCCTGTCTATGCACTACATGCCCAGCCCATGTCCATTTCCTCTTCTTGATTTCAACTATGATATGCTTAACCCCGTTTTGTTCCCTGATCCACTCTGCTCTCTTTTTGTCTCTTAAAGTTACACCTACCATTTTTCTTTCCATTGCTCGCTGCATCATCCTCTATTCAAGCTGAACCCTCTTTGTAAGTCTCCAGGTTTCCGCTCCGTAGCTAAGTACCAGCAAGTTAAAGCTGTTATATATCTTCTTCTTGAGGGATAGTGGCAATCTACCTGTCATAACATGAGAGTGCTTGCCAAATGTGCTCCACCCCATTCTTATTCTTCTAGTTACTTCAATCTCTTGGTTCGGCTCCGTGGTTATTACCTGCACTAAGTAGACATAGTCTTTTACTAAAAACTCGCGCTCAGCTTGACGACTTAACCCCTCGCCGCAGAACTGCCCGCCTTTCGCTTCTCCACAAGCTCTATCATCACCCATACCTTCACCGCATTTTCGAAGCACCAACAGTCATCTTTCCACGCACAGACCATATCTTCAAGATAAAATGTATAACTTGTCACTCAGCTCATTACGCTAATTCCTTCATTCCCCGAACAATAGTTGCATGGAATAGCTTGCCATCCCACATTGCCACTCAAGCAGATTTCCCAACATTTAACGAACTTTTACTCAACATTTCCGATTAGATATCCACCGCGCGTACTCTCATTAAGCTTCTTCATATGTACATCAGTGTTTATTTTTCTTGTTATCACGTGTTAATGTTTTTCACGACCATTGTACACGCTTGATTTGTATTATTTATGTGTTAATTACGAACTTTTGTATCTTAAGATCATGCCATCATTTTAGTTTTTTTTCCTTGTATACTGTATTTGTTAGTGCCCTTAATTTATGTTTCCAGTATTCAATATTTCATCTCAACTTAATTTTTCGTTTTTTCATAGTATCTGATTTTGGTTGTTGTTGTTGCTTTTTGTATTTAGCTCGCTTTCATTATTTTGTTTAATCTTGTTTTTAGACTGTATAAGCGTACAAAAATTTGTTTCATGTGTCCGTTCCCCTATGTAATACCCCTTCGGGGGCCTTTAGGGGTATTATGAAATAAAAATAAATAAACAACTTGAAGTGCACTATTAACTATCTTGAAGCACTGCTCTCTTCCGAGGTTGTTGTACATTACTTTCGTTTTCTGCAGATCAATTCTAAGACCCACCTTTCTGCTCTCCTTGTCTAATTCTTTAATCATGAGTTGGAATTAGTCCCCTGAGTTACTCAGCAATGAAATGTCATCGGCGAAGCGCAGGTTACTAAGGTATTCTCTATTAACTCTTATCCCTAACTGTTCCCATTCTAGGCCTCTGAAAACCTCCTGTAAGCACGTGGTAAATAGCATTGGGGAGATTTTATCCCCCTGCCTTACACCCTTCTTGATTGGTATTCTGTTGCTTTCTTTATGAAGCATTAGGACAGCAGTTGATCCCCTGTAGATGTACTCCAGGATCTTTGTATATGCTTCATCGACGCTCTGATTCCGCAGTGTCTGCATGACTGATGATATTTCTACTGAATAAAACGCCTTCTCGTAATCTATGAAGGGTATGAATAGTGGTTGGTTATATTCTGAGCATTTCTCTATTATTTGATTGATAGTATGAATGTGGTCGATTGTTGAGTATCCTGTTCGAAATCCTGCTTGTTCCTTTGGTTGATCGAATTCTAATGTTTTAATAACTCTGTTAGCAAGTACCTTTGTAAATAACTTGTATACTACGGACAGCAACCTGGTCGGCCTGTAATTCTTTTAGTCCTTGTCATCTCCTTTCTTATGTATTAAGATGATGTTAGCATTCTTCCAAGACTCTGGTACCCTTCCTGTCAGGAGACACCTCGTAAATAGGATGGCTAGTTTTTCTAACACAATTTGTTCTCCATCTTTCAGCAGATCTGATGTTACCTAATCCTCACCAGCAGCTTTGCCTCTTTGCATGCTCTCCAAAGCTTTTCTGACTCCTTCTATCATTACTAGTGGGGTGTCATCTGGGTTACTGCAAGTTCTTATAGTATTAAGGTCGAGGTTGTCCTGGCTACTGTACAGATCTCTGTAAAACTCCTCCGTTACTTTAACTATCCTATCCATATTGGTAGTTATTTTGCCTTCTTTGTCCCTTAGTGCATATATCCAATTTTTCCCTATTCCAAGTTTCCTCTTCACTGTTTTGACGCTTCCTCCATTTTTCAGAACATGTTCAATTCCCTCCATGTTATACCTTCTTACATCGAATACCTTACGCCTATTAATCAACTTCGAAAGTTCTGCCAGTTCTATTTTGTCTGTTGTACTTGAGACTTTCATGCTTTGACGCTCTTTAATGAGGTTATTCGTCTCCTGGGACAGCTTGGCAGTTTCCTGTCTAAGTACCGTACCTCCAACTTCCACTGCACACTCCATAATGATACTCTTCAGATTATTATTCATTGCGTCAACGCTAAGGCTGGTTTCCTCGATAAGAGCCGAGCACCTGTTCTGAAGGGAGACTCTCAATTCCTCTACTTTCCCTCACAGTGCTAGCTAATTGATTGGCTTCTTGCGTATCAGTTTTGTCGTTTCTTCTTCAAGTCTAGGTGAAATCGTGACCGTACCATTCTATGGTCACTGCATCACACCCTGCCAACCACTTCCACATCCTGCACGATGCCTGGGTGTGCACTCATTATAAAGTCTATTCCGTTCTTACTTTCCCCATTAGGGCTCCTCCATGTCCACTTACGGTTTCCTCGTTTTTGGTAGAAGGTATTCAAAATACGTAAATTATTGCGTTCTGCAAATTCTACTAGTAGCTCTCCTTCGGCATTTCTAGTACCGATGCCATAATCTCCTACTGCCTGGTCTCCAGCCTATCTTTGCATTAAAGTCTGCCATCAGTATAGTATAGTGTGTTTTTACCTTACTCATTGCTGATTCCACGTCCGTCTTCATAGAAGCTTTCAACTGATGCGTCATCGTGGCTGGATGTAGGCGCGTAAGGTTGTATCCTTCATCTTGTATCTCTTATTGAGTTTAATTACGATACCTACCACCCTTTCATTAATGCTATAGTATTCCTATATGTTGCCAGCTATGTTTCTGTGAATTAGGAACCCCACTCCCAGTTCTCTTCTGTCAGCCAAGCCTCGATAACAAAGGAGGTGCCCATTCTGTAGCACCGTATAGGCCTCATCTATCCTCCTAACCTCACTGAGTTTTATTATATCCCATTTTACACCCTCTAGCTCCTCGAGTAGTACAGCTAGGCTTCCCTCACTAGATAAGGTTCTAGTGTTAAACGTTGCCAAGTTCAGGTTCCAATGGTGGCCTGTCTGGATCCAGAGATTCTTAGCACCCTCTGTTGCATTGCAGATCTGACCGCCGCTGGGGTCAGTTGCTTCGCAGCTGCTGGGGACTGAGGGCCGTGAGTTATTTGACGTATGCATGTGGGAGGTAGTGGCCAGATACTGCACCCGGGTGGCCAATCCATCTCTGGTGAGAACCCCCCCCCCCCCCCCTTAGCTCGGGTCCGTGGTGTCACTACACACTAAACGCCTGCTTATGCAGACGCCCCTGCGTGTCCACTGTGCTATGTAATAAACCCTGGAGATTTTGGAATGTAATATAAGCCGCATTTATATCCTGATCCATCTGAACATTGACTAGCTGAATGGCGTCTATTCTGCCTATCTTATTATAAAAGCGTTCTCATCTGTTTTCACTCTTGAAATGGTTACTCCTTTTCGAATCTTTAGTTCATTTCATGATTTCTCTATTCTATGCAATAAATTTGTAGTCGTCAGTAAAGATGGTATTTTTTCTTTATTTAGAAACAATAAAAATGCTGCAAGTATAGATCTCCTTGTTTTTAGGCCCCGCCACGGTGGTCTAGTGGCTAAGGTACTCGGCTGCTGACCCACAGGTCGCGGGATCAAATCCCGGCTGTGGCGGCTGCATTTCCGATGGAGGCGGAAATGTTGTAGGCCCGTGTGCTCAGATTTGGGTGCACGTTAAAGAACCCCAGGTGGTCGAAATTTCCGGAGCCTTCCACTACGGCGTCTCTCATAATCATATGGTGGTTTTGGGACGTTAAACCCCACAAATCAACCAATCAATCCTTGTTTTTAGCCACGATATATTAAAATATATTTTGAAGCATTTTTGAAGCCTTTACTGCACTTTTTTTATTGATCATTATCCTTTTGCTGCATTCCTCATCACTGGTGTGAAGCCAAGTTATGCAATGTTCTAATCAGGCACCTGCCCTGATTCTCTAAACTACAGACTCATTTCTTTCACTTACACTTTTTCCAAGCTCCTCGAAGGCATCATTCAAACTCAAATAAATAATTATTTCAAAGATTACATCATGTTTAATTAGCACAGTTTCTGTAAGGAATTTCCTTGTGATCATCAGCTGACATAATTTACTCATGGCTTATTAATAGACACTGGCTTTCAAGTTGAAACCTTGTTTCCCAGTTTTTGCGGTGCACTGATTGGGTCTCCGACCATAGGCCTGTATTCACTAACCATCCTCGGTGTTACCTCAAGTTTTTGTTATCGGTTGTAAGCCTTTATTGCCCTTGATGTACAAAGTTGGCCAGTATTCGTGAACCAGTCTTGTTGTAGTTTTTTACCTCCTTACCATTTTTGTGCCTTTATAACACAAGTAGAGGGTAAGAAAGCTTGAGGAGAACTCGAGGAAAGGCCAAGGTTGGTTTGTGAATACGGGCCATAGACTCTGTAGTTAACACAACTGAACATTCACACACACATCTTAGTATACAAGGGTTCCTCTGATATCACAGTCAATTCACCTCTGTTAATGGCTCTTACTCTTCGACAGCTCAAGTAACATTCGGCACTCCGCAGGGAAGTTTCCTTGGTCCCCTGTTCTTTTCTAATATTTGTTAATGATTTGCCTGAATGTATTTTTTCTCAAACTAGACTTTTTCACTGATGACCTCATTTGTAGTGTACTGAGCCATGAAAAGTAACTCTGGCTATCAGTTATTATAAAGCAACCTCTGTTCAATTACAACTTGGTGCTCATCATGGCTACATTTCTAAATAAGTGTAAGGCTCAACTTGTCACGTTTACAAAAAGTTTTATGCTGCTTTCTGAACTTCACATACTCCAAATACATAAATGTTGATTCAGCTTGCACTGACATCTATTTAAATGTTCATTCTATGTTTGACCTGACATGGAGCCGTCATACCTATTTCGCTTTGTAGTTGCCACTACCTCTCTGCCTCTCAAATTGTAATCTACAACATGCTCCTGCACAGGTGCTTAATCTCACCCACTTTACTTTAATTCATCCTAAAATATAGAGTATACTTCGTAGATGTGGCACCTGAATTAGGCCTACATCATAGGTAACATCGATCTCTCCAAAAAAATGTAACAGATTTTTTTTTTTCTGATTACTACCATTTCATTGGTGTGTCAGTCCTAAAGGCTTGTGCTGGTCTTGATAACCTTTACCATCATTGTACACTAGTTTGTTTACCTCTTTTTTATAAAATATACTGCCACTCATTACTTCATTTTTTTTCCAATCATATTTCCACATCACCATCGTCCTTTCAAAATTAAACACATAGCTTGCTGTACTTCCATCTTTGCTAAATCATTCATCCCTAAAACCATTATCGAGTTGAACTGGCTGCCTCCTTATATTACAACTAAAATTAATACACTAAAATTTAATAAACTTATTAAAAATATTACCCATTTGTAGGCTGTCTCACTAGAGCTTTTCTATTTTCAGAATTGCATTTTTGTATATTTTGTTTGTTATGTCACACTTTTTTAGGTGTTTGATGAGTATTGTTGTTCTGCTGTTTATTGATGCTATAGCCTATCTGTTTTTCCCTCCTCTTTATGTAATATATCCCTACAAGTAAGGGCCTTGAGGCATTTCTTGCAAGAAAATCAGTAAATGACAATTCTAATGTACCAAAGTCTCCTTCCCTTTTAAATGAAACCGCTTTATGAATTTTTAGGCTGGTTAGTCATTATCAATAAAGTTTGTGAATGTCTTTTTTATGCCATTTCTAAGCCTGAAGAAAAAAATAGCAAGAAAATACTTTAGCCACAAAAAAATCATTTTTTATTCAAGAGAAGCATTTGCATGTATAGGCTGGTGCACATGTATGCACTTATATTTTCAGAGGTGGTGCCGCTTCAGTGGCTCATACAGTACTCGCCTACTCACCCAATAGATGCAGCTTTGATTAATCCAGGCACCATGGTTGCATTTCTGTAGAAGTGAAATCCTAGAGAACCACGTCAGGTGGAATACTAGGGCACAATAAAGAACCCAATGGGGTTCAAATTGTCTGGAGCCTTCCAATACACTGTCTCGAAAAGGTCGTACTACTTTGTTAAAGTCTGTAACCTAAATTTAGAGGCAAAACTCTAAAGTAAATGATAACAGTACACTGATGAAGTCATGCAATAAAAGTTTGGACACAGCATGGTAGAGTTGACGTGTCAGAATTAATGGTGTGAAAGTATTTGAAAAGGGCAAGTAATATTGTGCAGTACCATTCAATTTGGTTTTTTGTTTGAATAACTCTAGGGGAATATTTTTTGATTGTTTAAAATTACAGCAAAATCTCAATAGTATCAAACAAACACGAGATAAAGGTATGATAAATATAATCCAAAAGGCCAGAATTTGTTAGATATAGACAGCAATCACTTATACTTTTTAAGGAGAGTCACCAGATATTTTAGGCCCATGGCAAAGTAGCTCGAGTGCGTTACATGCCACAAAAGTGCTACTGACATTCTTTTGGGCCCCAAATCTGAACGAAACATCGTAAATAGTGTAGTGCACATGTGTGAGTGTATGTGTTATGTGTTTATCACTGCATATATCATAGTTATCACCCAGTATCTGGAGTAACATGTCAGGCGAAAAGCCAGACAAACATCTACAACTCTCCACTAAAATGATACTCACTCTTCAACAGCTTTTTGCAAAATCTGGCTAAAAAATCACCAAATTTTTCTTTGTGTTTAAAACTTGCTCTGCTTGCTAATTTCTGTAGACGAAAATTTTCTTGCCTGTTCGTGCTAGTTTATAGCTTTTCGCCGACTCAGCTAGAGAGTATCAAACAACAATTTTCATTCAAAGGATGTCTATAGGATGCACTCGATAAAATGGTGTTTATGGCAAGCTAATGAGATAATGTAACTGTAAATAAATTACTTTTTTATGTATATAAACTCATTAAGAGATTTTGGCACGAGCCAAATTGAATAAATTTGTGAAATTCGATATTCACTGTAGAAGCATGTCAAAATAAAACGGCACAAATAATATGTCATAGCAGCCTGTTCAACATGCTATGAAGTAAAAACGATTAAGGTGCTCAAGATATATCGACTGAAAAATAAATTCCAATTTCGCTTTTTTTTTAGAAGAAAGCTCAGTGTCACTTAGTGGACTAAAAGTATTCATAAAGTTATATATATTACCTAAAAATATGTGAAGTTACAGGGAAGTATTGCTTTTTGAACTCGAGAAATACTTTATTTTTTTTCAATTTTGTAACACTGTAAACTTTTTGACGATGTAATGCAAACGGCAAAACGCGTTCGCAACAGCAGCCTTCAGCCCCAGCCCACTGATCTGGGATGTAGGCAGTAAGCTTGGCATGTCTATGAACGAAATGGGGTTGTCATTGGCGTTTTATTGCCAACAGAGGCAATACAAGCAATGTGGTAAGAGAGTGACAACATCTCAATGAGCCATCCAGCCATTACAGATTTACGATCATAACATGCTACTTTCTTCAGAGGGTTCTGCAAATGAAATAGGTGTGTTTTTTATATTTATATAACAATAAATTAAATAATATGCATTTAATAAGCCAGATAGAGCACTGGTGCCATTCACGCAATATACTAATAAAAGCTGACCTTTTACAATTGTTTAACTTCAAGTGCAATGCGTTTCTTAGTGAACTTCTGTGACTTTGAATCAATCAATCATACAATCAAACGATCTCTCTCTCTCTCTCTCAATATATATATATATATATATATATATACCTATCTATCTAGCCGCCTACGATTTTGTGCACTCCTTAGCGTATCATTAAAAGAATGTACACAACAAAATTGGTATACATACCGTTATACATTGATTGGTACACTCGCAGCCGTTTCATTACATAGATATATGCCAAATATGATATGACGAGATATTTTTGTGCAAATAACATAAATTAATGGTGTGGTAATGGAAAAACCATGACATGCATGTCACGAATGGGCTCACATGCATGTCACGTTCATGGTGTGCTTGCGGTTATTTTGCTATAGCTTGGTTTATACCAAAATTAATATGACGTGACCATAGGTCAGCAAAACTTATGCAGCTCATTCAGACTGAGGCTCACAGCTTGATCTGAGTTTGATTGAGTCGACTCGTGGGTGAGTTCGTCAACCTATGGACGTGACTGCATGATGAACATAAAGAGGAAATGGTAACATGTAAATTATGACATACAATCATGCACCACGTGATTTACATGCCGGGCTCTTGGTGTGCTTGCGGCAATTTCGCTAACTTAATATACAGTGAAATTTGCATTGCATACCACTGTATGATGACCATAAATGACATTTCCTAACATGCAAATCATAATATCCACGTCTTAATTGTACAGCATGGTTTCCTCCTTCCTGGCTGCTTCGCATTATGCATCGATTCCTATATACTGTACATGGGATCTGCCTTTTCTTTTTCTTTTCAAGAAAAGCATCCTGCTCCTTGGGAGCCAAAGAATGTCATAAAACTAAAATATAGTCTAGCCTTATGACGCTGTTTATATTACAGTAACATGATGCACTGCGAGTGTCAAGGAAAGCTACTGTGCATGCTCCTCACAGCAGCCAACCCATGAGTGGGGCCATGTGTATATGTCAGGTTGTTAGAATGGCGTGTATGAATTGCTGTGTGAATATATATATATATATATATATGTAACGTAAGAAGGTAGCGATAGTTAGGAGTTAGTAGTAGAGGTCGAGAAGGAAGAAGTGAAAATGGAATAAACACGGAGTATGAGCTAGGCCACGTCTCCGATTCATCATAGCGTCACACAAGACGCTATGATGAATCGGAGACGTGGCCTGGCTCATACTCCGTGTTTATTCCATTTTCACTTCTTCCTTCTCGACCTCTACTACTAACTCCTAACTATCGCTACCTTCTTACGTTACAGGATTCCCCCTCCCCCCGAAAGAAGTCGCGTCAGATGAACACGAATGAAAACTGAACATGCACGGCTTAGAACTGAACACTGTCAAAAAGAGAAGATCATTCCAAGTCCGCGGAAGTTTCCGTTAACACACTATAGCTTCACAGGAGAGGACAGCAATCCTGGGTATCAAGTACAGCTCTGGAGGGCGAGGCTGGCTGTTGCGCTCTGGACAACATAAGCATGCTTTGAGCGTGAAATCAGATGGAAACACAGCCGGTATTCTTGCGATGAATGAACATGGTGTGATGGCTTTGAAGCATTGGCTGGATGATTTGCGCAGGTGTCGTGCTATTTGTCTTGATTGGAACCCATGCATCGCCACCCGTTTGCGTGCTTGTTGACCGAGGCTAGTGCGGTGATTTCTGCATCCTTGCGGAATACAGGGTAGGGTTCGGCGCCTTTCTCGACGTTGTATGTCGTGTTGCCTGAGTCTTGATCTCGACTGAAGAAAGCTTACTCGACGTTCCTTGGGAAAATATCTTGGATTCGATGCTTTCTTTGTTTCGAGTGAGAAATCTTGAATATGTCGTTGGCTTGGTTGACACGTTTGTAAACGGCTTTCCATAAACCGCGTGTGTTCTTCCGAAGATGATTCCATTCGTCGTCGTCCTTGTTGGTATAGCCCTTGGAATCTCTGTTGTTCTTGGACTTGCTGGAATTGATGATGTTGCTGCGAAAAGACTTGAGGTGGCAGCCCTTTTTTACCATGACACTGACTTTCTGGGCAATTGAATGTGGTGTCGAGTGGGCAGGTAGTAGTCTCTAGGCTGTTGTGCTGCATTTCGGGTAATGAAGGTAATGCTTCAGAGTTGATAGATACATCATCAGGGGCTTCTTCACTGTTCGCTGCGAGTGGTTCTTGCGTCTGAATCTGGATGGTAGGTTCAGGGCTTGGCTGAGTATTCTCCGAGCTCCACAGCTCTATCCCGACCATTGTGAGCGTGCTAGATGTGAGGTGGGCGTTGTGAGCGACGAAAGAGCCAAGTGGCGGCAAACCAGGAGGTAGCCCAATTGTGCTGGATGGAAAATAAGCTGATCCAATGTGTGAAGACTGATTTTCACTCTTTGAGTCGTCATGGCGTTGTTCGGCATTTTCCTCATGTGTCAGCTGGTCTACCATGAACAAGGCGTCCTTATGACACGAATAGTGACCGTTAGGAGCCTTTGAAGAGCTGCGTCGTAGAAAACCAGGTGGTGGACCATGTATGCCAGACGAAGCATGAAAGGCATCAGTAGGGTGAGCGACGTCTCGTGTCGTATGTTGAAGCGATGACTTCGGAAATGCTGACTTTCGCGCAGAAGGGATGCGCGCTTGACGGTTAGGTTTTTCCGAATATACGCATGGCCTTCTGTAAGTAAACGCATGTGCCACTTCGTCTTGAGGCACTTGTCGATTCGCGCTGGACTTTCGAATGCATGAGGACTGCTTAGGAAATTGACGATAGTGTGCAGTTGTCTCTAGATGGTTGCCAATGAGTAAGTCTTGGTCATAATCATTAAAACGGGTAATCATCTCCTCTTTGATTTTTTGCCATGACTCGTCGTTCTCGAAAATGTGAATCAGGTAAAATTTGAATGCCTCACCAGTGACGTAGTCGCTGAAGTTCGTAACCATCTCCCGTTCCGACCAGGATGCAGCGGCGGCGTGGACCTCGAATAGGTTGAACCAGTCCTGTACGGGTCCGTCGTCCGCTGATCCGGTGTACTTGGGGATGTCGAGGTCAGCCGATGGTTCTGTCATGGTGCTGGTCGTTGTCCTTCTAGGCGATGATTTGGTAGTCAATGTATGGGCAGGGTGTCTTCTGTAGAACTGCGTCGATGCTGAGCGACTGATGAAGGGGCAGGCAGGTCTCCATCCTGTCGACTTGTGTGACGCTATGATGAATCGGAGACGTGGCCTGGCTCATAC
This sequence comes from Rhipicephalus microplus, assembly GCF_043290135.1. Taxonomy (NCBI): domain Eukaryota; kingdom Metazoa; phylum Arthropoda; class Arachnida; order Ixodida; family Ixodidae; genus Rhipicephalus; species Rhipicephalus microplus. The sequence goes on along the minus strand of NC_134704.1, from coordinate 200,229,499 downwards.
TCCGTGTTTATTCCATTTTCACTTCTTCCTTCTCGACCTCTACTACTAACTCCTAACTATCGCTACCTTCTTACGTTACATATATATATGCACCTGCAGCAATGTTTTTCAGTGTTCTGCTGTAACAATGCTTCAGAAACAGGCGGGAACTCTGGATTAGTGTCCACCGTGTAAATTTACAGGTGATTTTGCGGGTACATTTATAAAGTACATGTAGCTATAGTTCGTAGTATGCTCCATGTAAATTAACTGATACTTTTAATGTGCTGAACCAAATGGCAGCCGGTAATGTGATCTAGAGTCTGCAGCCTACATTTCCTTGGCGGAAAATCTTCGACTGCAGATCCAGCAATTTTCTCTCGTACACTGGGGCCACTTTAGATGCCAAGCGTGTTATGGTCGAGTTCAATGCTGTGTGCGGCGTGACCACCCTTGCTGCGCATGCGCGTCCCCTCCCCGTCTCTCTTTTCTCCTACACTCCCCCTTCTCTCGACTCGCACCATCGACGCAAGCAGCATCTGATAGCGAGTTCCTTGATAAAAAAAAAATGACTGCTAGCACTGCCCAACCGTTCACTGGCCACCCCGTATTAGGCACTGGATATTGACCTCCAAGGTAGTGCTGGTGATAGATTTCTCTTGTGCGTTGTTGAACAATGAAAATGAGCAGAGTGCGCGTTATACTTAGTTAAAAATGTACTGAGGGTCTCTGCATTTAATAAGTGTCTTGTGTCTCTCACCCATTAGCAGTGATTGGCATCTTGCAGAAAGAAACACCGGTCCATCACTGCGTGCTTAGCGCCTCGTCCCCAGGTTGATCTCCTGCGCAACGCCACGATGAGAGCCAGCGTCCACGGCGCCGCCTGTGTAAGCGTTAGCGCCCGCTGCTTCACACGTATGCATGGTTCCCTTTAGTGGGAGAGAGCAATTTTTCTTCCACCATCAGTTTGTCTATCGGCGCAGATCGCAGACTGCGCAGCTCGTAAGCAGGAGCCGTACATTAGGAATAAGCCCTGCATGCCTTACCAAATGCATCGCGTACCACGAGATTTTAAATATTTATTCCCCATCTGCAGCAGTTAACCTAAACAGCACTGCGCGCGCAATCAAAGCCACGCCACGTCAATGTATCTATATAACTCGGTGACAGCTAAGACATCATGTGCGAAGATGGCACGTGGCTAAGTTACTCAAGGACTCATGCAAATTCAACTTGCGATCAACCAGCTATAGTTCCCAAAGTGAGCAATTAAAGAAATGTAACAGCTATTATCACATCAGGTATTGCCTCTCACTCACATAATAGCCTGTCAAATGTGAGCAGCTTTAATACACCAACAGGTGCGTACGACGAATAAGGCATATATCCTTTGATTGCTGCACATCATTTACTTATAGGCTTTACCGCAACGCTTTCGCAATGCAGTGAAGCTTAATCATCTTTTGGTAATTGTCTTTTTGTCTGTTTGAAAAGGACTCGCCAAGATGCATACTTGGCCTGAGCAGTCGCAAATGCTTATTTTTGTTTGATGCACAAGTGGCCTGTGCATGGGTTCATTTCGTATCATGTAATGCTCTTCTGCTCACGCTGGCTTTACCGCAGTGCTTTTTCCATGCAGTGAAGCTTAATCATCTTTTGGTAATTGTCTTTTTGTCTGTTTGAAAAGGACTCGCCAAGATGCATACTTGGCCTGAGCAGTCGCAAATGCTTATTTTTGTTTGATGCACAAGTGGCCTGTACATGCGTTCATTTCGTATCATGTAATGCTCTTCTGCTCACGCTGGCTTTACCGCAGTGCTTTTTCCATGCAGTGAAGCTTGATCATAGTTTGGTATTTGTCCTTTTGTTTGCCTGAAACGGACGTGCCAAGATGCATATTTGGCCTGAGCAGTCGCAAATGCTTATATTTGTTTAATGCACAAGTGGCCTGTGCGTGCGTTCATTTCGTATCATGTAATGCTCTTCTGCTCACGCTGGCTTTACCACAGTGCTTTTTCCATGCAGTGAAGCTTAATCATCTTTTGGTAATTGTCTTTTTGTCTGTTTGAAAAGGACTCGCCAAGATGCATACTTGGCCTGAGCAGTCGCAAATGCTTATTTTTGTTTGATGCACAAGTGGCCTGTGCATGCGTTCATTTCGTATCATGTAATGCTCTTCTGCTCACGCTGGCTTTACCGCAGTGCTTTTTCCATGCGGTGAAGCTTGATCATAGTTTGGTATTTGTCCTTTTGTTTGCCTGAAACGGACGTGCCAAGATGCATATTTGGCCTGAGCAGTCGCAAATGCTTATATTTGATGCACAAGTGGCCTGTGCATGCGTTCATTTCGTATCATGTAATGCTCTTCTGCTCACGCTGGCTTTACCGCAGTGCTTTCACAAGGCAGTGAAGCTTGACCATACTTGCTTTTACGTGCCTTGCGACTTATCAAAGTTTTGTAATAGCTCAACTGTTGACGCTAGAAGTGATGCATTCTATGTGAAAGTTTTATACTTAACTTCGGGGATTCATGTTTTCATAAAGTTTTCACAATATATCAGTAAGGTCGAGTTGGAAACTATGCATTTTTGGAAAACGCCCACGAACACGACGGAGACACGAGATTAGAAAGACTCGGTACTTCGCCTTTGTCTTGTCCCTCCGTCGTTTTCACGTTCATTTTCAAAGTATCTATCAAAATGCTGACAACGCTGTTTCACTGCCAGCAACCTTTGGCGTGTAAGAAAGGGAGCTAAATTTTCTCTCAGCCTGTAAACCAAGCAATTGCGGCTACTCGATGTGCGATAAATAAAAGACCAAAATTAAGAATGACCAGCTGATGTTGATAACAGGTGCTCATAGCAGCACTTTTTTGCTGTGCACTTGAATTCCTGTCTTATGTAATGTTATGGTCCGTGAGTACACAATGACACTACTACAACCAAGAAAAATTTTACTAACATTTATTTGTAAAATAACTGCTACAAAATAGAATTCTGATCCCCTTCTTAGTAGTTGCATAATTTAGCTAGAAGAAGACAGCATCATCCAACTTCCTGATGACTTGACAACAGGGTGAGTCCACAATGTACTGGACCTGTACAAGATGAAGAAAACAGACGAAAAAAACAACAGATAAATCAAAGAGTTTAAAAAATGGCACCTGAAACTTTCAACTTGCCCACCACAGCAGTGAAAAGACTCCTGTTGTCATATGTATTTTCTGCCTGTTGGTCCGCGGGCACAAGTGCCAGTCTTGTTTATTAATAGAAGCTGCTTAGCATCACTTCATTGCAAGACTTTTCTCTATCCGCCACCCGAGAACGCGCTCTGTAGCGGTCAGGCTCCGCCTAGAGACTTGTGGCAGTGTGACGTTAATGTGGGCAATATATACACAGACTTTGGTTGCTTAATTTGTAGCAAACTCATTGTGAGCAAATTTCATAGTTGCATTCATAAAATATTTGAATGTTATATTGTAATATAACACTAAAATGCTGAGGCTTTAGAGCATTACAAACTCAGCCTGCCTACATTAACAATCCCAGTGCCACAGGCATGCAAGAACTGCTTGCATAATTATGAATCAACTAAACCATTTTGATATATTGACAGGTTTTCAAAAATGACTATTTTTGAAAATTTTATATTCATATTTTTCTCTTAAAGGACAAGTTACTGTTGCTGAAAAGAAAAAAAAGCAAATCATATACAATATCTGATACTTTTTGTTTGCAGTTTACAGCTGCACATGGTAAAAGGCTGCATGCATGAGTATTTGCTGTGTGCCATTCATGGTATTATTTCCGAAATCCTTATTCAATTGACATTTAGTGATCAGCCTATAAATTTTCTTGTTTTTTATTTTTTATTCCGTGCATTAGATATGAATATATTTTAGTTCAGGAAAATTTGCTCAACAAAGGGAAGTTTTCTACTTTTGGCAAAAAAACAAAACAAAGCAAGAACTAGTTCTAGAACTTTTATGAAAGAGACAGGTGTGAGGTTTGACGTGATGAGAAGTCAATAAAGAAGGAATGCCACAGAAAGGATTGCCTCAACAAAGGAATTTGGTTCGTTGGGGTAACATACATTTGGCAATGTTTTTATGTACTTCTAGTTAACGCTCCACCACTAGCTTACAACAAGGAAAAAAAATAAAGTGGTGCATGCAGAAAGTTAACTCATCACATAATGTGAAAATTTGACCCAGAACAAGAGAAGGAACAAAGACGAGTGCTCACCTCCAACAAGATTTATCTTGAAAAGCAAACATATATACTCTTGAAATGCAAAAAATAGACAAATCATTCAAAAAGCCCACAACTGCCATGCACGAAAACCTTACATCCTCAGCAAAGACAATTCGTTTTGACAAATCCCTAGAGACAGAGTGAGAGAAAGTACTGATGCAGTTCAGCTCTAGTCTACAAATCTTTTTCGCCACGACAATTTCTCTTGTAGTTTTTTTTTTCCCAATGATAATGGTGTCACACAAAAGTGGTTTGGAGCCACACCTGCTACAGTGCAAGGCCAAGAAACGATTGCGACCATTCTTGAGGTTACAAGGGTGTTTATTGCAGCACGTGTGGCTGCAAAATGATTTTGCGGGACATCATTATTGCTGGAAGAAAAAACAACAAATAAAATGACAAGAGAAATTATCGAGGCAAAGAGGATTTGTAGACTAGAGCTGAACTGCATCAGCACTATGTCTCGGGCTTTGTCAAATTGTCTTTTTTGAAAATGTAAGATATTTATTTGCGCATGGCAGTTGTGGGCGTCTTGAATGATTTGCCTGATTTTCACATTTCAGGAGTATATATGTGTTTGCTCTTCAAGATAAATCTTCTTGGAAGTGAGCACTCGTGTTTGTTCCTTCTCTTGTCCTGGGTCAAATTTTTGTGCTATGTGATCCGTTATGCATTACCAACATGCCTAACTTCATACTTTCGATCCCTGAAGTCAGTCCCTAAAGGGCCACTCACCAGGTCCCATAACAAACTGTGGAAGTTGTGTATCTAACGGAGAGCATTATACCACAAAAAGTTTTTCAATCGGTTCATTACGAGCTGAGAAAACAGTTTCTTCTTTTTTTAACAGCAGGAAACAAGGATGAAAGGAGGCAAGCTCAAAACCCTTGCCACTCCCCCGTGTAGCCTTCACAAGCCAAATCTCTTTCCTACCCTCTCCAGCATCCAACCAAGAGGTCATGTGCACATTACGTGCTCAAACAAGCCCAACCCTCGAGCGCGCGAGCGGTGTTTTTTTGTTGACCAGCATTGTATTGTGTCTACTGCCTGTTTTTGCGACATTGTTTGGAAACGCTGGCTTTGATGCGGTTGAAAAGATGAGCATAATGAGTGCTCGAATGCGCAGGGCCATTAATTTCTTTTCCAGGACAGGAGTCTGCTTGATGCAGTAACCGCGGAGACACAAACGCATGCGAAACGCCAGCACATTAGCTCGGCATCTCGTTAGAATTCACGGGGAAAAAATGCAAAAGACAAACGCATTCTTCTATTGCGTCTCAATATGTATCCCAAGTTTTATTAATCTCTTCAAGCAACAAATTACATTAACTACGCATGTCACGTTAAATAATTTCCGTCATGTCACGTGCCACTGTTGGCAGCGTCAGAGCACAGTCGTATACATATAGGACCAACGTCACTGCACTGCTGTGTATGTAGGGCGATTCATACTTGCACATCATAACCTCCTTCTCTGGGGGCGCGACCCAAAAAAAAAGGGGGAGAAGCGTTCGTTTTGAAATTTGACCCATTTCCACGTCGCATAGAGTTGCAATGTTTGGCAGACGTGACCATAAACTCCCGATGTACGCATTGCACTTGTCAGCTCAAAATCGCCAAACCCGGTGAGTGGCCCTTTAAAGAAAAGCAAAAATTAGACGAGGAGACATGAAGAATGCTTAGAAATTTTGCCATATGTCTACACCAAAATGGAATGCTATTATTAATTAGAAGAATGTATCTTTTCCTTGGCAACCAGCAAACATGACTGAGAACAGACGAATACTTTTTTGTCCAAGTTAGCTGCTAAAGAGCCGAGACAAGCTCCGTGAAATCCTCTTGAACAACTTGCACAAGTAATGTCCAATACTACCCCACTATATTGTGGTTGCCGGCAGACACAATGTAACTTGTAAATACTATCTCTTGGCTGTACGCGAGCAGCCATGGAGTTTATGAGGGGAAAGTCTTCGATCATACCATTCTGTATGCATTGCAGCAAATGTTTGCGTAGCATAACTTGGTTAAGGTTCAAAGTTTCTGGTTTTCTGCCCGACGCTATATAATACATGTTGGCAATTGCAAACAAGCCACAGTCAAGTGTGTTGCACTGGTTTTGTGCCTTCATTGTTTGAATGGTTAATGTTGGCGATTGTAATTTTAGAATATGACAGATTTGCCTAACAGCGTCAGGAGGGGTATCTTGATCAATTGAATCATATATGAAGACTGTGTTTTTGTCCGCACCAACATTTGTTACTGTAAGCCAATGATTGGGGTTCTGAACATGCAAGATTTGAACGAAAGGGCCTTTGATTTGAGTGAATTGTAAACATCGGCCCAGTAAGACATCTTGAAAGCCGACACAAGTAGGATACTTTTTCTGAATTAAATACTGTGCGACATTGATTACGCTATCTGATATGGAGGTGCCCTGTACCAGAACATTTAAATCTGCATATGAAAGAGAAAACCGTTTGTAGACATTTAGCATGTCTACTTTAACAGTTGCAAGGCCTACCTTTTTTACTTGATTTGGGAAAAATTTACGCTTGACAGCTCTCACTTTTTTTGGCCACCCCCTTCTTGCTTTAACCAAAGGTACCACAAGTTTTGTACTGTTAGAATGCCCAAGATAACTTGTGGCAGTAGTTTGTGCTAACTGAGCTGGTGCAGCCTTTATGGCTGCTGAAGTTTGGTTACGAGGAAATGTGGTTAAATTTCTGAAGAAAGCCTCGCAGGACGAAAGTTTTTCCATTAACTCCTTCTCACCACAATTAGATAATACGTTAGCCACGGTTTTTGACATTTCGCAAAGACTCTTATAAGCATAAGTATACTTCTCTTGTGCAGTGTCAAGCTTCACACAGGGTGGTGACTGAATGCTGCTTGTTACCACTGGTGTGGCACTAGTGGTTGTGCAGCTGTCACTCAGGAAATGATCCTTGCACCACCTGTCTGGTATGCAAGCCTTGTCGAAAAGATCTTGCTTAGTAAAGTCACGCACTGCTAAAATATGTGCACAAGGCAGAGTGTACTGGTTATAAAAAGCACATGTGCAAGAAGCCAAGCACAATGAAACACTGTACTGTGATCTTGGTGAAACTACAACATAAGAATTAGGAGTGGAAGTGACTTGATAACTTACATTTTTAAACTTCTCATACTGCTCTAGTACTTTACTTGTAGCCTCAGAAGTGCAATTACGGGACAATTCTAGCTGAAATGGGTCATTGAAATCATTTATGTTTAGGTTCAGCTTCATTTCTTTAAGCTTAGAGAACTGTAGAGATAAAGAATCATTATCAATGTAACCTACCAATGCTTCTATTGCTTGAACCAAATGCATGCTTGAAGAGAGATAATTTTTAATCTTTTGATTGTGGCACTCAATGCGATTATTAGTATTATTACCAAATGTAGGAAGGGCTTGCCGATATGCATGTACCCACATTTCCTTACACAAGTGCCAGTTATGCATATAGTAAGAAATGAAATCTGTGCAAGTCATAGCTTGGAGGTTAGCAAGCTTATCGAAGTAGTCTTGCTCAGTGGGGGAATAAACTAAGCTTTTTAAGAGAGGAAGCAACTGATTACGTTGCTGTCTAGCTTTTTCATTAACCTTTTGCTGGAAACAATGCAACACATTCCACGTACACAAAAGTATGTTAGAATTAGGAAGAATATTGGTTAAAATGCGCAGTTCATTGAGATCTTTATCAATCATCACTACTTTGCAAGCAGACACAACAAATGGGTTGAAATCTACAAACTTTGTGAACATGGGCTCAACAATTTCAGTCGTCTCATTTCGTAAGAAGGCATAACACACAGGTCTCCCACGACCACGACCATCTTGAACTAATATAGAGTAAAGAATATAACCCTCAATATTCACTTTATACGTTCCATCAATAAATAGAATCTCTGGATACTTTTCCAAAATCTCACGCATGTGCGTTGTTTGAAGTATGAATTGCAGGTTATTATTTTGATTCATTTCATAGTGAATAACCCAGTTTGGATTATTTTTTAGCAAGGTCTCTACCTTCTCTAAAACCATTTCACCATGAGCCTGCTCATTGCGGATAGGAATACAAAATCGTTGCTTGTAATTATTAATGTCCTTTGTAGTTAACTTCTTACCAGTTTTTTGCTCGACCAAGTTTTTAAAATCCTTTGCGCCAATATTACATTTAGCTAAGTCAAAGAATTCTTCTTTTTCTCCATGATTCAGGAGCCTCTTCTGAGGATACAAATCATAATATTCTGTGGGATGGTTATGCTTAGCTTGTAGTTTAGTTATCTTGTAGTGCAGAGTAGGCGATTTACATAGGCTTACCGATACTGTCATTTCACAGCCAGTACCATTGTAAGCTTGCTTTGGTCGCTTTCCTATCCCCCTGGGCTTTATTGTGCGACCGTGAATGCAGCTATATTTAATCCTAATATACTCGAAGTCCTTATCTTCTGATGTGAATGGACTTTTATTACTCTTATTTATCATGACTACATGCCTGCCCTCCCTGCACCACTCATCAAAGCTTTTCTTAAAAGAAGGAAAGTTATCAAATGTTGCATTTAAATAAACTTTGCTACCCCCACCATATAGTGTATTTACTGGGTTATTGAGGACGGTTGGGTTGGCACCAGTGTTTGCACAAATAGCCTGGGCACCAAGGCTGACAGGCCTGCTTCTGGATGTCAAAGCAGCCTCACAATACTTGTACTGCACAGCTGCAGTGCACCCAGCTTCCATAGGGTCACCAGCCTCTGTGCCAGGATCGCGCTCAATTCGCATGCAATCCCGAGTCAGTGCTGGTAGATGGCTTTTGCAGACAGAAACCTCGTTCGCAGCGTCATTCGTGACAGATTCACAGTGAGTCGCGGAACTAACTGAGCAGTCTTTCAACTGCTTGCTAGGAACACGCTGCACCTTTTTAAAACTATCACGAATGACGTTGTGCGAGACACTGGCTCGTCCTTCAGGCTTTCTACCACAGACAGCAGAAGAAGCAGACTGAATCTGTTTCTGGCTCACAACTGCTGTCATAGGTGAAGTGGACCTGATGGACTTGGCAGCTGTCACAGCAAGAACTTTGCCTTCACTGTCTGCACACAGTTTAGAGCTCTGTTCTTGCTTGTGCAGTGCCGCAGCCTTCCGCCGGCTCTTCTTTGACTGCACCAGTTTCCACTCACTGTCGCCACACTGGCCGACAGCCTGTGGCACAGCTGCTTTTCCAGCACTGGCCTCCTCTTCCCCCACAGAAGAGCGCACAAGAGCACTCTCATGCTCCTGTGAGGCTCTCCTTATTTTCCTGTCACAAGTGGTGCTTGCACCTCGACTAGGGATCATTGGCTGAATAGGCCTCTCCCCAGTGTTTCCCTTGCATGGTACACTTGTGCCATGGAAAATGGGGGAAGGCAGGCTGTCCCAGGTCCACCAAGCCTTGCTTCCCTTGCAGCGAACGCGGACACCGCCAACGAGCGTAAAGCCAATACCATGAATGGTACTGGCCAGTTGGTCAGTGTCGTGTCTCTGCATGAGAGCACTGCTGGTTTTCCAGACAGGAGCTGGTGCAGCGGAAGGTCCACCTACTGCTGGAGAATATTGAACTGCATGCATACCAAGTGCTGGAAAATCGACTTCCAAGTTGATGGAAAAGTGCTCCTGCCGAGCCCACCCACTCCATGCAGATGCCTTGGACTCCTTGTAGGACTGTTGGATGTGTCTCCTCTCTAGTTGGGTGGACAAGGCACAGGCCTCACGGTACAGGAAGTCTGCCAGCACCTTGTTGCCAAGCCGGCTTGGGTGGACACCATCCCTGCTCAGGAATCCAGGCCAGCTGTCCACAAGACTATCCAGGATAGTGAAGCCCCTCTCCAGGCAAAGCTGTGCGAGTGCGGCATTCACATTCCTGTAGTGGTCATTCATATGACAAACATCACACAACTGTTCTTCCCCTTGGCGGTACCGATTCTGCCCCCGAGGAAGAATGGCAGAAAAAGCTACATGCAACGTGGGATTGCTTTCGATGATTCCCTGAGCGAGCTGGCGATATTTGTCCATACACATGTTGACACTGTCAACAGTGTTGTTCGTGCCAACATGTACAATGACAACATCAAAACTGGCCAGCTTGTCAGCAATCATTGAGAGCAAGTGCTCAATCCTTATTCCTCTGTGTGCGGCAACGCTAACAGACAAGCCACGGCGCGATGGGAAATACTGGTCGACGTATTTCACCATTGAATCGCCCGCTACTAACACACGCGTCATGTTGCGCACACTTTCAATTCAGAATTACACCATGAAAAAAAAAAGAAACAAGAAAGTGAATATTTAGTCTAAAACACGGCTGTCAACTACGCAAATGCACTACGACACAGATACGAAGCACGTTAACACGGATGACCAAAGAAAGGGCCACGCACAGATACTGCTAAATCAGCCTATACGCGAAAAATCACAAAAATACGTATTGGGATGGATATAAACAACGTTAGTAAATATAAAATAGCAGTGAAAATAAGCGGTTGAGCTTAGATGAAGATGATGTTCGAGGCTTGCGAATATGTAGCAGAACAAGGCCTGTAGACAGCTCGCAGAAGCAGCAACCAGCCGTACTCCAGCAGCAGCAGCAGCAAGTGAGCGTCTGCTGGCCAGCTGAGCCACGTTCCGATTCGGTAAATTCGAACAACGCGCTAAATCGGAAACGACGTATGTCATGACAATTTTTGTGACGTCACTTCCGTGCGGCGCAGCAGCCAGTTCTGTGTGGGGATGGCTGGAGCGCCGCGCGGCGCAGCAGCCATTGCCATAAAAGAATCAATCTTATCTAACGGTTTCAAACTGAAAGATACGCCGTACAGTGTAGGTCAGGATTGCTTCGCTACCCGCACTGCCCAGAGAGAGCTCCTACGCTTCGCACGTGAGCACGGCGGCCCTTTCAAGCTTCGTTACAAGAAGGTAGTAATCGGAAAAAAATTGTACCACTATAAAGACGCAAAAGAAGTCAAAGAAATTTTTCCACGCGACAGCTTGCGATTTCGCAACCCAGTAAAAATATCGCCAGTTACCTCACCCTCTCGCCATATCCAGAATCACCCCGCTAAACATTCAAATGAGCCCCGCCGCGGTGGTCTAGTGGCTAAGGTACTCGGCTGCTGACCCGCAGGTCGCGGGTTCAAATCCCGGCTGCGGTGGCTGCATTTCCGATGGAGGCGGAAATGTTGTAGGCCCGTGTGCTCAGATTTGTGTGCACGTTAAACAACCCCAGGTGGTCATAATTTCCGGAGCCCTCCACTACGGCGTCTCTCATAATCAAATGGTGGTTTTGGGACGTTAAACTCCACATATCAATCAATCAAAACATTCAAATGACGTCACCTTTTCTATTCTCTACACAAACATAAGAAGTATCATGCCGAAACGCGATGAAATATGTACCATAATTGAATCATCTGATTGTGACGTCGTGATGCTGACAGAAACATGGCTTTCACCTTCCATCAAAGATTCTAAATTTCTTTCATACCTAACCAATTTCGCATTGCATCGCCAAGACCGTTTATCCGGTCGAGGTGGTGGCATGCTCATCGCTTTTATACATACAATCCGTCACTTCATAATTAGCAATACCAGTCCAGTGGAAGCCCTTTGGGTCGCTTGCGAAAGTTCCCATGGGCTGATCATACTAGGTGTCTGTTACCACCACCCCCTCCCCCCCAAAATCAGAGCCCAACTTTAACATCAACCTTAACGACACCCTCGACAAACTACACAAAGTATCCCCGTGCAAAATATATAATTTGCGGGGACTTCAATTATTCGTCCATATAATGGTAAAACAACGTTTCCCTTCGCAGCGGTGAATGCGGCTATTTGCTAGCCTGATTAGAAAACTACCAACTAACACAAGTAATAACTTATGCCACCAGGGAAACATCCCACAGCTCTAATAAATTAGACCTTATTCTAATGTCGGATCCAAGTAGCCTGCATTCTCTTCATTACCTTAAAGTAATAAGTGATCACAAAATTATTCTTGCCTCTTTCAGTTTTACTTTTCCAGAAATTAAGCCTACACCAAAGCAGATAAAACTCTACGGTCGTGGCAATTATGAAAAGATTAACAGCAAACTTGAACAGTTTTACATTTCATACGAACAGGGATTCAACAAGCGCACCGTAGAAAACAATTGGAAGTTATTAGTCAAAACACTCAACCAACTAACTGATGCATATATACCAAGCATAAAAACTAAAACTAAACATCCGCCCTTTGGTTTAACAACGCAATTAAAAAACTGATGAACCAGAAAAAACGCCTGTTCAGACGTGCCAAAAAACAGAATCAACCGTCCTTATGGAAAGAATATTCCGACTCTGTGCGATGCCTGTCGATTAACATTCAAAACGCGAAACGTGATTTTTTTTGATCAACACTACCAGACATGCTCGAAATTCTGGCAAACAATAAACCCAAGAAACATCTCGCCGATAACCTTATCCGGTACTAATGACAAACCGTTCAGTGACGTAGATTCGGCCAATGCCTTAAGCTGTGCCTTTTGTTCTGTTTTCACGCGTGAACATAGCAATTTTGCGAACTCCGGAGAGAACTTTAAATCTATTATGAGCGAGCCAATGTCACCTATTAAAATATCTGCAAATGGAATAAGTAACGTAATTATAAAAATGAAACTCCCATCTGCAAGTGGAATAGATAACATCAACAGAAAAATAAAGAATACACAATTGATAATTAGTGCAGCATTTCAGGTACTCTTCTCTAAATCACTTTCACAGGAACAGGTGCCAAGTGATTGGAAACTCGGTAAAATCACTCCATTGTTCAAAATGGTAACAAAGCATCCCCATATAACTACCGGCCCATATCGCTTAGAAGTGTCCCATAAAATTATGGAGCACATTTTATTTACCAACATCGTTAATCACCTCGAACAGCACAACTTCATTCACCCTTCCCAACATGGTTTTCGAAAAAGCCTGTCGTGTGAAACGCAACTTACTGCCTTCATCCATGACTTGCACACAAATCTTGACCGGTACATTCAAACTGACACCATATTTCTTGACTTTGAAAAGGCTTTTGATAAAGTTCCTCACCACCGCTTTATGGCCAAACTTTCTTTGCTTAATCTCGACCCATTCGTATTGTCCTGGATTAACGACTTTCTCACTGACAAAAAACAGTTCGTCGTCATAAATACAGCTAGGTCTCAAATCTCTCCCGTCCTCTTCGGTGTTCCCCAGGGAACAGTACTTGGCCCCCTGCTTTTCCTGATTTACATCAACGACCTTCCACACTGTATTACTAAAAACATAGGAGTATTCGCTGACGATTGCGTTATTTACGCCACAATCGCTTGTCATAAAGATCAAATAGCTTTACAAGCACACCTAACAGCCTTTCAAAATTGGTGTTACAAGTGGCCTTTGTGAACTGAACGAAAATATTTCGATGCATTCCAAGGGAGGGTGTGCTGTCAAGACGGGTTGGTTTCCTGTCAGCAAAACGTGAAAAGGACCGGTCTGTGCAAGGAAAGCACACCAGCCAAGAAAGGCCATTGTGAGCTCGACTCTATGCAAAGCTTTCCAGGTAAACAGGGAAGCAGCTGGGCCATTTTGAGGTCACCGAAGATCTAAAAAGATTCGAACCAGAACCAGCGTGGTATTTGCAGTTTGGGCTGAAAGCTAAAACCAAACTGGTTGTGGCTGCATCTCGCGATGAGAAGGATATTCGCAGCTAAGCCCCGGCTCCTAGCAAACAAAGAGGAATGAAATGTGGGGTTGAAGAAAAAGATAATGCACTATATGCTGCAGCCCTTGCCGGAGCCCACCTGGGCCACGAGGGGTTAGTTGACTACTCCTCCTTCCCCCCTTTCTCCATAGGATCGGCTGAATGGGATGGCATATTTTGAGGATATGCTGGCCCACCACTACATTGTCCTACCCAAACAGTCAAGCAAGTTTGACACGTGTACCGGCAGCCGGTTTTTCGAACCTCACCCAGCTGCCAGAAGAGTCTTGGAAACCAAGGTCTGCTAAGATCATCGGACGTGCACGAAACTTGGTGACGTGGGCGAAAACGTCGGTGCAGTGCGTTTGGGACCATATTTGGGCATCGTGTAGACTGTGCCCTCTCCGCATGCATTGTGTCGTGTCTTTCCTCTCCTTCGTGGCTTTAGCACTTAGACCATAAAGCGCCCTATTGGCGGAAGCCGCGGACAATGTGCCCAGGGTTGGCAACGAGGCGCTATATAAGCCGAATACTTTCGTGTATTTAAATCTCTACAGTTCAACAGTTCTCATCTACAGTTCTTGGCTTCTACTTGATCACCTGATCACCTCTTTTCAAATTCTCAGTTAGTAACCATGTAAATAAATTGTCGTTTTTACGAGCGCCTCAACTGACTTGTTCGACGATAGGTCCAAGGACGAGTGCCCGCTACCAAACTGAGACCCGCAGGACCAGGAGTCGCAACAACTGGTGGCAGCGGTGGGATAGCGTCAACCCAGGTCGCAACCACTGGATTCAGCGGAGAGATGGTGTCAACCCAGGTAGCAACGACTCGACGACAGCAGTCAGATGCTACGACCCCATCGACTTCGAGAGGCGACACGACGACAACGGTCGGATGCTCCGAGCTCATCGACTTGAGAGGCAGCCGAACGGCACTTCAGGGATGACACGAGGTCATCGACTGCGAGAGGCAACCGGAAGGCACTGTTAAGATGCACGACGCTGGAGGCATGACTGCGAGCCGGGTGAGTGCCGACTATCTCTGTTAAAGTTCACCAGGCATTTACTAATGTGTGAGTAAAAGCTGGTAGGGAGCACAGCTTATTTGGTCATTGTGTAACTAGCGTCAGGCAGATTGTGAGATAGCTTGTTTAAGCTATAGTCTGTGGTGACGGCAAGGTTAACAGTGACAGAGCTATTTTAGTCTTCAGGTTAACAGATAACTGGCGTCGGGCAGATAATTGTGAGATAGCTTGTTTAAGCTATAGTCTGTGGGTGACGGCAAGGTTAACGGTGACAGGGGTGTTTTAGTCATATGGTTAACAGATAACTTGCGTCGTGCAGATAATTGTGAGATAGCTTGTTTGAGCTATAATCTGTAGGTGATGACAAGGTTAACAGTGACAGAGCAGGATTCCGTGTAAGAGCTTAAGGAAGCTTTTGCAGACTAAGTTTACAGGTAACTTGAGGCAAGGCAGAAAACTAGGGCTGTCGTTGTTGTCAGGGTTAATTAGCTGCAAGACAGGAATCATTTGTGGAACAGAGAACAGTATCGGAAGCAGTCATGAATCTGAAAGCCCCGCGAAAACCCGTATTGCTAGCGATCGCAGAGGAGTTGAAACTGAATGTGCCGGACTCCCCAAACAGAACGGAACGGATCGAGCGGATCGTCGGGACAGGGACAAGCAATGAGGACCTCTCAGAGTATGCCGAGAGCATTCAGGAGGCAGAAGCCGAAAGAATACGTTTACACGAAGCTACGATGCAGGCCTTTTCCGAGAGGATAGAAAGGTCGAATAATCGCATTAGGGAACGGCATCAGGATCGTCGTCCGTCGTGTCTATGTAAAGTATGTGTAGAGCCCCAAAGGTGCGGTGAAGTGGCGAGTATGGTGCAGTGTGAAGTCACCGATAAAGCCACTGTTTGCGAGGTACCGCCCGATAAAGGTACGCGTCTCTATCAGTGCGACATGCAAAGTGATCCTTCGGTGGAGAGAAAAGAGCAACAGGTCATTGTTAGCATAACTGCGCCTAGGGAAAGTACGCGACTCTCCGATGGTGCGAAGGTGGTGCATGTAGAGAGTGGGACGGGGGATGGTATGCAAACTGTAGCAAGTACAAAGGGTGTTTCATGTGAGACCGAGGCTGGTTCCAGTTGCCCTGATAGGGTAATTGAACAGATTGATGAGCTGGAGACCACGCTCGAGCCTCCGCAAGGGAATGACCTTTCGGACGTTGAAAGAGAGGACAACGAAGGTAGTCTTAAATGTAACGAAGACATAACGCTACTGAAACCCAACAGTAATGCCAGCGAGGGCGAGTTACTGTTGAAAGCATTTCCTACAGATATAGTGGGAAATGTTTCAGAAGGTGAGAAGGTACATTGCGAGGCTGTCGTTAGGTGTACAAACAGGCACAAGTTCGGTGGAGGATTGTTTCGAGGAAAAGTCTAATCCCAGCTGCATGAACAGAGATTGTGTGTTGTTAGAGACATGCCTCGTGCAGTGGCACGTAAACGATCGACCAGATGGTGAACACTATCCGGAAATCGAGCAAGACGCTAATTTCCAAGAGCTCAGATCTGTGGAGGGCCCAGAGTCTGGTTTTGCGAGGGGTAGCGCAGACAAATTAGCCCGACAGAGCAATGGAGCGGGGAAAGCAAAGGGCGAAGACTGCAGAAAGGGTGGTGCACAGGCGCACCTGAACTGTAGGATTGCCGATGACGCAACCAAGGAAGTTTGTAACAACCAAAGAAAGGTTGCACGTAAGCGTCACTGCAAAAGAAGGAAGCGGGGACGTGCGGCACCACAAAAGGTGGAGGCAGAGGGCACGCCGCAGCGAAAACGGAAGGGTCGGCCATCGGGCAATTCTACAAACCGTACTTCGCGGCGTATGGTCAGGCGAATTTGGCGAGAGAGGAGTAGCGGAAAGGGACGCGCGTCCCCAAGAAGGAAGGCGCGGTTGAAAGGGACAGGTTTGCGTCGACAACGATGTCAACAAGTTCTTAAAAAAAAGGCTGCTAGTCCTAAAATTCTGGGTGGAACCAAACACCAAAGGAAAATGGCATTTCTTTCCTCCGCACTTCTGGAATCTTCGGTGTTACGAAGAAAGCCGGCCAGAATCAGCACTGAGGCGAGATAGCAAAGTTGGGCTAGGAGCTCGCGCTCATTGTGGCCTCTGGCGATCGCGAATGCGGCAGAGAACACGACCGCCACGTGCACGACTAAAAGCATGAAGGTCGGCTGCAAGCTTTTTGCAGAATGCAGCTCAGAATTTTTGGAAATCAGTTTTTTTCAATATTTTTCTAGTTTTGAGCCTTTGAAGTAAAGTTTTCTTTTGTATGTAAGGTTTGATAAGAAAACAAAGACTGGTTTCGAAGGGTTTATGCTAAACGCAGATTGTGTCACATTTGCAATCAAATGCGCGTTTAGAAGATTTTTAGATGATACGCAAGCGTACGTTTGGTCCTGAAACGTTACAGCACTCTATAAGTGTGAATATAGCTAACGCACCTGAAGGAACCCAGCGCTTTCTTTATCCAAGAGGCTGGCATGATAAGGAAACATTAACCAAACAAGTCTATTACGCAAGGTTTAGTTCCATCACTTTAGTTTTTTGCTTAAATATCGTGTGATAGTTTAAACGGAGCGTTACGCGTAACCGAAAGTCGAGGAAGGAGCGACATTTCTGACCGTTGTAAGACGCAGCCGAATCTAGTGTGAAAGATTTGAGTCTGTCAGGGTGTGTTCTACTAGACACGTAACGAACGGTGTTGTTTGAGCTTGGATTATAGCAAGCGCAAAAGATGGCACGAAGGCTTCAGTTTTTCTTCGTGTGTAAACGGAACTCATGCGAGAATTCTTTGTTTTTAGCTTTTCATTGTTTTGCATGTGTCCTGTTTAGGTGGTGGAAAAGCCTAGCTTACCTAGATTACTAAGTTATTTAGAGGTGTATCACTGTTCGCTCTCGGGCCTATTGTCTTTGTTCTCTAAGAATGGCCGCCTGCTGCGTTGAAGCCTCGTTTTGCAACAGTATACGTTTGACATACGTTTCAAAAAGAGGGATACCCCATGGCAACGCTGAGTGTTTAAGTCGCTGTCCCTGACGCGAACGGCATTCTCGAGAGTTTTGAAATACTTTTTTCTTGACCTAGACGAGGAGGATTGATTAGGTTTTGTTGTTTTGTTGCGTTTAAGAGTTCGTTGAACACATGGTGAGTACATTGAAGACACCACTTTTTTTCAGGTTGGGTGTGCTTCCAGTACGGTAATTCGTGTGAAACGCAACTTACTGCCTTCATCTATGACTTGCACACAAATCTTGACCGTAACATCCAAACTGACGCCATATTTCTTAACTTTGAAAAGGCTTTTGATAAAGTTCCTCACCACCGCATTATGGCCAAACTTTCTTTGCTTAATCTCGACCCATTCGTCTTGTCCTGGATTAACGACTTTCTCACTGACAGAAAACAGTTCGTCGTCATAAATACAGCTAGGTCTCAAATATCTCCCGTCCTCTTCGGTGTTCCCCAGGGAACAGCACTTGGCCCCCTGCTTTTCCTGATTTACATCAACGACCTTCCACACTGTATTACTAAAAACAAGATTATTCGCTGACGATTGTGTTATTTACGCCACAATCACTTGTCATAAAGATCAAATAGCTTTACAAGCAGACCTAACACCCTTTCAAGATTGGTGCCACAAGTGGCAGATGAGCTTACACATTTCTAAATGTAGATCAGTGTCTTTTCACGGACGTACTGATCCGTTCAAGTACAACTACGCTCTACATAACAGTTTTCTACAACCGACTAGCTCGTATAAGTACCTTGTAATACCGTATAGTACCTTGGTCAAGTGACCTATCATGGACCCTCCACATCAATCACCTCATTCCAACAGCTAGTAGATCTTTAGGTTATATCCTGTTACGACCGTCCTCGTTATTGACGTTTCTCGGCCTTTGTGAAGTGAACGAAAATATTTCAATGCATTCCAAGGGAGGGTGTTCTGTCAAGACGGGTTGGTTTCCTGTCAGCAAAACGTGAAAAGGGGTCCAGGACTGGTCTGTGCAAGGAAAGCACACGAGCCAAGAAAGGCCATTGTGAGCTGGACTCTATGCAAAGCTTTCCAGGTAAACAAGGAAGCAGCTGGGCCATTTTGAGGTCACCGAAGATCTAAAAAGATTCGAACCAGAACCAGCGTGGTATTTGCAGTTTGGGCTGAAAGCTAAAACCAAACTGGTTGTGGCTGCATCTCGCGATGAGAAGGATATTCGCAGCTAAGCCGCTGCTCCTAGCAAACAATGAGGAATGGAATGTGGGATTGAAAAAAAGGATAAGGCACTATCTGTTGCAGCCCTTGCCGGAACCCATCTCGGCGACGAGGGATTAGTTGACTACTCCTCCTTCCCCCCTTTCTCCATAGGATCGGCTGAATGGGGTGGCATATTTTGACAATATGCTGGCCCACCACTACATTGTCCTACCCAAACAGTCAGGCAAGTTTGACACGTGTACTGGCAGCCGGTTTTTCGAACCTCACCCAGCTGCTAGAAGAGTCTTGGAAACCAAGGTCTGCTAAGATCATCGGACGTGCACGAAACTTGGTGATGTGTGCGAAAACGTCGGTGCAGTGCGTTTGGGACCATATTTGGGCATCGTGTAGACAGTGCCCTCTCCGCATGCATTGTGTCGTGTCTTTCCTCTCCTTCGCGGGTGGAGCACCTAGACCATCGAGCGCCCTATTGGCGGAAGCCGCGGACAATGTGCCTAGGGTTGACAACGAGGCGCTATATAAGCTGAAGACTTTCGTGTATATAAATCTCTACAGTTCAACAGTTCTCTTGTACAGGTCTTGACTTCTACTTGATCACTTGATCACCTCTTTTCAAATTCCTAGTTAGTAACCATGTAAATAAGTTGTTGTCGTTTTTACGAGCGCCTCAACTCACTTGTTCGACGATGGGTCCTAGAACGGGGGCCCGCTACCAAACTGAGACCCGCAGCACCCGGAGTCGCAACAATCCAAAGAACCCTGAAGTTTGCTCCCAGCCACTTAAAAATATTAGCTTTCACCACAATAATACGACCAATATTGGAGTATGCCGCAGCAATTTGGGACCCACGCCAGCATTATCTCATCCAAAACATAGAAGCCATCCAAAACAGCGCTGCCAGATTCGCCTTTTCCGATTACTCATCGTTCACCAGTGTAACAGACTTAAAGAAACGTGCCGCATTCATTCCTCTTAGTAACGCCGAAAAATTGCGTGGCTCGTATTATTTCACAAATTCTATCACGCATCTCCATCCAGCATTTACGTCACCCAACGCCCCTATTTCTATGCTCGTTGTTGCAACACTATGCAAGTACATTACCCTCGTCCCAAAACTACCACATTTGCCGAATCTTTCTCATTCGGACAGCTAAGGAATGGAACGCCGTACCGGATACTATTGTTAGCATTCAGGATGCCGAAGCCTTTAAAAATTTCCCTGTCAACCATCCCTGAACCGTAATAATTTTTCCGGGTGACTTACCATGCTAATTCTTGTGTAATGGTTTCTAGTGTCATCTTCCTAGTATGGCGTGTATGTATATTTTGTGGGAAGTGATTTAGACTCCAATCAAAAGTTTTGAAGAAACCCGACCTTTCGGAACCAACTTGGTTCCTTCCTCAACTGCGGAGGCTACTAGCAGCGTCGTCTTCAAAGCACTCGCGGGGTGGCTAAAGACCCCCCGTGTGAATACACTGGGGGAAGGGTTCCGAGAGAGCGGTTGCTATTATGGGCTGTCCTCTGTATGTGCCACAACTTGAGTAAGAACCTTCTCCTCCAGTTGGGCTCGCTTTCAAGGATGCCCATCGCTTCGAAATATATTTTGTGATCCAACTTCTCAGCATATTCTGCGACTGCGCTGCGGTCTTTGTAGAAATCCCGCACATCGTTGGCGTGTTGCTTCAGTCGTTCCGGTAGGTTTTTCGTCTCGCCGATATACGACGAGGGGCACTCGGCACACGGAATTTTGTAAACGACACCGGGGCGCCTGTCCATTAGAAGTGTGGCAGCTTTCCTCGTGTCCTTCTGGTCTCTGTGTCGTGGTTTTTTTCTTGCGCTATAACTATCGTCATGGCATACCAACTAGCCCATACTAGCAACCGCTATTGGGACATTGCTATTATGGGACAGCCCATAATAGCAACCGCTCTCTCGGAACCCTTCTCCCAGTGCATTCACATGGCAATAGTTATAGTGCGAGAACAAAACCACGACACATAGTCAAGAAGGACACGTGTCTTTTATGTCCTTCTCTTCTCTGTGTCGTCATTTTGTTCTCGCGCTATAAGTATTGTCATGCCTTTCCATTGTGGGCCAGTCTATCGGGCGGGGGAGGGGGAGGAGGTGGCCCAGCGTACACGAATGCACGTGCGCGATGCAAACCCCTTCCTTCCTGAAGATCCGCGCTAACATCTCGCTGGTTCCCTGAACGTATGGAACCGGTACGCGTTTCGGGGGGCTGCCAATTGAGGCTGATTGGTGTTTTCGTATCTTCTGTTGCTCTGCGTGGCGGGTGGTGGCTCGAATGAAGTTTTTTGGGTATCCGTTTTTTCTGAGGTCAGAAATTACGCGGGCCTCCTCTTTCTTTCGCTTGGTGTCATTAGAGCATACGTTCCCAGCTCTCTCGAGTAGCGTGGTCACAACCAAGGCCTCGTGGCAGGCGGGGTGGGAAGAATCGAATTGAAGGTAGCGGCCAGTGTGCGTTGGCTGCCTATGAACGGAGACCTCCAGGCTGTTGCGCTTTCTTGCCACCTGGACGTCGAGAAAGGGCAGGCAGCGGTCGCTTTCACACTCGGTCGCGAATTGTATGGCTGGGTGCATGGAATTTAGGTGTTTTCTGAAGTTTTTAACTTCAGCCGTCTTAATGACGCAAAAGCAATCGTCCATATAACGCAGAAAAAGCTTGGGTCACGGCGAGAAGGAGCTGAGTGCTTTCTCTTCTATGTACTCCATGGTCAGGTTTGCCATCGGGACGGAGATGGAAGCTCCCATCGCGGTTCCACTTTTCTGCCTGAGAATAGTTTCTTTGTAGGAGAAGTACGTACTGGAGAGGCAGAACTCCAGTAGACAACAGAGCTCGTCAACCGCCAAAGGAGTCCTTTCACTCAGGCATGCATCCTCCTCAAGTGCAGCACAGGCAGCGGAGACAGCTAAGGCAACTGGCACGTTGCATGGTGAACAAGGAAATGACGTCAACTGATACCCCTGTCAAACGACCACCACCAAACTCCGTTGAACACCGTCAACGTGAATCTCCCCTAGGGGGTTCGACGGAGAAGGAGTTGTGGCAGTGTCACACGGCAATTACAAGGTTGTAACAGTTGCCGCGAGGGGACTCAGCTGGCGCTGTTTGATTTTTGGAAAAGTATTCTAATTTCATCTCTATTGATTTCTTCGTAAATCCTCGTTATGCGGTTTTTACAAAAAAACACTATTAAGTAGGTATGCGACTAACAAACCTTTAAAAATAATTTCAAATAAAAACGCATTTGCTAAGTGTAGCGATGCTGCTAGTGACGCTGGCCACATTGTGCTTTTAGTTGTTTTGTTGCCTGTGTACAAGCCCAGTACGAAAATTCTTATGATTCCTTGCCTCGTGAGGGCACATTTTGTGTTCTTCAGCCGTGAGTGACACAGTGGACGGCGCGAGGAAGTGGTACAATATTGCACTGATGATAACCTTGATCGGCGGGCGCCGGCCGGCCCGACTCGCGAGGCACGATGTGTAGGGCATCGGTGTTGAGAGTGAGTGAACTCTGGCGGGCGTAAATATATGTAAACAAAGACGTGTTTTAATGAGTACTACAATGAAGGAGCGTGTCATATTGCCAAAATGTATTATTCTTTCACTGCGGCCACTTAGTGCTCGAACTTTTTCTCTGACCTCTAGACTGCTGGGGACGAGAGTACCTCGTTTCGCTGAGAAGAGAGATCGTTGAACGTCCTTTGCAAAATGCTCCGTTTACCTTCATTTGCGTAAAGGTGGCCGTGTGACACGGACCGCATCTTCGTTGCCGTAAGGACGAGGGAGTTAAACGGTCTTCGTTGGTGCCCGTGTAACAGGCGTATGAGACCATGCTCTCGTCATCGCCGATGCTCACATTTGACGCTAGCTGCACGAAGTGTCTGGCGTCGCGGACATGAATTATTGTCTTCCGGTTTAGCGGGGCGAAAATTTGGTCTAAAAAATTTGAAAGGGCTCGGCATGGGGAGGAAGTGAAGTCTACAATTGGTTGAAGGGGGATGCCAGGCTTGCGAATTTTCGGTAGTTCATAAAAACTCGGAGCGGATCCGTTACGGCAGATTAGTCGCAGGTAAAGTGTTCTGAGATCCGGGTAATGCTTGAAAATTTCCGCAAGTAGCTTGTTTAGCTGTGTCTGGGTTTGCTTTGTTGAGTCCTTTACTAGCTGCGTGTATGCGTCCCCTTCTAAAAGAGCTGAAACCTTCCGATCGTAGTCCCCGCTGTCCAACACCACCGTCGAATTGCCCTTGTCGGCGGGCAAGATGACAATGCTTCGATCCCTTTGGAGTTCCCGAAGTGCCTGGTTCTCCTCTGTGGTCAAGTTCTTTTTTCTACCCAACCCAACCAGAGAGACTTCTGTCGAATGTTTACTTGCATGTATATTTTGTGTACTTGGCAATGTTTTGTACCTTATACGCGGTATCTTTTGTCACAGCAAAATGTTTTTATCTAGAGTCCACAAACAAATGTACCTGTTACCCCCCTCTTCTCTTTTTGGTTTTGTTTGTTCCTGCCGCTTCAGCTACGTCCTAAAATTTGTTTTTTTTTGTTTTGTTGCACACCCAACTTTGCCTTTCCTCATTTCTTGTATGCCCACATCTCATGTAATGTCCCTTCTGTTAGGGACCCTTAAGGAAAATGAATAAATAAATAAATAAATAAATAAATAAATAAATAAATAAATAAATATGGGATGGACATCATTCGAGGGCAGGGAGCTAGCAGCAAGGTAAAATTTGAGAAGCGATTAAGAGAAATGAGGGAGGAGCGTCGGGCAAGGAAGATTTTCAGCTACTTGTACATGAAGAATGTCAATACAAAATGGAGGAATCGAACCAGAAAACTGACGGGTCAATACTTAGAAAACAGCAGGGGGGCAAACCAAAAAGAACTATCAGTTAAAAAGAAGGTGAAAGCAACTGAGACCGATATGTGGAGAATGGGTAATTCTCTACAGTTTCAGGCCAGGACGGGAGTATTGCGAACCAAGATATATCGGGCCTAATAGGAGGGGGTAGACACGGTATGCACTGCGTATGGAGAGGAAGAGGAAACTGCCGACCACGTGATAATGTTCTGTAAAGGATGATGGCGCAGAGTTTTTCAAAGCACTGGGCAGCACGGGGGTTTAACGACAGGGAGGGTAAAAGAGATTTTCAGCGGGTAGAATTAACTAGAAGGAGGTTATATATATCTGATTGGTGGCTAAAGTCAAGGCACGAGTGAAAATTAAACCCTGCACAGCTAAGCAGTCCTCAACTTCACTATTTAAAGGGGAAAAATATAAATTTAGTGTTTGGTTCACTAAGTATTACGGCTAGATGGCGCTAGCCATCGCCCGATTTAGAGGGTACAGCCATATGAATTATTCCATCCATCCACGTTGTTTGCACGTTTCCGACAGTTTCGTCAGGTGCGTTCGTCTTCGTTTTTTTTTTTTTTTGATTGCGGTGGCACTCTGACACCAATGCTTCTGTATGCACTCTCATGGCGCGAAAACAAAGCCATTGCTTCGTCCAGGCGCGGGGTTACTGCAGGCTACAATTCAGCTAAAAAGACGTATGCGTTGTTCGGCGTTCCAAAGCATGAATCTCTGTTAGCGCAGCGGCGGAGAGCGATCCCGCGGGCTGACAAGTTGCTTCAAGAAAACTCGGCTGTGTGCGAGCTGCACTTCGTCGAGAGGTACATCTCCCGGTACTTCGAGCACACTATGAACGGGGAAATCGTCTGCATTGAAAGGGGTAGGCCCATATATGCGTGCTTGCCGTTAGAGGAGGGGCAGTAGGAAGGTTCATTGCAGGGCTCCTCCTCCCTAATAAATCGGTGTATGAGGCAGATTTTGCGCCTTCCTTTCAGATAACTAAAAGAGCGCCCCGCTGCCTATAGTCAAATTAGAAAACTGATTTAGCACCCCGCTCTCAGGTGGCCAGTCCTCTTTGCCCCCCTCGTGGGGATGCCTATGGTAGGCCTTTCGGAGAAGCTCTTCGCATTTGTGGACGCCCTTGAAATCACTTATTCAAAGTGGTTTAGCTACAATGAGCTTCCAAGTGACAGCTTGGAAAAGCTTGTTTCCTGCCTAAAAAAAGTCACACTGGGCTGAGCACAACATGGTCTGAGCCTCACCAATCAAGTAATCAAGTTTTCTCTGCTCACCCATTTGCCTTTTTACACAAAGGTACTCCACAAGGAGCGGCATCTTCCCGTGAAAAAAGGAAGTACCTGAAGCTCAGGCGCGTCACCAGGCTTGCAGCCCAATGTACTGTGGGGCGTTTGTGAATTATAAAACTTTTTGGGGGGATGAAAAAGGACGCGCGACCAATTTTTAAGATTGCATTGTTGTAAACAGATAGTGAGCCACTACTCGGAAGTGCGTTGTGTGACCTGTGTGCAGAAAACAAAACGTATCCATTCTTAAGAGTACTAAACGCTGGGCGAGTTGGTAAATCATCACTACAGAACTGCGCGAAAAATCGACAAGAAACAGTGTGTGTGTGTGCCTTCTCTGTTTCTTGTCGATTTTTCGCGCAGTTCTGTAGTGAGTATCCATTCACATACCACTCGTTATTCTCGTCTCTGAGTATGACGTTATGAATTATGGGGTTTATTTACCGATTAATGCTTGAGGAAATGATGGTTCGCCGTAGAAGGTGTTGCAAGCAATGACTCACAACTGAGTTCATCGTTCAACTCTTTTACACTTCTCATCGATATAATGTTTCAGTGCCGTTACGCGCTCACTTTTGGCATCCTGTCGACCTGATGATATTTCAGTTCAGTCGCGCACCGGCATATGCATCCTGTTTTCCAGAAGCTAATTAAGATAGTGTTACACGACATCGGCAACGAGAAAGCATCAGGTAGACGACGAAGACGATGAAAGCGACCGCGCTCGTGTTGTTGATGTTGTACCTCCACCTTGGCAGCCTCTGACTCTCTCTGTACACTCTGTAAATATATTTATTTCATTCATCCTCTTACCCCCGTGACATTTGGTGGTGGTGCAGGGTACAACACGATATAACGGAGCTCCGCAGTAGCCGACGCTTAGATTTTTCCACCATGGCAAACCAGGGACCCCCTCCCGCCGAGGCGACTACAACAACTGTTGTCCTTCCGCAGCTAAAAGATCCTGAAACGTTCTGTGGCACTGATGATATCGACATTTAAAAAATGGTTGCCGTTGTCCGAACGTAAGAGTAAGAATGACCGCGGGGATCAAACTCTTATGTTAGCCAACATCCTGTTCTACTTAAAAGAAACAGCAAAAGTATGGTTCGAGAACCACGAAGATGAAATTGGAAGCTGGGATGCGTGCAGAGAAAATATGCGCGCCCGTTTCGGCAAGTCTGTGAGTAGAAAGGCAACGGCCAAGAAGGAGTTGGCATCTCGTGCGCAAACGTCAGCGGAGTCCTATGTGACTTACATACAGGACGTGCTCGCCCTTTGCCGAAAAGCAGACAATGGCATGGAAGAAACTGAAAAAAGTGGCACACATATTGAAAGGCATTGCAGATGATGCATTCAACCTTCTAATATGAAAGGACTGCAACGTACGGTCGATGCCACCATCAAGAAGTGCCAGCGTTTTGAGGCCGCGAAAAGTCGACGTATCGCCCACCATTTCACTCGACTACAAAACACAGCAGCAACCTGGTCGTGCGAAGACGGGCCTGCACTACAGACGCCGTTAACTGCAGAGCACGTGACCAAGATCATCAGACGTGAGCTTCAAGCTCTGTCTCCTGTGTCCACGTGCTCCCATGCCTGTGACTCGAAGAGTGCAGTGGGTGCCACCATCTACAAGATGATTGCCCCTGACCTTCTTCTAGCACAGACAGCTGATATCCGGCACCTGCTGAAATCCTACCGTGACATCTTTGATTCTGATGACCGCCCTTTGGGTCAGACATCCTTTGTAACTCATAGGATTAACACTGGAGACGCCAACCCCATTCGACGACGTCCTTATCGCGGGTGTAATGCTAAGCGACAAGTTACCCATCACAAAGTTGAAGAAATGCTCACAAAAGACTTCATCGAACCTTCCTGCAGTCCATGGGCATCGCCGGTCGTGCTAGTCAAAAAGAAGGATGGCAGCTGGCACTTCCGCGTAGACTACCGTCACTTAAACAAAGAAACACGTAAAGACGTGTATCCACTGCCGCGGATTGACGATGCTCTCGACTGCCTACATGGGTCTGCCTACTTTTCATCTATCGACTTATGATCAGGATATACTGTCGCATTTCTGTCGATCATGGAGACCGTGAGAAAACCGCATTCGTTACACCGGATGGGCTTTTCCAGTTCGAGGTTATGCCATTCGGATTTTGTAATGCCCCAGCTACATTTGAAATGATAATGGAATCTCTCCTGCGTGGATACGGTCCACATGCCTGTGCTATCTCGATGACTTCATCGTATTTTAACCTACATTTGAAAGCCACCTAAGCCGCCTATCGGCTGTTCTTGAGGTTTTCCGGACAGCAGGACATTAGCTCAACTCTTCCAAATGTCGCTTTGGCCGTCGGGAAATCACTGTGCTGGGCCACCTTGTCAGTGCTCGAGACGTGCAACCTGGTCCTGACAAAATTAGAGTTGTCAAAGATATTTTCATACCACGTTCCGCAAAAGATGTACGCGGCTTTATCGGCCTTTGTTCTTACTTTCTACGTTTTGTGAAGAATTTCGCTGGCATTGCCCGACCACTTACGGAACTACTGAAGAAGGACATGCCTTTTTATTGGGGTACTGACCAAATAACTGCCTTCAGCACCCTTACAACACTACTTACTTCCCCACCCATCTTGGTCCATTTCGACCCATCAGCCGATACTGAAGTATGTACCGATGCCAGCGGACATGGAATCGGTGCTGTTCTCGCCCAGCGGCAACGAGGACAGTATCGCTCATCGCTTATGCCAGTCACCTTCTTTCTCCTTCGGAGAGCAAGTTTTCTATTACAGAGCGCGAGTGCCTCGCACTAGTCTGGGAAATCGGAAAATTTCGACCTTACTTGTTTGGCCGCATCTTTTCGGCATAATTACAGATCACGATGCCTTGTGCTGGCTGTCGTCCCTCAAAGATCCAACTGGATGACTGGGCCATTGGGCCTTGAAACTACAACAATACAGCTTTGACCTGGCATACAAATCTGGCCTAATGCACCAGGATGCCGACTGTCTATCCCGTCACCCCGTAGACCCATCCGACCTTTCAGCACATGATTCTGACCCTTGTGTCTTCGCCATGTCAGCTTTCACCGGCAAACGCAAGGAACAGCTCAGCGATGTCCACTTGCGGTCTATCATGCAGAGTCTACGTTTGCCCCACGTAGGCCCGTCGCTGCACTTGTTCGTTCTACTCGATGGCATTCTTTACCGACGCAACACCAGCGCTGAGGGACTGGAGCTACTACTAGTAACTCCTGCGGCACTCCGATCCGCTGTTCTTGAACAGCTTCACGACACCCAAACCACTGGACATCTCGGGGTCACGCGCACGTACGATCGCGTGCGGCGTAGATTCTTCTGGCCAGGCCTTTACTGTTCTGTGCACCGATACGTTGCTGCTTTTGACCAATATACATACCCACCGTCCCCTTCTACCGCGTCGGTCTTGATCTCGTTGGACCATTTCCTACTTCTCTCACTGGGAAAAAGTGGATAGCCGTAGTGACTGATTAAGTCACAAGATACGCTATCACACAAGCGCTACAGACAAGCTGTTCCGCTGACGTCGCGGACTTCTTGCTTCATGATGTAATTCTTCACCATGACGCTCCTCGACAGCTGATGACCGATCGTGGTGGCTCATTTCTTTCAAAAGTAGTAAGTGACATCCTTCGCTCGTGTTCGACGCGTCACATGCTCACTGCGGCCTATCACCCACAAACAAATGGTCTTACCGAGCGCCTAAATCAAACCTTGACAACAATGCTCTCCATGTACGTTTCCAAAGATCACCTTGATTGGGATAGTACTTAGCCTTATGTGACATTCGCATACGATTCATTACGCCACGACATCGCTGGCTTCTCCCCCTTCTATTTATTGTTCGGCCGCCATCCAGCGTTACCCTTTGAGGCTCTTCTACCATCAACTGCGCAAATTGTTACAGAGTACGCCCGGGATGCCACTGCCCGGGCTCAAGTGGCCCGCCAAATCGCACGGAAACGTCTTCTTGGCTCGCAGCTCTCTCAGAAGGCCCGCTACGATAGCCATAACAGAGTAGTTTACTACTCTCCATATTCATTGGTCCTCCTCTGGATACCATGCCGCCACGTTGGTCTCTTTTCGAAGCTCCTGTCTCGCTACTCGGGGCCTTACAAGGTTTTACGCCGGCTTACCGAGGTCATTTACGAGACCGCTCCATTGGACAGTCAGTCGTCGTCGTCCGCACCCGCCACTGACGTCGTTCACGTGACCCGCCTGAAACCATACATCTCCGCATATGATCATACTTTCCTTTAGGCGCCGAGACAGCGCTGCCAGCGGCGGGGGGTTATATGTTACATGACATCGGACACGAGAGAGCATCAGGTACACTCTAAAAAAATATCGAGTAAAAAGGGTGTCTTTTTGTCCCACTACAATAATCGTC
This sequence comes from Rhipicephalus microplus, assembly GCF_043290135.1. Classification (NCBI taxonomy): domain Eukaryota; kingdom Metazoa; phylum Arthropoda; class Arachnida; order Ixodida; family Ixodidae; genus Rhipicephalus; species Rhipicephalus microplus. Next base: position 200,199,590 of record NC_134704.1, on the reverse strand, counting down.
ATCAGGTTTGCGTGCGCTTCCTTTCTTGAAAACTCGGCGCTGGCCACTTTCCTATCGTGAATGCAATGTAACCCTGATAATGGGCATGTCGATCGTGACCGGAATGTACCAGGCGTGGGGCAATCGCGCAAGGATGGAACGCAATATAGATGACGATTATTGTTGTGGGGCAAAAAGACACCCTTTTTACTCGCTCTTTTTTTAGAGTGTAGACGACGAGGACTATGAAAGCGACCGCGCTCGCGTTGATGCTGTTTTGCCTCCATCTGGGCTGTCCCTGATTCTCCCTGTATACTCTGTAAATATATTTATTTCATTCATTCTCACACCCCCGTCACAATATTTTCTCGGTCGCCATTTGATGCTATGCCCGAGCAAAAGATTATATTTTAAATATTTCACATTGCCCGCGCGCGCGTGGTTGATTCCCATATCTGCGCAGCCAGCGCAGCGCATCCCTGCCTTGGGTGGTGCATAGATGGATGGATTGATATAGCTGTACCCTTTAAATCAGGCGGTGGCTTACGCCACCAAGCCGTAATACATAGTGAACCAAAAACTAGATTTATTTTTTCCCTTGAAATAGAGATGTTGAGGACAGTTACTTTGCAGTGAAGGGTTCAATTTTCACTCCTGCCTTGACTTTAGCCACCAATCAGATAACCTGCTTCTAGTTAATTGTACCCGCTTAAAGACTACTTTGCCATCCCTGCCCCTATACCCCAGTACTTTGAAAAACTCCGCGCAATCATCCTTAATTATAAGGTGAATCCCTTTACAGAACATTATCAAATGTTCGGCAGTTTTCTCCTCCTCTCCACATGCACTGCATACCGTGTCTACCCCTTCGTATTTGGCCCGATATGTCTTGGTTCGCAATACTCCCGTCCTGGCCTCAAACAGTAGAGAACTACACCGAGTATTATCATAGATCCTTTCCTTGGCGATTTCCTGCTTAAAAGATTGATAGATCTCCAGTGCGGACTTCTTAATCATACCAATTCACCTCATGTCTCCGTTTTCTTCACTTTCTTCTTAACCGATAGTTATTTTTGGTTTAACCACCTGCTGTTTTCCAAGTACCTACCAATCAATTTTCTGGTTCGCTTCCTCCATTTTGTATCGACATTCTTCATGTAAAAGTAACTGAAAACCTTCCTAGCCCAACGCTCCTCCCCCATTTCTCTCAATCGCTTCTCAAATTTTATCTTGCTGCTAACTTCCCTGCCCTCGAAGGATGTCCATCCCATATCACCTTGTACTCCCTAATTTAGTGTATTCCTGTGAACTCCGAAAGCAAGCCTACCTATTTATTCCTCGTTGCTTAATTTGAACATCTGATCTCATGCACTAGATCACATTCCCGAACGTCAGACCAGGAACCATAACCCCTTTCTATATTGCTCTCACAACGTCATACCTATTGTAATTCCTCAGTGCCCTATTTTTCATCACTGCTGCAATCCTGTTACCTTTAGTCATCACGTATATTTCGAGTTCCCTTAGGTACTCGGTCCCATTGCTTATCCATACGCCCAGATATTTGTATTTATCTGCTATCTCTAGCGTGACTTCCTGTATCCTAAGCGCACAACCTTCGCTTTCATTGAAAATCATGACTGCTGTTTTTTTCCTTACTGAATCTGAAATCTAACCTATCTCCCCTATTACCGCACATGTCCATCAATCTCGGCAAATTTTCCTAGTTGTCGGCCATTACCAATATATCATCTGCGTACGTCAATGCTGGTAGACCCTGTTCAATGAGTTTTCCTTGTTTGACGAAAGAGAGGTTGAAGCCCAGACCACTTCCCTCTAATTTGGCCTCTAATCCTTGCAGGTACATTAAGAATAACAAGGGTGAGAGAGAACGCCCCTGCCTAAGTCCCCGTTTTACCTCTGCAGGCTTGGATACCTGTTTTGCCACTTTATAACTGCCTTGTTACCTTTATAGATATCCTTTAGAAGATTAGTGACTCGTTGTTCCACACATAGTGTGTCCAGTATTCTTAGCAAATCCTCTTGAATCACGCTATCGTACGCTCCCTTGATATCCAAAAATGCTAGCCACAGGGGCCTGTGTTCCTTTTCTGCTATTTCGATGCACTGCGTCACTGAGAACAGATTGTCTCCTAACCTGCTGTGTTTCTGAAACCCATTCTGCAGTTCCCCCAGCACCCCCTCATCCTCTATCCATGTCTGCATTCGTTCTTTTATAATCTGCATCGCCAACCTGTAGACCACTGATGTCACTGTTATAGGACGGTAGTTGTTTATGTCAGCTTTGTCCCCCTTTCCTTTATAGATCATGCTCATCATGCTAAGTTTCCATTCATCGGGAACTTCACCATCAATTATTAGTTTGCTCACTGCCTCTCTCAAAGCCTGCTTAGACTTCGGACCTAATGTCTTTATCAGCATATTTGGAATGCCATCTGGGCATGTTGATGTACTATACAAGTAACCATTTTCTTAGCCCTTTCCCACTCTCGTTGTGACAATGGAATCATTGCACGGCACGGCAGCACTGCGAAAGCAATGTCGCCTAATCTGCGGCTTCTGTTGCTCGAACAGGTTTTCTTCGTCTGCGGATCACTACAAGCTGGGGCATACAGCGCATGCGTGGCCGTACCAGCTGCTGACACCACTGTTATCGACCACGAGCACATCGTCGACGCTACCCTCGAGCGCAGGCACCCTGGAACGCGCATAGAGCGGTTCTTCGCGGGACCTCTAAAGTTGGACCCCCTGCCAGCAGCGTTCAGTGGGCACGGCAGCACTGCGAAAGCAATGTCGCCTAATCTGCGGCTTCTGTTGCTCGAACAGGTCAGTTTCTACTCAGAATACTGTTACAAAACTGACAACAGATTTGTTGTTGTGCTGTCGTGCCCAAGTGTACTGTTCTCTGGATTTTCCTCTTTGTGCCTGCTATTGTCTGACGATGTTGAACTCAACCCAGGTCCAGATGTGAAAGTCCTCCTAAAGGAACTGTCTGAAGGCCAGAAGTCAATTAAGGCAGATCTGAGCGCTCTAAGAGAAAGAATGACTAAAATGGAAGACGCCATTCAAAAAATCAAAGATCAGGGTAAAAAAATAGGCCAGCTAACGAAAACCGTCACCAACCTTAACGTGACACTATCAAGACAAGAAGAAAGGCTAATAAGCTTAAAGGATAGGAGTAGATGGAATAATCTTTTGGTCTTTCGGGTTGAAGAGGGCGAGGCAGAAACCACAGAAGACCTGGAACAAGCGGTACTGCAGGACATTTTTGTTCGGAGGCTTGGCGTCGAACTAAAAACAGTTGAACGGATCCACAGAATAGGCCGAAAAGGGGGCCGTTCGCCGCGTCCGGTCATTATCAAGTTATACGACTTCCGAGAGAAGTTAACAGTTTGCAAAAATTGCAAAAAAGCTAAAAGGCAGCAGTATATCAGTTGGGGACGACTTTTGCAAGGAAACCCTAGCCAAGCGTAAGCTATTATGGGAATCAGGAAAAAAAGAAAGAGATGCAGGAAAACGCATGCGTTTGAATTACGATAAGTTGGTCATAGACAAAGACGTGTATTCCTGGGACTACGACAAAAACTGCCGAGTTAAGCTTAAGCATACAAAGAAAAAACCACATCACTCTGACGACGATGACTGATGCCATTCGCAGTCAAGTGCATGCAGCCTTCGCTTAATTAATCTCAATGCTCACAGCCTTATCAATAAAGTTAGTGATCTAGAATATATAATAGCAAGCTATAACCTACACGTAATCACCGTCACAGAAACGTGGCTGCGACCGGAAATAGCGGATAGCGAAATCGTACCACCCGGCTACAAAATATTTAGGAAAGACCGCGATACATGAGGTGGTGGTGTGGCGATCCTACTTGCAGAAGATGTTGAAGCAACTGTTATATGGAAGGAATATCCCACCGTGAAAGTGTATGGGTAGAAATAAAATTACCCAAAACTTCCCTTGTTTTGGGTGCCGTTTACCGGCCTCCAGGCGCCCTACTTCATACCTAGAAAGTTTGCAGCAATACCTTGATGGTATTGCTACCCGGAATCGTAGAATGGTTATTGCGGGAGATTTCAATCTTCCTGGAATTAATTGGACCACATTCTCAACTAAATCGAAGGAAGCTATAGACTGCCAACGGCTTTTAGACATGGCATTCAGCCATGACCTCACGCAGGTCGTCACTGACAGTACACGTGAAACAGGGTATCCGCATTCCATACTGGATCTAGTTTTTATTGATGGGCGAATCGACACATACAACGTTGCAATTGAACATGGATTGTCGGACTACAAACTTGTTTCAGTTGAGATAATCATTGATGGTGCCTTGCCATGCAAAAAAGAAAGCTTCAGGCATGCGCGCAACTTCAGCAAGGCCGATGATACAAGCATAATTGATTACTTGTCGTTTTCTTTGGATGCGTTCAGTGAGGAAAGTGACGTCAATAAGATGTGGATAAGGTTTAAAGAAATTGTCACGCTATGTATCATCAAATTTGTGCCCTTGCAAAAAAAGATACAAAATAAACAGAATCCTTGGATGAATAGGAAAATAATACATTTGAAGCGCGCCATTAACCGCCAGAGGCAAAAAGTAAACAAAGATCAATGCAAGATACGCAATTTATCAAGGCTTCTGCGTGCTGAACTGAAAGAATCAAAAACAAAGTATTACGAAGAAATATTGCCGACATTTGTGAAATCTTCCCCCCATCGTTTTTGGCGTCCTTTATCTCAGAAGGAAGACCACTCAAGACGCGTGCATTCTCTTGTTGTCAATGATGAATTGGTGACAGACTGCTCTTCCATCGCTTACCTACACAACAGATTTTTCCAGTCAGTGTTTACTGCTTGTCCTGATAATGGTGATGCATCCACGCCACTTCCTTCTCAGTTGTCAGTTATGCCTGACGTTCAGATCACTTATGAAGGCATTGTATCATTATTACTGAACATGAACGTGAAAAAGTCGATCGGACCAGATGGCATACCAAATGATATACTGCGAAGGTATGCGGAATGGGTTGCGCACTATTTATACATAATATATAATGCCTCAATAGAGCAAAAGCGTGTCCCAGACGACTGGCTTGTGGCGAAGGTCGTGCCAACGCATAAGGGTGGAGACCAACAAAAGGTGGAAAATTACCGTCCAATTTCCCTCACCTGTGTATGCTGCAAGCTTTTAGAGCATATTATATCCAAAGCTATGTATACGTATCTTGAGGGTGCAAAAACATTTTTTACTAATCAGCATGGTTTTCGGCAGAATTTATCCACTGTAACCCAATTAATAGAAACAGTCGATGACTTCACGCGTGCCCTAAATAATAGTGTTCAGATTGACGCAATATGTCTCGACTTCTCCAAAGCCTTTGACAAGGTTCCCCACAGGGAGTTAATTAATAAGTTAGCACACCTAGGCATAAATTATAACATAATACAGTGGATAAGTGCGTACCTGACAGGCAGAACACAATATGTAGAAATAAACGGCTTCAAACCTGAGTTATTAAGCGTTACCTCAGGTGTACCGCAAGGTTCAGTTTTAGGACCGATATCATTCTTAACTTACATAAATGACATTTCATGCGGCATAGATAGAAGTACTACAGTGCGACTTTTTGCAGACGACTGCCTAATTTAAAAAGAAATACACAGTGAAGCTGACCAAAAAACGTTTAATGATATTCTTGATGCTGTCAATAATTGGTGCACTGAATGTAAAATGGAAATAAATCAAACTAAAACAGTTGCTTTGCGCATCACAAACAAAAGTAAGCGTGTCTTCTATTCCAATTACTTTCTATGTTCTACCCGCCTGTCTACCGTCAATGAAATATAATATTTAGGTGTAACAATATCCAGTAATCTAAATTGGAGGACCCATTCGGAAAACATTTGCGCGGTGGTGGAGAGAAAACTATGGTACTTGCGAAGAAAATTAAGACTTAATTCCTACTACTCCCGTTAAGCTAGCAGCATATCTTACGTATATTCGGCCAACATTGGAATATGCCAGCATTGTGTGGGATCCCTCAGAAATCGGCCTAATTAATATGCTAGAAAGAGTACAAAGGCGAGCTGCCAGGTTTATTCTTTCAAAGTACTCCTCGACTGAGTCAGTAACAGAAATGCTACGCTCTCTTCAACTGCCCACTTTAGCTGAACGACGGCGATTGGCAAGGATGAAGTTCTTGTTTTTATTGTCAAAAAATAAATTAAACATAAACACAACAAAATACTTAACGCCACGCCGTGGAAGAAACCTAAGAAGTGTAAACGATTACACATACGAAGTGCCACAACAGCGTGTCAATGTATATGCAAATTCATTTTTTCCAAAAACAATTCGTCAGTGGAATGCTTTGCCATTACCACTGGTTCATTGTGATTCCCTGGAAAATTTGAGGAAGGGCTCAAATATATTTTTTGTAAGCATGGTCTACTATGTTAATTTATTGCAATTCATTTGTATGCTTACTACGACTGCACTGTTTTTCTTTCAGCCTCATTGCCGGTGTTTCCAATCATATGTCATGTAACATTTACAAGTTCAAGTGTTGCTGTTTAAATTGCTGTATGATTTGAATGTATTGATGTTTGTCATTCTTAGTATGTCCCACCCCTGTAACAGCCGAAAGGCTAACAGTATTTGGGAAAATAAATAAATAAATTGCGTCACTTGATTCATCCTTGTGTATTGTGATGCATAAACACTTCTTTGTTGAAATTTTCTGTTACCCTTGTTCTTATATATTCAATAGCTTCGTCCCCTTCTTGCCTAGCACCTTGGGCTGTAGTTATAAACCTCTGCTCTAGGCTCGTCTCATTTCTTAGGGAGTTTAGATGGTAACAAAATTTCGCAGCTGCCTTTCTATCTTTTTTATGTACTTCTGCCAGCCACTGAGCTCCCTTTCTTCCAATCTTTTCATTGATCAGAAAGGATACATCCCTTCTACAGCTTAGAAAGATATCCCATTTTCTTTCAACATCATCTGTCGGTTCACCCCGCTGCTTAGCATCTCTGTGTTCCCTAGAGGCTTCCTGACGTTTTGCTATGGCTCTCTAAACTTCCTCATCCCACCAACTCTTGGGTTTGCGTCTTCTTTTCCGGGGTGACTTGTCACGTGCCTTAGCAAGCTCTGGCTCAAAGTCCAATTAGATGCGTATATGTCCACGCTGTTTTATTTTCCTCATGATTACTTTCTTAATTTGTTTAGTAGCTATTTTTATTTGCCTTTCTGAATAAAAATTTTTTTTGTAGTTGCTCATCTTGTCTCCTTCCCTCTACTGCTCTTCCAAAACTTAGCTTGATACTTTTGTGATCACTACCCAGACTTCTGGATACAGACTTTGGACAGCGCCAGGCCCGGCAGCAGCTCCCTCGGCGTGGGCTCCCCTATAGACAATTATTAAAGGAATGGCGTTACCGTGCAAAAAAACGATCGTTGTGGACGGCGTTTTATAGTTAGGTGAGATAGCGTTTAGGTGCCCCCGCTGGCATGATGGCGCCATCTATTGTATGGTTATTAAGTTAAAACAGTAAAAGGGAAAAGAAAACGAGAATGTTTGCGTGTGCCACCGCGCGAAGCATTGTTACAAGTTTATTTTAGTAGTAACAAAAGTAAGTAAATACGAACTACGCACCAAAGGCGAAAGCATTTATGTTGCTGATTTGTTTACATCGAACTTGTAGTTAGGCCTAAGCACGTTCGAAATGGAAAGTTATCTCAAAAACTACACAAACTTATCCGTGATACTCGGTCATCAAAGCTAACTGAAGGCAAGCGGAGCCACTTTAAACAGTCGTTTGCTCTGAACTAAGTGAATCTTTGAACAACTACACCAAAATCACTTCGTAGCGGGCGTCCGAGAGTACCGCCATGTTGTACGTACACTACGTACACCTACGCTACCACGGTAACGTTGTATCTGAAAAGGCAGCGTCTCGTGCGCCGCGCGGCGCAGCAGCCATCCCCACACAGGAATGGCTCCTGCGCCGCACGAAAGTGACGTCACTTAAAAAAATATTACCTAAAGCGAGTTAAACGTGTAAATTATTCGTGCGTAGTGCGTTAAACCTACAAAATGTTTACTAAACATGTGTTTAACAAGTCAATTAGTTTAGGTTTGTTATTTAAATACATATTACAAGTATTTTGAATACAGGGGGCGCCATGGGCACTGCGGCTGCGAAAGGTAAACACAGCGAGATGGTAGCCGCCTGTGATGTGTTGATGGTGAAAACTCCGATGAAATCGTGGCCATGGCCTAGGCCACTCCCACGGAGGACTGGAGTGTCGTCACTGCTTCATGTGATTGCTGGATGCTCAGTTGAACCTGGTGGTTGGAGCTAGCGGGGCCATCCACCGCGCCGCAGCTTCATCTGAGTGTGTGCGCCATAAAGTTTCTCAATATGATGTGCGGATTACAGTTGCTGGACGTACTGCTTTTTCTAGGTTGCAATGCCAAGCGTGGTGTTGTCAAAGGAGAAAGTGTTCTTGCTGCCGAGTTTTGCTTGCCGCGAAGGACAAGGTTGACGATGAAATGAATGCTTTCGCAGGGTTCACGTGTGACTGACCGGACGCACATGCATGAAACCCCAGTGCGTCGGCGAAGTGCTCATATGATGAATGGAAACAACTTTATTATAATGTTCTTACGAAGCCTGTGATCTCCGAAGGCCAGAGCTACTGCATCGCTGTCTGTTTTGTCAAGTGCGAACACGTACGGCCGTTCTACTCCGTTGATAGGTGTATGCTCCCGTGCTGTCACAGGCCGCGCGTGTTATTGAGCTAGGCAGACAAGCTGTTTTGTAGTTAGATGGGCTGACGCCGTCGGCACTTGCCCTTGGGCATTGTTTATCAAGTGCTGATCGCCTAGAACATTGCGGTGACACGTCAGTATTTTTAAAGAAAGCGGCCTGCCGGTTACCTCGTTAGGTGATGGTACACTGAGCGACACAAAAAAAAGTTGCCCGAGACTACGTTGCAGTGCACCTTTCTGTCATCAAATCTTTGATAAACCGTGGAAATCCACATTCCTGTGCCCAAGAAACCAATGCAGCCAGCTGCATTCGATTTTTTTGTGTTTTTTTTGCATCTCGCCGATTAAGAGCACTAATTCGCAAAACACTTTATCATAATAAATATAGTCAATCCTGCAAGAGTTATCGAAGATCCAATATTAAAGGGCCTGTGGACGGGACCACCACCAACAGCAAGTCGGGCTGATGAGGAGGCGCAAATGTTAAAACAATACATGCGAGAACAAAAAAAAAAGAGAAAGTATCGATAACTGCAATGGGACTGGAACCACCGACCTCACCAGTTCATGTGTTGCTTTAACCAACTACGCCACAGCTGCCGATCGGTTTGAGATGACAAACAAGCCTGTTTTGTATTGTTCTGCACACGCCCACTTCAATGGAGGGGAGGAGGAGGGATGTTCAATTCTAGAGCTTAGAAAGAAGATGATGATGATTATGATGATGATGATGATTAAAGGCCTCCCCTTTGAATCGGGGTGACGGCATGCGCCATCTAGCCTACCTTAATAGTTCGAGTTTAAATTTTGTCCCTCAACTCGGATGTCTTTTTAATTTTGCCCAGCCGCTACTACTCTTGGCTGGGATGTTATTTTATCGACTTCTCTGCTTTTCCTCCACCAATACTCCAGCCGCTGCTTAGTAATACCTACTGCTGACCAGTTAATGCTTCTATCAACCGCGAAGCCCAGCGCCTCAGGAAGTGTGACCTTCCCCCCATTTCTATCCGGCTGAATCTTTTGGCATTCCATGACTATGTGGTCGATTGTTTCTTTATTTATGCCACATCCAACACATGTCTCATCCTGTGACGAATATTTGCTCCTGTAAGTTAGAGTTCTCAAGCAGCCAGCCCGCGCCTCAAAGAGCAACGCACTACCTTTCTTGTTGTCATAAAAGTTCTCTTTCCGGATCTCTTGTTTGCTTGCCTTGTAGATTCCCAGCGATCTCTTTTTTTCCATCCTCTCTTTCCACATGAGCGTCTCTGTTTCCCTCACTTGCTTTTTAACTGGCCCCCTTTGCTTATTTGCCGTGGTCAAGTTATATTTAGTCGCCAGCTTTCGCGTCCTCTTCCGCCATTGGGTGTCCACACTTTTCAGGTACAGGTATCAGTGCACTCTGGCTGCCCAGTTCTTCTCATCTAAATGTCTAAGTCGCTCCTCAAACCGTATTTTACTTTGTGCTTCCCTCGCCTCAAATGAAGCCCAACCCATATCGCCTTGTACAGTCTCATTTGTAGTCTTACTGTGAGCTCCCAGGGCTAACCTGCCGACTGCCTTTTGGTTAACCTCCAGCCCCGACAGGATATCTGACTTTAAGCATAATACGGCATTAGAGAACGTGAGCGCCGGCACCATTACCCCTTTCCAGATGCCTCGTACTACCTCGTACTTATTGTGTCCCCAAAGTGCTCTATGTTTCATTACTGCTGCATTTCGTCTCCCTTTCAGTTTGAGGTGTTCTTCATGAGCATTCAGGTAGCCTTTTCCTTCATTAAGCCAGATCCCCAAGTATTTGTACTTATTTACTAATGGTATGACTTCCTGTTGTATCTTTATTGTTGCTACATGAGCTTCCTCGTTGAACACCATGACTCCAGATTTCTGTGGGTTAAAATGTAGGCCTAGGTACGTTGCCTCAATGTCAGCCAGTTTTTGAAGTTATTCCGCATTATCCGCCAGCAGCACTATATCGTCTGCGCACATCAATCCCGGAATCCGTTGCTCCACTAACACTCCATTGCTTCGGTGTGACAAATCAAAGCCCAATCCACTCTCCTCTAGTCGTCTTTCCATTCCTCTAATGTACAGTGTGAACAGCAATGGCGAAAGAGGGCACCCCTGTTTTAAACCTCTCCGAATGTACACGGGCTCTGTGTATGTACGCCCTTCCCATGTAATGTGTGCCTTGTTATCCTCATATATTAAAGATGTCCCAGCCACAGCGCCCCCTGTATTTAAAATGCTTATAATATCTGTTCAATTAACAAATATGGACCGATTGAATCGTGAAACACCTGTTTAGTAAAATATTTTTGTATGTTTAACGCATTATAGATAAATAATTTATGGATATAATTCACTTCAGGTAATAAATTTTAAGTGACGTCACTTCCGTGCGGCGCAGGAGCCACTTTTGATGGTGTTGGCTGCTACGTCGCGCGGCTCAGGAGACGCTGCAAAAAAAAAAAAAAAAACATTTGCATGCAGTAGCTAGAGGTGTGCGCCGACTGGTCGGCGCGCCGCCGCTGCTGACGTTTTTCATCGGCGCGCCATTTATGCGCTAGTACCGACTTTTCACAGATTTGTCTTTTTCTTTTTCATTTTGATTTATAGCTTCGTTTCACATTTTATGTAGCCAGTAAAAACCAGGCTTCTTAGTTATCTTCATCCAGCTTCAGAGACCGAGAATACCACTATGAACAGCGGCACAAGTTCGGCGGCCCCTGCATGAAATGACATATTTGACGAATAAACAAAAAATAGATGTTATATTGTGTAGTTCTTCACCTAACTCGCTGAATTCATGCTGCACTGCTACCACTTCATTTCTTCTGTGTATACGCCCTGTTTCGGGCACGATCATAGGTTGCAATATTGGACTGATAATGATGCCGTTTTACATCCATATGAATATTATATATACGTTGATGGTAGCATCATGGAAGCTTGATGGGAGTTTCTGAGAGCTGGTTCAGAGCGTCTCGGTGCTCGTGCTTTACGCCCTGGTCTTCCAAAAAATCTCTACAGGAGAAAACAATGAACAGTTGCAAATATCTGCTAGGCAGCTTTTCTGTAAGGTTAGTTTTTCAACCAAGATTTCTCGTTCACAGGCTGCTTTTCTCACTCATTTCGTTTTTGCCATTCCTTTTTTTTATATCTTGTTGTGCTCGCGTGCCTTCGCTGAAATTTGGAGAGGTGACATTTTGTTGTACTCGCGTGCTCAAAATGAGAAATAAAAGCAGTCTGTGAACGACATAAACGAGAGTTTTTGGTTGGAAAACAAACCTTACAGGAAAGCCACCTTGCAGATCACTGTAGAAGGACAGACTGCATGTTCATTCAGTTCAGGGCAGTCCGAAGAAATTGTCGTCTTCATCTCTGTCAGCCAAATGGGGGGGGGGGGGGGTAGTGGTTAGAAGAAGGCGCCTAATTTCTGCAGCCCAGCAGGGAGCGCAGGGCGCAGAGAATAAGGATTAAAAAATCGAGAAAGGGAGAAAGAGAGAGGAAGTCAAACACTGCCTTTTTTCAACCCAAGAAAGAGAGAAGGTGCACGTTCAGTTCGTCACACGGTGAGAGAGAAACATGACGTAGGCCAGAGTCCAATAATACGCACAACACATCACAGTGCAATAACATTGCATCGCATGCGAAGAATAGGGTCTGCAGCGCTAGGCAGGCAAGGGCTTGTGAGAATAGAAGACTTGCAAGCACCACAGAGTGTGGGAAACATACCTGACGAGGGATCACAAGCTCTCGGCTAATTGTTCAGCGCGTCTCTTAGCACGTCAAACAAATCAAGCAGCCTCGATTTGAAACAGCTCTTCTTAGGCCGTCAGTCAGGCGTGTCCAAAGAGTTTTTGACGAGCAGATCCAACAGCCCTAAAGAATTCGAAGTATGACTTTCGTGTTGTCGCCACTTTTGGCGCACCTCGAGAGCGTTAATCCGGAACAAATCAGGGTAGGCTTAGCTGCAATAGCCCCCCGCGTCCAAGCGGCGCCCAGCCAGAAAGGCCGATCTTAACATCTTTTAGACACACGCACATAAGCACGCACAGTTTCGCTCCGAAAGGGAATTGGTAGTGGTCGCATTGACGTACGTAACATGCATCTACTATAAAAAGGCATGCAGTGTATGCGATAGCTTTTTTTTTTTTCAAAAGTCTTGTAATTCTAGTATATTTTCATTATATAGCCGAGGTATGAGGCGGTTGTTACTCGCATCAATTTAGGTTAAAGTACTACAAATATTTATTCGCTGCGCATGACTTCTAGAAATGATACTCCGAGAAAAAAGAAATCGCTCAAACATTTTGGAAACTAAATTTGCTCGTGGGAGTACTTGTTCTCTGTTTGCGCTCTTTCATGGTTCATGAGTGTTAAGCCCCGCTGCCGCTTCTATAGAATGGTGTACAAGAAGCCGTATCAACGCAGTTACAGGAATTTCTACAGACTACCATGCATACGATCACCAGACATTTTCGCTCCGGCATATTTTGATTAAAAGGAGCGACATATTTTTGCTGAAAACCGATTTATGCACTGGGGTCCGGTGAACAGATGTTGCATGTTGCAACTCTTGATAATTGCGAGTGCGAAGACAGCAAGTAAGAGCATCTATGCTATTGTCTGTGCGTCCGGTGTAACGAAAACATCTAGTCTTGTGAGTGTTGGGTTGAACCATGCACTTCGCCCATTGCTATTTTTCATAATGGCGTTTCTGAATAAAATTTTTGAGTGGTGCTATGTGAAGCACGCTACAGTAGTGCCGATGTGTTATTTGGTGCTGGTACAAAGAGAAAACTAGCTTGTACCTCTTTCAATGAGTCCTTCAATTAACCCTGTTCCAGGGGGCTGAATAGAAGACTATACGCCTGACACACTTGGAAAAGTAAAACACATTATAAGAGACCACTTCTGCTAATTGAAGGACTTATAGACCATCACCATCTAGACTGTGGTGCTCTGCAGAAACATGTTGAGCCAATGACGCGCCGCATTAGGTTCTAAATTTAAAATTGATGTGTCCAGACACAAATATACTCAGCGCGTTTGCTAGCAGCCTGCCCTGTGCACCGACTGTAAGTTTTTTTCAAAAAGCTTTTTTTTTGTTTTTAGTGAGTTGAATAATTTTGAATTGGCATTCTACTGATCCCAGTCCTCGAACGTGTTTAAATGAAGGTGGTTGGTTTATACCTTAAGCAATGCGTCCTAGCATTAAGTGCAAGCTCAGCAGATACGAGAAACATCTAGACAGCATATCCAGCTCTCTAAGTACTTATTCAAGTTATTTCTGTGCATGTACTAGCTTTAGTCAACGAGGAATTCGAATACTTTTAGAGTGCAGCACGTGGACATCTTGTGACACTCTGAAAGGATACCGACGTGTCAAGCTCCTTGTTAATTACACCCGTAGATTTATAAATTGATACAGCACAACGATCATGCAAAGAATCCGCGAAAATGAAAAAAAAGGTATGCTTCGCGGTGGATAAGTTGCAATTATAAACCAACACATAATTAAACTGGTTAGTTAAACATGGTTCCTTAAATACTACTCAGTTAGTTCATAATTGTGACTTCTCTGTCATGCAACATTTTTTTTTTATTTTTATGGATTCTTTTCTTTTTTCGCACAGGTTGGTATCACTTCCCGGCAAGCGGAGAGCTGCACGTGGTTTAAATGCACCTGGGTAGGGTTCGCATTTATTGTTTACCAAAGCTATAATAATGTGGCACTCGAAATGCCGAAAATCAAAATGACGAACTTTTGGAATGCCGAAATTTAGAACACCGAAAAATCAAAAGATACCGAAAGTGTAAAATGTCAAAAAATCAAAACACCTAACTATCCAAACGCCGAAATATCAAAATGTCTGCGTCACCTAGCTATACTGGAAGATGAAGTATCTAGCTAAATTAGAGGTTACGCCCAGGCCCGTAACTAGGGGAGGGGGGTTGAGGAGGTTCTGATCCCCCCCCCCCTTCCGAAACTTTTTTGATGCTTTAACTTTTCGGGTGATACTAAAATATTTATACGCCTTCACAGCGACCACCAGCTGCCAAAGTTACACTGCAACTTTCCTGGCATTGCTTCCCTCTTCTTCCTTTCTTCAAACCTACCCTTTTACCTGAACACCTCAGCGCTCCCTTCCCCGCATGCGCACCTGCCCTATTTGTACAGCTTTGCACTTCGCCCTCGCGTTCCTTCGAGTCTTTTTTTTTTTCGTCTTTCACACTGTAGCAGCTCCTTTATTGATTCCAGATGCTTTCCTTGTGCATTGCCGCTGGAGAAGTTATCCGTCTGTGCGGACCGCACGTGCCGGCTTTGGGTTCCTACGAAAAGCGCGTCTACTTCTGTGAAGGTAAACAGTTCGACAGCAACGGCAACACCAACACGACGTGCGCAAATTTGCCAGGAAACGAAACCCCTAAGCGGAAAAACTCAGCGGCGCATTCTAAGGACGCAGGCTGCGGGGCAAAATTTTCTCAAACTGTAGTCCTTGCCACCGAAACGAATTATGAAGATGACATCTATTGAAAGACTGGCATATCCGAGCAACTTCGAACAACCTTAACCACACGCAAGGAAATCTACCTCTTCTGTACACAGAAGGTATATGCGCCTCCCTACAAAGCGCACAGAGCGAGGATACAGCCGGCACACAATCCGGCACCAGTGGTCAACTTTCACAGGAGAAAAAAAACGCCGCCAAGCTGGGCAGCGCGCGGGAGTACAGAGGCTGACATCACAGCCTACAAAATGCATTTTTTTGGGGGTCACGGCTATTTAATCAGCGCAGCCCAGAGAAAATTATGCAGGCGCCCAGGGAGCCGTTTGTGAAAAGGTGACTTTTTCACAGGAACGGAGCAACACCTCCTTTCTGGACTGTACCACGGGAGTGCAAATGTCTCGGCAGTGCATTCTTGGAGGTTCACGTATATTAAGGGGAGTATGCAGTGCCTATGGAGTCTTCTGTGAAAAGGTCTTTAAGTAGTGTTAATCCAGTTTGCTGCAGCTGGAGTACAATAATGGGTCTGCATGCACACCAGCTGTAGCAGCGTTCAGAAAACACATGCGCCACGCGGGATCCGGCGCTTTCATCCCACTTCTACATTCTAGCCACTGTAAAGTGGATAAGAGAAGAAGAAAACATCGCCCGCCATGCAGTCGAAGCAGTCGCAAACGTCTTTTTGGAGCCACTGGCCACTTCTGAGTGCGTGCACAGGATTGCGGCAGCAAAATGATAAGACACTCTGCAACAACGAAGCAAAGGAGTCTTGCGTCTTAGTTCAAGAAAGTTCGAATCAATGAAGCGGACGGAGAAGAACCGCCTCCTTCGAAGGATAAAACTTCGCCCTCCTCAGCACTGGTGGAAAACAAAGCGCGTCCGAACTTCTGAAGCGACTCAGGAGAATGCACCGCTTTATATGAATCACCTGAGAACGAACACAAGCAGGACACCCATGCGCCGCCGGGAAATTATGGTGGCCGCAGTGCAACTCTAGGTGATCTTTGTTCTACAGTCAACGCTGGGCAAAGTGACGCGTTTACCACTGGGAAATGCCCAAGGAAGGTGAGTGGCATGGCACCTTCACATTCTGGTTTGCCTCCCCTCAGTGCGACGAGTGCGACTTGGGACTGTTTGTCTTGAAAAGCAATAATGTAAATGATCCAGAGACGATGGAGAAGCTGCTGCTCAATCCGGGGACCCCTCCGGCTAACTATGATTATCCAGCCACAGGGAAAAGGAATATGAAGTTCCAACCTCACTGGGTAGATCGTTACCCATGGCTTGTTTATTCAGAGAAGCTTCAAGGAGCATTATGCAAATATTGCGTAGTCTTCTCAAGTGAGTGTGCAGGAAAAGGGGAGCACCAGCGCTTGGGCTGTTTTGTAACTAAGGAGTTCGCCAATTACAAGAAAGCCATGGATGCCTTTAAGAGCCACGCATCCAGCAGTTATCACGCCATGTCAACAACGCTATCGGAGAACTTTTTAGCAGTCCGGTCCCGCTCACAGCATGACATCTTAACACAACTTAACCACGGCCTTAAAAAGCAGGCGGAAGAAAACCGCAGGAACTTGCTGCCGATAATAGAAACAATCCTTTTCTGTGGCAGGCAAGAAGTACCGCTTCGCGGCACCGACGACTCTGGTCCGATAAATATGTCTGAAGTGCTGCCATTAAAAATGATGGAAATTTTCGCGCACTGCTTAGGATGAGAGCAAAATGTGGAGATGCCGCCTTGAGAGCTCACATGGAAACATCTCCGGCGAATGCGCTGTACACGAGCCCAAAAAATCAAAATGAGTTGATCACCCTCTGTGGTAAAATCATACAAAGAAAGATAGTGGAAAATGTCAACTCAGGTTCGTGTTTTTCAGTTCTAGCTGACGAGGCCACTGATATATCTCGCACCGCCCACATTTCCCTATGTGTAAGGTACGTTGGACCCGACACGTCGGGAGTGGCCATTCTTAAAGAAGATTTTGTAGATTTCGTTCCCATGTACGATCTCACTGGCAAGGCGCTGGCGAGCACAATCCTGAACAGCCTTAGAGGTCATGGCTTTGACCTGAACCTACTTTGCGGGCAAGGATACGACGGCGCGGTATCAATGAGCGGCCACCTTAACGGTGTTCAAGCCTTCATTCGTCAAACAGCGCCCAAAGCGTTGTACGTGCATTGTAGCGCCCACTCGTTGAACCTTGCTCTGCTTCACGCATGCAAACTCCACAGCATCCGCAACTGTTTGGGAACTGCATCCTTAACCTGTACGTTTGTGAGAGCTTCGCCACAGAGGACGAACCAACTGCGAGACAAAGTAGAAGATTTAACTTAAGAAAAAAAAATCAGTTCTCTCCTTTTGCCAAACAAGGTGGGTAGAGAGTCACGATGCACTTCAGCGTTTCCTTGAACTCTACGTGCCTATTGTACAATTCCTCGAATATTTTAAAGAAGAGGCCGCGTCATCTGATACTTTATCGAAAGCTTCTCAACTGCTCAATGCCATTACAAAGCCCGAGTTTGTCGTTTCGCTTCAGATCTGTAGCGACCTCTTCTCTTTGACACTGCCACTTTGCAAATTCTTCAAAAAATTGACTGTGACTTGGCTCAACGGTGCGATCACGTAAAGAATGTTATAGACGTTCTTTCCACAAAAAGGGCTAGTGCGAAAACGAAATTTAATAAGATTTTTCTGAAGTCGCTCTCTTTGCTGAAGATCACAAATGTTGAGATGGCCCTACCACGCATCACTGGAAGGCAGATGCAAAGAAGCAACGTACCTTCTGCTACTCCCGAAGAGTACTATACAGACGTTAATTTCGCGTCACAACTAGACGAATGGCTAAGTTCAGGTGGCCAGCCGACACGGAGCCACAACCACTTAAGGGATACTTCTTGATCTCCTTCTACACCGTGTTGGTCAGCAACTAGACTGCTTAGCAAGGCGAAATCCTGCTCTTAAATCAACCTCCGTGTCCCCTGATTCTTGTCCTGGGGGAAAAGAGAGCTCTATATGGGTCCAATCATGCACGTTTCATTGTTAGAAACTCAACCCTAAAAATATATTGACCACGTCCGTTTTTAATTTAGAGAGGGTCCTCAACTTAGCGAGAGTGACAACCTGTTGGGGTTTTCTCATACGGCTCGTCCACAAGCAGTTTCGCCCGTGGGAATGGTCAGTTTCCTCGGTTTCAGCCGGTGCGTCTTGCAGTCTACAGCTAGTTCGGGGTGCATCGCGGCCTTTGACGACCCTGCCGACGCCGCCGTAGGTACAAAAGATCAAACATCGGCGACTAACGTTTGAAGAACACCCCATTCAGTACTTCCCTGCACTAAAAGCCAGTCTTTTCATGAGCGAACGGTTCCACCGGTCAGCGGGGGAGTGCGGCGCCCGTTAGTTTGCCGTTACGCCGGGTCGCAAAAATGGCATCCGTGACAGCATGTATGCAAGCAAACAAACAAGTCGCCCGACATTACGATCTTCTTGTTACCATTCGCACATTCTGCTTGCTGGATAGTTTCCTCGTAATTGCGAAAGGATAGAAGGGTTGAAGCTTGGGCTAGCTGGGTTTAGCTTTTAATCGACTCTTGAAACATAGAGGGAAGTTTAAACGAGGAAGTTTTTCCTTCTCGGCAACTTTCAAAATTCTGTGAGGACTTCTTCTAAGGTCACTTGAAGTTCTCGATGGATGCTGAGCAGTGCTAGCCCAGTCAATCTGTCGTTGTTCATATCATTTCAAAGGTAGCTCTTCAGCCTTCTCAGTGTGGAAAAAGTCCGTTCCGGGGTCGACGTCGACACGGGTAAAGTCGCCAGGATAGAAAGTAGGCTGTGGATGTTCGGGAAAAAGTCGCGGTTGCACATCTCTAAGGCCTGTAAAGCACAAGCTGGGCGATTCTTTTCTTCGATCTGGCAGCATTTGTTCACCCACAGTGTGAACTCTGCTTCGATGACATATTAGCCGAGGGAATGTCGCCAAGGTAAAACTGCACTGCATCATCAATATCAGAAAGGCTAGCCGATGCGCAGAATTTCGGCAGCAGCATGTTAAGGCCAACCACGACCTTCTTATGGGCATCGAACCGGTCTCTTAATTGATTTTCGAAGTCAGCCAGCAAAGGCAAATACACATTCCTCCGGTATCAATAAACTAAATTTGCATGGCTGTCGTAAATCACTTTCTTCGATATTGTCATGCGAGTACCTTCTACAGCAAGGTTGGTAGTGACTCTGGCGTTGCAGTCTCTTCACTTCTCGCACCTCCAATAGTGCCTAGATACACCCTCTTGTCAACAACATAAACGTAACCACAACTGCAACAAATTATTGGTTTTCCTTTTTGGTAACACACACCGCCACATCTTCGTCCATTTCCCTCCGAATCGGGGGTATTCGCGTGCATGGTTCAAGGAGTTTTCAGCATTTTGAATTTCCAGCATTCGTTGTCTTAGGTGTTTCGATTCTATGGCATTGAAATTTTTCAGCTTTTTGACATTCGACCTTTTAATAAATCGGCGTCTTGATCTTCGACATTTTGATAGGAACCCAAGCTAATACTCCCTAATAAATCACTTCAATTAGTCTAAACAAAGCCTAATATGTTCTATAAATGCTTCTTGCTTCCACACAGCTTGTATTTCATGCTAGGATTCATTGTTACAAGGTATGAACATGTGCAAGCACACAGATAACTTAGATAAGCCGAAGATAACTAGTGAATAATTTTCTCACCTAAAACAAAAAGTAAACAAAAACTTTCAGTCAGTACGCAATGAAAATCACTACTAAATCGACTGTTCAGTATATTTTACCTGGTACACGTCAATGTATATGTACGACCACTTATGAGCAAAAAAACAAAAAACAAAAAAAGCTTTGTTTAGCAAAATTTGACGCCACTTATTCACACTATTTTGCATTACGTACGTTTAAAATTGTTTTTCGCCTACAGGAAAACTACTTGACAATTCGTTAATACAATCTATTTCATGTCACTATTATCTGTCTATGGAAAAAGTCTCTAATATGGGCCATATTAGATGATTATTTCAAGGTAAAAGGACACCCCTGTTCAATTGGTCATGCAAACTTTTTTTATTTTAATATTGGAGTGAGTTAGTGAAAATATTATTGAGAATGTAGAACAGTTTTTTTGGCAATACATTTTACGAGTCAAGCTTCAAGCTTTCCGGAAACAATTCACATGCGTCTTACGGTACTGAAAAATGTATGTACAAATATTTCAGGGGAAAATCTCTTGCTCTATAAATAGATGATCCTCAATTTTTTAAAGCACCAAGGTTTGGTGAGATGGCGTGGAATAGCCCAGTTATAACACTTGCCACATAAAGATGTTTGTTTGCTCTAGATTGAGGTATAAAGTTAATTTTCACTTGGAGCCTCATGTGGTGTAAATTTCGTCTTAATGTGGACCCAAATTGCAATTTTCTTAAGCCCGTATTTTTTTCACACAAAAAAAGCTTTAGTCTCCTAAAAATATAGGCACAATATACTCTCCCAAGAGCAAGCATTTTCTTACTCAGGTATTTATGCATAGCGCAACCACACAAAGAAATAAATCAGGGGCAGCGTCGGGATTATTTTACTGGTGGGGCACTCATGATAAGTGAGTTCCTTAAGGGTGAGCAGGGAGGCAGGGAACTTAGCCAATGTGTTGTGACTATGTTCTCTCTTAAGGGGGCAGTGGGGGGCGAGTGAAAATTGAGGGAGGGGGTAGCTCCAGCTCCTCCGCGCCCACCACTTGTGCCGCTACTTGAAAAAATGCAAACAGAACATTTCGGCAAGATTTCTGGATGCTTGTATGACAGAAAAATAGCAGAAATATTGTTCAGCTTTTAACACCTGGCACAAACAATTTTGCTTAACATATGAAAACGCAAGGAAAAATCAGCAGCCAACATCATCAACGAACAAGCAGCAACCACCAGCAGCCAACAGCAGGCGTCTACAGGCCAGCTCGTCACGGGAGGCACAACGGGATGGAGCTCCAACCCAAACCAGGAACGACCTCCGGGCACCTTGCGGCCCCATTCGCCGCGTCTGTGCAAAGTGACATACTGGCTGTGCGAGTGGGCAAACTCCGTCAGTTTTAGATGAACTAGGCCATAGAACAGGTCCAAATTTTCTTAAACATAGAAAAATGGTTGACAAAAGAATACGTCACGAACTTCACGTGCAAAGCCTCGAGCAATATGTGCTATCTGGTACGGCTCCGAAGGGGCTGCGCTTGTCGCTAACACCATCAATGCATAACTTTGCCGAAGGGGAAATGAAATGGTGGAACGAAATTCTTGATCACGCCACACAGAAGCTAACGAAGGTCACCATCGAACACTGTAGAAAGACTCTAAACGCACTGACAGACGAGGAGCGGTATTTAAGAAATAACTTTTCTCTTTCGGAGTGGGAAACTAAAGAACTAGACGTATTTGAGCACAAAAAAAACGGAGGAAATTGAAAAACATAAGAGGAAGAAATTTGCGCGGACAATGTGTCACAAGCTATACCCACTGCTGCTTACAGAAAAAATACCAAATCATCTCACGTTCAAAAAAAATTTGCCACCACACCCCAAAGAGCCAAACGTTATTAACCTTTCCGACAAAGAACTTAGCAAAGAAGAATTGAGTATACTATCACGTGGACTTACATTTTGCCCTGGTAACGGAAGTTATGATGAATTCACGCTTCTAAAAGACCTAGACAACTTCGCACGAAATTTACGATTGGAGGAATATTTCTTTGATAAACCCGAAAAGATAACGCACTTTTTCGTGGGATAATCGGACGGCAATGGACCCCAGACGCCAACAGAGATCGATATCTGGATTTCTATATAGACGCGGTTCAAAAAGATGTTATACATGCGTACAAGGTGCACAAACCAAGCATGAATAACATATCAAAAAGAGAAAAAGAGGCACTACTCACGTTGAGCAACTGCGAAGATCTCGTCATTAAACCAGCAGACAAAGGAGGCGCGATTGTTGTTCTGAATAGATCGGACTACATTGAGGAAGGCAAGCGACAACTAAATAACAAACAATTCTACAAACACCTCGACTTTGACCCTACCACGGAGCACAAAAAGATCATTGTAACAACCCTAGAGGATCTCACACGTGAAGGCGCCATTAATTCAAAGCTTAAAAAGGCACTTATTACGGTACTTTCGGCACGTGGTCGTTTTTACATGCTGCCGAAGATTCATAAAGAGAATAACCCTGGCAGACCCATTATATCAGGCACGGGAACATTAACGGAACCCATTTCCAGTTATATTGATTCTTTAATCAAAGACATACCACCCGCACATGAGTCCTTCTTGCGTGAAACAAACCACTTCCTTCGGGAAATAGCAGACGTGAAAATTCCAAACGGTGCATTTCTCGTAACATTGGATGTTAGCTCACTCTACACAAATATCCCACATGACGATGGTGTAAGGGCACTTGTTGAATCGTATGGCACACACAACCCTGCCGCTTATCCAAGCAAAAGAGTAATTGAAATCTTCACAAGACTTGTACTCGATTTGAACAGCTTTGAATTTAACAACCAGTACTATCTTCAAATCAGCGGTACGGCACTGGGTACAAGAATGGCCCCAAACTACGCTAACATATTCATGCACCACATAGAGTCCAATTTTCTTTCATCTTGTAATATCAAACCATTACTTTATAAACGGTACCTAGATGATATATTCATAACTTGGACACATTCGGAAAACGAGCTCCTCAAATTCATACAGGCATTCAACCAGGTACACCCCAGCATTTATTTTACACACACCTACTCTAACACTGAAATAAACTTTCTTGATGTACTCGTTCAAGTTGACGATGGTGCGTTGGTAACTAACGTATACAGAAAACCTACGGACAGGCAACAATACCTGCACTTCAAAAGCTGCCACCCGCGACATTGCAAGACCAGCATTCCCTATTCCCAAGCACACAGATTCCGACGAATCTGTTCCCGCACCGAGGACTTCCACAAAAACAGCACACATATGCGCGAAGTACTCCTTAATCAAGAATACCCGCCAGCTATCATCGATGACGCCATCAAAAAAGCTGAAAATCTGGACCGCCAGATTCTTCTGAACCACCAGAGAAACGCCGGCCAACACCGCAACAAAAACTTGCTATTAACTTTCACGAGCAACCCACCGAACATAAACAAGGTCCTAAGAAAACACTTTAACATATTGGAACAGAGCGTGCGACTATCCAAAATTCTCACTTCTCCTCCTTGTGTTGTATACAGAAGGCCGAAAAATATAAAGGATCATTTAATAAATTCAAAGATAGGTGTGAAACCTCAAATTGGGTGTCACCCTTGCGGAAAAAGCAGATGCAAGGTATGCAAACACATGCAGACAACGACAGTGGCGAAAAGCACCCACTCGGATTTTAAGCACAGGATAAGAGGTGCACTAGACTGTGACTCAGACAACGTCATATACCTCCTGGAATGTGGGGTATGTAACAAGCAATACGTGGGCCAGACAGACACTCCGTTTAGAATTAGATTCAACAACCATCGGGCACATGTACGATCTCTGCCAGGCCTTCCACTTTCAAAACACTGCACAATAAAAGACCACAGCTTTCATGACATCAGGGTTACACTACTAGAAAACAACTTTCGAACAATCAAAGAACGGGAACAACGGGAATCTTATTTTATCTACAAATTTAACACAATAAAATACGGAATAAATGAACACCCAGGCACTCTGTCTGCGTTACGACCGCTAAAAGACGCAGACGCTTCTCTCTAATCAGTCCCGTTTCATTACGACAATAATATTACCCGCTAACAAAGCTTTTGGCCTATGCATCTGACAACACAGAAATGATTTGCCTCATCAAGCACAGCCGGAACGCACAGATAAGTGGTCCCGGATGTCGTACGGTCCCCCCCCCCCTTTTTTTTTTCTTCGTCAAGCTTCAACGCACATTCTGTTCCTTCACTGGCAAGGAGCTGACAGCTAGGTGGTTTCGTTAACTTTTTCCTACATGCGCGCATATCTTCCCAGTGCGCCGCAACTGTGTGGTGACTGTCCCGGAGTCGTACACTCTCCCCCCCCCCCCCTGTTCTTCTTTTTTTTTCCTTCTTCAATTCTTTAACGCACATTCTGTTCCTTCACTGACAAGGAGCCAATGCATATAATGAATATCGATGGCGGTTCCTCAATCACCGGCTTTTTCGTTCCTCCCGACGCCACCAGCACGCACTCCAAGCGCTTAAGCCCTCCCCATTAACTTGTCATACACTTCAAAGAGGAACGAGCCGCCAGCGGACTACACGGAAAGGTGAAATACAAGAACGGTGGCTCACTGCCCACTTGGGGAAGAGTGGGTGCTGGGGAGATATTGTTGACAATGATGACATTGCTCATCTACCTCTGCCCTACTCTGTTGAGATGCTGCCCCTTTCTAATTACGCCGTGTCGGTCTTGCTTCTTCTCCTAGATTTTCTATACTTTATTTAATGTTTGTCCTCCCGTTTCGCTTTTTTTCCTTCTCTCTCTCTCTTTTGACCCCTTCCCTCCTGTCTCGACAGGCTATAAGAGGACACTTAACATGTGTAAATAGTATTATGCCTTGAAAAAGACGGGGTTCTCGTCGAAACGTCGGCACAATAAACAGTTGTTATGTGAAAGCGCATCTACTTTCATATTTATAACCTTGCGGCAACCGAAGTTATTCTTCTGTATATATATATATATATATATATATATATATATATATATATATATATATATATATATATATATATATATATATATATATATATATATATATATATATATATATATATATATATATATATATATATATATATATATTTACATGCAATTTCCGCGACAGGCACATGCGCACTGATAGCACTAAATAAAATAAGTACCATTTCAATTGGCTGCTGTAAATACCTGTGCATTTTTGAAATTTGATGATACTATGCTGGTATATACATTCGCCCACGCTTGTAATTTGGTCATTGTGCGGAATGCTGTAATATATAATTTTTGTCAGCAGAAAACTTGAGCACAATTACTTGACACGGTCGCGTTCTTTAAAAAGTCTGTTACCTGTCCCGAGTTTCGAATCAGGTAAGGTGCATTCATGGTTCATTATTCATCAAGTCTTCCTGCAAAACACTACAAGAAAAATTTGTCTTCATTGGATGCACTGCTGTTAGTGCACATGTACGTGTTATCCTACATAAGCTGAGTCTTTCGACAATAACTCATCAGTTGCAACACAGCGCCTGTGTTTGCGTCTTTTTAGGTGGGCATGATTGTGTTGTATTGTATGCTGCTTCCTCAAAAAGAAAATAATGACTAGGTCATTAGCTACCTGCTGCAACAAATAAAAAAAACAAGATGCAACATTTTTTTTTCTTTCAGTACTCCTCTTTCTACCCCCTCTTCGCAAACACACGCACACCAGAGCTATAAGCGCCCAAGAAGGAAGAGGGGCTCTTAACGGTTGCGCACCTGTCATTGCTTCTTTAAATGTTTCGGTGTGAGGGGCTTTGTCGGAGCAGCGAGGATATAATGTACGACAGGAATCAAATTCGACATAAGCCTGTCTGTTTTGGATAGAAACTGAAGGAATGAAAACTCCAACCAAAATATATTTAAGGGAAAAAAAGAACCAATGTTTCGAAGCTGGTCCGGCTTCTTCTTCGGGGGTGAGAGATTGACTTCAAAACGTCGTTTTTTCAATAGGTTTTGGTTGGACTTTCCTCATTACTTCAATGTACAAATAGAAGTGGGGATGGTGGTAAAGGAAAGGGCTGCCCCGTGGCTTTCGCAATATTTCATTAGGCAAAATATCTTCTCTTTTCATCTTGCTGTGTAATCTAGCCTTCTCATGACTCTCCGCTAAGCTTTGTATTGTGCTCGGTAGCTCAGGGTGAGGTGAGTTTCCGCGAACCTTACCTGCCTTCCAAACCAGTTACTGCATGCAAGCTTCCCCTGAATGGATGAATCTGTGGTTGAAGAAAAGGAAAAAAAAGACGCTATCTTTTCTTGCGGAAGCAGGGCTCAGTGGCTTGAAGAGAGGAGGGGGGGGGGGAGTGGAGAAAAGAGTTTAGAAGTAGGAAGGAGGAGAAGGTTTGGAAGAACGTGACGGCCATGGCTGCCGGAGCAGAAAGAGAATAGGGGTCGTTGGCAGGGCAGTCGGAGTCGTACGACTTGGAAATGTGGAGCTGCTACCACGTACGCACATACCTATGGTCATCCCCACGAGAAAAAAATGTCCTAGATCACATTTCTTGGGCAAGAATACCTAGCTAAACGAGAAAACTAAAATAAATAAACAACCGATAATCCAACCACCGATTGTCACCACACTTGCGGAAAGAAGGACAAACGTAATCCGTGACCTCAGCACCAGCGGCTACACAGAGGCATTTATTCGCGGAACACTGTGTATAAGAAACGACACGGGAAACACGACACCAATGGCACTGCAACGACGCCGCATGTCGACCCAACTTGAGTGCAGGGAACAGGGAACGGAGCACAATGGCAGAACACTGCGACACCACTCGCAACATGTTTGCCCCATACCAGTCCCGAAGGCACGGTGTAGAGCTCGTTGCGATTTGTAGTCTTTCTGCATTCCTTGAAGAGCACAAAGAGCGCAAAAGATTGGGTACGAGAAACTTGAGCGTGGAGAACGACCTAACCATCAAGCCTTTTGCAGTGTGGACTGGAAAAAACGCAATGATGGGTGAAGGACGACAGAAAGTTCTTACGCGCTTCAGAGATGACTATGAATGGAAAAGTGTTTAAATGGGAATGAAAAAAAAATCTACAAAACACGGGCGTTTCTATGTTGTGTGGGTACAACAGAACTGCTGGCCTGTTGGAAAAAGATGGCAGCAATATCTCACAAAGAGGCTCGAAAATTAAAAGCCTCTCTGATTGCCGAGAGGTAAAAGAATTCTTCGACCACTTTTCAGCTTCAATAAATTTATTTACGCGAGTGATGAATGATCACGTACGGCATGAACGGTGCATTTCTGCCTCCTTCCTTCTTGAAGTATGGCTGCGAGAGTTTTCATGGTACCCTAAATTACGCAGCCGCTGTTTAATTGGTTGCAAATGACATGACAAAAGCCCATGGTCTGTGTCATCGTACATTTAAAAAAAACTTGAAATCCAGCCAGATGGCTCATTGCTATCGAGAAATTTTTAGCGCAAACTAATGCTTCCTCACGACTTTCACAAGCACCCATCCTGTCTCTCTCGTTCTTCTTAACGTCTTGTTTAGCGCTCACAACTATCCCAATTGCCACATTTGTTCAAGAAAAAAACTGAAGTGGCATCTGAGGGCACAAGCAGTTCAACGCAATAGAGAGAGAGAACGGGTGCTCGATTGCTCACGAATCGTGCTGCTTTCTCGTCTTTGAAGCCACATTAATATTGAATCTGGAGCTTAGCACTTCTTCTCCGTTGATTAGGTACATAATCATAGATCAAGCTCAGTGTAGATTCCGATGTCACGTAATAAAGGTGACCTGGAGTGGCACATGTGTCACAACAAGCTGCAGAACCCAATTCCATGCCTTCGTACCGTCATGCTCGTTTAACACAAACGTTTGTAGATTGTATTACAGAAACAACATTAAAAGACGGAGAAATATTTAGTTCCTCCGTTCGTTACTAACGCACTTCGTTATGTATTCTTCTGTTCTCTGGGAGCAGATCACGTGAGTTTTGTAGCATGAATTAACATAAAAATCTGTTTCTATTTCACCACAGTCAGCGAATGGTGTACTCTATACAAACACATCTCCTACATTAAACTTCGTGCCAACACAATGCATACAATCCTCAATTACATCGCCAAAAAAATACGGGTTTCACGGAAACAATTTCCTAATGCTTCGTTATATATTCAAACGTCAAATTTAAAAATAGCCCCACCATGAAAGAAATTTACTCCATGGCCAAATTTCACTGCAAAAAGCGCTCAAATAACTGCACCTTCCAGGTATGCAATATACATTGCATGAGGTTTTGGAGGTGTGGTGACATCATTAGTTCAGATTACATTATTTTAGCGTTGAATTAGCTTTTTAGTCACGTTTACTATGCTTTTAATGTTAATATTTCACCTCATCGTTCATTTAGTGACGGTCATTCAATTTCCACATCCTTAAATGAGAGTTATGAATAGTTGATATCCAAGCATTTTTTTTTTAAGATATATCACTGGTGTTTATTGAAGGACCTAGAATGAGTTCCGGGGAGGGGGAGATATGAACAGTTTTATCATTTGAAAAATAAAGATTTCGGCTTTACAAGCCGGAAGGTCAATACGACAACAAGGCACGCCATAGTAGGAGGTTTTAAATATTCGGAACCATGGCTCGGAAAAATAAATGGAGCCTACATAGACTCGCTCAGTAAATGTGCTTTCATCTTAGGACTCGATATAGGGCCCAGCCTATAGCCGGTATTTTAGTCACATATATAGGTGACCAAAAACATTTTTCTCTGCAAAACATTTTCGCAACAGACTGCTTTCATGGAGTAAATCAGCCCGACATTTTTCGAATACACCTGAGGTAGTCACCAAAACGCCTTGGACGTTTGGCGGGGAATGACCGATCAAACTTTACGTCGATACCTATCACTTTTCGTCTCCACTGTCTCTTTCCAAGTTCGTGTACTTCCTTTCTTGACATTCAACTTCACAGTAATTTAACAAACCGCATTATATTGGTTCTATAGAACAAAATAGCTTGTGGTATACGCATCTTAAAAAAAACTTGGCCGTGTACTTACGCCCCATCTCACCGTTCTCATCTCACCATATTGCCACGTGGTTGTGAAGACAAAAAATATGGTACTTTGGTTGCTCAAGACGACACTTTTTATTTCGTGAACGTGTGCCTAGTGAAGTACAAAGTACTATAATTTCACGCTTTACGCAGATAGTGGTAATTAGAGCATTGGTCGACGGTACTATGATCTACGTGAAGGTACGTCGCTATATATACCCGTAGCATCGAACATCATCAGTATTGTAGGTGTCTCAAGCTTATCGGAACACTCTAAAATAATCTAGAATTTCCGCAGACAGCCAAGCGTGCTTTGCAGAAGGCAATTCATTAATATGTGGTGTTTAACGTTTCAAAACCACCATATGATTATGAGAGATGCCGAAGTGGAGGACTCCAGAAATTATGACAACCTGGGGTTCTTTAACATGCACGCAAATCTGAACACATGGGCCTACAGCATTTTCGCCTCTATCGAAAATGCAGCCGCCACAGGCGTAATTCGATCGCGCGACCTGCGGGTCAGCAGCCGACTACTTTAGCTACTGAACCACAATGGCGATGTCTTTGCGCAAGACAGTGACATAAAAATACAAGCGAAGTGGCATTATAGTAATGTTGCGATAAAATTTCAGCAGATGCGACAGGCTCCGCTGTGGATGCTATTTTCATACAGAACCGTCAGTGGATAGCTACGCGTTGCTAGGTGGATCGACGTCTTTGGGTATTTCGAGAAGGCTAAGTTTCTACCTAAAACATACGGCGTGACGACAGCACTCACGTTGACTGTAAATTTTAGCGAAACGAAGTGCACACTTTGGTTGGATGATATGCATATTATTAAGAAGCTGTTGTGTATTCCTTAAAGGTCGAGATCATCAATGGTCGAGCAAACCTTCACTATCACGTGCTGGATGAAAGGAATATATCGATGTAATGTTTACAGCCAGCCTATAGACCGCAACCACAACTGACGGTGGGGGCCGACATCACTCCTGTAAGTCTATATATTTCGGGTTGTATCCGTTACAGTAAAAATAACTAAATACGTTACTCTAATAAAAAAGGGAACGTTTCACGTCTCCACGTTATATATATATATATATATATATATATATATATATATATATATATATATATATATATATATATATATATATATATATATATATATATATATATATATATATATATATATATATATATATATATATATATATATATAAAAGATAACGCATTACCATTATTGTAACCGAGAAAGCACAACGAATGCTACCTCTGCCGTAGCTCCGGAATCATCAGTTTTAATCAATGTGTCTTTGCTGCAGAAACCCACAATGAGAATTTTTGAATTTCAAATTTATGTTTCACACATACTAACCGAAGCAAGGATTATACTCAATGTTCAATTAACGAGAATTATTTGTACAAATGTGCTGAACCTTAGCAATGTTACATAGAGGCTTAATGACGCCTGCCCGTGTGTTGGCTTCTGACTCTGCAGTGACACAGGGTGAAACCATTTTTTTTTTCATTGGAGCATTATACACAAAGTGAGGTTCAATAATCTACGGCATTCACAAAGAAGCTATCATTGAACTCTCAAGAAATTTACAACAATCGGCCTTTTCTTGATCCTTCAGCACCTTCAATAAAGCATGTCGAAATCGGTACTGTTGGTTTTAGCAACCGAAATGGCCCGCCGTGCACCAGTAGGCAATCATGGAGGCTTGCGGAGGCCTACATTAGTGCCTTTTTATGGGAGATGTTGTGGGGAGGAGGGGGGACACTTGCAAGTTTGTGACACCAGATGTGGCTTGCAGACGCATAAGTCTAGAAAAATCACGAAGGGGCACACACATCTTGCTATAGCAGTCATTTTGTTTTAATATTTTGCAGGTTTTATTTTTGTTTATATAAGAATTAAAATCGTGCCTTGAAATCAAATTGACAAACGAATGTAGGTTCCCAGCACTCGTTATTGCATTTTTCTTTGAGTCTTTTCCGGAACCAGTCGAGAGTGGCAGTCGCGATTTCAATTGTCTCACACACCTCATGGGTATTGAGCACGTGTACACGCTACAAAAAAGTATAAAAAGTTGAATGTTTTATACATACTTATCAAGCATTCTTATTTGTGACATTTTAAGAGAAATTTTCATGGAGCCCACTTGCAAGGGGTGCCCCCCTCCCCTGACCAAGCACAAAGGGGTCGGGGAGTCAAGGTTCTCTGCAGGCGTGGTCAACGGGCGTCCAGGTCATGACCAGTATGGACTATGTATCTGAGCAAATATTGAATTTGCTCTCATCTGCACAGGGGACCATCGACAGGTTTTTGTCTTGGGGGTGGGGGATGCAAACCTTTTTTTGAACTTGCAATACGGCTGAGGGAGGGGGTCGTGTTGGTGTCGCTAGAGTGGGTAGCAAGTGCTGGCGCGGCTTTAAGGGGTCAAGTTCCCCTTTTGCACCACCCGCCTAGCCCACTCCCATGTGAACACTTCATTCATTGAACACTGCGGTGAGGACTAGTTGACTAAATGCGCAGATTTGTTTTCTTCCGCATCTTATACCGCTACATAAGTTATTCTCATATTGTGAAAAGTAGGTATTTCGATTCTTTTGAAACTCAAAAGAGCTGTTTTCTGCAATCGCAATAAGAAAACTCGTAGCAGAGGTGCTTCTTTTTTCGTGTAGCGTACATGTAAAAGTGAGATCCGATTCGGAAAAAGCGAACTGAGTGACGTGCGTTGGTGCTTGCTCAATGTTCAATGAAAGAAAGTTTCATGAAGTATGACGTAGCCAACAAAAGAAACAAACTGCTGCATCCTGAATAAAAAAAACAAGCAAAGGGCTGCGCATTCGTGGTAGAACATGGACATATATTGAAATACGCGTATTTTATTATGAAAGCGAAATAAAAACTATTTTACAAAACGCTTTGCATTCATCGTGATGTCGACACGTCTGTGTAGTGTCATTAGTGCTATTTGGATGAAAATTCATGAATTTCAACTAATTCAGTAACCTGTGGCAGAAGAACATTTTGAATTTTTAGTTTCGGTTTCCGCGCCGCCGCCGCCGCCAATGACAATTGGCCGTGCGCCGCCGTCCATGAAATAGCCGGCTTGCGCCGCCGCCGCCGCCACCGACTCTGAACGACCCCCACGCCGCCGCCGGTCTAAATCGCCTCGGCACACACCTCTAGCAGTAGCCCTAGCAAACATGGACAGATAAGTTGCATTCGACCGATTCGCTTTCTCTTTATTTTTTTTTCTTTGCTGTGTCCAATATTTATTCATACTTTTGTATGACTCGAGTGGCATTCCGAGATATTTACCTGGCGTTCTTGTCCATTTATTGGCTTCGAAAAATTCTTGGGTTGAATTCTAATATCCATGCCAAAAGCCAAGGCATTTACCCCAGTTTACGTGGCTTCCTGTAACTTTGGCGAAAGATTCAGAAACTCTGATTGATTCTTTAATACCTTCATAGGAAGTGCTACATATTGCAACATCATCAGCGTATGCGAGTAGTTTGACTTGTGAGGATTGTACTCTAAACCCAATAATGATGTAATTCTGCAATATCGACCAACATAATGTTTCAATGTAGATGCAAAACAACATGGGACTAACAGGGCAACCTTGATGCAGTGAGCACTCAATTCTAATGGGGGGCAATGTTGTTCATGATTATTCTCGTACTACCATTTCAATATGCCATGGCTACACCGTCCATGATTATCCTACCAACATGAATGTGCTCCAATACTGCAAAGAAAAGAACGTGGGCAACTCAATCAAACGCTTTCTTCAGATCCAGCTGGAGTATGGCTACACGAGCTTGACTGATGTCAACACATTCGAGCACGAACCACATTTTATGAACATTTGTTGCTATGGACCGACCTTTGATTTTACACGTTTGGTGTGGTCCGACGATATTTTTTATTACTGACTGAAGTTTAGCCGCCAAACATTTCATTAATATTTTGTAGTCTACGTTTGTCAGTGCTATTGATCTGTACGCTGTGACGTGCCTAAGCTTTTCAACCTCGTTGGTCTGCGGAATCAGATCGGTACGTGATTCACCAAAGGACGGTAGTAACTTATTTTCCTCATATGCCTCGTTAGAAACGCCTGCAAGTACAGGAGATAATTCACCTTTAAAACACTTGTACCACTTGGCACAAATACCATCTGGTTCTGCAGATTTCCCGGGATTTAACTTATCAATCGCCCGTTCAACTTCAGATGCAGATATAGATAATTCCAAAGCGCTTTTGACTTACTCACTTGTGGCATGTGTCCTGAATATTCTTCTTTAAATATTTCTAGGTTTACTTGTCCACACGCAAAAAGGTTTTCAAAATGCTTTGAAAATACGGATAAAATGCTGTCGGTATCGGTTACTTCATGACCATCCTTCTCTATTTTTTCGATGTTATTCCGTCGAGCATTCGTGTGCCAACCACTGGCACGCGTATGCTCGCGTCTACGCGTCAAAAGCGTGAAATGCGCCTCTCGGCGTCGGTGAGGCATACGCGAGGAGGCGCGAGGGATCAAGCCGGGCTAGAGTTATTGTATATGCTACCTTTTGCTACCTAAAGGTAGCATATACAGTAACTCTAAGCCGGGCTTGATATTTTCACGACCTACTGTATTGAACTGTCTTGCCCAGCGAGCAAAGCGCCAACACACCCTTTCTGGTACTGGCGCTTGCCGCTATGCGCTCTGTGGCGCTACAACTTACCCCATCCACACCGGTTGCTGAAGGCCAAAACATAGGCCGCTGCGCTTTTTTTTTCTTTGTCTTTTGCTCGCGCGACACTGGGAGAAAAGTAGCAGTGTTTACGCGTGCATACACTCTGGACGATTGAAAAATAAAAATAAATAAAAACCTCTTTTTGAATAAGCTTAAAAGCATAATGACGATCTTTTGCCACTGTCTCCACGTGCCGAGCTGCGACAGAAGCGTGCAGGTAAGTGCAGTTTGTACACCAGCGAAGCGAGGTTTCTTGGTGCAAATGAATCATCACGATGGTAGTGTGCTGTGTGCCTTTCTGCGAATCAAGGCAAGGGAAGACGTCTGATGTCACTTTTCATGAGTTTCGAGTGGCCGAGGTTGGTGAAAAATGGATCAAAGTGATTTCTAGAAAGGGCAAGTCTGCTCAATTAGGCGTTGCCTGGCATGCTGAAAATATAATGGGTCGTGAACGACTACGCGTCTCTAAAGGAGTGAGTTGTTGAGCTGGTTGGTGGTGCGTGACAGACTGAGACGCATAATAGCGCAAAAAGTAATAGTCCGACAACCTCAAGAAAATAAACAACGACACGCTATACTCACAACTGTTTATTAGCAAAAAAAGAAGGAAAGATAACATGAGTGCACAAATGAAAACCATGTCACTAGATGCGGTTATGCAACTAGGTTTTGAAACACACTCACTGTGAGAAGGATTAGCGTTGAATAAGTGATTTTAAGGGCTGTTTCATTTCAAAACAGTTGCAGATTGTCTTTCATTGATTATTCACGTACCTGCGGTGCACATTTGCCATTTGAGACGAAGGTATTTATGCGCAAAATTATCTATATTGGGTTGTTTTCTATGCTCACCGGATGATGCGGACATTGTCAAGTGTCATAGTCCTTGCCTAGACAGTAAATGCAAGCCAGCTGAGTGTAATCCAACGACAACAAGTCTACCATTGTAAACACATATAGCTGGTATCATGAGTTAACAAAACATTTGGTGGCTAGCACTTTTTACAACCTTTCTACGTCGTATTCTTTCTTGTTTTGCATGCTGATTCATGTGTTTGAACCTGATTTGCGATTCTATTTGAAAAATAATGCGCTGAAATGTCAACTTAAATGCAAAAGAAGCTTCTCAAAGTCACACTGAAATAAAATGATTCAAGATAGCCGGCACATATATTCAATGCGTGATGAAACTCTTCTCTAACTGGCGGCAACAAATGTATTTCTATGAATTCACTGGCGCTCAGAATGGATGGATGAATAGATGGATGAATGAATGTGGCTGTACCCTTTAGATCAGGTGGCGGCTAACGCCACCTAGCCGTAATACTTAGTGAACTAATCATTAGATTTCTTTCCTCAAATAGTGAGGTTGAGGACTCGTACTTTGCAGTGAAGGGTTTAATTTTCACTCGTGCCTTGACTTTGGCCACCAATCAGATAACCTCCTTTTAGTTAAGTCTACCCGCTTAAAGTCTATTTTGCCTTCCCGGTCACTAAACCCCAGTGCTTTGAAAAACTCTGCCATCATGCTGAACTATAGGGTGAAGCCCTTTACAGAACATTATCAAGTGTTCGGTAGTTTCTTCTTCCTCTCCACACGCACTGCATACTGTGTCTACCCCTTCGTATTTGGCCCGATATGTCTTGGTTCGCAGTACTCCCGTCCTTGCCTCAAACAGTAGAGAACTACCCCGAGTATTATCATAGATCCTTTCCTTGGCAATTTCCTGCTTAAAAGTTCGATAGATCTCTAGTGCGGACTTCTTAATCATGCCCATTTTCCACATGTCAGTCTACGTTTCCTTCAGTTTCTTAACCGAAAATTCTTTTTGGTTTGGCCACCTGCTGTTTTCTGAGTATTTACCAGTCAACTTCCTGGTTCGCTTCCATCATTTTGTATCGACATTATTCATGTACAAGTAGCTGAAAACCTTCCTATCCCAACGCTCCTCCCCCATTTCTCTCAATCGCTTCTCAAACTTTATCTTGCTGCTAGCTTCCCTGCCCTCAAATGATGTCCATCCCATATCACCTTGTACTCCCTGATTTGGTGTATTCCCGTGAGCTCCTAAAGCAAGCCTACCTATTCCACGTTGCTTAATTTCTAATCTTGCTTGAACTTCTGATCTCATGCACAAGACCACATTGCCGAACGTCAGCACACGAACCATGACCCCTTTCAATATTCCTCTCACAACATACCTATTGTATTTCCCCAGTGCCCTATTTTTCAACACTGCGGCATTCCCGTTACCTTTAGTCGTCACGTATATTTCGTGTTCCCTTATAAGTACTCGGTCCCATTGCTTATCTATACGCCCAGATATTTGTATTTATCTGCTATCTCTAGCGTGACCTCCTGTATTCTAAGCTCACTACCTTCGTTTTCATTGAAAATCATGAATGTTGACTTTTCCTCACTGAATCTAAAATCTAACCTATCTCCCTCATTACCGCAGATGACCATCAATCTCTGCAAATCTTTCTTGTTGTTGGCCATTAGCACTATATCATCTGCGTACAATAATGCTGGTAGTGCCTGATCAATAAGTTTTCCTTGTCTGACTAAAGAGAGGTTGAAGCCCAGCCCACTTCTCTCTAATTTTGCCTCTAATCCTAGTAGGTACATCATGAATAATAAGGGTGACAAGGAACACCCCTGCCTAAGCCCCCGTTTTACCTCTGCAGGCTTGGATACCTGTTTTTCCCACTTTATAACTACCTTGTTACCTTTAGAGATACCCTTTAAAAGATTAGTGACTACATGTTCCACGCCTAGTGTGTCCAGTATTCTCCACAATTCCTCTTGAATCACGCTATCGTACGCTCCCTTTATATCCAAGAATGCTAGCCACAGGGGCCTGTGTTCCTTTTCTGCTATTTCGATGCACTGCGTGAGTGAGAACAGATTGTCTTCCAACCTCCTGTAATTCGGAAACCCATTCTGCAGTTTACCCAGCACCCCCTCATCCTCTATCCATGCCTGCAGTCTTTCCTTTAAAATCTGCATCGCCAGCCTGTAGACCACTGATGTCACTGTTATAGGACGGTAGTTGTTTATGTCAGCTTTGTCCCCCTTTTCTTTATAGATCATGCTCATCCTGCTAAGTTTCCATCCATTGGGAACTTCACCATCGATTATTAGTTTGCTCGCTACCTCTCTCAAAGCCTGCTTGGGCTTCGGACCTAATGTCTTTATCGGAATAATTGGAATGCCATCTGGGCGTGTTGATGTACTGCAAAGAACCATTTTCTCAGCCCTTTCCCACGCTCGTTGTGACAATGGAGCCATTGCGTCACTTGATTCATCCTTGTCTATTGTGGTGCAAGAAGCACGTCTTTGTTGAAATTTTACTGTCACCCTTGTTCTTATATATTCAATAGGTTCGTCCCCTTCTAGCCTAGCCCCTTGGGCTGTAGTTATAAACCTCTGCTCTCGGCTCGTCTCATTTCTTAGGGAACTTAAATTGTAACAAAAATTCACAGTGTCGGCCACGAGCGCCACCGCGTAGAGCTTGTTTAAATCTGAAGGCAGGCCAACTCCGATGGGAGCGCGAGCCATTCCTCAGGCATCTTTCTAAAAGAGACGTTGGAAGGGTGGCTAGAATGAGGAGGTGTGAAAAGCGGCCGCTGAAACCGGCCCCCAAAGCGCGCCGATGCCACTTGGAGCGCTGCACGCAGAGGCGCAGGTTCTGTTCGGGCTGTCACAGTGGATGGACGTGTTTTTCGAGCGCTCCGGATTGACTGCGCAGATAAGTGTTTTTGCATGTTTTAAGCTTGTCTTTATAATTATAAGGCAGCGGTTGAAATCTTCGTAGCACTTATATTATGGTACCGCTTTTTCGGGGGCCAGTCTCCAGGTATTTATTAGTTAGTGCGGGTGTGTGTGTTTGAAATTTTTTGTTGTTGTTTTTTTTTGCCACCCCGTGGGGGAGGTGAGCGTACATTGAACACGAAAATTTTTGTAGCAGATCTCAGACTTTCTTTTTTTCGTAGTGCACAGCTCGAGTTTAGTAATTATCGAGTATAGGGACAATTGATGTCAGAAAGACATGGTTAAAAAGACTGTAAAGTGTTCAGGATGTGGAGTGGGTTTGAAAGTGGACCCAAGCGTAGAAGCGGATGGAGAAGAGGCTGACGCGAAGTGTAGGCAATGTGAGGTCGAGGAAAAAATGGAGAAAATGATGGTTGCCCAAAGTGAACTGCTGGTGAGAATTGATGAGCTCGAGACTGCGTTGGCGACAGAGCAAGAGAAAACGAGGGCAATGGAAGAAAGACTGAAGTCCACCAAGGAAGCACTATCGAAGCTGAACAAAGGAGCGGCCTGCGGAGAGAACACTAGAGAAACGGCAACCAGAACGGTGGAAAAGGAAGAGGAAGCAAGTCCGGAAAAAACAGGTTTAGCCGGTTCAACTGTCGCAAGGCCCAGCTTCAGCGACGTAGTGGTGGGGCTGGGAGGGGACAAAGCAGCCGGCGTCACAGGTGCAAGTAGCCCCCAGGTGCAGGACGCTCCAGCTGAAAAGTCACAGCATGTGATAATCGCCGGGGACTCGAATTTAAATCGATGCACAGAAGCCATCAAAAAGAGGGTAAGAGGTGACAAGAGGGTTGCAGTAGGGGCGTTCCCAGGACGCAAGCTTGAAGCAGTCATGAAGCAAGTGAGCGCAAAACTCAAAACTATAGCTGATAGACGAGACCTCGTGATAATTTTAGATGGTTTAAAGGATGACTTAAATGAAGATACAGCAGGACTAGCAGCCACACTGGCGAAAGGCGTCGATGACATGCGCGCCACTTCTCCTAAGGTACAGGTAGTGATATGCGCGATACCGGAGGTACCGGTGCGTGATAGCAACCTGCAAAGAGCGGTTGTCAACGCGAACCAAGAGATAGGGCGGATGAGTCGAGAGAAAGGCTTTCAGGTGGTGGAAATAAAGAGAGAGGTGCATAGGTGTGGTGGTTTTCAACGAGACAGAATTCACTTCGATGGGCGACTAGGTAATGAGGGGGGTTGGCGACTTGCAGGACGTGCAGTAGCATTTTGGGGGACAAGCGAGCCCTTCGGGGTGCAGGATAGGTATTAACGAGGAAAACAACCAGGGAGACTCTTCGACAGGTGTTATGGACAGATACGATTCCAAAGTGGCACCAATGTCTAAGATACGTAGAGTCCGGGGCATAAATAGACGTAGCCACGAGCGCCGAGCCCATTCAGACATAGGATATATTAACATGCAGGGTGGTTGGAACGGGCTGAAGTGGGAAAAGATAGAAGAACAGCTAGGGGAAGAGAGGCCGATGGTATACGGTTTTGTAGAAACACATGTCAGGCACATGGAACAACCTCCGAGCAATCCGGACTACGCGTGGGAATATTGTAATAGAACAGAAGGCAGCAGAAAGGCGGGTGGTATTGGGGCATTCATTCATAAAAGTACAGACTGGCGAAGGGTCAAGCAGGAGTGCAAGGAACATTTATGGCTAAAAGTAAAAGTGGCAGGTCAAATGACACTCCTTGGTTTCGTGTACTTGTGAACGGGAGCAAAGGCCAGAGAGGAGAACCAGGCAATGGTAGAGTGTATATCAAAGGACATTCAGGAGTTAGGAAGAGAGTGCGAGATAATTATACTAGGAGACATGAATGCGCACATAGAAGATATAGATGGGTATACCGTCCCGACAGGCAAAATGATCATGGATATGTGTGAAAGGCTTCATTTGATCATTTGCAACAGTACCGAAAAGTGTGAAGGGCAAATAACATGGGAGGTAGGAAGGCTGCAGTTGACGACAGATTATGCACTGATGTCACATAGGATGTATGATAAGCTCAGGGGAATGCACATAGATGAAGGTGGCTCCAGAAGTCTGCGTAGTGATCACAAACGTATCAAGCTAAGTTTTGGAAGAGCAGTGAAAGTGGGAAGGAGACAAGATGAGCAATTACAGGAAAATTTTCATTCAGAAAGGCAAATTGAAATAGCCACTAAACAAATTGAGAAAGTAATTACGGAGGATAATAAGACAGTGTGGACATACACGAATCTAATTAGACTTTTTGAGCGAGAGCTTGCTAAGACGCGTGACAAGTCACCCCGGAAAAGAATACATAAACCCAAACGTTGGTGGGATGAGGAAGTTAAAAGAGCCATAGCAAAACGTCAGGAATCCTCTAGGGAACACAGACATGCTAAACAGCGGGGTGAACCGACAGACGATGTTGAAAGAAATTGGGAAACCTTTCTAAGCTGTAGAAGGGCTGCATCCTTTCTGATCAATGAAAAGATTAGAAGAAAGGGAGCTCAGTGGCTGGCAGAAGTACATAAAAAAGATAAAAAGGCAGCTGCGAAATTTTGGAACCATCTAAACTCCCTAAGAAATGAGACGAGCCTAGAGCAGAGTTTTATAACTACAGCCCAAGATGCCAAGCTAGAAGGGGACGAAGCTATTGAATATATAAGAACAAGGGTGACAGAAAAATTTCAACAAAGAAGTACTTTATGCACCACAATAGACAAGGACGAATCAAGTGGTGCAATCGCTCCATATTCACAACGAGAGTGGGAAAGGGCTGAGAAAAGGGTTCATAGTAGTTCATCAACAGGCCCAGATGGCATTCCAATTAGGCTGATAAAAACATTAGGTCCGAACTATAAGCAGGCTTTGAGAGAGGCAGTGAGCAAAATAATAATAATAATCGATGGTGAAGTTCCCGATGGATGGAAACTTAGCAGGATGAGCATGATCTATGAAGGAAAGGGGGATAAAGCTGACATAAACAACTACCGTCCTATAACAGTGACATCATTGGCCTACAGGCTGGCGATGCAGAATATAAAGGAAAGACTGCAGGCATGGATAGAGGATGAGGGGGTGCTGGGGGAACGTAGGAATGGGTTTTTTGAAACACAGGAGGTTGGAAGACAATCTGTTCTCACTCATGCAGTGCATCGATATAGCAGAAAAGGAACACAGGCCCCTATGGCTAGCATTCTTAGATATCAAGCGAGCGTACGATAGCGTGGTTCAAGAGGAATTCTGGGGAATACTGGACACACTAGGCGTGGAACATGAAGTCACTAATCTTTTAAAGGGTATCCATAAAGGTAACAAGGTAGTTATAAAGTGGGAAAAACAGGTATCCAAGCCTGCAGAGGTAAAGCGGGGGCTTAGCCAGGGGTGCCCCCTGTCACCCTTATTATTCATGATGTACCTACTAGGATTAGAGGCAAAGTTAGAGGGAAGTGGGCTGGGCTTCAATCTCTCTTTAGTCAAACAAGGAAAACTTATTGATCAGACACTACCAGCATTAATGTACGCAGATGATATAGTGCTAATGGCCAACAACAAGGAAGATTTGCAGAGATTGATGGACTTCTGCGGTAATGAGGGAGATAGGTTAGATTTTAGATTCAGTAAGGAAAAATCAGCAGTCATGATTTTCAATGACAACGAAGGGAGTGAGCTTAGGATACAGGAGGTCACGCTAGAAATAACAGAAAAATACAAATATCTTGGCGTATGGATAAGCAATGGGACCGAGTACCTGAGGGAACACGAAATATACGTGACGACTAAAAGTGACAGGAATGCAGAGTGATGAAAAATAGGGCACAGTGGAATTACAATAGGTATGATGTTGTGAGAGGAATATGGAAAGGGGTCATGGTTCCTGGGCTGACGTTCGGCAATGCGGTCTTGTGCATGAGATCAGAAGTTCAAGTAAGATTAGAAATTAAGCAACGTGGAATAGGTAGGCTTGCTTTAGGAGCTCACGGGAATACACCAGATCAGGGAGTACAAGGTGATATGGGATGGACATCATTTGAGGGCAGGGAAGCTAGCAGCAAGATAAAATTTGAGAAGCGATTGAGAGAAATAAAGGAGGACCGTTGGGCTAGGAAGGTTTTTAGCTACTTCTACATGAAGAATGTCGATACAAAATGGAGGAAGCGAACCAGGAAGTTGGCTGGTAAATACTTAGAAGACAGTAGGTGGCCAAACCAAAAAGAACTATCGGTTAAGAAGAAAGTGAAGGAAACGGAGACTGACATGTGGAAAATGGGCATGATTAAGAAGTCCGCACTAGAGATCTATCAAACTTTTAAGCAGGAAATTGCCGAGGAAAGGATCTATGATAATACTCGGGGTAGTTCTCTACTGTTTGAGGCAAGGACGGGAGTACTGCGAACCAAGACATATCGGGCCAAATACGAAGGGGTAGACACAATATGCAGTGCGTGTGGAGAGGAAGAAGAAACTGCCGAACACTTGATAATGTTCTGTAAAGGGCTTCACCCTATAGTTCAGCATGATGGTGCAGAGTTTTTCAAAGCACTGGGGTTTAGGGACCAGAAGGGCAAAATAGACTTTAAGCAAGTAGACTTAACTAGAAGGAGGTTATCTGATTGGTGGCTGAAGTCAAGGCACGAGTGAAAATTAAACTCTTCACTGCAAAGTACGAATCCTCAAACTCACTTTTTAAGGAAAAAAATAAATATAGTTTTGGGTTCATTAAGTATTACGGCTTGGTGGCGCTAGCCACCACCCGATCTAAAGGGTGCAGCCATATCCATCCATCCATCCATCCATCCATCCATCCATCCATCCATCCATCCATCCATCCATCCATCCATCCATCCATCCATCCATCCATCCATCCATCCGGGTACTCTTGCGCCGGCGACATACGAATGAGCGTGCGCTGCTCTCCGGAGAAATCTCTCTCACGCAGTTAGACGCCGGCCCGTAGCCAGGGGGGAAGGGGCCCCTTTTCCCCTAGTTTTTATCAAGTGCCCCCCCCCCCCCCCGAAAAACATTTCTGGCTACGGGCCAGCTGTCACGCTATATGGCAGTCGCCTAGTTTCGGTGAAAACCTTTTTTTATTGAGTCAATGTTCAACAATACTTATGATACTTAAGCCACTTAATGTCTTACGTGGCTTAAGTATCTCTATACTTTCTCGCCCTGAAAACAATTCTCGAGAAGGCATATGAGCGAGACCCGACACCATCTTTTGTGGATTTCGTAGTATTGCGGTTACTCACGGCTGAACTGCAGGAATGTTAAGAGACGTTGCGATTACTGGAAGGCTTCATATTACTTGGAGCATGTTAAGTTCCTTCATACACGAAAAGAAACGTCGGTACAAGTGCCTCGTTTTGCTGCTCCGCCACGAACGCATAATCTTGTGCGAGGCTGAGCGTAAATTCTCACTTGTCATTCAATTATCGGTACCCGTACGTAGAAGTTTTAGCAGCCTACAATTTTTTATTAACCTAGACGAGTAACGCGGTAAGAGCGCTAAAACTCACGTAAGCCGCGAAGCCTGTGACTCGAGAATTGTCCCCAGCAGCAAAAATAGAGCAGACACTTTTTTTAACAAAAACATAACGTTATTTTGATGCATGCCAAAGCATTCATGCTCTGCCACTAGAGTACACATGGCTTAACTCTCCGCCCTTTCTTTTCGTCTTCTTTTTGGTTCATGCCTTTAAAAAAAGTGAACACGAGTGAGGCAATGATATCGCACCACACTATTGGTCAAGAAAGCACCATTCTTCGGGCACTAATATGTTGTGTCTCGCCAATCCCCTTCAGCATCTCTATGGCCGACTTGGCGTGAAGACGTGCTGAGCTCAAGAAACGGGTGATTTTGTCCTCAAGGTTCAGGATGAGGGTATAAAGGGTATTCGACAGATATAAAATTCCATCCAGATCCCACAGCTTGCTTGCCTGGGCTGGGAGATTTCCTGGCACATTTTCTCTCAAGACAAGACAGGCGTTCTTGCACTCATCACAATTATTGCTAAGTATACGCTTTCTCGCAACGTAGCCTGCGACATAATATATAAGGCGGGAGTCACTTCGCTCAGCAGTGTACGATGCATGATCTGTCGACACTATCGGCACCCAGGCACAAAGCACCAACGCTGGGTCTTGTTTTTTACCGTTGACATCCTGGGGCATTTCAGAGGGACCTAGCGCAAACAATGACTGATGGCATACTTGCAATATAGCGACTGCTTGCGAAGAAAACCCCAGTGCACCTGCACCAAACACAGGGAAGTGCGCCACTCTCTACCCGGATGGATGGATGGATGGATATGGCTGTACCTCTTAGATCGGGCGGTAGCTAGCGCCACCAAGCCGTAATACCTAATGAACTCAAAACTACATTTATTTATTTTTTCCTTAAAAAGTGAGTTTGAGGATTCGTACTTTGCAGTGAAGAGTTTAATTTTCATTCGTGCCTTGACTTTAGCCACCAATCAGATAACCTCCTTCTAGTTAAGTCTACTTGCTTAAAGTCTATTTTGCCCTCCCGGTCCCTAAACCCCAGTGCTTTGAAAAACTCTGCGCCATCATCCTGAACTATAGCGTGAAGCCCTTTACAGAACATTATCAAGTGTTCGGCAGTTTCTTCTTCCTCTCCACACGCACTGCATACTGTGTCTACCCCTTCGTATTTGGCCCGATATGTCTTGGTTCGCAGTACTCCCGTCCTTGCCTCAAACAGTAGAGAACTACCCCGAGTATTATCATAGATCCTTTCCTTGGCAATTTCCTGCTTAAAAGTTCGATAGATCTCTAGTGCGGACTTCTTAATCATGCCCATTTTCCACATGCCAGTCTACGTTTCCTTCACTTTCTTCTTAACCGATAGTTCTTTTTGGTTTG
Organism: Rhipicephalus microplus; assembly: GCF_043290135.1. NCBI lineage: Eukaryota > Metazoa > Arthropoda > Arachnida > Ixodida > Ixodidae > Rhipicephalus > Rhipicephalus microplus. The sequence continues at coordinate 200,155,021 of NC_134704.1, read as the reverse complement.
GCCACCTGCTGTTTTCTAAGTATTTAACAGTAAACTTCCTGGTTCGCTTCCTCCATTTTGTATCGACATTCTTCATGTACAAGTAGCTGAACACCTTCCTAGTCCAACGCTCCTCCTTCATTTCTCTCAATCGCTTCTCAAATTTTATCTTGCTGCTAGCTTCCCTGCCCTCAAATGATGTTCATCCCATATCACCTTGTACTCCCTGATTTGGTGTATTCCCGTGGGCTCCTAAAGCAAGCCTACCTATTCCACGTTGCTTAATTTCTAATCTTGCTTGAACTTCTGATCTCATGCACAAGACCGCATTGCCGAACGTCAGCCCAGGAACCATGACACCTTTCCATATTCCTCTCACAACATCATACCTATTGTAATTCCACAGTGCCCTATTTTTCATCACTGCTGCATTCCTAATACCTTTAGTCGTCACGTATATTTCGTGTTCCCTCAGGTACTCGGTCCCATTGCTTATCCATACACCCAGATATTTGTATTTGTCTGTTATCTTTAACGTGACGTCCTGTATCCTAATCTCACTACCTTCGTTGTCATTGAAAATTTTGACTGCTGATTTTTCCTTACTGAATCTAAAATCTAACCTATCTCCCTCATTACCGCAGATGTCCATCAATCTCTGCAAATCTTCCTTGTTGTTGGCCATTAGCACTATATCATCTGCGTACATTAATGCTGGTAGTGCCTGATCAATAAGTTTTCCTTGTCTGACTAAAGAGAGGTTGAAGCCCAGCCCACTTACCTCTAATTTTGCCTCTAATCCTTGTAGGTACATTATGAATAATAAGGGTGACAGGGGGCACCCCTGCCTAAGCCCCTGTTTTACCTCTGCAGGCTTGGATACCTGTTTTTCCCACTTTATAACTACCTTGTTACCTTTATTTATAGATACCCTTTAAAAGATTAGTGTCTACATGTTCCACGCCTAGTATGTCCAGTATTCTCCACAATTCCTCTTGAACCACGCTATCGTACGCTCCCTTCATATCCAAGAATGCTAGCCACAGGGGCCTGTGTTCCTTTTCTTCTATTTCGATGCACTGCGTCAGTGAGGACAGATTGTCTTCCAACCTCCTGTGTTTCCGAAACCCATTCTGCAGTTCCCCCAGCACCCCTCATCTTCTATCCATGCCTGCAGTCTTTCCTTTATAATCTGCATCGCCAGCCTGTAGACCACTGGTGTCACTGTTATAGGACGGTAGTTGTTTATGTCAGCTTTGTCCCCTTTCCTTTATAGATCATGCTCATCCTGCTAAGTTTCCATCCATCGGGAACTTCACCATCGATTATTATTTTGCTCCCTGCCTCTCTCAAAGCCTGCTTAGACTTCGGACCTAATGTATTTATCAGCCTAATTGGAATGCCATCTGGGCATGTTGATGTACTACTAGGAACCCTTTTCTCAGCCCTTTCCCACTCTCGTTGTGAAACTGGAGCCATTGCACCACTTGATTCGTCCTTGTCTATTGTGGTGCATAAAGTACTTCTTTGTTGAAATTTTTCTGTCACCCTTGCTCTTATATATTCAATAGCTTCGTCCCCTTCTAGCCTGGTACCTTGGGCTGTAGTTATAAAACTCTGTTCCAGCCTCGTCTCATTTCTTAGGGAGTTTAGATGGTTCCAAAATTTCGCAGCTGCCTTTCTATCTTTTTCATGTACTTCTGCCAGCCACTGAGCTCCCTTTCTTCTAATCTTTTCATTGATCAGAAAGGATGATGCCCTTCTACAGCTTAGAAAGGTTTTCCATTTTCTTTCAACATCATCTGTCGGTTCACCCCGCTGCTTAGTATGTCTGTGTTCCCTAGAGGCTTCCTGACGTTTTGCTATGGCTCTCTTAACTTCATCATCCCACTAACATTTGGGTTTGTGTCTTCTTTTCCGGGGTGACTTGTTACGCGTCTTAGCAAGCTCTAGCTCAAAGAGTCTAATTAGATTCTTGTATGTCCACACTGTCTTATTATCTTCCGTGATTACTTTCTCAAATTGTTTAGTGGCTATTTCAATTTGCCTTTCTGAATAAAAATTTTTCCTGTAGTTGCTCATCTTGTCTCCTTCCCACTTTCACTGCTCTTCCAAAACTTAGCTTGATACGTTTGTGATCACTACCCAGACTTCTGGAGCCACCTTCATCTATGTGCATTCTCCTGAGCTTATGATACATACTATGTGACATCAGTGCATAATCTATCGTCGACTGCAGCCTTCCTACCTCCCATGTTATTTGCCCTTCACACTTCCCGGTACTGTTGCAAATGATCAAATCAAGCCTTTCACACATATCCATGATCATTTTGCCTGTCGGGTTGGTATACCCATCTATATCTTCTAAGTGCGCATTCATGTCTTCTAGTATAATTATCTCGCACTCTCTTCCTAACTCCTGAATGTCCTTTGATATACACTCTACCATTGCCTGGTTTTCCTCTCTGGCCTTTGCTCCCGTCCTCAAGTACACGAAACCAAGGAGTGTCATTTGACCTGCCACTTTTCCTTTTAGCCATAAATGTTCCTTGCACTCCTGCTTGACCCTTCGCCAGTCTGTACTTTTATGAATGAATGCCCCAATACCACCCGCCTTTCTGCTGCCTTCTGTTCTATTACAATATTCCCACGCGTAGTCCGGATTGTTCGGAGGTTGTTCCATGTCCCTGAGATGTGTTTCTACAAAACCGTATACCATCGGCCTCTCTTACCTTAGCTGTTCTTCTATCTCTTCCCACTTCAGCCTGTTCCTACCACCCTGCATGTTAATATACCCTATGTCTGAATGGGCTCGGCGCTCGTGGCTACGTCTATTTATGCCCCGCACTCTACCTATCTTAGACATTGGTTCCACTTTGGAATCGTATCTGTCCATAACACCTGTCGAAGAGTCTTCCTGGTTGTTTTCCTCGTTACTAGCTATCCTGCACCCCGAAGGGCTCGCTTGCCCCCCAAAAAAGCTACTGTGCGTCCTGCAAGTCACCAACCCACCTCATGACCTAGTCGCTCATCGAAGTGAATTCTGTCTCGTTGAAAACCACCCCACCTATGCACCTCTCTGTTTATTTCCACCATCTCAAAGCCTTTCTCTCGAATCATCCGCCATATCTCTTGGTTCGCGTTGACAACCGCTCTTTGCAGGTTGCTATCACGCACCGGTACCTCCGGTATTGTGCATATCACTACCTGTACCTTAGGAGAAGTGGCGCGCATGTCGTCGACGCCTTTCGCCAGTGTGGCTGCTAGTCCTGCTGTATCTTCATTTAAGACATCGTTTAAACCGCCTGAAATTATCACGAGGTTTCGTCTATCAGCTGTAGTTTTGAGTTTTGCGCTCGCTTGCCTCATGACTGCTTCAATCTTGCGTCCTGGGAACGCCCCTACTGCAACCCTCGCAATCACATGTACAGTAAGCATGTCACGGTCCCGTAGTGGGATCTTGATTTATAGTTTGCTGACCTCTTACCCTCTCTTTGATGGCTTCTGTGCATCGATTTAAATTCGAGTCCCCGGCGATTATCGCATGCTGTTACTTTTTAGCTGGAGCGTCCTGCACCTGGGGGCTACTTGCACCTGTGACGCCGGCTGCTTTGTCCCCTCCCAGCTTCATCACTACCTCACTGAAGCTGGGCCTTGCGACAGTTGAACCGGCTAAACCTGTTTTTTCCAAACTTGCTTGTTCTTCCTTCTCCACCGTTCTGGTTGCCGGTTCTCTACTATTCTCTCCGTAGGCCGCTTCTTTGTTCAGCTTCGGTAGTGCTTCCTCGGTGGACTTCAGTCTTTCTCCCATTGCCCTCGTTTTCTCTTGCTCATTCGCCAACGCAGTCTCGACCTCATCGATTCTCACAAGCAGTTCACTTTGGGCAACCATCATTTTCTCCATTTTTTCCTCGACCTCACATTGCCTACACTTTGCGTCAGCCTCTTCTCCATCCGCTTCTACGCTTGAGTTCACTTTCAAACCCACTCCACATCCTGAACACTTTACAGTCTTTTTAACTATGTTTTTCTGACACCAATTGTCCCTATACTCGATAATTACTAAACTCGAGCCGTGCACTACGAAAAAAAAAAGAAAGTCTAAGCTCTACTACAAAAATTTGCGTGTTCAATGTACGCACAACTCCCCCACGGGGTGGCAAAAGAAAAAAAAACAAGAACAAAAAATTTCAAACACACACACCCTCACTAACTAGTAAATACCTGGTGACTGGCCCCCGAAAAAGCCGTACCATAAAATTAGTGCTACGAAGATTTCAACCACTGCCTTATAATTATAAAGACAAGCTCAAAACATGCAAAAACACTTATCTGCGCAGTCGATCCGGAGCGCTCGAAAAACAAGTCCATCCACCGTGACAGCCCGAACAGAACCTCCCGTGCCGCTGCCACCAGCGCCCCTTACGGCATCGGCGTGCCGAGTGACCCTCTCCGACAAGCGAAAAGTGCCCCGCGGGCCGCTCATCACACCTTCTATTCTAGCCACCCTAACGTTGATTCACTCAATAGCCGCTTAAAACCGGCTTGACTTGGCTTGAAATGTATGAATAGACAGTGACAGAATCGCTGTGTTGGACATTTTTTTGGGGATGTTTGGGTGGGGTGAATGAAAGTTCTACCATAAGATTCCTCACTAACTTGTGAGGATCTTTACCGTGTGGTGGTTATTTCTCCGTGGTTTATGCTTGGCCGGGAGCTTTATGCATTCGCGAGAACCGCCTCTACGCATGGATACGTGGTCTCGTTCTGTAATACTGTCTATAAGCAATGTGGTAACGACTTGCCCGATCATGAACACCGTGTGTTATGCTATTTGTGGATGTATGCCGTACGTGTATGTCTGGTGAGTGCGTGTGTTGCGTAAGGATCGATGTGTCGCTTGGGTGAAGTGTATGCTTGTGCCAAAACTTTCATTGAAGCTTCGCCTTGTGTAACTGCGTGAGACAGATACGAAATGCACAAGTTGGAAGCGATGGAATATTAGCAGGTGTCCACACGACGTTATTTCCCAAGTGGCTTAAATATGCTGTCGCCGATGACGATAATCGGTTTTCTAAGTTATGTCTGTTCTTGTGGGTGTATACAAAGAAAGAAAAGGAAATAAAATAGAAAATATGCTGGGAGCACTCTAAATCTCCGCTCAAAATTGCCACCTTAAGCGTCATCCTAAAATTGAATAGTGCCGCAAGGCAGTCGTGCCTTGCAGTGAAGTGCACGCAGTGTATTGCGGTAAAGCATACATATTGCGCGTGCTCGTGTGTAAATAGGAAATGTAGCACTGACATTGGGCCTCGTGTGTGCACCTAAATTGTACACGCGCTATCCTCTGTCTCATCACTGACGATGCGGCAGTCAGTATCGTCATCAGCTTGTGTAACAAGCCCAAAACAATTTACCTAGTAAAATACATTTTGTGGCAGGCAATTCGCAAAGCATTCAGGTTTTAGTTCATTGCAGGATTAATTCAAAATTGTTGCATGGCACCCCCAAATTAATAAAACATGCATATGAGAGGTTTCAGTCGCACTTCAAAATTTGTGCCATGCCTCAAATTAAAAATGATTATAAAGGAAATATATATTAAGGCTGGGTGTAGATTACTATTCACAATTCAATTACCATTCATAATTTAGAAACTTGAAAAATTTGTGGCTCATGTTTTCCTATCGAGTAAGCACGAAAATAACTGTTGAAAGATGGTCTACAATTACACGCACATTTTGCAAGAAATCTTTGAAACCTATGTCGTGCCAGAACTAAGAGCAAGGTGGTTCGAGGAAACTGGTTATGACCCGACATGATAGCGCATGTTCGAACGTCTTACATGAGCTGCTTGTTGGCAAAATGTGGTGTAATCAGGTAAGTGCCTGCAGGGATCTGCACCAAGAAGCAAAACCTGCTACATCTTTTTCAAAAATTTCATTATTTGTGTCAAGCATGCGTGCACTCTTCGTTGTGTTCTCTCAGGGAGCAAGTATATGGCATGCGCTTAAAATCCATATGTTACCCCTGCGATTTGGATATGTCATCACAGTGGACATGAACGTGCAATGTAGATGAAAAAGTTGCTGGGCACAAACTTTCTTAACGATTTGAACCCTCTTACACTACAAAAGTTGCCACGTGACTTCAGTCAAATAGTTTCTAACTGTTGTGGTTAATGTCAGATAAAAGTAATAATGAGCTAGTTGTGCTTGGACAACAGTCTTGCTTGACTGACTGTATTAAAACACAGTAATTTAGTACCTGCATATAGAACTGACCATTTAGGTAATTTTTCTTAATTTGTGGTCCTATTTGTTACAGTTTACTTTCAAAACATTTCATACAGGGTGGTCAAGTTTCAAGTCCATACAGTGGGCAAATTTTATCAGCAGTACCGCATGCTGTACAATCATTGTTACTTCTCCTAGAGAGCATGGTGTTCCACTATTCCGGTATGTCTCGGCTGGGCTTCTCGACCTCGACGACTGTACATGTCAAACAGTTTGCCAAGTGTAACTACTTACTCCTTCAGAACTCTAAATTTTGTCAAGCCATAATAAATAATAGGCAGTAAGGACCAGTCACAAAACCGTTTTTTTATGAAGTGCTCATTAATCAGGAACATAACAATTCTGTACATAAATGATGACAGCAAACACTTCTCCACAGATGGAACGATTAGGTTGTACTAATAAAAGCATTAATATAATCAGACCTCTTTTTTTTTTGGAAAGTAAATACAATGCATAAAAAGTCTTACCAGTCCACACTTCAATATTGTAGCTAAACTATCACCGAAAGCCAGAGTCATTTACAAATACCGTGTGAATTCCCGGTAAGTGCTAGGTAGCTTAATATAAATTGGGGATGTCTCTAGAAAAGCAAAAAGCCTACATTTATGTTGAGCAGAAGTCCAAGTGAACATGCGTGCATATGTTTATGCACTAGTTCCCTGTGACATGTGGTGCAACAGCTCTAGCTTAAAAGCTTCAGGCGGCTTTTATGCTGATCCAAAAAGATTTTAGTTGCTCCACAAGCTCCAGAAATGCCTTTCATGAGTCACGTCAGTGTGCCTGTTGAGTCTTTAAAAAACAGGTTTGAAGGGGATGCTAAAAATTTTTTTGAAGGGGTGAGTAGCAGAGAGCATTACTTTATTAAAGTCTTCAATTTTATCCGGTTAGCACTGAGGCTTGCAGGTATGTTAAATGAGCATGGTCACTTGAGTAACACCTCAGAGGTCAATAATTTTTTGGTTGACAGCAAGGTATGTATGAGATAGAATTATGAATTGCAGAAATAGAAGTAATGAAGTTGTCGAGAAGATTTTGTTAACAGTACATTTACAGGCTTCATGCAGAATTTGCTTTCTAGCAGGGGGAATTTACTTTTGCTGATGCTTCCGATGGCATCATTGCACTTCATAAGCACTGGTTTTATGCACTGTACGTGAAGATCTTGTCCTTTGAAGGTTCATGTACTGATTAAAAAGTATAGGATCAAGAAAGTTACATGCTGTATTAAGGCGTAATCAGGCTCACCATAGAGGTGATTGGTGACATTTTAATGAGTTGTATGTGGGAGGTCTATGTACATAACATAATAGTAATCTTGCAATGCTATAGCTTTATTTGTGTAACAATTGAAGCTCCTTTCCTGTTAAAAATTTCTGCCAAGCAAACAAGTTCCAACAGCAGGATTGGCCCTTGGGTAAAGCAGGTGGTAAGAGTGAGCTTATTCACAAGCCCTTCAAGAGTACCCACTGAAGGAATTAGTACCTATAGGGCGAAAATTCCAGTGCACCAAGAAGGGCAAGGGAGGACGGCACAGGTTAACATTTCAGGAGGGTATCTTCTGGACATCATTTTTCTCTAGCCACAAGCTTGTATGGCCAATGTTTAGCAGACTCCTACTAACATAAACTAGGTTTAAATGGGGCTTCCCTATTGCAAGATGACACACCATATACCTTTTGAGAGTCTCCTCACCACAAGCGCTTACATTAGCCTAAAAATATTTTTCTACGGTGCCCTTTTTTTGTCCTAAACAGTTGTCTCAAGCAACAATATGCACATTCTGACAGTCTAGCCGGTGACCACAGAGATGGCTCCAGCCATCACGATGTATACTCCACTTAAAATGTAAGACTCTGCAAAACCATAGTCCGGTGTGCGTGCGTAGGACTTTGAACATGTAAGCAGTGACCACTTCTCTTGTGTTCTCTGCACTGGCGTATGCTTGTCGCACACCTGTTCAAGATTGTGACAGTGAAATTAGTTATGGCAATGCTGTCTGAAAGGTAAGACTATGTACACACCCATAAACACCATGATGGAGCGAGCAGAGGTTCACATCAAACGTAGTAATAAACTGGCAACACTATGGCGACATAAGCACACTTGCATTAATTTATTACATTAATTTATTGAGGCAGACATCGTACCGCTAAGCCTAATTGTAATCTCTTTTCGTTATTGTCTTCATAGTTTTCCCGTTGGTCACAGCACAGGAAGAACCATTTCTTTATGGGAGCACCATATTTTAAGCTTGCATGACTCCAATGAAGCACTGTGCGAACAGATATATTGAAAATGTCAGTAGTTCGTGTCCTATAAATGGTGAACTGGTTGTCACATTCAGCCGGTGATCTTGCAAGAGCTCTAGCATATACTCTAAAGTCATTTTGCATCAACAATGCCACATACAATAGTTTAACAATGGTTGTTAATGGGCGAGAGGATGCATAGCTTCAGGGAGGTAATTAAGCTAAGGGGGAAAATTCTAGATGCCTAAGCACCTCTGGAAAAATGAAAAAGCACAGGGAAAGAGCGTCACTCACAGCTGAACTACAGAAAATATTTATACTGCACCACACATTTGCATCGTCTATGATTTCCCCTAATAATGTTATACCAACCAGCCCAGCAACAAGTAATAAAGTGCAGAATGACACTCGCATAAGACAAGAAACACAGGACGCGATTTAACTGCCATCTATCTTTATTTGTGCAGGGTGTCTACCAACCTGGAAAAGTCGGGGAATTGGGGCCTTGCTGGAAAACTGGGGCAACATTCGTAAAACCTGGCTAATTCATGGAAACAGGCGGCAGTCTGTGCCACCATCACAAAAATAAGCATTACTCTTGATAAATACTCAGAAGGTCACTCCTTCGACTGCAACTACAGTGAACAGCTAGGATAGGCTGAAAAAAAGGCAATGCAAAACTGTTTCTTCTTAGTGTACAAACAAAAGGATACACCGACCGAAATAACACAGTTTGTTAACATTTGGGCACCTGATATTGTTCTGAATGACAGCCATAAGAAAGGTTCATCGTATTTAAGTATGACTAGGTGCGTGATGTAAGCACCAAAAGTATATGGTCAGCGTTTCATAAATCTTATTGAGGATATGTGCAACTGTGTGCATGTGCAGGGATTCCAGGTGCCGGCATGATGCAAGCTTGTTTTCTTCGACCAGAACACCGTTGCTTGGCCAGTCAATTTGAAAGCCTTTATATTCCACATGTTCAGCGAGGGCATTCAAGGCCACCTATGATTTGGTGACTTCATATTCGTGTTGTTTAACTCTTTCATCGAAATCACAGGTCTCATAGACTGACATGTTGTCACACTGGTGGCAGACTAAAGTGTAAGCAAAACTACGGAAATTTCTGCTCGGCAGCTTGTTCTTCCCATTGACTAAAGCATTGCTTAGCTTCCATGTTGGTACATGCACTATTTTGATGTATGTTCCTTCTACATATCACATACCATATCTGACTTTCCAAGCACAGCATTTCTCACATCGGTAAATTTGTGCATATTTGTCGTGGCCACCATTTCGGCTTGGTTTGAAGGCCTTTTAGTTAGGTGCTTATGTTAGAACTGCCATCACAAGAGGTTTGCTGGGCTATGTCTTGCCTTTTATAATATTACTGCTATTATTATTGTTGGCGATGTAGCTGCAAACGTCCTCCACTATGCACTTATTGCAGATAATTCAATAGCACACTCTCTTTTAATTTCATTTTCTTGAGATGGTGTTATTCAGTCCATGAATATTTTTTAGCATTATGTTCATAAAAGAGTACGTAAACGAAGGTAGCACGAAGGTAACAAAAACACGCAACCTAGCTTCACAAAAAAAGCCTACTGGCTTTTTCAGCTTGCCTTTGTTGTACATAGCCTGGTCACTCCTCACAACGGTGTTCATGCTGTCTGAAACGCATCTGGAAGCTAAGTTGCGTGTTTTGGTTGCTGACAAGGAAGGCTTCTTTTTAACTGCGATGGCTCTATGTATATTGATAAGGTAGCCACTGGTTTGGAAAAAAGCTGAATAAATCATTTTCTGAGCAACTGCAGCCAATCAATTTATGTGAATGGACACGCATCTTCACTTTCACATGTAAAGTCTGGTGTTCCCCAGGGATCTATCCTGGCACCAGTTTTGTTTCTCATTTACATCAACGACATTGAACATGGCTTATCATCTGCTATCAGATTATTTGCATACAACTACAACATTTATAGAAAATTGACAGCACTCAAGCTAACAAGTCATTATAGTTGAACCTTTATGGAATCACATTTTGGTGTCACCAGTGGCAAATACAAATTAACACTTCGAAAACAAAGGCCATGACATTTTCAAGAGCCCATAAAACAGAAATGAGTCAATATGAAATTCAAGCTGTCCCCATTGAAGAAGTATCCTTGTTTAAATATCTTGGAATTTATTTATCTACTGACCTGCCTTAGAATAAGCGCATCGATACCATAACTAGTGAGGTGTCAAAAGCATTTGGATATAATAAAAGAAACCTTTACTTGGTGAACTATACCTCTAAAATGCTAGTGTACACTACACTTGTCCGTTAAAAGATAGAATATGCATCCAACATCTAGAAACCACATCAATCATATCTCATCGATTAACTAGAATCAATACAAAATGAAGCAGCAGAATTTATCACCAAGTAGTATTCTCGCAACTACAGCACTACAGGTATTACACACTCACTTTCATTACCTCTTCTTGAAAAACGCAGACTGTCGTCACTGTTGTTCCATTTTCATACATTTTATCATAGTAAATCTGCCTTCATGAAGCTTGCACAAACACACCTCATAATATTTTGAAACATATTGATCACGAATTGAAAATACAGCCTTTTTTCGCACGCACAATTAAGTATCAACACTCACAATTACTTCGAGCTATACATCACTGGAACACACTGCCGGGCGACATCGCTTCATTCATTGATCATGCCGCCTTTGTAAACCAATTCAATATTTTCTTGGACATATGTACCTATCTGTGTGAGTTTGTAAGTGCATGTATGTGCTTATTTTTACTCTTCTTTCATTGTAAATATATTTTCTCCTTAAAGATGAGAGTCTTGCTTGGGATACTCAACGCAAAAATTTTGGTCTGTCTGTCAGCAAAAAGCTTCAAGTACGACCACATCCACAGCATCCACCAGTATTGCTCAAGTTTATGCGTTCATATATACTTGTACGATTGTCAATAAAAAGCAAATATTGAGCATATTTGAGGCACAATATCAACACGTCAATATTGTGCACTGTGTTTATTTATACTAGAAAAGGTATAAAGAAGTAATTCTAAGCACTGCAGCTGACAATGCGACGCTTCGCACGAAAAGGCGAGTCCCCTACGCTTTGCTAAGACGATACTGTGCTGCTACCTGTCCTGAAATCTACAAAATATGGCCTCCAAGATTGCACGCATGCTGCGTGCTCGCTATAACAAAGGCCATCCTTTCGTTTTCCGAGATTACCGCCAGATGGCGCTCATGTCTCACGCAACACCTCCAAGATCCCATTCACCAGTTTTCTCGTGCAAAACATCAAATATATATTTCTGTCTATTCACTCTTTTCAGGCAAAAGACAGTAGTCTTTCGAGGACATTTTTAGTCAAATATGCAGATGGGGGCAATTTTTTTCATGGCCATTTTCTGTGTATATATTTTTTGCACAATAGCTGTATCTCTCTTATTGAGTTTTCATTCCTGCCACAATTTTTTTTTCTTTTTGCATCTTTGTCTATGTAACTGTATTTTACTTTGTTTACCATTTTAATTTTATAATGGCAATGTTCTGATTTGCAAATTTATTTTATAACCAAAACCCCCTGTGTAATGCCCGAATTGGCCTTTACGGTATATATTATTAAAAAAAAGTGTTGATGCAAAAAGCGGGTGACTGAATGAATTGGTTTATGCCCTGTTACTAACGCTTAATCAAGAACGCGTAGCGAGAGGTGTGAAAAAATCAAAAAGGCAAAAACTATCAGTTTTTATTTCAGTGAAGATTCATGTTACCACTAAGAGCTGTTGTTTCAGAAAAAGACACTTGGTAAATAAATGTTTCAGAGTTTCTTTAAAGAATTCGGAGCGTTTGAAGACTTGTGATCCGCTGAAAATTTCGAACTGAGAATCTGTCATCTTATCACTAAGTGAACAACCTTATTTGTGCCGCAACGCATTCGGTATAGACGTAAAAGATTTATATTATTGCTTGCCCCAATGTAAAGATTTGAAGTGTATAAAGCAGTGCATAAGAGAAGATAATGATGAGTTGTTGTTTCAGTGCCAGTGTGGCATCTCTATTGCGTCATTTTTAGAGCTCATGCAGGCCACCTAAATTCTACCTTTGTGTCTTGGAAGGGAAATAATTTTGTCCAAAAATTTGGTATCTGCGTTTACTCATGAATATACCTGTAATTAGTTATATTTTTCTTGGGTCTGTAGACGGGCAGCTGCAAAAGCATTTGAATTGGTTATCATCACACGCTGTTTGATATGTCCATGACTTCTTAATTCTACTGGACATTAACGTTTGTCTGTACTGGTTGCTAATATAAAGGAAGGTTTTAAGGAAAACGGGATGTCAGCATGACACTTTTGAGTTGCCAAAAATTCATGAGCTACAGTTTCTCGATTTAAGACAGGCTTTCGTCAAATATCACATATATAGCAATGCCCACCTAAACTCATAAAGCCAATTCTGAATTTTAATTCTGACCACTCAAAACCATACAGGGAGCCATTGCGTCAACTGTGCTGGGTGCCGCTCTTCATAATTTACGCGAGCACCTTATGGCGCATGCATTTGATGCACAAGTTGCTCGCCTTGCAACTTCTGGCTTTTCAGGTGACGTGATTTGCTCCTTGTCGGAAAAACTTATTTCAAAGCTCAAGAAGTTTCATCATTGTGATTCTAGTGCACCAGAAATTAGCAAGAATAACGCGTTCGATGCTCTAACCACTGAGCTACCACAGCGGCCTGAGAAATTAGCAAGAAAAAGAAGCAGACAGTTATCCCATACGTACACAGAATAGCACATGGTTTGAAAAATGTTGGGGCTCGTTATTGCATTAACATGTCATTCTCAGCATGTAATAAAGTGCATAACGTGTGTACTTTGGTGGATAGAGCGTTGTGTCAGCAGCCAGGGAAAGGGAACAAATCTGTCTTCAGTCATATCCAAAGATATGCTCCTTGCACTACTGGCGTGGTTTGTGGAATTCCGCTGTCTTGCGGCTGCGAATATTTAGGTGAAATAGGGCGTTACATAAACGTGCGCTTAAGAGAGCATGAACTAATGCTATCAGATGCTGAAATCACGTCTAATTTGGCAGCTCGTTGTAGGCCATGTAGATGTGTGCTCAGGGCTGGGCAGAGATGCCCGAAAAAGTATTCTGGAATACAGATATCGAAATGCGTTGTTTGGAAGCATAAAATACAGATACTGAGATAAATTTGTAATTGATGTGACAAGATATTTCAGAGATACATTTGCAAAAAGACAAAAAGGTATTCCGGAATACAGATACTAAAATACTTTTCTCTATGTTGAAGATAGTTATACTCCATACAGACATTTGTTATGTGCAGCATAATGTTTAAAATGTGCAGCGCATTGAAACTTGCAAATGAAATTGATTTATTATATTTTCGCCATCCTCTGAGTGCCATTAAGGCATTACAAAGGATGCTTACACTGCACATAATTGTTAATAGCAACATATTTACAGATATCGGTTGCAATAAAAAACTATGCCATATGAGAGCATCAGTCACACGCATTGTACACCGAAATCCGAAACTCAACAGCAACAGTATTAGTTATGCCAGAAGGAGCATAGTTCAAGCGAAGTGCTGGAACCATAAACAAACGAACTTCCAGTTGAAGGTTTAGTGTTTTCAAGAAAGGTGATAGAAAAGGCAGAAAGAATTAAGAACGGACAAAACAAGGAATGCAAAAGGAAACTCAAAAAGACCTCTTTCGAATCACCGTTTGGCCATGCTGGCGTTTTTCAGAAATGCTCTGCAGAAAGAAGTATCGTAGATGGCACACGGCACCACGCACCAAATTCTTTGGGTGGCTTGTGGCTTCCGCAATAAGCTCCAGTTTTTCAAATGGGCGGCGCAAAAAAAAAGTGGATAAAAACCGAGAAAAAAAAGCACTACTCGTTCAATTGGCACGAGGAAATACATTTAAAAATGGCACCCATTGTGCAGTACACAATGCTCCTCACAATGAAAATATCTGCTCTTGAATACAATATGGCAGTATAACATTGTTGGCACGCTGAAGCAGGCCATCATTCAAAGCCATTCCAGTTCTGCCTTAAAGAGCACAATGGGATGTGGGTAGCAAAGCAACTAGCTCGCTTTTAAGAAGATAGGAGTCAGTTTCGCCCTCAGCAGAAATGTAGAAATGGTGTGTGCATATCTTGCCATGGACTGCCAATTGTCAACACGCCTCAGCTCATTTACGAAAAAAAAGTAACGGGATACCAGTGTCCTGGATAGTATCACGATGCATGCGATACACACTAAAAGTATTTCACTACTGAGATACAAATACATTTTTGAAAAGTGCCTCGATACAGCAATACAGACGCTCAAAAGTATCTCTTAAATACTATTGAGATACTACCCAGCCCTGTGTGTGCCCCACTTGTAGAAAACAAATATCAAATATTGACATGTTGATTAGCGCATGTGTGAAATAGCCGAAGCATTTGTCATTAGATTTAACGACAAGTGCATAAGTATTTCATGTAACACTCTTCTAGATGAAGAACATAAGCTCTTAGAGAAGACGTGAATCATTCTGTGTTGTAACACATGTGTACAGTTTTGATGAGTCAATCTTTTCTATATATGTTCTTTCCTTTTTCAAATAAATTTCAGTTGTGAAATCAGCGCTGTGACCCTCTCCGACTGCTTCTAACCCGTTCCTTTGTAAAATATTCTACGGTGAACATTCACCTATTTGCCTAACTTACGATTCTGCATCTTTTATTTGCCTATGGAATCGGGGAAGCTATTGCGGTCTGACAGATTCCTTTTTTCCACCCCATATTCGAACATCAGCGCTTCAAACGCTACCCCAGCTTTTATTTCAGGTGTCGGAGGACTCTCATTGTGCTCCATGTGTCAGAACCCAGAGAAATAAAACACCAACAAGCTTGTGTGCATTGTGTGAAAAAAAAAGCGAGTGAAAGAAAGGATAAAGTAAATTTTGCTGTACGGTTTTGTTCTTGCGACATTGTTGTTAGTCGTTGTCAAGACAAGGTTGCATAAAATACGTAAGTACTCCTTTCTGCTGAAAAGTATATTTTAGACGTGTACAAATTATACTAGGATGCAAATCATTAGTAAATACAGCAGTCTAGGTCAAGGTAATGTAATGCAATCCTAAATGGCCTGGAGGCTATAGCCATTATAATGAACTAGAATGTGCTCCAGTAAGCCAACTGGCTGGGTTGCTGCATCCTTGCTTTATATGAATGCCGCGAGATGGTGCCACCTCTATGTTTCCTAGCAGCATTGGCTGTGTATCCGGCAAGGATATTGCATCACGACTGCGCATCGGACATGCGCGGATACTCACGGCGCGCTATCGTGTGCCTATATAATCAGTGACTGAATAAACCGATGACTCTTCTTGTTCTGGCCATCATGCTGTATCGTCGTCCTTGCTAGTTACATGTTGTCAGACGTGGCCACCGCGGACCGAAGCACGGCAGCAATGGCGCGGAATCGCCATGGACCTACTGAAGCCGCCGGAGCCATTGCGCCTATCGGGACTTTTCTGAAAATTGGAAGCGCTTCAAGCAAAGATTCGAGCTTTTTCTGCGAGCAACGGCAGCCGAGAAGTCCCCGAGAAGTGACTCCTCGAAAATGGCGCTCTTGCTGAGCTTCGCGGGAGACGAAGTGCTCGACATCTTCAACAACTTTCAGTACGGCCCCGAAGAAAGCAAGGAATGTTACGACATGGTCGTGCAGAAGTTCGGCGCCTACTTCTCCGAGGTGAGCAATGAAATTCACGAAAGACATGTTTTCCGTACACGAAGCCAGGCGGAGAAAGAACCTTTTGAGAAGTTTGTGCGGTACTTAAAGAAGCAGGCGACACAGTGCAACTTTGGGGATCAGCACGATTCACTGATTAGAGACCAAATTGTGTTTGGTACGAACAACCCAAAGCTGCGTGAAAGAATGCTTGCCGAGAGAGGCCTGACGCTACTAAAAGCCGAGGAAATGTGTAAAACGGCAGAAGCAGCGGCACTAAGGAACCTAGTTTGGAATAGGAAGACAGCATTGACGCAGTTTCAAGTGGCGAAACGGTTACGAACAAACGGCAGCAGCGGAAAAAAAAGCAGAGTCGCGATAATCTAGATACTTGCTGCAGGAAGTGCAACCGCAAACATAAACCTAAGCGATGCCCCGTGTATGGTAAATTATGTCATTCTTACCGCAAATACAACCACTTTGCAAGTTGTTGCCAGAAGCCTACCACTGTTAGCGAAGTAGCTAATCTCGTTGAGAATGACTTTGAGATTCTCGAAATCGGCTCCGAAAATTGTCGCAAGAAAGACTGGACAATCAAGGCTCGAGTGAATGGCAGAGAAGTGACGTTCAGAGTGGACACCGGTTCGCAGGCAAGCTTACTTCCATTTACAACGTACCGTAAGCTTGGATCCAAAGAAGTGTTGCAACCTATCGGGTCAGTGTTGCGCGCCTACAACGGGGACGTTATTTCAAGTTATGGAAAAACGTCACAGAAAGTGTCTGTCGGAACCACCGAGATAAGCGTGAAATTCTTCATCGTAAAGAATGGGCGCCAAGCCATCCTTGGGCTCGATGCCAGTGAAGCGCTTGGGTTGGTTCGACGTACGCTGGACACTGTCAATGCCTCGTCTGAGTATGAACTTTTGAAAGATTTCAGGCACCTGTTCCAAGGGCTCGGCTGCTTGAAAACGCAGTACAGAATGGTCCTGGATCCAGACGCGGTTCCGGTCGTTCAGCCTGCTCACCGGGTTCCACTTGCACTTCAGGAACCTCTGAAGAAGGAACTACAGCGAATGATCCGGGGGGGCATCATCGTCAAAGAAAATGAGCCAACCGACTGGGTGAGCCCTCTGGTACCAGTAAAGAAAGACGGTGCTCTAAGGGTTTGCATGGACCCCAGAAGAGTGAACAAGTATATCAAGAGGCAGCATTTCCCTTTACCCAGACACGAGGACTTGGAAGCACGGCTAACCGGTGCTACTTATTTTAGCTGTTTGGACGCCAATGCCGGCTTTCATCAGGTGCCCTTAGACAAGACAACATCAAATATTTGTACGTTCTCGTCGCCTTTTGGCAGATACCGTTTTCTAAGGCTACCTTTTGGCATCTCATCTGCACCCGATGTGTTTCAGCAGGCACTTTGTCAGATATTTGACGGTCTGCCAGGCGTGCTCATATATATAGATGATATCCTGGTCTGGGGCTCAACGAAGGAACAGCATGATGAGCGCCTGGTAGCAGTCCTCAAAACTGCTGAAACAGCTGGATTAACGTTTAATCTGCGGAAGTGCAAGTTTGGCGTAAAAGAGCTACGGTTTCGGGGTGATATCAAAAGTGCGAACAGCATATCCCCAAATCCAGGGCTCGTAAAAAGTTTGGTTCAAATGCCAGTGCCAACATGCAAGGCCGATGTTCAACGTATGCTTGGTGTGTTGAACTACTTTGGAAAGTTCGTGCTGCAGCTATCTAAAAGAACGGCCCTGTTAAGAACTCTTATCAAGGCCAGTTCTGAGTTTGAGTGGACAGAAAACCACGCCAAAGAGTGGAAAAGCGTCACGCAAATTCTGACCACCGCACCCGTGCTCGCAATTTCTGACCCACGACGGGAAACAAGGTTGTCTTGCGATGCATCGAAGGACGGCGTCGGTGCCGCTCTTCTGCAACGTCACAATAACGAGTGGTGGCCCGTAGCTTACGCATCTCGAGTACTGACTAAGGCAGAAAAACTGTACGCACAGATAGAAAAAGAGGCCCTAGTAATTTGCTTTGGATGCGAAAAATTTCACCAGTTCGTCTACGGCCAGAAAGTCACATTTGAAACGGACCACAAGCCACTCTTGTCAATTGCTCAAAAGGAAATTAGTGACATATCACCTCGCCTTCAACGGTTCTTTTTGAGGTTGTTCAAGTAGGATTTTGTTTTGCCGTATATTCCTGGGAAGCACCTTGTTCTTGCTGACATGTTGTCCCGGTCAACTGCTGACAACCAAGACGACGCTGGTGCTACTACCGACGTGAAAGTTCACGCAATCCAGCTTCTAGTTTACCTTGTCACAGAAGCAACGCAGAAAGAACTGCAAGCGGCAACGGCTCGTGACCGCTACCTACAGTCGGTGATCGCAAGTTTGTTGGTGGGGCTTCCAGTACAAGGTGAACTAAAGCCTTTTGAGCAAGAACTCTCATTTGTCAACGGAATACTTTTAAAGGCGTCGAAGGTTGTTATTCCGAAAAGCATGCGACAAACTATGCTTGAAAAAATTCATGCAGGTCATCTCGGCATGCAAAAATGCAAAGAAAGGGCCAGACGCCTCGTGTTTTGGCCGGGGCTTAACGCTCAGATTGCTTCCATGGTGAAACTTTGTCCTACATGCCGCAAGTATGCTTACAAACAGCCCAAGGAACCGCTTCAAATGCGGCCCGTGCCAGGTTGTGCATCGCATAGAGTTGGAGCTGATATTTTTTTGTTTGCGGGGGACTCGTACATTGTTGTCTTTGACGCCTTATCAAACTTTCCGGAAGTTCAGAAACTACCTGACATGTCGGCGCAATCAACCATCGCAGCTCTGAGTGCTATTTTTGCCAGATTTGGCGTGCCCGTCGAAGTATGCACTGATAACGGCCCACAACTTTCCAGCCATGAATTTCTTTTGTTTTCAAGCAGATACGACTTCACGCACGTCACTTCAAGCCCTCCTTATCCGCAGTCAAACGGGCTTGCGGAAAAAGGTGTGCAGGTTGTGAAGCGCATCTTAAAAGAAACTGCAGATTCGGGCGACGACTTCTGACTGGGCCTGCTGGCCTACCGCTCTACCCCACTGGAGGACGGGCGATCCCCTGGTGAACTACTGCAAGGAAGGCGCCTTCGCGCCAACGTCCCGGACTTCAGTACGGTGACCGCAACCGACGTCAAAAAGCACAGCCAGGCCCAAGGGCGAAGACCTTTGCCTCCTCTGCAGAAGGGTGTCATCGTGAGGCTCAGAGACGCTGCATGGTCCCAAAAAGCTCAAGTGGTGGGTTCGCCATATCCAAGGTCCTACCTTGTCAAAACGGAGGACCAGAAGCTGTTAAGCGCAACCGTCGTCACCTACTTCAAACTGGCGAACGGTTCATCGAGGAAAGCGACGACGACATTGATACCAGCTCAGCGGACAACAACGTTGGTGGCCATCCGACAGTGGCAACTTCAACCTCGCCAGCCAATGGCCGACGTCGGGCGACCATTCGCCACCAGTGGTGCGTCAGTCAACTTCACCACCGACGCCAGCTTGGAGAAGGTCGACTCGAACCGTGAAGCCACCATAGCGTCTTCATTATGAAAAGGACTTTAACCAAGTGTATGATATCATTTTTTGAAATGCCATGTACTTACCACTGTTTCGGTGGGTATGTAATTTCGTTGTTAACGGAAAGGATGTATCCGGCAAGGCTACTGCATCACGACTGCGCATCGAACATGCGCAGATACTCATGGTGCGTTATCATGCACCTATATAATCAGTGACTGAATAAACCGATGACTCTTCTTGTTCTGGCCATCATGTTGTATCGTCGTCCTTGCAAGTTACAGGCTGCACTGTTGGACTATCGCAGGCTCCTTCAAATTTGCAGCTGCAGTTGATTTTATTTGTGCGGTTGTGTCCTGGTTGTTCCAAAAATCAAACAGCCAACTTTCTCAGTGCCTGGGTCACAGGTTTTATTTCGACCAGATACGCACAATTTTTCATATTTACCACACACACTCACAACATTATGAGTGTGTGTGCAAAATTTGTTCATTTGTTTTATATGAGTGCCTCATATTTTATTTTTTTACCGCTAAAGTGTTCTTTCCACCGCACAGTTTTTCAAGCAGATATTATGGTCATGGAGTTTGCTTTTAATCGATGTGAAAAACCTGGAAAAGTCACTATATTTGAAAAAAGCTCAATTGATAAACACCCTGTTGTGGCTTTGCTAGCAAATATGTAAGGAAACCGACACATGTGCAGTGTGGAAGTGTGTAATATCACAGTCATGTACTGTCAAGAAATGTCGCATAACTATGCTCGAAAAACTTCTCTGACCTTCCAAGTTTCAACAGATGTGTCAATGACACATCACTTCTTAGCATGAAATGCTTTCAAGAGTCCACATCTATCAGGGCCCCTGCCTGTGATCTTTTTCAGGTATTTAATTTGAACTGACATGCCCTAATGCTTGCATATTTGCACAACAATCTGTCAAATTTGTCCATCCACTCTTAACAACCTGTAAATCCACTTCTAACAGCACCCCCTCCACTCTTCCAGTATAGGCCAAAAGGGTGATTACTTACAAAACCATGCTTGTGGAACATTACTATATATGAATCTTGCAATTTTTGTGGTGAAATAAATTGGGGACCCTTAAGGTTTGAGTAGAACACGACAGTGATATCCTATCCCTAGTGCATACTCCGACCACCTAGAGCATACTTTTTGCGGGACATTACTTGAAAAGCTTATACTGCAGATTATTACTACGTAATACTGTTTAAACTGGCTTGTGCCAGAAAGGGTTTCGCATATATTTGCAGTCTGTGTAATAGATTTCTGAATGGTGGCTAAGCGAGCTTGTTGATACGTACACATAGTTACTTCGAAGAGTGCAGAGATGGGGCACAGGATAGACCACGCAATACAGGCACTGGGTAGTGTGCTTTAAACCACGAGCAACTATGTGCATGAAATGTTTTTAAACTTGGTATGCACCCACTACGTGGTCCTTAGAGAATACTCCAGTAGCATTTGTTCCTTTTGTTATTCGTGGCTGGCTTTAAACAACGAAGTCATTATGATAATCACACGTTCTAACGGCCAGTGGCAATGCACATTTGTACCATGAAATACTGTGATATTAAATGTTGTATTGTGAAGCGTGTATACAAGACACGTGTATTTGTAAAGCATGAAAATTATTTTTGAGCAGGCACGTGGTTTTGTGGTAGAACGCCTGCTTGCCACACAAGCAGCATGGCTTCTATTCTCACTCAGACCTAGAAGGTTTTATTTGTTATTCTTTTTATTTCCATCTTTTCATGTTTTTATATCATGGACTAGATGCAAAGTGAACATGAAGAATTTCATGCACCAAAAAAATGCCAACACTGCAGCTGTACAGGTGGAATCACACTTGTTCAGAGCAGCGGAGCGCTTGGCTCTTGTTAGCGACGGCTTCTATGTCACCTTAGCTACATGTTTCTGTTCACGCTTAAATTATCGCGCAAAGGCCTAGCACGCCGCATGCCATATTAGATATTCATACGGCGTCGGCATTAACATATTTCTGCAGAAAACGGCAACTGGAGCAATCGTCTGGGTGTTTTAGACAAGTGTGATTCGATCTGTAGAAATACTTAGTGATTTAACACTTCAAATTTAATTTTTTTGTGTTCAGTGCAACTGTCATGATTTGCAAAACTGTATATGTTTTAACAGTTTACTAATGTTTAAAAATGTTAAGTACACCAAAATAAAAGGAAAACTTGCACAACAGTATGATTCACAGCATCCACCCTGGCACATTATAAGAAAAGGCTTGAGAACTTGTGTAGCGCAGTTGGGTGCTTAGCTCTAGGAATGTGCTTGTACAAATTTATATTTACCCTTTTTTAATGGTTCTGTGGATTTCGAGGGCCTGATTATTTCCTACGGCCAACCAATTTTTTAATGTTCATTTTTTATGTCACTGGAAAGTTCGTAATTTAGAGTGTCTAATCACGCATTGGCAACACAAAAAAGGCAATGAAACAGTTTTCACCAAACGTTGCTGATGGAATCTTATATGCAACTCATGTTGCAAACAGTGGCCTACAGCTGTTCACTGCATTGGTACCAAATTCTGCCATGACAGAGTGCACGAGCGAAATGCTGGAGAAATGGTGTGTGCATGCACTGTAATTCAATGCAGGTTTTTTGTTGCTGTGGATGAAGCTCTACTGCTGAGCATCAATTTCTTAACCTTTTGAGGGTTAATAGGATAAATGCATCCCACTTTTTTTCAGTAAAAGTTTCTCTGCCACTTTACGTTGCCATCAGCACAATGCCTTCCAGCTGTGGTGTACCAGAAACATTAAGGAAACTGAGAAACTATCTATTGCACGTTTACAATGCATGGTATCAGTCATACGTTGCGCTCAAAATCATTTATTATGCTAATATTTTTTCAGCCGGTGTCATATTGCGTACCAGGTAGCTAAATTTTCAAATTTATGGTATTCTTCTGTTCAGATTTTTTTAGAGAATTTTAGCGTGTAACTATGGATTTTCTTTCTAAATTGCAAAATTATATCTGTCTAAAATCGTTGTAGAAGTGCACTCGAATGAAAAATGAAGCAGTTCCTTGTATAGCCTAACAACATAGCATACATGCATAACTGTTTTTTCATGTTTGATGAATGTCACAAAACAGCACATTCTTTTATATTTTTTACGATTATGAGGAGAGGCAATGAGACCAAAAGCTGTGGCTAAGACACTGTTGCTAAAATTTCGGGCCAAAGGAAAAATATGGCAAAAGTGCTGCTTCATACAGCCAGGAAGCCAAAGAGAACACGAATATTCAAGATCATCAAATCATGCAAGATATATGAGAAAAGCAAATATCTCACACTTGAATAGAGTTCACAAATACGATGCAGCATTTGTAAACGCACCTACGGCATTCAGTGCATTGACACCACGTCGAAGTGGCTTGCCATGATTCATTACCACAATTTTAGTTATGTGCGAAAATGCAGGCTTAACTGAGATGTTCGCCCTTATCCATTGCAGATACAAGACAAGATATGCATAGACACACCTTCGTTGAATTTGAATGAAAAGCAATATTCTCCTTTTTCTTTATTTTCATATGAATGCGTGCACTCTTCTATGCCTGCTGTTTTCTTCTTGTCTTCGTCGAGTTTCAATATTATCTACACCTACCGACAAGACAGACACAAGCTGAAAGGGTTTGTGTATATGAAGACCTTGGGAAAGAGCCGCTAGACTCCATGCCACAAGCAGAGGCGCAGAATTGTGTAGAACATCGTAAATTAAGGTTCACTACAATTTTTCCCCACAGTTTTAGAAGTGTTCCTCTGTACTGCTTCCATTGGGACATTTTAGGCAAGAAATTAGGCAGCAGAATTACAGCTTAGTGCCCTTATGAGACAATGTGATAGGTGTTGCCCCATTTATTCAAAGATGCTTCATGGGTCGATGAGCCACATGCATCTCACTTTGTCTCATAAATTGATGGCCATATTTTAGTGAAGATTGTGTCACACTATTTTTAGGCATGAAATTCTGCGAATTTCTGTAATTATGTGAAAAATATCGATGAACCTGCGAAGGGTAAGCTAAACTGCATAATAAGCAAAATTTAAAGTGAGAATGCAATTTATATACTATATAATTTTAGGCCAGATTAACAATTGTCTGAGCTGCAGCGGGCAACGTGCAGAAATTCTCCAGAACTCGATGCTAAGCTTTTGCCACGAAGCAGTGCAATGGCACAGCTGCTGTGATTTTCAAACACCATTTCAAAACACATATACAACTCAAATTACACAAGGGAAAGGGAGCTTGATTTTAACATACTTCTGCATGTTTCCAAATAAAGAAAGATCTATTTACACTTTCTGGCCAGTTAATTGCTCTACCCCTAAACAGAGATAAATGTGAAAGCCATGACATTTGGTAGTCTAACAATGGACCTAGGGATTTCAACATCACACCAATGTGATTTGGCATAAGCTGTAAAAGCTTATTCACTCAGTCATACATTGTTACTCTTTTATGCCAGTTTTAACGCGATAGTTTTTAAAATCTCGTGGGCGTCATTGATTGTGACTGATGGACCTTGTGAGCAACCAAAAAACTAAAAAAGATGCAAATAAAATAAGTAATAAAACATTTCCCAGTTTGCGGGAGGATCGAGCCCAGGCCGTTTGCATGGCAAGCAGGCGTTCTACCGCACAGCCACACATCTGCATGAAAATTCAAGAAAAATAACTTCATATGCTTGAAAATGCAGTGAAAGTAACGTTAGGCTTTGCAAACACATGTTTCCTGTATACTGCCTTCACAATTCAATATGTAATATCACAGTAATACTTCTTGATACAAGTGTGCATTGTAATCAGGCATCAGAACATGTGATTATCTTAAGGACTTCATAGTTAAAAGGTGGTCAGCCATAACATAACGCACACATTTTGCTGCACACGTTTCCTTCAGACCACATAGTGAGTGCATACCAAGTTCGAAAAGATTTCATGCACCAAGTGCTTGAAGTACGCACTAAGGCCAGGGTATCGTTATCAAGTTCAATTCTTGAAAGCGAACCTTGAGGGTTCCCCAATTTTTCTTTTTTAAGTGAGAGAAACGAAGCATTATTCTAACCATGGATATTTTTATGCCAGCAATTTGACTAGAAGGTTAGCTCAGTGAGCCATTTTTGCGTTTATATCAGGTTTATTTGAGTCAAAGAAAGCAATATCATTTTCAAATGGCACTGTATGCCAAAGACCTGACATGGTGTCTATTGTTGGACATTAATCTCCAGGTGTCCTCGGCCCTCCCTCTTTTCGTCGTTGAAGGGCCTGTTTTTTGTTTGAGAAAAGGTGGCAACCCTGGTGACAGCAGAGTGTAAAAACAGTATAGAAATATTGAAGCAGGTTGTGCAGACAACAATCTACAGACAGTGAGTGGCATACAGAATTGGCTTGACTGTCTTCAATGTGTGTGTGTGAGGGGGGGGGGGGCATAAAAAAGCTGCTACAAGGCCAAAACAAATGCCTTAATTGCAGTGGCAACTATGCAAAGGGGCAACTGGAAAGTCTACCTAAATGTTCAAATATGAGCGTCTTGAATTCGCTGTAGTTTTATCGCAAACGAATTAGGACTTGAAAAAGAAAAAAAAACCTAGCCCTCATAGACTTGAAACAGGCACATATTGCAAGAAGGCTGGTGATAAACCAGCAACAAGTTTAGCCATGCCTTCATTGTTGTCAATTGTGAGCACACAATACATACAACAGCGATACTTTTTGGAAGCACACCTTGATGTGACCGAGGTTAGGGGCACAGGCTTTCACGCAGGTGCCGGGGAAGGAGACACCTTTGAGAGGCTTCTTGACAACAGAAACACACGATTTGTTTACATATTTACAGGTGTAAAAACACAAGGCGTTGAGATGCGCTTTTACAGGAGACAGGACTGGCCGTAACGAAGGCCACAGAGAGAGCCCTGGGCGCACACGCGACGCGCTTTTCATATCCTCGGTCCGCGCATGCGCCTCTCCTCAAACACGAACTGTCTGTCCCAGAAATGCTGATGCGTGTTCCCTGCAGCACACCGAGACACCTCTTGCGTTTCTGCTAGACGCGTACCACATTTGGCAGGTACGCCAATGAGCGTCTATTGCAGACTGGGTCCTTGCACTGCCAGTCATAACATTTGAATGAAGACTGGCAAGCTAACTGGCACCTCCGAGCCTTTGAAGCTTTAGAAGATGGGCCCCATCTGCAATGAATCACTTTTTAGCAGCAGAAGGAAAGAAAACAAGAATACTTCTTCGGGGTTTTTTTTTTTTTGCTTACCCGAGGCAATATCCGAACCAGCGAACGTACAATTGAAAGCTGAGCATAATAAATCTTCAGCTATTTACGCATGGTGACAGAAGAAATCATAGCCCTAAATAGTATAGGGGGTGGGAAAGGCAAGGAAGGATGCAAAGGAGAGAGTGAAAAAGAAGGGAGAGCCATTAGAAAGAGGAGAAGGAGAAAAAAAAGGGGAGAAACCAATTGCGTAGAGAGAGTAAAAAAAAGACAAATATTTTAACTAAAGAAAGCAGGCTTGTGCAAATATTCAAATGCTTCAAATATTTGAAGGAACAGTACTGTATTCAAACGCGCTTCGACTCGATTTTAATTTATTGAAAATTTTGAAGTATTTGCAATGAACAAATAGTTAACATTGATCTGTACATAACCTGCTGTAAAGGTAATTTCACTGCAGCATAAAGTGCTATGCCGTGAAAGCACCTATCCAAGGGAATTCGCACTACCGCAACACCTCTTCAAAGTTTAAGGGGCACTGCAACTCTTATTGAATATGGTCGGAAAATGCGGCCAATCGGTAGTCATGACTCCCGAGAACACGCGAGCCAAATATTATTGCGCAGCACGGGGCCGGAATTTCTCAATAAATGTTCAAATTCACCAGAAAATTGCTTTCCTTTCACTCGACAAATTGCGCTACAAGCTCAAAAATTACCCATCACAGCCATTGTATCAGCGATTGGCTGATTCGAGCATGGAACGTTGGACGTTACTGAGGCCAGGCTCACTTGAACTAAAATCAAGTCAGGAGTTTGAGTGAGTACAGCTGCGTAATATTACATGAGTTTGAGTTACAGTGAGTCTGGCTAAGGAAAATTTTAATGAGCTTGAATCCGAGTGAGTAAAACATTTGCGGGTCTGAGGTGGTGAGCCCTAAGCTCAATGTGTATTTCTTGGGTGAGCCTTAGTGAGCACCGTTTCTATTTCTAACCTATGTTCCTATATACCCGCCTATCAGCATAACTATCAACGTCATATTTGCTTACATTGGTAATCAAGTCTGTTCAAGCATACGTCAACACACAACCGTTCATGCGGTTATTGAAGAGAGGCGCAAGTTAGGAGATAAGAGGTCGCCAAGACCTCCCTTCACAAACTCGCTCATGGCACATTCATGGCAAAAATTTCTGATGTGAGCTGCATATTTCATAAAAATATTCTTATTGGATTGCGACTAGTGACAGCTGTTCGCTCACTCAGACACAGGTCAAATCGCGAGTCTGAGGGTGCCGAACTGAGTAATATGTTGGTAAGTTTGAGCCTGAGTGAGAGTGGTTGATAAACAGTTTAGCGAGCCCCAATTACTTCTGTTGATCTTATTGAATTTGAATGTTGAGCAGAGTATTTGAGTCCGAGTGAGTTTCCATGGTGAAACGTATTTCTTGAGTGAGTTTAAATATGTTCCACTTT
Source organism: Rhipicephalus microplus (assembly GCF_043290135.1). NCBI lineage: Eukaryota > Metazoa > Arthropoda > Arachnida > Ixodida > Ixodidae > Rhipicephalus > Rhipicephalus microplus. Next base: position 200,127,390 of record NC_134704.1, on the reverse strand, counting down.
TTCTACCGGCCTATGGCTGCTGCTCTCAAACATCAACACTACATCCTTGGGCAGCATTGAAGCAGCAGCAGCCATTCAGCAATCATGCCTGCGATGCAGGATCGTTTTACTGAGGCAGGGTCTCGTTTCAGGAAAGGACGAGCCAGTTTTTCACACACAAATGTCAAACATTTAAAATGAAAGTAGTTTTAAATAAAAGCAAAACAACCACACTGAATCTGCACCCATTACAAAACTACTAAGACAAGCAAAGCTTTGTACCTAAATGAAGTTCTGCTGAACATTTGAAACAAAAACAGTCGCTAGTAGTTCCAATGCTAGTGTCATCCGCAGTGGTAGACTCACTCTTTGCAGGTTTATTTGTTGGCTGAAGCAGATGAGAAGCCCAATTCACCCATAAGTCATGGACAGAAGCGCTTCACTCATAGTGTGAAAACAATCTCCAAATGGGAGCAGAGAGATCAGAACATCTGATAGATAGAGCTGCAAGAGACAGGATGTCCCTTGCAGCTTCTGTTGCTTCTTGCTTTGTCTAGTTGTAGTGCTGTTTATAAAAAGTTCACGACGTATTAACATGTCTGAATTAACACTTTATATCAGACAGATCTACCCATGCATGCACCATGGTGGCTGGTCACTGCACCATTGTGCCTGGTGACCAGAATTAGGAACCCGCTCGCCAACCTAGATGGCTGAGTCACCCTCCAAAAATGCAGGTCAGTACCAGGACATGATGGCTGGCAGCAGGTCCTTGTTATGGTCTTTGAATGGTAACCAACATAAGCACTGCACTGATGTTACACGCACATCAGAATGTCTAAGTATATGCACTGATTTAAATTCAGGTGATGTGTAAAAACCACTGGCCGCTAACAGCAGCAAAAATATGGTTGTGACTAATATGAACCATGACTACATGCCTGTTGGTCCGCGGGCATAACTGCCTGTACTATGATATGAAGCAGCTTTGTTCAACTTCACATCATGAAACATTTCTCTATCCGCCACCCGAGAACGCGCTCTGTAGCGGTCAGGCTCCACCCAAAGACTTAGACGGTATGAAACTAATACAGGCCATGTTGAACTGCTGCCTCAAACTGCAGCCAGCCTAATGGAATCAAACTTTGCCATAGCAAACATTTAGACTTTTACTAGAAATGATGCTGTTTTCTGGGGAATGTTCAGAATATGAACTATTTGTTAAAGCATTAAGAACATCTTACATTGTAATACAATCACATAAAATTTATTTGCAGTTGGAAAAGTAAATTTTCACCAGCTGCCCGCATTAGCTTTCGTTTTGCCGAAGTATGTGTTTCCACATAGCACAGCTTAGAAAATGAAGTCAGGCATTCAATCACAAAGAAACAAATCTTCTTCATCTGAAAGGGGCGCTAAAGCAAAAAATTTCTCCCGTTTGAATGATAAGTGAAAGTTTAAGAATGCCTAAACGTCAGTATTATCTACAGGGCTTAGTTCACCAAGAAAGAAGTAAATGTATGATAAGGCTCGAGGCACCGATGCAATATTCTGTGAGCTCTGTAACTCTATGAAATGACATAGTCGAGTCCCAGAAAAAGTAATTACTGAAACTGTCCACAGTAGAAAAGATGATTTCAGTGCATTAAAATCTGGTATGAAATGCTTATTTTTTTATATGTAAGGTTTAACGTCTCAAAACCAGCATGATTACGAGAGACACCGTAGTGGAGGGCTCCGGAAATTTCTACCACCTGGGGTTTTTTTAACGCGCACCCAAATCTGGTATGAAATGCTGCTTGGTTCTTTCTATTTCATTCTTCGAACTAAGAGGTAAGAGCCTCCGACAAGACTCATGGCTAGCTTCAATCATCCCTTAAAAACGGGGGGGAGGGGCAGTGAAAGTTCTCTCGAATTACCTACCTGTGCCACAGAAGCTTCTCCGAAGCTACTGACTGGTGTCTGCTCATAATAGCTAAACTTTCCTTCTACCACGCCTGCTACTACTGTATTTCACGCCACCCAAGAGACAAAATGTCAAGAAGACCTACTTGGAAAGTTGTTTAAATACCAGTTGTAGCATGCCGACCACTTAATATATAACTTCATTTTAAACAAGGCATTTTCTTAGCATGGAAGAAACAGTGCACCACAAACAGTGCACCAACAGTATGCCTTTAGGGCCCCTTTAAAAGGTTTCATACATTTGTATACTTCAACATCTAAAAAGGTTGCAACATGCTAGGATGCTCATGGGCAAGAGCTAGTGTCCGACGTCTTTGCTAGAACCTGACATACCTTATCATCATGCGAGGCTATAGTAAAGTTAATTTCATCTTTTTAATCAGATTTAACTTGACCAGATTGCTCTTTCAGTTCCGATTTATCTTCTGTGGAGCCCTTTTCCGTAGTGTCATCATCTACAGACTTGGCCAATAGATAGTCGTTCAGGTCTACACTCCACAAAAAACTTACTTCTTTTGACTTTTCTAAGCCTTTTCCTTCCTCACTAACTTGTTTATTACTTTGTGCTATTTTAGGAAGTGGTGAATCGTGTTTTTTTTTATTTCTAGGGTAAGTAACAAGATTTTGGAAACAGTCCTCACACTCGCTCAATTTTTCCCTAAGTTCAGTTGCGCTACATTGGGCTAGTATATAAGCAGCTTGCTTTGAAAGTTCCAACAGACGTGCATATCCATATTTATATCTGGCCTCTGAGTTATCAAGTTTTGGCTGCACCTTTTTTACCATGCTTGTGGTTAAAATGCTTAGTTTGTCTGGTGACACTGTCTGGTCGGTCTGCACAAAATCAGATTTAAGCCAGCACTTCGACACACAACTTTCATCAAACAGTTGCATTAGTAACTTCATAAAGCATACTGCCAACAAAAACGGTGCATTTGCCATCAGAGACAACAGTCTCCTGGATATTTCATAAACAGCCCATATTCCTTACATACCAATTTTCTAGCATATCGGTGCATTTTGCTGACACCTCAATGCAAAACTTATCAGTCTTACTGGTGTCAATGCAAGTTCTCATTTCTTTATATTGCGTATGGCTGAGTGCGAGAGCATCATGGGTCACATACCTTATCAGAGCTTTCACTGCTTCCACTAGGTGCATGTCACGTGTTAGATAATTTTTTAACTTTTGATTATAACTTTCCATTCGATTGTTAGTATTATTTCTTAAACTACATGCATTTGCACGATAAGCATGAACCCACATGATCTTGCAGCTGTGCCAATTTTTATAAAAGCACTGCAGAAGGGCTTTGTCATCTTCAAGTGCTTCTACCAAGTCCTGCAAGTGCTCTTGATATATATCTACGGTATGTGCAAAAACCAATTTCGTAATTATATCTTTAACATACTTTTTATCTAGACTGTTTGACTTATGCTGCATCACTTTCGTGTGTAAGTACTTTAACACGTGCCAAGAACACAACAAAATTCTACATTTGGGCAGAAGCTGCTCAATTATATTCATTTCATTTAAATCTTTGTCCATTACCACAATTTTGCACTTCTCCTCTACGACAGGATTCAAACAAAGGAATGTCTCTAGGAAAGACTTTAATATCTCTGATGTCTCCTGCTGAACAAATGCATAACATACAGGCCTCCCATGGCTTGTTCCATCTTCACACAGAATCGAATGCAAGATATACCCTTCTTTATTAACTTTATACAAACCATCAAAGAACAACTATTCAGGGTATTTTTCTAGTAACTGGGCCATATGCTCTGATTGAATGAATCAATACGTACAAGAGACGATTATCTGTATTTTTTCAATATGAACCTTCCACCCAGAATTTCCAGAAAACAATTTGTTGATTTTTTCTAACAGAAGGGCTCCATGATGAGCATTGTCCTGAATTTTTTGAACTGTTCTATGCTTCAAGTTTGTAATATCACGAGAAGTAACGTGTTTTCCCGTTTTCCTCAGAATGGCATCCTTTAGGTCTTTAGGTTTCACATTACAAGAAATCTCCAAAAGTTGCTCTTTTTCAGAAGCACTTAAAGCACAATTATTATTGTACCATACAAAAATCTTGGGACCAATTTTATGGTTGTGTACATCCACTAAATTTATAACTTCATAATAGGGCTGTAGAGAAACCCGCAGCGCAAGCTCAAGTTCAACGTTGCAACCTGTACCGTTGAAGCGTTGATTGGGCCGAATATTTTGTCCCCTCGGATTTGGATACCCTGCGTGGCAACAGACAAACTTAACTCGAACATACGGAAAGTCTGCTTTGTTTAAATCGTTCTCAATACACAATGGGTTTTTATCTGATCTTTCAATACGCATCAGATGGAACCCTTCACTTATCCATCCTTCAAAGCTAGCTTTAAACTACTTATAAGTGCTGAATTTGCTCCCTACAGAAAGATTTCCTCCACCTATGCAAATATGGCTGTGTGACAATATTGCTCATGTTGCTTTCTGCTCCTGTTCAAGGTCTTCACCACGAGGTGAGGAAGTACTGGTGTCAGCCGCACTGCGGTGCTTGCGCAGAACCACACCTTCTGACAGGGGGCTCACCGTGTATGTTACGCCGCAGGTGTCGGGTGACCCACAGTCAAAAGCTGGGCTCGGCTCAAAAGCAGCAAAGCACAGTGGCACAGCAGTACGCCCAGTCTTCTTTACTTTGTGGTGCACACTTGCACCACTGACAAGAGCAGGAGAAACTGGTTTCTTGTTACTACGCCCTTTCTTATTTTCGACTCTAACCTCCTTTTCTACACGGGGATCACCACGAGGTGTGGAAGCGCTGGCGTCAGCCGCACTGCTGCCCTTGCGCTGAACCACACCTTCTGACTGGGGGCTCACCGTGGATGTTACACGGCAGGCGTCGGGTGGCCCACAGTCAGAAAGTGGGCTCTGCTCAAAAGCAGCAGAGCACAGTGGCATGGCAGTACGCCCAGTCTTCTTCACTTTGTGCTGCATCTACACACCACCGACAAGTGCAGGAGTACGCACAGGGTGCTGTTTTACTTGAGCGAAAACAGTCACAGCTGGACCCCTGGTGCTTGCCACTGCAGTTATTGGCAGTGAAGGGTACCCATGAGCAGTGTCTGTTTCTGTGACCTTAGGTGTCACTGACATCGCACTGTGACATTGTAAGGTAGCAGAATCAGACTTCCGCGCAACGTCAGACCACATTTCCTTGCATAGAGATGCAGGCGCTACAACAAGCATAGGGTCTGTGGAAAGAGCTGGCAAATTAGTTACATTATTCCAATACTGTGAAAGCCCTTCAGACTGATCACTGCGCTTAAATTGAAGCTTCTTGTGGTCCTTTCCTCTCTGCTGCTGCAATGCTCCATTGTGGCTTGCCTCAAGGTCCTTGCTTGCTTGCTTGATGGCTACACGTAGCAGGCACCCCAGCAGCTGGAACACAGAGGAGCACATTTACAGTTGAACTCCTCCATAACGGAAGTTGTGAAGAATGAAGTTCTCATAGCAATGAAGAATTATAACGTCCATGATGAACATTCATTGAGTACAAGGTGTTTGCTCTCTCTCAACAGCGAAGAGATTTTAAAAGCACTCCCACAATACATGTTAATAACATGCGACTTTTTTTAGACTCCTAAACCAGGTGAGAAAGTAGATGTAAAAAAATTGCAGCACCACTCATTTCACAAGTCGGGCACTTGTGTATTTGCCAAAAGGCATTGGTGCAATCATTGCTGTTTACATTGTTCAACAATGATGATAGCAAAACCACTTCTTTTTCTTCAAGAGAATACTTTTTCTATTGCTTCTGTTGGCAACTACGTCAGCACATGACATATAAAGTGCCATAATTTTGATAGATGTTCTATAGACTGCCTAACTTCTTGCTGATGTGGTTCTGTCCAAACGCATGCTAAGACCTCACACAGTTTGCTTACGTGCAGTGTTGTTTGGCATTTCAGCTTCAATGGAGCGACACCAGGTACTGTTGATCTACATGACTTTGTGTGAGCTGATCGGGACCTGATTGCATGCGAGTTCTGCAATGTTTCCAACATCTGAAGTACATGCCTAAGTGGAAAAATAAAGTGTATGAACTGGTCTCCAGATTTGGTAGGCAAATCAATAAGGCTGTGCTCTTTCTGCAATAGATGGCACAATTTGTTGTGAGCTGTGCACCATGGTTTCGCCAGCTTGCCATATGTGTATATAAAAAAAGCACAGCTGAACCATTGAGGGCAATAAAATGGGTTTGTTGACATTTTTTTCCCTTTGTCGAAGTTCTTGCGATCATCTTCTCATGCTGTGAAAGTAGAAACGAATGTAGGCTGTCGCCACAGACACGGCTGTCATGCACAGATACCTATACGCGCACACCAGTCACATGAAAATGCCTGAAAAATCAACATACACATTTGTATAACAGGCACCTGCAACATGTATGCCCCACTAGAGGAATGGTTTTGTTCTGTAGCACAATGAAGCTATAGGGAGAGTCAAAGCTGGTTTTTATTCTGATTTTGCTTTTGAATTGAATATTGAAATTTAGTTTCCGTTATATAGTTGGTACTCTGTCAACACTGAAAGTGTTATTTACTAACGTCGACAACTGCAGGCTGCGGTACCCACACTTACTTTTATAAGGGCCTGTGATGCAGTGGTTTGTGTCGTCTTGAGTTGTAAAATAGTGCCTGTGCATCCTCGCAGGGCCAGTGGTTTAGCTGGACTCACATTACTCGCATACTCAAGCAATTTCTGTTACAAATATATTTTCTAACTTTGCCAATTGTGTCATTGCTTATGTGAGCATGCATGAGGCACCACAGCAGAGTACGTCATATCACTTAAGCTGCACAGACTGCAGTGAAACAAAACTATGGTTAACTAAGACAGTAACATACATGCAATACCTAGAGAGGAGCGGTAGCGACACTCTATTAAAAACCTCAGCAGAACCAATCGCTTCACTGCGCTTAGCAGCTTGGCATTTAATGCAATGTTTTCTCACATTGGTCGGGTATGCCAGGTAGGGAACTTTACCGGCACAGTGTCCCTTGACAATGTCCTCCTTTGCGGCATGTTCTTCAGGACGTGTTCATTGTAGTGTGTTGTTCATTCTTTGCACATGCATTTGAGCTCAAAATGTTTTTTGCAGGCAAATCATTTGAATGAAGGACCTGATTGTTCATGATGACTGCTCGCTTCCACTTGTCCGGAAGATCACCATCGTTTGTTGCACAAAACAAGGAAAACTTTTTTTCTCACATCTTATATCCCAGGGTGTATTGCAGCAGGGTACAAAACATTTTCTCCCAATTATGAACTGCAGAGTGTGACGCATTCTTACTAAACCATGCGTTAAATAACTGGGCAGCAACTGATGCTACTTATCATTGAACCCCAACAATTACAAGGAGAGCGTGTCACACTCTCTTCACAGTGCTCCTGCGCAGTCTTCTTTACATTACCTTTAAGAATGTGGTGCCACCTGCCTTGTTCTTGCATAGCAGATGCCCTTTCGTGGAGAGAGCCCTTGCTTTCCAGGCAGTGCTATGAGAGCTTGCACACCAGCTGTCAAACTCACCATAAAAATATCTAAACGAGTGTCACGTTGGCCAATGAGAGCTCTGTGAAGTGCTGCATAAGGTATACAACATGTGCAGATAGCACGCACATTGACTGTCAGTAGAAGCAACAGCTCGCATTGATGCCGCCGACGTACGACGGCGATGTTGCCGATGGCAAATATTAGTGTTTTGGGGAGGCATCTCAGTTTTTCACATTAATAATGCACCAGACGGCATACTTGATAGTTTTTTTGGTGCACATAATTTATAGCTGATACATTCGAACGACAGTAGTTATTTCGTTAAGTGGTTAGATGCACCAGCCATATTTTGCAGAAACGCCTTGTGGAGGTGTCTAACATACAAACTATACCACTCAAAATAACTAGCTAGCAAATTAATGAACTAGCATGCCACCATAAGCGATTCCTTCACAAGAGCTCCAGTCGGGGATATAAATCTTCACATTTATTAGCACGAAGACCGCCACGCGAAATTGCATGTTCACGTGAGGTTCCTAAACGAACGCACTCAACGACTCAGTAGGTCATGTCTACAGTGTTAAAGCAGGCTTTAAATTAAGCAAGCCTTGACATATCCCATACTCATAGTGATAGACTTGCAACCTACATCGCAATGTCGAGTGGAAAATGTCTGCCTGAAATTCTGATTTGATTAATTTGATTGATTGATATGTGAGATTTAACGTCCCAAAACCACCATAAGATTATGAGAGACGCCGTAGTGGAGGGCTCCGGAAATTTCTACCACCTGGGGTTCTTTAACGTGCACCCAAATCTGAGCACACGGGCCTACAACATTTTCGCCTCCATCGGAAATGCATCCGCTGCAGCCAGGATTCGATCCCGCGAGCTGCGGGTCAGCAGCCGAGTACCTTAGCCACTAGACCACCGCGGCGGGGCTGCCTGAAATTCTTAATTCTGATTCTATGCAGCCGTGTCTTTTGTTGCAACTCGTTACACTTAACAGATGGCATCATGAAATGCTTTCGGTCGACATTACTTATTCTGACATGAGAAGGTGCAACAGGCACCGATGGCATCCAACAGCAAGGTCATTCTAGGGTGAAAGGTATTTCACAGCTCAACGCGCACTAAAGGACAAGTGCATAACCAAAAAAAAAAAACAGATGCGCTGTACACCATCGAATCCGTGTTTCTAAAGCAAAGTTGGTAATCAAGTGCGGCTGTAAACAAACGAGAGCTGCGAGTGGTCCCACGTGACAGCATCTAGCCAAAACCAACTCAGCGCCAGCCTCGGAGAGGTTCGAGGAGAGAGAAAGAGAGGAAGTGTGCTTTTAACCACATATATTGTGACTTAATGAAGTTACAGGGGTGTTCACACACCTCTCCTGCTGGGCGCAAAAGAAAAATGAAGATGACAACAAGAATGAGGAAAGCCGCAAAGCAAGTTTGGGTGAAGTTGTTGATGCTTTTAACAACGCTCGCACATTCTTTAGCACCCACAATTATGACAAAGCTATGCAAAGCGTACTAAGCGGTCAGCCATCAAGCTCCTTCAAAGCAATGTCATTATATGAAACAGAACAAGGTCACCAACAACCCTAAATAAGTTTTTATTGTGCTGTGTAACTGCAAGATTTGCCTATTTTTGAGTTCTCGCTGCAAAGGAATTGTGACAACGAACAGAGATTAAGGGGCTCGACTGTACAGCAGTTGCAATAGTTGAAAAAGAAAAGCTCAGAAATTTCTGTGCACAGACATTTGTGGTGTCTCACATATCATGTTACTAAATTCATGTTTCTGTAGAGCTTGTGTGGGTTCCATCTCACTCACAGCTAGCAGGCAACATCATCGCTGACTACCATGCCTGAGAAATGTTAAGCTGGGCCGAGCAAGAACCGCAAGAGCTACTGCACCAGGGTACCGGCCTTCGGGACATTACCCGGTTACACCGAGAGGAATGGTGCAAACTGCCAGAACCGCAGCCCAAACTGGCCAGGCAACAGCAGACGATCCCACATTAAGCGCAGGCAGGATCGCTTAAGCATCACGTTCTATTTACTAATCTCGTTTCCTTCCTCACATCAAACTCTTTATTTTACTTCATTTTGGCATGGGTTTTGCAAGAACTACTCATGTGAAACAACACTAATATTGTTTAACCATACCATTTCCTCTACTTTTGACAAAGGCCATATTATTCACTGTATTTTTTAAAATTTTGCTAAAGCTTCTGACAACGTGTCTCATCGCTTACAACTTCTTCAACTTAGTATTCTAAACATTGACCCTAGCATCTTGAACTGGATAACCATACTCAATTTGCAACTTGATGCTGCATCCCCTTGTTGTGATGTAAAATCGGACGTCCTTCAAGGCTCTGTCCTCGGCTCATTGTTATTTTTAATTTATATTTTTTATTTTTATTTATTTATTTATTTATTTATTTATTTATTTATTTATTTATTTTCACCAAAACATAAACAATGGCGAAAATGAGGAGACGGCAAAAAAGCTCCAATTATTGCAACTTGACTAAGCACCGTCCACCCTTCGTCAGCAATGACCGGGTAAAAATGAAATACAATAAAATGAAAAAAAACAATTATTCTAAAGCAAGTAACAATACAAGCAGCAGGCAAAGTAAATGACAGGCCAAGGTATACAAACAAAAAGAAATATTTCATAAACACATGAGCACAGTAATTCGCAGAGTATGTATCATCGCTTTCGTACATAAGAAATGTACACAATGAGGTTACACAGAAGAAATAATAAAAAAATATATAAAGATACACAATAAATGATGCAAAGCAATACAGGGTGACCTATGTAAACAATACAAATCTACAAGAATAGTGTTTACACATCGATATTGTTTAACGTGTCAATTTTTATGTCTTGCTGCTCGTATAAGTTCAGTATAGTAGGTAGCATGTGGCTAAGCCTTTGGGTGCCGTAATTGGTGCGAGATAACGGAATTTTCCACGGGGTTTATATCTATGGAAGTAAATGGTTTGTGTATGTTCAAGATTTGCAAGTGCCAGGAATGCGTCGAGTTTCCCTCTGTTTGCGCTAATATAGGATTGTAACAACCTGAATTTGTGTATGTCATTTGCCTTAACAATTTTATGTTTAACAAAGAGTTGTCCTGTGTGTTCAAGGTATGATATGTTTTCTATTGCCCTGATTGCTCTTTTCTTAGGTATTTTTAGCCTATTTAAATTTGTTGACATAGTGTTTGCCCATACTAAAACGCAGTAGTTCAAGTGGGCATGGAAAAGAGCCTGATATAAGAGTCGCTTTAGAGTAACGGGCAAACGACGTCGACAACGATTTAGAGTGCCAACCACGTGTCTCAACTTCAAACTAATGTGGTCTGTATGCTCATTCCAGGACATATGCTCACTAAAAACTACTCCAAGCGTCTTAATGGATTTGGTCACCTCAATTTTGTAGGGTAACATAATTTGGTGCATGCAGGAATAAGCCGAGAGCTCGGAAAAGAACACATTGTGTTTTTGATTCATTTGTCATATTAGATAAGTTATATTAATGACTTACCCACAGTAATTAATAGTACCACTAAACTATTTGCTGATGACAGTGTTTAATGCCATGAAATCACTAATCAGCATGATAACTGTTGTGTTCTGGGTTGTCGGTTTCTGTTTCGGAATGACATGTAAGGATGCCAGGGGGTGCCGCTCTGGCATCCAGGATTTCAAGGCGACTGTAAAATAAAAAGAGTTTGTGCGTTGGGTAGCCGTGGAGTGCGGTTGTTGTTCTTCTCTTCGGCGCTTTGCGCCAACCCGCGTGTTCGGGCTGGTCGGCGTCTCCGCCGGCCACGTTCGTCTCCGTCGGCCGTCTTCTACTGCTTCGTCGGGACCAGCCAGCCCCCAACACAGCAATGGCGACGAGGACGTGTAAGAACCCATTTCGTTCTCCGTGTTCGTTTTTTTCTTGCTTCTAACGGACCTACCCTGCAAACCCTAGACACTCTTTGTTCCCAGCAAGGTGGCTGCTGCGTGCTGCGTCGCTTCATTTATTCTTCATTCAGCTACGCCGCTTCTGCCTTCTTCTTCAAACAGTGTACTGGCGTCATTTTCTTCTCGTCTGCACCTCTCCATTCTTCTTGCTTGAAATGGCGTCTCCTATTCCACCTCCCCTTTTTCTTCCTTCGCCCGGAGACCCGCCACTTCCGTGGGCGGACTGGAAATTGGTGTTTCAGGCCTACGCAGACGCGGCCGGGGAGGACGCCAGCAAGCCCGAGCGTCGCAAGTCCCTGCTGCTCAACGCGTTGGGCCCTGCCGGGTTAAAGCTCTTCTATACTTTGGACGCCACCAACGCGTCACCGACGCCAGCGTCGGGCGATGCCTTCAAGAATGTTGTTGCTCTTTTCGATGAGCCTTTTAAAGATCTCTCGTGCGATTATCTCGCACGCGTAAAATTCCAAGAAAGGCGACAATTGCCTGGCGAGCCAGTCGCCGAGTTCATTACTTCTCTTCGAACGCTCGCCGCGTCGTGCGGCTTCGGCGCGCTCGAGGACGATATGATCCGCCATCAGCTTTTGACCGGGGAAGCCTCGCAAAACGTCCGCTTGGTTTGGTTTGGAAAAACTTTATTGACAAGTCCGAAGGCGTGCGCCCTAGCACACGGCGGGCCGCTCCCACGATGGGACAGTAAGGCCGAGCCCTAGCGCCGCATCGTGGGCCCTCTGGACAGCCCAAAGTTGCGATGTTATGTCTGGACTCCGGAGAGCGGAGTCCCACTTTCTGGACGATGCTGTATCGGTGCCACGTACCGAAGGGCACTCCCAGAGCATGTGGTGTAAGGTGGCTAAACCGCCACATTTTGTACACGAGTTGGTTAAATAAACATCAGGATAAAGCTTGTGAAGAAAGGCAGGGTTAGGGTACGTTTCTGTTTGAAGTAATCGCAATGTAAGCGCCTGCGCTCTATTTAGCTTCGCATGTGGAGGTGGAAAGATTCTCCTATCCATAGCGAAATGTTGGGTTATTTCATTATATGTAGTTGGCGGATCCCTGTTTACGAAATCTCCAGTTCGACCCAAAGGTCCTCCATGGCCGCGGACAGCTAACCCTCGCGCCCTGGAGTGGGCCAACTCATTGAGATTTATGATCCCTCCGTCCATGTTTCCCATATGAGCTGGGAACCATGTAATGGTATGGGTTGTAAGCAACTTATCACCGAGTATATTTTTGGCCTCTTTGCACACAGCTCCAACACTGAAGGCACGAATGGCAGCTCTAGAATCGCTAAATATGTGTTCATTACGCTGATCTAAAAGAGCCAAGGCGATGGCAACCTGCTCAGCTGCATTGGCAGTTCTGGCGCATACCGATGCCGCATTAATTGTAATGCCTTTGTGGTTGATTGCCACTACCGTGAATCGGTCTCTCTGGCCATCATATTGCGCCGCGTCTACGAAACAGGCCCCCCCGTCAAGATCCGCAACTTGGCGAAGAAGGGCCCGAGCGCGCGCTCTCCTCCTTCCAACATTACGTTGGGGATGCATGTTCCGCGGGGCAGGCGAGACAATGATGTTTTCCTTCTGATCCCTCGTCAACCCTTGGTACAGAGCCTCAATCTGAGCTGGTGGAATACCCATTTCTGCGAGAATCATCCTCCCCGCTTTTGAGCCAGACAGCCTAATTACCTGTGTTCTTTCTTGTGCTTCCGCAATTTCCTCCAATGTATTATGAATTCCCAACTGCAGGAGACGATTGGTGTGGGTGTAGTTGGGGAGCCCAAGGGCATTCTTTACAGCTCTCCTGATCATTGCATTAAGCTTGTCCCTGTCCATTCTCTTCCAGACATGCATTGCCGCCACATATGCAAAATGACACAGCAGAAAAGCATGTATAAGCCTGACCAAGTTGTCCTCTGATAGTCCTGTCCTTCGGTTAGCCACCCGTCTTATGAGCCTAATAACACTGTCTGTCTTTTTTTCCAACCTTTTAATCGTGATGGTGTTGGTGCCCGTTGCTTCTAGCGTCATACCTAAGATCCGAATGGAAGCGACTTTGGGGATTGATCGTCCACTTTTGGTACGTAAGTGGATGTCATTTTCTAGGGGCGGCACCCAGCCTCGCGGTCGACGGCCCCTCCTGACCGGTTTATAGAGGAGAAGCTCAGACTTTTCCGGAGAGCAAGAAAGGCCTGTGTCTTCCAGAAAACTCTCGGTAGTGTCGATGGCCTCTTGCAGGGCCGCCTCTACAGTGCCATCACTTCCTCCTCTACACCAAATGGTGATATCATCGGCATAAATTGTATGACCAACATCTGAAATTCCAGAAAGCTGCCTCGAGAGACCAGCCATGACGATGTTAAAAAGTAAGGGTGATAGAACAGATCCCTGCGGGGTGCCCCTATTTCCCAGCGCTTGCACATCCGATTCTAGATCTCCAACTTTAAGTATGGCTTTTCGACCACACAGGAAGGATCTGACAAACGCATGAAATGAGGAACCTAGGTTGAGACTTGAGATCGCATCTAAAATAGAATCATGGCGGACATTATCAAACGCTTTTTTTAAATCCAAGCCTAGGATCGCCCTGGTGTCTCTGGTATGATTATCTAAAATTTGACACTTAATGATTTTCATAGCATCCTGCGTACAGAGGCCTGGCCTAAAGCCAATAAGGTAGTGAGGGAAGAGAAAACGTCCGCTGCCGCATGCTTCAAAAAACTCCCAAGCATTTCCCCGAGGGTGAACATGGTTAAGTGCGAATACACGGGGTGATGCTATGAGGGGTATTTATTAATTCGCACTATTATATTTATTAATCACACTATGGTGCCTTTATGGTGTAATGGTTCCTGGGAACCGCAATTTCATCACACGTGGGAGTTTTCGTTAACTCACTGGCGAATGCCAACGGATTTTAACTTTACTCCCCCTCACGACCCGCTCTCGACGGGAGACTGAGAGAGAAGGCGGGCGCGCGAGAGAGAGGGGTGCGCGCGCAGCTGCAGCGAGCGAGGAGAGCGGAGGAGCGAGCGAAGGGGGAGGGGGTATAAGGCGCGTTACTGACACCGATATCAGCGTCGCGTCCGTGGCTTATTCGGTAGAGCGTCGCGCTGCGGCCCCTCAAGTCCTCTTTCTTTTAGAGATAGAGAGAAGACTGCGGACGCCGCCAACGGCGGTGGAGGGTTTGGGGTCGCTTATAAAGTGTATTCACACTTAAAAGACTCCTCGATTTCAGTGAGAGACGCAGGGGGCGCCGACCAGTGCGGACGCGAGAAGATCGGCTCCCGTTTCTGTTAATGTTTTCGTTAAGATTTTTGTGGTGCCTGTGCTCGAGCTGCGTTTCATTCGACGCAGTTTCTTCTGAGGATCACGTCGACACCAGACTTTTTTCGGTGAGTGGTCCTTTTGCTGAATTATTGGAACTTTTCTTGTGGAACGCGCCGCGGCTCGGCTAACCCTACCGGGCTTAGCCTAGCGTCGACGGCGAGAGGCGGGAGAAAAGGGGCAACATGCCCGAAGTAGCGATGGTGGAAGGAGAGGAAATCTCTCACGAAGAAGCCAATCGCCCGGGTTGGACGACAGCTCTGGGCAGGAACAAGAAAGCTCGTGTAGAAACGCCAGTTTCCGCGGGCAACGCATCACATGTGGGCTCGAAGGGAGGCCGCCGCACGGCAGCCCCGCAAGGTGCAATGAAGCGCCTCGCAGCTGCATCGAGGCTCCCCCGGCTGCCGAGGGACCACATACGAATTATCGTCAGGCCGAGGGACGGACTTGACGTCAGAAAAGTAAGCCAAATTAGGCTCGCACAGGCTATTGCCATGGCGGCTGCTCTTGCCCCGGCAGAGACGGAAGGGGACATCGTTTGCCCAAACATCGCCCAGAACATTCTCGTAGTCTCCACACCGGAGCAGAAGAACGCAAACACCTACGCCGCGATCTAACAGATTCGGATAAGCGAAGGAATGTACCATGTGGCGGCATATGTCGCGGCCCCCGATAACACCTGTAAAGGAGTCATACGAGGAGTGGACACTGACATCAGCGAGGCCCAGCTCCAAACGATGATCGTCAACCAGCGAAATCCGAAGGCCCTAGAAGCCAAAAGGATCAAGAACACCACTACTGTGGTAGTGCTTTTCGACGGCATGAAGGTACCAAATTATGTCATATGCGGCGTCAGCATGCTGTGCTGCACGCTCTACAAGCGCCAAACCGACGTGTGCTACGCGTGTGGAGGACTTGGTCACAGGGCCGATGTTTGCCCCAACCCCAACAAGAGGGTGTGCAGGAGCTGTGGGCTCGTGTCTCCACCCGACGATCACCAGTGCTCGCCGAAATGTGCCCTTTGTGGAGGCCCACATCCGACGGCGGACAGAACGTGCAAAGAACGCTTTCAAGTTCCTTACGTCGTGCGACGGAGAAGACGACGGCGCCGAAAGCGCGTCAAAAAGTCTCAGCAACAGCTGGTCGAAGAGGACAAGTCAAGGGATTCCAGCGTGGCAAGCGCTCCCAGGCAGGGGCGTTCCGTCACGCCGGCTGGCCGCCGGCGCTACCGCTCCAGGGGCCGCGCTCGCACCAAAGGGCGCTCTTGCTCCCGGGCACGAATCCAGAAAGTACCTACCTGGGCGGATCGAGCCAAGCCGAAGCCAGCGGCGCCGCCACCAGAGGTAACGCGGGTACCATTGCCAGAGCATAGGGAAGACCCCAGGGTAGCTAAGTTGATCCAAGAGAATGCTTGCCTTAAGGCAGAGATTCAACAGCTGAGGGCTGACCTCGAGTCGTTCCGCAAACATTACTCCTCGCAGGGTGAGAGACAACAGATTCCCCCACCAGAGGACGTGCAGGCGCGCTCGGGAAAACGTAGGGCCTCACCCCCCCAAGGGGAGTGGGATGCTATGGAGACAGAATCCAACAGCAAGGCTCTCGAAAGCATGCAGCAATCGATTAAACAACTGGCTGATAGCATGACTACCCTACTGAAAAGGGTGTCGTCTCTTGAAGGTACACAGGCAGCGCTAGCTACGGGTAGCTCGCCTCCGATAGGCCCGAACAGGGCACAGTCGCCTGCAGGCGCGGTAACAGTCAACCCGACAGGAGATTGGCTGTCTCAGAACAGTAATTATGGCGGGCAACACTAATGAACTGGTCGTGTGGCAGTGGAACTGTGCCAGTTTCAAAAGGCGCAGGGCTCCACTGCTGCACTTTATTGCTTCTCAGGCGGTCAAACCGCACGTAATTATGTTACAGGAAACTCTCGGTGATGCGCTAACTTTCCCGGGCTATCGAGTCGTCTCGGTGCGCGAGCAAGGGAAGCGCGGTTTGGCAACCTTGGTCGCAAAAAAGCGCTCCTTTCAAGAACACAAACTACAGCTTGGCAACAGCAAGGCTGAGGTCATTATCCTTGAAATAATCCCCAACAGCTGGCTCAAGAACAGCGTATTCTTCCTGAATGTGTACAGCTCGCCGTCGGACAAGCGGCAGGGGTTCGCTTCGATCATGGCAAAAGCGGTGGCTCTGGCCAGGGGGGCCCCCATCGTGGTAGCGGGAGACTTTAATGCTCCGCACGACGCTTGGGGATACGCCAGGCAGTCCCCCAAAGGCAACAACCTCCTAAAGGCCGTATCTAGCTGTTCTCTTGAATTGATTACGGACCCGCAATACCCGACAAGAATTGGCACATCGGTGGTCCGAGACACTACTCCAGACTTGGCTTTCGTCAAGAACGTCGCCGGAGCAGGGTGGCAAAATTTGCAAGAGAATCTAGGTAGTGACCACTTCATAGTGGCTATTACCCTAGCAGTCAATGCAGCTCCCCCCAGGGAATTTAAAGTAACGGACTGGGATGCCTTTCGTAAATTGCGGAAGGAGGACCGGGATGAATACGACAACTTAGACAGCCTCTTTGCAAGGCTCAAGGCGGATGCTAATGCTGCGACCAAGGTTGTCAAAACGAACCTGAAAGTTGATCGGATGGATGCACACCTCGCGCATCTCTTAGAGGCTAAGAATTCCATCCTGTCCCGGTGGAGGACGCAAAGGCTCAATCGCCGACTTCGAAAGAAAATTGCGCAACTCAATCGCGAGATCGAAGCCTACTCTATTGAACTCTCCAAACAGCAGTGGAATGAAGTATGTTCTTCGGTTGACGGACAGATGAGAGTGGGGGCCAAATGGAACCTCCTCAAACAATTACTTGATGAGTCACAGTCGAAGGGAAATCAGCGATTGGCTATCGACAGAATCGTTCACAACCAAAAAGCGAAGGGAGTGTCCGAAAAGGCCCTCCTGAAGAGGTTAGCGGACAGCTATCTTCCGCCGGGCCCTTCCGGCGATGCGGACTATCCGCATTACAGGGGTGGAATGGTGGCGGAGCTGGACGCACCTTTCACTGAACCAGAAATCTGTAAGGTCCTCCACGAGCTCAACGGACGCTCTGCACCGGGACCGGATGGAATCTCAAATAAGCTCTTACGTAACTTGGATGGCAAATCCATCGAGAAGCTTACCGAGGAAGTCAACAATATCTGGGAGACGGGGCACGTCCCCGAATCCTGGAAGACAGCTTCGGTAGCGCTTATCCCAAAGCCAGGCAAACCTCTGGCTTTGGAGAACATGCGACCCATCTCGCTTACGTCCTGCGTAGGTAAGGTGGCCGAACATGCGATTCACCATCGGGTATCCGAGTACATAGAAAGCAGAGAGCTATTTCCACACAATATGGTAGGATTCAGATCTGCACTATCCACACAGGACGTGATGCTCATTATCAAAAGACAAATCATTGACAACAACACCAGGGATACTAGAGGCATACTAGCTCTAGACCTAGCTAAAACTTTTGATAATATCTCGCACAAGTTTGTGCTTGAGGCAATTTCGGTTATGGGTCTAGGGCAACGGTTCCACGCATACGTTAGGTCTTTTCTCAGGGATCGCAGGGCTACCATTAGGATTGGTCAAATCCAATCCACGGAATTTACCTTGGGAGCGAGAGGCACCCCACAGGGGGCAGTTATCTCTCCTCTACTCTTCAATATTGCCATGAAGGGCCTCTCGGAGCGACTCGCTACGGTGCGCGGGGTTAACCATGCTCTCTATGCGGACGATATCACCGTGTGGTGCATGGGAGGGTCCGACGCCGGGGTAGAGCAGGCGCTCCAAGAGGCATTAGACATCACGGAGAACTTTCTAGTCGGTTCGGGCCTGAGCCTGTCATCGGCAAAGTCTGAGTTACTACTATACAGACCCAGCCGACAAGGACTGAGGAACCTCACTCCTTTAGAACAGATTCCCATAGCTTTATACACACGGGATGGGCAGAGAATACCCAGGGTGGACTCCATCAGGGTCCTCGGACTCCTGCTAGAGTCCAAGGGGGGCAACTCACGAACTATAGCCCGCATCACCTCCAAGACGGAGAACATGCTTAGGCTCATACTCAGGGTCTCGAACCGCAGGGGTGGGCTGAGCGAGAGCAATCTCCTTCGGCTCTATCATGCATTTCTCATGAGCCACATTAATTATGTCGCTTCGGCATTGCGCTGGTCCAAAAGAGAAGAGGCAAGAATTGATACACTACTGCACAAAAGCATAAAGCGAGTTCTAGGCTTGCCTATCCACACTAGCACCGAGAAGCTCCTACAATTGGGCATGCATAACTCCCTCTCGGAGGTGATAGAGGCCCAGCACATGGCTCAGGTCGTGCGACTATCGTCCTCGAGGGCTGGTAGGCGCATCCTGGAATCCATAGGCTGCGGTCCTACGGCGACTAACCAGCGTAATGTAACACAACCACCCTCAATCAGAGGCGCGTTTTCGGTAGCTCCACTTCCAAGAAATGTCCACCCACAATACAATGTAGGACGCCGCATAGCTCGGGCCCGTTCCTTATTAAAATCAGTTGCAAACAGACCGCATCTCGCGACCTTTGTCGATGCAGCCCAGTACGGGCGTTCGGATCGCTTCGCAGTGGTCTCGGTCGATCATAGTGGCACACTCCTATGCTCTGCCTCGGTTAGAAAGGTTTCGGCAATGGTGGCTGAGCAAATCGCCATCGCCATAGCAATGAAGGACCCATCGCGTCCTAATGTCTTTACAGATTCGCGTTCCGCAGCTAGGGCTTTCGCCTCGGGCTCGATCTCGCGTGAGGCAGTGGCCATCCTCGGCTGTGAGGGGGCTGCCGGGTTTCACACCATAACATGGTTCCCGGCCCACATGGGGCCCAACGTACATCCTGATGTCCCCAACGCCAATGAGTTTGCCCATGACCGTGCGCGAGGTATCGCTCACCGCGGCGGTCCCGGCGGATTCGCAGGCGGGGACGCCGGAAGATACAGGGACTCGCTACTCACTTTCCACGAGATCATGACTCATTATCATCTATCTCGGAGGACTTTTCCACTTCCTCATCCTAAACTTACGCGACCGCAATCATCGGCCTACAGGATGCTCCAAACGGGGTCTTTCCCTTCGCGTGGCAGGTTCAGCCATTTTTCGCCCAACATCGAGCCGCATTGTCCAGACTGCGGTGAGGCGTATTGCTCATTACCTCATATGCTCTGGCAATGTCCTGCGTTACGTGACGCAGAGTTCAACAAAGAAGAGGACTGGGAGGAAGCCCTTCACAGCGGCGACCTCCTGGTTCAACTTCGGGCTGTCCAGAGGGCCTGCGAGAGGGCGGAGGACCACGGTCTTCCGGTCCCTACGTGGGAGCGGCCCGCGACTGCTACGGATTCCCCCTAAACGGGGCCGTTACTACGCAGTTCCTCAGGACCTGAATAAAGTTCTTTGTCTGTCTGTCTGTCCTCGATTTCATTATCCGAAGCCCTCTCGATTGCGCGAGAGGACGAGCTTATTCGCTCCCAGTTGGAGCAATTCGCTCCGCATCCAGTGCAGCAACTTTCTGCTGCGGGGGCCAAGGCGGCGGCTCTTTGTTTCACGGGACGCGTCAACATGGCGGCCCTTCATCTTCGTCTCGGCGCGGCGGCCAACATGGACGCCCGCCTGCACAGTCCTTCCGTGGCGGCCAACATGGTGGCCTCTCTGCGTCGCGGAGGCAAGGAAGCCGGCAATATGGCAACCCCATTCCGCCAAATTTTGGTTTTCAGGAACAGCACCGAGCTCCTAACTCGCGTTCGCAATTTTCTTCTCTAAGTGCAACCGCGCATTGCTTTCGTTGTGGATCGGCTCGGCATTTAGCCAATTTTGCGCAGTGTCCCGCGAGAAACCGCACTTGTCTTGCGTGCGGAAAAATCGGACATTTTCAGTCCGTATGCAATTTCCGTCCAGCAAATCTTCCTGAACCAGTTTCTTCGTCCGTTCCTTCGAGCACTGCACAGACCAATATGGTCACTGTTTTAAATGTGCATGCCCTCCACACTACGTCCGAGCCCAGCATCGTAGCTTCAGTGGGCCGTGTTCCCTTGTCATTTCTCGTGGACACTGGTGCCTCAGTCTCTTTAATCAGTGCCACTGACTTTTATAGTAATTTTTCCAACATTCGGCTTTTGCCTTCACACGTCGTTCTACAGACATATTCCAAGGAAACGATTGATAATTTAGGTCATTTTACAGCTCACGTCTCCTATCGCAGTCGCACTGCTTCCATCACTTTTTATGTAACTGCCAATGGCAGCTTGCTTTTGGGACATGATGCCATCAGGGCTTTGTTTATCAACATCGTCGGTGCGTCTATGACGTGTGCTCAAGTCGACGTCCAAGATGATCTGCCAGCCAACGCGCCTTCTGAATTCCACCACCTGTTCACCCGTGAACTGGGTTGTGTGCGCGGTTTTGTGCATAGAGTGATGCGTCGACCAGGTGTGTGCCCTGTGCGTGCCAAGCTGCACCGCATTCCTCTTCTTCTCCGTGAGCAAGTCTCTGCGGAACTGTCTCGCCTTCAAGCCAGCGGAATCATCGAGCCTGTCTCTGCTTCCGACTGGGTTTCTCCACTGGTCGTCGTCAAGAAAAAAGATGGATCCCATCGACTATGCGTCGACTTACGAGAACCGAACAAGGCGATCGTCGTAGACGGTTTTCCACTTCCTCAAATTGAAGAATTGCTTCATCAGCTCTCCGGAGCAGTATGTTTCTCCAAGCTGGACCTCGCGTCCGCTTATCACAAAGTTGAACTTTATGAGTGCAGTAGAGACTTAACCACATTTCTATCGCACGAAGGCTTGTTTCGGTTTCGCCGCGTGTGTTTCGGGCTTGCATATGCCCCTGCAGTGTTTCAGAAAATGATGTCAATTATTCTTAAGGGTTGTAATGGCGCCCTTTGTTACTTGGATAACATTTTGGTGTGGGGACGTACTCACGAAAAGCACAATGCTAACTTGCATACTGTTCTCAACCGCATCAGTGAATGTGGTATGAGACTTAATAGCAAGTGCATTTTTTCTGTGAATGAGTTACAATTTCTAGGACACAATGTCAGTTCCCGCGGCTTGACACCTGTTGAATCTAAAGTTCAGGCCATTGTCAATGCCCCACGGCCTACTGATGCCAAAACCTTGCAATCTTTTTTAGGTCTTGTTGGTTATTATGCCAAGTTTGTTCCTCACTATGCTGATGTTGTTGAATCACTGCGTACTCTACTTCGACAAGCACAGCCTTTTAACTGGTCAGCTGAAGCTGAGCAGAGCTTCATTTGAGTTAAGTCAATACTGGCCTCAAAGCCAGCCGTTAGTATTTTCAATGAGAATATTCCCATCGTCCTCACGACGGATGCGTCCGATGTTGGAATGGGAGCAGTGTTTCAACAACTCAGAGGTGATCAGCTGATCACTATCGCTTTTGCATCTCGTACATTGACCCCTGCTGAACGCAGATATTCAGTAGGAGAGCGTGAAGCTCTCGCGTGTCTTTTTGCCTGTGAGAAATGGCATGTTTACTTGTGGGGCCGGCACTTCACATTACGTACAGATCACGAAGCACTAGTTGCTCTTCTTTCTGCAGGATCCGAAGGCCGCCGCCCCATTCGCATTTCCCGTTGTTGTGCCAAACTCATGTATTATAATTTCAGTGTTCAATATTGTAAAGGTTCTAATAACGTGGTTGTTGATGCACTGTCGCGCCTTCCTCTTCAGATACTGGTTACTGAAGAGCGGGATGAGAAAGTTGTTTCATTAGTTACTTTCTGCATTACTAAAGCTGAGCTTCAGGCAGCTACAGCTGCAGATTCCACTTGGTCTCAAGTTCTCAAATATTTACGTGAAGGATGGTCTTCCAAATGTGCTCTTGCTTCTGAATTCTTGCCTTACTTGGCAGTCCGACAGGAACTGTCTTGTGTCGAGGACTTGCTTTTCCGCGATGAACGCGTGATTCCCCCTGCTTCTTTCCGTAACAAGCTTATACAGCTTGCCCACGAGGCCCATCCAGGCATTGTCCGCACCAAATAGAATCTCCGAGGCAGGTACTGGTGGCCAGCCTTAGACAAGCAGGTCGAGCATGCAGTTTACAACTGCCATATATGTCAGGCAGCTGACAAGTCTGCCAAACCTGCATTTTCTCCGTTGCAGCCAGTCCAGTGGCCTGATCGGCCTTGGCAGAAACTCAGCATGGACATCATCGGTCCTTCGCATAATGTTCCGCAAAATGCCCGGTTCATTGTTTCTCTCATCGACTACCATTCCAAATGGCAAGAGCTTTGTTTCACACATACGGTTACTTCTGAGGTCATCATTGAGTTTCTGTCTTCAATCTTCAGGTGGGAAGGTTTTCCTGATGCTATAGTTACGGACAATGGTCCACAGTTTCAGTCCTGACATTTCGAGGCTTTTCTTTCACAACGAGGAATTCAGCACTTGAGGTCATCAGTTTTCTATCCCCATTCAAATAGGCAAATCGAGCGCTTTAACGCGTTCTGAAGGAACATATCCAGATCGCCCAATCAGAGCACCGTCCCCTCAAGCAAGTCTTGACTGAACGTTTAGCTTCGTACAGGTTCACACCACAAGGCACCACTGGAGTGTCTCCTGCTCAACTTCTCGACGGTAGGCAACCGCGAGTTGCTCTCCACATAGTCTATTTGCCTCGTAACATAGCAGTGTCTTCTCCTGATCAAATCCGTACCAGAGTTTTTTCTCATCAACAAGCAATGAAAAAGTATGTCGACACCCGTCGAGGTGCAAAGCAGTCCAAAGTTCGCACTGGCGATCTAGTCAAGGTTCGTGTGCCAGGCAAGCGCCCCAAGTATCGGGGTCCTTAGAAAGACTTGGGCCAGATTAGCCCCACTTCTTTTCGCTTAAGTGATGGTAACATCTGGAATGCTTCGCGCCTTGTTATTTTTCATACGGATTCGCCTTCAACACCTAAAAGTCTTCCCCATCACCTTCCGCCCACGCCTTTGAACTATGCATCAGACTGTTACATGTGACCTCAATGTACAGGCATTTCTTCTTCAAGGGGGGAGGAGTTACCAGTTGGTGTCGCTGGTTCAAGTACACCAAGTCGTACGGTTCACTTCGAACCTTCAAATACGGCTGAGACCGTTGAACCGGACTCCAGTCCACAAAGTTCTTTCGAAGCTCATGCTGCGAGCTCTGATGAAACCACGAATTTTAACGCTCGTTCAGAGACTTCACAATCTTCTACTGCTCTTGATGTGTCACATCAGAGCACAAGTGACCAAGGTGCAGAGACACTTGATTCTACACCCAAAAGGGCCCGCCTTAAGCGGAAGCGGCAGAAGCCGCGTCGGTTCGAAGACTACGTGATGTAGAACTCTTGTTCATTACTGTTTGTGAACATTACTGTTCTGCGGAAAGGTCCAATACATCCAAATCAATATTGTACTGAGTTGTGTACATTTTTTCAGTGCATTTTCAGGACTTCCGTTGTACATATTTCAGTGCATTTTCAGGACTCATAATGTGAGTTCGGTGTGCTGTGCCCTGAATTTTCATGTGTTCTAACGTACATACCTTGTATAATACGTTGGTACCGATCAATGTATAAATATAAACAGTGTAAAGGTGAACTTCTTTCGAGGAGGGGATGATTGTCGTGTTCTGGGTTGTCGGTTTCTGTTTCGGAATGACATGTAAGGATGCCAGGGGGTGCCGCTCTGGCATCCAGGATTTCAAGGCGACTGTAAAATAAAATGAGTGTGCGTTGGGTAGCCGTGGAGTGCGGTTGTTGTTCTTCTCTTCGGCGCTTCGCGCCAACCCACGTGTTCGGGCTGGTTGGCGTCTCCGCCGGCCACGTTCATCTCCGTCGGCCGTCTTCTACTGCTTCGTCGGGACCAGCCAGCCCCCAACACAGCAATGGCGACGAGGACGTGTAAGAACCCATTTCGTTCTCCGTGTTCGTTTTTTTCTTGCTTCTAACGGACCTACCCTGCAAACCCTAGACGCTCTTTGTTCCCAGCAAGGTGGCTGCTGCGTGCTGCGTCGCTTCATTTATTCTTTATTCAGCTACGCCGCTTCTGCCTTCTTCTTCAAACAGTGTACTGGCGTCATTTTCTTCTCGTCTGCACCTCTCAATTCTTCTTGCTTGAAATGGTGTCTCCTATTCCACCTCCCCTATTTCTTCCTTCGCCCGGAGACCCGCCACTTCCGTGGGCGGACTAGAAATTGGTGTTTCAGGCCTACGCAGACGCAGCCGGGGAGGACGCCAGCAAGCCCGAGCGTCGCAAGTCCCTGCTGCTCAACGCGTTGGGCCCTGCCGGGTTAAAGCTCTTCTATACTTTGGACGCCCCGAACACAACAATCATCCCATCCTCGTCGCTATTGCTGTGTTGGGGACTGGCTGGTCCCGACGAAACAGAAGAAGAAGACGGCCGACGGATATGAAAGCGGCCGGCGGGGACGCTGACCCCCAACACAGCAATAACTCTATTCTTCAATCTGACTTGGATAACATATAAAGCAACTGCTCGCAACGGCTTATGTTCTAAAATCCCATCATCAATGCTAAATCACGCATTAATTGCATCGCCCTGACTCGACAAAATCTTTCAGCTATGCCATCAATTACATCAACCTGGAGTAGGTAACATGATATAAATACCTCGGAATACAGATTGCCAATAACATTTCTTAGCATGCACACACTGAATACAACACTAAAAATGCTAACAGATCTCTCTGCATTGGCGTACCGATTCTTTCGTGAGTGGGCGGGCAAGCCTACCTCACTCGTCACCCGGGATACATACATACACACACACACACATATATATATATATATATATATATATATATAAATAAATATATATATATATATATATATATATATATATATATATATATATATATATATATATATATATATATATATATATATATATATATATATATATATATATATATATATATATATTGTTACGGTTGAATTAAAGGATAGGTGGATTTAATTACAGAGTGAGGATGAAGTTCGGCAGTCGCGGTAAAGATGGAGTCGTCAGGCCGCACCAGACATCGTCTTCCTCTTCTACCTACCTGGCACATACTACAGCCCGGCTCATACCATAGCAATCCCCGGTTCACAGACGAAGCCCACTGGGCGAGTTTAAATCACTGGAGGGATGAAACTTCTTGAGGTGAGCCACGTGCATCAACTGCGTTTGATTTGGCCGACGAGAAGGTGCCGTCAATCATGCCACAACGTACGTCAAGTCAGTCAAGTGATCTACAATGACGTAGGGGCCTGTGTACTGTGGTAAAAACTTCTGACATAAACTAGGTTGCGTTGGGGTGTCCACAACCACACAAATTCACCCTTGCGGAATGAAATGGCATCATGGCATTGATCGTACCGTTGCTTGGAGCGATCTTGTGATGCCAGTGTGCGCAAGCGAGCAATTTGGCTGGCTTTTTCAGCCCGGCACAATGTTTCGGCCACGGACTCATCGGTATAGAGCTTAAATAGGAGGATTTTATCAAGGAAGCTGCATGGTGATCGAGCGTAGAGCAGGTAGAAGGGCGTGAAGTCCGTGGTCTCGTGCTTCGCTGTATTGTATGCGTAAGTAATAAATGGTAAGATCTCATCCCATTTTTTGTGATTGGATGCGACGTACATAGTGAGCATGTTAGTAAGAGTTCGATTGGTACGTTCTACAAGACCATTCGTCTGGGGATGGTATGGTGTCGAATGTCTGAACTGTGAAGTGCAGAGGCGAAGCAATTCTTCCACAGCGTCCGCGATGAATTGGCGACCACGGTCACTGATGATTACTTGAGGTGGACCATGGCGAAGAATAACGGAGCTCAACAAAAAGGCAGCAACGCCATCAGCTGTAGAAGATCATATCGCAGCGGTTTCGGCGTATCTGGTAAGGTGGTCAACGCACACTATTATCCAGCAGTTGTTGTTCGAAGATCGCAGAAGCGGGCCCAATAGGTCGATGCCCACTTGCTCGAAAGGCGTAGTAGGCGGCTCTACGGGGTGAAGAAGGCCGTGCAGTGCACTGGTAGGTCGTTTGTGACGCTGGCAGTTCTCGCAGCTCGAGACGTATTGTTTCGTAAAATCTCGCATTCGAGGCCAGTAAAAACGCTGCTGCACTCGATGCAGGGCGCGAATGAACCCAAGGTGTACTGACGTTGGATGATCGTGCGCAGTACGGAGAACATCGCATTGAAGACTTTGAGGTACAACCAGTAAATAACGTGCGCCGGTTGCTGAGTAATTCGTTTTGCACAACAGTCAATCATGAATGCGAAAGCGACCACTGCCTTTGATATTCCGAATGTCAACGAACAAAGGGTCCTAGGATAAATCATTCAGTTTTTCTCGTTTGAAGATTGGCGTCAGGAAACGTGTGAGAGACCACAGCAAAACAGATGTCGAGGGTATCTGCACTGCCCTCCGTCGTGGTCATAGGTAGGCGAGAAAGGCAATCAGCGTCCGAATGACGTCGTCCACTTCTGTACGACATTCTGAAGTCAAATTCTTGAAAGCATAAAGCTCATCGAGCAAGGCAGCCAGAAGGGTCTCGAACGGTAACAAGACAACATAATGAATGATGGTCTGTCACAATCGTGAATGGACGACCGTAGAGGTAACCTCGAAACCTCTGAATTATGAATACAGCCGCTAAACATTCTTGCTCTGTCACCGTATAATTCATTTCAACCTTGCTTAGAGATCGACTTGTATAAGCAACAACATGCTCTGCATTATCATGGCGCTGAACAAGCACACCTCCGATGCTAATTCCACTTGCGTCACTGTGCACTTCTGTAGGAACCGAAGAATCGAAATGACGATGAATAGGCTTAAATGTCAGTAGAAGTTTCAGTTCAGAAAATGCGGCATCACAATCAGGTGTCCATTCGAATGGGCTGTCTTTTCGCAACAAGCTCGTCAGTGGGTGTACTACGTCCGTGAATCGGGGCACAAAGCGGCGAAAGTAGGAACATAGGCCCAAGAAGCTGCGAAGTTCCTTCAGTGTCTGGGGTGGTTTGAATGTGCCGACTGTTTCGATTTTGCGGGGATCCGGCCTGACATCATCTTTGTCAACTAGGTGACCTAGGACTAAAGCTTGTCGTTCACCAAACCGGCACTTCTTAGAGTTCAAAATCAAGCCAGCCATTCCGACACAGTCAAAACAAAGCTTAAACGGACGTTGTGCTCTTCGAAGGTACGCCCAAAAATGACGTCGTCATCCAGGTAGCATAAGCACACCTCCCATTTAAGACCACGAAGGACAGAGTCCATAAACCTTTCAAAAGTGGCGGGGGCGTTGCAAAGCCCGAACGGCATCACATTGAATTGGTACAGTCCACCGGGCATCATGAATGCGGTCTTCTTGTCTGAAGGGTGCATAGGTATCTGCAAATGTCCTGATTGTAGGTCTATTGAAGAAAAGTATGAAGCCAAGTGTAAGCAGTCAATAACATCATCAATCCTAGGCAGCGAATATACACCTTTTTTGGTCACGGCGTTGAGTCTTCTGTAATCAACGCAGAACCGCCAGGCACCATCTTTCTTCTTAACCAAGATGACTGGTGCTGCCCACGAGCTACATGACTCTTCAATGACACCCTTCTTGAGCATTTACTGAACCTGGTCGGCAATAACTTTTTGTTCTGATGACGACATTCGGTAAGGCTTTTGTCGGATCGGATGGGTAGTGCTTGTGTCAAACCTATGGTGAGCGCGAGAATACGGTAAAGGTAGTGGCTTCTCCTCTTGGCAAAAGTCAAACACAGAAGCATGTCGCCTCAACAGATGGCGTAACGTCTGCTGCTCGTGTGACCGCAAAGTGGCGCTAATCATGCCTAGGATCTGCGACTCGTAAGAGCAACAGCGCTTGGCAGAGACTGTACCTTTCTCGCTTTTATCGTGGTTAAGGACCGCTACAGAACCTTCAGTGGAATCATCGAAGACGCCAAGCTTCATTCCTCGAGGGAGCAAAACCGGCATTGGCGAACAGTTCAGTGCCCACAGAAAGGTTGCTCCTTCATCAACAGATACCAAACAACGAGGGACGAGTATGCCTTTCTTAGCACATTGAACGATGGCAGGTTCAACGATGGCGTCAAAAGATGTGGCAGATTCTGGGGCAAACACCGCAACTGGCCTCATTGGCCATGGTGGCACTGTCAGCTAATCGGAAACAATCAGAGCATCCTTCGCGGCCTGCGGCACCTCATCGACGAGGGCAGGAACAATGTCACTACTGGCGGAAAGTTCACCGCTTCCACAGTCGACGAAAGCGCCACATCCTTGGAGAAAGTCAAGACCGAGAATCACATCGTGGGTACAACGTTGCAGCACAAGAAACTCTGTTGGGAACACCTTTCCTGCCAATAAGACATTGACGGCACATACTCCGACAGGATGAAGTACTTCCCCACCAACACCACGAAACCTTAAATTGTTGATTCGCCCCAAGAAAACATAACTTTGCGGCTAATGCGAATTTTGAAAGACTCATAACTGATATCGTAGCACCAGTGTCCACCAAAGCGCTTGTACAAAAGCCATCTATTTCCACACGTATCTTGTTCCCTGCTATTATAACTGGCGGAGGCGTCTGAGGCAAATCCTGTTGCGCGACGTGACCTCCATCGGTCGCGCTGGCTAGTTTCCCAGCGGCAGCGGCGATAACAGGCGTCGTCCCGGCAAAGAGGAACGATGCAGTCGGCCGGATGGAGGCGTCAAACTACGGTCAGAAGCAGGAGAACTGTCACGGTGATTTCCCCGCCGTGAGGTACTCCTGGAATAGGCGGGCCAATGACCGTTATTGTGACCAGTGCCCGCTGGCGGAAACTCTGATGGGGAATGATATGGGGATGTCGGCTCTCTCTGTCGACGACAGAACCGAGCTATATGCCCGGCGATACCGCAAGGTAGCACACAGGGGCTTGGCGGCATGCATTGTACTGACGTGGTGGTGGTACAGGTACAGGTGCCCGGCGATACCGCAACGGTAGCACACAGGGGCTTGGCGGTATGCATTGCGCTGGTGGTACAGGTAAATCTTCGTTCGGGTCGTAATAAGTGTTGGATGGCTGATGGGGGTAATTGAAGCGGTCTTCGTACCTCGGCAGCGGGTAGTTATTGCGCTGTGACCTCAGTGGTGAGGGTGGCCTGTAGTTGCAGTCATCGATGCCTGCTGCGGCAATTGACACGGGAGGGTGAGAGGGAGGCAGTGCGGGTGTAACTTTGTATGTCGTCGGGCGAGCGTGTCGAATGAGCTCTTCTCGAACGATCTGGCGTATTGTCGACGCCAGATCAAGCAGCGTGTATTCGTCAACACTTGCCACGATGGTTATATTCGGTAGGCGACCGACCTTGGGGGTGATACGTCGCATCTTCAGGGTCTCGAATGTGCGACAGTGGCCTATGACGTCGGTTACCGTAGCAAGGCTGTCTTTGCTGATGAGGAACTGATACACGTCCTCGGCAATGCCCTTCAACAGGTGGCCAACTTTGTCTTCCTCTGACATAGAAGGGTTGACAATCTTGCAGAGCTTCAAGATTGCCTCGACATAGGTCGTGCACGTCTCTCCTGGGATCTGAGCTCTCTGCAGTAACGTTTGTTCCACCTGCTTTCTCTTAGCTACGGAGTCTCCGAAGCACGCTGTTACTTCGGGAACGAAGCGATCCCGTGACATGAGGGTGTGGTGTCGTGGCGCCACCTGTGAGTGGCGCGCGCACTAAATGCGCCCTAGTGTGTACTCTGTCAACAGATGTCGTCAGTAACAGCACACACGTGATTGCATGCAGCCAATCACGTGTGTCCGCGTGTCCGTTGTGTGTCGTTCAATAAACGGCTGCTGGCCGGCTCAGTCTTTGTTGAACTTCCGCGGGCTCCGGTCAACTCACTTCTACTGCGCGTGTCGGGGGCGCGTGCCGGCGCACGTTGCATCTCGCGTTCAGTCGTCGGGCCCTCGCCGTCGGACGCCACTCGCCGACACAACAACATGGCGACGAGGATGTTCTTCGCCTCGGTTCCTACCACAGCAAAAAGAACCCGTGAGTTTCCTATTACTCCCGCCTGTTTCTGTCCTGTCTGACGCATCTGGCGTCCGCGAGGCCTAGCGCTCTTTATGTGCAGACTCTGGCAAGCTCTTGCCTAGGCCTTCGCCCTTGCTCCGCTCCACACCTCTCTGTACTACCTCTCCTGTCGGCATGGCTCTCTTCGAGCACCTTCATGTCTTCCGCCAGCTGCCGGGGCCGCCCCCGGTTCCGTGGACTCATTGGAAAAAAATGTTTCAGGCCCACCTCGAGGTGGCCGGCGGCAGCGACTGGAATGACGCGCGTCGTGCGTCGGCGCTCGTTAGCCTGCTGGGACGGGAAGGACAGCGGAGGTATTTCGTGGCAGCCGAACAGGAAGAAGCCCGACACGAGACGAGCAACGCGGCGCCAACTATGCCGGCGTCTGACCCAGATTCTTCGGCTCCGGCCGTTAGAAAGTATGACAGTCTCGTCAAGCAGCTCAACCGGCTTTTCGCCGCGTCCACTAATCCGCTAGTTGAAGGTCACAAGTTCACTAGTTGTCGTCAACTCCCCGGCGAGAGTTTCCTCGACTTCGTGACAGTCCTGAAGGAGAAAGCCGTACAATGCAAGTTTGGGCTCACGTACGCGGAACGCGTCCGCGATCAGATTATTCGCGGCTCGTCCAAAGTGCGGGTGAGAGAGAAGGTGCTGGCATACGGCGAAGAGTTGTCCTTGGAGAAGGCGGAAGAAGTCGGTCGGACGCTCGAAGCGTTGTTCTTGGCGAACCAAGAGTTTGCCCCCAGTCAACCTGAACATGTCGAAGCCGTTGGGCAAGGCGCCCAATATGGCGGCGCGAGGAGAAAGAATGGTCGCGCCAGTCGGGGAGGTAGTGACGTCACGCACCAGGTCCGGGAGGCCAAGATGGCGACTTTCAGTGGCAGTCGTCGTCGGGGTACCGTGCTCCAGTCCCAAATGGGAAGTCTCGAGGCGACTTCCAACCTCAATTGTACGACCACTGTGGAAGCAGATAGCACCACTCAAGTTTTCGAA
The DNA here is from genome assembly GCF_043290135.1 of Rhipicephalus microplus. Lineage (NCBI taxonomy): Eukaryota > Metazoa > Arthropoda > Arachnida > Ixodida > Ixodidae > Rhipicephalus > Rhipicephalus microplus. The sequence continues at coordinate 200,095,455 of NC_134704.1, read as the reverse complement.
ATTGTCCAGCCCGAAGTCGACGTTGCAATACGTGCAACGCTTGGGGACATTTCGCGTCGATGTGCTGCAAGACTGCCCCTGTACAGCGCGTCTCTTCGAGGGGAGCTATCGACGTCGTACCGGAGCAGCAGGCCTCCACTCAGTTGAACTCAACTTCAAGCTCATCAGTGTTATCTTCGGATCGTCCTTTGTTGTCCGTGCTCAAAGTTAGCACCTCATCCAGAAAAGACTTAGTCGTCCACGCTGTGGTCGATGGTGTTACCCTGCGACTATACTGGTGGATACAGGAGCGTCTGTATCCTTGATGACTGCAGAAGACTTTCAGCGTCATTTCAGCAAACAGCACAGCCTGTCCAAAGCTGTAGTCGACTTGCGAAACTTCTCCAAGCAGCGCATCGGGATCTTTGGCTCCTTCCAAGCTCCAGTCAAAGTGTCGCAGTGGTCTTGCTCCGTGTTCTTCTACGTCAACGATAAGGGCACATCGCTTTTTGGCCTTGACGCCATTCAGCGACTGGGCATCCAGATTGACGGCGTGTCGACTCGCATCATGTGAAGTGCAGTGTCCCTCCAACGTGCCTTCGGGCTTCGAGCAGCTTTTCAGCGACGAGTTGGGTCTCGTCAAGGGTTGCATTCATCGCATTCAACGGCATCCAAGCTGAGACGTCTCCCTCTGGCTCTTCGCAATCAGGTGGCGACCGAGTTGCGACGACTCGAGGACTCGGATGTCATTGAACGCGTCGACGCTTCCGAGTGGGTCTCGCCGCTCGTCGTCGTCCGCAAGAAAAATGGAAGCGTCCGGCTGTGTGTAGATCTCAGAGAACCGAATAAGGCAATTATCATCGATGGGTATCCTTTGCCGCACGTTGAAGAGTTATTGCAGATGTTTCATGGAGCCACTTGTTTTGCTAAGCTAGACTTAGCGTCAGCTTATCACCAGCTGTTGTTAGAGGAGAGCAGTAGGGACTTAACGACGTTCATCACGCATGATGGCTTGTTCAGGTTTAAGCGTGTCTGTTTCGGTCTGGCGTCCGCGCCTGCAGTTTTTCAAAAAATGATGTCCCAGATTTTAAAAGATTGCAAGAATGTAATTTGCTATCTGGATGATGTCCTTGTGTGGAGTAGGACTCAGTCTGAGCATGACGCGAGCCTAATTGAAGTCTTGACTTGCATAGCCAACAGTGACATGAAGTTGAATGATAAATGTCTTTTTTCCGTGAAAAAACTTGGCTTCTTGGGACACCGTATTTCAGCTGATGGCATATCGCCGTTAGAAAGTAAAGTAAAGGCTATAGTAAATGCCCCAGCTCCTACAGACATTCAGTCTTTACAGTCATTTTTAGGTCTGGAAGGATACTATGCCAAGTTCATTGATTACTATTCAGACCTAGTTGAACCGCTTCGTCTCATGCTCAGGCAGGGCCAAATGTTTTGCTGGTCGAAGGATGCCCAACGCAGTTTTAACCAGTTGAAAACGCGCCTGACTTGTTCGCCTGTCATTAAGGTGTTTAATCCTGAGCTACCTGTGGTGGTTACAACCGATGCATCTGATGTGGGCATCGGGGCTGTGTTACAGCAGCGGTATGGTCCTAAGCTTGGAATAGTAGCCTTTGCGTCGAGAACCTTGTCAGATACTGAAAAAAAGTACTGTGGGTGAACGCGAAGCGCTTGCCTTTCTATTCGCATGTGTAGAGAGAGAGAGAGATAAAGATGCAAGGAAAGGCAGGGAGGTTAACCAGACGCACATCCGATTTGCTACCCTGCACTGGGGAAGGGATAAAGGGGAGAAAAGAGGTTGCAGAAAGATGAGAAGGTACACACAATCACGAGCACACTCGGGGAGCACACACAGTCTACAGGCGGTCGCTCAGGTTTGTTGACTTTAGGTAAAGTAGCAGCGCTTTAGTTGCTTTCTGCGCAACTGAGGCAGATGCCCAAGGTCCTAGTATCTTCTGCACACAAAATGGTCCGGGGTCAAGTCGATTCAAAACCATCCGGAGCTGGCATCGCTGTGTGTCGTAGCAAGCGCAGCTGCACAGGACGTGTTCGACGGTCTCTTCAGCTCCGCAGTAGTCGCAAGTAGGAATGTCTGCCATACCAATGCGAAAGGAGTACACCTTTTTAAATGCAACACCCAACCAAAGGCGGTATAACAGTGTTGCATCGGAGCGGAAAAGTCGTGATGGTAGCTTTAGCTTGAGCGAAGGATCCAGTTCATAAAGTTGACACCTTTGGAAGCTGGTAGACGACCAGAACGTGCGTGTGAGATCTCGAGCCAGCAGGTAAAGTTGTCTTGCTGCATCGTTCCTTGATAGAGAAATCGGGACTACACGGGTTTCTTCATGGGCTGAGCGGGCTGCATCATCAGCTAATTGATTTCCGGTAATACCGATATGTGCAGGTAGCCATTGATATATAATATCATGCCCTCGTGCTAGAGCTTCATGATGGCAATGTCTTATTTCTTGTACCAGTTGGTCATGACACCTCCTTCGCATGGCAGACTGCAAACTCTGAAGCGCTGCCTTCGAATCACAGAATATGACCCATTTTCCTGGACGTTCTTGAACGAGATATTGTAAAGCAGCTCTTACAGCAGCAAGCTCTGATGCCGTAGATGTAGTCATATGCGACAACTTAAACTTGATTGTCATTTCTGCAGTCGGAATTACAGCGGCACCTGATGAGCTGCTGGACGAGACGGACCCATCAGTGTATATCTGCATTCGGTCTAAGTACAACTCATGTAATAATAGCAGTGTTGCTTGCTTCAATGCTACTCTGGAGTGACTGCTTTTCTTTTTGATTCCCGGAATTTCTAGACGTACATGCGGCTGGTCGAGGCACCACGAAGGACATGCCGTTCTCGCAGCTGGCGTATATTCTGATGGAATGCTGTTTAGGTGCTTGGCTATGACGTCTGAAAACGTAGCACGTGGTCTTCCGGAAGGTAGAATGGCCAAGTGGTGGTCGGGGACACGGCTAGCATGTCGAATGTGTGCTCTGAGGCAATCCACAACTATATATGTCCTGACCGGATGGTCTTTGGCAAGCATGATTGTGGCATAAGTAGAAGCGCATCGGGGCAGTCCTAGGCAGATACGCAGTGCCTGACCCTGCAAACTCTCCAATGCATGAGTATTCGATTTGCAAGTGTTAGTCAGTACCGGCAAGCTGTAGCGCAATAGACCCAGAAATAGGGCCCTGTACAGCTGTAGCATGGAGGCCACAGAAGTTCCCCATGCTTTACCGCACAAGAATTTCATGATATGCACAATATATAGCAGTCTCTTCTTCAAGTACGCACAATGTGGGTTCCACGAAAGACTTCTGTCAATAATTATGCCCAGGAAACGATGCGTTTGTGCATATTTGACACTCTGCCCATTGATGTAAACAGGATATGGCGTCATTGGTTTGCGTGTAAACGCCATCAATGCGCACTTCACAGTTGATATATTTAAGCCTTGTTTCTGAAGGTAGGCTGTTGTGAGGGTTGCTGCCCGCTGTATTCGTGCACGCACCTGAGGGCGAGTAACTGCAGCACTCCAGAGGCAAATATCATCGGCGTATATGGATAGGCACACCGACTTTGGCAGAACCTTCACAAGATCAATGAGGGCCACATTGAACAATGTGGGGCTTAAAACACCTCCCTGAGGTACTCCGCAGTAGGTGTAATGTTGGGAAGTTGTACCCTCATATGTTTGTACAAAGAAACCCCTGCCAGTTATATAATCTTTTATCCATTGAAACATTCGTCCACCAATGCCCATTGCTGCGAGAGAAGTGAGGATGGCATCGTGAGCTACATTATCGTATGCACCCTTCAGGTCAAGAAAGAGTGCCACTGATATGCGCTTGCGACTTTTTTCTTGTTGAACAAATGTCGATAAGTCAAGGACACAGTCAATGGAGGAGCGGCCCCGACGAAAGCCTGCCATGCAAGAAGGGTATTTGGTGTATCGTTCCAAGTACCACTCGAGACGAAATAGAACCATTCTTTCCATCACTTTTCCGAGGCAGCTTGCGAGGGCAATACGCTGTCAAGTCCAATGGTGATTTTCCCGATTTCAAAAGTGGTATTAATCGACTTATTTTCCATTCTCGGAGAACACTGCCGCTGAGCCAGGAGTTGCTGAAGCATGTTAAAAGTTCTTTTCTGGCTTTTTGTCCAAGGTGTCCCAACGCACTATAAATAATACCATCAGGACCTGGCGATGACATGCGCTTATAAGCGACTAACGCACCTTCCAGTTCTTCCATGGTGAACGGAATGTCCATTTCTGGTAATCACGTCTCAGGAACGATAACGGCGTCCATGCTCTCGTTCATAATATTCCCGGCAACTCTCGTGCAAAATTCTTCAGCCACATCGAGTTCTGTTTTTCCATGATGGAATTCCAAAGCTTTAAAAGGGTGCCATTGTTGCGGAGAGGAGCGAAGACCACGAACTGTTCTCCAGATATATGTGAAAGGTGGCATATTTACCTCTGAGGTAGACGTTTCACCCTTAGAACCGACCATCAGGCTGTAGTTGCTTTGTTAGCCGCAGGTGATGCAGGCCGACGGCTTTTAAGGATTTCGCGGTTGTCAGCTACACTTTTGTATTACAACTTTGACATAGAATATTCCAAGGGCTCAGAAAATGTGGTCGCTGAAGCCCTGTCTAGGCTGCCAATTCAAACCTGTCCAGAACTTAGCAAGGATGAAGAAATAGTGTCTTTAGTGACATCTGTAGTTGACAAAGAAACCGTCCAACTTTCAACGAATGCAGATGTGACGTTGTAAAAAGTCTGTGAATGTGTATCCAAGGGCTGGCCTTTTAAGAAGCATATAAACAATGAGTTAATGGATTACTTTCATGCTAGGAATGAACTCTCTTGTGTTGACGGATTACTCATGCGTGGTGACCATGTAGTCATTCCTAGTGTTCTGGTACCTACTTTCCTTCAATTACCACATGAAAATCATCAAGGGATAGTACGTACTAAGCAACTTCTGCGTGAAAGGTATCGGTGGCCCCAAATGGATTGTTCTGTAGAAGAACATGTCAAGCATTGTCACATCTGTCAGCTGACAGACAAGCCGGCCAAGCCGCGTGTAGCACCATTGCAGCCCGTCGAATGGCCTGAAGGGCCGTGGCAAAAGTTGGGTATGGACATTGTCGGCCCGTTAAATGCATCCTTTTCCAGGTATCTTGTTACCTTAGTCCACTACTATTCAAAATGGCCTGAGGTTCTTGGCACGAATTCTATCTCCACAGAGGATGTCCTTAAGCTTTTGGAATTGTCGTTTAGCCGGGAAGAGCTACCAGAGTTCTTAGTAACTGACAATGGTCCACAATTTGTCTCTGTACAATTTCAGGAATATCTAAAGGAACAGGGCATCCGTCATATATTTTCGTCCAATTATTACCCCCGGGCCAACGGTCAAATAGAACGCCTTAACAGGGTTCTTAAGGAACATTTGCAGGTGACTTGAAGGTAAAGATGCCTCGAGGAGCATCACACAATTTTTGAGTTCGTATAGGGTCACACCACATGCGGTGACTGGCCTGTCTCCAGCTTTTTTGTTGCACGGTCGACAACCTCGTTCCAAAGTAGGCATTAGCAACATTCGTCCTAAAGTATCGGAGTCGCCCAATGGGTTGCCTCATGTCCGGAATCAGGTTGCAGCGAAACAGAATAAGAGCAAAGGGTATTTTGACAAAAGGAAAGGTGCGCAGCAAACCTGCATAAAGGTCGGCGATTTGGTCAAGGTAAGACTCCATAGGAAAGGCTTTTTCAAGTATAGTAGGCTTCTTACAGTGAAGGCTCAGGTTGCGCCGTCCACTTTTCTCCTTAGTGACAAAAAAGTGTGGAATGCATCCAAGTTAACAGTAATTCCTAGGGATTCTTTCCAGAATGCCGCGCTTTCTACTACACCCAAAGAATGTATTTACTCTTATTCCAGTTTAGATCTTTGTGGCAGTCAGTCCCCTGGTGCACCTACGTTGCAGGGCTCCAACCCCAGTTTTCAGCCAGACTCTGATTCGTCAGAGATCTCTTATAGTAAAGAGTCTGAATCAGTTGTTCCCCAAGGAACGTTGGGAAGTCAGCAGGACCCGGTGCGGGTACCTTTTTCAAGTAATCCACTAAATCTCAACCCTGGGGAGGGGGAAAGTGAAGGGGCTACAAAGCTTTCAAAGACGACCGAACCTGGTCGCACTTTAACAAGTTCTACTGAGACTTCTATGCGTCCACGCCGTCAGACAAAACGACCTGACTGGCTGAAATATTTTGTCACTTAAGGTCAAAAGAGTTCTTTCTATAATGCCGTGGCTAGTGGGCCCAGCCACGACATCGCAGGAGACTTTCAGTTCTGTGTTTTTTGCCGTGTATTTCGTTTCACAAGATGTGTGACGTATCTGTTGTATTAGGCCACGTGTGTCTGTGCGTGAACTGTTCTTCTCCCCGCCGCTCGTGTGGCGTGAACATTCTTTAGTGGAGATCCTGGGACTTCCTCTAGTGTTACCCTGTGATAATGCTCATTTTGTCGACGGGGGGGGGGGGGATGAGGATGTTAGAGTGCCTCGATGCGCGCGCCTCCGCTTAGAGTGGTGTCAGCCTTTGTAAGGGCAGGTGCCGCCGCCTCGGCCTTAGCGGCGGCATGACCGCCATTTTGACTCCACTCAGTCACTTCTGCGTGTTCGCTGCGCCCGAATAATTGTGCTGGCGCTCGCTACCGTCACCGTAGCGGGTATTGCGTGCCGCAGGGCACTAATCATTGCAGAAACTCTGGAAGCTGTATCGTTTCCTAAGAGACCCGAAATGAAGGCCTTTTCAACAGTGAAAATCAAACATGACAAGTGGCATCCGACAAACAGATCATCCATTCACAGCGTAAGTTTCCAGCCGGTATTCCGCATGCATAATTTGTACCGGCACCAATTTCGTGTAAGCAACAGACACGCTGACGGCTGTATGCTTGATTCTCGTGTGCATGAATCGCGTATTTCACTTCGTAAGCATTGCTTGCTGCTCTTGGTTAGTACTGTATCTGCCATTCATTCTTGGTTTCACTATGAGCGATGAGAACTTTATCATTAAATATATATTACACGTGTTTCTTTGCAGATGATATCCTTGTTTTTTTTCGTAATATTCATTTGTGGGAATAAAGCTTTGCGCAGCGGTGGTGTCGTACCCAATGAAATTTGAAGAGTGTGTGTACGTTACGGAATCACCATATGATCACGAGAGACGCGGTATACATAGGAGGTCTTCGGAAATTTTGAACAGGTGTTTTTATGTAACTTGCACCTAAGTTTAAGAACTCCGGCATTTCATCTCCATCGAAGTGGGGCCACTGCGGCCGGAATTCGATTAGCGACCGTTCGAGCGCCCAAACCATTACAAAGCCACACAGGTTCTTTTTTTCTACGATCTTTTCCTCGGTTTAGGTACGCCTTCTATGCCGGTGTGATGACCCTTCTAAGAATGTGTGCAGTTCAAATTTTTTTCATTGTTCCCGTACTTCAAGTTTACTTTTCGTCCTGTCTCGAATCATTACGCAATTGATGTTGTTTTTTTAATCATTTACGACCACTGCGAAGCAACTAGTGACAGTACTCAGTGAATTCTGCCATGGAGCGTATAATTTGAATTGCTTCTGGCAGCGCTGCATTAATGCACAAAAATAAATTCTTTCTACACTGGATGATAATAGGGAAAACGGCAGGCGTGTACACACGCACACACACACACCGTGAGTATTTAAACTCTTTCAGCACGGATTATTATTTAAGTAAATAATTTATATATTAATACTGTGAGCTATCAGGGATCATACGCAAGTGCTTATGCAAACTGTACTCGCGAAGCGTCCATATAAAGAAGATGCATAAAGACAAGACGGGGCACTGCTGTGTAGAATGAACACGCTATGTCGCAAAAAAAAAACAAAAAAAGAAGTCAAGTTGTGCGATGAGAAAATCGTGGAGAAATAGTTAATGCAATAAGAAAGGCGCCTGCCTCAATGGTACCGTGGGCACGGTGCTCGGTTGCTGACGCGAGGCTCACGCTTTCGATCTAGGCCACGGCGGTCTTTTTGAATAACGTAAAACACCAGAGGACACCCATGTACTGTGTCAGTGCAGGCAAAAAAAAACTGATCGTCAAAATTGCTGCAGTCCTCCAATCAGGCGTCATTTTAGAACGTAAAAGCCTCAGATAATAATTACCACTAACAAAGAAAGCATATAAACGACACCACCGATATAGATTTAGAATCCCCTCTGTGGTAACCGTCGTAGGGATTTGTTTTCAACATGAAAGAGTCAGCGTCTGCCTCTAGCACATAAATCATGCGCAAGCCGTCAGCTTACATGAAATATGCGCTCCCTGCATGCATTCAGGCAAAATTAACTCTAAAAGATGCCCAACCTTCAATAAGAAGAACAGCTCGCTAGCTTGCACATGTTTCCGGGCGTATCAGGGCACCACACGAGCGTTGCGTAGCGGGCTTCGCATATGGTCGAGTTGTGGTGGGGAGGCGCGATGGCGGCGGTCGTAGCAGACGACGCGGCTGTCCTCACCCTCAGCGGAGCGCGCGTGCATCAAGGCACCCTAAACGATGTGGTGTCGTGGCGCCACCTGTGAGTGGCGCGCGCACTGAGTGCACCCTAGTGTGTACTCTGTCAACAGATGTCGTCTGTAATGGCACACACGTGATTGCATGCAGCCAATCACGTGTGTCCGCGTGTCCGTTGTGTGTCGTTCAATAAACGGCCGCTGGCCCGCTCAGTCTTTGTTGGGCTTCCACGGGCTCCGGTCAACTCACTTCTACTGCGCGTGTCGGGGGCGCGTGCCGGCGCACGTTGCATCTCGCGTTCAGTCGTCGGGCCCTCGCCGTCGGACGCCGCTCGCCGACACAACAGAGGGCATCTTCGTCGTTCTCGTACCACACGTGTGCTGTGTCTGTTAAGAAAAATACTACATTGGTCAGCTGGGTTGCCGCGTCCCACTGGTAGTATTTGCTCACCCGTTTGTAGTATGTGAGCCAAGCGTCCACGTCCTCGCCAGATTTGCCACCGAATGTGCGAGGCACCATCAGATTCTGACGCAACTAGGGACCAGCCGCACGCAAACCTGGCACTAGCGGTGCTGCTGGGACTGGTAGAAGGTCTGCAGCTGCGGGAATCCAGTTTCCTTCTTTGCCGTGAGACATCTCAGCTGCCAGTGGTAACGGGGGCAGTCCAGCAAGGCGGTGGCTTCGTCGTAGATCAGGTGCTTGAAGCGTCGTGATGCTTGGTTGATTACCCAGCATTTCCACCACAAAACTGTTACGGTTGAATTAAAGGATAGGTTGACTTATTTACAGGGTGAGGATGAAGTTCGGCAGTCACGGTAAAAATGGAGTCCTCAGGCTGCACCAGACAACGTCGTCTTCCTCTTCTACCTACCTGGCACATACTACAGCCGGCTCATACAGTAGCAATATATATATATATATATATATATATATATATATATATATATATATATATATATATATATATATATATATATATATATATATATATATGTGAGATGTAACAGACAGTAATGCCAAGGAATGTACAGGGGAAGTTATTAGAAACAATGGAATGTAAATAAGAAGACAGGAAAGTGGATGAAAAAATAACCTGCCGTGAGCAGGAATTGAACCTACGACCTTCGAATAACGCGTTCGATGCTCTAACCACTGAGCTATCACAGCGGCCGTCCCTCATTAATATTGTGTTAAAACACGGAAATACGAGCCCTTAGGTATACACTTCTCTCCCCATATATATATATATATATATATATATATATATATATATATATATATATATATATATATATATATATATATATATATATATATATATATATATATATATATATATATATATATATATATATATATATATATTGTAACGGACTAGTGAAAGGTAGAGAAGAGAAGGAGAGGAAGATGAAGAATCTTGGCACGATCGAATTTGTTGCAGCTGCGTTCGAACAGCTACTGTTCCTCTGATCCTGTTCTGCGCTGCTGCTCACGGGTTGGAACGGTTTGAACGACGGGCGGTGGGATTGCACTTGAGTTTAACGTTTGCTTCTTTGTGGTTTGTGCCATATGATTTTCTGAGTTCAAGCGACTCAGGCTATTTCGATGTCAGTTTCTTCGCCTGGCCAAGGGCCTTCTCCTTGGCTAGCATCTATACCGGCCAAGGATTGGCCAATTGATTCTTTTCTTTGCAGTGGGGTTATCAACGTCCCCGTGGCTCTGGTACCGACCAATGGAGGTACGATACCTATGAAGAATCCGAAGATGATTCAAATGGAGCTTCGGAAAGCCACGTCACACTTTCAAAAGATCACTGAGGTCTGGCATTTCGGTCGTGGTGGTATTTTGTGCTGCTCTGCCGATCAGGAGTGCGTCCGAGAGCTTCTCAATTGTTCCAAATTTGCAATGCAGCCGGTGAGCCCGTTTATTCCAGCGCATTTTGCATGTTCGAAAGGCATAGTCCGCGGTGTAGATACGAGCCTGACCCCTGCAGAAATTCTTGAGTTATTTTCGGTAGCAGGTGCAGTGTCAGTATACAGGTGCGCGCGTCTGGTTGACAATAAAAAAACACCTACCGAATCGGTGATAGTAACCTTTGCGGGAACGATAAGACCATCTGAAATTAAAGCTTGGCCTCTTGTCTATAAGGTAGAGCCGCTATCCCCTAAGCCACTGCAGTGCTTGAATTGTCCGAGATATGGCCACAGCACGAAAGGGTGCAGATCAACTGCCAGATGTCGACTATGTGGAGAAAATCACGACAGCCGTAAGTGCAACTCGACGGAAGAGAAGCGCTGTTTATGTCATGAAGCGCAGCCTGCAGACTCTTTAGATAGTGAGGCCAAAGAACGAGAGGTTAAGCAGCTTGAAATTAAATTGTGAAACGCAGGCGTTGCTCCCGGAGGGAAGCTGTGACTGAATTACAAGAACGCTCGAATGGTTACGCAAGCGTAACAGCACGACAAACCACTGCTACGGATGCATCGTTAGCAAAATATATAGCAAAGACTATAGAGAAGGCAACGGAAAAGGCGATGGAGCGTCTTGACAGCAGTATTATTGGAGTCGTGGCTGAATTGTTAACATCTCAGTTGACCCAAAGCATTGCTCCAGTGTCTATTAAAAATCAGACTTCACAGGAGTTGGAGGTTTCAAAGTGTGCAGGGACATAAAGTCCAATAGCTCCTACACGATGCGCATTTCCTCAAGCAGGACTCTCCAATAAGATACTGCGGGCAGATCCAGAACCTGTATCAGATGACTATGATGAATTCACAGATATGGATGCGGAATCTCATAATTTCTTGAAGCGTGCCAGATCTACCCTATCGAAAAAGTCTTCACAGAAATCAAAATCTAAAAAGTACCTGTCAAAGAAAGACTATTTGGAGAACCTCTCCAAAAAATACTTTGTGAAGAAAGATCTTTTGGATCAAGCAGTCTCTGCGGCGGGTTTATAGTGTAAAAATAGGCTCCTTAAAAGTATTACAGTGGAATTGTCGATCAATAGGGTCAGCTACCACAGATTTATTGTGTATTTCTTCGCAAATTTCTCCAGATATTATTACTTTACAAGAAACTTGGCTTACAAATGGACAAAAATTTTGCCTAAAAATTATTGCTTATTTTGTTTAGACAGACCTAGCAGAGGTGGTGGACTTGCCATTTTTATATCAACTAAATTTAGTCATAGAGCGAAGATTAACTACCTGTGCATGGATTCTAACTATGAAATTATGGCATTAGACATCACTCTACCAGGCTGTTCCCCTTTTTCTTTTGTTAACGCATACTTTCCGGTAGGAGTACAGGACACAAGATGCTTAGATGCAATGTTAGCTTCCTGCAGGAACGATGTAATATTAACTGGTGACTTTAACTCACACCACGTGTCTTGGGGTTTCAAGACTGATGTAAATGGAAGGCGCTTGTAGAAATGGACTGTTCATAATAACTTATCTTGTGTAAACTTCTCCACTGTTACCTTTATTAGGAGACAATCAAAGTCGGCGGTAGATCTGACCTTTTCCAGCTCCTCAATAAACATTTCGTCGTGGAAAACATTAGATTGCGCAACAAACAGTGACTATACCTTCCTATTAGCTTTGATATTAATTTTCCCGGGATATTTTCAACTGATAAAATTGGCTCGTTTGTAAAGTATGAGCGTTTACAAAAAGACTTAAAGTCTACTTTGGTTCTTCGCAAGGATATGCAGGAAGACATTCGGGCTATGAGTCTGTGTGCGGTATTGAGAAGAGCAATAAAAAGTCAACTTTTTCAATAACTTCAGGCACAGGCGGGTCGTTTAGCTCATGGTGGAACGCTGATTGTATGAGGGGGTATAGAAAACGAAAAGCGGCGTTGAAGCAACTTATCCACAACCAATGCCCCAAAAACTGGTGTGACTATAAATACGTGGCAGAAGATTTCAAACGTACAGTAGGCAAAGCAAAAGATGACTATGGCACTAACAAGTTTAGCTATCTTTCAAAACCATACAACAGAAAAGTGCTTTTTAGATTTTTGCGTTCCAGAAAAATGATACCACCATCAGACAATATTGATTCTTCAATTCCATCGTCTAGCGAACTCACTGAAATATTAGAAAACGTTGCTTAAAGGTTTAGAATAAAGATTCAGATCAACAATGCCAAAACACATGGTAAAGCCAATTGCAGGGGAGGAGTTCAATGAGGTGACATTAGCGGAACTAGCGGGTGTATTGAGGCACTTACCTCCTACAGCACCTGGACCAGATGGAGTAACCTCAGCAATGATAAAAGTACTATATGACATTTCCCCGCATGAACTCTGTAATATGGTTAATTACTCTTTGAAAAATTCTTGGATACTGGTGGATTGAAAACTTTCCAAAATAATTCCGATACTTAAAAAACTCCCAAGCATTTCCCCGAGGGTGAACATGGTAAAGTGCGAATACACGAGGTGATGCAATAAGAGGTATTTAATAATTCGCACTATTATATTTATTAATCACACTATGATGCCTTTATGGTTTAATGGTTCCTGGGAATCGCAATTTGATCACACGGGGGAGTTTACGTTAACTCACTGGCGAATGCCAACGGATTTTAACTTTACTCCCCCTCACGACCCGCTCTCGACGGGAGACTGAGAGAGAAGGCGGGCGCGCGAGAGAGAGGGGTGCGCGCGCAGCTGCAGCGAGTGAGGAGAGCGGAGGAGCGAGCGAAGGGGGAGGGGGTATAAGGCGTGGTACTGACACCGATATCAGCGTCGCGTCCGTGGCTTATTCGGTAGAGCGTCCCGCTGCGGCCCGCCAAGTCCTCTTTCTTTTAAAGATAGAGAGAAGAGTGCGGACGCCGCCGACGGCGGTGGATGGTTTGGGGTCGCCTATAAAGTGTATTCACACTTAAAAACAGGGACTTGGGTATACACTTGACAATGTGAGGCCAATTTCTCTTACATCTAATTTGGTTAAACTAACTGAAAGAGTTTTGAATGCACGTGTAATAAAATACATTGAGGAGAAATCAATACTGAACCCCAGTCAAATGGGCCTTAAATCGGGATGCTCCATATGGTGTGCGCACGTGGATTTGGAGAGTCGTATACAGTTGGCTAGGCGTAGAAGAGAGTATTGTGCATTAGTTACTCTGGATTTGGCCAAGGCGTATGACAAAGTGGAGCATAAAATACTAATAGAGCAGATGGAAATGTCACACTTACCAAACTACATGACAGCATGGGTAGCAGAGTTTTTAAGGGAGAGAGAGTTTTATTGCTTTCAAAGGGGTTGTTTTTCTAACAGATATCGACAATACCGTGGCGTACCACAGGGGGCAGTGCTCTCACCGGTGTCGTTTAACATCTTCCTCAGTTCGATTTCAACACATAGCGATATTCATTTATATGTGTATTGGGGCACGACACCGTTGAAGGGATGGGACGCTTACCGCTGCTGTATTTTCAGGTTTCGTTCCTCAGCGCTTGGTCGACGTGGCTTCTCGTACGGTGGCCGTGCTGTCTTGGCCATGAAGTTCCGCTCCCGCTTCTAAGCGTGCAGCGATGGTCCGAGCTGGTTCCTTCGGCTACCAGCGGCCCGCGACACGGTTCTCTCGTGAACGCCATCGCAGAATATGACTTCGGATACAGCGGCCTGCCAGACAACACCTCGGTTACGTTCCTCGATGACCTGCCTTCGAGGGTTCTCGAACATTGGCCGCGCTGCCCTGATCAGGCAGTTTCGTTTCTGAAAGTGCAAAGTTGGCCACGTTTGGTTCCCTCGGTTACTGGCAGCTGGCAACATGGTTCATTCCCAGATGCCCTCGCAAGCCATGACGAAGGATATATAAGCCAGCCATGCTCCAGTTCGGTTGGGCACGACACCGTTGAAGGGATGGGACGCTTACCGCTGCTGTATTTTCAGGTTGGTTACTTCAAAGATACTTCCTGTTTAAAAAGTAGCAATTACTGCCTTGTTGCGGTGTCGTGCCCTCCTGACTTGCGTGATAAGATGTTCCGTACATTGCTGTTTCTTTCATGTCTGCGCCGGAAGTTTGTATCGTTGTTGTTGTTGCTTTCAGGTGACATTGAATCTAATCCCGGCCCTGGCGTCGAGGAAACACTCGCAATTGTTCTTGATACAGTGCGTAGGCTGGAAGCGGGTCAGAATACAATAATTGGTGAAATTAAGGGGCTAAAAGAAAAACAGGATGCTACTGATAAAGAAATCAAAAGCTTGACCATGAGAGTGGTCACTCTGGAAGCAAAGCTGGTTTCTAATGCCCCTCCGTCATCCAACTTTGCTGATGGTGCTATTGGTTCTATTTCTGATCAGCTTCAAGCAGTTGTATCAAGGTGTGAGGAAGCAGAAAATAGAATGCGACGGTGCAACTTGTTGTTTTTTGGAATTCCCGATGAGCACAAAGAGAGCTGGGAAACTTCTGAAAAGAAAATTATCGCCGTATGCGCAGATAAGTTAGCGATCACCACTACCAGTTCTCAATATGAACGTGTGCACCGGCTGGGTAAATTTGCTTCAAACAAAAGTAGGCCGATAATTGCTAAGCTTACGTTTTTTTAAGGACAAACAAGCAATCCTCGCCGGTGCACATCGGCTGAAAAATACTGGCTTCTCTATTAGAGAAGATTTTTCGCAAGCAACACGACAAGCGCGCAGGAAACTGCTTCAGTTTGCTAGGGAACGGAATTGTCCTTTCAAACTAAATGTCGACAAACTTCGTATCGATAATACTACATATATCTAAGACACTTGTTCTGATACCGTAGTAACCGCTAGATAGCTAGTTGCCGATGTACGCAGTGGTAATGCTCAGCAGCCGTCTACTTCATGTTCTCCTTCACTTTCAGTATCATTTACTAATATTCGCAGTTTGTTACCGAAACGTGTCTTGCTTGATTCATATCTCGAGGACAGTAAATCAGATATTCTATTGCTAACCGAGACTTGGCTTCACGCTGACGTATGCGACACTGAGCTATTTCATGCTTCAAATCAGTACTCCATTTATCGCCATGACCGGGCACATAGAAGGGGTGGTAGCGTGCTGTTAGCCATCAAACGAACTATATCTTCCTTCCTTGTCGATACTGACACTCCCCTCGATATAGTCTGGGTCGCCTGTCCTACCTTAGCTGGAAAATTATTGATGGGCGTATGCTATCGCCCTCCGTCCTCTGACTGCCTTTTCGTGTCTGAGCTTCACAGAAGTATTTCCAGGGCTCTTGATCTGTTTCCCACCAGAAAAATTTACTTATTCGGTGATTTTAATTTTCCTGATATTGATTGGTCTCGCACGTCTTCTTCAAACAGTACGTCAAGTGAATTCATCGAACTATGCCTTGACTTTAATTTCACCCAGCTTGTCTCAGAGCCCACTCGCGATACTAATATTTTAGATCTTATTCTTACAACAGAGCCACATACCATAGGTAGAATTGTGCAATTAGAGGGTTTTAGCGATCACAACCTTCTACAGTTTTCAATTAATATTCCACTAAAATTTCCGGGTGTTCAGCGCAAGGTAATCAGGGATTATAGCAAGGCAAGTTACGATCTAATGAACTCTGAACTTGATGTCTTCCTACACAATACATTTCTTCCCTCATTCACCAACAGGTCTGTTCAGGATAACTGGAATTCCTTTAGAAACATTATAGCGCTCCTCATAGATAAATATGTTCCACTAATAACAATCTCTAACGACAAATCCAACCCTTGGTTTAATATCTCGCTTAGATCGCTCAGAAATAAAAAGAAAAGGTTATATGCTTCAGCTAAAAGGTTATCATCTTCTAAGTCATGGTCTATGTATAAAAACTGTTTAAAATCTTATTGTCTTGCGATTAGCGAAGCGAAAAAGAAATATTTTTCCGCCGACCTGTCTTCACTTTTACTGACTAACCCTAAAAAGTTTTGGCGTGCCATTTCGCCTAACCGTGGCAGTGACATTGTTACATTACATAACGCCGATAATGTTCCTGTCTCTGCATATGAGTGTGCTTCAACCTTCAATTCGTTTTTTTGCTCGGTTTTTACTAATGAAGACTTTTCTTCGGTTCCCTGTGTCCCCGATCGTGAGTACTGCTTCATGTCTCCTATCATTGTTACTGTTGAAGGCATATCCAAACTTATACACGGTCTAAAGCTGTCTACATCGTGTGGTGTTGACAATATTAATTCCAAGGTACTTAAAAACACATCCGCTTCCTCCAGTCAAATTTTATGCCACATTTTTCAACAGTCTTTATCTTCTGGTCAACTTCCCACTGACTGGAAGATAGCAAAGGTTATTCCGATATTCAAGGATGGTAACAAACACACACCCGGTAACTACCGCCCCATTTCGCTAACATGCATCTGTTGCAAGCTGCTTGAACACATCATCACCTCTCATATATACAGCCATCTTGAGTCAAATAACTTCTTCTTTCTAAATCAGCATGGTTTTCGGAAAGCGTTATCTTGTGATACTCAGCTATTAGAATTTACGTCTGATTTACATAACGGCATGAATAGTAATAAAACTGTTGACTGCATCTTTTTAGACTATGCGAAAGCATTTGACAGAGTTGCCCATTGTCGCCTAATAGCTAAGCTGTCTGCACTTAAACTCGACTCATCAACATTATCTTGGCTTAGAAATTTTATGTCAAATCGACAGCAGTTTACATTTGTCAATAACTTCAGCTCGTCTACTTCATTTGTTTCATCAGGTGTGCCCCAGGGCAGTGTATTAGGCCCTCTTCTTTTTCTGATTTATATTAATGATTTGCCTTGTAACATTTCTTCCTCAATTCGTCTTTTCGCGGATGACTGCGTAGTGTACAGAACTATTAACTCTGATGAAGACCACGTACATTTACAAAAGGACCTCGACTTAATAAATCAGTGGTGTGACCGTTGGCAAATGACGCTTAACACATCTAAGTGCTGCGTACTTTCTTTCACCCGTAAGAAATCGGTTTTTAACTTTTCTTACTCTATCTGTTCAGCTGTAATTCCCCGTTCATCTACATACAAATACCTTGGTGTCCATCTTTGTACTAATCTTGCCTGGTGTACTCACATCGACAAGATATGCGCAAAAGCAAACAGAACTCTGGGATTCTTGCGCCGGAATCTGCATCATTCCCCATCTACCATTCGGCAGCAGGCCTACCAAACGTTTGTACGTCCTCAGCTGGAATACGCTTCATCGATCTGGTCTCCGCATCAACAATACCTAATAGATAAAGTGGAATCCATCCAAAATCGTGCAGCCCGCTTCATCACTTCAATGTATAACCGCCACTCCAGCATCACCCAAATCAAACGCGATATTGCCCTTACTAACTTGGATTCCCGCCGCTCTGTCTCCCGTCTATGCCTCCTCCATAAGTACTACTACAACTCGTGGACCAGTCGTCTATCGCTTGACATTCCTTCGCGTACATCTAGTCGACTTCATAATCATCTCAGTTTCAGATGAATATTCGGCAACACTCAGTCATTCAATAATTCTGCATTGCCACGCGCCATCGCAGTTTGGAATAGCCTTCCGGATGAAATTGTTTCTGTGAGAGATCCGGTCAAATTTCGTGAGCTACTGCAAATTTATATGTTCTCTTGATTTTGTATAACGATGCTTTATTTTTTTTCATTTTGTTTTTTTGCTGCATTTGCTTATAGTGTTTGTTCTTCTCCCTTCCATTGTGCAATTTTCTTTGTTTTCTTCGATATAATTTCTTTTTATGCTTTTGTGATTTTTCTGTAACCCCCCCTACTCAATGCTCTTCTGGGGCCTGTAGGGTAACATGAATAAATAAATAAATAAATAAATTGCTTTCTTCGCGACAAACAGTGATCTGCAATTACTTTATCAGACATTACAGAATTACCTAAACATGATAGAGGAATGGCTTGAAAAAATTGGAATGTGTCTAAACGTAAACAAAAGCGCGCTTCTAGCGTTCTCGTTCAGGGATCCTGTCAACATCTCCTGATGTATGGCATAGAGCAGATTCCCCAAGTGGATTCACTCAAACACTTAGGCATCATATTGACACTTGTCTACATGTGGACGAAAACAATGATGGGGGATTCAGTGGACAGGAGGTAATGGGCCTCTAGCTTCACTCGAGACCGAAGAAGACGATCTTGTGGCTCAGATGTTGAAAACACGCTGCTTTCGTTACCTCAAGGTGTACCTCTGTTTTATTCGCGTTGTACCGCGACACTGGTGTAGGTGCTGGGCCGCAACCCTGTCTGATGCTCCACACGCCCGCTGGGAGCCGTTCATCGAGTCTAGAATCATTGTCACCGGTAGCAACTCCGGTGCATCGCTCCAGTCGACGGTTGCGAGGCCTCGCGCCAGAGCTCACTCACTCGCCGGAACATCCTAGGCACCGTACACCTCAACCAATGGCCAACGCAAGCCCACAACAGGTGCCTCAAGGCAGCTTTCTGATGCTCCCATCTCAGGTGACCATCTTTCAACCCCTCGTTCTCGATCGCTTTAGTGGCGGTGCCCAAGAAGACGTCCACGACTGGCTTGACAACTACGAGCGTGTTGCCAAGGTCAATCAGTGGTCGGAACAGGAAAAGCTTTCTCGCGTCTATTTCTACCTTGACGACGGTGCTCGTACTTGGTATGAAAATAGAGAAGGCAATTTGTCAGCTTGGCCTTACTTTCGACAGAAGTTTGTCAATACCTTCGCCAATGTTGATAGAAGGGACCATGCGCAGCAGTTATTGGAGATACGGGTTCAAAAACCCAACGAAACCATCGCAATGTTTGCCGAGGACATGACTCGTCTCTTTCATCGAGCTAACCCGCACATGACGGAAGATAAAAAGTTGAGTTACCTCATGCGCGGTGTCAAGGAACAGCTTTTCGCCGGGCTACTGCGCAACCCTCCAAGTACCATGGTTGACTTCATCAAGGAAGCTACGGCTATCGAGGGGGCTCTTCATCAACGCTGCAGGCAATATGACCGCATGTCCTGCAATGTCCCAATCAACGCTAACGCCATGACGTCTGAGAATCAGACCTCCTTACGAGAGTTGATTACGGAGATAGTTCGCGAAGAACTGCAGAGGTTACGGACTCCGGTTGCTGAAAATCCCATCGTGTCGATCGCTGAAGTCGTACGCGACGAATTTCACCAAGCATTGTCTACGACTGGTCCTGATACTCAGTAGCGTTCTATGAACTACGCTGCCGCTCTTCGACGTCCACCACCCGCTATGCCGACGCAGTACCACCAGGTTCCCATGGTCCCTTGGTCTCCGCCGCAAGAGCAGACACTGCATCAACCACCCACGCTATGGTCATACAACCAGCCGTCCACAGCCACCCCATGAGCAGCGATGCGAAGGGAGATGCTCAGACGTCCACCGACCCGGTGGACGTCTGACGCACAATAGACAGACGTCCACTATGCTTTCACTGCGGAGGTGCAGGCCATATTGCCCGTCATTGCTGGCATCGAGGTGATTCATTCCGTCCTCATCGACCTTGGTTTGACGGTCGACGTACCAACGACGAATACACACCACGCCGGGACGACACCCCTTTCTATGGAGCCCGTTCTCACTTTGAGGATTGCTGTACCACTGCAGAGGAGGCAATGCCTACTCACCCTCCTAGTCTGAGACGTCAATCCCGTTCTCCGTCCCCCGCGCGTTCGCCTTTGTCGCACCGCCGCACATACGCGGATCTTAATACAAGAAGGTCACCTAGCCCGCGACGGGGAAACTGAGGGCGGCGACCTCCGGGGGCAAGGTTGCAGGCCATAAATATGACGACAAGAAGCTCCCACAGCATGACGTCGTACAGCCGATAAACCGTGAAAACGATGAAATTGTGACTGCCGAGATTAGTGTTCTTCTTGACGGTCAGAAAGTGACAGCTTTAGTCGACACTGGTGCCGACTTCTCTATTATCAGTCAGGACCTCGCCGACAGCCTCAGAAAAGTGAAGACGCCGTGGACGGGCCCTCACATAAGAACAGCAGGGGGCCAGTTACTGATGCCCTCTGGAAGATGTACCGCAAGAATTGACATCATAGGTTCTCCTTTCACTGCGTCGTTCGTCGTTATCGCCGCATGCTGCAGAGATGTAATTCTTGGCATGGATTTTTTACGGAAATATGGCGCCGTCATCAACATACCAGAGAGCTTGATTACGTTTTGCAACAGGTCGGGCTTACCCAATTCTCCAGAGGCGCGACCAAACCAACTGCGTATTACTGATGACGACATGGTTCTCCCACCTAGGTCATGCACGCTCGTTTCGGTGGCCGCCGCTGCCCAGTTTGACGCCGAAGGAGTTGCCGACCAAATAAGCTCGCTGCTCTTCACCCACGGAATTTCTGTCGCACGAGGTATCGTCAGAGTTGCTGCTGGAACTTGCTGCTTACCAATTTCAGTGCTGAGCGCCAGCACCTTCCTAAAGGCACGGCTGTCGCTTACTTCGACGACGTCGTAGATGCCAAAGGCTGCTTGGCGGTAGTCGATGAGTCGCTAAATCTTGATTCAGCGCCTGTTCTGGACGTTAGCACTACTTTGCCGAAAGACGACCGACACAGACTCCTTGAGCTACTGGCCCAATTTCAAGACTGCTTTTCGACAACATCAAAAGTTGGCCGCACGCCTTTAACCACGCATCGAATAATTACCGACGAAACGGCGAGACCTATTCACCAAAACCCTTATCGCGTGGCTCCAAAAGAATGTGAAGCGATACAACAGCAGGTAGACGGAATGCTTGAAGATGACGTCATTCAGCATTCACAGAGCCCCTGGGCGTCACCTGTAGTCCTCGTTAAGAAAAAGGACGGCAGCCTGCGCTTCTGTGTGGATTACCGCAAGCTAAATCAGGTGACCAAGAAAGACGTATATCTACTACCGCGTATAGACGACTCTCTCGACAGACTTCGGCACGCTCGATACTTCTCTTCAATGAATTTGCGGAGTGGATATTGGCAAATCGAGGTGGACCCGAGAAACCGCGAGAAGACCGCTTTTGTAACACCAGATGGGTTGTATGAATTTAAGGCCTTGCCATTCGGTTTGTTCTCAGCGCCTGCTACCTTTCAAAGACTCATGGATACTGTGCTTTCTGGGTTAAAGTGGAAAACATGCTTAGTATATCTGGACGACGTCATAGTGTTCTCCGCAACGTTTGACGAGCACCTTGAGAGACTTGAGGTGGTTTTACGAGCCATGCAGTCCGCGGGCCTAACGTTGAAGCCTGAGAAGTGCCACTTTTGCTGCGAAGAGCTGAATTTCTCGGTCATGTCGTCAGTTATGCAGGTGTTCGTCCCGATCCTGAAAAAATTGCAGCCGTAGAACAGTTCTCTTTGCCGACCGATAAAAAGGCTGTCAGACGCTTTCTCGGCCTCTGTGCATATTACCGACGATTTATCACAGGCTTCGCACGCATAGCATCACCGTTAACTCGCCTCACGAGAGAAGACTTCACCTTTGAGTGGAATAACGAAGAGGGAGCTGCTTTTAACGATCTTCGCCAGCGACTACAAACACCTCCAGTCCTTGCCCACTTCGGCGAGAGAGCCCCTACGATGCTTCACACCGATGCTAGCAATGTTGGTCTGGGAGCTGTGCTTGTGCTGCAGCAATTAAGAAGGCACAGAAAGGGTAATCGCTTACGCAAGCAGAACGTTAACACGCGCTGAGGCTAATTACTCCACGACTGAGAAGGAATGTCTCGCCGTGGTATAGGCGGTTACAAAATTTCGTCCGTATTTGTATGGTCGCCCTTTCAAAGTAATTAGCGATCACCACTCACTGTGTTGGTTAACGAATCTTAAAGACCCTACCGGCCGATTAGCGCGTTGGAGTCTGAGGCTGCAGGAATTCGATATGGCAGTCGTACATAAGTCAGGGAAGCGGCATATGGACGCTGACTGTTTGTCCCGTTCACCCATTGAGTCGGCGACTCTACCCTAAGAGGAGGAAACATCATTTCTCGGTGTCCTCGGCACGACCACCATTGCGCAGCAACAACGTGGTGACACTGAGTTGCTTGGCTTAATTACCTACTTGGATGGCAGTTCTCGGAAGGCGCCAAGAATTTTCGCAAGAGTGTTGTCATCGTTTTGTTTACGGGGCGGAGTACTCTACAAAAGAAACTTTTCATCGACGGGATCCGCCTATCTACTCGTCATCCCAGCAGCCCTGCGCACCGAAGTACTGAAAGCATGCCACAACGAGGTTACCTCTGGCCACTTGGGTTACACAAGAACGTTGGCCAGTGTACAGCAAAGGTATTACTGGCCAAGACTAACCACAGCCGTGAAGAACCACGTTCGTAACTGTCTCGACTGCCAGCGACGGAAGTCACCACCAACTAAACCAGCTGGCCTCCTGCAACCCGTACAGGTCCCAATGACTCCATTCCACCAGATTGGCATGGACATCTTGGGCCCACTCCCTACTTCTACTGCAGGAAACCGATGGGTTATCGTCGCGACAGATTATCTGACCCGTTATGCCGAGACAAAGGCTATCCAGAGAGGTACAGCAGCGGTGGTGGCAAGATTTTTCATTGAGAATATTGTACTGAGGCATGGTGCACCAACCGTCGTAATCACAGACAGAGGTACCGCATTTACGGCAGCTCTTTTGGACCATGTCTTGATGCTGAGTGAAACAAAGCATCGTAAGTCCACCATCTACCACCCGCAAACGAACGGGCTAACAGAGCGTCTAAACAACACCATTGAAGACATGCTTTCGATGTACGTAGACGTTGAACACAAAACTTGGGATCAAATCTTGCCATACATAACGTTCGCATACAACACGGCCAAGCAAGAAACGACCCGCATGACACCATTCAGCCTCGTTTATGGACGGGAAGTACGAACCATGTCAGATGCAATGTTACCGCACGAAGGCGACGACATCGTCCCGGATGCCGACACGTTTACCTAATGCGCGGAAGAAGCTAGGCAACTTGCACGTTTACGCATCAGCCAGCAGCAACAGTACGATGCAGGCCGTTACAATGCTCACCGCAGAACAGTTTTCTACCAAACTGGCGACAAAGTATGGGTTTGGACGCCGGTACGGAAACGAGGACTTTCCGAAAAGCTCTTAAGAAGATACTTTGGACCTTACCTAGTGCTGCGAAGACTGAGTGACGTCACTTACGAAGTTGTTCCCGACTGTTCGCATAGTACAAGGCGTCATCAGCACCATCCTGAACTCGTTCACGTAGTCCGCATGAAGCCTTACGTCAGCTAGTGATGTGAGACTTTTCTTGTAAAAAAACAAAAAAAACTTCATTACAGACTTTGCATCGAGGCTATGCTCTTTGAGAGGGAGGCAAATGACGCGTGTCTACATGTGGACAAAAACAACGATGGGGGATTCAGTGGACAGGAGGTAGTGGGCCTCTAGCTTCACTCGAGACCGAAGAAGACGATCTTGTGGCTCAGCTGTTGAAAACACGCTGCTTTCGTTGCCTCAAGGTGTACTTCTGTTTTATTCGCGTTGTACCGCGACAATATATAACAGCTCGTTAAATTGGAAAAGCCACATCGATTACATTGCGTCCAAAGCAACACGAGCCATGGGGTGGTTACGCAAGCTCAGCAACATAAAAAGGGGGTTCGAAGAAATACATTGGTAATGGTCTATAAAATGTACATTTGTCCTATCATGGAATTCGGCTGTGTCTTATTTTCGGGCAGTGCGACATATAAAATGAGACCGCTAATACTATTAGAAAGGGAGGCTTTACGACTGTGCCTTGGACTGCCCAAGTTTGTTGCTAACAATGTGCTATACATGGAAGCGCGTCTCCCGTCATTGTTAAACAGATTCAAAATACTTACTATCCAAACATTTTTAAAACTATGCACTGTGCCCCAGAGAGCATCGTTTTATGCTTTTATTAAAGAACCAAGCTCATTTTTCGAAACTTGGTGGTCGCGATTCCACTGCCCACAGATCTTGTTCGTTCAAGCGCTGCTAGAACCACTGAATGTCAAAATCAAACATATTTTCTCAACAAGAAACGT
The DNA here is from genome assembly GCF_043290135.1 of Rhipicephalus microplus. Lineage (NCBI taxonomy): Eukaryota > Metazoa > Arthropoda > Arachnida > Ixodida > Ixodidae > Rhipicephalus > Rhipicephalus microplus. Next base: position 200,070,846 of record NC_134704.1, on the reverse strand, counting down.
TAATTTAGATCTTAAGATAGAATTTGAGAATATTTATTCCTCTAAGGCAAAGCAAATGCCATTTCAATATTTAAATGATCGGCTGCAGGATTACTTGGCACACGTGAACATGAACAACATAATTGCGACTGATGCATCCGTATAAAATGAAAAGGCTGGGGCAGGTATCTTCTCACGTTCCCTTGACTGGTCCTTTTCGGTTAGACACCCAGATTACACTCCAATATTCATAGCAGAATTATTTTCTATTGTACCGACACTACGGAAACTTCCTTTGGGCGAATCGGAAGCAGTCGTAATTACAGATTCTTTTTCAGTATGTGCTGCTCTGTCTTCAGGAGCCAACTTAACACTTATGCACATGTTTCGACAACTCATATCGACAAACTTGAAAAAACTGCAGCTCTTATGGGTACCAGGTCATCGTGGCATATATCTCAATGAGATGGTGGACGCACTAGCCACAGTATCTCTTAGCGGTCCCCTTATCCCGATTTTGCCTGATACGGCTTACGCGACAGCAATAAGGTTTAGAAACCTCTGTTTGCATGAATACGACTGCTACTCATTGGGTAAATATCAAGATTTTGCACATCTAAGATGCCGCTGGAATAGACAGTGGTGTGGAACATGGCACTTGGAAGTTTCTTTTACAAGATTGCGTTGCAGAATTCCGCAACTGAATTATTATTTGCATAAAGTTGGTCTAAAGGCGTCACCTTTATGTCAGACTTGCGAAGAAATGGAAACTATAGATCACTTCTTTTTGTTCTGTCGCCGATATTCTCATCAGCGGAAAAGACACCCGGTAGCTCCACTAGAAAAATTGGGATTAGAATTAAATGTGGCAGTAATTTTGTCGTTTGGCAGCATTAAATTCGGTTATAGCCACAGGGACGTCTGCTCTGCGGTATTTGAATACATAATTGAAACAAAGCTATTGCCATGTTAATCTGCTTATATATATATATATATATATATATATATATATATTATTTTAGACTCACCATTACCTCCGTCTGAAATCACATCTGATAGCCTGCATCGCTCCCTGCTCAGATATACTCCTTTTTCGATTTTCGGCTTTTCTTTCTAGATATATTTTCTTCAGCCAAAAATTACGTTGTGTTTGAAAAACCATAAGCCTTTTAGTTAAGATCCTACCGCCCGGTTCTTGGGGGATCCCCCTTTGTGGGTGTGCGCCAGAGTATCAAGGATCATCATCATCATCATCAGTGTGCTGTTGCAAACGACCATCGTTCACCTTCTGTAAATAAAACCATCTTATCCCAGCTCGCTGTTACAGTTGCGGTGGACGGGCTGGGTAATCGACACCGAAGACGGAGGGTGAACCGCAAGTTCTTCGACGGAGCCGTCGCATTGCTGGACTTCCAACGAATCCATCTGGGCTAAACATGTTCCACAACGCAAATGAACACCGACCCCTCTCGACTTCTGCGCCGACCAGTTCGGCTCCACAACTGAGAGATGCTCGTGCCTTTGCCGGCAGACCAGATGAAGACGTCGAGGCTTGGCTCATCCATTACAAACGGGTGAGCACCGCTAACAAATGGGAAGCCGCTTCTCAGCTTCTGTACGTCGCGTTCTTTCTAACGGATTCTGCATTATGTGGTACGAGAATCGGGAGGAAACGCTAACGACGTGGGACAGATTTGTTTCTGAAATCAAAGAGCGTTTCGGCGACCCAACAACGATAAAGAAAGGAGCAGAACAGACGCTAATGCAACGCGCTCAAGTGCCAGGTGAAACTTGCACGACCTACATTGAGGAAGTCATCAAGCTATGTAGGACCATTGACTCCGGAATGTCTGAGGAAGACAAAGTCGGGCACATTCTAAAAGGAATCGCCGAGGATGTTTACAGTTTCCTCATCGCCTAGGTCATTCGCCATTGCCGCACTTTTGAGCAACTAAAGACGAGGCGCATCACACCGAAGTTCGGCAGGCTACTCAATGTGACGACCATCACAAGTATAGACAGCAACCAGGCGCTTGATCTTGCATCAACAATCCGGCAAATAGCTAACGTTATTGGCGCTGTTTTTTAAGTGAACCAGCAAATAGCACGTGAAGAACTCGGCCTGTACGCGCAAGTGGCAAACCGCCCAAGCACTCATCCCCCCTACCAACCACCAGAGTTCGAGCGAAACGTTGCTTCATTCTCCTCGCACCGAGTGGCGGAGGGCTTTGAGGATTCTGATGCCACACCTCAGTATCAGCCACGTCTATACGATAGAGGCCCTGCCTATGACGCACGATCACGACGAGCACAGCCGCATTCTTATACTCAGGACTCTCAGCCGGACTACGTCCCGCTGCGGCAAGGACAGTATCAGCCCTACTACCAAGATTTAACTTACGACGAATACAATGGATTCCAGAGAGTGGCAGAAACCCGTTCTCCGCGTGATAACGAACTTCCTCGCCGACAGCAGAGGCCCAGGATTCGTTCCAATAAATATAGTATAAACCGTGACCCTCCCGTGTGCTACAACTGTGGTTTCACTGGGCATATCGTCCCGCCGCGGTGGTCTAGTGGCTAAGGTACTCGGCTGCTGACCAGCAGGGCGCGGGTTCGAATCCCGGCTGCGGCGGCTGCATTTCCGATGGAGGCGAAAATGTTGTAGGCCCGTGTGCTCAGATTTGGGTGCACATTAAAGAACCCCAGGTGGTCAAAATTTCCGGAGCCCTCCACTACGGCGTCTCTCATAATCATATCGTGGTTTTGGGACGTTAAACCCCACAAATCAATCAATCAATCACTGGGAATATCACTCGGTATGGCTGCCAACAACGCCGCCAATCACGAAGGACACCAGCCATGTCTTCGCCACCGAGACCCGGTGCTTCACATGACCTGCGGACAACCGACTTGTTTCCAAGGGATCGTCTTTCGCGCGAGACCAGACGCAGTGATTCGCCAGCATCCGAGCGAAGTTTGACACCACCATCCAATTGTTCTCGTCGCTCGCCGTCTCCTCTGCGTCGTTCTTCTCCACCGCCGGGAAACTAGCATCCGCGGCCAAAGGAGGTTAGGTCGCCAGACGGTCTTTTCAAGATATACCTCTGCCTATTGTTATGATTAAAGACAAAGTGAATGTGTTGATTTATGGAATACCGACGATGGCGTTAGTTGACACTGGGGCGACTGTGCCTGTGATGAGCCTCGCCTTCAGAAACCGCTTAGGTCGCAAAGTTATGTTTTCATGGGACGATACAATCACCTTTCGTGGTGTAGGCGGCGAGTGGCTTAATGCATTTGGTGTATGTGTTGTCAATGTTTCATTGGCTGGAAAAGTATTTGTATCGGAATTTCTGGTTTCATCTCGTTGTTCGCACGATGTCATTCTTGGTATCGATTTCCTGGAGAAATGCGGTGCCTCCGTTGACTGTGGTAGTGGGGAAATATCACTAAACCATTTGTTTCTACCGTCGCTTTCCGAAGAAGACTACCGTGGCGAAGACAGGAACACACTTAGTGTGATTGATGAAGTGACAACACCATCTTGGTGCCTGACACCCGTTCGAGACTCTTCCACAGCGGTTGATGATGCTTGTGTTGACCTCGTAGTGGGGCCTCTACGCAAGAACTGTTTTAAGAAGGACATACTTGTGCCTTGTTCTGTTGTGTGCATTACAAAAGAAGTAGCAACATTGTGGGCGCTGAACTGTTCTGCCACGCCGGTTGTGCTTCCTCGCGGGATGAAGATAGCTCTCTTTGATGAAGCCTCATGCAACTCGATAGAAGCAATAGCTACGGACCTCCCCACCTCGATTTCTCTCCTTGTGATATTCTCCATAATGAAGATCCAATGCTCGCTACGATCAGCAAGACTCTCAGTACGACGGAACGGCAAACGCTGGTGCGGGCCCTTTCCCGGCTATTTGCTGCTTTCGACTTAAAGCAGTCGACCAATTCAAGCACAAACCCCGTCAACACCTCCTCTGTTAATGTACAGACCGCCGTTTCCGGAATCATAGACGCTGTCGAGCAGCCTTTTTATATGACATGAAGACAGCCATGCGGCAGTGTTTTGGTAAACAAAGCCATCAATACACGCCATGTGTATTGATGGCTTAGAGGGCTATTGCCTGTGTCACATGGGCACGCAAAAAGTCTTTCAAGTAAACGGTTTTTTACGAAGTTGAAAGACTTTTAACAAAGAGGTGTTTGCGGCGCAGACACACGGCAGCAACGATCTCCTTTCAGTGTTTTCGTTCGAAGACGCTAGCGAAAGCATGGCGCTAGCAGTTAAAAGAGAAGCAATGAAACTTAAACGATGTATCACGATGTACAAATTAAAGACTTGTTGCACTGCTCGTTTCTTCAAATAAATTTAAGAATAAGAGATGAAGAAACACCAATGTGAAAGTTTTTTGCACTAGATAAGGAAGCATTCCCATAACTAGCGATGTGCACAAGTCCGTCTGGCACCACTGGGCTTTTATTTACCGTATTTGTTTTTCGCTGCTCTCGACTGCTCTCGACACGTTATGGGCGACCGTACGGGAGAAAAAGCGAGGATCGCAAGCCCCACTGCCTGCCTTCTCGCTCTGGAAAGCGAGGCAGACGCTGCAAAAGCCGCCAAGGAGAGGATACAGCTGCAACTGCTGTTCAGCAATTCCTTGCTGTGTGCACTGGAGCTGTCGGAGAAGGCCTGCGATCGATCGATCTGGGCCTTCAGACGAAACGAGAGGTGGTTCGAGGGAACTGTACCTCACCTCAGTGAGCAGAACTTCAAGCAATCTTTTCGAGTGTACCCGTTCACATTTCGTTTCATTGTGGAGAGCTTGCGCAGTGAGCTCGAAAGACAGTGCACCAGCATGCGTGAATCCATCACTCCTGAGAAGCGAGTCGGCATTGCCCTATACAAGCTGTGCTCGTCAGCCGAAGATAGGACTGTGGCCAACCTCTTCGGCGTTGGACGCTCGACAGTAAATACCTTATACAGGCAGTTTTGCGAGGCTGTTGTCGCTGTACTGGAACACGAGTGGATCAAAATGGTGCCCGCAGAGAAAATGGCGAGGCACATTCAGGAATTCGAGGCCGTCACCGGTTTCCGCCAAGGCGTCGGAGCCTTAATTTGGATGGATTCTGCCTTGTGGCTGGTGCCGCACCAGCGTGGCAGAGCACGAGCGAAGAGAGACGATACGCACGACAGCTGCTCAGCTAACGAAAAGGGCCCCCCACTTTATTCGGGGCAGAATATATACAATCTCAGGGGCGCCACCTGCTAGTGGCAGCCGAACTAAATGACTGAAGGGTGGCGACCTCTACATCTCCCCCCTTGAAGACCAGACGGAAGACGGAGGACGCCAGACACTGCACATCACAAGTTCAGGCGGTTCGGAGGCACAACACGGCGGCCACTACGTGTTCGTGTCACACCATCACTGCGGTCACTGTCTGCAGGGGGCAGTCCAAGGGAATCGGGTGGTTGCACTGTAGTAGTTCGCTGGGGTTCCAGAGGAGGCAGTGTTCGCTGTGGCTCCTGCTCCTCAGACGGCAGTGGTTCCACCCTTGGCGCAGGAGGTGCAAAAGGCACTAGGTGACGCCGGTTGCGCTGTAGGACGCCACCCTGCTCCGTTTCCACGACATAACTTCGTGGTCGGCGTGCTGGGCTAAGCACTGTAGCTTTGACCTGATCAGGTCGTACCCAGACACACTGGCCTGTTCGGAGCGATGACAGATCTTGAGCTCTGTGATGCCTGTTAAAGTCAGCGGCCTGTTTCTGCTTGTAGGCTGCATCTTTTCTCCTCACGTCTTTCCTCGACGGACAGTGAGGACATAACTGGGAGTCCTGTTTCGGCACTTTTGTTTGGAGTTGTCGTCCCATCAAGAGCTGGGCCGGGCTGAAGCCATCGACTCCGGGGGTGTCCCGATAGCTGAGCAAGGCCAGATGAGGGTCTGTTGCTTTGCGAAACAACTCCTTGATTGTCCTGACCATTCTCTCCACCTCTCCGTTCGATTGCGCATAGTGCGGGCTGCTGGTGACGTGGTCAAAGCCGTAAGATGCCGCCAATGCTGCAAACTCGCGTGAAGAGAACGGTGGACCGTTGTCTGATCTGACTTCTCGCGGAATCCCATGCCGGCCAAAGATGCTTTTGAGAACGTCGATGACTGCCTGAGCCGTTGTGCTCCACAAGGTTACAACTTCAGGGTACCTGGAGTGGTAGTCCACCACCAAGATGAATGTCTGGCTGCGGAGGTGGAACAGGTCCACGCCGACAAGTTCCCAGGGACGTCCAGGTAGGACCGTGGAGACCAGGGGCTCTGCAAGGTTCACCCGAGTGGAAGCACATTGCTCGCAGTTAGTTACCAGAGATGTAATGTCTGCCGAAATGCCAGGCCACCAAATGGACTCTCAAGCGAGAGCTTTCGTTCTGTTGATGCCTTGGTGTCCTTCGTGCAACAGCGTCAAAACAGCCGGCCGAAGAGAATGCGGGATGACCATCCTGGCGCCTTTCAGTAGAACACCGTCGCAGACAGAGAGCTCATCTGCTGCTGAGGCATACTGGGAGAGGTGCAGTGGCAGTTTGGACTTCTGTGGCCAACCATTCTGGCAGAAAGAGGTGAGGGCTCTGCATTCACCATCGGACTCTTGTGCTTGTCGCACGTCCTCTGGGCTTAGTGGCAAGGCTTCTGACATGCCGCTGACCACTTGAGCCGCAAACAATTCCACGGTGTCCAGGGGAGGGGACGCCTTCTGGGTGATGCGTGACAAGGTATCTGCCGTAGCTAACAGCTTTCCTGGCACGTGGAGCATTCGGAACTTGTATCGCATGGACTTTAACCTGAGCCTCTGTATGCGAGGCGGCAGCATGTCCAGCTCCATCTTGCCGAAGAGAGAAACGAGTGGTAGGTGATCTGTCTCAACATCGAAGGTGATGCTGCGGACGAATTCGTCAAACCGTTGGATAGCCCATGTTGTTGCCAACGCTTCCTTTTCCGTCTGGCTGTAACGCTGCTCTGTCTCGGTCATTTATCTCGAAGCAAAAGCAACTGGGCGGCGCTCTCCAGAGGGCTGTGTCTGCAGCAAGACTGCGCCCAGTCCGAATGAGCTTGCGTCAGCCGAAACTGTGGTGGCGTATGATGGATGGTACTTGGCCATGCAACGGTCTGATGTCAGGAGTTCCTTGATTTTCTCGAATGCAGCATTTTGTTCATGCTGCCACACCCAAGTCGCAGACTTGTTTAGAAGTGCTCTGATGGGAGCTGTGACCTCTGAGATGCAAGGCAAAAACCGGGCAACATGGTTCACCATTCCGAGCAGTCGCCGGACACCTGCGATGTCGGTTGGAGCCTCCATGGCTTTGATTGCTTCGACCTTGTCTGGACTTGGCCTGATGCCTTGTGCTGAAACGATGACTCCTAGGAAGGAGACTTCGGAGACGCCAAAACGACACTTGTCTTGGTTCAACTTGAGGCCTGCTTTTGCAAGGCGAGACAGCACCTGGTTCAGTCTGGCATCGTGCTCCTCGCGGGTGCGCCCAAAGACCAGAATGTCGTCTATCATATTGGCGACTCCTTCCTGGCCCTCCAGGATCCTGGCCATCTGTTTTTGGAAGTACTCCGGCGCGGAGGTGATGCCAAAGGGGAGCCGGCAGAAGCAGTATCGGCCAAATGGGGTGATGAACGTTGTGAGCTCTTGGGAGTCTGCAGATAGTTTAACTTGATGAAAACTGGCTGTTGCATCCAGCTTGGAGAAAACTGTTGCGTCGCCAAGGAGGCCAAGGACTTGCTCTACAGTTGGTAGGATGTGGCGTTCCCGAAGGACAACCTTGTTCAGCTGAGTCAAGTCAACGCACAGCCGGTAGGAACCATCGGCTTTCCGTACTACAACGAGACCAGAGCACCACGGGGTTGGGCTGTCGACCCTGCGGATCATGCCTCCTTCCTCCAGTTTGTCAAGCTCGTGACGGACGACCTCGCGTAGCGGGATGGGAATCCTGCGAGGCACACTTAGGGAGAAGGGTACGGCGTCGGGTCTCAGAAGGATAGTGTACTCGTCCTTGAGGGTGCCCAATCCCTGGAAGAGCTCAGCACGCAATGTTGCTTTCGGAGTCTGAAGTTCGTCGAGAAACTTTACAACCTCCAGAGCTTGAAGCGCCGGCAGTCCAAGAAGAGGTACGGTGAGAGACTGGATCACGTACAAGCGCTGAGAGCTCATTTTCCCGTGCCACCGAAGTCTCGCCATGTACGAACCCAGCACGCGCAGCAGCTGACCGCCAGGTCCGGTGAGCAGGCTGTTGACGGGGTCGAGCTTGGCCGGCAATGCAGGGAAGTCGCTCGGAACGGCGGACACCTCGGCTCCAGAATCGACCTTGAACTGCGCTGTGTAGCTGTCAACGGTGATGTCGACGAACTTTGCCGCGGCGGGCGTCCCGACAGCGTGTAGCTGAATGGAGCCGAGCTTCTGTTTTGCCTGCCGCGCGCGGCACACTTCCGCAAAGTGTCCTTTCTTTTTGCAGAAGTTGCAGACGGAGTTTCGAGCAGGGCAGTTAGAACGTGGATGTGGCGCGCGGCCGTAGAATTCACATGTTGACGGCTGGCAGGAGCGCTCTGCTTTCCGCGGGGGCGAAGGCCGCTTATCGTAGTTGCGGCGGCGAGAGGCGAACTTCTTATCTCGTACGGCGTCGAGGTGTAGCTCGCGGGAGTGCTCTGCGCAGTTTTGAGGCAACGTTTTTTTTTTTTTTTGTCGGCGTCTTCTGATTGACGGGCCTGCATCCATGCTTCTTTGAGCGTCAATTTCGCGTTCCGGCAAAGCTGGTTCGAAAGGCGCGAGTCGCGGAGGCCGACGACGAATCTATCGCGTACAAGCCTTTGCTCCACCTCAGCTGACGGATAGTTGCACCGCTTCACCATTCTACACAGTTCGGCGTAGTAGGCGTCGACGCTCTCGTCGGGTAACTGAACATGCCGGTGAAAACGCGACGACTCGTACAGTTCATTCGCCGGATGCACGAAGTGGTCGGTGAAGCTAGCGGCAACCGCTTGAAATGAGGCGAGTGATGCGGTGTCGAGCGAGAACATCTCCAGAAGTGGGCGGGCCTCCGGCCCCATGCAGTACAACAACGAGCGTACCTGCATGTCGCCGGATGCTTAAGTCAGGCCGGAAACGATGGCGTAGTCCTCGTAGCGGCGGAGCCATGCTGGCCAGGTTCCCGGGTTCACAAAGTCGAATGGTGCGGGCGGCTGGAGGTTGAGACTGAGCTTATTCGGCGCCATCGTCGTGCGGTACGGGCGAGTTCGGGATGAGGGGGCGTTACGCAGCCACTTCTGACACCATGACTTGTGGCTGGTGCCGCACCAGCGTGGCAGAGCACGAGCGAAGAGAGACGATACGCACGACAGCTGCTCAGCTAACGAAAAGGGCCTCCCACTTTATTCGGGGCAGAATATATACAATCTCAGGGGCGCCACCTGCTAGTGGCAGCCGAACTAAATGACTGAAGGGTGGCGACCTCTACAGATTCCACTTTCCAATCTCGCCACCTAAGGAGCATGCCACAGACTACTACAACTACGAAGGCTGGTAAGTGGCCTAATACAACTTCCTAATGTAAAAAAAGCATGATTTATACCGTATTTTAATGTGCCTAGAAAACAGCACTATTCAACCTTTTCGTTACGCTATATAGTTCAGTCCTAGCTCTGCCACAAGGGCAAGCCCACATCGCAATAAATAAAAAAAGCGATGCCAAGTGCTTTAGTCAACGCACAACTTGGTTCCTACCATCTCGCATCATTTACAGGCACTAGAGCAAGCCAAGCAACGCAGTTTTCACGTAAGCATTTTAATGCAACATCATGAAGATGCCAGATTGCATTTGCAATGATAATTCCGACATGCTCATAACGGCCGCAGAAAGCAGCAGCAGCTCATCTGCAGAAAACGTAATGTCTATTACCTACTATATTGAAGATATATGACAAGGCTGCAAGAAAAAAAAAACATCCCTGGCTCCATTAATGACCACAGAAAGCAGCAGATTCTTAGCTGTACACAAATATACATGCTTTTGTGATAGTACTTTAAGGTAGCTGCACGACTCTAACAACTACAAAAACACACGCACACACATTTGGTGTCCATTGCACTTCGCTGCATTCACCTTACGTGCCACGCTCTTTGTTTTTTGCAGGTATAGTATCATCTTGCTGGCACTTGTGGATCACAGATACCGCTTCAGGTATATCAACGTTGGAGCACCTGGACGCCGCCATGACTCGCACGTGTTTGGGTATTCGCAAATCTCCAATGCTATTAAGGGTCCCCTTTTTAAAGCTCCACTTGCCACCATATAGCCGGGACAGTAGTACCACCACTAATTCTGTGTGACCAAGCATTTTCATTGGCACCCAGCCTGATGAAGCCGTTTGGACACCGCGAGAAGAGTAGTGAAAGTGAAAAAAAGTTCAACTATCATTTAAGTTCAGCCCGGAGAATTGTTGAGAATGCATTTGGAAGGCTTAAGGCCAGGTTCCGCTTCACTGCAAAAAGGATGGAGTGCCATGTAGGCAATGCTCGCTTAGTAATACGGGCATGCTGCGAGCTCAGCAACATTTGTGAGCATTTCAATGACAATGTCCACCCGCAGTGGTTAAATGAGGTGCAGCAGTCAGACGTTGACTTCCCGCAGCCGTCATGCACAACAGAAGCCCAAGTTGGAAACGCAGCAGACATAAGGGCCGCGCTTGTGGACTACTACAGTCAAGTGAACTAAAACGCACCAATCACAAGAATCGCCGGAACGAGTACAGGAAATCGCATCACTTTTTATTTAAAAAATCAACCATTGCATCTACAAGTTTCTCCTGCAGCTTTAATGCTTTGGTTCGAATTTCCATCTCCTGTTTATGGGCGGCTTCAAATTGCTCCCTCAAAAGCCGCTGCTCATTCAGCATCTTCTCCTTGATTTCGGCACCTGTGTATTTCCTCCGTTTTCTGCAGGCTCCATCTCCACTGTCGCTTGAGCTGTTTCTGCGCCCGGTGACACAGTCTTGGATGTTGCTTGGCTGCTGAGGTGCTGATGAAGCCTGTGTGAATTCGGGTGCATCTACTTCCGTATCGTCACTTGCCGATCCGGCCACCATGCCAGAGATGAGCTGCATTTCAAGAAAATGACAGAAATGCAGTGATTGCACATTTTCACACGTGAAATAGCCATTAACAACTGTGTGCTATACGTCTGAGTGATGGAAATGTCACATAGAGAAGAAAATGTCAACAAGAGTGCTTTTTGTGTTACAATGCTGAATCCCACACGAATCGCTTAACCATTACGTTTACTCTAAGGACTGGTGTAATGGTTCCAAAAGCTCTGTGATGCCGAAATGGCAATGTGAGTGCAGATGAATTTCAGCCACTGCAGTATTTGTCCCATAATGTACTTACTCTTATGACTGTTCCTGTTATATTTGTTCTGGTTTGTGCCACCATGTCATGTTAAATTGTACTTTATTGGGGTGATGTGGCTGATTAAACGCAAAAGAAAATGCTTTCTGAAAATATATTTCTTTGTTGGTTTATTTAAAACACTACAGCGACAATATCTCGGAGAACATGGCTAAAGGCAAACGTGAAGCACCAACGTGGTGCACACTGTGCTACACTGGTACAAAGAGTGGGTTACAGCTTCAAAAAACAAAAAGCCACTGCCATTGCACTTAACGCTGCTACTTGCTTGCAATAAAGAATGTAGCTGCCACTAGAAGTTACTTACTTCCTCAACTGAGGGACTGCTGCTTGCTGGGCCCGAGCTCATCCCAGCCTCCTCCATTAAAGAGGGGTCGTTCACGGGCAGGCTTCAAAGAAACTTATGGATCTCTACAAAAAAGAGCCAGTTTGGTGGGGACGAGCCCGTTGTCTTTTCTTGAAGGCATTTCCTGAAGAAAACGAAAATAAATGATTAAACAGATGTTACAAGACTGACAACTGCGTGCCGAGAAAACCACTGGTACACGCAAAATGTACAATCGCGCGGCGAAAAGTAGAAAGAAGCGAATGGTTAAACCTGCGCCACATCAAGTGCGCGTTTCCTTCTTGTTACATGACAAGTTTGCATGCTTAACAAGCAACAAAGACGCGTTTCTTGACGTTTGTACTTAATCATGTGTAACTGCAACATCGTGTCATTGTAAAGCAATCCCACTGCAAATCGCCCAAAAGAAACTTTGTGTGCGGCTAAAACGCGCGATAAGCATGCTTCCAAACGTGGCCATTCACTTGGCGTTCAGCGTTTTGCCTACGGTGGGGCGTCGTTTCTAAAAGATTGTTCAGACGTTTCTCACGCCAAATGCGCTTCACCGGCTCGCGAAAAAATTCTGCTGCTCAAATAGCCAGTAAACTTACTGGAAGCATTCGATAATATACCTGCAATACAATCTAAAAAATCATTTTTTCCCATGATCACTGTTGTCGTCCCACTTCCGTCCTCACGCTGACAGGCCGCTAAGACGCATCAAGATTACTCAAATAATTTGCCTCACCTGTAGGTGTGTGTCAGATTTTCTATTTTCGTGAGCACTTGGTCCTTCGTGCGGGAGACACCCGCACTTGTGAGCGCAGCCGCGATGCTGGCGTACACCTCGCCGTTGTGCTTCTCCGCTCGCAACGAGTGCAGGTTGTCCTCCCAGAGTCTGATTAGGCTCCACGTGTCTGCTTCCGACCATTGCAGACGCTGCCTTTTCCGTGGGGCGCCGGCTGCTTGATCTGCGGAGTTGGCCATAGACACTCGGACTCGGACCACTTGAATGACGGGCAAACACACGACTGCCACGCTTTCCTCGCTTGTGCAAAATGGCGTGGCGCAAGACCGAGCGTCACCACGTGATATTGCCGACGCGTTGTAGCTGCTTACGAGAATAGAAAAGGAAATAACCATTAAAAGAGTTCATTACACCTTCGGCAGGATATGAAATTGGTTTTTACAAAGAGCTTTGATGACAGAAAAGTAAGCACTCGCTCTTTTTTTCCCACCACTCGAAAATTGCTGGCGCCCACTGGTTTCGAGGCTGCTCATTCGGAGCCGTAAAAGAGATCGACGAACACCGTTTACGAAAAAGACCGCTTCTGAAAAGGAGTTCGCTCTGTGCCGTGTGTCTGCTGTCAGGAACTCCTTTTCGGAAAAAGACCGCTTACTCAAAAGACTTTTAGGTGCCCGTGTGACAGGGGTATAAAACAGCATGTTATACGCATAATAAAGCAAAGAAAGCGAAGAATGTTGTCTTGTACTGTTTTTAATAAACATCTATCAAACCAACAGTATTCTATTTTCATACATGCTTCTACTGCATTGACTTCCCCTCTTTCAATTACTATAACAATCTAAACACTGTAACTAATCTGCGAGCGACGCACTCAGGGTTATTCCAACCAGCAATTCCACGGGAGCGATTCCCTTAAACCGACTTTAAAGTTTCTCGACGTATACAACATTAAATGAATAAGCCCATCAGCATCAAAAACGCTCCACCGTTCAAACTTAGCTCTGTCGAATCTCTTGCCTACCCAGAGGCAAGCAGTCGACGCGAGAAAAGTACGGTGCCCCCGCTGACAACGCCATCACGTGACAGCAACGCGCTTTTGGGCCAGCCTTCGGAGGCCGGTCATCACACCTCCCCATTCCAGCCACCCTACCGTAGTACACACATTTGCCTAGTCTTCGTACTTGTGGGCGGCGAATCGTACTTGCGGTTTCGTTTATTGCTGTGTTTCGGTTTTGTTTTAAAGGAAGATTGAACCCTTTTGAACTTCGTGAGCCAATTTGGAAAGTAACATTAAAAAAAGAAAATGGTCAAGCGCAACCACTGAACATTTGCTAATACTTGTTTCGTAAGAAAACAGCTCCAAGCCTCACGAACACACACGGAGCCAAAAGCAGGCCAGAAGTACGAGTATTATACAAAGCTGTGTACTACCCATCATTCCTCGCTGAAGCGCCTTGCTCTTCAGCTCCATATTTTTCCTTCCTCAATGTTCAGCTCCTATAAAAATGGTGCATAGATGGATAGATGGATGAATGTGGCTGTACACTTTAGATCAGGCGGCGGCTAACGCCATCTAGCCTTAATACTAAGTGAACTAACCATTAGATTTATTTATATTTCCCTTTAAATAGTCAGGTTTAGGATTCACACTTTGCAGTGAAGGGTTTATTTTCACTCTCGCTTTGACTTTAGCCACCAATCAGATAACCTCCTTCTAGTTAAGTCTTCTCGCTTAAAGTCTATTTTGCCCTCCCGGTTCCTAAACCCCAGTGCTTTGAAAAACTCTGCGCCATCATCCTGAACTATAGGGTGAAGCCCTTTACAGAACATTATCAAGTGTTCGGAAGTTTCTTCTTCCTCTCCACACGCACTGCATACTGTGTCTGCCCCTTCGTATTTGGCCCGATATGTCTCGGTTCGCAGTACTCCCGTCCTAGCCTCAAACAGTAGAGAACTACCCCGAGTATTATCATAGATCCTTTCCTTGGCAATTTCTTGCTTAAAAGTTCGATAGATCTCTAGTGCGGACTTCTTAATCATGCCCATCCTCCAAATGTCAGTCTCCGTTTCCTTCACTTTCTTCTTAACCGATAGTTCTTTTTGGTTTGGCCACCTGCTGTTTTCTAAGTATTTACCAGTCAATTTCCTGGTTCGCTTCCTCCATTTTGTATCGACATCCTTCATGTACAAGAAGCTGAAAACCTTCCTAGCCCAACGCTCCTCCCCCATTTCTCTCAATCGCTTCTCAAACTTTATCTTGCTGCTAGCTTCCCTGCCCTCAAATGATGTCCATCCCATATCACCTTGAACTCCCTGATTTGGTGTATTCCCGTGAGCTCCTAAAGCAAGCCTACCTATTCCGCGTTGCTTAATTTCTAATCTTGCTTGAACTTCTGATCTCATGCACAAGACCACATTGCCGAACGTCAGCCCACGAACCATGACCCCTTTCAATATTCCTCTCACAACATACCTATTGTAATTCCCCAGTGCCCTATTTTTCATCCCTGCGGCATTCCCGTTACCTTTAGTCGTCACGTCTATTTCGTGTTCCCTTATAAGTTATCGGTCCCATTGCTTATCTATACGCCCAGATATTTGTATTTATCTGTTATCTCTAGCGTGACCTCCTGTATTCTAAGCTCACTACCTTCGTTTTCATTGAAAATCATGATTGTTGACTTTTCCTAACTGAATCTAAAATCTAACCTATCTCCCCCATTACCGCAGATGTCCATCAATCTCTGCAAATCTTTCTTGTTGGCCATTAGCACTATATCATCTGCGTACATTAATGCTGGTAGTGCCTGATCAATGAGCTTTCCTTGTTTTACTAAAGAGAGGTTGAAGCCCTGTCCACTTCCCTCTAATTTGGCCTCTAATACTTGTAGGTACATCATGAATCATAAGGGTGACAGGGGACACCCCTGCATAAGCCCCCGTTTTACCTCTGCAGGCTTGGATACCTGTTTTTCCCACTTTATAACTACCTTGTTACCTTTATAGATATCCTTTAAAAGATTAGTGACTACATGTTCCGCGCCTAGTGTGTCCAGTATTCCCCACAATTTCTCTTGAACCACGCTATCGTACGCTCCCTTGATATCCAAAAATGCTAGCCACAGGGGCCTGTGTTCCTTTTCTGCTATTTCGATGCACTGCGTCCGTGAGAACAGATTGTCTTCCAACCTCCTGTGTTTCCGAAGCCCATTCTGCAGTTCCCCCAGCTCCCCCTCATCCTCTATTCATGCCTGCAGTCTTTCCTTTATAATCTGCATCGCCAGCCTGTAGACCACTGATGTCACTGTTATAGGACGGTAGTTGTTTATGTCAGCTTTGTTCCCCTTTCCTTTATAGATCACGCTCATCCGGCTAAGTTTCCATCGATCGGGAACTTCACCATCGATTATTATTTCGCTCACTGCCTCTCTCAAAGCCTGCTTAGACTTCGGACCTAATGTCTTTATCAGCATAATTGGAATGCCATCTGGGCCTGTTGATGTAGTACTAGGAACCCTTTGATGTACTACTAGGAACCGCGTTGCTTGGCATGTCTGTGTTCCCTAGATACTTCATGACGTTTTGCTACGGCTCTCTTAACTTCCTCATCCCACCAAACTTGCAAATCATGTATTGTAGTCTGGGGTACGTGTAACAAAACAAACAATTAAAGTATTATTATTCTCGAAAAACGTGCACTACGTCTGCTAACTACATCGGTCCTCACAAATACGTCGCTTGTTCTTTCAACATCATCTGTCGGTTCACCCCGTTGCTTAGCATGTCTGTGTTCCCTAGATGCTTCCTGGCTCTCTTAACTTCCTCATCCCACCAACTCCTTGGCTTGTGTATTCTTTCCGGGGTGACTTGTCACGTGCCTTAGCAAGTTCTAGCCCAAACAGTCTAATTAGATTTGTTTGACACTAGCGCCAGAGTTCTCTCTAGTAAGTATTGTAGGAAACTCAATGCTTTTACTGTCACTGACTGTCACTTGATATGCCTACCAGTGCCGTTTCTAGGTCTAGGCAACGCCTCCTCTAGGAAGATGCCTGCCGCATGAGAAAAAAAAACAGCCGCCACCCCCTTTCTTTCCTTCATTCTGAAAATGTTCTCAGTCGCTAGCGTCACCTGTGGCGGACGGTGCAAAAACGCAACACTTTGCATAGCCTCCAAAACAGTGGTGCACATTTGCAGGTCTCGAACAAATCTCGACGGACGCGCCCCTATGGGCCGCAGATGAAAAACGCTTAGCTGGTACTAGAGGTGTGCGCCGACTGGTCGCCGCGCCGCCGCCGAAAGTTTTCGCCGCGTCGCCGCCGCCGACGCGCACTGATCGGCGCGCCGCCGCCGCCAACGTTTTTCATCGGCGCAATCTGCGCGCAATTTATGCACCAGTACCGAATTTTCAAGATTTGTTTGTTTCTTTTTCATCTTGAATTATATCTTCGTTTCACATTTATGTAGCCAGTAAAAAACAGGCTTCTTAGTTATCTTCATCCAGCTTTAGAAACCGAGAGTACCACTATGAACAGCGACACAAGTTCGGCGGCCGCTGCATGAAATGACATATTGGACAAATTGACAAAAAATAAATGTAACAGTTACAGTAATGCACAGACGCTGCCATCTGAGGCTTCAAATCAATTTTTGCTGGTTTTCTATGTCG
Organism: Rhipicephalus microplus; assembly: GCF_043290135.1. Taxonomy (NCBI): domain Eukaryota; kingdom Metazoa; phylum Arthropoda; class Arachnida; order Ixodida; family Ixodidae; genus Rhipicephalus; species Rhipicephalus microplus. The sequence goes on along the minus strand of NC_134704.1, from coordinate 200,053,667 downwards.
TAATTAGCAATGAGTATGGTCATACAACGTTGAATGTACTGGCCCAGCGTGTTGACGCGTGCAAGTTCACCGTAGCACTACTCAAATATTCATATGGACGCAAAGCGGCATCCTAATCAGTCCAAGATGGCAGCCTATGATCGTGCCCGAAACAGGGCGTATACATAGAAGAAATGAAATGGCAGCAGTGCAGCACGAATGCAGCACGTTAGGTGAAGAACTACACAAAGCCCCGAAGGATGAAATTGAAAGGGAGAAGTTTAATGGAGATTAGAAGCGTCGAGGCATAATACATGCTCGAACCAACTCAGGGTATATCATCACCTGCCCGTGGTGTTAAAGTTGATAATTTTCGAAGATAACCACTCATATGCAGCGTCTCAACATTCTGCAGAAAATATTTGATGCCTTTTAATTCAGGCATCAGATATCCGGGATAAAGATGCCAAGGCAGTAAGATGGCAAGAGAGAGAAAGGAAGGTTGGGGGATTAACCAGATCTTGGCATCCGGTTTGCTGCCCAGCACTGGAAGTGGAGAAGTAGGGGCAAGAAAGGGGGTGTAGAGAGGCAGAAAATAAAACTCATGTGCCCTCAGGAGTAGGATGGCAAACTTAACAGAGGATTTATTACATTCTGTACAGACGTGGCGAGTGATCTCTTGCGAATGAGCTGGGTGGCTCATTATAAAGTGTGCGTTTTCACTAAATCAGAGAATGGGTCCAGAATGCGCTGTTTAATCAAGGGGGACACACACCATTTTTTACGGTGCTGCTAACTCTCGCTCAAGTCAACGTCTCTGATTGGGGCGTTGCCACCACACTGCACATGTGACACCAAGAAACCACTGTGGTCGTCAATTCGAACGTCTTATGGTGTCGGAATGCCACCTCACTTCCCGGCTAAGATGGACAAAACACGGCGGACAGCAGGCTGGCAGCCCTTCGGTGACTTGTTTGACGAACAAAGAACGCCATTCTCCCCTGTCGGTCCAGGTGCCGCGTGTAACAACGCTATCCAGTGGTGAGCAGAGGCCTAATAAGCTTGTCTGAGGCCACCAGTTTTAAAAAGAACAAAATAAAATTAAAAAAAACTTGCCAGCAAAAAGTTTACAAAAGATGGCTGGATTCGTCAATATTGCGGAGACAGACAATTGAGCGACATGTCATATATACCATTCAAGTGCATAGTCCAGCAAACAGGTTTTCATCACGTCACTTGAACGGACCTACTGGCACTGGGAGAAATGAAGAATAATTGTTGCGGACAGTGGTGGTGTACTTTTGTTGCGAAGATAAGGCTCAGAATAAACCAAAAAAATCTTAACATTATATTCAGGTCTTGATAAAAAAGTAAGTCAAGTTAGAAAGATCCTCAGGTCGCCAAGTAATAAATTACTTCACCATACGTTATGGTGAAGTATTTTGCAAATAAACAATGCAACCGCTGTTTAATTGATATTCAATGACATGACCGCAATCAACTGTGTGTCGTCGCTATAAAAACTGGAGCGTTATTGGCAGACACGAGTGGGCGAGTGCAACGGAGAACGAATATGGCATGTAATAAAGCGATGTGATGTCGCACATTTTCGCCTGTTCAACTCCGTGCCCTTTTGCTTGCTCGTGATGTATTCGAAGCAGCTAGCCAACTCTTGGGTAGAATTCGAGAGAGTAGCCGGGGCTGATAAGAGGAACGTTTATGTACACTATTTACACACTAGAGGAAGCGTTACACTATATGTTAATGGTAGCATGATGGAAGCGTGATGGGAGCTTCTCAGGGATGATTCAGAGCGTCTCGGTGCTCACGCTTTACGCCCTGGTCTTTCTAAAATTATCTGCAGGAGAAAACAGTGGACAGTTTGCAATAATCTGCTAGGCAGCTTTTCTGTAAGGTTAGTTTTCAACCAAGAACTCACGTTCAGAGGCTGCTTTTCTCGCTCATTTCGTTTTTGCCACTTTTTTTTTTTGAGATCTTGTTGTGCTCGCGTGCCTTCGCTGTAATTTGGAGAGGTGACATTTTGTTGTACTCGCGTGCTCAAAATGAGAAACAAAAGCAGTCTGTGAACGAGCGTTTTTGGTTGGAAAACAAACCTTACAGGAAAGCTGCCTTGCAGATGACTGTAAACTGACAGGCTGCATGTCAATTCAGTTCAGGGCAGTCCGAGCAAAGTGTCGTCTTCATCTTTGTCCGCCAAATGTGGGGGGGGGGGGGGGGTAGTGGTTATAAGAAGGTGTCTGACTTCTACAACCCAGCAGAGGCACAGGGAGCAGCGAATAAGGATTTTAAAAAACGAGAGAGGGAGAAAGAGAGAGAAAGTCAAACACTGCCTTCTTTTCAACCTAGCAAAGAGAGAAGGTGCACGTTCAGTTTGTCACACGGCGAGAGAGAAACATAACGTAGGTCACAGTGCAATAATACGCACAACACATCACAGTGCAATTGCATCGCATGTGCAGAAATGGGGTCTGCAGCACTAGGCTGGCTAGGGCTTGTGAGAATGGAAGACTTGCAAGCACCACAGAGTGTGGGAAACTTACCTGACGAGGGATCCCAAGCTCTCGGCTAATTGTTCAGCGCGTCTCTTCGCACGTCGAACAAAACAAGCAGCCTCGATGTCAAACAGCTCTTTCTAGGCCGTCAGTCAGTCAGGCGTGTCCAAAGAGTTTTTGACGAGGGGAGCCAACAGCCCTAAATAATTCGAAGTATGACTTTCGTGTTGTCGCTGCTTTTGGCGCACCTCGAGAGCGTTGACCCGGAACAAATCAGGGTAGGCTTAGCTTCAATCGTCCCCCGCGTCCAAGCGGCGCCCAGCCAGGGAGGCCGATCTTACATCTTCTACAGACAAACGCACACAAGCACGCACAGTTTCACTCCGAGAGGAAATTGGTCGCAATGACGTACGTAACGTGTATCTTCTATAAGAAGGCGGGCAGTGTATGCCTTAGCTTCTTTTCTTTGAAAGTCTTGGAATTCTAGTATATTTTCATTATATAGATGAAGTAAGAGGCAGTTGTTAGTCGCATATATTTGGGTTAAAGTACTAGAAATATTTATTCGCCGCGCATGACTGCTGGAAATGATACTCAAAAAAAAGAAAATCGCTCCAATATTTTTTAAACTAAGTTCGCACGTGGGAATACTTGTTTTCTGTCTGCGCTTTTCCATGGTTCATGAGTGTTAAGCCCCGCTGCTGCTTCTATAGAATGGTGTACGATAAGCAATATCAACGCAGTGACAGGATTTCCTAGAGACTACCAAGTATTCGATCACCAGGAATTTTCCCTCTGGCATACTTTGATTGAAAGAAGCGACATATTTTTGCTGAAAACCCGCTTTATGCACTGGGGCCCGGTGCACAGGTGTTCCAAATTGCAACTCTTGATCATCGCGAGCGTGAAGACGGCAAGTGAAAGCCACTATGACGTTGTCTGTACGGCCGGTGTAAGGAATCCCTCCAGGCTTGAAGGTGTTGGGTTAAACCATGCACTTTGCCCATTGCTATTTTTCATCATGGCGTTTGTCTATTAACTGACTTGTGCTATGTGGAGCACGCGGCAGTAGTGTCGTTGTGCTATTTGGTGCTGCTACAAAAAGAAAACTAGTTTGAATCGCTTCTTCAATGAGTCCTTCAATTAAACCTGTGCTAAGGAACTGCATAGAAGACTATACGCCTGACACACTTGAAAAAGTAAAGCACATTGTAAGAGACCACTTCTGCCAATTGAAGGACTTGTAGACCATCACCATCTAGACTTTGGTGTTCTGCAGAAAACCCGGTTTATGCACTGGGGCCCGGTGCACAGATGTTCCCAATTGCAACTCTTGATCATCGCGAGCGCGAAGACGGCAAGTAAAAGCCACTATGCTGTTGTCTGTATGGCCGGTGTAACGAAACAATATATAAACATATTTTGCTTTGGACTCACTCGGAGTGAGACTAACGAAATTTCTCTCTATTTAAACTCACTCAGACTCACCGATGTTTTTGTCAGCCGGATCCACTAATACTTTCCTCAAATATACCCACTCATACTCCGAGTGATCAAAACGTTCCTCCAGCGGACTCACTCGGACTAATAGACTCGCGAAATGTTCCTAAATCAGACGCACTTGGACTGAAAATGAGCGATATTCCACTTGGTCCGGCTCATACAATAAACGTTGAAGGAGCACCATTGAAAAACACATGTGAAAGAATTGCAATTGCCAAGCAACCTGTATATATATATATATATATATATATATATATATATATATATATATATATATATATATATATATATATATATATATATATATATATATATATATATATATATATATATATATTTATGTATATACATATGTATATATAACAAGTTATTTCTACTGCCTCTAAATATTATTATTAAAGAGAAACTTAACATTACATGCAATTTCCGCGACAGGCACATGCGCACTGATAGCACTAAATAAAATAAGTACCATATGAATTGGCTGCTGTAAATACCTGTGCTATTTTTGAAATTTAGTGATACTATGCTGGTATATATATTCGCCCACGCCTGTAATTTGGTCATTGTGCGGAATGCTGTAATATAAAATTTTTCTCAGTAGAAAATCTGAGAACCTTGACTTGACAGGGTCGCGTTCTTTAAAAAGTCTGTTACCTGTCCCGAGTTTCGTATCAGGTAAGATGCATTCATGGTTCATTATTCATCAAGTCTTCCTGCAAACACTGCAAGAAAAACGTGTCTTCACTGGAAGGACCTGTGGTTAATGCACATGCACGTGTTATCCTACATAAGCTGAGTCTTTCGACAATAACTCATCAGTTGCAATACAGCGCCTATGTTTGCGTCTTTTTAGGTGGGCATGATTGTATTGTATTGTATACTGCTTCCTCAAAAGGAATATAATGACTGGGTCGTTAGCTACCTGCTGCAACAAATAAAAAAAACAAGATGCAACATCTTTTTCTTTCAGTACTCCTCTTTCTGCCCCCCACCCCCGGACCACACACGCACACCAGAGTCATAAGTGTCCAAGAAGGAAGAGGGGCTCTTAACGGTTGCGCACCTGTCATTGCTTCTCTAAATGTTTCGCTGTGAGGGGGTTTATCGGAGCAGCGAGGATATAATGTACGACAGGAATCAAAGGTGAACATTCGACATAAGCCTGTCTGTTTTGGATAGAAACTGAAGGAATGAGAACTCCAACCAAAATATATTTAAGGAAAAAAAACAGACGTTTCGCAGCTGGCCCGGCTTCTTCCTCAGGGTTGAGAGATAGGCTTCAAAACGTCATTTTTTAATATGTTTTAGTTGGACTTTTCTCATTACTTCAATGTACAACTAGAAGTGGTGATGGTATTAAAGAAAAGGGTTGCCCCAGTGGCTTTCGCAATAATTCATTAGGCAAAGTATCTTTTCTTTTCATCTTGCTGTGTAATCTCCTTGCCTTCTCATGACTCTCGGCTAAGCTTTGTTTTGTGCTCGGCAGCTCAGGGTGAGGTGAGTTTCCGCGAACCTTACCTGCCTCTCAAACCAGTTACTGCATGCAAGCTTCCCCTGACTGGATGAATCTGTGGTTGAGGAAAAGGAAAAAGACGCGATCTTTTCTTGCGAGAACAGGGCTTAGTGGCTTGAAGGGATAGGGGGGGGGGGGTAGTGGAGAAAAGAGTTTAGAAGTAGGAAGGAGGAGAAGGTTTGGAAGAACGTGACGGCCATGGCTGCCGGAGCAGAAAGAGAATAGGGGTCGTTGGCAGGGCAGTTGGAGTCGTACGACTTGGAAATGTGGAGCTGCAACCACGTACGCACATACCTATGGTCATCCCCACGAGAAAAAAATGTCCTAGATCACACTTCTTGGGCAAGAATACCTAGCTAAACAAGAAAACTAAAATAAATAAACAACCGATAATCCAACCACCGATTGTCACCACACTTGCGAAAAGAAGGAAAAACGTAATCCGTAACCTCAGCACCAGCGGCTACACAGAGGCATTTATTCGCGGAACACTGTGTATAAGAAACGACACGGGAAACACGACACCAATGGCACTGCAACGACACCGCATGTCGACCAAACTTGAGTGCAGGGAACAGGGAACGGAGCACAATGGCAGAACACTGCGACACCACTCGCAACATGTTTGCCCCATACCAGTCCCGAAGGCACGGTGTAGAGCTCGTTGCGATTTGTAGTCTTTCTGCATTCCTTGAAGAGCACACAGAGCGCAAAAGATTAGGTACGAGAAAGTTGAGCGTGGAGAACGACCTAACCATCAAGCCTTTTGCAGTGTGGACTGGAAAAAACGCAATGATGGGTGAAGGACGACAGGAAGTTCTTACGTGCTTCAGAGATGACTATGAATGGAAAAGTGTTTAAATGGGAATGAAAAAAATCTACAAAAACACGGGCGTTGCTATGTTGTGTCGGTACAACAGAACTGCAGGCCTGTTGGAAAAAGATGGCAGCAATATCTCACAAAGAGGCTCGAAAATTAAAAGCCTCTCTGATTGCCGAGAGGTAAAAGAATTCTTCGACCACGTTTCAGCTTCAATAAATTTATTTCCGCGAGTGACGAAGGATCACGTACGGCATGAACGGTGCGTTTCTGCCTCCTTCCTTCTTGAAATATGGCTGCGAGAGTTTTCATGGTACCCTAAATTACGCAGCCGCTGTTTAATTGGTAGCAAATGACATGACAAAAGCCCATGGTCGGTGTCATCGTACATTTTAAAAAAACTTGAAATCCAGCCAGATGGCTCATTGCTATCGAGAAATTTTTAGCGCAAACTAATGCTTCCTCACGACTTTCACAAGCACCCATCCTGTCTCTCTCGTTCTTCTTAACGTCTTGTTTAGCGCTCACAACTATCCCAATTGCCACATTTATTCAAGAAAAAAACTGAAGTGGCATCTCAGGGCACAAGCATTTCAACGCAATAGAGAGAGAGAACGGGTGCTCGATTGCTCACGAATCGTGCTGCTTTCTCGTCTTTGAAGCCACATTAATAATGAATCTGGAGCTTAGCACTTCTTCTCCGTTGATTAGGTACATATTCATAGATCAAGCTCAGTGTAGATTCCGATGTCACGTAATAACGGTGTCCTGGAGTGGCACATGTGTTACAAGTCGCAGAACCCAATTCCATCCCTTCGTACCGTCATGCTCGTTTAATACAAACGTTTGTAGATTGGAGAACCGAAACAACATTAAAAGACCGAGAATTATTTAATTCCTCCGTTCGTTAGTAACGCACTTCGTTATGTATTCTGTTCTCTGGGAGCAGATCACGTGATGAATTAACATAAGGTGATGTTTCTATTTCACCAAAGTCAGCGAACGGTGCACTCTACAAACACATCACCTACATTAAACTTCATGCCAACACAATGCATGCAATCCTCAATTACATCACCAAAAACAAAAAATACGGGTTTCACGGAAAGAATTTTCTAATGCGTCGTTATATATTCAAACGTCAAATTTAAAAATAGCACCACCATGAACGGGATTAACTCCATGGCCGAATTTTACTGCAAAAAGCGCTTGAATAACTGCACCTTCCAGGTATGCAATAGACATTGCATGAGGTTTTAGATGTGTGGGGACATCATTAGTTCAGGTTACATTGTTTTAGCGTAGAATTAGCTGTTTGGTCACGTTTACTATGCCTTTATTGTTAATATTTCACCTCATCGGTCCTTTAGTGACGGTCATTTCATTTCCATATCCTTAAATGAGAGTTATGAAAAGTTGATATCCAAGTATTTTTTAAATATATATGACTGGCGTTTATCAAAGGACCTAGAATGAGTTCCAGGGAGGGAGAGATATGAACAGTTTTATCATCTGAAAAATAAAGTTTTCGGCTTTGCAAACCGGAACGTCAATACAACAACAAGGGACGCCATAGTAGGAGGTTTTAAATATTCGGAACCATGGGTCGGCAAAATAAATGGAGCCTATATAGACTCGCTCAGTAAATGTGCTTTTATCTTAGGACTCGATATAGGGCCCAGCCTGTAGCCGGTATTTTGGTCACATATATAGGTTACGAAAAACATTTTTCTCTGCAAAACATTTTCGTAATAGACTGCTTTCAATGTAGTAAATCATCCCGACATTTTATGAATGCACCTGAGGTAGCCACCAAAACGCCTTAGACGTTTGGCGGGGAATGACCGATCAAACTTTACGTCGATACTTATCACTTTTCGTCTCCACTGTCTCTTTCCAAGTTCGTGTACTTCCTTTCTTGACATTTAACTTCACAGTAATTTAACAAATCCGCATTATGTTGATTTTATAGAAGAAAATAGCTTGTGGTATACGCATCTTAAATGAAACTTGGCCGTGTACTTACGCCCCATCTCACCGTTCTCATCTCACCATATTGCCACGTGGTTGTGAAGACAAAAAATATGGTACTTTGGTTGCTCAAGACGACACTTTTTATTTCGTGAACGTGTGCCTAGTGAAGTACAAAGTACTATAATTTCACGCTTTACGCAGATAGTGGTAATTAGAGCATTGGTCGATGGTACTATGATCTGCGTGAAGGTACATCGCTTTATATACCCGTAGCATCGAACATCATCAGTATTGTAGGTGTCTCAAGCTTATCAGAAGATTCTAAAATAATCTAGAATTTCCGCAGACAGCCAAGCGTGCTTTGCAGAAGGCAATTCATTAATATGTGGTGTTTAACGTTTCAAAACCACCATATGATTATGAGAGATGCCGAAGTGGAGGACTCCAGAAATTATGACAACCTGGGGTTCTTTAACATGCACCCAAATCTGAACACATGGGCCTACAGCATTTTCGCCTTTATCGAAAATGCAGCCGCCACAGGCGTAATTCGATCGCGCGACCTGCGGGTCAGCAGCCGACTACTTTAGCTACTGAACCACAATGGTGGTGTCTTTGCGCAAGACAGTGACATAAAAATACAAGCGAAGTGGCAGTATAGTAATGTTGCGATAAAATTTCAGCAGATGCGACAGGCTCCGCTGTGGATGCTATTTTCATACAGAACCGTCAGTGGATAGCTACGCGTTGCTAGGTGGATCGACGTCTTTGGGTATTTCGAGAAGGCTAAGTTTCTACCTAAAACATACGGCGTGACGACAGCACTCACGTTGACTGTAAATTTTAGCGAAACGAAGTACACGCTTCGGTTGGATGATATGCATATTATTAAGAAGCTGTTGTGTATTCCTCAAAGGTCGAGAACATCAATGGTCGAGCGAACCTTCACTATCACGTGCTGGATGACAGGAATATATATATGTAATGTTTACAGCCAGCCTATAGACCGCAACTGACGGTGTGGGCCGACATCACTCCTGTAAGTCTATATATTTAGGGTTGTATCCGTTAGAGTAAAAGGTAACTAAATACGTTACTCGTTACTCTAATAAGAAACGTTTCATGGCTCCACGTTCTATATATACATAAAAAAGGTAACGCATTACCATTACCGTAACCGAAAAAAACATAAGGAATGTTACCTCTGCCGTAGCTCCAGAATCGTCAGTTTTAATCAATCTGTCTTTGCTGCAGAAATCCACAATGAGAATTTTTAAACTTCAAATTTATGTTTCACACATACCCAAGCAAGGATTATACTCAATGTTCATTTAACGAGAATTATTTGTACAAATGTGCTGAACCTTAGCAATGTTATATAAAGGCTTAATGACGCCTGCCCATGTGATGGCTTCTGACACTGCAGTGACCCAGGGTGAAACCATTTTTTTTTCATTGGATCATTATACACAAAGTGAGGGTCGATAATCTACGGTATTCACAAAGAAGCTATCATTGAACTCTCAAAAAATTTACAACAATCGGCCTTTTCTTGATCCTTCAGCACCTTGAATAAAGCATGTCGAAATCGGTACTGTTGGTCCTAACAACCGAAATGGCCCGCCGCACGCCAGTAGGCAATCATGGAGGCCTACGGAGGCCTACATTAGTGCCTTTTTATGGGAGATGTTGTGGGGAGGAGGGGGGACACTTGCAAGTTTGTGACACCAGATGTGGCTTGCAGACACGTAAGTCTAGAAAAATCACGAAGGGGCACACACATCTTGCTATAGCAGCCATTTTGTTTTAATATTTTGCAGGTTTTTTTTGTTTATATAAGAATTAAAATCGTGCCTAGAAATCAAATTGACAAACGAATGTAGGTTCCCAGCACTCATGATTGCATTTTTCTATTGAGTCTTTTCCGGAACCAGTCGAGAGGGGCAGTTGCGATTTCAATTGTCTCACACACCTGATGGGTATTAAGCACGTGTACACGCTACAAAAGAGCAGTAAAAAGTTGAATGTTTTATACATACTTATCAAGCATTCTTATTTGTGACATTTTAAGAGAAATTTTCATGGAGCCCACTTGCAAGGGGTGCCGCCCTCCCCTGACCAAGCACAAAGGGGTCGGGGAGTCAAGGTTCTCTGCAGGCGTGGTCAACGGGCGTCCAGGTCGTGACCAGTATGGACTGTGTATCTGAGCAAATATTGAATTTGCTCTCATCTGCACAGGTGACCATCGACAGGTTTTTGTCTTGGTGGGGGATGAAAACCTTTTTTTCAACTTGCAATACGGCTGAGGGAGGGGGTCGTGTTGGTGTCGCTAGAGTGGGTAGCAAGTGCTGGCGCGGCTTGAAGGGGTCAAGTTCCCCTTTTGCACCACCCGCCTCGCCCACGCCCATGTGAACACTTCATTCATTGAACACTGCGGTGAGGACTAGTTGACTAAATGCGCAGATTTGTTTTCTTCCGCATCTTATACCGCTACATAAGTTATTCTCATATTGTGAAAAGTAGGTATTTTGATTCTTTTGAAACTCAAAAGAGCGGTTTTCTGCAATCGCAATAAGAAAACTCGTAGCAGAGGTGCTTCTTTTTTCGTGCAGCGTACATGTAAAAGTGAAATCCGATTCGGAAAAAGCGAACTGAGTGACGTGCGTCGGTGCTTGCTCGATGTTCAATGAAGGAAAGTTTCATGAAGTATGACGTAGCCAACAGAATAAGGTGTACTGGAATCCTTCAGGCCTTGGGATGGGAACCCCTTTGTGGACGACGGAAAGTTCAAAGACTTAAATTTCTCTATAATATATATCACGGTAAGACTGGGCTAAATAAAGAGCGGTATTTAAAGACGCCTAGTTATATGTCCAAAATGAAAGATCAGTTATATAAAATTAGAGAATATACCCGTCGATTGAATGTCCTTAAATACTCTTTCTTTCCAAGTTCTATTAGTGACTGGAATGCACTAAAAATACCAATATTCTCTGATTCTAATTTCCTAACAGCCATTGAAACAGCATTTTGAGCTGCTGAAATAACCCATATATTTAACGTTGGCTTTGTACTTCTCTTGGTTGTTGATTTTTATATTGACACGTGCGGTTCTTTTGGTTTACGAAGAAAGCCGCTATCACTTTCCAGTGACACGCGCGCTCGTTGTGATTGTTTGCGGGGAGCATTGTTATCACTTTCTGTTAAGCGCAACGCAGGCCGCGTTTATCTTGCATGCCACTCTGGAACCGTGTGGATCATTCTTGAAACTTTGCATGCTTGACGCGCACATTTTAGTAACTTCTGGAGCTCCAGAAATAAATCGAGAACGCGATATGACGCGTGTATAAAAAGCCGGCGCAGTGCGTCACTAGTCAGTCTTTTTCCGTCGACCGACGACTGTTCACGCCGCTGTTGCTGTGAGTTGTGTTTGGCCTTGTTTTGCTGGGCACAAGTTCGCCCAATAAACAGTTCGCCCGACATCGCCCTGACTCCTGTGTGCTTCCTCTCAAGTGCTGCGTGTGTCACAACCGCGTGACATCTGGTGGAGGTGCTTCTCGGTCCATGTACCGTACGCCCCCGTCCAGCCGTGAGACAAGCCCAAGCCGCCAAGAGGACGACGCCGACCCGGTCGTTCGAGTTAGCCGAAGACCACAAGGACTACCGCCCGAATACCTGCCGCTTCCCGACAAGGACAAGAAAACAAAGGCTGCTACGAAGCCGGCATCCACGATGACGGAAGCAAGGTCTTCGGCAACCGTGGTCGTCAACCAGCCCAGAGAGCCGCCTACCTTCCGCGGATCGACCTACGAAGACCCGGAAAGCTGGCTTGACATTTACGACCGCGTCGCAGCCCTCAATAAGTGGGACCCGGACGACAAGCTGCGTCATGTGTATTTTTACCTGAAAGACGCCGCAGGGACTTGGTTCGAGAACCGCGAGTCAACGCTTCGAACCTGGGACGACTTCCGCGTTGCTTTCCTGCGCACCTTTGCAAGCGTCGTGCGGAAGGAAAGAGCCGCATCACTGCTTGAAACTCGGGTGCAGCTCCCCAACGAAAACGTAACGATCTTCACGGAGGAGATGACGCGACTTTTCCGCCACGCCGACGCCGACATGTCTGAGGAAAAGAAGGTTCGCCTGCTTATGCGAAGAGTGAAGCAGGAGCTCTTCGCCGGACTGATTAGAAACCCGCCAAAGACGGCACAAGAATTCCTCTCCGAGGCTACCACCATCGAGAAGACTCTTGAAATGCGGACCCGCCAATACGATCGGCGCATGTCGCCAGACGTCGCAGAAGTCCGAGGACTCTGCCCCGACGACCTGCGCGAGACCATACGCGCTATTGTTCGTGAAGAACTGCGCCGCACGTTGCCATCGTCTCAGCCCCAAGTCGCCTCTCTCGAAGACATAGTCCGCGAGGAACTACAGCGCTCACTGAGCGTTCCTGAACGGCCACAGCCCCAACCGGAGGCGATGACCTTCGCCGCTACTGCACCTGTCGCCGCTCCTCGCCAACGCCAGGACCCAACGTCTCCGCAGTTTCGTCGCCAACCACCGCCGCCACCCCCGACGCCTTCCCGCTCGCCAGTAATCCAGCGCTCGCCGAGGAAAACTGACGTTTGGCGCACCCCGAACCACCGCCCACTATGCTACCACTGCGGCAAAGCAGGGCACACCTACCGCTACTGCGAGTACCGTGAGATGGGACTGCGTGGCTTCGACGTGAACGCGCCGTGTCCGCGCCCAGGTGAGCGACATCGCCGACTACATCGCCGGATCGCAGTGGCAACGACGACGACCATCCCGTTCACCTTCGCCTGGCCGCTACGCCTCTCCGGATCACCGCCAGTACACCGGCCCTAACCGGGGCCGATCCCCAAGCCCCTACCCGGGAAACTAAAGGCAGCAACCGATTGAGGTATGGTTGCTGCACGACGCAATGCCGAAGATCCTCCTCCACCGCCGCCGCCGCTGCCGATGACGACGACCACGACGCACGAACTTTCCCGATGTAGTCGCAGTACGCCGCCTGAGCAGAGTCTTCACGACAGAGCCTCGCCGCCGACGCGACATAGCAGCGCCGGACCAAGCCGACGCAGCCGTGATCCAACGCCCCGACCTAACCGGAACGCCAGACGACGAACCACCGACCTCGACGTGATCATCGACGGCCACAGCGTCACCGCCCTAGTCGATACCGGCGCCGACTACTCTGTCATCAGTGGTCTCTTCGCCGCTAAGCTCAAGAAGGTAAAGACTGCATGGGAAGGACCGGATATCCGAACAGCAGGGGGCCACCTTATAACACCGACTGGAACCTGCACGGCAAGAGTCACGATTCACAGCCAGACGTATTCTGTGAGTTTTGTGGTCCTGCAGCAATGCTCGAGAGACGTCATTTTAGGCATGGATTTCCTGGACCAGCAAGGCGCAGTCATCGACCTAAGATCCAGGTCAATCACGCTGTCCACGGATAATGCAACGGCGTCAGACTGCAACGTCGCTCACAATGCCTTGAATGTAACAGAAGAGCAGGTAACCATCCCGCCACTGTCGAGCTTCATCATTTCCGTCGGCACCAAAGCGTCTACCAACTTACAAGGTGTCATCGAAGGCGACCAGCACCTGCTCCTAGACCGTCAGATGTGCGTCGCAAGAGGCATAGCCAAGCTTCATAACGGCGAAGCCAAGGTAATGGTGACGAACTTCAGCAACGAATATAGGCACTTGAATAGGGGCACGACAGTGGCACATCTAAGCGAATTTGTGGAAACGAGCAATGCCTTCGCCCTCACCGATTCTCAGGGAGCCGCAACGTCGACAGCAGTTTCCGCGCCCGCCTTCGACGTAAGTCAAGGCCTTTCCAGGCAGCAACAAAAGGAGCTTAAAGCCTTACTCCACCAATACAAGGACTGCTTCTCGTCGTCATCGAGGCTTCGTCAGACCCCTCTCGCGAAACATCGCATCATAACCGACGAATATGCCCGTCCGCTCCGTCAGAGCCCCTACCGAGTTTCTGCACGGGAACGCGAGGCCATCAAGCAACAAGTCGACGAAATGCTGCGTGACGACATCATTCAGCCGTCTACGAGCCCGTGGGCATCACCCGTGGTGTTAGTGAGGAAGAAGGACGGAACCCTACGTTTTTGCGTCGATTATCGTCGCCTGAACAAGATCACGAAGAAAGACGTGTATCCCCTCCCACGGGTAGACGATGCTCTGGACAGACTCTACAACGCCAAGTATTTTTCGTCGATGGACCTCAAAACCGGCTACTGGCAAATCGAAGTAGACGAGAAAGACCGAGAGAAGACTGCCTTCATAACACCAGACGGCCTGTTCGAGTTTAAGGTCATGCCCTTTGGTCTTTGCTCGGCGCCCGCGACGTTCCAACGGGTTATGGACACAGTACTCGCAGGCTTGAAGTGGCAGACTTGCCTCGTCTACTTGGACGACGTAGTCGTATTTTCTTCCAACTTCGACGAGCACCTCGGGCGCCTTGAAGCTGTTCTTCGGGTAATCAAAGCCTCGGGACTTACCCTGAAGCCAGAAAAGTGCCACTTCACCTACGAGGAGCTATTGTTCCTTGGCCACGTTATCAGCAAGTCGGGAGTGCTCCCTGATCCACAGAAAACAGCTGCGATCGCCGACTTCCTGCACTTACCGACAAGAAAGCAGTACGCCGATTTCTTGGCCTCTGCGCTTATTACAGGCGCTTCGTGAAGAACTTTTCGCGGATCGCCGAGCCGCTGACGTACCTCACGAAGGCCGACGTCGACTTCAAATGGGAAACGCCGCAAGTCGAGGCATTTCAAGAATTAAAGCGATGCCTGCAAATGCCGCCAATACTGGCGCACTTCGACGAAGAAGCTGACACCGAAATTCACACGGACGCAAGCAGCACAGGGCTCGGCGCCGTGCTCGTGCAGAGGACCGACGGACTTGAAAGGGTCATCAGTTACGCTAGCCGCTCACTTTCGAAGGCAGAAGCCAATTATTCCACGACAGAAAAGGAATGCCTTGCCATCATCTGGGCTACATCAAAGTTCCACCCCTACCTGTACGGCAGGCCTTTCAAAGTCGTGAGTGACCACCACGCCTTGTGTTGGCTAGCTAACTTGAAGGATCCATCAGAGTGCCTCGCACGGTGGAGTCTCAGACTACAAGAATTTGACATCACCGTCGTCTACAAGAGCGGACAAAAGCACTCGGACGCCGACTGCTTGTCTCGCGCCCCTGTCGATCCGCCGCCCCAGGATGACCGGGACGACGACTCTTTCCTGGGACCCATAAGTACCGACGACTTCACGGAACGCCAACGAGCTGACCCAGAGCTCAAGATCCTCATGGACTACCTGCAAGGCAAGACCGCCGACGTGCCGAAAGTATTCCGCCGAGGACTGGCTTCGTTTTTCCTGCGGAACAACGTCCTCCTGAAGAAGAACTTCTCGCCGCTCCGCGCCGACCACCTCCTCGTGGTGCCTTCAGCGTTACGTCCAGAGGTTCTGGAAGCATTACACGACGACCCGACAGCCGGACATCTTGGTGTTTCCCGCACACTGTCACGAATACAAGAGAAGTACTATTTGCCTCGCCTCACTGCCGACGTCGCCCACTACGTAAAGACATGCAGAGACTGTCAGCGACGCAAGACGCCGACAACTCGGCCAGCCGGACTTCTGCAACCCATCGAACCACCTCGACGGCCATTCCAACAAATCGGCATGGACTTACTGGGGCCGTTCCCGACGTCAACTTCTGGCAACAAATGGATTGTCGCAGCGACTGACTACCTCACCCGCTATGCCGAAACAAGGGGCTTGCCCAAGGGCACTGCCGCCGAGGTCGCCAAGTTCTTCATTGAGAACATCGTCCTCCGCCACGGAGCCCCCGAGGTCCTCATCACCGACAGAGGTACGGCCTTTACGGCTGACCTAACGGAGGCGATCTTGAGGTACAGTCAGACAAGCCACCGCAGAACCACCGCGTACCACCCACAGACGAATGGCCTCACCGAGCGTCTAAATAAGACCATCGCCGACATGCTGGCCATGTACGTGGACGTCGAACACAAGACGTGGGACGCCATACTCCCGTATGTAACCTTCGCGTACAACACGGCCGTGCAGGAAACGACGCAGTTTGCTCCATACAAGCTCGTCTACGGATGGAGCCCAACAACGACGCTTGACGCCATGCTACCGGTCGGCACCGACGAAGAAGACCTCGACATCGCCAGCCACCTGGATTGCGCTGAAGAAGCTCGACAGCTAGCCCGCCTGCGTATCAAGAGCCAACAGACGGTCGACAGGCGCCACTACAACCTTCGACGACGCCACACCGAATACCAACCCGGCGACCTTTTCTGGGTCTGGACGCCGATAAGACGACGGGGATTGTCTGAGAAGCTCTTGCGACGCTACTTTGGACCCTACAAGGTAGTCCGACGTCGTGGTGAACTGGACTATGAGGTCGTGCCCGATGGCTTAACGTCATCCCAACGACGCCGTGCACAACCCGAAGTCGTACACGTGGTGCGACTTAAACCTTATTATGCGCGCTGATTAGCTGTGACGCATTGTTAATGTTTTTATTGCATGTACTCTCTCTTATGTTCTGTCTTTAGCATCGGGACGATGTTTTTTTCAGGGGGGGTAGTGACACGTGCGGTTTTTTTGGTTTACGAAGAAAGCCGCTATCACTTTCCAGTGACGCGCGCGCTCGTTGTGATTGTTTGCGGGGAGCATTGTTATCACTTTCTGTTAAGCGCAACGCAGGCCGCGTTTATCTTGCATGCCACTCTGGAACCGTGTGGATCATTCTTGAAACTTTGCATGCTTGACGCGCACATTTTAGTAACTTCTGGAGCTCCAGAAATAAATCGAGAACGCGATATGACGCGTGTATAAAAAGCCGGCGCAGTGCGCCACTAGTCAGTCTTTTTCCGTCGACCGACGACTGTTCACGCCGCTGTTGCTGTGAGTTGTGTTTGGCCTTGTTTTGCTGGGCACAAGTTCACCCAATAAACAGTTCGCCCGACATCGCCCTGACTCCTGTGTGCTTCCTCTCAAGTGCTGCGTGTGTCACAACCGCGTGACAATATGTATAATTACTGCTTTCGTTGTATAATCCTGTGTTTTGTACTTTTGTTCTCATGCTGTACAACAAGTGTTGATTTCTCCTGCATACTGCAATGCACGATTTATTTGCTTTTAATTTTGCTGTTTTGTATTCTATTTTCTACTGTAACCCCCCTACAACAATGCCCAATAGGCGATGTAGGTACTTGTAATAAATAAATAAATAAATAAAGAAAAGAAACAAACTGCTGCGCATTAGTGGTAGAACATGGACATATATTATTAGAATATGGACATATATATAAAACTAGCCCTTAGCTATACACTTCCTTGCCTTAATATATATATATATATATATATATATATATATATATATATATATATATATATATATATATATATATATATATAAGTCACCAGAAGAAGCGAACGCGCAGAAGAAGCATACGTGCATATGCACGTATGCCCTGACGAAGCCCGGTCCCCGGCCGTAACGTTGGCAATAAAGCATCGTTTTTCGTTTGCTCGTTCGCTTCTTCTGGTGACTTATAACTCGACCGGAATCCAGGAAGACTTTCAAGATATATATATATATATATATATATATATATATATATATATATATATATATATATATATATATATATATATATATATATATATATATATATATAGGTTGCTTGGCAATTGCAATTCTTTCACAACATGTGTTTTTCAATGGTGCTCCTTAGACGTTTATTGTATGAGCCGGACCAAGTGGAATATCGCTCGTTTTCAGTCCAAGTGCGTCTGTTTTAAAAACATTTCGCGAGTCTATTAGTCCGAGTGAGTCCGCTGGAGGAACGTTTTGATCACTCGGAGTATGAGTGGGTATATTTGAGGAAAGAATTAGTGGATCCGGCTGACAAAAACATCGGTGAGTCTGAGTGAGTTTAAATAGAGAGAAATTTCGTTAGTCTCACTCCGAGTGAGTCCAAAGCAAAATATGTTTATATATGGTTTCGTTACACCGGCCGTACAGACAACAGCATAGTGGCTTTTACTTGCCATCTTCGCGCTCGCGATGATCAAGAGTTGCAATTGGGAACACCTGTGCACCGGGCCCCAGTGCATAAACCGGGTTTTCTGCAGAACACCCAAGTCTAGATGGTGATGGTCTACAAGTCCTTCAATTAGCAGAAGTGGTCTCTTACAACGTGCTTTACTTTTCCAACTGCGTCAGGCGTATATTCTTCTATGCAGCCCCCTAGAATAGGTTTAATTGAAGGACTCAATGAAGAAGAGATGCAAGCTAGTTTTCGTTTTGTACCAGCACCAAAAAGCACATCGACACTACTGCCGCGTGCTCCACATAGCACCACTCAGTGAATTGACAAACGCCATGATGAAAAATAGCAATGAGCAAAGTGCATAGTTTAACCCACCAACCTCAAGACTAGAGGGTTTCGTTACACCGGCCGTACAGACAACATCATGGTGGCTTTCACTTGCTGTCTTCGCGCTCGCGATGATCAAGAGTTGCAATTTGGAACACCTGTGCACCGGGCCCCAGGGCATAAACCGGGTTTTCAGCAAAAATATGTCGCTTCTTTCAATCAAAATATGCCAGAGGGAAAATTCCTGGTGATCGAATGCTTGGTAGTCTCTAGGAAATCCTGTCACTGCGTTGATATTGCTTATTGTACACCATTCTATAGAAGCAGCAGCGGGGCTTAACACTCATGAACCATGGAAAAGCGCAGACAGAGAACAAGTACTCCCACGTGCGAACTTAGTTTAAAAAATATTGGAGCGATTTCCTTTTTTTTTTTTTGGAGTATCATTTCGAGAAGTCATGCGTGGCGAATAAATTTTTGTAGTACTTTAACTCAAATATATGCGACTAACTACCGCCTCATACCTCGGCTATATAATGAAAATATACTAGAATTACAAGACTTTCAAAAAAAAGCTATCGCATACACTGCACGCCTTTTTGTAGTAGAAGCACGTTAGGTACGTCATTGCGACCACTACCAATTCCCTCTCGGAGTGAAACTGTGCGTGCTTATGTGCGTGTGTCTGTAGAAGATGTTAAGATCGGCCTCCCTGGCTGGGCACCGCTTGGACGCGGGGGACGATTGCAGCTAAGCCTGCCCTGATTTGTTCCGGGTCAACGCTCTCGAGGTGCGCCAAAAGCGGCGACAACATGAAAATCATACTTCGAATTCTTTAGGGCTGTTGGCTCCCCTCGTCAAAAACTCTTCGGACACACCTGACTGACTGACGGCCTAGGAAGAGCTGTTTGAAATCGAGGCTGCTTGATTTGTTCGACGTGCCAAGAGACGCGCTGAACAATTAGCCGAAAGCTTGGGATCCCTCGTCAGGTATGTTTCCCACACTCTGTGGTGCTTGCAAGTCTTCCACTCCCCCAGGCCCTAGCCTGCCTAGCACTGCAGACCGTATTCTGCACATGCGATGCAATTTTATTGCACTGTGATATGTTGTGCGTATTATTGCACTGTGACATACGTTATGTTTCTCTCTCGCCGTGTGACAAACTGAACGTGCACCTCCTCTCCTTCCTTGGTTGAAAAGAAGGCAGTGTTTGACTTTCTCTTTCTCCCTCTCTCGTTTTTTTTAAATCCTTATTCGCTGCTCCCTGTGCTCCCTGCTGGGCTGCATAAATTAGGCACCTTCTTATAACCCCCCCCCCCCCCCCCATTTGTTGGATGGAGATGAAGACGACAATTTGTTCGGACTGCCCTAAACTGAATCGACATGCAATCTGTCAGTTTACAGTGATCTGCAAGGCGGCTTTCCTGTAAGGTTTGTTTTCCAACCAAAAATGCTCGTTCACAGACTGCTTTTGTTTCTCATTTTGAGCACGCGAGTACAACAAAATGTCACCTCTCCTAATTCCACCAAAGGCACGCGAGCACAACAAGATCTCAAAAAAAAAAAAGTGGCAAAAACGAAATGAGCGAGAAAAGCAGCCTGTGAACGTGAGTTCTTGGTTGAAAACTAACCTTACAGAAAAGCTGCCTAGCAGATTATTGCAAACTGTCCACTGTTTTCTCCTGCAGATAATTTTAGAAATACCAGGGCGTAAAGCGTAAGCACCGAGACGCTCTGAACCATCCCTGAGAAGCTCCCATCACGCTTCCATGATGTTACCATTAACATATAGTGTAACGCTACCTTTAGTGTGTAAATAGTGTACATAAACGTTCCTCTTATCAGCCCCGGCTACTCTGCTCGAATTCTCCCCAAGAGTTGGCTAGCTGCTTCGAATACATCACGAGCAAGCAAAAGGGCACGGAGTTGAACAGGCGAAAATGTGCGACATCACATCGCTTTATTACATGCCATATTCGTTCTCCGTTGCATTCGCCCACTCGTGTCTGCCAATAACGCTCCAGTTTTTATAGCGACGACACACCGTTGATTGCGGTCATGTCATTGAATATCAATTAAACAGCGGTTGCATTGTTTATTTGCAAAGAACTTCACCATAACGTATGGTGAAGTAATTTATTACTTGGCCACCTGGGGATCTTTCTAATTTGACTTACTTTTTTATCAAGACCTGAGTATAATGTTAAGATTGGTTTGGTTTATTCTGAGCCTTACCTTCACATCAAAAGTACATCACCACTGTCCGCGACAATTATTCTTTATCTCTCCCAGTGCCAGTAGGTTCGTTCAAGTGACGTAATGAGAACCTGTTTGCTGGACTATGTTATAAATATGACATGTCACTCAAGTGTCTGTCTCCGCAATATTGACGAATCCAGCCGTCTTTTGTAAACTTTTTGCTGGCACATTTTTTTTTAATTTTATTTTGTTCTTTTTAAAACTGGTGGCCTAAGACAAGCTTTTTACGCCTCTGCTCACCACTGGATAGCGTTGTTACACGCGGCGCCTGGGCCGACAGGAGAGAATGGCGTTCTTTGTTCGTCAAACAAGTCACCGAAGGGCTGCCAGCCTGCTGTCCGCCGTGTTTTGTCCATCTTAGCCGGGAAGTAAGGTGGCATTCCGACACCATAAGACGTTCGAATTGACGACCACAGTGGTTTCTTGGTGTCACATGTGCAGTGTGGTGGCAACGCCCCAATCAAAGACGTTGACTTGAGCGAGTGTGAGCAGCACCGTCAGAAATGGTGTGTGTCCCCCGTGATTAAACGGCGCATTCTGGACCCATTCCCTGATTTAGTGAAAACGCACACTTTATAATGAGCCACCCAGCTCATTCGCAAGAGATCTCTCGCCCTGTCTTTACAGAATGTAATAAATCCTCTGTTAAGTGTGCCATCCTACTCCTGAGTGCACATGCGTTTTCTTTTCTGTCTCTCTACACCCCCTTTCTTGCCCCTAATTCTCCACCCCCAGTGCTTGGCAGAAAGCCGGATGCCAAGATCTGGTTGATCCCACAGCTTTCCTTTCTCTCTCTTGCCATCTTACTGCCTTGGCATCTTCATCCCGGCATCAAATATTTTCTGCAGCATCTTGAGACGCTGCATATGAGTGGTCATCCTCGAAAATTATCAACTTTAACACCACGGACAGGTGATGATATACCCTGAGTAGGTTCGAGCATGTATTATGCCTCGACGCTTCTAATCTCCATTAAACTTCTTCCTTTCGATTTCATCCTTCGGGGCTTTGTGTAGTTCTTCACCTAACGCGCTGCATTCGTGCTGCACTGCTACCATTTCATTTCTTCTATGTATACGCCCTGTTTCGGGCACGATCATAGGCTGCCATCTTGGACTGATTATGATGCCGTTTTGCATCCATATGAATATTTGAATAGTGCTACGGTGAACTTGCACGCGTCAACACGCTGGGCCAGTACATTCAACGTTGTATGACCATATTCATTGCTAAATACGACATAGAAAACCAGCAAAAATTGATTTGAAGCCTCAGATGGCAGCGTCTATGCATTACTGTAACTGTTACATTTATTTTTTGTCAATTTGTCCAATATGTCATTTCATGCAGCGGCCGCCGAACTTGTGTCGCTGTTCATAGTGGTACTCTCGGTCTCTAAAACTGGATAAGATAACTAAGAAGCCTGTTTTTTACTGGCTACATAAATGTGAAACAAAGCTATAATTCAAGATGAAAAACAAACAAACAAATCTTGAAAAGTCGGTACTGGTGCATAAATGGCGCGCAGATTGCGCCGATGAAAAACGTCGGCGGCTGCGGCGCGCCGGTCAGTTCGCGTCGGCGGCGGCGAAGCGGCGAAAACTTTCGGCAGCGGCGCACCGACCAGTCGGCGCACACCTCTAGTACCAGCTAAGCGTTTTTCATCTGCGGCCCATAGGGGCGCGTCCGTCGAGATTTGTTCGAGACCTGCAAATGTGCACCACTGTTTTGGAGGCTATGCAAAGTGTTGCGTTGTGACACCGTCCGCCACAGGTGACGCTAGCGACTGAGAACATTTTCAGAATGAAGGAGAGAAAGGGGGTGGCGGCTGTTTTTTTTTCTCATGCGGCAGGCATCTTCCTAGAGGAGGCGTTGCCTAGACCTAGAGACGGCACTGGTAGGCATATCAAGTGACAGTCAGTGACAGTAAAAGCATTGAGTTTCCTACAATACTTACTAGAGAGAACTCTGGCGCTAGTGTCACACAAATCTAATTAGACTATTTGGGCTAGAACTTGCTAAGGCACGTGACAAATCACCCCGGAAAGAATACACAAGTCAGGGAGTTGGTGGGATGAGGAAGTTAAGAGAGCCAGGAAGCATCTAGGGAACACAGACATGCTAAGCAACGGAGTGAACCGACAGATGATGTTGAAAGAACAAGCGATGTATTTGTGGGTACCGATGTAGTTAGCAGACGTAGTGCACGTTTTTCGAGAATAATAATACTTTAATTGTTTGTTTTGTTACACGTACCCCAGACTACAATACATGATTTGCGAGTTTGGTGGGATGAGGAGGTTAAGAGAGCCGTAGAAAAACGTCATGAAACATCTAGGGAACACAGACATGCCAAGCAACGCGGTTCCTAGTAGTACATCAAAGGGTTCCTAGTAGTACATCTACAGGCCCAGATGGCATTCCAATTAGGCTGATAAAGCCATTAGGTCCGAAGTCTAAGCAGGCTTTGAGAGAGGAAGTGAGCAAAATAATAATCGATGGTGAAGTTCCCGATGGATGGAAACTTAGCAGGATGAGCATGATCTATGAAGAAAAGGGGGACAAAGCTGACATAAACAACTACAGTCCTGTAACAGTGACATCAGTGGTCTACAGGCTGGCGATGCAGATTATAAAGGAAAGACTGCAGGCATGGATAGAAGATTCTTTTTTCTTCGCACAGCCATAGATTGGAACAGCCTGCCTCACCAAATTGCCGCCCTAACCAGCGCACCCGCATTCATGCAAGAGATATCTCATCATTTTTCAGAATAACAATTACTGGATGTCATTTTTCATCTTTCCAACTGATTGTATATACCACAAAATCATGTAAACCATATTTCCACGTCATGTTTAATAAATGCTTATTCAAATGTCATTTCTAACAATGTATAATGAACATATGTAAACCCACCCCTTATGTAATGCCCCTGTTGGGCTTTTAAGGTAATAAAATGAAATGAAATGAAAGATGAGGGGGTGCTGGGGGAACTGCAGACTGGGTTTCGGAAACACAGGAGGTTGGAAGACAATCTGTTCTCACACACGCGGTGCATCGAAATAGCAGAAAAGGAACACACGCCCACAGGGCTAGCATTCTTGGACATCAAGGGAGCGTACGATAGCGTGGTTCAAGAGGAATTGTGCGGAATACTGGACACACTAGGCGTGGAACATGTAGTCACTAATATTTTAAAGGGTATCTATAAAGGTAACAAGGTAGCTATAAAGTGGGAAAAACAGGTATCCAAGCCTGCAGAGGTAAAACTGGGGCTTAGGCAGGGGTGTCCCCTGTCACCCTTATTATTCATGATGTACCTACAAGGATTAGAGGCAAAATTAGAAGGAAGTGGGCTGGGCTTCAACCTCTATTTAGTCAAACAAGGAAAACTTATTGATCAGGCACTACCAGCATTAATGTACGCAGATCATATAGATGATATAGATGATATAGAGAACAGATGATATTTGCAGAGATTGATGGACATCTGTGGTAATGAGGGAGATAGGTTAGATTTTAGATTCAGTAAGGAAAAATCAGCAGTCATGGTTTTCAATGACAACGAAGGTAGTGAGCTTAGGATACAGGAGGTCACGCTTGAGATAACAGATAAATACAAATATCTGGGCGTATGGATAAGCAATGGGACCGAGTACCTGAGGGAACACGAACTATACGTGACGACTAAAGGAAACAGGAATGCAGCAGTGATGAATAATAGGGCACTGTGGAATTACAATAGGTATGATGTTTTGAGAGGAATATGGAAAGGGGTCATGGTTCCTGGGCTGACGTTCGGCAATGCGGTCTTGTGCATGAGATGAGAAGTTCAAGCAAGATTAGAAATTAAGCAACGTGGAATAGGTAGGCTTGCTTTAGGAGCTCACGGGATTACACCAAATCAGGGAGTTCAAGGTGATATGGGATGGACATCATTTGAGGGCAGGGAAGCTAGCAGCAAGTTAAATTTGAGAAGCGATTGAGAGAAATGAAGGAGGAGCGTTGGGCTAGGAAGGTTTTCAGCTTCTTGTACATGAAGAATGTCGATACAAAATAGAGGAAGCGAACCAGGAAGTTGACTGGTAAATACTTAGAAAAGAGCAGGTGGCCAAACCAAAAAAATGCCGCCACATCCACGAAGTGAATGATGATGAGTGGGCGAAGCTCCGGAGGTAAACCTGGTAAACCATGAATCCTCCGTACATTTTGCCCACTCGATTTTATTGCAACGCTCCCCCTAGCGTACGTCGCCGCACTATATCGAACGATGACATGCGCCATATGTGGCATCATTCCTATTTTATAACACCTCGCATCTTTCATAATCAACTACACGTACCGCCGTCTAGTTTATAACATCTTGCATCTTTTGGACGGACGGACGGACGGACGGACGGATGGACGGACGGACAGACGGATGGATGGACGGACGGACGGATGGATGGACGGACGGACGGACGGACGGACGGACAGACGGACGGACAGACGGATGGATGGACGGACGGATGGACGGATGGATGGACGGACGGATGGACGAATGGATGGATGGACGGGCGGACGGACGGACGGACGGACGGACGGACGGATGGATGGATGGATGGATGGATGGATGGATGGATGGATGGATGGATGGATGGATGGATGGATGGATGGATGGATGGATGGATGGACGGACGGATGGACGGATGGATATGGCTGTACCCTTTAGATCGGGCGGTTGCTAGCGTAATACTTAGAACTGAACGAGAGGTGGCTACATACAGGGGACGCACAGCCCACGCCTTAAGGAGCTTCGCTCCTAAAAGAACTATCGGTTAAGAAGAAAGTGAAGGAAACGGAGACTGACATGTGGAAAATGGGCATGATTAAGAAGTCCGCACTAGAGATCTATCGAACTTTTAAGCAGGAAATTGCCAAGGAAAGGATCTATGATAATACTCGGGGTAGTTTTCTACTGTTTGATGCAAGGACGGGAGTACTGCGAACACAGACATATCGGGCCAAATACGAAGGGGTAGACAAAGTATGCAGTGCGTGTGGAGAGGAAGAAGAAACTACCGAACACTTCATAATGTTCTGTAAAGGGCTTTACCCTATAGTTCAGGATGATGGCGCAGAGTTTTTCAAAGCACTGGGGTTTAGGGACCGGGAGGGCAAAATAGACTTTAAGCAAGTAGACTTAAATAGAAGGAGGTTATCTGATTGGTGGATAAAGTCAAGACACGAGTGAAAATTAAACTCTTCACTGCAAAGTACGAATTCTCAAACTCACTATTTAAGGGAAAAAAATGAATATAGTTTTGGGTTCATTAAGTATTACGGCTTGGTGGCGCTGGCTACCGCCCGATCTATAGGGTACAGCCTTATCCATCCATCTATCCATGCTCCGCCGCCTCCAAGCGCGTTCACGGGCGCAGTGTGCGCGCCACAGCGCTATGGCCATCATAACAGCGCTGAGTACGAGGAACAGAACCAGCTGCGGCGCCTGAATTCTCGAAGATGAACGTTTTATCCACACAATACAGCTCGGTCGTTGCATGTGATGAGGTTAAAATGGTATAGTCTACCTCTGAGAGCACCGCTTACCCAGTCGACACCATTCCGGCGGCTTTCCCGGATTTTCGCACACGCTTGTTGTCACAAGCAACAGTAATCCATTCCAGCGCACAAAATTCAGAGAGAAAAAGCAATATTTATTTTGTCGTAAGGTGGACCAGAACTTCCCGTAGGTAGACGGCGATGACTCCGCTTTCCGTTTCGTCGGCTGTCGAGGAGCCGAGGTGGCCGAGTGGCCACGCGCTGCAGGTTCTTTACACGGCCTCTTCGTAGCCGGGACCATATACGAAGGATACTGATCGAAGACCGTGGGCACGGCTCCTGGACGCAGTTTCCGGATACGATATCCGGGAACATAGTCATTTTCCGTGAAGTGTTTGCTGCACACTACAGTCGATGCGGACTTGTCATTGATGACGAGGTTTTTCACGTGAAACATTTTTCCTCCACTCCGAACACAGTTCCTCATCGCTAGGAAATTGGTGAACGACACACCCGGTGTCTTCCCTTGCTGTGACTTACACAGCGGCACGCAACAATAAACCATGGCTACGCTAGTGCAGTTAGCGTGCCTGAGCGTGTCTGATGCATTGTTTACCCGAGGCTATCGAACGCAGTCAAGAAAAGTCGCAGTCGGCGACGCGGGGAGCCGGCGGAGCTTACAGTGAGGTGGTGCTGCCCTCTACGCGTCAGAAAAAAATATATGCGCGGCGCCGGTATTGAGAAGGCCGTAAGGAGTGTGCGGAAGGAGCGTCGAGTCCGGCCGTGTCACAACAAATCCGTGCAGGGCGAGGCCTCGCCGCGATGACGTGGCCACCATTTCCTTTTTTTTTCTCTCTCTCCCTTCCTCTCTGTTTGGCAGCGCGTTCGCTCAACACCACCTAGACTTGGTTCGCTGTATGCTGTGCGGGGCGTCTCCCTGTTCTGTGGTGGCGTGCGCTGTCTTGTCATATTAAGCTGTTGAGAGGTCCTTAGCTGTTGTCAACGGCAGGTATTCTGTGCGGACATCAAGAGACCTAAAGGTAAGAATGTCTCGATTGCTTCCTAATGTTTTGCTCTGCGCGTAGATTTAGCATTGAAACACGTAGATGAAGGGACTCAACACAGCAGGACAGGCTTGTTTGCAGTTGCGGTTAGTGCAACACTAGACAATTGATTGGTTTTCGCCTTTTTGAAGGTCGGGTTATCATTGTTCTGGTTGCCCGTTCAGTTTCCCTGGCGCCGATTCATTTCGGTTTGAGTGGAGTACCGGGTCCGGGACATCACACGATCTTCAGAAATTTTAAGAAACGTTATTGGAAGTGAACTGTTTTAGTTTCGGGCTCCAGTCATGATTAGAACAGCGCATGCAAGCTAATCATGACTTAAAAAAAATTAAAGGTCTGCCATAGGGTCACATACCTTATCTATTCTGCTCCTGTGCTCTTTAGATAATTGCCTTGAATTCAAGGCAGAGCTGCGCTTGGGCATTTATTTTTTTTCTATTTGTGCATTTTAGAATTAACATTTATGTTATTTTCAACACCGAAAAAGCAATCGTGCGCAACACGAGAGACGGATTGTGGTTGGGTTATTCGTGACACATCCGTATGTGCCATCCCTGGTCCTGCTAAAAGTGTGAATTTCACGTTAGAGCGAGGCAGGCCCGATGTTGAATTCATATGAGAAGCTGAAGCGTCCGCGTCGAGCTTTTTTGTAGTGTTGTATTAAAAACCCAAGGCCCAACCAAACTGTAACGTGTTGGTGCTGCTTGTAAGCTGTAACTTAAAAGCCATACGAAAAAAGTCTGGGTAATTATTAATAATAATGATAATTATATTTATTATTCTGGTTGACGAAAGCCAGCCAGAATTTCTTGCCAGAGGCAGCTCATCTTAAAGTTTTTTTGCTGCCATTACACAAAAACTAAAACGAGATTTGATCTTGCCCTCTGCCATGCATAAAACTAGGTGCCTTCATTAAATCCTCTTTATTGTTTATTTTCAGTCAATGTCGTCTTCTCCGTGATCCACTGCGGATCTCGAATCCCTCTGGACAATGTGCCGTTTCCAGTTGTCAAGGGAACCGTCAAAGTATGCATATCTGGAATGGAATACTAGCAGAAGACACAGGAGAAAAAGAAGACCAAATATGTTACATCGTGATGCACTTGCAAACGTTTCCATCTCATTCATATATGCAGTAGCCTTCCAGTTCAAAGATTGTGTGCAGGCAGTGTAAGGTGCATACTTTGCGGCAGCTGTATTTAACGTATTTTCCCTTATGCATGTGCCCCTTTTGGGGCCCTTAGGGTATTTCTAGCCAATGAATACATTTAGGAAAAGCCCAAGAGCATTATGACTGTGAACGAGACACATAACCGGGGGTTGCTGCACACCGAAATGTTCAGTTTTGCTAGGACCTTTTCTACCTCCTCTCCCACCTTTGACGTTTTGCCATGCCTTCCCCCCATCAGTGGTTGCGAGCGAAAGAAAATCATGGCTACATCCCTGGTGTGAACTATAAGAACATGGGCTTGTTTTTTTTTCCACTTATCAAAGCCAACCTGTGTGTCTGTTAACATGCAAAAACACCAGAAATAAATATTCTTTATTTCATTTACAGCATGCAAGTACCACTGATTGGCCGAAGGAGTGTACGGAAAAAGTGAACGAACCTCCAAGGCACAAAGAAGAGGGTTCATGAGGCTTCTCTCCTTTGCATGGAAAGGCTATGTAGTATGCACCATACATTGGGTTGCATGTTTTGGATACATGACGGGCAAAAACTAGGCAGCTCTGCATTGACTATTTCTAGTTTCACGATACTTAATGTACATGTTAAAGACTTTAGTTCAAAAATACTAGCTGATAAATGCTAAGTTGAGACGATCACCTTCCGGTAATATTTTCTTGTGCATTCGTGTTCCTTATGCAACCCCTTTTTATATCCCCATTCCCATATGATGCCATTTAAAAAGTTGTCAGATTGAATAATTAAGCAGCTCGCCCAAGTCAGTAGTATCAATATGGACCAGATTTAAGGGAAACCCCCAAAGTGGAGTAACATTCTGCAAAGGAAAGTTTGACATCCACATTTAGGTGGATGTCAAACTTTCCTTTGCAGTATCAATATGTATACCTAAAGCGTTTCACTGAGGGGGTATTTCCCATAGTTGCCCTAAAAAAAAGGCCAGTTTGTTTGCCCAGCCTCTACATCAACCGGTCACAGCTGTTGCAGCAGTCTTGATGAAATTGCTCTGCTGTGTAGGTAACCATACTTCACATTTTCACAGTAAACTTTTTGTGCACATTACGCATTCTCTCACATTTGGTTTATTTACAGTCTATGGATATTACAAGCACGCTATGAATACATCTTGAAATGACCACCCGAAAAAATGTACCAACATGCTTTCACATACAACAGGTACTATATTAAAATGTCAAAAGGAAAGTATAAAAGCAAGCACGTCCGTAGCAAGTACAGAAAGAATGCAACTTTAAAAACAGTTTTATACACATAGATTGAAAGCAGAAGCCTAAAAACATACTTTCACACACTCTCTGAATTGAGAGTATCACCAACACAAAAAATTACCGCTGCATTTATACACATACACAGTCGTTGCCAATGTCACAATTGCATGACTATAATGAAGTCTAGTATAAAACATACCATATTAATCTTAAAAGCTCTAAACATTCTAAAAATTATTCACAAAGATGTCCGAACACTGTGTTTAGGCCAAAGTTATGAATGGTAAAATAAATTGAGTTTTGCAACAATTGCAGTTTTTTTAAAAAGAATGGAAAAAAATCACCGAGTGGTCCATCTCTACCGTTTCCCCCGATCCTTTCCTAGCAGTCAAAGCTCCAGTCAATGGCAGAGTGACAGCACACTATAGGCATCTTCTTTTCGGAAGAGGCTTCAGAGACGAGCATCCTTTTGTCGGTGAGCCCCGAATGTGAAGGCCAGAACTCTGGCACAGATTCAGCCAGCTTACGGAAGGTGGCTTGCAATAAGCCCCTAGCCTCCACCAGTGTTTGAACGTCATGGCAGCAGTAAAGGAGGGAAGTGCACTTTTCCAATTCCTCGGTTATACTTTTGTGTAGCTCTGACACTGAGGGGGCTGCTGAACCAGGAAGCATAGCAACCCCAGGCTGTAAAGGCACTTCACAAAAGCTGGTCTCATTGACAAAGGGAATGTCTGACTCCGATGCTGCTGTACCAAGATCCTGTAAAGACACTTCAGAAGGGCTGGGCTGATTGACAAGGGGAATCTCGGAACTTGTTTCGGATTCTGGACAGCTTCCAAGAGTAATTTGCGGTCGAGTGAGGTAACTCTGTGGAAGAGAGGAAAAGCCCCACCTGTCGCTGTACTTAAAAACAACACAAAAGTGCTTGCATGGGTATTTGTGCTTCCTGAAATCAGGGCAGGTACACGATGGCTTGGTGAAGTCGACAGTGTACAGATCGTCATCACTTCTTTCAGAATGAACCGTAAACACACCTTCAACGGGGAGCTCTTCCATGTCTGTGGGGGTGTATTCCTCTGCATTACGAGCCGTCTCAGCATATGCTTAACGAACCCATGAGGCCGGTTGTGCAGGTATGCAGGAACATTATTACTGTACTGTCTGTACGCTGATGACTGCCTCCTTGCTGCCTCATGGAATTTCGCTTATTTGTCGGGAAGGTAGCCATGAACGACAGTCATGATCAGGAATGTTAACGACCGTTTCCCGCTGGAACTTTTCACGTACTGTGCCTTCAACACGTGGTTTCGGGCCTCAATGCCGTTACTTGTGGTCAACACAACGTCAAACTCCAGCCTGTAAGACATGACCCACAGCTCCTTTACTGACAGCCACACTTCTTTAAAGTAACTGCGGAATATTTCGTTTTTCCAACACTCAGAGTCAACAAGGACTTCAACTGCCTTGTCAAAGTCATGCTTATTTGAAGCACTGGCTACGTGTTTCATGAGTCTCAGGACCTCATCTGGATCGGATATGTTGTTTTCCTTTCTGCGCAGTCATCTCTGCCATGCCTGTAGTCTATGGAAGTCACAGATGGAGATTTGACTCCCTGGAAACACTTGCTTGATGGCACTTATTTCTGCCTTGCTATAATCCACCATCCAGTATTGTGGGGACCAGTTGTCACACCACTGCTTGAAAACGTCTAAAGCCTCAGCGATACAACGAGCCGTCTCGAACTGTATGATAAACACACCAGCTGGTGTGTATCCCGACGGTGTTTTCACGAGAAGCAAGAAAAGTGATAGGGCATAGTCACTCGTCTTGTGCGTTGCGTCCAGGCAAACTACTCAGCCTCAGTACTTTTTAAGCATGCTCCTCATGAATTTTGTTTGGAAGCAAAACAGCAACGTGTCTTCACACTCGCTGGCAACACCCTCTTCCACGTTGTCGGAGTCGCTGCTACCCACGAAGCTGGGTGCTGCATACGGCCGATAGACAACGGAGGATTCGGGTTGCTCACCCCTGATCTTTTCAATTAGGATTCTAGCATTCTCTTGATCAACTGTGCTGAAGCGGTCTTTCTTAAGCACAGCTTGGATCTGGTTGCTGATGTCACGATGTGTTGGGAAAAAGGCCCTGCAGCTGCTATCAGGCTTCTCCTTGTTCGCAAAAAGTACGTCGTGCACATAATAGTGAAGGCACTTTTTCACATCTGATACAGAAGTAATGCCTTCTCTTGCCAACATCTGAATTCGCTCAGCAACACTCTTGTCCATGTTTTGGCTGAAAGCTTCCATGTCCTCGAAACGATGGTTTTGATGGGAACTGCAGTCGGCAATTCTAGCATATACCCGCGTCTCTTTGGCCACAGTCTGCTGCTCTGCGTCAAGTGCCTCCTGCAGCTCCTTGGCCTTGTCGGCTTTGAGACGACCCTCTCTTGTCTGGCCGCATGGCTGGGGCACATCCACCTAGAAAGCAGGCACTGTTAAGTACACAGATCATATTTTATGGTTTCAAACAGTGCGACAAGATGAGGGCGAAATCAAGATGAGACATAAGACAGCGCTGAACTAATAGCTGGAAGTATATTTCCACTATTGCCAGTATGTATACATGTGGGAAATAGTAAAATAAGAGCGCAAAGCACAAAACCCATACAGTCTTGGCTTAGATGCCGAGACTGTATGCGTTGTGCTCATTTTATCTTTCACACTCTGTTTATCTTGCTATTTCTCACGTGTATACATACTGGCAATGGTGGAAATATAGAGCGCTGTCTTCTGTCTCATCTTGACTTTGCCCTCATCTTGTTGCGCTGCTTGAAACCATAATGATCGTCAACCAACTGTGTTGTGTCGGATTGCACAATCATAAATGACATGATAAAGGTCCCCAGAAATTAATCTGGAATTATTTTTTACTTGTCATTGCACATTACATACCTGGAAATCTGGGTACAACTCAATCCGCTTCAAATTCATTGTTGCTGCGCACCCCTTCTTCTTTGTGCCTTGGAGGTTCACCCGCTTCTTCTCGTACACCTCCTTCTGCCAGTCAGTGGTACTTGAACTCTGTAAATGAAGTTAACAATATTTATTTCTTGTGTAAACTTGTAGTAACTTAAAGTAAATCTTCTTTACACTGCCTACACACAATCTTTGAACTGGAAGACTGCTGGATATGTGCATGAGATTGAAACTTTTGGAAGTGCATCACCCAGTAACATACCTGTTCTTTTTTTTTCTCCTGAGTTTTCTTGTAGTACTCCGTTCCAAATATGCACACTTTGACGGTTTCCTTGACAACTCGGAACGGCACATTGTCAAGAGAGATTCGAGATCCGCAGTGGATCATGGAGAAGACGACATTGGCTGAAAATAAAAAATAAAGATGATTTAATGAAGGCACCTAGTTTTATGCATGGCAGAGGGCAATATCAAA
The DNA here is from genome assembly GCF_043290135.1 of Rhipicephalus microplus. Classification (NCBI taxonomy): domain Eukaryota; kingdom Metazoa; phylum Arthropoda; class Arachnida; order Ixodida; family Ixodidae; genus Rhipicephalus; species Rhipicephalus microplus. Next base: position 200,020,178 of record NC_134704.1, on the reverse strand, counting down.
TCTTGTTTTAGTTTTTGTGTAATGGCAGCAAAAAAACTTTGAGATGCGCTGCCTCTGGCAAGAAATTCTGGCTTTCGTCAACCAGAATAATAAATATAATGATCATTATTATTATTAACAATTACCCAGAGTTTTTATGCGGTTTTTAAGTTACAACTTACAAGCAGCCCCAACACGTTACAGTTTGGTTGGGCCTTGGGATTTTAATATAATTGGGCAAAAAATCTCGACCCTGACCCTTCAGCTTCTCATATACAGCGTTCAACATCAGGCCCGCCTTGCTCTAGACGTCTAATTCACACTTCCTGGAGGACCACGGATGGCACGCACGGCCGTGTCACAATTGGCTTGCTAGCGCGGTGCTAATCATGACTAAAACCGAAAAAATACAGTTCAGTTACAACTGAATAATTGCTAAGCAACGGGGACCAAAGAAACACACAGACACAGACAAGGCGCCAATTACAGCTCCAATAGAATCTCTGAAGATCAGGTCATGTCCCAGTAATCCGAACAATACTTCACTCACACCGAAATGAATCGGTTCCAGGGGAACTGTGAACCGGTAACGAAAACAATGATACCTAACCCCAACTTCAAAAAGGCGATAACCAATAACCGCAACTGAGAAGAAGCCTGTCCTGCCGTGTCCCTAGCTGGTTTAAATTACTACTGCGTGTTTCAATGCTAGATCTACGCGCAGATCAATACATTAAGGAGCAATCGAGACATCCTCACATTTAGACGACTTGCTCAGGTCTCTTGATGTCCGCACAGCATACCTCTCGTTGACGGCAGGCAGGGACCTCTCAAAAAGCTTTAGCTCTTCGTCTGACTTCAGGTAGCCATGAGAGTAGCCGTCGTCATGACGTAATCCTTGGAGGTACTTTTCGATCACCTTTTGTCGGTCAGGAGGCTCGCTCATCGTTGCGTTCCGACTTTCCGGCCACTTAACAAGACAGTGCACGCTTTTCGCTCACGTGGAGTGCACACAGAACACCTACCAGTGAGTGCACGCCAACATGATGATGATGATGATGATGATTAAAGGCCTCCCCTTTGAATCGGGGTGACGGCATGCGCCATCTAGCCTACCTTAATAGTTCGAGTTTAAATTTTGTCCCTCAACTCGGATGTTTCTTTAATTTTGCCCAGCCACTACTCTTGGCTGGGATGTTATTTTATCGACTTCTCTGCTTTTCCTCCACCAATACTCCAGCCGCTGCTTAGTAATACCTACTGCTGACCAGTTAATGCTTCCATCAACCGCGAAGCCCAGCGCCTCAGGAAGTGTGACCTTCCCCTTATTTCTATCCGGCTGAATCTTTTGGCATTCCATGACTATGTGGTCGATTGTTTCTTTATTTATGCCACATCCAACACATGTCTCATCCTGTGACGAATATTTGCTCCTGTAAGTTAGAGTTCTCAAGCAGCCAGCCCGCGCCTCAAAGAGCAACGCACTACCTTTATTGTTGTCATAAAAGTTCTCTTTCCGGATGTCTTGTTTGCTTGCCTTGTAGATTCCCAGCGATCCCTTCTTTTCCATCCTCTCTTTCCACATGATCGTCTCTGTTTCCCTCACTTGCTTTTTAACTGGCCCCCTTTGCTTATTTGCCGCGGTCAAGTTATATTTAGTCGCCAGCTTTCGCGTCCTCTTACGCCATTGGGTGTCCACACTTTTCAGGTACAGGTATCTGTGCACTCTGGCTGCCCAGTTCTTCTCATCTAAATGTCTGAGTCGCTCCTCAAACCGTATTTTACTTTGTGCTTCCCTCGCCTCAAATGAAGCCCAACCCATATCGCCTTGTACAGCCTCGTTTGTAGTCTTACTGTGAGCTCCCAGAGCTAACCTGCCGACTGCCTTTTGGTTAACCTCCAGCCCCGACAGGATATCTGACTTTAAGCTTAATACGGCATTAGAGAACGTGAGCGCCGGCACCATTACTCCTTTCCAGATGCCTCGTACTACCTCGTACTTATTGTGTCCCCAAAGTGCTCTATGTTTCATTACTGCTGCATTTCGTCTCCCTTTCAGTTTGAGGTGTTCTTCATGAGCATTCAGGTAGCCTTTTCCTTCATTAAGCCAGATCCCCAAGTATTTGTACTTTTTACTAATGGTATGGCTTCCTGTTGTATCCTTATTGGTGCTACATGAGCTTCCTCGTTGAACACCATGACTCCAGATTTCTGTTGGTTAAAATGTAGGCCTAGGTACGTTGCCTCATCACCACAAATGTCAGCCAGTTTTTGAAGTTCTTCCGCATTATCCGCCAGCAGCACTATATCGTCTGCGTACATCAATCCCGGAATCCGTTGCTCCACTAACACTCCATTGCTTCGGTGTGACAAATCAAAGCCCAATCCACTCTCCTCTAGTCGTCTTTCCATTCCTCTAATGTACAGTGTGAACAGCAATGGCGAAAGAGGGCATCCCTGTTTTAAACCTCTTCGAATGTACACGGGCTCTGTGTATGTACGCCCTTCCCATGTAATGTGTGCCTTGTTATCCTCATATATTGCCCTTAGCAGCCCTACAAATTCCGACCCAATCCCCTCCTCTTCCAGTATATGCCACAGCAATCCCCTGTCCACGTTGTCATAGGCACCCTTTATGTCCAGAAACAGTAGCCATGTTGGTCTGCCCTGTGCTGCCGAAATTTCGATGGTCTGGGTTATGACGAATAGATTGTCTTCCAAGCGTCGACCCGGCATAAATCCATTTTGCAGTTCCCCTAAAATACCATTACTTTCAACCCCCTTCAACAACTCGGCTTTGATGGCTTGTATAGCTAATCTATAGAGCACTGACGTGACTGTAATCGGCCTGTAAGAGCTCGCGTTGTCCCTTTCACCCTTGCCTTTGTAGATCAAACTCATTCTACTTTCGCGCCAGTGCGCAGGAATCCTCTTGGATTTTATAGCGCGCTCGTTGGCTCCATACAAGTGCGCCTGTCCCGCTGGTCCCAAATGGTTGATAATCTCTATCGGGATTCCATCCGGTCCTGTTGCCGTACTTTTTGGAACACTGTGTTCTGCCTTTTTCCAGTACAAAAATTCAATATTAAATTTTTCATCTGCCACTATTTTATTTGCCACCTGTGTCCAGTTAGCCGACCTCGCGCGTGCTTGGCCGAAAGTATTTCCTATGACTCCATGTAGGTATTTTTATGCGCTGTCCCCCAGGAGAACGTTACCGTCCCCGTCCTGTATGTGAGTCTGCATCTCTTTAGTCGTCGTTCCCAATGCTTTTAAATGGCTCCAGAATTTTTGGAGGGCGCTCTTATCCTTCTTACGTATGTCTGATACCCATTTCTCACTCGCAGCTTTAATCTTCGCTTGTACTAGTTTCTGCACCTCAAATTTCTTTTCTCGGTACCGGCTCCACCGTAACTGCATCTCATCATCGTGATATCCCATTTGCTTTGCTTTTCTGTGCAGTCTAGAGGCCCGTCGTCGCTCTTCAATAGCCAGTTTAATTTCCTTGTCCCACCAGCTTCGTGGTTTCCGTTTACCCCTCCAGCGGTTTTTTTTCTTTACTTTGTTTATTTCCTTTTGTATACAACTAACAACCTCGCCATATTCCCACACCTTTATTGGCTGTGCTTCTAATTCTCTTTCGATGCTATTGACGATGTCTGATATCTGCTTTTCGCTTACTTTCGGGAGCCCAACCTCCTGTGTTTTCTTCCTAGCCCCCCCACTGTCAAATTTCAGGATTATACACCTGTGGTCGCTGCCCAGACTGTTTTCTCCTTCTTCATCTATCGTCATTTGGTTCAACCGCTCGTACGTGTGCTCTGAGACCAGGCCGTAGTCTATGCAAGACTGTCTACTGTCGCTTTGCCACGTTATCTGCCCGTCGCATTTATGTCCCCGGTTAACTATTACCAGTTGCTGTTCTTCACACATATCGATAACCATTGCACCGTTATACTCTGTATATCCATCTAGATCCATCTAGATCCACAGCTACCGCGTACCGCGCCGTCAAACGGAGAGAGAGAGAGACAGAGAGAAAAAAAAAGAAAATGGTGGCTACGTCATCGCGGCGAGGCCCCGCCCTGCACGGATTTGTTGTGAGAACAGTCGCACCCAAGTTAGGGTGGCTAGAATGGGGAGGTGTGATGACCAGCCTCCGGAGGCTGGCCCAAAAGCGCGTTCCTGCCGCGCGGTGGCGCTGCTGGTGGGGGCGCCACCGCGCGGGCCAAATATGAAGGGGTAGACATATCGAGCCAAATACGAAGGGGTAGACAACGTTTTTAGAACAATTCAGTTTCACAGCTCCGCTCCCGAGGCGGCCGTGGTGGCGGTCACGCGAACTAGTGGCGCTGCAGTCACGCTTTTCTTCACTTGGGCGCGCGGACAGGCGGGTGCTTTGGCGGCGCGCGTCGTTCGAAGCGATTTCGTTCCCCACACGTGCGCCTGAATCTTCCGGTTTCCGAATGTTCGCTTTTTTGTTGTGAAAATGCCTTCGTATTTTGCGCCGGGATGTACGAGTGGCTACAGAAATGACGCCGCAAATCATCATTTTTTTACCCCACCACGTAAGGCCATGGAGTTTAAACAATGGGAACACATGCTGCACCGCAAGGACAGGCGCCTCACGCAAAAGTCCAAGGTATGTGAGAGACATTTCGAAGAGCAAGACATTGTGAAGTATTTCAAGCATGTTGTAAAGGGCCAGGAGGTTTTAATTCCCCGTGGTAACTGGAAGTTAGTGCCAGGAGCGTTGCCGCGTCTCTTTCCTGGCTTGCCGGAGCACAAGCCAGGAAATACGAAATGCACGCGAAAATCACCGAAAAAGCGGAACGAAATCGGCTTGGAAGCATCGGCGGAAAGTGCGTCTTGTTCGAGTGGCTCGTGAGGAGAGGCCTCTTTGTCCTTAGGCGATTCGCTTGGAGCAGTGGGCATCACGCCACCACCTAGCACCTCAGCAACGAACTCCTCCGGTGCTTGTCTGAACGAACTGGTGACAGTGCCGTTATCTAGTAGGGACTGGAAGCTTGAACTCATCGTCGATGAATGTTCTGGGCAAACTTGCGGTGTGGCAGGGGAGCTCAAAGTGAGCAAGGCCGTTATTGTGAAAAATGATGGTAGCTGTGTTGTGAACGGTTACAACAAGATGCACAAGCAACTGCATAAGACTGTAGACAGCACTGCTAGCGTCGAGCACCTGCTCAATGAGACAGATAGCTTGAAAATCTGTTCAGGCATTCAGGTAGCTCACACTGGTGTGACAGGAAAATTAGAAAATGTCCATCACAAGCTGTGTTCTGTCCTCACAACTCGACCTGTATGTGCTCGGTGCCTACGCCTCCGAAGGCGAATGCGAGCAAGAAAGCCAATGAAGGCAGCGGTGAACAAAAGCAAAAAAATGCGAAACTTGACCAAAAAAGTTTTCCGAGCTGCAGCTGCAAGGAAGAAGGGGAAGCAAGAAATCACACTGCTCAAACAGGAGCTTGCGAAGGCTTCCTACCAAGGAATAGAAGAAGCTTTAAGTGGCCTTCCTCACTTGCAACGCCTGGCATTCCTGACAGCACTGAAGTCACTCAAAGCAGAAGCTCCGTGTGGCATGGGGTATAATTCTGAGTGGATTTTGAACTGCTTGATGCTGAGAATTTCAAGTCCACGGGCATACAAGCTGATTAGCGAGATGAAAATGTTGCCGCTGCCTTCTCTTAGCCGCTTGGCACAAATTTTGAAAGGCTTGCCGTGCAAGCACGGCTTCAACCCCGTTTGTCTGGAAGCTATACAGAAGCAGTTTCATGGAAAAGCAGATGAGCAAAGGTTGGGGTCTTTGATCTTAGACGAGATCAAGTTGCGCCAGGCATATGACTTCAACAAATGCAGCTACAAGATGGACGGATTTGTTGATTATGGAGGCGTCACGAATGAAGGAACCAACCAGCTAGCCGACCATGTGCTAGTATTGATGTTTGTTCCTCTGTTTGAATCCTGGGTACAGCCAATTGCAGCGTTCGCGACAAAAGGTGCTGCTCCTGGCAAAATTTTGGCGGAACTAGTCCTGGAAGCAGTGGTGCGCCTTCACAAGCATAATGCTACAGTCATTTCCATTGTGAGCGATGGTGCGGGAAACAACCGCTCCATGTGGCAACAGCTAGGTGTTAGTGGCAGCATGGCAACTCCCACAAAACTCCCAGAAAATCACGAAAACAATAACGTGCGAATAATGCTGTGCGTTGCTCACAGCTTCTCCCGATCAGTTCAACTCCGAGGAAACACAGCTCAACCAGAGGCGCCTGACAGAGTTGAGGTCATTCAAGCCAGGATGCCTTCGAGAGGCCTCATTTAGGCTGTACGCATTAATTAAGGAAGTAGAAGAGGTTGTGCACGATACGCTTGAAACGTCGGCAGTGTTCGGGGATATTTTCTGGATGGTATTGGACAGGCTTCATGCGACTGCACTGCCTGCAATTGGTTGTAATGAGCACCATGAATTCCTCACCGCAAAGATAATCAAATGCTATTGTTTGATGTGCATGCACTTCTTCTCTCGAAAGAAGAACCGTGAACTGCTTGTCAGGGAAAAAGTTCAAAATGCAAGAAAAAAAGCTAAGCTGCTTTGAGCTGCCTTTCTTGCTCAGTGAACGATGCAATACTAATCTGTATGTGCAAGAAAATATATGTTCCTTCTGAATTGGCCATTTTTACTTTCTCCGTATTATTATTCTCACCATGTTATCTTCAAATAAGATTCACGGGAATAGGAAAGGAAAAAAAAAAAACACCGAAATCAGAGTCTGTTCGGTAAACGGCGCATGACTATGTGGCATCAGAAACGAGCACTATGCTTTTAAAAAGTTTTACTGCATCTACGTTTTCTTTGAAGGGTGTCTTTTTTTTTTTTTTTTTTTTTTACAGTTATGCTCGCGCGAGGCCGCCTATGCCCACATAAGAATGTACTGGCGACGGTAGCTATAGATGGAGCCCAGACACGTAATTCCACCAGATGAAAATGGGCGCAGCAACAATGAAATGCATGTATACGAAGAAACTGCTGCTTTGGCACGAACTGTTCCGCCAGCAAAGCGAAACGCTTTGAAATGCGAGCGGTAACACGGCCGCGCCGCACCGCGTTTCCTCCGGTGTAGCAGACGACGCGCAGAGTGCGGAGCAAAGCATGCCTACAGCGCCCCTAGCGGCCGCGACACGCTATGCGGCCGCGCCGGATAGTGGGCGCCTATGGGAAGCTGTGAAACTGAATTGTTCTAAAAACGTTGGGGGTAGATACAGTATGCAGTGCGTGTGGAGAGGAAGAAGAAACTTCCGAACACTTGATAATGTTCTGTAAAGGGCTTCACCCTATAGTTCAGGATGATGGCGCAAAGTTTTTCAAAGCACTGGGGTTTAGGGACCGGGAGGCCAAATAGACATTAAGTGGGTAGACTTAACTAGAAGGAGGTTATCTGATTGGTGGCTAAAGTCAAGGCACGAGTGAAAATTAAACTCTTCACTGCAAAGTACGAATCCTCAAACTCACTTTTTAAAGGAAAAAATAAATCTAGTTTTTGGTTCATTAAGTATTACGGCTTGGTGGCGCTAGCCACCGCCCGATTTAAAGGGTACAGCCATATTCATCCATGTGCTTTTCTCGCGTCGTCTATTTGCCTCTGGGCGGGTAAATGATTCGACCGCGCTCAGTTTTACCGCTGTAGTCTTTTTACTTATGTTGTTGACGTCGAGAAACTTGCACGTGTAATCTACAAGCGCCAACCACGCAGCCGATACAGAGCGTGGGTTTCGCGGCAACTTCTTGCGAGGTGGGCGCGCTTGTCACGCGAAAAATAGTTTAGAGGAATCTCTCCCGCAGACCAGCAGGTGGCAACAACCCTGCGTGTGTCGCTCGCAGATTTGTTATACATTTTCGATTGAAATAGTACTTTAAATAGTGGAAGGCAATGCAGTTTGTATGCAGTGCGGCAGAAGAATGCAATAAAGTACAAGACTGGTGGCTTGATACAAGCTTATTGGAAACAGTACATTAAAACATCACATAACATTACATAGCTCGGGCTCATGATCCTTAAAACAATGCACTCTAAGAGCCACGCTTTGTCGTATCAATATCCTCGCATGGATTTCCGCTTCGATGCCTCAAAACATGCTCGGACTGCATACTGCTGCTTTTTCGGAAGCTGCTTGATCTGAAACAAATGCACGAAACAGGAAGCTTTATTTATGACAACAAATATGTAAAAATACAGCACCTTACCTTTGCCTCAAAGCTGTTTTCCTTGATAGAGGAATTCCTTTGTCGTAACGTTCGTACGACCTCATGAAGGGTGTGCACTTTCATACTCCGCTGCCTCAAAGTGCGAATGGCACATTTCAGTCTCATTCCCGCTGTCTTTACCAATGGGCGTCGCACCTTATTTTTTAAGCGCAGCAAACGAGCCATGAGGATTCGCCTAATTTTTCTGCACTTCAGACACCGCTGAGGCATATGGGCCGGCATATATACCTGGAAGAAACAACAAAATGGGTGACATGTGAACTATATGAAATAATTTTTCATAGTTGTGATGTCCAAGACGTATGTATCAAAACACAACATACCTTGTGACACAGATCCGTCACACACGGCGGAGAACAGGCCATTTGCTGACAATGTTGTGCAGTCAGACACATCTAATCGCTTAAACTCGCTGGTATTTCCAACTCCACAACACACAGAGAGTTTTTCTGCATACACCAGAAGCTCTTGGGCCTCTTCCTCAGACTCAACGGTGCGCTGACAGTGAAGGTGGCCAGCCGGGAAAATGGTGCAGGAGGGTGAATTTCGAACACAGCTATCTTGTTGAAGGCCACAGGGGGTATTTTGCTTTTATGATGTTCAGCTGTTTGGTAAATCGCTATGTTTTTGTTTTGGAATGTCGGACGTGACCAATACTCCGATGGTAGTCGAAGACCAAAAATGAAGTGTTTCCGAGGTACCTCATCATTGACTATGTCCAGTTCGTCATGAGGAATGAGCTGAACCGATTCGCGTTCTGAATCGTCAATGTCCTCGCGGCTCTTCTTTGCACGCACGGAAGAGCCCTGTCCCACTCTCCTCTTCCTCTCTTTTGGCAGAGTTTTCGTCATATACTTTGGAAGGTTCGGGAAAATTGTTGGAATAGCACTCTCCTTAAGGGCAGGCACATCGCGTGGTATATGGACCTCCTTTTCATTCACAATGTGCACGTAGTGTCTCATAATAAACCTGAAAACGTAATAAAAAGTGAGCTTAGCCTCTGTAATGAAGACACTTCGGATTTACAAGCAACGAAACAATTATTAATGCATGTGCTGCAGCGTTAGGTGACACACATCTAGCCGCGGGTCGATGGAGGCAGAACGCAAAACGCGCCCACGTGGAGCAACATGCCAATGTAAGTACAAGAACAACCGATGATCTGAATTAGTCTGGCTCTTTCCACTGCACTTCTGCTGCTCATGACCCGTGTGTCACACCGGGTCAGTGTGTTAACTTGTAGAAACCTCAACTTTTCTATATGCTTAAACATGTACGAATTCCATACGTACCATGAGTCAAAATGCCTTTCGCAAACTGCAGAATTCTCTTGCAGTGGCTTGTCGGCACATGGTATGGCACGTGCCTACTTTTCAAATTCAACCTCACGGGCAGGTGCACGAAAGAGAGACAGTCTTTCACCGCAGGACTTGTAGCCGGCGTCGCAACCTGGCACAAAGCACCACCTCTGCGTTTTTTTTTCCCCGTCGACGGCATTCTTCAAAGCGGTTCAAAAATTGACGACAACCGCTGACATCATCTCCTTCAAGAAATCAGGAAGCGATAGAAAAAGCAGGCCGTACTTCGCGAACAGCAACAGCTAACTTGCGCTGCTCCGTCACCTACGAGACACGAGCAACACATGCTCACAGTCGGCACATGCCAACAGCGCCCCAGACTGACGCGCCAAATTTTCCCCTAGCGGCGAGAACGCGCAAGGGGCCTCGCTAGGCAAGAGGCCGCCGCCGCTGTCATCACACCTCCCCATTCTAGCCAACGTTTATAGATATATACTAATATATTAATATATACTAATATACTATATTAGTATATATTAATATATTATATTAATATATACTTAATATATAATTAATAATATAGTATATATTAATATATACTAATATATTAATAAACGTTGATTCTAGCCACCCTACCCAGGTACCATTCATCACCGTGATGATGGATGGATGAAATCATGGCTATGGTTCCTCCGTGCTGTACACTTTAGATTGGGCGGTGGCTAGCGCCACCAAGCCGTGATACTTAATGAATCAAGAACTAGATTTATTTTTTTTTCTTTAAAAAGTAAGTTTAAGGATTCATACTTTGTAGTGAAGGGTTTAATTTTCACTCGTGCCTTGACTTTAGCCACCAATCAGATAACCTCCTTTCAGTTAAATCTACCCGCATAAAGTCTATTTTGCCCTCCCCGTCCCTAAACCCCAGTGCTTTGAAAAACTCTGCGCCATCATCCTGAACTATAGGGTTTACAGAACATTATCCTTTACCCTTTACAGAACATTATCAAGTGTTCGGCAGTTTCTTCTTCCTCTCCACACGCACTGCATACTGTGTCTACCCCTTCGTATTTGGCCGATATGGTTCGCAGTACTCCCGTCCTGGCCTCAAACAGTAGAGAACTACCCCGAGTATTATCATAGATCCTTTCCTTGGCAATTTCTTGCTTAAAAGTTCGATAGATCTCTAGTGCGGACTTCTTAATCATGCCCATTCTCCTCATGTCAGTCTCCCTTTCCTTCACTTTTTTTCTTAACCGATAGTTCTTTTTGGTTTGGCCACCTGCTGTTTTCTAAGTATTTAGCAGTCAATTTCCTGGTTGGCTTCCTGCATTTTGTATCGACATTCTTCATGTACAAGTAGCTGAAAACCTTCCTAGCCCAACGCTCCTCCCCCATTTCTCTCAATCGCTTCTCAAATTTTATCTTGCTGCTAGCTTCCCTGCACTCAAATGATGTCCATCCCATATCACCTTGAACTCCCTGATTTGGTGTATTCCCGTCAGCTCCTAAAGCAAGCCTACCTATTCCACATTGCTTAATTTCTAATCTTGCTTGAACTTCTGATCTCATGCACAAGACCGCATTGCCGAACATCAGCCCAGGAACCATGACCCCTCTCCATATTCCTCTCAAAACATCATACCTATTGTAATTCCACAGTGCCCTATTTTTCATCACTGCTGCATACCTGTTATCTTTAGTCGTCACGTATATTTAGTGTTCCCTCAGGTACTCGGTCCCATTGCTTATCCATACGCCCAGATATTTGTATTTATCTGTTATCTCTAGCGTGACCTCCTGTATTCTAAGCTCACTTCCTTCGTTGTCATTGAAAATCATGACTGTTGTTTTTTCCTTACTGAATCTGAAATCTAACCTGTCTCCCTTATTACCGCAGAAGTCCATCAATCTCTGCAAATTGTTTTTGTTGTTGGCCATTAGCACTATATCATCTGCGTACATTAATGCTGGTAGTGCGCCTGATCAATGAGCTTTCCTTGTTTGCCTAAGGAGAGGTTGAAGCCCAGTCCATTTCCCTCTAATTTGGCCTCTAATCCTTGTAGGTACATCATGATTAATAAGGGTGACAGGGAAGACCCCTGCCTAAGCCCCCGTTTTACCTCTGCAGGCTTCGATACCTGTTTTTCCCACTTTATAACTACCTTGTTACCTTTATAGATATCCTTTAAAAGATTAGTGACTACATGTTCCACGCCTAGAGTGCCCAGTATTCCCCACAATTCCTTTTGAACCACGCTATCGTACGCTCCCTTGATATCCAAAAATGCTAGCCCTGTGGGCGTGTGTTCCTTTTCTGCTATTTCGATGCACTGCGTCAGTGAGAACCGATTGTCTTCCAACCTCCTGTGTTTCCGAAACCCATTCTGCAGTTCCCCAGCACCCCCTCATCCTCTATCCATGCCTGCAGTCCTTCCTTTATAATCTGCATCGCCAGCTTGTAGACCTCTGATGTCAGTGTTATAGGACGGTAGTTGTTTATGTCAGCTTTGTCCCCCTTTCCTTTATAGATCATGCTCATCCTGCTAAGTTTCGATCCATCGGGAACTTCACCATCGATTATTATTTTGCTCACTGCCTCTCTCAAAGCCTGCTTAGACCTCGGACCTAATGTCTTTATCAGCATAATTGGAATGCCATCTGGGCCTGTTGGTGTACTACTAGGAACCCTTTTCTCAGCCTTTTCCCACTCTCGTTGTAAAAATGGAGCCATTGCACCACTTGATTCGTTCTTGTCTATTGTGGTGCATAAAGTATTTCTTTGTTGAAATTTTTCTGTCACCCTTGTTCTTATATATTCAATAGCTTCGTCCACTTCTAGCCTAGCACCTTGGGCTGTAGTTATAAAACTCTGCTCCAGGCTCGTGTCATTTCTTAGGGAGTTTAGATGGTTCCAAAATTTCGCAGCTGCTTTTCTATCTTGTTTTTTTTTTTTTGTACTTCTGCCAGCCACTGAGCTCCCTTTCTTCTAATCTTTTCAGTGATCAGAAGAGATGCATCCCTTCTACAGCTTAGAAAGGTTTCCCCTTTCTTTTCAACATCATCTGTGGGTTCACCCTGCTGCCACAGTCCCTTAATAGCACTCTGCTGCTGCTTAACGGGGTGAACCGACAGATGATGTTGATAGTGTCGCCGCGAGTGCCACCGCGCGGAGCTCGTTTAAAACTGAAGGCAGGCCGCTGGGAGCGCGAGCCATTCCTCAGGCATCTTTCTAGAGTAGCCGTTGCCGTTGGTTTAGGTGTTCTGTGTCTAGGTTGGATAAGTTAGTTCACAGCGCCACCGCAACCCATATTTTTGTTGCCTGTTGACTGGTACAGTTTCCCTTCTCCAATTGGTAGTGTGTAGGTGTTCTGTGGTTATAGAATTTCTAGGAGGCGTTGTCCGAAGGTACAGTTACAGTTGGTTGCCTAGTATAGGTGTTCTCTGGCCGTAGCTTGTAGTGTATCATTAAGAGGACCAACTTTGTTGCGGTTCATTGTGTGCACCACCTTTGTGAGATGTTCAAGCGAAAGCTGACCGCACTGGGATTCAACAACACCGACAATTTCAACATTCAAAGTAAGTTCTCGTGTTATTGCTCGCTACATCAAGCTTCGGTTCGAATACATACTGAGCGCTCTCAAAAAGAAAAGAGAGAGAGAGACGAAAGAATGCCTCAACGGCTCGAACCAGCGCACAGCAGTTCTTACATCAAATTCTCGCACGTGCTACTTGTACTGCTTATCCTGATCGATGGCTGGCTCACGCATCTTTCGTTCTCTCTTCTGGTGTGGAAGAAGGCCAGGATCATATTTCGGGCTTTTTGTGCCAGGAAGGTACACATTATTCTTTCGTCCTACGTATTTTATTTAATCTTTTTTTTTTCGGTTTTTGAACGCTTAGCCTGTTATACTTTGGTGGTGCATGCTGAGGCATTTAATTTGTTTTTCTTGAAGGCTCAACATAACTTTTTGTGAACGTTGTGAACATAATTTGTTTGTGATGTAAAAGTCAGATTTTTAGGTACTAAAAATTGCATTTTGGGCGCCAAAAACGAGCAGGAAACGCACAGTAATGGGCCCCCAAACTTGTAAATATAGGCACAACAAATTTTTACTGAAAATTCAAATTTTAAAGAAGACGTGCGCGACTTGTGTATGACACGAAAGCGAGGAAAAAAAAGTTAGATTCAATATTTGATTGAGCTTGATCACATGTACTGATAATTGTATTGCTCTCTCTCTCAAAACCTGCATATATACTTACCTGAAACAGAACACTGGCTTTACGTTATTCATCCTTCTCTAAACGTGAACAAGTGTTCATTATTAGTATTTCCTATACAAGACCCAGTACGTATATGTCTCGCTTACTGATATGCCGCAAGTTCAAAGCACCAAATATGTAAGAGTGATATATGACGGCTCTCGTTTATAGCGAAAACACATCGAATATATTGCAGCAAAGGGTGTTCGGGCAGCTGGGATATTTCGGAGGATAAGCAACAGGAAATCGGGAATAGAGCCAGGTTATTATCAATATACCGCATGTATGCGAGACCACTTCTAGAATTTGGGTGTGTAATATACTTCACGGCAGCTTTTTTATTGTTCTAGACAAGCAGGCACTGCGCATGTGCTTAGGGCTACCTAAATTTGTAGTGAACACTGTTTATTTATTATTTATTTATTTGTCAAATACGGTCAACACCTCTAAGTCCGTTACAGGAAGGGGGCCAAGAGGTACACACGGTAGTACAATGTACAATAAATGAAACTAGACATTGATAAGAAGAACCAAAACAACGAAGTTTGGCAAGTCTCATAATCAGGGAGAAAATGGTTACAATGTGCGCTACATCAAACTGCACATTATTAACGACAACCAAAGCAACAAACAATGTGTAAGCCTCGTACTCAAGATATGAAGAAAAGTTAAAAAAACATTACGTTGTAGAGTACTTAATAATCTTCTACCTTTTCCACAAAACTCTCTATGCTATCCATGACAATAATATCTTCGGGCAATGTGTTTCGTATTTCACTAGAAGCCCCCCAAAAATTGCAAATTTGAATGAGTTGCGGCATGTGACGTATTGCTTGAGGTACTTCCCATGACAATTTCTGCGCCATTGGCGATGAGGTGGTTTTAAGTGCTCATGCTTATCTATGTTTACACTATTATTATAAAACAAGAAAAGAAATTTTATTGCTGCCACTCTCTGCCGGCAAGCAAGCGTAGGAATTCCTGCGGCATTTTGAAGAGCAGTGGTGCTATCCTTTCGACAATATTTTGAAAAGATAAAACATAGTGCTTTATTTTGGATACTTTCTATTCCATCTGCAAGGTATGCTTGGTGGGGATTCCAAATTATACGGTCATATTCAAGAAGTGGACGCACTGAAGTTTTATAGGCTGTTAATTTGACAGATGCGGGAGCCGCAGCTGACCTGTGCAGAAACTCGAGTGTTTTGAATGCTTTTGTACATGTGTTTCCAATGTGACCGTTGCACTTTAAGCTGCTTGTGATGGCTTTATGCAAAGATTTCTTAGAGTCCGTTCATGTGATATCAGAGATTGCAATTTTATCAATGAATGTAGGAGGTAATCTTTAATTACCAATAGTCATGCACATTGTTTTGTTGACGTTTATTTCTATACCAAAAGTTGCGCACCACTCAGTATTTTTATCTTCAAGACCCATTAAGAAACTTCTAATCGTCAACACTAGGCATACAGATTTACATAACCAGATC
Organism: Rhipicephalus microplus; assembly: GCF_043290135.1. Lineage (NCBI taxonomy): Eukaryota > Metazoa > Arthropoda > Arachnida > Ixodida > Ixodidae > Rhipicephalus > Rhipicephalus microplus. Next base: position 200,004,867 of record NC_134704.1, on the reverse strand, counting down.
ATCAGCAAATAAACTCACTTTCACACCTTCTTTAACAAAATTAACAATGTCATTGATATAAATAAGGAGCAATAGGGATCTTAGCACTCATCTTTGTGGTATCCCCGAGTAGAATAAAGGTAAGTCAGCATTAGTATTAATACTTGTGACATATTCTGTTCGATTGCACAGATAGACAGTACTCCAGGCCATTCACTTTGGTTCAATAACAATAGACTCAAGTTTCTTAATTACCTTAAAATGCATTACGCAGTCATATGCTTTTGAGAAATCTATGAATATGGCATCAGTTTGATACCTATCGTTAATTGCTGAAGCAAAGTCTTTAGTTATCTCTAAAAGTTGTGTTACGGTGGAAATCTGCATATTGTCTTGGAAATGTACTAGATATGCTATCGGGACTGGGCGTTTCCTTGGTATAACTTTCTAAGGGCAAGTTGAACACACCAAACTCTGTAATCACAACCTCTTGCATAACAATTAAAGGCTCAGCCAAAGGCGTGCTTATCGTGGGTGAACAAGTGAATACGAACTGAAAATAATTATCAAACATATTTGTTTGCTATAACAACTTCACTTGTTACTACTGAACCATTTATTTCTGATTTACTTGCCCGATCCTCTGGTTTTGATAGATATCTCCAGAACTTTTGGGGTTGGTTCTTCATAAAATTCACTAAGGTATTTGAAAAGAAGTTGTTTTTTTGCAGTTCTTATCTTCGACTTTAAAGTCCATCATAGTTCACGTATGTCTTCACAGGTATTTCCTTTCTCATTCTTTTTAGTTTCCGTTTAAGGTGCGTGTTATTCAAGGAGACATATTTCTAATTCTGTTACGTTTTGTGGGTGTAAAGGTTGCTTCACAATAAATGATAGCTTCCTTGAATTTCAGCCACGATTCATTAACATTACAGCACGGCTCACTTGAAGCTTTCAATGCTTCGTCCAAATAATCTATAACGCTCTCATCAGCAGCACAGTTGTAATCTTTAATTTCAATACACAAGGGTTTAATACGATGGCTAGAGACCATATTTGTGCTACGTACTGGCAACATCAAAATCTTATGATCCAAGATCCCGTCATCCATGGTTATACTTGCTCCTGACACGAAAGCAAGGTGTGGCACTTGTGAGGTGTTTCCTTGTGCATGGGTCGGTTCTTTGACAGTTTGAGATAATGAAAAATGGAACATTTTATCAAAAAGTTGCTCGAAACTTTGCTTAACCTTTGTTCCCACAGTTAAGTCTTCCCACCTTGTGTCCGGCAGGTTGAAGTCATCTGTTAGCATTATCTTTTGTCAGGCTCAGTAAAACGTCATGCACCTGCAAAAGGTAATCATCTGGTCTACTGGACATCTATAAATAGCTCCTATTAAAAGTGAAGTGTCCCGAAGCTTGTCCGTAACATGTAATCTCTTAATTTATTATGCCTTCTTCTCACGGTTTCCAAATCTGGAGAACCGAGCGATCGCGCCAGAACTACAACGCGGCACGTCGCGCAAACGCGCTGTTTCCTCGCTCCTAGCATAGCTCGTCGCTGTCACGTGCATTTTTGCGTTTATTAGGTTTGGCCTTGAGTGATTCTTTATAGCGATAGCCACTCCACCTCCCCACCAGTTACGATCTGTGTGTAACAGTGCGGAGAGGGACTACCTCTGAATCACACATTTCAAGATGAAGCTAGGTTTCTGTAATTTTGATAGGGTCTGGAGAATAGAGCAGTAACATTTCATCTAATTTATCAGCCTTGTTTTGTATGTGGGAGCTAGAATCCCCTCACTCGTCAAGAGATTCAGAATATTGGTAGTACAAGCATATGTAAGGGCTTTTGAGTCCCCTTGAAGGCGTAAAGAAACAGTTTTTATTGTGTAGCGTGTTTCTTTTTTTCGATTGTCATTGGCTTAGATTTCATACACCTCAAGTAAAGTTTGTACTATCTCTTCTCGATCTACTGTCCGTGCAAATTAGGGAGGTTATTCAAATTTGTAACTTGACAAAGTCTCTTCAAATATACTTTGATGACATTTTCTCTAAAAGTGCTAAACACCTACCGAGTAAATGTCAAGAATTACTTTACAGAACTACCTGCTAAGAATGCAAACAATTGTCATCATAGCAACAGACGTTTCACAGAGAGCTGAAAAGAGTGGCATCGGTATATACTACCCTGTTCTTAATTGGTCCCTTTCCCTCAGAATTCCAGATTCCACACCCATTTTTATTACAGAATTTTTAGGTGTAGTACTGGCCCTTCGAAAACTGACATCGGTTAATTCCGCCGTAATAATGACGGACACTTTATCAGTGTGGAGTGTGCTCACGGCGTCTGGTGATTCAAATGCATTGAAAGAATGAAATTCACTAGTACCTAATCACTCAACTAAAGTTCAGTTAGTATGGGTGCCGGGGCATATAGACTTAAATCTAAACGAAACGGCTGATGCACTAGCGAAAGTGGCGTTAGACAAACCAGCTATCAATATTACCCCTACAACAGCTTTTATGGCAGGGGCTAGATTCCGGAGGCAAATTATGATGCAAGAATTCTCTATAGCATCTTTTAAAAACTTTATTATTTAAGAAATTTTTATAGTTTACTGACACCCTGGAGAACTTCATGTCATAACAGAGGTCTTGAAGTTATAACCACTAGGTTACGCTGTCGTATTCCTCAAATAAGTTTTCTTTTTTATTCAGTGCAGGCTTTACTTCCTCCCCTATTTGTCCTTTTTGTGGAGAAAAGGAAACTATAAAGACCACTTCTTGATCTCTTGTCGAAAGTTTTCTACATTAAGAAAAGATCTCGGGAAACGCCGTTACGCATCCTTGAATTAGATTTTACTACCTCAAGTTTACTATTTCTAGCAGGGTTCATGCAGGTCCTCGAAATCCTTGAGTATTTTTTAATTCAAAAAGTTTGTTATCATGGCCTTAAAGGTGCTGGAATTTTCACAAATCCTGGAAATTTTTTGGTTTTTTTTTTAATAATAAACATTGACACATTTCACAGTGTATTATTTGCAATGCTGTATATGGCATATGTAATGTGCCCATCACAAAAGAATAGAGAGCATCAGAGGCTTCTGCACAAAACCAATGCCATACATTTCTGGAAACTCTGATAAGGCAGGAACAGGAGGATGAGAAATAGGAAAATAAATGTTGCATTGAGGAGAGGTCACAATGCTCAAAAAAAAAAAAAACTAGAAGCTTCTGTTAAGGAATTAACAGCTACAGCAGACTCATTTACACCATAGGCAGAGTCAATTAGCGACTTGACGTGCATCAAGTCAAGCAGCCTCAGGAATACTGCCAAAACCAAGCAGCAGGAGATAGTGGATATCATTAGCATAATTAAAAAAACTTGGCTGATCCTCCTATATAGGAATCAGTGTAACACGAAAGTGAGACGTGCTTTTACAAAGGTAGTTGAGCATTTATTGTGCATTGTTTTAGAAACTGCAACAAATTACACAGTCAGGGTGGGATCAGCAAGCAGCTCAAAACTTGCAGTGCATATCTCAAGCAGAGAGCATGCACGAAATTAGCATACACAGGACGAGCATAGGTTAACAACTGTCACAGAAAGCACGCTGTTCAATCAGAAAGACGCACCATATGAGCGCACAAGTATACACAGGCCAAGCACGAGCTGTCACAGTTCAACTGCCACGATTCTTCCTGCGTCTTGTGTCAGCAACGCGTTGCTTTCATGAACGCGGCCATGCCAGCATGCAAGGTGACCTAAGTTTTCTCCCGAATTGCAAGTCTGATAAGCGCGCTTGCAGGAGAAACCACGTTCCGTGGGGGCAGGGCTTCGTGGAGGCGACAACCTTAAGGGCCTGATATACTGCGACCTAAAGGCCATGTGCGCGCACGCTGGGCGTGACGATGCAACGCTAGCGAAACACGAGCACTTTATATAGTTTGACGCCTGGCGTGACCAGCGTCCTTCGACGTGAAATGCGACATGCTGCATTTCACACCGCCGACATTAAAATACAGCACCGCGACTGCCTCTCTTTGCAACGGAGGGACGCCGGGCGCCACTCAAACGCGTGTGCGTCTAGGCAATATAGCGCGTTGTGCGCCTGCGAGTATATGGCAGGTAGATCTGCAACTGGCATGGCAACACCGGCGTGACGCGACGAAACGAACGCCGGTGCGCGCGGGCGTTGAGAACGTTGGAGTATAAAGGCCTGACCCTATGTATCCGTTGAAAGGCGTTGGCGCGTCTCTTTTTGACGTGGTGCCGAGCCCTCTCTCATATGGAGAGAGAGAGCGTGCAGCTTCGAGTACCCACACGGCCTTTCTCTTCACAGGGAGAGGGCACGATGCTGCGTCAAAAAGCCCCGCGTTGACGCATTGTGGTCAGGCCTTAACCTAACCTTAAGAGCGTGCCTATCGCAAGCCTGTCGCGTCATCTCGCCACTGATAAACGAAAATGCGCTAAAATTTCGAAGCTATGAGGACTGCCAATAGGTGTATGGTGTATATAAATGGCCTGCCGTTAGCACTCCCGACAATGTAGGCTTCGCGGCATAGTAGTCAGTGCTGTGCGCTGCGAATCGAGAGGTTGCTGGTTTTTTGCAATCTCAATAAATATTTTTCGTCACTTCTGTGATGGAAAAATGTCAGCGGAGCTGTGGTGAACCATGCCATAAAATACTTTCATGTTAAAAAAAAGACTGCAGCAGCGCTGCAGCTCTGCGGGCTCGCCGAGTGAAGAAAGGTGGTTGCCTGGGTGTCGCACCTTTTCACTGGCCGCTAGCTGGCTGCGCGCGCTCGGCATGAAACGCAAACAAGTCTTCTTCGAGTGCGCTTTGAGTTTCCTGTCAGGCAAAACATCGCCATCATCACCTTTGCTACCTAGTTTATACTACTTTGGGCTTTCTGAAGCGAGCTTTTGCTTTTGCTGCTACCCCACGAACTTCTGTCCCATTGATTTTCTGGCCTTGAACCTAAACATCGTATCATGCGCTCTGCTCTTGGATGCAGTTCTTCAGTTCGATCATTTAGATGCCCAGTGGCCAAATCTTCATGTTGTCTTGTACAAACCTCCCCAAACAACGTGCTGAATCGTAGGCTAGGCTTTATCACTGTTGACGCTTTTCAGTGGCGGTCATGAGAGACCATAGTTGTGCATTTGTGTGGAATCACCGTAACTCAACTCATTCCTGTGTCTTTACTTGAAGGAAAAGGGGCTCGGGTGGCGCTTTAAACACTTGAATGGTGGTTCGCAATTTAATTGCAATGTCTTAGATAGGAGTGCGTGACCGTAAAATTGAACCATCGATACCAATCAGTACTCAAAATTTCGGCCGTGACATTGTGCATATCTGGGTGGCCTGAAAAGTAATCAGCGAATTTCCGTGATGGTGCTTTCTTTTTGTAGTTTTTTTTCGTGTTCCTGTTCATTTTTTCGGCAACCTGGGTCTTTCAATGTCAATTTTGGGAAATTTGAATGCTTGTAAGCACACCGCCTTGCATGCCTTGATTCTCGGACATGCACGACTGCAGGATCATTATGTTTTGCGCTAGTGTAGCATATGAAGAAGGTTGTTTTGGCTGTAGTGTGAATAGACATGACATCGGCGACTTACGTTATCAACTGTCTGTGCTGTCATTGGAAATAAAATGTACAAAAGTTTTGCACCGCGTAATAGGTGCATCCCATACTTGGTGCCGGAATTTCTGGAAAAAAAGTGTGTCCATTATGCAAGTAAATACGGTATTGTATACATTTCAGTAAGCATCAAAATTTCTAAAATTGTAATGTTTTATTCTATAACCTCCATTACTCTTTAATTGCATAAGATTTCATAAAACCACTTAATTCTGGGCAATCTACCATGGTGGATATGAGCCACAAGAGAAGGTGAATGTGATTGAGCTATGAGAGTGGCCCAAATCCTGAGCTATGAAAGTCAGACCAAATCACACGGCGATTTGGTCCGACGTTGGTGGATTCCACACTGACTGGCTGTTCTTGTGTGCCATATTTATTTCATTGCAAACATCGGCGCCTCGGTGGGAGCGGAAAACTAATCTTATCACAGTGAACAAGAATATGATGGCACAAAGGCTCAAATGGTTTAACCTTGACATTCCCTCATTATTTCTTTGCACGAAATAGCCACAATGGTGGCTTCTGAATGAGCATGAACTGACTAACCCAACAACATGTGCGTTAGGGTTAACCTAGCCATGTTGCCCCGCCACGGTGATCTAGTGGCTAAGGTACTCGGCTGCTGACCCGCAGGTCGCGGGATCGAATCCCGGCTGTGGCGGCTGCATTTCCGATGGAGGCGGAAATATTGTAGGCCCGTGTACTCAGATTTGGGTGCACGTTAAAGAACCCCAGGTGGTCGAAATTTCCGGAGCCCTCCACTACGGCGTCTCTCATAATCAAATGGTGGTTTTGGGACGTTAAACCCCACAAATCAATCAATAACCTAGCCATGTTGCTGTCCTTTTTGCCGCTCAGTTTGGAGAAGATGGTCTCTCCTGTTATTGTACAGCATGGGGAGTCAAGTGTCGAGTTAACATGCTTTTGGGTTGCAACAGAATCGAAAGTTGGGCTAGTTGGATATGCATGGTATGGTATAACTGTCAGTTCAAGCGCACGAATTAACAGAAAGGAAGAGAGGACAAGCACTTTCTCGCAACTAAACGAGTTATTAGAAAGGGAAGAATGCCTGTTTATATATTCTTCCCTTTCTAATAAATCGTTTAGTTGCGAGAAAGCACTTGTCCTCTCTTCCTTTCTGTTTAATCATGCACTTGAACTGACAGTTATGCCATGCTTCTGGGTTTCTTCCGTTTTTTTTTATGGCATTGCTCAGGGTCGATTTTTCCTCTGCCTGTGAACACCTGAGAGGGCCGCTCACCAGGTTTGAGTATTTCGAGCTGGCAAGTGGCAAGGCGTGCAATGGGCGCTCAAGATCACGTCTGCCAAGGTTTACAATGCTACGCGTCCCGGCCAAAAAACCACTTCATATCACGCACTTAATTCCAGCGTCACCCAGTTTCCATGCACTTTCTAGCAAAGCCTGTGTGGTTAGCACGAAAGGAAAAAGAAGAGAGAAAGGAGAGTGTAGAGATAGGAGAGAAACTGAAAGCCAGGCTCACAAACATGTGCAGTTACCATTTCTTGAAGGAAGAGACTACTTATGTGGCATGCTTGCATCACAATATATGTCCGTTGTACGCAGGGCCCTGTGCATCGTCTCTTTGTTCCCGTCTTGGTGTGTCTATTGGTATCATAGTGCTTAATTAAACTGCCTCCATTTCATTTGCATTCACATTCTCGCCGTTCTCGCATTGTGCCGGTGCCAACCCTGACAACGCTTGACACAGTTTTGGTGCATTGTCCCTTACAACAGTTCCAGCAGTGCAATGCTCTGTATTGTGGTAAGGATACTTGATTCATGTCACTGTCTCTAATGGAGGGCACAGAAACAGGTAGTACACTACAGAGAACACTGAAAACGACACGAAACCGCGCGTGCACGAGATACTTGCTGAGGCGTTTCATGTGCATGTAGCCTTTCGTGCGTATGACGTGACATCATTGTTGCGGGATCTTCTGGCTTTGAGTTGCTTCGATACTAAAAAGGGCAGGAAAGGAATTTAGCTAACGAAGTCTACAGAGAGTGATTAGCAAAGGTTTCATACTCACCTCTTTGCATCATGCTTTCGTGCTTCGTAATGAACCAATTAAAAAAAAATTCTTGTGGTGCAAAGCTCTCGTTCGGTTGTGCAACAACTTCCAGAGTCTGACTGAAATTTCTCACGTAACCTGCTGAAATGCCCTTTAAAGTGAAATTCCAAAAAACGTGCACATGTGATTTTACCTACTTTCTCTTGCCTGTGACAGCGCTCCAGGGTTTCTCTCCAGGACCTTTGTTCAGGTGCACAAAGGCTCTTTCTCCCTACCCCTACGACAACCAGGTTTTGTATGAGGTGCTTCAATTCTTCGGGACTGAAAAACCGGCCTTAAAAGCCCTTCCTGACGTCCTCGGCCGACCTCTCTCCTGCTTCCCCTCCTCTTCTCACTTTCATTTTCCTTTCCTTATTCCACTGTATACGCTAGGGCATGCTCCCATTTAGGGTTACAGAAAAAAGTAATTGCAGAAATGACACTACATGCCGTGTCAATGCTGTGGCGTAAGATGGCCAGCCCGTCCCATTTCACTGCCGCGAGCAGTTGCTTTCCAGAAGTCTGTAGAATTAAAAAGCTAGGTTGCACTCCATAGAGTTTCAAAACGCTAATTTTGCCTGAGTCTTAAACCGTACTCGAAAGCTAAATGTGACGTTAAACAGTTTTCATGTTGGCACCGATTTTGAAAGTAGTCTTACAAGAATCTTGGCAAGAACAAAAAAAAGAAGCATTTATAGGCACTAAAGAACGCTACGAAAGCCCTCCTCAACGTTTAATTCATGCTCATATATCAAAGTGGCACGATAGGAATGCGAGGAACAAAATAGGCATTTGTCAAAAATCCGATCTCTAGTGGTGAGTATGAAATGTCAGTTCATTGAGCATCCATATTGCACGTGAGAGGCATACTTTATCGCTCAAATCACTGAAAAGTGGGATGTGTTTATTAGACATTGTGTGGTGGGAATCTCTACAGATACAGTGTTCTTAATGTGAAATCTAGCACAATCCTCCGCTCTTATGGTCTTGTACTTGGTAGTCTAATGAGTGAGCATTCATTGTTTATATAAACAACAGTTGTGAGTCAGCGCCGTCTTTTCTTTTTCTTTCTCTTTTACTCCTTCCCTGTCCTGTATTTTTTCTGATGTTGCGCTGTAAGTAAGTTCATGAGTGAGCATTCATTTCACAAAAATGCTGTGTCACTTCCATAGGTGTTCGCTTGGCTTGTGCCTGCAGTGTCACTTGTGTGGGAGAATGAACGAGTGGTATTGAGTGTCAGTGATTGGCCCATGTCAAAGGTGGTGGTAACTTACGCTGTGCCACTAAGTGGTCTTCACTTTTTTGCCAGTATTACTACTGACTAAGCAAGAGTCAACAGTGATGCGACGGTGCCACCAACACAGTTATTTTCTTGAAGCAAATGACTTCTGTATGTGGCAGTGGGCTTGTGCGACACCAAGCGGAACCGTGCTTTCAAAGTCTTGTTGTACCACATCATGATTTTGAGCCATTTAATGGTGGAGCGCTCGGGCAATGTTGATCATCTGGCGTTCACTGACATCTTTTAGCAAGCTGCGCAGCACAGGGAACTCAGGAGAGAACAAAAAGCAACATTCTTGCGCGTATCGTCTGCTGTGCAGCTTTCCAGAAATATGAGCCCGACTAGTTCTCAACACTGACATCGCAAAGAACAATTTGTACATAGTAAGCAATGATTTAGCCACATTTCTGTTCACTGCTCTTCCTTGGCTTGCAGGGATTTGTGGTAACTGTTATTACTAGCGAATGAATATATGTGTGAGAACGAAAAAAATCCAGGAGCTTCAGGGAAAATTGGGTTTAGTGAACCTATTGCTTTTCTATTGCATTGTGCAGTGCTTCTTCCATGCCAGGAACCGCACCTTTATTCAAGGGCTAAGGCAACAATAGCCGAATGAAATGAAATCAAGTTATTTCAACATTCTTACAAATAGTGTTCATGGAAAAAAAGACAGCAAGCATTGAAGTCCATGGCTCCAGTTTTCGAGGCATAGACATAACAACAAATGGGAAAAAACAGTTAAACACTAAAATATATAAATTATAGCATTTTTACACTAACAACTCGGCAAATACATTATACAGACTTATAATTCTCACAACCAGTCGTTTGATGAATGGTGTCGCCCGAGCTAGCGGGGGGATCTCGATCCTGCCTAGCCGTGCTGGATATTGCTGTGTCCGGAGGAAAGGGTTCCGGGGGTCGAGCGAATGCTGCGTGGTTGGACTTATAAGGCATCACGCCCCTTTGGCCTCGTCTCCACGTAGACAGTACCCTTGGGCTGACCCACCCAGGGGAAATTGGCAGTCACCTTTTTCTATCTCTCTCTCTCTCCCTACACCTTTGTCTCTTACTCTATCTTTCCTGTCTTCTCCTTTCTTCAGTATACTTCAGAATTTCTGGTGGTGAGGGAATGGAATAGAATGAAAAAACTTTATTACAGTCCTGCAGGATGGGCTTAGCGCATAGCGGGCATCTCCCACGTAGGGACGTACAAGAAGTACCTGGCGGCCGCTTTGTGGGCCTGCTGGACGGCCTATTGCTGGTCGGCTAGAACTGAGCTCCTGAGGGACCTTTCCCACTTGTTTGAGGTAGAGTCGGGAGGAGTGTTTTTACACTCCCAGAGCATGTGTGTGAGTGTTGCCGTTTGTGCACACGAGGGGCATGTGTCGCTGGGATATGCATCAGGATAATAAACGTGAAGCTTGGCAAGGTTTGGGTGCGTGTGTGTCTGTAATATACAAAGGGTTAGCGCCTGCGATCTGTTAAGTTTGGGATATGGGTATGGACAAATGCGGCTTCATGGTAAGTGTTTTTGTTATGTCGTTGTACATTATGGGTGCATCCTGATTGCTCGCTAACTCAGCGAGATGGCGTTGCCCAGTGGCGAGGCGGTCGGTAAGTGAGGTTGGATGCACCCGGCACCTGGCCGAGATGGGCAGGGAACCAGATGACAGCGTGGTGCTTCAGGACACTCGGGTCCGCTCAGCGCAGATGACTCGAAGTTGACTCCGCGTTCGAAGACTTTGATGGCCGGTCTGGAGTCAATGTAGATGAGTTCCAGTTTGCTGTCGAGCATACTTATAGCTCTAGTAGCTACTTGCTCCGCTACTTAGGGGTTTCGGAGGAGGATTGTGGCAGAGTTAAGAATCTGCTGCAGGGATGATACCGCGACCCCGGTGAAGGCTCGGTTGTGATAGGCAGCGGCGTCCAGGAACGAGACGTCCGTTTCCATGTCTATGCGCTTGAGAATGGCAGTCGCCTGCGCAAGGCACCTGCCTCTGATGTATTTCTACTGGGTAAACTGATGTGCGCACAAAAAACAGACAAACGACAGCAGAGAAGAGACAGGGTCGCTGCTGTCGTTTGGTCGTGCTGTCGTTTGTCTGTTTTTTGTGCGCACATCAGTTTACCCAGTATTATGAACCAACTCGCCCAGCTACAAGTTTTATTGAACTCTGATGTATTCGGAGTGTACATTTCACCGAATGGATGCGATTGTGATAAGGTCGCGGATTTCACGGGGAATTAGAGTCAACTATGGGGGATCCCTGGCTGTTGAGGAGAAGCCGAGCTTGTGCAGAATATGGCGGCCCGCCTTTATGGTGGTGAGTCAGGTCAATGTACGCATTCCTGAGCTTCGGGGATTTCTCCTGGTGTGTTATGTATGCCAAGGTCGAGGAGTTTGTGCATTGGAATGGTGATAGGGAGGCCAAAAGCTCGTTTGACCACCTTGCAAATAAGCGTATTGAGTTTATCGCGCTCAGCACGTAGCCATTTGTGTATAGTGGCAACATAGATAAAATGCAGCAGGTTGTCTTCTTTGAGGTCATGGTTGGCCACTTTACGTTCGAGCCATATGGCGTTTTTAGTCTTAGTCCTGAGCTTGTGTATTGTTTGGGTGTTGGTTCTGCGGGACTCGATGATCATGCCGAGGACCTTGATGGTGTTCTACCCTGGGGAATGTACGTCCATATCTGGTGTAGGTGTAGAGGGTGATATTGCATTCCGCTGAAGGTTTCCACCCTTTGGGCTTGGCATTTTGGCGTTTGGGCAAATATATCAACAGCTCCGACTCGCGGTTGAGCACCTGAGGCAGGTGTGGTCGAGGTAGGACTACGCGGTGTCGATGGCCTCTTGCAGGGCGGACTCAATGAAGCCATTCGAACCTGTGAAGCACCATATGGTTGCACAGGGTTAATTAACCCTGTGCAAATAGCCTATCTTCGTCTAGGTGCAGTGGGTTATGGCAGCGCTGTACGACTGGCATCTACAAGCTTTGAGCATCCACAAACTTGTAGTGTCCCCTTGTTGGGCTCCATGGTGGGGCCAATACTGCTGAACAAAATACAATGAGCATGCATAGAGAATTACCTGATCTAAGTAATAGTACCTCCTCAAAGCGGATACACGCTGATGACCTCATTTTATTGACCGACCAAGTGAAACACTCCCTCACTACCATGTTGTACCCTGCGAAAAAAAGTGAGGTGTTTTACAGGAACTCTTGGAACCGGGTATAAAGTTACCAAAATGGCTAATAGAGACCTCGTTCTTCAAGTTTGGGAGAAGCAACAGTTTGGAAAGCTAGGCTGTATTATATCTTCCTCTAAACGGGTGCTAGACCGGCAGGTAACACACGGTGGCTAAGTGCAACTCGTGTTTATTCGGTCACACAACCAACTGTCTAACAACCTGGAAGGAAAAGGGGCGGTTGCTTATATACATGCTCGAGTCACTATCACACCGAGCATTGACGTCACGAAGCCGAACAGTCCGTGTCTGGGTCACCGCTGATAGTGAAGCGCGTCTGCGTCAGCACCATGATGCACAAACACGATAATACAACAGGCTGTCTCTCAAGTTTTGGTGACATTCTAACACCGCACAGATCTATGAAATCAGCTCGTGGATCTAACGCAGACTTGCTTGACCTGTCTGAAACTGAATTGTGCTGGAGAGGTGGAAGAGCCAAATCAATGTAGAGAGGATTGACATGAGAAGAGAAAATAATAAAATAGCAACAAAACATCTAATACTCACGTTTGCTTCCAGTGATCTGATGGAAACTATTTATATCTGGTACACGAAACTGCTGTCAGGCCATACAAACCTAATCCAGTCGTTTCCGATGTCAACAACACGACCACGACTCGCTAAGGGGTCGTGGTCGCCAAACTTTATCTCAATGTGGAGTCTTGGGCCACACGTTCGACAACTGCAAAGAATCGCTGCACTGCGTAAACTGTGAGAGGCCATGCCGCATATTTATGTTCCTGCTCATACTGGAAGAAAGAGGGATGACTACATTGAAAGTGAAGGAGAACATTTCGTTTAAGGAAGCACAAAGGAGAGTTTCGCACATTCTGTGGCCCAACATCACTGTCACTCGCCATTAGTCCGGCCGGCTTAGAGCAAGCTTGTGGCTGTGATTCCTGCCCCTAAAATGGCAGTAGCTACACTGTCATTGAGCCCGGCAGCTCCAAGGACGGCGGGTTCCAGGGCCTCATTTCACCAGGCGAGGTCACGAACTCGAAGCAACAGCCTCCAAATGTGGGCTGTCAGCACCTCTTGGGAAGTGATGATGCGATGAGTAAAGGAGAGACGCGGGCCAAATACGGAAGCACGGCGACGATGCTGGAGAAGAGTAGAGTCACCTGAGTGCACGCGCACCAGCCAGGTAGGCGCAAAAGATTGGTCGGAAAAAGGCGCGTGACATGCGACCGGCTGAGAAGAGAAATTCCAGAGGATGAGCTGGCACTGTGGGTTGGGACGCCGAGCTGCTAAGATGGGGGAAACGAGTATCGCTACCATGACGAAAGCAGCATGACCGCCTGGTTCTGAAGGATGTTGACTCGAAGAGCTCGGGAAGTTGCCGTCGACTCCGGGATGGTCCCGAATGAGGCTGCCCGGACTTGCCACATCCTGCCCAGTAGTTCCTGGTGGACTTGCAGCTTCTCTACATCACATTAGTAAGGGAGCAGCCCAAGCAGTCAGCCGAGTAGACGTGTCAGCGGGGAGTCCTTGACGAGCGGGGCCTAGCGAGGCCAAAAATTGAGACAAGGAATGAGACACCGGCAATAAGGATGAGTGGTATGTGCGGCAGGAGCACCCCATGGTGACCGTAAAAGGTGGAGTGGCCCGTCGATGACGGAGGACTCTACTAGATGTCGACACACCAAGGGGCAATCAGTTACAACGCAACGAGCCCGGAGAATATTCCATTGTTGACATCACATTGGCTTAGGGCCAGTGGCTAAGGCTAGCAATGGATTGAGACTGAGCAATAGTCAGTTTTGGTTTGACTATGTATTGGTTGTCATTGTGATAATTTTGGGTACTCGCGAGTGTTTCGTTTTTGCTTTTGATTTTTGACTTCTTTTGTCATTGTTTGTGTTTGGTGTGATAAAGTGTGTTTCGCCGCGCCCATCTCCCGCTTCTCCCAAATTCATCCTTTGCAATTACTTTCGAGATAAGTTCATGACAGATCGACACAACATTGGCACTATTGGTGCCGAAAGTCTGGCACGGCTAAGCTGAGCGTGCAAAGAAAGATGAAAAGCTGATAACAGTACTGGGCGATAGTCCTGGTAGCACCTGAACACAGAACACTTTTCCTTCTGATGATATGGAGACACAAATTGTCCAATGGAATGCCAGAGGCATTTTGAGAAACTTTGATGATATCCGAGAAATACTACCGCAATTCGATCTGAGGCTTTTCTGTGTTCGAACACAATTTTTTTGATGCAGTACATGATATTCCACAATGATCACGACACTAGCCTCGCAGCATCCGAGCTCTGGCCATTATTGCTGAAGTTGTCAATACTTGCGCCTTTGTACAATGCTATAGAAACAGTAGCCATTAGGGCCATCCTGTTTGATGAGCTGGTCACGGTCTGTTTTTCGTATATTTCACCTGAATATTGTTTGGAATTAGAGGAATTTGAGGAAATTCTGGACCAGCTCCCCGAGTCTTACATTTTAACTGGCAACTTCAATGCTCATAACACGCTATGTGCCAATATGCGTTGTGATGCAACGGGTCGTATGATTGAAAAATTTCTTATGCAGGGGTGAAACAGCAGCACCAATTGCGCCACTTCATACAATTCCCTATTTTTGGGCCAAGCTGTGCGAAAATACTTGATCATTCTCAAAATTTTCTCAGTTGCGCTAATTTAAGCAAGAAAGGGAGGCTACGTTGCCCAGCGGCAGTTTGCGGCATCAATCAATCCAAGCAGGCATACTCTTACCTCAACCTATGGTGTAAGATAAATTCCCATTAGGTCAGGGCACTCGCAAGATGTGATCGACTATATGAAGTAACAAAGCCAAGCACCCACTCACGGTCCGCTGACCGCAGGGGATACCTATCTGTGCGATAGCGCAACTTCAACACAAAACGGTGTTGCCGTAGCCACCAACGCTGCGCGGGTAATATGACCTTACTAGTTTGCAAAAGCGGCTATGGCATGTTAGCAACTAGAGCTGGAAAAGCATACCACATTTTCTTTGCGCGAACAGAGTTAACGTGTTGCAAACATTAGTACTGCTGGTGACCACATTGGCAGCCATAGCATCTGCACATCAAATATTTCTATCTTGAAGTTCTGTTAGTTGCATCGCCCTGGCAATATATCCGGTGCTGTCACCGAACCAATGGACTTGTGCCATTGTAATTTATCTGGTTGAAAGCATCTTGCAAGTGGGCAAAGAACTTGTGCCTTAAACCTAACCCGAATCGTGGAAAAAAAAGGGGGTGGGGGTGGGGTGGCGTAGCGCTGTTTGAAAATTTTCTGGCCTTAATCTAACATCCGCAGAACGCGGCTTTAGCCACATTTGCTGCAGTACACTGGTGCCCTGCGGGAAAGCATATTATGATTTGGAAGGGGCTGTTAGCATTATTCATGGGACATAGTATTTTTCAATCAATTACTCATGCATGTATAATTGTGAGCACTGGTATAATCACCGAAAGCTGAAAAAGTGGCTGGCAATCATTTAAAGTAGTGTATGACATTTCTGCTGCCCTGTGTATATATATATATATATATATATATATATATATATATATATATATATATATATTGAAATACCACGGGTTCACCTGACGCTTTATTCAAGCAACAGCGAAATGGCGCCGATGATTAAGAGGAACGGGCGAAGACTGATGATGGTTATTGACAGATGAGGATGACGTCCAATGAATTCTTACACTAATTTTCCCCGTCGACGGAAGCGGCCAGCCTGGCCGCGAATTACGCTGGGGAACGCATACGATAGGGCTTGAGACGCGAAGCGTGAACAATCTTTGTCCCGCGGCAGCGTTGGTCAGTGGGGACATGAACAGGTGTGACAAGGTAGTTCACCGGTGAGGTCTGTTCGATAACTTTGTAGGGGCTGAGATAGCGTGACTCAAGCTTCTCGCATAAGCCAGGCGTTCGCGCAGGAGTCCACAGAAGTACATCGTCGCCAGGGCGGTAGAGAACGACACGGTGAGTGGCATCGTAACGATGTTTGCGATCTTCTTGGCTAGCTTCGGTGTTTACACGGGCAAGACGACGGCATCGAGCAACACGGGACAGAAACTGGTCGCAAACGAATCGTGAAGAGTTGACGGGGCCAGAAAAGAATGAAACGTCGAGTGGTGATGTCGGTTGGCGTCCGTATACTAGGAAGAATGGAGAATAGCCTGTGGTTCGTTGAACTGCCGTATTATATGCATACGTGACAAAGGGAAGTATGGCATCCCAATCGCGATGGTCCGGTCAGATATACATGGACAGCATGTCACACAGCGTGCGATAAAATCTTTCCGTTAAGCCATTGGTTTGCGGGTGATAGCTAGATGTTGTTTTATGAACTGTTTTTGGTGCTTGAAGAACTTCACTGAGCATGCTTGAAAGAAATGCCTTGCCCCGGTCGCTCAAAAGAACACGAGGGGCTCCGTGACGTAGATAAATAGAATGCAAGAAGAAAGTTGCTACTTCCGAAGCAGTTCCTGAAGGGATCAAGGCCGTCTCAGCGTACCGAATCAAGTGATCTACCGCGGTGACGATCCATCTCTTGCCGTCTGATGTAGTTGGGAGGGGCCCAAAGAGGTCAATTCCGACGACAGAGAACGGCTCTGATGGACAAGGAAGTGGTTGTAGGGTCCCGACTGGAGCAGTAGTGGGCCGCTTGCGGTGTTGGCAAAGTGCGCACGAGGCAATATATTTAGCTACCGTCGTGGAAAGACCTGGCCAGAAGAATCGACTGCGGATGCGCTCTTATGTTTTGTAGTAACCCAAGTGTCCTGACGTCGGGTCGTCATGGGAAGCGCGCAGAACTTCAGTGCGTAGTTTCGTGGTACGACGGGAACCCATCGGTGACCTTCCGGGTGGAAAATGTATCGATGTAGCACATCGTCCTCCAACTTGAATAGTTGGAGGGCTTGCTCTTGCGCCATGGTGCTCTGCTGGCGTAAGCGACGTTCCGAACGGAGCTCCAGGAGGTGGCTTTGGATGGAGAGAGGTCGAAGAAATCAAGAAGCACCTTCCACCACTTGAAATATCACGGGTTCAGCTGACGCTTTATTCAAGCAACAGCGAAATGGCGCCGATGATGAAGAGGAACGGGCGAAGACTGATGATGGTTATTGACAAATGAGGATGACGTCCAATGAATTCTTACAATATATATATAAATTCTGCGCCAGTTTTTATTTTGGCACCCCTACCGCTCAGATTCACGAATCTCCTCAATTTTAAGGTTCTCAGCTTTGTACATCTACATTCGAATTCATGGATTCTGTCAAAGGATTTAACAGGCACAGCAAATGCTAATGTGGGCTTTATCATTGTTTGCTCAGTGCGATGGCAGAAGATACTACTATTATTGAAACAGCAGTGCTCATGTTCACTCTGCGCAATTTAAGTGGGGTTGAATGGTTTGCACATACTTTTTTTTTCTAAACGTAAGCCTTGTTTTTTATACTGCCCCAAATTCGGTCTTTTGGGGGTAAAAGTAGGATTGTTTTTTTCCTGTAATCTGCTACAAATTTTCAATGTAGTGCTCCAAAAGTAAGAGTTTAATGCTGCAAAAATTGCTTCTAATTCTATTTTAGCTGTTGCATCCCTGTTTATGTGTTCCGATGCAGTCGTACTTAACAGTAAGAAGTTCACTTTTCATAAGTACTGCACACTACTACTCAATAGCCCAAGCATGTGCTCTCTGTGCTCTGTGTTTTTAACGCTTAAGACAGTTAAGCCGGAGCACCCTATCAGAACTGGGGAAGGTTCGTGGCAGAAACTTGTATTTAGATTTCGGCAAGGCTCCCTAAACGCTCTTGTTTCCGATGATACGTGTGGCATTGACAGCATGAGTGTGATAATTGGGGCTTTGAGGGCGGAAGTGCAGTTAACGAACACAGCTTTTTCAGTTGAAATTGAAGAGCTGTATTATTCTGTACCCCATACCAAACTGTTTGCAGTTCTGCGCAAGGCCATTGAATTGCAAGGCGAGACCTCTTTTTGCAGCCTTGCAACTGAGAGTGTAATTGAACTTTGATCTGTTGGCAACTTCTGTCACCTTCGATGACAAGTTGTTTTTACAGAAAAACGGTTTATGCATAGGGTCTTGTGTTGCTCTGGTGCTTTGCAGTATTTTCTTAGCCAATTTTGACAGTCACTTGTGCCAAAGCTTCGATGATCACCGGGGAGCTGGTTTTTTCAGATATGTTGATGATTTCATTTTTCTTAATATTGACGGGAGTGATTGTGTCTTACCCCCGTATTCACAAACGCTCCTCGACTCGACTTTAACCCTTCACTTGACAGAGTTGAGCACTGCGCCGCTGATCGGCTGAAAAAGACGCTGCGCTGCTCAAGAATCGCACCACATTATCGCTGATATGCAGTGACTTGCCATGCCTAGAGAGGGCGCTTCCATCGGCTTTCTCGAGTGAAGGTGAAGCGTTGAGTGAAGGGACGTTGTAGAATACGGGGGTTAGACGTCATTGGTAACATCATTTCAGTGTTTCAAACATGCTGCTGACACTTTCGTTTCACGCATGAAGTTCCGCAGGAAATTATCATTAGGTTTCTAGACCTTACACGCTTGTTTCATCCTCATGTTCACATGTGCAGGAAGTATAGTCCAAGGACTAAAAAGAATCTTTTGTCCTATGATTCCTTTCACTTCAAGCTGGTCAAAAGAGGTATTGCCAATTTTTGTCTGTTAAATGCTGTTACTTAGTTGCAATCATAAAATGCAAAATAGCATGGTTGAGCAGCAAAATAGATTTTTGTTGGCTGGCTACCTGAAGTCATAGATAACTTCTGTTGCTGAATATGTGTTTAAGCGCCTCAAAGTAAAACACAGAAGTGATGGTGGTGTTCGAGAACAGAAGAAGCTTGTGGTTATGCCGTATGTACATGGCATATCACATGGATTGGAAATGGTTCCGGCCAGGGTTGCTGTAAAACTACTCTGTTCCACACCCAGCAAACTCGCGAGTCTTTGTAAGAGGGTTGTGCAGCTCGGCACGAAAAGCAGGATTTGCGACTTAAAGCAAATCAAGAAATACTGCGTGTGTAACACGTGTGGTGTATAGCATCCCTTCAAGTTATAACAAGTTTTATGTTGGACAATCTGGTTCATGTGTAATTGTTCGGTTGAGGGAGCATGAAAATTTTCTACCCTCGTTAACTGGTGGTAAAATGCCGTTGCGTTGCAAGTTGTGTGGCTGTACGCCCCTGTTTGATAAGGTTACAATTTTAGGTAAGGCTAAGACACTGCGAATGTGGGAGATTATAGAGGTATTCTATATTTGGAAAGTTGTTTCAGACAAATGTGTCAGTGCAGTTTTGGTTTATCTCACAAAGAAAGAATGTTTTTGTTTCTAGCACAGAGGTGATCTGCTTAGATTAGCTGGTTTTTGTGGTTTGTTATCTGAGCGTGCGTTGCACATACTTAGGAGGAAGGTTTTTTTTTCGAAATGTCAGTTGTTAGTGCCACGTCTGTTTCTGCAGCTCTGCTCCCCCCCCCCCCCCCCCCAGTTT
Organism: Rhipicephalus microplus; assembly: GCF_043290135.1. NCBI lineage: Eukaryota > Metazoa > Arthropoda > Arachnida > Ixodida > Ixodidae > Rhipicephalus > Rhipicephalus microplus. Next base: position 199,985,115 of record NC_134704.1, on the reverse strand, counting down.
CGGCGTTTCGTGGCTTCATTTGTAGTTTACTAAGTATGTACCAACTTGCCCAACAAGCAACTCTCCTGAGCCTCTGCAGCACTGGTACACTATTTAGGTTTTGAAGTAGTGATGAATCCCTACGGGAGGGATCATTTTCTGTCAATTCTGAACTTACAGAAACAGGTTGATTGCATACCATCTAGACCTGGGTGGAAGACTGCTGCAGCAGACGAATAAATTCCAAGACTGCTCACTTCTAGTGCGGGGGGACATTATCACCCCCAATGTAGGTGATGCAGTGGCATATGTCACAGCTTATCTCATGAATGCTGTGACCATCAGTGACAGAATCATCAATAGGCAATCAGTGTAAGAACATTTCTCACTTTGTGGGAGCAAACTTTGCGAGGAAGTTGGTGTTTGACTCTTGCAGTACAGCCTGATGGTTCCAGTGAAACTCCTACCTCCGTGGGCAGTGACAGGTAGTACAAGGAGACATGTCATTTACTGATGCCATAAAGCATGTCCCCGATATTATTATACAAAGGTACTTTGAACAGCTGCGAGCGAAAATCTCCTGCCCTGAATTCTACTGAGGCACGTCAAAATTGAACCTTGGTGTGTCGTACATGGCCATTGGTTTGTCCTTCTCTGAATTTAGTGCTCTTGCACCAGAAACGAGATCTTTTCTGCAGAAGCATAGGCGCTTCTGTCAGCAATGAATCATATTAAGGAGGAGGAGGAAAGGTGCATAAGGGGGTAATTTGAATGACATGTGCCATCTGCGCCAACAATCAACAAGGTGTAATATGCTGGGTTCATGGGACCATAGGCATCAAAGGTAATGCCCTTGTTTACGAAATGACAACATCGATAATAAGCAAACGAAGTACTTCCTCAATAGCTGTTCCTGCCACTGCCTTGAACCCAACTTTACGAAAAGCACTTAAGGGTTATTGACAGCAATTGTGTGATGAGGATGCCTTAATCAAATTACACCTAATCTAGCCACAGCTGGGACTCTGGCAGCGAACAAGAATACGAAAGAATGATGTCATCTCTTGTTGCCTAAGTATAGGAGGCAGGTACGGCACACATTCGTATGTCCTAATTGGTTAAGAGCCTCCTATTTTTCGGAAATGTAGCAACAGGCTGACTGACATCCACGTCTTGATAGAGTGTCGGGGAACTGAAACTGATCACAAACACCACTTCTCTTTGTGGGGTTCATGCGGGTGCTTGAAATCCTTGAAAATCCTTGAATTTGAAAAATTACTTTTTAAGGATTTCAAAAGTGCTAGAATTTTTGCAAATGCATTATTTGGGATGCCGTAAATGTAGCAGGTTGCATATGTAATGTCCCTATGACAAAAGAATTTAGAACATCAGTAGCTTGTGCACGAAACCTACTCCATGCATTTCTGGAAACTTGGAAAAGGCAGGAACAGAAAATGACTGTTGCATTGAGGAGGAGATGACTACGCTTACAAAAAGGGTAAAGAAACTTGAAGCCACTTTTACAGCAGACTCTTATGCGGAGACAGTTAGCGACCTGGTGTACGTCATCAAGGCCTTAGGAAGACTACCTAGACCAAGCAGCAGGAGATGGTGGATATGAAAATTCAGAAAAAGGCATTGCGTAATAACTGTTCCATAGTTTCGTTACGTAATAACTGTTCCTTGGCCAGCTCGCTGGCTGGCATGCACGCACTTGTTGGGCCACATCTCTGTGCAGCATCGTCACTGAAATCCTATAGTTAGCTTTCACTTGAAAAAGGTATGCACTGAAAGAGCACGAAAGGGGCTGAAGGCATAAAAACTTCATGATGCAATAGAGAGGCCAACATTTTGCAAGGATCCCGGCTGTGGCGGCTGCATTTCCAATGGAGGCGGAAATGTTGTAGGCCCGTGCACTCAGATTTGGGTGCACTTTAAAGAACCCCAGGTGGTCTAAATTTCCGGAGCCCTCCACTACGGCGTCTCTCATAATCATATAGTGGTTTTGGGACGTTAAACCCCAGAAATCAATCAATCAAATCAACATTTTGCAAGGACTGTGTTTGGTTTGTGCAGTAACAGGATATCAATTTATTTTGCAGGGACTTGTATAAAAAGACATGGCATTGTCAAGTCCCATCATAAGCCACAAAAGAAAAGAGATTTGAAATAGCATATACAGAGTAACAATTTTTCAGAGCTTGAAAAGCGGTGGAAAAATGAGCATTAATATCATGTTCATCTGCCAGTGTTGCGCCACTTGCTTCACAACCTACAGATTGTGCGTTGACAGATGAGAAGCTTGCCAAGACTTCTTCATTGGTGGATAACCTTAATTTGCCGTGTCTGCTATAAAGGTGAATGAAAAACTAGCATCAGACACATGATCAAGGTGTCTTGAGGAGCTTAGTTGGAATAAGGTGCGTTAGCACAGGATGTTCCTGGGTGCGTCTGTGCAGCTATGTTCGGTATCCCTAGTTTACCAGCGCTCTACAGTCAATAAAAACACATAATAGTTTGCGCTCAATCTGTTTGGTGTACCTTCTTTGTGCTGTTCTTTTCTATTTTAGCTCAATATGTTCAGGCAGGATACGGTATCTGTATTGACATTAACGCATGGCCAACAGTGACCTGTTTGTCACGGGGGTTAATTAATTGACTGATATAGATAGCTGTTTACATGTGCAAGTGCATAAAGTGTAAGAATTGTTGACTAACTGCTAATGTTTGATGGCAGATAACAAGGTACGTAATCACATGCTTTCCAACAGTTTTGGCATCTGTTTATTCGTTTCAGTGCCCTATTATGCACCCACAGATGAGCGGACTTCTGCAGCCATATCCAAGCTACAAGCAATGCCATCTATACGAGCCAAGCAAACAGGTTTACCTTGATAATTGATGATAGTGCAGGCTAGGGACATAAACAAAAGAAGGCACATTCAGTTCAATACTGTGCTTTGTTGTCTTGAATGTGGCTTTCTTTGTCTTGCATTACCGTCAATTATCATGCTAACATACCAATGGGCCCAAATTGCAGTAGTACCAAATCGCCGTATTATTGAGGTTTACCATTGTTAATGGGATGATATGTTCTACTTGTTAGTGTATGCATCAACAGCATATTTCCCTTTAAGGAAATATAGTGTGCTAATAATGCGTGACTCTCAAATGTCTTTACTAGGCCAAGGTGAGTTTCGCAGCCTGGTAGCCTGGCTCGAGGATCAGAAGATACGTCACTACAAGCTTGAGGATCGTGCAGCCTTGCGAGCACTAGACGCGCCTGGATGGATGCAAGCATTTGAAACGGTTTGTGTTACTCGCAATGCATGAGTTACCAGTTATGAAAATATGTCAGCTCAGCTTATTTTGCAAATTCTTCAGCATTTTTTTCTCACATGCAATGGTTAATTTATGAAATATCCCATTGTCTTTTTGGTTAGCTTTATATGTTCACATTGATGGCCCTGCTGCTACATTTGACAAAACCCATCTAATTGCCATAGAGTAGTGGAACAATGCCGGGTGAGCTTATAAAAATGATTCAGGAACTGTATAAAAGCTCTGTTAATGGCAGTCACGTGTGTTTACTCACCGCACCACCTTTTATACTCCCACCTTTTTTTTTTTTTTCACTACTGCGCTTATTGACACAATGTCTCGCAGGGGACTCACAATGTTAGTGATAAAGATGTGAAGTAACATATAGTTTCTATATATCTGTTCTGGCACAATATTAATATATAATAGAAACAAAAGGCACCTTCACTGCTGTGTACCAATTGATCCTATGTCAAAGACTCGAAGAAATTTAGTGTATTGGTGCAGCACACACTTGTTTATTGTTTTTATAATACTTTCTATAATTACGTGTTCGGGTAATAGAAACATTTTTGCAGTCCTGTAACATTTAAATTGCAGAGCTTTCACTGTACATCTATAATGCAAATCCTTCTAGGCTTCTCCTTACTAGAACACATAAATAACTTGTGGACACTTTTCATGCTTCACTTTGAGTGGCTGTCTTCATGCACTAAACCATAATTTGCACTGTGCAAGCCATTGACAGTATAAAAAAAAAAACTTGTAAAAATGACCGAGGGAGTGACATTAAGCCTGAATTATAGTGCCTAAAAAATAGTACCTAAAGCAGGGTGTCTACTAGCCTGGTAAAGTTGGGGAGTAGTCAAGGCATTATTGAAAAACCTGGCCAGGCTGTAGAAGCAGTCTGTGTCATGAAAGTTGTATCTACCTTTGATCAGAGCTTGAAAAGTTGCTCCTTCGGCTGCAGCCACAGTGAACACCTGAGCAGAAGCGTAACAAAAAAAAGCAAGCGTAAAAAAAAGAGGTGGTGCATTACTGTTGCTTCTGCATATCACTTAGGTCCCAAGCATTAAGTTACTCATGCTGATAAATTTAAAAGCACTGAAATTTGGGCAACTTTTTAATTAAACATAGTGGTATTTAGAGCGTGTAAGTAGACAAGAAACGAAAGACGGAGGTAGAGAGACGAGCACTCACTTCAAACTAAAGTTTATTCACAGAAAAGGCCAGGTTTTATCCTACACCGAACATGGAAACGCATGCGTGAAACAACAATCTAAAAAACACGGAGGACAGCTATCATCTCGGAGGTAAAAAAACCACAAAACACCCCACGTATCTTCTGCGCATGAAGACATCATAAGAAAAAATGAAACAACTGAGGTGAAAGACCACACATGTCAGGGCAAGTAAGAAAGTGGCTATCGCTGGCCTGCTCTCTGCGTCGAAAAACTTATTTAAGTAAGCCACTTCACTGGTTAGTAGAATAATAAGTGGCTGGCTGACGCACGTGGAAGCATTTTCATGAATATAGAAGGCATTCATTATATCTCTTGTTGTCCTGTTTCTGCGCCAGAAAAGAACGAAAGTATTGTTAAACTCTGGAGTGCACCCACATTCTTGACAGTGCCGTGCGAGGTGTGAATATGGAACGCCTTTTAAGGAACTATGGTGTTCCCTTAGTCTGACATTTAGGCAGCGGCCAGTCTGACCTACATAGCATAGGCCGCATATGAAAGGAGTACTGTAAACAATGTTGGAAATACAGTAAACAGAAGGCATTCCATGGTTAACGTTGCATGTGGACTGCTTTGGCAATCCTTTGTGAAGAGCTGGACAGATGGAACCTATTTTATGCTTTGCATTAAAAACAACGTCCACATTGCATCAAGAGGCCACTTACTTCAGTGAATGAGAAAAACCGTGAACCTGTGGAATTACGGCGTACTTTCTTCTCTCCTCCACTGGGGCAACAGTTTCTTCATCATTCGGTTTTGCCGTGATGAGTCTCAGGCACTTTTGGCTTGCTGTGGCGATGCTGCTTTCAGGGTACCCAGCCTCGCGTAGTTTCTTTACTTGGCCTGTTGCACTTTCGTGCATCAAATGGTGGCATGATTTTGTGACTGCTGAACGGATGAAGTTAAAGGAACTTTTATTTTTTACCAGCTTGGAGTGCACGGAGCGTTTATCTACCAGTGCTTTTGAAAGGGGAGGCATGTATTTCCAGTACACGTGTGAACCACCTAGCACGAGGTTCAGGTCATGGAAGTGGATGGGTTGATCTTAAGGGGTTTCAAACGAAAACTTTGGGCCTAATCCTTCTTTCCTGAAGGCTTTCAAGACGTCCACTAGCTTGTGACTGAAATTGAGTGCATCAAAAAAACATGAGGTAGTCATCCATGTACCCCATTACTTTATGAGCCAACCCACACAGGCTCTTATTAACTGCTCTATCAACTTTAGTGGAGATAACGTGGCTTGAAATTGGTGCAACTTTGCGACCCTCTACACACACCGAAATGCCGAGCATAAGCGGCCCTTTTCCAAGACCTTAACGTGAATTGTAGGTAGAAAAACAGCAGCTCCTGGAAACTATCTACAGAAATGCCGCACCTGGTTCTAAATAAATCTCGTTATCTCACAAACACTTCTTTACTCTCAATAACAAATCATTGTGAAGCAAAGAATAATAAAGGTGCTCAACATCGATGCTAAAAGCACTGCATCCAACCGGGTTCTCCTGGCACGGAAATGTCACAACAGAGAATGAGCTAGAAATGTAGTAAGGTTCATCAATTGTTAGTCTCCCAAAAGTTTCTGTAGGCAGCCTGACATTGCGTAGAGCCAGGAACCCTTCTCGGAAATGAACTTCGGGCTTGTGCGTCTTAGCGGAGACAAACACATTCATCAGTAATCCCTTGCTGTTCTTCGCTTGCAAGTTTCTGAAGCGAGAACTTGTTTAGGAGGTCAACGGCATGAGCTCTCACTTTCGCCGGCCTGTCAAACACCTGTTTTGAAGTTCTCGTTCACGGCTGCTGTTTTCTTCTCTGAGGACATTTCTTCTGCCATAATGACGAAGAAACCCTCTTTGTTCAACAAGACTGCTATGGGACCAGAAGTGGCAAAGAAGTTGACGACAGAACCGGTGCTCTTTTTGCTTGATGACGGTCGACCCAGTTTTGACAATGCGTTGATGCACTCTCCCATTCACACCGACCTAGAGTCTTTGGGCAGTCGAGCCACTATCGTCCTTGACAGCGTTAGCAACTCCCCTGGCTGTAACTGCTGTGCGAGACAGAACTTCGGACCAAGACGGAGCAAATGTTCTTCTTCTGGAGGGTTGAACTGGTTGCCAAAATTAAGCACACTATCCAACACCTTAGCTGACTTTTTCATCTTTGAAGGCAATAAAGGGTGTGTCTGATGCCAAAGCCATTCTGTTGTCTGGTTGCTCACCTTAGACCATATGTAGAAGTTTCTTGTCGCGCTCCTCTGGTGTACGTCCATGTTGCACGCAACATGTAGACAATCCTTGAAGAATCGTACTTCATGCCAATACTCTGCATTGAGTAGCCGGCACATCCTCTTGTAGTGACCAACAGAAGGGCGCAGAACACCGCACAGGACTTGCAGCTCCGGTGGACACCTAGAAGTTTTGGCTTACCATGATGCTGTCCTTGCACATGAAGTGTAGGCCGGGATCAATGAGGACAAAATGGCCGGATTAGTGAATGGAAAATTAGACTGACTGTAAGAGCCCTGTGTACTAGAAATAAAGTTTCAAAGCACTGAAAGTTGGCCAAGTTTGCACTTGAACATAGTGGTATTTAAAGTGCGTAAATAGACAAGAAACAAAAGACAGAGGTGGACAGACGAGCGCTCACTTCAAACTAAAGTTCATTCACAGAAAAGGCCTGATTTTATTCTACACGGAACACGGAAACGCATGCGTGAAACAACAATCTAAAAGACCCGGAGGACAGCTATCACCTCAGAGATAAAAAAAAGAACAAACCCACATGTCTCCTACTCATGAAGACCATCATACAAAAAAAAAATTTGCCGGACAAATGGAACCTATTTTATGCTTTTCATTTAAAACGATGTCCACATTGTATCGAGAGACCACCTTCTTCAGTCGATGAAAAAGACCGTGAACATATAGAATGATGGCGTGCCTTCTTCTCTCCTCTACTGTGGCAACTGTTTCTTTGTCATTCGGTTTTGCCTTGATGAGCCTCAGGCACTTTTGGCTTGCTGTGGCAATGCTGCTTTCAGGCTAGCCAGCCTGTAATTCCCTCCGCAAACGCCACTCAGAATTAGCCAGTAGGAATTCGCCACTGAACTCTTCTACCATGCGGGCACAATGTCCGGTTAGTTGGAACCATCGAGCCGCTTGCTCCGTGAGCGACACCGGGGCCACCTGCTCGAGAAGTTCAGTGTCAGAAAGCCCCGTCGTTTGCTGATAGTGGAGCAACCGGTCGAGATACTCGGTGCTCTTGCAGTCGTCGTAACCACTGTAGGTAAGCATGTCTGCCTTGACACGGGGCCGCACATTCTGCACGGGGGCCTGCACTGTGTTCTGCAAGGCGCTCCTCGCCAGGCTTTGCATCACTGACAGCGTATTCTGTAAGACTACCTCGCTCGAGGGCAAACTGTTGCCCACAGACTCGCCTACAGTTGCGTCGTGTCGAAGCAACTTGTGGCAGCACCTCTCTCTTTGCATGGCGAGGCGACGGAGCGCCATGCGTGATGCTTTTCATCGTAGGCCCAGTCTCTGCTAATGCGGTCTTTGCAACCTCGTAGTTGTCCCACGTGAAGCGACCACAATCTACGCTGTCAGAAATTTCTAACAGTGCCCTTGCATGAGCCAGAAGATCGACACTCTGCGATGCGACATCAGACAACATGGACAAATCTTGGAATCAAAGGGTTAAGCTACCACAAATCACATTTCAAGTTTGAGCATACTGGGCACGTATTTTGATGGAGGTGAAATGCTAGTGTAGTGTGTGATTTCAGTACATGTTAAAGAATACCAGATGGCTGAAACACCAGATGGCACTTCATAATGATATCATGGTTCAAGACATATTATTTATTGTTATCGCTGGACCATACTGACGTGTACTATGTAGTTGAAGTAGTTGCTGCGTGCAACTGTGCCGGACAATTCTGACTGGCTCATGCTATGTGTAAAGCTTTTGTCTACCGCTAGTCCATAGTGTATTACAAAATTAAGCTCTGTAAAGTAGCTTTTAACGGTTATGGACCAAGCTACATTAAGCAGTACATATTTGTGCTTGAATAGACCTTGTTTAAAAAAAAGTTATACTACTTGTTTACGATAAAAGTTTGTACAGAGTGCTCAATTTACAAGTCTGACCATACGGTCTCTGGTCAGCAATACCAATCGTATTCATTTCCACCATTTTGGTATCTCTGTTCTGTTTATGGATGCAGCAAGTTGGTGTTTGAAAACTTGCCCAAGTTAAATATGAAGCTTTTCATTACTGCAATTTTCATGCAGCATTAATTATATTTCAGGTATAAAGGACCAGTTTTTAGAACCTCAATTTTATCAAGCGTCTATGAACTAGGATCCTTTTCATAAAGCACAACGACAGGCACTTGACGTCGCAGCGAAGGCCTAGGCTGTTCTGAAAGTATGAAAATCATAGTAGCCTTTCTGGATAGTAAATATAGTGCATAGAAATTTTATCCGGGTTGTGCTTGAAGTCTTGTATTTAAAGAATTGAAGAAAATTATGTTCCTTAACGAGTATAAGGTGAACTCCGTAGGGGTGGGGTGGGGGTGGGGGGGGGGAAGCATGGTTTGTGGCTTCAACTGTGCACAGAGAAATTCACTGAGGGTTAGGACATTGCCTGATGGGCATTTTGATTGCAGCTAAAGTGTCGGACATTTTGGCTTTCTACAAGGTACGCCATAAGTCACATTTTTTATGGTGTGGGGCAGCACCCGCTACACACTTTGTCGATTCGCCTGTCTGTGCACTTTGACGATGGTTGACGAAAAATTTCAGCTTTTCAGTATGTGGCAAGCGTTGTGCAATTAGCACTGCTTGTTATATTACAGAGGTTAACACAACTTCTTGCCCGACATGATGCCCGTATGCGGTGTATCGAGCACCAGTGTAGCTCTGTGGTGGAATACTCGGCTGCCAGGCACAGATTCCGTTCAATCCTCATTTCTTTTTATTTTTCACATGTAACGGTAGTGCCACCTATGGCAGCGCTGCTCAATGCGGGAACGGGGGCCTAAGAGCTACACTCTAAAATGACAGGCAGTAACATAGTTTCATCTTTCGGTTTGTTCAAAGTGAACATGCATGTCAATATTTTTAAACATGTTTCATCTTTCCGTTTGTTCAAAGTGAACATGCATGCCAATATTTTTCAGCATGTAGATCAACCATAGAGACAAATGTTTGCTGTATAAAATGTTATGCTGAGCGAGAATTCAGCCCCAGGAGCTGTGCCAAAGTTGCTATGGTTGATCACATTACTGTGTCAGATGAAAACAGTTATCATTTCTTTGTAGCCATTCAAAGTGTTGAGAAGTAGCTGCAGAATTGCTGTGCAGTGCAACACATTTTTTATGCATTTTTGGTTACAGTGTGAGATTGTTGAAGATGGAAGGGGCCCAGACGAGGGCAGATTCACAAATGCAAGTTTTATTTAAGAAAACACAACAACCTGAAAGCAGTAAAAAAAAGGATGAAAAGAAAGAAGCGTAACCACATTTCACAGAAATGTTATAAAGGAATATAAAAAATTGCGTTGCGTATTAATTTATGACCCCTGACTGAGGACTTATTCAAGTCATGCGTGGCATCGTATACCAGATCCCTCTTACATGTGGGCGGTCATACGTCGGGCAGAGCGGCCGATGCATTAATGTCTGCTTAAGAGAGCACAGAAATTCGCTCAAGAATCTGAATGCTTGGCATCTGACATCGCACTGCAGCACGTATGGCTGTTCATCTGTTTTTGCCCATACAGAGCTTTTGTCGAAACAGATCCCAGATAAAAATGGAAGTGATAGAAGCTTCCCATGTTAAACGAATGGATGCAGCATGCGTCAGTGAGTGAGGTGCTGCATCGATGTATCACATGAGAAAAGGATTGGCATATTTTCTTGGCACATGTGTCGTTGTGATAAGCCATGTAACTTTTTATATTCCTTTTTAACATTTCTGCACGATGTGATTAGGCTTCTTATTTTATCCTTTTTTTCCAACAGTCACATTATGAACCTTTTTTCATCATTTTTCTCACGTTCCTGTGTGTCAAGGATTACGGGCTGCTGCTGCGGGTGATGAACTGAGACATGACCCCGTGAACAACATATTTATTTAATAAACCCTGAGGGCAGTCTAATAATATATGCAAAAAATATACACCACAAATGTAATTAACACCAAATCAAACCTGCAAATAAATTCTTTCACAAACTAAACTGTTCTAAACATGGTCAGCATCTCTACCCTCTTAATTCCGCTCATGACTCAAGTCTATTCTACTTTTCACCACTGAACTTGTGGCCAATGTCCTGATTGGTTGTTTCTTTGCTGGGGTTGTCGACCTTCTCTATGAACGTCGCCGTTCGTGCCGCTGCCGACGTGGTCGCCTTACGTCGATGCTGACGTGGCAGATGCTTCGGTGGTTGGGCCTAGCGGCCGCTGGCTACACGGTGTTGTGGCCGGAGCTACACAGTGACTTGGCCACCCGGGGACTGTCTTCGGCAGCTTGCTTGGGTGAGGGGGCCTGCGCCAGGAAACGTCAGCGGTTGCTGTGCGTGGCTGCTGTATCCCAAGCAGCTTACCTCGCAGCAGGTCGAGGTCTCCACCCGCTGCTCGGGATGCCCGCGCCACAAGCTGCAGAGTCGCTGTTCTGACGCTTCCGTCACCAGTGTATTTGCTGGCAATGCGAAATTCTTGCAAGGCTACATTGACGATCCTCGCTCGTGGCTGCTCCACGCACCGTGGGCCTCGCTTTACGGTGTGCGTGCTCGCGCTTTTTCCAATTTTCTCTGAATTTTGTTATCCTCTTTGTCTCTGAGGGGCTCCTACTTATGACATTGGGTTATTCAAATAAAATTTTCAGTTGCGAGCCAGCGCTCGTCCCCTGTCCCTTCCGCCTTTGTAACCAAACATGTATCCTCTGTACCAACTGGCTCAACTTTCAGTACTGCTGCAATAGTACATCTCTTCCCTGACTGTGTGCAGTACCTGCAAGACTTGGGCTGCCCACACAAGAGTTCAGACACAAAAACTGTGCTAGACTGGCTTCTCGGCCTGGCTGTGCACCTGGAGTATTCGGATGACCGTAAGTGCACCTTTCATCAAAGCTTTTGAAATGTCTTTCCTTGAAAAATTAGTCACATTGGGGATCGTGCTTCAAGCACCACTTCTCTGAGCTTCACAAGAGGCAGTTTCCAGAAAAGTGAGTGAAAGGAGATGCAGCTGGCATTGACTCTCTGTAAGGGATGCCCAAACACTGAGGTGCAACAGCTGCACCAATTTGAAGGAATTCCCCATTTTCGTGTTAGGCTGCCCCGGAACCGTGAAATTTGTCAAAATTGCGCCATGCTGCACTGAAATGTCCCGCCAGCCTAAAATTTTCTCAGTTGCACTAATTTCAGCAAGTAATGAAGGCCACGGTGGCCACCTCTAGTTTGCGTCATTAAAGATGCGCAGACCCTAATCCTAAACCAGAGTATAAGGTATATGCTCATTAAACCTAGACACTCGAGAAACGCAATAGACCACGTAAAGTAACAACGCCATGTGGCCATCGGTTCGCTGACCGCAGCGGATGTCTATCGGTAGGATGACACAACTTCATACCAGAAATATGTTTCCGTAACCAGCAACACTTTGTGGGAAATATGAATTTCCTAGTCAGCAAATATGGCTATGGCATGGTAGGAACTAAAGCTGGAAGCGTATGTTGCTATTACTGCGTGCGAGCAAACTTGACGTGCTGCGAACACCGAAGTTCCTGGCAACCAGATAAGTTGCCATATTAATGGCACATGTGATGGATATGCGGTGCCACCACCAGGCCAACGGGTGTGTGCCCTTCTTACTTTGTCTGGTCAAATATACTCTGCAAGTGAGCCAAGAAGTTGTGCCCTAAACCTAAATCCATCGTGAAAAAAACAAAACAAAATGGGGGGGGGGGGGGGGTGTCTAGCAGTTTGAAAATGTATTGGCCTTGTTTCAACCGGTGCACAATGCCACTTAAGCCACCTTGGTCGCAGTACTCTAATGGTTTGCAAAAAATCGTAAGATTTGAAAGGGGCTGTAAACACTAGGGTGCTTCGATGCGAGCACCTTCACAGAGTGAGGACAACTGCGTCGTCTGCTAGCGCAACTACCATTTCCTTGCCTCTACGGGTTGTGAGGTGTGTGTTGGCTGTGGGCTTCGCCTCAACAGTGATGGCTCCTACTTTCAGTGGGGGCATGCATGCCCCTTTAGCCTGGATGTATTTATTCCTTTGCTAGAGTATAAGCAAGAGTAGATTCGGTAACGCGACCAGTAATTCGAGAGAATAATTATTATTATTGCAGTTACAACAGTTGACAACGGCCGGCAACTGCTCCACGTCGTAGTAGCACAGCCACCCTGAGCTTTCTGTCGTTGCTCTTGTGTTTGGGCATAGCGGGATGTATAAATAAAGTAAATAACTGCTCAAAAAATCGTATGTTTAAGTAGCACACTTTTAACAGGAACAAGAAAGACACGACACTTAATACTTTTGCAACTAAATTTATTTCATGAAAAATTACTTCATATATATGCACCTACGCTCCCCTCGTGCGACACGGAAATGAAATAACAGTCATTGAAAACTTATCCAATATCAAATATTGCACACTTAATGATGAAATAATAACGGCACATGTGGAAATAAAAGCAGAGCATGTGCAGCCTATACACTTCAAAGAAATAATAATGCAAACCTAAAAAAATGTACAGTTAAGGGTTATTGCAAGACGTTCAGGTAGAACTTGCATGTGCTCAAAATGGACGTTGGCTACAAAAACCTGCATAACAAATGCAATACTACACATTCTCTTGAAGCCCTCCCAGAAAGGTAGCTTCCCGATGAAATTGATAATTGACTAACGCAGGAGTCTTTTCTGTTGTTAATGTGAAATTATTCTTGCTTTCCGTGGTGAAAATCCACTGTGGTGTTACCAAATAGTGGCAAGCAGCCACACTGAGAACAGTGTCCCTTTAGGTGAGAAAAATTATTTCTTCCTAAAGATCTCTTATGTTACCAACAATCTGGTGTTCAGACACTTTTCTTTTATGATTTATCGTGCATTCATTGATAATACATACATATTTTCGTTGCTGAAAGTTTGTGCTTCAATTTTGGACACACTTTACCGAGCGCCAAACAAAGTTTGTAAGATGCAAGTAATCTGTTGAATATTGTTTACCACTGTCGTTTGGGAAAGTATACATTGGCTAGGTTGGTCAGTGTATGAACAACGGGCTGTTGGAATGTACGAGATCTGTTGGAAGAAATTATTTTTTCCACCTTAAGAGACTCAGTGTGGCTGCTTGCCACTATTTGATGACACCTCATTGGTTTAAGAATGCATGAACTGTGAAGCTCATTTCTGCACATGCCGCGATCATTTCATTGTTGAGTGTGCAAATTTTGATATTATAGATAAGATTTCATTGACTTCTATTTCATTTCCTTCTCGCTCGGAAGGATGCATACATATGAAGAATTTTTTTCTGCAATAAATTTAGTTGCAAGAGTAGCGAGTGTCATGTTACGCTCAGTGCGAGCAGGACCTCGTCAGGAGGCAAACCACCTCCTTTTGTCTTGACCGTGGGCAATGCAATTCTATTGTCAAAAAAAAAATAATCAAATAAAAAAAATAATAAAACTGTCTTTCTTGTCCCTGTAAAAAAGTGCACCACTTAACCATACGGTATAACAAGTACAGTTTCCCGGCATCCTTAAGACCACTGGCACTACTGCGCGGCTACACCATGACATGGCGGCAAACTGTGTCAGTCATACACCAGGTAATCAAAACAAATGCTTACACATGAAGGAGTACAATCATTTGATACTTTGACTAGAATCATTTAATACCTCCGTAAGGTATTATGTCATCGACTGTAGTAGAGACTTAACCATGTTTTCATTGTTTGTACACCACACAATAATACCCTTGAAGGTCTCGTCGTAGTTCTTCAGGGAGCGAATCGCTTCACTGTCTGGATGAATCAATTTTTTTCCATTTTATTCCTTGTATCTTTTTTAGTACCGTCAAAGAAGCATATTTATTGCTGGCTGTGCCAGAGATGGCATTCTTGCACTGAGATTAGGATACTGACATCAAAACTCTTTTTAGTACGAAACCTTCAAGATAGTGTAAAATGCAGCATTTTGTTGACGTCAGCACCTTAATCAATAAATTCTTCGAATTGTTCATTTCTTCATACGAATTTTCCGAGGACTCAATGGGATCGAACAAACAGATCAGCACGAATACGGGCCGTCTTCAGAATGCAAGCGAATTTGCAGTTCTAAATAATTTAACCTTCATGCGCTGCTTCTATTACATGCTAGACTAAGTGTCTTAAGTACCATAATAATTTTGTACACACCGAAACATATAAATGAAATTGATATGATAAAATGCAGCGAAGTACAAGCATAACACACCACATGTTGTTTTGCACTCTCAAATTTTGCTTTCACGCTGCTATACACGCGTGAAGGCCTTTGTGGAAATAAGTGGGATGCGCTCCTGGTTCCGCTTTATGCTTGAGACAGACTGGTCATATTTTCTAAGCCTGTGCCATATTTCATTATAACAAGCCCCGCAGCGGTGGTCTAGTGGCTAAGGCACTCGACTGCTGACTTGCAGGTCGCGGGATCGAATCTTGGCCGCAGCGGGTGCATTTTTGATGGAGGCGGTGTAGGCCTGTGTGCTCAGATTTTGGTGCATGTGAAAGAACCCCAGTTTGTCGAAATTTCCAGAGTCCTCCACTACGGCGTCTCTCATAATCATATGGTGGTTTTGGGACGTTAAACCCCACATAATATATCATTGTTTCATTACAACAAGTAGGGGTGTGTGAGCTTCGTTCGCTACGGTGGAACAGTGGCTACGATGCTCGGCTGCTGACCCAGAGGGTTTAATCTTGGCCACAGCGGCCTCATATTGATCAATGGAGATGTAATGGTAGAAGCCTGTGCAATGTCAGTGGGTCAACATTTTTGGAGGCCTCCACTACAGCGCCTCTCTTGTTCTTGGGATACAAAACATCACGTATTGATGTTCTGAATTTATTTAAAAAGATACCTATCTGAATAATTGAATTCCATTTCCAAATAGCCAGTATTAAAAGTTCCGAATAATTTGACTGTCGCTGTGAATTTGCTACTGTCACCCCACACCACTCGATTAGAAACTCCCATTTTTCTAGCGTGCAATTAGAACGCTGCTGTGAAATAGAACACAAACATTTTTGGGCCCAGAGCACGCATAGTGATCATTACCGAAACAATGTGTGTATGGGCCAGCTAGTATCTCACTTCAGGAGTGTTTACAGCGCAAGAGGAGACACGGGACAAAAAGACCAAGTACCACGAGCACTGTCAGATGTACCATATTTACCACTGTAGTCTTAGCGTAGCACTCATTCACTGCGTTTTAGGTTATGAGAAGATATTATTTCTTTCTACTTTCGATAGTTGGTCACTATTCTGCACTGTTCGATTAGAGTTTGATTTGAAATGAATTTGCACTGCTCACACGTACTTAATATCAAGTGGCGAAAAAAAACAGGAGCTGCAAGTGCACCATTTGTTCATTGTTGGTCACCGCTCAAAAACGCATGCAATGATAAAGCATCAGAAAGCCACACGTTTGTCAAAAGCCCTCTAGTCTAAACACACAAGATCGCACATCTGCGTCAAAGAAACAGTGGTGCACAAGCTCTGGTCCATGGATTTCGTACGGCTGTGAAGTCACGCCTATTCACATTCCATATATACAAAAATAGTTTCACGGCTGCCTCTTGTCCCGCTTAAGGGGAAATGCAAATCGAAAAATGCAAATTCTTTCTAAAACTGCATATTTTTCATTTTTATTTGCTTTCACAAGTTTAGTTTCTCTACTTTCACGAAAAAAAATTAGATTGCAACTAAGCTCGAAGTAGGCTAAAGTAGCTTTTAAAGGGACGTTGCGGCTACTAAAGACTAAGAAATAATCATGGTCTAGAGTGAGTCCCCGTGGAAATTGTCACGTGGCTGCTTGCCATTGCAAATCTCATGACGAGTTAACTATAGCCGTATGCTGAAGATAGCCATGATTCCCAACCACTCATCATGGAAGAAATTGTCTTAAAAAAAACGCCAGGCCTGCGCGGTAGGCGCAGCACAGTCACAGCGAAAGCTAGAAGAGTGGCCTTTCAGAGCCTTTTCAAAAAACGCATTGGGTAACTACTGCAAGCACACTTGCTTGGTACCCACTAGGGCATTACTAATGACCTTTTGGGTAGTAGGCCGGCATTCGTTATGCTGTTTTTCGTCATTCTTCTGAGGATCGTGTTATCTGCTGAACACTTGCAAGAAATTTTGTGCCAATTGTCTGTGCAGTGGCTGATGACGATGAGGAATTATGGATGAAATGAGTATGCGCCACAGATAATAGAGGAACAAGAACAAGCTTTTGTGATGGTTTGGAGCATTGGACGGCCCACTTGTTACACTATTCGCATTATGTGATGACTGGTTGTTCTCTCGCTGCTGTAAAATGCTTTATAAGTTGTATAATGTCTTAAGACGCGATTGCTTTCCCAACATCAAGCCTGCCTAAGGCAAGTTTGGCAAGTTACAAGCATCGGCATAACTCAGTTTTATAATATTGGACTGGCACCCAGCGGACCCTTGTTCAAGCTCCACTGTGTCATTGGTGCAAGGTCTTTTTTTCTAATTTCGGGCGATGTGGTTACGGACACCGGCGGCGGTGGCGGACAACAACTGCACGCGACCCGGAAAGTGATCTCATAACAGCTTTCGCTGTAAAACTTATCTTCCCTGCATAGATTAGCTTTCACTTATATCATAATAAGTGCGTTTTTCTCAAGATCTATTCTTGAGCAACTTCTTGAGTCTGAGTTGGAATTTCGGATAGCTCGATTGGGATGAAATTTCGACCACATGTTCCTAAATATGTGATTATGCAATTATCTGCTTTAAATCTTTATATTGCTCGTATGGTTATTATGAACTTAAGGTAAGCAATCAGTATGGTTTGATGATTCCACGAATATTTACTTTAGAATTTTTTTCTCCATTAAAATGTTTGACACACACTTTATTTATAGCTTTATGCATTCTATAGTAAATATAGAGCAATATGAGCCATTACTGGCTCAGAACCATAAAAGTTCAGTGGCATAAAAAGTTTGTCCATAACGAACTATACCTTACACTTTTGCATGGCACAAAACAAAAACTGTGAAACTTAAAATAAAATTGTCTCTCTCTCTCTCTCTCTCTTTGCAACTTACTATGAAGCTAATTGCATATTTGAAATAATCATAAGAGCATATAGATACAGCTGCTTTTGATTGCTCTAGGCTACAAATTACTGAAACCTTTTTTTTTTAATTGTATTATCTCCCCTTAATTTTCACTGTCCACCGGAGCGGTCTTTTTGGTTCTTTAAAAAAACGAGAACATTTTAAAGCCATCTTAGCTTTGATAGTGTATTATGGAACGCAACATCCTGACATTCTGCACTGAGGCAGCGAGACAAAAGCTCCTTTCTGTGTCTGCTCATGCATGTGTACCCCGCGTAATTGTGAGTACTAATACGATTGCCGATGTCTAAAGAATCATTTGGAGCACAGTGTGACGTCTCTGCAGCCCTAAAAAAATCTAACAAAACTGTATGCCAGTTTTCTTTTATTTTAATTCTCAGATTCTGTCAGAGAATTTGACAGGCATTGCAAGCACTAATGTTGACCTCATTATCGTTTGATGAGTGGAATATTCCAAAATACTACTTTTATTAGAAAAGTAGTGCTCATTTTCACTTTGTATGGTTTAGGTTGAATGGTTTGAACATATTTTTTTCCCTAAATGTGAGCCTTCTTCTTCATACTGCTCCAAATTTAGTTTTGAATGAATGTATTTTTTTCGCATAACCTGCTCCATACTTGGAAAAGTAACATTTTTGTGCTTCAAAATTGCTCCAAATACTACTTTAGTTGTTGCGCCCCTGCCAAACATTAAAAAAATGTCTATATCCATCATACAATTTGTTTGCTGAAAGCTGCGTAATAATTCTGTCGAATATTTTAAATACTGCAGATAGGAAAACTCGGGAGAGGCCCTATCGTATTCCAGTGCATTGCTAAAAGTGTGGTGGTGGAAGTGACGTCAGAGCGGCATGCAAAACAGTGCTTAGCCACCAAGCGGGCTCCCCGCCATGCTGCTGGTTTGTTTCTGTGCAGATCTTTCGAGTCTGCGTAAACGTATCGTGTATTGTGCAGTTTACTTGCAGTAAAATGTTGCAAGCACACATTTACGGCGCTGCTTGTGTGTAACAGGCCTGAGTGATGTGTGCTGAAATTTTTCTAGGGGCATTCTTGTGCAACAGTACAGACAGTAACAGTACGTGCCATAATCAAAAACATTCATCCCATGCGTGATGGTACAGTCGAACCCCGCTACAATGAAACTGACGGGGCATAGAAAAAGTTTCATTGAAGCGAAAATTTCGTTGTAGTGAATGAAAAAAAAATGTAGCAGATCTTAGCTAGCAAAATAAAAGAACTTTTACTCCTCAAAATCAGAAAGTGTTGGCTGCTTCTAATTTTTACTCAGCAGCGTCACGAGGCAATTCTCACTCATGCATAACGATAGGATGGTGAAGAGCAGGCTGAAACAATGGCCACAATGGTTTTCGTGAGCGAACGTAACAGTTGCATTAACACGCTAACACCCGCAGCTATCCACCGTCCAAGTGTATCCGACACCGCCGAGATGGAGACTGCGTATCGTGGAGCGGTGACTTTTCCCTTATTCTATGCTATTTTCATCATCCCTTCACTCGCGGCTGGCTGATTTTGTTGGTAATGCAGACGAACAGCCGCTCTGATTAGTTACTACACTGGCCAAGCGCAAACAGAATAATAAGCAGTGGCATCAGCGAAGGCATCGTTCTGCGATTGCACCCAGCAGCTCTGTGAAGGAAACCATGAACTGGGCGACTAAGTTTCAGTTACGGATCATCTGCGGCTCAGAAGCAAGCTAGTGGCAAAAGCAAGGCAGTCTCATTGCCAACGCTATCAAGCTATGGCGGCTCCCCATGCTTGGTGAACAGCGGCGGTTTTTGGTTTCTGGTGGTGCCAACGGTGTTTTAGACTTAACGTATGTTCAGGTTCTGGAAATGCATAAAGATATTAAAGATTGTGTTCACTGCATAGCAATAAATATCTGAGCCAGGAATACCACTGTCGAACATTATTGAAGCGGAATAGCAGAAGAAAAAGTGTTCATTGTGGTGTAAATATTTATGCATTGACTGCTATGGACTGGTGGCGGGGAACCGAGAATTTTGTGTTGTAGTGAGAATTTCATTGAAGCGACATTCGTTGTAGCGGGGTTCGAATGTATTTCAACTCACCTGGCAGTGGTTTACGCATTCTGCTAGACGTTAAAGCCTTTCTTTTCCTTTCTCAAAGAACTGCAGTCGAATCTCATTAATTCGAACACGCTTAATTTGAACTACTGGTTAATTTGAACTCACATTGAGGTCCCGTCAAAGCTATGTGTATTCCAATGGGCGAAAACACCCTATAATTCAAATGCGGGAGCACTTGTGATGGTTAATTCGAACATACCGCACTCTGAAAATGCTCTCAGCACCACGCCCAATACCGCAGCGGTATCTCCGACACCTCAACGCTGCACTGGAAGGAAAAAAAAAAGGAAAGAAAAAACTGCGGTGGAATGTTTTTTCTCTCTCAAATGCTGATCTGCGATGCGCCTGTGCCACGCTGCTCCCTTTTCCGACCCTGCCATGTAAAGACCCTTCTCCTTTCAACGCCGTGCTCGAAGAGAGTGAGGGAAAAAAAGTTGTTGCAGAGTGTTGGCTCTCTCTCACGTGCTGATGCCACATTTCCCTCTTTCCCGTCCCTGCCAGGTAGACCCTTCTCCTTTCAATAATGCGTGCGAAGAAAGCAAAAAAAAAAAAGCTGCCGTGGAATTTTGTTTCTCTCTCAAATGCGGATCTGTTTCTCTCCGCGTGTAGACGCTCTTCCTTTCTCGTCACGTGCTGGCCATGCTCCGGCTACGTAGCATGGATGCAGTCGTCGTTGTTGCCTTTGGAGAGTGTAAGCGCTGGTCATTGCCGCGCGCAACTTATTTTGCCAGGAGATTGCTGAAGCCGAAGTAGAAATGCTTTGCAAGCTGCGTGCAAAATTGACTCGCTGCATGGCAAACGTGTGCAGACGCACATCACCGATTACGTAAATTAATGACGGATGTCCTGTGATTTGTAAATAAATGTAAGTCTTCTGAAACTTCCACCTCGTGTGTTAGCTCAATGCACATGCGCCACTGCATGGTGATCCTTCCGTTCATTTAGCCTTTATTGATTCAAACTTCCTTTAATTCGAACAAATTTTCGGGCCCCTTCGAGTTTGAATTATTGAGATTCGACTATTTTCTGATCTACTGGCCAATTGACCATGGTATGCTTAGTAGCTATTCAGGGCAATGCCAACCTACTATTTGGTATATTTTTACAACAAATAGAGGGCACCACTATTGTACACAACTGTGCATGTAAAATTTCAAATTGCAGAGTGCTCACAACTACTGGCATGGAGCGCACGCACACTACATACCCCACATAGAAATATTATGGCGCTCCTCATAGGTAAATATGTACCACTAATCAATATCGCTAACAACAAGTCCAAACCATGGTTTAATAGATGGCTTAGATCTCTCAGAAACAAAAAGAAAAGGTTACATGTTTGCACTGAAACGTTATCGTCTCCTCAATCCTGGTGTATATATAAAGACTACTCAAAATCTTACAGTCTTGCTGTTAGTAAAGCATAAAAGAAATATTTCAACACTGATCTGTCTACACTTTTGCACATTAACCCCAGAAAGTTCTGTTGTACCATTTCGCCTGATCGTGGCAGTGACATGGTTACATTACGCAACACTGATAATATTCCTGAGTCTGCATCTGAATGTGCTTCATCCTTCGATTCGTTTTTTTTTTTGCTCCGTCTTTACAAGTGAGGACTTTTCATCAGTTTCCTGCGTCTTTGATCTTGATCACTGTTTCATGTCCCTTAACAGTGTTACTGTTGAAGGCATATTGTTACGGGGAAAAGGCTGAAATAATAAACGGTCTAAACTAATAAAGAGTCTAAAGTTGCCTACATCGTGTGGTATGGGCAATATTAATTCCAAGATACTGAAAAACAGATCCGCTTCGTCCAGTCAAATTTTATGCCACACTTTTCAACAGTCTTTATCGACTGGTCAACTTCCCACCGACTGAAAGACTGCAAAGGTCGTTCTGGTATTTAAAGACGGGAGCAAACACTTCCCTGGTAACTATTGCCCCATCTCGCTAACATGCATATCTTGCAAGCTACTTGAACACATCATCGCCTCCCATATTTACAGTCATCTCGAGTATAATAACTTCTTCTTTGAAAATCAACATAGTTTTCGGAAAACACTATCGTGCGATACTCAACTGTTCGAATTTACATTGGATTTACATAATGGTATGAATAATAATATCATTGATTGGCATCTTTCTTGACTTTGTGAAAGCATTCGACAGAGTTGCCCATTGTCGTCTAGTAGCTAAACTATCGGCCCTTAGACTTGACTCGTCAACATTATCTTGGCTCCAAAATTTTTATCTAATCGACAGCAGTTTACATTTGTCCATAACTTCAGCTCATCTACTTCATTTGTCTCATCAAGTGTACCCCAGGGTAGTGTATTAGGCCCTCTTATTTTTCTCATTTATATAATGTTTGTCTTGTAACATTTCTTCTTCAATTCTGTTTTTTGCGGATGACTGCATAGTGTATAGGACCACGTCAGATTACAACACGACCTCGACCGAATCAATCAGTGGTGTGACCGATGGCAAATGACGCTTAACACATCTAAGTGCAGCGTACTTTCACCCGTTAAAAATGTTTTTCTCATTTCTTACTCTGTCCGTTCCACTGTAATTCCCCATGCATATACTTAAATATATCTCGGCATTCATCTTTGCTCTAATTTTACTTGGTGTAGTCACATCAAAAAAGTATGTGCAAAAGCTAATACAACTTTGAGATTCTTGCGCCGAAATCTGCATCATTCTCCATCATTCATACGGCAACAGGCCTATCTAACTTTTGTACGTCCTAAATTGGAATCCGCTTCATCGATCTGGTCTCCTCATCAACAATACCTAACAGATAAAGTTGAATCTACCCAAAATCGTGCAGCCCGCTTCATAACTTCTAAGTACAATCGCTATTTCAGCATCAACCAAATCATATGCGATATTGCCCTCCCTAACTTAGATTCCCACCCCTCTGTCCCCCTCCTATGCATCTTCTATAAATACCTCTCCAGCTCTTGGACCAGTCATATCTAGGTTTAAATTCCTTCGCGTACATCACGTCATCTTCATAATCATCTCAGTTTCGGATGCATCTTAGGTCACACACAGTCATTCAATAATTCTGCTTTTCCGCGCGCCATCGCACGGGAACATTCTTCTTGATGAGATTGTCTCATGAAGAGACCCTGTGAAATTTCGGGAGCATTTGCAGGTTTATATGTTACTTTGATTTTTGTATAAAGATGTTTTACTACAATGTATTATAGTGCTTGTTCTTTTCTCTTTCATTGTATAATCTTTCTTTGTATTTTCTTGATGCAGTCATAATGATGATTTATGATGAATTCTCTGTAGCCCCCCCCCCCCCCCCCCCCCACTCAATGCTCCTCGGAGCCTGTAGGGTATTATAAAGGAATAAGTAAGGGCCTACGGAGCGCACATGAATGCACGTGCATACCATGCATTAGTAATCAGCAATGAAGCAAACTGTCATGTGTAAATACCTTTCGAAAACGTCGGCGCAGACCACCGAGCACGGAGGGACGAAAAAAAAAAGAGCGCGGTGGCACGAGGTGCACTTTCAGGGTTCATGCCATGCGCAATGCAGTTCCGGGCTCCAAGACGAGCGAGACGTTCTGCCCGGTGAGAAGAGTGAGAGTACGGAAGACCATGGAGCCGGGCGAGGTCCAGAGTGGCCTATGTGCCGAGGCTCCAGGTGCCAGCGTTCGGGGGACTCACTAATCAAAGGGCCGCCAAGGGGATCCGAGACGTACCGAACGATGTGCTAGGCTGGGACTTGGGCTACTGGCCCATGAGCGTCTGCACCCAAGCTGTGCCTGGCTGTGTCCTCGCTGAGGCGAGGAACGTCTGTTGAGCTGCCGGGGCACCGAAGCTGTGGATGAATTCTACTTTTTCTATTAGGTATTGTTGATGACGGGACCAGATTGATGAAGTGTACTTATAGTGAGGGCGCACAATTATTAGATAGGCCTGTTGCCGAATAGACGATGGGGAATGCTTAGATTCTGGTGCAAAAATTCCAAAGTTCTGTTAGCTTTCGCGCATACCTTTTTGGAGCGACTACACCAGGCAAGATTAGAACCAAGATAAGCGCTGAGATATTTGCAGGGAGTAACAGGGAACTTCAGCTGAACAGACAGAGTAGAAAGGAAAGGGAAAAATAGATTTCGTATGGGTGAAAGAATATACGCAGCACTTAGATGTGTTAAGCATAATTTGCCAGCGGTCACACCACTGATTAATTAGGTCGAGGTCCCGTTCAACACTTACTAGGTCTTCCTTAGAGTTACTGGTCCTATACACTATACATTAATCCACGAAAAGATTAATTGAAGAAGATATGATGACAAATGAGCTAGATGAGCTGGAGGTATTGACAAATGTTAACTGCTGTCGATACAATAAAAAAATTCCAGAGCCAAGATAATGTTGATGAGTCGAGTCTAAATGCAAATAGTTTAGCTATTAGGTAACAATGGGGCGATAGTTAGCTGGAGAGCGTTTGTTCCCGTCATTAAATTTCGGAATGACCTTTGCAATTTTCCAGTCGGTGGAAAGTTGAGCTGTGGGTAAAGACTTGAAAAATGTGGCATAAACTTTGTCTGGACGAAGCGGATATGTCTTTGAGCACCTTGAAATATATATTGTCCATACGACACGATCTAAACAACTTAAGACTGTTTATAAGTTTACATATGCCTTCGACAGTAACACTGTTAGGGTACATTAAGCAGTATTCAAGATCAGAAATGCAGGGAACTCATGAAAAGTCTTTATTTGTAAAGATAGAGAAAAAGAAATGAATTGAAGGATGAAGCACATTCAGATGCAGACCCAGGAATATTGTCAGTGTTGTGTAATGTAACTATGTCACTGCCACGATCAGGCGAAATGGTTTGCCAGAACTTTCTGGGGTTAATGTGCAAAAGTGTAGATAGATCAGTGTTCAAATATTTCTTTTTCGCTTCACTAACAGCAAGACAGTAAGATTTTAAGTAGTCCTTATATATATATATACCAGGATTCAGGAGACAATATCCTTTTAGTGCAAGCATGTAACCTTTTCTTTTTATTTCTGAGAGATCTGAGCGATCTAATAAACCATGGTTTGGTTTTGTTGTGGGGGTATTGATTAGTTTAACACACTTGTCTACGAGGAACGCCATAATATTTCTAAAAGAAATCCAGTTATCTTGGACAGACCTGTTGGTGCATTAGGCAAGAAATGTTTTGTGTGGGAAGACATCAAGTTTAGTGCTCATTTTATTGTAATTTGCCTTGCTATAATCCCTGATTACCTTATGCTGGACACTCAAAAAGCTTTGTGGGATATTGATTGAGAACTCTGGAAGGTTGTGATCACTAAAGCTGCCTAATTGCAAAATTAGATATATGGTATGTGGCTCTCTTGTAAGAATGTGATCTAAAATATTATTATCATGAGTGGGCTCTGAAGCAAGCTGGGTGAAATTGAGGTCAAGACATAGCTCAATGAATTCACATGATGCACTGCACGATGAAGACATGGATGACCAGTTAATGTCAGGAAAATTAAAATCCCCAAATAAGTAGATTTTTCTGGTGGGAAACAATCGAAAAGCTCTGAAAATACTCTCGTAAAGCTTGGATATGAAAGGACGGTCAGAAAAAGGTGGGAGATAGCTTACGCCTGTCAATAATTTTCCATATAAGGTAGGGCAGGCTTTATCCTTTGTGGTGTAAACAAATGGAACAGAGAAAAATGCGTACAATCGCAATTTGTGTCCTGCTTTTTCTGTGCCCTATTCATTCGCATTTTCACGTTTCAATTGGGGATCTATACCAACTACCCTCCTGCACATATTCTGCTTTGTAGGACGTGTGCATAGCTCAATACTGCTCCGTGAAAATTTTTAGAAGAGCACATTGTCACTCCATGATGTTCATTCAAGCAAGTGAAAAGAATAAAGATGACAAAGAATCGGCTTGAAGAGAACCGAACCCCGAACTACTAATTAACATGCTGTAGCAATTGAGCCACAATGGCAGCTGAAGCTAATCTCCCATCTGGGTTCTTGATTAGGTAGAGTTGAAAAAAAAGAAAGACCCCTAGTCATTCCTCTGTATTTACATCTAACAACTCGCTTTACAAATCTGGAGTGTTAAGATCCTGTTTATTCTGACACCGCATATCAGCATGCAGTGGCTGCACTGACAGATAAATTAAATTGCCAAATATTGCTTCTATTTACTCCTGTCTGCAAAAGTGGATTCACAGCAGGGCTTGTCAGCTATGTGGGATCGCCAGCTTTGCAGCAGTATGTGTGGATTGTAGAAAACTTCCTGTGAATCGCTATGGAGTGTTCGGGATATATGTAAGAAAATTATATGCGCTGATTGCCTCAGCTCGTGTGACCGTTCCAGAATAAAGTCAGCTGTAACAGTCTGAGTGACATGTGAAAAATGTCATTGATCTTGGCAATAGAGCACACACAATGTGATAAGGCTATAAACAAGGAGCCTTGTTTCAGGTGCGTTAATACATGCGTTGCACATGAGTGACTGTGCACTTTCAAAGGAGTACAGCCGCATTTTTCCTCGTAATCATAAAATGACTTCATTAAGGGCACAGGGCAGGCCCTATAGGTTCCATCTATTTTAAGGCTTCTTTAAACCTTGATTTCTTGCAAAGCACTATCTCTAAAGCTTTTGGGGTTGTTTCATTTTATTTGTTGGCATCTATTCTTGCAATGGAACTAGAACTACAATTGTACTGTACTACAGTCAAAACGTCAGTATAACCAGAGTCCTTCAATGCTTTTCTGGTCACGGAACTCCCCGGTAACGCTATAGGGAGAGCTTGCTATGTCGCCACAGTGGCCGCGAGACGGCACCAGGAGCGCGAAGGGGGTATTGAGGAGAGTTTCGTTGCATATAGGGTGAGCTGTGAAAGTGGGCGCCTGTGAAAGCGGGCGTTTGGTGTGTAGCGACATTACGGACCCGAGCTAACGGGGGATTTCGACTCCCTCCCACGCCTAGCGGTGCGTGGCTCTGCCGAGTCTGGGGCAAAGGGGATCCTGGGGGTTGAGCCGACGCTGGATGATCGGACCATTAAGGCCCCCCAGCAGAGGCAACACACCCCTTTAACCCCGGCTTCACCTAGACGGCACCCCTGGACTGACCCACCCAGGGGAAATCGGCAGTCGCCTTTTCCTATCTCGCTCTCCCTGCATCTTCGTCTTTATCTCTCACTTTTTATCTATCCTGTCTTCTACTCTCTTCTGTTTAATTCCAAACTTCGTGGTGGCTAGGGTTAACCCTGTGCAAATAGCCTACCTTGGTCTAGGTGCATTGGGTTATAGTTGTGTTGTACGACTGGCGTCTGCAGGTTTTAGCATCCGCAAACTTGTAGTGTCCCCTCGTTGGGCTCCGTGGTGGGTGGTTGCCAACGATTCTGAAAAAAATGAAACACTCATGCATAGAGCTTTTCTTCCGTTAAATGATCGTACCGCCTTAAAGCGCGTATGCACCTAAAACTTGGGTTTTTTGAACCATTCAAAAGAAAACTTCCCCCATTTTCACGTCATACATAGTGAGAAAAGGCCCCGCCGCGGTGGTCTAGTGGCTAAGGTACTCGGCTGCTGACCCGCAGGTCGCGGGTTCAAATTCCGGCTGCGGCGGCTGCATTTCCGATGGAGGCGGAAATGTTGTAGACCCGTGTGCTCAGATTTGGGCGCACGTTAAAGAACCCCAGGTGGTCGAAATTTCTGGAGTCCTCCACTACAGCGTCTCTCATAATCATATGGTGGTTTTGGGACGTTAAACCCCACAAATCAATCAATCAATATGTTCTAATTTTTCGTCCGTCTGTCGATGTCTTCTCAATGTGTTTCGGCAGCGAGTAATAACTTCAAATGAAAAGCAAGCCAGAAGTGGAAAGCAAGCCAGAACTGTACCCCTCTTTGTAGTAGCCAGGTGTCTTACAGAAACTCTTGGGGCTGGGTGCAAAGTTACCAAAATGGCCAGCGGAGACCTCCTCCTCGAAATTCGAGAAATAGAGCATTTTGAGAAGCTACACAATCTTTCAACTTTTGGTGACACAACTTTTTGGTGACACCACAAAGATCTATGAACACAAGCTGTGGAGTGGTATCTGATGCTGATTTGCTTGGCTTGACCGAAGAATAACTTCTGGAGTGGTGGAAGAGTCAGAATGTGACCAGTGTACAAGGGATCATCATCAGAAGAGACAACAAGGTAACACCGACAAAACACCTAATACTCACGTTCGCTTCCAGTAATCTGCCAGAAAGTATTCAAACCGGGTACACGAAGACCTCTCTCAGACCGTACATACCGAACTATCGTCGTTGCTTCCAATGCCAGAGATATGGCCATGGTTCTAAAACCTGTCGTGGTCGCCAGACTTGTGCACAATGTGGAGTTCTAGGCCACGTGTCTGAGAACTGCAAACAACCGCCACACTGTGTAAACTGTGAAGGAAACCATGCCGCATATTCACGCTCCTGCACATACTGAAAAAAAGAAAAAGAGATAATTACATTGAAGGTGAAGGAGAACATTTCATTTAAGGAAGCACGGCGAAGAGTCTCACCCTTCTATGAACCTACATATGCTGATGCAGCGCGTCAGGGGGCACCGTCGCACTAGCCCTCGCCACTCCTTCAGCCCGCGCATACCGAGCCGGCGGCTGTAGTCCAGACTACACCGCCTACTCCCGAACAGAGACCGGAGACTCCAGAGTCCTCAGGTCTCAAGGCCTCACCTCACCAGGCGAGGCCCGAAATTCGAACTAACAGCTCGCACGTTGTTAAGGGTGTCTCTTGACCGCCGCCGTCAGCAGGTTGTGCTCGTAACTTGCATCAGGACCGACGAGAAGGGAAGTACCGGCGAGACGGCGCAGAACAGCAAATCAAAAGAGTTTAATACTACATAGTTAGACCAAAGTGGACATTCAAGTTTACACACAAAGGTAAGAAGCCGAGGAGCAGAGTTCCGGCAGAGTCTCAATCCAGACTGCTTCACCCAGTCTCTCCCTGCGCGTTTTTAAAGGGTTCCAGACGCTTGTGTGACGTCAGGCGCCTCCAGACATGACCAAATATGGAACACCTTGTGTTCGCACCACCTACCACGCCACTGGTCACGCCACCGATCACGCGACTGATCGCGCCACGGATCACACCACCGGCGTTCCCACACCCAAGAGCCAGGTGCGAATGAGCCACGAGCTCACCGCGTTCTCGCGCACAGCACATGACGACCTTCGTGGCAGCAGCGTCTCAGGTTCCTCGGCGTCTGGGCATACACTTCTGCGCCTCTACCCCCGATACGCTTACAGGCCCGGGAGCGTTCGCACGCTGTTTGTGGTCTTGCATTTGGGCCCAAAGGGGTTCGCGTAAAATGAAGCGTAACAGACTGCCCCCTCGCGGATGGAGATCCCGAATGGCAGGGGACAGCATCCACTGTCAACAGGGATCAGTCGTCGAAGCTCGTAGCCTTCTTAACCTGGAGCACGGTACGTGATACCTGGCTCTAGGCCCTGTTCCGTCTCGTAAGGTAGTTCCGCCAGATTTCCCTGATGTTGTCGAGGTTCGCCGGAGGCTGGAGGCGAACCATACAATGGAATCCAGCAAATGGCGACAGTCAAAAGTGGCCAAAGACAATGGTATGAGCTCCTTTCCGGGGCGACCCCGCAGGGGCTTGTCGGTGGGGCTGGTCGCCAGGCAGCTCCGGGTGGTGAGATCATCACACCCCACCGCTTCAGGTCTTTCATCAGCAAGAAGGGAAACCACAGGTTCTTCCGGCGTTCCTGCCAAGAGTTTGGAACCGACGTGGTGTCCGAAGAGATGCCAGATGACAACGAAGTCCTCTCTCTGGGAGAGCAAGATCCTCGCTATGATAGAGCCGGTCGACTGAACAAACAATCCACGGGAAAACACAGGATAACAAAGCCACTGAAGAAGCAAGCGCGAGACACGTATCCACTGAGCCCCGCCAGGCTTACCTTAAACACAAAAGTCTCAATCTTATTACTCGTACAAAGTACTAAACACACCCCTAATTCCGTTGCCCACCTAACGACGCACAGGTCTTCCAAAACTACGGAAGAAATAATAACACAAAAACCTATGTCAGGAAGAAAAACAATCGAGGCCAATTCATGACCTAGGGGCTTCGGCTTAAGCCATCGGCATTGCCATTGAGACTCCCCTTTTTGTACCGTATTTCGTATGAATACTGCTGCAAAACGAGGCTCCAGCACAGGAGGCGACCATTTTTGGAAGAAGTGGACTGCAGCCATCTGAGAGGACAGTGGTCTGTCTCTATTATGAACCTTGAGCCTGCAAGGTAGCACGACAACTTTTGCACTGCCCATACGAGACATGCACATTCTTTCTCGGTTGCGCTATACGCTTGTTCTCGCACAGTCAGCTTACGACTGGCATAAAGAACTGGGTGTTCAGCGTCCTCTCCTCGTTGGCACAACACTACTCTCATGCCTCGCTCACTAGCATCACACTGAACTATGAACTCTTTCGAATAATCAGGTGATTTCAGCACAGGTTGACCTGTTAAGGCGGCTTTTAATGCTTTGAAAGCCTCCTCTTTACGGTCATCCCAGATGACAGTTTGTGGCTCAGTTTTCCGGAGCGCGTCAGTTAAAGCGCTAGCTAATTCCGAATATCTCGGGATGTAACGTTGATAGTAACCTGCAACCCCCAGAAATGAGCGGATATCTGTCTTTGAGCGTGGTTGCGGGAAATCGCGTATGGCAGCCACCTTGACCTCAGAAGGTCGGAGGCGTCCTTGTCCGATTATGTGACCTTAGGTAGATCACCTCAGCTTGAGCGAGTTGGCATTTAGGTGCCTTCACAGTTAGTCCCGCTTCACGCAAACGCGTTAGAACCACTCGCAGATGTTGCATGTGTTCCGACCAAGAGGACGAATATATCGCCACATCGTCTAAGTAGGGTAAAGCGAATTCCCCTAGTCCTCGTAACACCTTGTCCATAAGACTTGAAAAACAGTATGGTGCATTTTTCAAACCGAAGCTTAATACCTTAGGGCGGAACGTTCCCAACGGCGATATGAACGCTGCATATCTGCTAGCCCTTTCGGTGAGAGGAACCTGCCAGTAGCCTCGAACGAGATCCAGCGTGGAAATATATCGAGCTCCACTAACCCTCTCAATGCGCTCTTCAATGTTTGGTATCGGGTAAATCTGATCTTTGGTGATCGAGTTTAGCTTGCGATAATCCACACAATGGCGTGGATCTTTTCCCGGCACCTCAACTAAGATTAAGGGCGAAGTGTAATTGCTCTCACAAGGCTCGATCACGCCTAATTCCAACATCTTCTTCACCTCGGAATCCATAATCTCTCGTTGGCGCGGTGACACTCGGTAAGCTTTGCTACGCACGGGTTCTGAGGATGTCAGCTCGATGTCATGAGTAACAACCGAGGTTCTTCCAGGCCTATCTACAAATATGTCCTGAAATTCTGTCAGAAGATCCTGGAGCTCAATCTTTTGCTCCGGCTCTAACTGCGCTTTCGATATTAATTCTTTGATTAGTGGTTCACCATCCTCACCGTTTATGACTGATGCAAGCCCTGGAAGTTCAACTGGAATCTCCTCGGGGATGTTCACCATCATGCATACCACTGCCTCCCGTTCTCGGTATGGCTTGAGCAGATTGCAATGATACACTTGCTGTATCTTTCGCTTTCCGGGCAGGCGTATCACGTAGTTTGTGTCAGAAAGCTTTTCAACTACGTTGGCGGGACCTTCCCACTGCACTTCTAACTTGTTTTTCTGCGACGGTCACAGTATCATTACTTTGTCCCCGACATCGAATCGACGGGTTCTGGCTGTGCGGTCATAGTACACCTTTGACCTATGTTGCGCTTTAGCCATGGCTTGCTCTGATAGCCGTTGAGCGCTTCTTAAACGCTCCAGTAGCTTCAAAACGTACTCGACCACTACTGGGTCTTCGGCTCGGCCTTCCCACGATTCTCCAAGCAAGCGAAGAGGAGATCGCAACGAGCGGCCGTACACGAGCTCGGCTGGTGAAAACCCCGTTGCTTCATGCGGGGCAGTCCTTAACGCGAACATGGTAGCCGGCAAACATAGCTCCCAGTCCGTCTTCCTTTCGTAGCATAACGCCCTCAACACTCGCTTTAGAACGGAGTGGAGCTTCTCCACGGAGTTAGACTGAGGGTGGTAGACTGAACTATGAATTAGTTTTACTCCGCACCTTTTCAAAAACGTAGTGGTAAGAGCACTAGTAAACACAGAGCCTTGATCCGACTGTATTTCGGCGGGAAAGCCAACTCGTGCGAATATGGAAAGGAGCGCGTTAACTATTTCCACAGAGCTAAGTTTTTTAAGTGGAACCGCTTCGGGGAACTTAGTCGCTGGGCATATCGCAGTCAGCACGTGGCGGTACCCCGACGATGTCGCCGGCAGTGGGCCTACAGTGTCCACTACGAGCCGCCGAAACGGCTCTGTGATGATAGGCACCAGCTTCATCGGCGCCCTCGACTTGTCACCCGGCTTACCTACACGCTGACACGTGTCGCATGTCCTTACAAATCGCTCTGCGTCGCGGAAACAGCCTGGCCAATAATACTCCTGCAACAACCGTCCCTTCGTTTTCTTGACGCTTAAATGACCTGCCCAAGAACTTCCATGCGACAAGCGCAGTAAATCCTCTCGATAAGCTTGAGGCATGACCAGCTGATCAAACATTACACCCCTTTTGTCAACATACTTCCTGTACAGTATGCCATCCTTCTCATAATAACTTATGTTTTTCGGGGCTATCTTTTCATGTACCCTGCTCTGGATGTTTCGCAAGCTCGGGTCTTTATCTTGTTGATTCCTCAAGGCCATGCTGTCTACCATTAATAGTCGCTGTAAGCTTTCCGACGTAGGCGCTACAAGTAAATCTCTGGAGTGCTCTTCCAATATTTCTGATGGTGCCCGTGCCGTAGCTTCATCCTCCACGGATGGGACCCCCTGCTGTTGTAACGCTGGCGTAAGTTCGACCTCTGCTGGGGAGTCCTGCGTCAGGCCGATTTCAGCTAAAGGGGACTCGGCAACTGCCTTCGCAGCGAGTTCCCGTGCTTTCGAACGCGTTAGCGCCATCACATTTGCCTACCCAAACAGCTGCCCTCTCTCGCGCAGCATCTTGTCAGATCTATTCGAAAACAGGTAAGGGTATTGCGGAGGGAGTGCCGGTGACACGGCAGCTTCCGTCTCGAGCGTGCCGAAAGGGCCTTTGATAGTTACCTTTGCGACGGGAAGGCATGCACTACACGACTCTACAGCCTGCTTGATCCAAGCACACTCACCCGTGAACATTTGCGGTTCAACGTACGAGCTGTGAACTACGTCCATTGTAGCCGCAGAATCGCGCAGTACGCGGCATGGCTTCCCGTTCACTTCAAGGTCGCGCATGTAAGGTTCGAGAAGCTCAATATTCTCGTCCCTACCACTGATGGATAGAAACACAACTTTTGGTTTCTTACAGTGCGCCGCAATGTGACCGGGTTTATGGCAGTTATAGCAAAGGAACGGTTTCCTCGCTTCTAGCTTCCTTTGCTGTTCTAACGCAGGTTCGGTGTTCCGTTCCGACTTCGACGTATTTATGGTTCGGGCATTCCCAATTTCAGGCTCTTCCTTCGTTTTCACAGGCCCTCTCTTTGGCTTGAACCCAAAATCGGGACCCCCTTTTCGACCACTGTCACTGCCTTCGCGAGCCCGACGTGTGACGAATTCCTCTGCTAGCTCCGCGGCTCTGGCTACAGAGCTAACATCTGGCCTGTCTTGCACCCAATGCCTAATGTTCTCTGGTAACCGGTTGTAGAATTGCTCTAGTAAAAAACACTCAATAACCTTTGCGTGGTCACCGAAGGCCTTCTCCTCCTTTAGCCATTCCACCATGTTTGACTTCAGTTTATAGGCAAATTCAGTGTATGACTCACTCCTTCCTTTCTCCAATTCACGGAATTTCCGCCGGAATGCCTCCGCGGACAGCCTGTACTTCCTAAGCAAACTGGATTTTACTTTATCGTAATCGTCGACCTCCTCAGTGGATAAACGAGCGATTACTTCTGCTGCCTCGCCAGGTAAGAGTGTGAGCAAGCGCTGTGGCCACGACTCACGGGAGAACCCCTGCTTCTCACACGTCCGCTCAAAGTTCACCAAGAACAACCCAATGTCCTCTCCGAGTTTATAAGGGCGAATTAGTTCTGTCATTTTGAGCGATATGTGCACCCCTGCACTGTTTGCCTCGCTTCTCTGCCCTGCCGTTCGCACGCGCTCTATTTCAACCTCGAGTCGCTTTAACTCGAGCGCGTGATCGCGTTCCTCGCGCTCTCTCGAACGTTGAAACTCGAGTCGTTTTAATTCGAGCTCCCTTTCCTCACGCTCTTTCTCTTGCTGTTCTCTACGCTCCTCTGCCTGTCTTTTTGCGGCTTCCCTTTCTCGAACTATCTCAAGGCATTCCGTCAGCTCATCTTCCTCAGCCTCCAGAGCACTAATAGCCTCGATCAATTCTGGTTTCCGGAGTGCGTCAGAAACATCCAAACGCAACTCCTTTGCAAACTGTAATAACTCCGCTTTACGCAGCAACTTCAAATTCATGGCTGTGTTCAGTGCGACCTTTCCTACTGTACACAACTATCTTGCCGCAGCCCACTTTGGCGACAACAATAGTTCGAATTACCAGTTACGCTTCCCCACTGAAAAAGCCTGGCAAAACTCGGCAGACAAAGCCCCGCACTCACCACTCAACAGCCAAGAATTCCGCGTAGACCCTCGCAAACACTGCATCTGGTTGCGGCCTGGCAGACAAGACGGCTCGTGGATCCGTGTCGCAGTTCAGCCCTCGAGTCGTCGAAATGACTGCAGCATCCCACCGCTGCCACCAGTTGTTAAGGGTGTCTCTTGACCACCGCCGTCAGCAGGTTGTGCTCGTAACTTGCATCAGGACCGACGAGAAGGGAAGTACCGGCGAGACGGCGCAGAACAGCAAATCAAAAGAGTTTAATACTACATAGTTAGACCAAAGTGGACATTCAAGTTTACACACAAAGGTAAGAAGCCGAGGAGCAGAGTTCTGGCAGAGTCTCAATCCAGACTGCTTCACCCAGTCTCTCCCTGCGCGTTTTTAAAGGGTTCCAGACGCTTGTGTGACGTCAGGCGCCTCCAGACATGACCAAATATGGAACACCTTGTGTTCGCACCACCTACCACGCCACTGGTCACGCCACCGATCACGCAACTGATCGCGCCACGGATCACACCACCGGCGTTCGCACACTCAAGAGCCAGGTGCGAATGAGCCACGAGCTCACCGCGTTCTCGCGCACAGCACATGACGACCTTCGCGGCAGCAGCGTCTCAGGTTCCTCGGCGTCTGGGCATACACTTCTGCGCCTCTACCCCCGATACGTTTACAGGCCCGGGAGCGTTCGCACGCTGTCCGTGGTCTTGCATTTGGGCCCAAAGGGGTTCGCGTAAAATGAAGCGTAACAACGTGCGGGCATCCAGTGCCTCCGAGGAGGCAATGGATACGTCGGTACCCTTGTGGCCGAAAGAGCGGCGTGGCTCCTTGGAGCGTGCCAAGAAAACAAAAAAGCAGATAACAGGGCCTGGTGACGGCCCTGTTATGTGAACTCAAACTGCCTGCCTAAACAGCCACTCGCTTTTCGTACACACAGCACTATTTTACATCCACCATGAACACTCAAATTATACAATGGAACGCCAGGGGCCTTCTGAGAAACCTTGACCACGTCCAAGAGCTTTTACACGAACACTCGCCAAA
This sequence comes from Rhipicephalus microplus, assembly GCF_043290135.1. Classification (NCBI taxonomy): domain Eukaryota; kingdom Metazoa; phylum Arthropoda; class Arachnida; order Ixodida; family Ixodidae; genus Rhipicephalus; species Rhipicephalus microplus. The sequence goes on along the minus strand of NC_134704.1, from coordinate 199,949,280 downwards.
AGTGCTGTGTGTACAAGAAACACACCTTAATTCAAAACACACCAACTTTCTTCGTAAATATGTTATTTTCCGGAAGGACCGTGATGATGCCATGACATCATCCGGAGGTGTTGCCATCATAGTGAATCAAGGAATTGCATGCACACACAACTCCAAACATCCCTTGAGGCAGTGGCTGTTCGAGCAGTTCTTTTTGATAAACTGATCACAATCTGTACTATTTACATTCCTTCTACCTATCAGGTGCAAAAACGTGATTTACACTCTTTCATTGATGAACTTCCGGAGTCTTATGTTCTCCTTGGAGACTTTAATGCGCATATCAGGCTATGGGGTGACTCTCGTTGCGACGCGCGAGGTCGACTGATTAAAGAGTTCCTTCTCTCGTCGAGCGCATGTCTCTAAAATCGAAAAGAACCAACCTATTATAATCTCGCTAATAATACCTACTCCTCCATATACCTAAGCATAGTATCTCTATCTTGTACCTCTACTCCAGTGGAAAGTCATCAGTAATCCGTACGGAAGTGACCACTTCCCCCTAGTTCTGAGCACAACTACAGCAACTAAGTGTCCACCACGTGTTCCCAAATGGCTCATAAACAGAGCCGACTGGGAACAGTTTTACACCATCGCTCGTTTAGCTCGGAGTGACATATGCAGTTTAAGCATTGATGCGACTGTCAACTACTTCACAGCGTTTCTGATTGATGCAGCAACAAAATGCATCCCACAAACGAATGGACACCCTGGAAAACGACGTGTGCCATGGTGGAACTCAGAGTGCCGAAATGCGCGCAAGCAGCAAAACAAAGCATGGAGGTTGCTTCGGGACTCATCGACAGCCGAAAATCTTGACATCTTTAAGAAAATGAAGTCTCAGGCCAGGAGAACGCGTCGGTAGGTCAGAAGGGAAAGTTGGCACAAGTTTTTATCAGAGATCAATTCATATACACAAGAGGCTAAAGTCTGGAACATGGTTGGTATAGTAGCAGGAAGACAAGTGCATTCACTTCCACTCGTAAACACTAAGGGTGATACCTTGGAAGATCAGGCAAACTTCCTCGGTGAACACTTCGAACGGGTGTTCAGCTCGTCACACTATACTGACACTTTCCAAAAATACAGAACAAGAATAGAAAATCAGAAACTCGAATACAAATGCACTAGATATGAGGCATATAACCAAGCTTTCAGTCTAGCTGCGCTCTAAACATCTCTGAACTCCGGCAGAACTTCTGCCCCAGGTTCTGACCGTGTGGTGTATGAAATGTTAAAAAACCTACCAATCGAAACACGAGAAACCTTACTTTGTTTGTACAATGCTATCTGGTTTTTTGGCACTATCCCTACCTCCTGGAAAGGGCTATTATTATTCCCATTTTGAAAGAATGCAAGGACCATTCTTCAGCTTCGAGTTATAGGCCTATTGCACTTATACGAGCTGCTTGTGCAAAGTCATTGAAAAAATGATAAACTGCCGACTTTTACATTTTCTTGAAACAAACAATTTGCTCGACCCATTTCAGTGCGGGTTTCGAGAGAGTAGATGGACCGCAGATCACCTTGTTCATATCGAGGCACAGATCAAAGACGCTTTCGTCCATAAACAATATTTCTCTCTGTGTTCCTCGATATCAAAAAGGCCTATGATACAACATGGTGCTTTGGAATTCTAAGAGACCTGTCCCACCTTGGCGTGCGCGGAAGAATGTTTCGCGTAATCGAAATTTACCTGTCAAACCGGACATTCCGTGTCCGAGTGGGCAGCGTTCTTTCCCAAACATTTGTCGAGGAAACAGGCGTGCCGCAAGGTGGTGTACTTAGCTGCACACTTTTTCTCGTCAAAATGAATTCCTTGCGCTTGTCCATTCCTCGCAATATGTTTCATTGTACATATGTTGATGACGTCCAGCATGGCTTTAGATCTTGCAATCTAGCAATGTGTGAGCAGCAGGTTCTGTTAGGTTTAAACAAGGTCTCCAAATGGGCAGAGGAAAACGGATTCCGACTGAACCCACAAAAAAGCACGTGTGTCTCTTTCCCCGGAAGAGAGGCATGCACTCAAAACCCGACATTGAACTGAACGGTCAACGTCTGTCTGTTAATGCAGAGCATAAATTCTGAGGCTTCATCTTGGACAACAAGTTGACCTTTGTACCGCACATCAAGTATTTAAACACAAAATGTTTAAAAGCCATGAATGTTTTAAAAGTGCTGTCACGTACTACATGGGGTAGCGACAGGCAATGTCTTTTGAATCTGTATAGAAGCCTCATTCGCACCCGCTTAAATTATGGGGCCGTTGTTTATCAGTCTGCGACTCAAAGTGCTTTGAAGATGCTGAACCCCGTGCACCATTTGGGCATCCGCCTTTCTACGGGTGCTTTTCGCACCAGCCCCGTAGAAAGCCTTTACGTTGAGTCAAATGAGTGGTCGCTTCATCTGCAGAGAACTTACATGTCCTTTGTATATTTCCTTAAGGTGAAAGTAGACAAGAAGCACCCCTCATACTCTACTATTAATGATTTGTCGAGCTCCATTCTGTTTCAAAACAGGCCTTCGATGAGGCAGCCCTTCTCAGTTCGCCTGAAGCATCTAGCTGAGGAAACTCGAGTGTCACTTGAACACAGTTTAATGGCTCCTGTAGCATACTCGCCACAGTGGCAGTGGCAGACTATAGAATGCGATGTGTCTTTCCTAGAAGTTACAAAACATGTGCCTATTGCCCATATCCCAACATACTTCCTGGAACTTCAACACAAATACGCACGTCCCGAGTTCTTTACAGATGCCTCCAAGTCTAACTCCCCTGTGTCCTTCGCTGCTGTCGGTTCATCCTTTTCGGATGCTGGCCCTCTACATCCAGGCACAAGTATCTTCACAGCGGAAGCTTACGCAATACTTGTGGCGGCTAAACACATCAAGCCATTACAAATACAAAAAGCAGTAATTTATACGGACTCCCTCAGTGTGGTAACGGCTCTGCACACTCATAACAAAAAAACCCTGTCCTCGTCTCACTTTACTCCATTTTATGCACACTCTACACACTCAAACAACATGTTGTAGCGTGCTGGGTGCCAGGGCACCGTGAGATCCAAGGCAACGTGATGGCGGATCAGCTCGCTGCATCCGTCCACAAAAGCACTGCCACTACACCCATATTTATTTATTTTATTTATTTATTTTTCATACCTCAAGGGCCTCCTAGAAGGAGGCATTACATGAGGGGTGGTACAAGTGACAGACTAGAACAAAAAACGAGGGTAGGGGTGAGGGGGAGGTGTGCTACCAACATAACTATATACAAGCCCGTTACAACAATAAATGAGTGAAGAAGCATAAAAGAAACTACATGGCCGGACACTCTATCAATCCCAGCCCTTGATCTTAAGCTGTCTCTCAAATGAAAGCTCAGGGACTACTGGCAGAGCTAGTGGGATTGACACACACAAAACAAAGTACAGATTATTAAGCCACACCTTGGCCATTGGCCGCCAGTATCAAAATCGCGTCATACAGAGGTAATATTAACGAGGCTCAGGATAGGACACACATACACGACACACACATATCTTTCGTCCCGCGGCGATCCACTATTGTTTGACAGATGTGGTGAAGCACTAACAGTTCTTCACATTTTAATCCAGTGGAAACAGTTAGAAACTCTAAGAAAACAACACTTTCCATTACCCTATTGACAACATATACCTTTACACCCTGCAATGTTCGTAGGCAGGGAACCACTTTTTAGTCATAAATCATTGTTAGCATCTTTAAAAGAAATTCATAGTTTCATATCATATACCTGGGCATTCTGTAGCACGACCTCTCCAGAGAGGTTTTCGCTGCGGTGGCTACACTCAACAAAGCACTTGCCTTATAGCCCTTGGACGCAAGGGTATGAACGAGTGAGGCACTTGTGCTAATGCCATACATGTCCACCATCGTTTTCTATTATCACCAACTTTTGTCACCTATTCACACCACACACACCTTTCACGGCATGGTCATGATTTTATTACTTGTATGTTTTTACCCGCCTTTACGCGAGGAATTTTATGGCCCTTATACAGTCGCTTATCACAATCATTGTCCATATTTCTTGTAAAATGAACTGGCGCTCTTTGGCCGTGAAATGGCTCTTGAGCCACAAAACATCAAACATCATCATCATCATGGTAAAGGAAATAACACACTCAACCAAGGACGTGTCGGCCAAACGTGTACACTTCATAGCAAACAAGTAGACGCTGCAGTGGCACATCAGTTTCGTCACTTCCACTTTGCAAAAACCAATGTCACTCACAATATTGCCATTAATTCTGGCAAGTGAGGTGAGCATTTCGAGGCAAGCTATAAAAATTAATTTTAAAAGAATCTGCAAAACTCTCAGGCCTGCAATTTGGTATGAATGGCACAAACGTGCGAGTCAACGTACCCAGTGAATTTCATTGTAATCCATTGACCTCGAAAAATCACCGGAGTTGTCCTTTAACTGAATATGCTTATCAAAAAGGGATGTTAGCCATTAAGTTGTACTGGAATGTATCCTGCATTGCCGCGATCCTGCCTCTGTGCGACTCTGGTACTTAACGGTAAAGACAATGTTGCACTGCACTGTGATAGGGGTTCCTTTTGATTTTCAGTCTGCTGCACCCCATACCACCTAATCATTGCAGCAAAGTTGGCTTTCAAACATTGTTCTCCTGGCAAAAAAGCACTGATTCAAGCCCATGAAATGGTAGACGTAGCAGAGGTGGGGCTTTAACTAATGCTATTTCGGACCTGAAATCTGAGGGGGCTGTCCGAAAAACTGGGCACGATGAGTTATGGCGTCCACAATTTGTTTTTATTACACTGCTGTGTAAAAAGCTTGCGACTGTGCCATGAAAGCATTGCTGAAAACTTTGGCTTCGGGATAATCAGAACTTGTCTGTATTTGCGAATATTTACATGGCCGCTTTGCATGTTGCTGAGTGAACTCTGAGACAGCGAGTGCACGTCACCAAAGGTCTTCATGTGTGAAGCAGCTACCAAAATCAGTCAGCCACCTTTGGAATTCACTAGTTCAAGAAATTTTAGGTTCAATGACAAAATACCCTCTCCGTACAGGCTTGTGACGTGTAGGCCAATCGTTAACGTGTAAGGATGGCGGCAATTCATCGGGGACATCGTTCATTCCAGAAACACTGCTGATAGCTCACTTCAAGAGTTGCACTGCATGTATATAATTAAATTTTTACTACTGCACACGTGCTGCCCAAGTGTCTGTCACGTCTATTTCTGTACATATGAACATAGCAGAATGGAATCTGGGAACACTTTAAAAATAGATATAAGAAACAATATCGAATTCTCCGTGCTTTGCACTCATAGAATTGACACTTCTCTTCAAATATACTTTATTCATGAATATTCTTCCAGAAGAGCTTTTTCGTAATTACTTTCACCAGCACATCTTTGTTAGTATTTCTGTTCCGGTAAATGCTTAAGAGGCCCTGCCCTTTCGAGCTCGTGAGTGCTAGGGTCTTAATGCGAATTTTTTGTGTTTTTTTTTTTAAAATGTCATCTAATTATGAAATGTATGCTTCCATGTTGGAGCAACCTCAATTCTGTTTTAATACGTGCAGCTGTGTGTAGCAGGCCCATCACCGATTGCCCTGATATGTACTTCTGGCGGAAGGCTTACTGTGTAGCGGCTACGCAATGTTACATGCCCAACCCTGAAAAACAGTATCAAAATCATTGCTTCATTTGTGGGGGGGAGATGCAGGCAGCGTCCCTCGAAAACAGTCGTTGGCGCTCGCTATCTCAAGGCATCATAAGATTACTCGTATACTTTGTGTTTAGAGAACTGACTGCAGGAAAATCGCTTCAGCATTTGGAGTGGCCCTATTTAACGAGCAATCTGTGGAATTACGGGATAATGCGTCGGAAAGAGCTCCTGGCCTTACTTCGTATAACAATACCATTTGTTAACTTTGCTTAAGCTCTTAGCAATGAATTCATGCGATACCCACAAGTTTTATTGTTTAGTAAAGTACGATTCATACGGAGACTTGGATGACTAAAGACTTGAGACCTCTGGAACACCTTTTGCACGCCTATGCACGTACAGCATGAATGGCGCATGCGAACGAACCTCTGAAATGGTGTAACGATGGTGTTGCCTCTGTTCAAGGCTTGGTGCATACCCCGATATGGCTGCTTCATGGAGAGTAGCACTTTTCCCACAGTCTGTTCACGCTGGTGCCTGCTGAAAAAGCGCACACACTATCGATTGTGACCGTTCCTTTCAAGTCGAAGTTCACAGGTGCCGCTTTACGAGCACAACCCTCCCCCTCTTACACAATGCATGATCTTTGAAGACAACAGGGCATTCCTCTCTGCTAAAATAGCAATATATGGGAGGCCTGGCACATGGAGTGATATTATCTCATGTGCCCTTCGTGTTACAGGAATAGATCGGCTCTTTTTATCTCTACTTTTACCCGCATGCTTTTACCTGCGTGTCAAACATACAATGCGGGGGGGGATGTTACCGATTTGGACATTACGCAAAAAGTAATGGCGACAGCAAAAGCGAGTCGAGAATGTTCATATAATTGTTATCGTAATAATAATAATAAAATGTCTCTTACTTATGGTGTCAAACTGAAAACGAGCGTGTATTAGTGCGTGAATGTCGGTAATAAAACCAGCAAGTTGGGTGTCGCATGAGGAGCCCTTGAGAAAACCGTGCTGGTGCTTAAAAATGGTACTGTGATCTTCAAGGTAGGCAGAGGTGGAAGTGCTTGCGCCAATTGCATCATTTTGCGCCAATCTGACCTGTTGCGCCTAAACGGCGATTTGCACGTGCAATGCCAAATTTAGTCGAGTTTTATCATCGATCGAGCAACACACGTGGGCTACTCAGAGGACGCAGCCACGCCCATATCAAATTAGTTTGGTCACATCGTATTTTAGGTCATGCATGAACACATGAACAAAAAGCATGAATCTTGTTAAAGTGGCATTTGTGTGCATATATGCAACTCTATATAAATGTTTTTAACAGGCAAGCTGTTAGTCAAAATACAAAGACAGCAGTGGTGTTGCAGAAAAACTGGCTGCACCATTGCCAAGCAACTACCGAGCTCAGCACGCGCTCTGCGATGTAGACCGTCAAAACATATAAACTGAACAAAATATAAATAAAATCCAGTTTCAACGGCGAAGCGATAACTGTAGTAGCAGCAATAGTTTGTAATGTTTTAGTGGTAATGCCGCACATGCTCCTTTGTTTATGTTACCACACCACTATGCATGTAAGGCTGCCTTGTGCAAACCGTGCCCGAATGACTGGGAAACATCTAGACAATCTTGGAACCATTTAATGAGATTATACGCACAACTTGTACATTAGAGCTTGTTCTGGAGCTTACGCGGCTTCTATCGATAATGGTGGAATCTTCGATGACATGTAGAAGTGCCGACGCACTTTGGTGCTTGGCATATTATTGATGGCTGAAACAAGGGTGTCTATGCAGTGATGCTCTATGTTTGCTGCTATCAGTCTGCAGCGTGTATTGCCTGTAGAGTGATGTTTCGTCTTCCGGACCCAGGTTTGCCCAAATAAAATGTTCATTCATGAAAATGCGGCTGCTGCCTTCGTCAACACTATGACCTTGTAACAATACGGAGGCTCACAGTTAACTCTTTTTGATCCGTCATCACCACACTTGAAAGAACGCCGTTATGAGAGAAAAAGTTCAGCCGCTCCAGGGAGAAATGACCTCATTGCACTATCCCTTTCTGTTGAGAGTGCACCACGTAGAATGGTTTATGAGCAGTGTGCTGATGATTGCTGATAGCGTGCGTGCCAGCTATCGTAACTACGCCCTCATGTCACGAATTTATCTTAGAAGCGTTTGCGAAGGATGGATTCAAAGGAGGAACTGGACAAACGCGGGCATGGCAAAACAAATACTTTATCACACCAAACGGACAACACCAACGCCCAGAACTCGCGTTACAGCACTCAATAACAATAATGCTCAAAAATTTAAATACAATATCTCAACAATCAATAAGTCAATAACCCTCAATAACAATCTGTGTATTTGGGCAAGCTCAAACTGGCTGCAGCTCAGTTCTAATTTATTGCTAGCCATAGCCACTAGCCCTAAGCCAATATGGGGTCAACTAAGGTAGGTCCTTACAGCCAACATTACTAGAATAAACTCAGTTTGAAAGCTCCGCCGGAGAGCCGGGCCACGTGACAGTCACGAGAACTAGTGGCGCTGCAGTACGATCTTGCTCTAGCGACGCGGGGCGCACTTGTTGTGATAGGTGGCGACGTGCAAGCGGCTACCGCGAATGGTGCTCTGAATTCCCACGTCACTTCTTGAACTGTTTTCGGCACTGCGTAGTTTCTTGTACGAAAACGCCTTTGTCAAGTATGAGGCGAGCGAGGAGGAGCAGATTTATCTACATTGAGGTACACAGATTAGCTTTGCGCCAGGCTCCCAACAGTGGTGACCGCAATCATGACTCTGCTTCACGGAACTTGTCTGTTCGTTTGTTTACTCATTAATTTATTTTCTGTGTAAACACGGTTACACAGTGGTGTGGGCCAACATAAGAGCTACTATAAGCAGCTTAAGAACCTCACATATGTAGCCTCCGATCTCTTTTGCCCAGCGGTGATGGGCTAGCAGATGAACGATCGTAAGCAAATTTGCTGTGCAGCCTTGCACGTTATCCGAGAGAATACATATTGTAGTGCAAATAAAAATTATATTATTATTATTATTATTAATATTATTATTAATATTATTATTATACATGCGGTAGCAATTGGTGGATATGGCAGAGGTGACGCCGTTGAGTGTTATGTACATTGTGTGACAACAATTACACAACAATTACAAAACATGCAGGACGCTTGAGCTTTGCCTTCAAGAGTAGACTGCAGTAGCGTAACTGGGCCCTGTGTGAATCACCTTTTCAATTGCCAGCCTAGCTTCAGTCTCGGTGTATGCCTCAACTGTGCCGTGTGGGAACGAATGACTGTGCGTGCAACACTGGCCATTTCAAAGTATTGTAGGATGTATACTGCAAGTACAGTTGCGAAGTGCCCACTGTGCCATAATTCTTCCTTTTGTGAATCAGCAAAGAGGCCTCTACGCATGTTGAAGCAACAGGCGAGCGTAAGTGAGCACCCTGTAATGCCTGGGCCTTTCTAACACCCGCTCGCTGCGCATTTCACATGTTTGGACGCCTGACGCGATTCTACGCTTGTACCACTGAATATTGCATGGATTGAAGAAATTCCTTCTACTACATGAACAAAAGAAGTGCAAACATGAGGCCTCACTTGTTTGGGATGGTTGTTTATCCTACAACTTAATTTGAGAGTATGATCAAAGCACACACTGAAAGGTGGGTCTAACATCCAACAAAAATAACCCGGGAGAGTGACCAGACGATCGAAACAATTTAAGACCACTTTACTATAGTAGAACTTTTAAATCAGGCATAGTAAAGTGAATCAATTGCGTGCCATCATTTTGTCTTGATTGTGATATAAACCAATTATGTTGACCGTGACAGCCCTCCGAAGAAATCTGGCGCAATTAAGAAGGTGGTACCAAGCTTTGCGTCGCCAAGATAGAAAGGTCACTGCCAAACGCAAAGTCTGTGACGTTCAGTGTGAGAATGACGGCATCGTAACGCACTACGGTCGTATCTTCCTGAACAAGAATTCTTGATCTCATGTTGGAAGTGGGAGCTCGCACCCGGTACCCATCCGCGCTTGTTCCCAGCGATTCCGCCCTATATATTGGAAGCCGAAATGTTCATAACCAAGGTGCCAATCCTCCCCCCCTCCCTGCCCCAAACGCCTCTCGAATGCTCAGTGCCTAGTGTGGAGGAGTTGCCAGAAGTAGAACAGCAAGACAAAAGGCAGTAAGACACAAACGTATCTGTGTTGGTGTTTCGCCAGTGACCAGGTTTTGTTACATTCCATTAATATTACAGCAATAGATATTTTTCTCAATCGCAGTGTTCTCATTTCTGAAGCTAGAGCAGGCAATGGTGGCACATGTCGGTGTCACTTCTCGGTGCAGCGAAGTGCGCTAGGAAGTAGCCCACCATGATTGTACTGCGTCTGTGGGTACGTTTGTAAAAAATTGAATAAGTGACAACGTGCAAAGAGGGCCTCTAGCGTCTCGCACAAGTACCCCTGGAGTAGGCGCGCCCAAACCAAACGAAACTGAACTCATTCAGGTGGTGTTTTCACGAAGGCTGCTTAGATCATCCCTTACACAGCCTTTTCTCTACATTAAAAGCAATTCAGATAACTGTCGAGAGGCTTTTTACGAAAAACCCCTGGTTGATAACCTCTTTAGAATTGTGCTTGAAAAGTCTGAGTGGCTGCTGCTGCATCTTTTGAGTTATACTGCTCATCATGAGAACGTGAATATTCGTTATTTATTCTTTTTTTTTGCAAGAAAACCAATCGGGAACTTTCTAAAAATGTGGAAAATGCAAGAAAGGAGGTGAAGTTGCTGTAACATTTTGCACTCTGTTCGCGATTGGCAGCTGTCTCGAAGACTTGTCTGATGAACAGTGTGAAGCACGGGTACTGTTTCTTGAAGAAAGTTTTTTGTTTTTGTAACTAGTAGAAAACATGAGTACTGTTTACAGAGCATTTTCGTATTTCAGTTAGTCAACTTGTTTGACGCTTTTACAGATGCTTTGGGCCATTTTTCGTCTAAGCCAGATGACAGTGGTTAAAATGCTAGTGGTCGTCATCAAATTTTTACGCTGAATATGCTCATTTATGTAGAATTTTTCGAACTTGGAGGTTAGCGCAAATGTAGACAGCGCTAGTATAGGCAGGACATTGATTCTTAGCCAAGTTGTAATGAGCAACACATCCGGGCCAGTCTATACAGGAGACTTTGTCCAGTCCACAAATGCAACGCGAGAATGTCAACTGGAAGCGCATGATGAATGGATAAGTTCAATAACAGTACAACAGGGAAGCTAGCGCGAGAAACAGTGCAGCGAACCGCCGCAGTAGAGGATGCGTCGAGAGTAGGGAAAGATCAGACTGCAGCGCTGCTAGGTCTTGCGACTGCCGTTTGGCTCGTCCTCCTCCGTTGGCAAAGATATGGAGCTAATAAACTGAGTTTATTTTAATAACGTTGATTACAGCATGTCACGTTACGACTCAGCGCCCCTTGCGGTGTCGACGTTGCATCGAGTTCTACGTCGTTGACAGGCTTCTCTAATTCTTTAAGGTCGCCGTCGATGGCTCCCGCCGCATGTACTGCTCTTCCTCATCGTCAATGTCTCAGTCCTTGTCTCAACTTCCGGCTTCGCTAGGGCCCGCTCGTGAAGGACTCCTCCGCTGATGCGTCCACTTGGCTGACTGGTGTGGGTTGCTCTCTTCCTAATGCGATGTGGGGAAGCTGTCTACCAGGAAAAGCTGGGCAGGATGCAGCTAGTCCAAGCAGCCTCACTCGGGACCATCTCGAGTTGACGGCCACTTCCCGGGCCCCTTTACGCCGACATCCTTCAGTAATGGGCAGTCATGCTACTTCCGTCGCAGTAGCAAGGCTCTTTTCTCCCGTCTTCACAGCTCGGAGACCCAACACACAGCGCCAGCTCATCCTCTGGAATTTTTCTTTTCGGCTCGGGTCGCGTGCCACGAGCCTTTCTCCGACCAATCTCCTGCATCTACGTGACTGGTGCGTGCTCTCGGGTGACTCTCCTCTCCTCGTGCACCGCCGTGCCGCTTCCCTGTTCGGCACGTGCCTCGTGCCTCTTTACTCATCACACCTTAAAATCAAAGTGCACAGCTGCTGCCCGAGCGGCTCCTCCTTTCCCCGATGTCTTTTCGTGCTCTGTCAAGATGGGCAGTGTGTTTCCTCTCTGCTTGAGCATTTGATGGCAGGTCTAACATGCGGTGGGATGCTATTGGGCGCGAGGCCCACCATTGGAGGCGCAAGCGCTGCAATCACTGTGGTGTGCAGGGTTGGATCACGGAATCTCGCATCGCTCTGGGGAAGGAAAGCTGGCGGTTGGATGTGTTGTTCTTGGCCGCGACTTCACGGTGTTTTCATTTTTGAACAGGGCTGTATTGCTCTGACGTATGGTGCACAAACTTCTGCAGACTACACAATGCGAAAAGTTGTCGGGGGCGTGCTACAGTTCGCTGCGTACGCGATGCCACTGTTACAGCTGCTGGCAGTGCCACTGTTACCGCTTTCTTTCTTTATTGTGGCTGTTATTTCGAGCCCATGAGCACAGACTGATGTTTACATAAAAGCAGATCGTTTCAGTTTCCGCACGGGAGCCTCATTCACGACGAAAAAGGAATGTGCAAACGTTCCGATTATGTATATTTTAAAATAGGACGTAGAAGCGTACATGTGCAGGAAGTTGCCATTATTACATTAAAAAATGTGCGCCGTTGTCTGAATTGTCAGAGAGTCAAGATAGCCCGCAAGTCCAATTCTTTTCCCTTTATTTGCGCTATTTTTACCCTATTTCGGTTTATTTTGTGACCAGTTGCTTCAGCGTGTTCGACCAGCACGTTCGACGAGACCTTCTTTCTTACATCATACATGTGCCAGTCCAGTCTTTGCTAAAGCTTACTTCTCTTGCCAAGGTAACCTTTATCGCAGAATGCGCCACCCCCATCCTCCTCCTCGGTCGTCCGTCGCCGTGTGTGTGCCCGACCCCACGGATTTCCATGCGCCAATGGTGGCGTAGCCAGACCTTCCCCCCCCCCCCCCCAAAAAAAAAAAAATTCATGGTATCTGTGCTTTAAGTAATGGCCCCATCCGGAAAAAATTTCTGCCTACGCCCCTGCCATCCACGACTTCAGCTCACAGGTTCAATTCATTACTTATAGGTTACTTCTGTACAACGGGCCGTAGCCACTGTCACTTCCTCTCAATGTTTTGATCTACAGGCGAAAAGGTTGTCAACTTTGGAAACTGATTCATCTTCTAAGAGCTGCCATGAAATATTACACAGATTATGAATCAAGCTGCAAAGAGAAAGAAAAAAAAACTGAACATTGGCAGTTTTACTAAAGCATGAAAGTGCCGTTTAGATCACGGTACGCAAGACCTCGCAGCATGCACGTTCAAAGCCACCAAACGATACGGCTGGTTGGTCGCATTTTTTATCATGATTTACCTTTTTATAGAAGCTCGGTAACTGAGCCAATCATTCATAATTTTTACGCATGCGTGGTTTGATGGCGATCGAATGTGCAACATGTGACCATCATAGAAATTTTGCGCATTAGATATTAGGATCGTGCCACAGAGAAAAGTTGCAACTCTGAATGAGGCACGCGCGTGCGTGATTCTCTCATTTGCCCGCAGTGATAACAAAAAGGTTGCGGCTGCATGCGGCTGTAATAATGCTGTGTTGCTTCCCACAAATAGTGGAATCGACTTGCACTATGCTTCGTAGGGCTATGTCTGCTAAACAAAGATGCAACTTGCGCATTCTTGCCATGTCAACCACGGCCCCTTTATAGATGCAAACCTACAATGAATGAAGTAGCGTGGTTGGACACATTTCTTGCAGCAAAGATAAGTTTCTTTACCGTTAATACCTATTTTATACTTCAATTCTACACGGAATGAGTTGCGATCTTTTACAGAGGCGGCACGCTCGGCCCCTGTGGTTTTCATTCAGGTGGTGATAGCACACGATGCCAGCAGTCAGGCATTATGAAAGCGTAAAACTTTTCCAGGGCAGTTATTTAGCTCTTCGTACAGTCAGGGAAGAAGCTGCGGCAGTATTTTGCTGATTTCGTCTATTGAAGTACAACAAAAAATAATAAAAAGAGAAGACACGAAAGCGGCTGAGGGCTGTGCGCGAGAGGTCGTCTGAGCGATCCAACCACATACGTCACAGGGACGCCTCCGCATGGTGGCGCCACTGTATGTCCTCATGCTCAATATCGCCTGCGCTCTCCGAGTGACTGAGATTGGCCGCCTCATCTAATCTACTTGAGCAGATCTCGTTGCTCCAGCTCGCGCGATTTAACGCGCGGGTGGGTCGTACGATGCGCAGGAATGTTACAAACTTGGAATTCACGCGGAACATGGTGGCGATGACGAAAGCCTATGGTGTGTCCATATATTTCCTATCATAATAAAGAATTTTCTAATTCATTGCCTAGCAATGGTGTGGCTAGCTCATCTTCCTCGTAGTTCTCATGTTGGCTATCGCACTTCAATGACAGGAATATAGTTTTTTTACATTTATTTTTAAGAGCTCTTTTGGTTTAGTATGAAAGTAACTTTTATTATATTAGCTCATCTCTAGTCTTGAGTTTCTATTCTTGTTGGATGTGGTGTATTGATGAGATTTTGAGCATTCAAATATTTAAACATTAAAGTTTTCCATTCGTCCGAGGTCTAGTAGCTGTCCACAGCACCACTTACGTTTTTTCTTTGAGTTGCTGAGCTTTCAGCTTTGATGTTATAAGGTTTAATATATACTAATTTGGGTAAGTCTGGTAGCTTCATCAGCATTGCATGCTTAGTGAAATTCTCTGAATTTTTTTGTGTTCACCAGGAACCAAAAATTTTAATTAACAGGGATGTGTGACCTTGGAAATTTGCTCCAAACTAAATTTCGATGCTACAAAACATCTTTTAGTGCTCTAGAGCTACTCCAAAACTACTTACTGCTCCAAAGCTGCTCTAAAACCGCATTATTCCTGCTCCCAGGCTGCTTCAAAAGGCTGAAGCCCGCTTCCACCCCTGGGTAGGTGATGATTTCAGATGTACAATATGCTCGAGTAATTTACAGATTGTGTAGGTTAATGAGATTAAATGATAATGAAGAGGCAACTGATCACCTGATTTGAAGACATTTTGCCTATGTGCCAGTCATCGTGGATGCGACCGGCCAATAGTTATCACCATTTTTTCAAACCCTGGTGGATGCATCCGAAAACGAAACACAATGTTTTCGTTTCTACAGCACCTATCATCTCATCATAAATATTTTTCATATACACACTACGTAATGCAAAGTTATCCAAGTACGTTTTAAAGCTCACAGAACATCACATTCTCAATTTATTTTAAAATTTTTCCTACTTGATCGGAGCACTCCACTAGCCAAATTGCATGCATTTTCGTTCAGCAGTCAGTGGTGTTTTCTATGTCATTTAGAGTTCTCGGATTTTGTTTTGGCTGTTTAAAAAAAAGAAGAAAGTTATGATATTCCATGAAACATGGCAAAATATGGCACAAAAAAGAAGCATAAATGCAAATAGCCATTCGGTATGCCAAGCGTGAACCTGTTGTGGAGCACGGGGAGTAGCTATAAGCCTGGTGAATTTCAGGTGTATTGAATGTTTTTTTGTTTCACGAACATTTAATTCAAATTTTGAAAGCCATTATTGCCAAAACATGATTTTTTACATCCTAGTCTTACGCGAACAATGGTAACTCTGCTTCTAACCAATATTTTCACGTAAAGTTTTGCGTGCAGAATCATTGATAACAAGTGGCAACTTTTTGTAATATGGCAAACTGCGTTCAAAACAAACTTGCCAAATACCAACTTTTTCCCTATTTTTATGATAACACACCTTAACTTCAAGATACGATGGTCGTAGAGGCTGGATGCCCTGGGTGTTGTCCTCGCAACATAGCTGCCAATTCACGTTTGAGTCGCACGAAAAAATTTTTGGTTATCACTGTTGGTGGAACATGCATATTTTAGCACTTATTGATTTTGATAAATATTATTTTTTAGATTTTTAACTATTTTATCATCTTAATTTAAAAATTTTTCAAAGCCCTACAAGTAAAAGCCATAATTGTAACCTTTGGATTAAAACTGAAATTTTTTCTTGAAGGTGTTCACCTATCTTACTGTATGCATCTGGTCTTTTTGTGCTATGAATACAAGCCTACTAGCCCACCTCACCGCTTAGAAGCTGGTCTCTTTTTGTGTGCATGTCAAGTGTACTGCTTTGTTGTGTGCAGCGGACAAATACGTGAAGGCCAGCAAGGAGGCTGATCGGGACACAGGCGCCCCTAAGATGGTGCATGCTAACCCTCTGGATGACCTGGACTGTGAGTGTGTGGACAATCGTTCGGATGGTTTCCCATGTGTGCACGGTACTGTTGTGCATGCGGTTTCCGTTGAGCAAGCAGGCCTCCTGCCACGCTCTACCCCATGTGACATTTTCGTAGCTTGTGTGGCAAGTAAATCGCAACCACTGCGGGTACAGGCTGTAGAGGTGAGAAGTTATTGCAGTAGTCAATGCTTAACGGTTTCAGACTGCTGTATTCTTATGTGATCAGATTATGTCATGCGGTCACTAGTGATTGGATTGTAACAGTTAGAAGTAGTGACGCTTGTTATAGCGCGAGCTGAGATCGACAACAAAGGGACAAGAAGACTAGTACTAGCTTCCCACTAAAGTCATTGTGCAGAGTGCAAAAACATGTAAAGGAGACAGTAAATCATGTGACAAAAAAAAACCATGTGACAAAAATGAGCAATGCAAAGATGAGTAAGGCAGGAAAGACAAAAACCAAGAAAGAATTCTAAGAAAACGATACAGAAAACTACAGAATGTGACGTCCAAGTGACTCAAGTTACGACACAAAAGCTCAAAGGCCGTCTCGTAAATGTGAAGGATAAGTTGGACAGACACAATTTTTCTGGTGTAGTATATAAAATTCCTTGCAAAGACTGTGAATATGGATGTATTGGTGAGACAGGCAATTACAAATGAAGGCTCCGGGAACACTTTAATGATGTCAGGAACAAGAAAGTGGCTTCTAATGCCCTCGCAGAACATGTTGCGTCTAGTGGGCACGCTATTGACTGGGATAAAGCCTGCATCATTGCGACGGAAAGAAATTTGTTACCATGATTGCACATGGAATCTCTGGCCATTCAAACTACTGCGCATACGCTGAACAGAAATATCGGGACACTCCCCCCTGTGTACGCGCGATGTCTGCAACACGTGATGAAACATTCATAAGAATAGCCCAAAGGTCTCTTTAATTTTTGTGTATTTTACTTTGGTCAGCGTTTTTTATTGTTTTGCACTATAAAAGGATTATCACTAGTTGTGTGTGCCGATACTTTACAAGAACCTTAATTCCTTCTGGGACAGCGACACAGAAGGCTTGCTAATGCATGAGTCCTGTTCATGCAGTACAGCCGCACTGCCAGCAATGACTGTACAGCTCAGCTGTACAGACGCACTGCCAGCAATGAAGGGCAAGATGTGGAGATAGTGTACCTTTCAGACAGCTAGCATGCTCCCTTAAACGGACGTTGAGGCAACGCCTCATCTGCCCAATGTATGTGCACCCGCATGACAAAGGGATAGAGTACACCACTCTGCTCGCACAGTCTGTGAAACATTTAAAGTACTTTATAGAGCAACCTCACGCAGTGGGTGTGGCTTTGGATTGGCAAAAAAAGTTCGTCGTTATCCTATACCTGCACGTGTCACATTGTCTGAGAAAGGTGGCCAGTCATCATGACATAAACACTCTCTTTTGTGCTGGCAAGAAGCAAGGAAGCGTGTGTGAGAGTTAACAAAAGAGAGCAGAAGGAGCAGGCCATTGTCAGCGCTGAAGGTTGTGTGGTGTTGTGTCAGTTTTGGTTTCAGTTCGATTGTCATGTGGCACCTCGTGCAGCAGTGATATGCATCATAAGTATATATGAGTAAATAAAAGAAGTTTATGATGAGCACTGGGACGAGGCAAACGTTCTCTTCGGCACTCTGCATCTTGTCGTGTGGTGGCTCTTTGGCGTGCCACCACACGACGAAGAGCCACCACACGCCTCTTCTTCCTCTTCTTTGGTGCTGGGGCCGCCAAAACACAACACAACAGGTTGCCTTATAAAGCACTCTAAATGTTTCACTGACTGTGCGAGCAGATTGGTGTACTCTATCCCTTTGTCATGCGGGCGCACATACATTGGGCAGATGAGACGTTGCCTCAACGTCCGTCTAAGGGAGCATGCTAGCTTTCTGAAAGGTACACTATTTACACATCTTGCCCTTCATTGCTGGCAGAGTGGCTGTACAGCTGAGTTCAAAAAATACCACTGTGTTGATGAGGCGTAAAGACCAGCGCATGCGTGAAATTGCTCAAGCGTATGAACTCATAAAAGCAAGAGTCAGGTGTGTGATCGAGCCTTCAATCGCTTTTACAGATGCTGATATTTCGTATCTACAGCATACTTGATTACCGTATTTACTCGATTCTACCGCGCCCTCGATTGTAACGCGCACCCGATTTCCACCGCGAAAAAAAAAAAAAAACGTAAGACATCAATTGCAACGCGCACCCATTTTTCTCGCCGGCCCGCACGATCACACCACTCGAAAAAACGACTCCTTTCGGGAGCGTATTCTATTTAAATATGAGGGACGGGCGAAGCTTGTGCCCATCTGACGTGTAACAGAGCTTTCCATCACGGTAGTTTTACCGTGGACCGATGTCAGCACGCGAACTTGCTTCGCGCCCTTCTTCTCGACGGTTGTGGTGCCAGGCATGTCGAAGTAAAGAGGCGTCTGATGGGCAATCCCGATTTGCCCAAGCAGGTAGCCGTTGTTGCGCCGCAAGTTTAGGACGAACCTCTGAAAACTGTGAAGCTTTTCATCATACTCCTCCGCAAAACTTTTCGCATATGCATGTTCTCTTCGGAGGGAAAAGCCTTTCCTCTAAATAAAGTTAGTTAGCCAGCACCTGCTCGCTTTAAACTGGCTCTGCATTAGACCTTTTTCCAAGACTGATTGCATAGCCCGCACTTGGAGCAGTTCTGTCGTCACGGGCTGCTGTGCCTGCCGCTCGCTGCTCAAGCACATACTTGCCGAGCAGCTCTTTAATTTGCGGAAACCGACCCTGCTGTGGTCCACTGAAGCCTTTGCGTGAAGCTTTGCTGTCGAGAATCTTCTGCTTTTGTTTCCGCCGGTCCCGCACGCACGTTTCGGGAACTCCGAACAACAGCGATGCGGCCCGATTTCCGTCCGTTTCTGCACACGCCATAACTTTTCTTTTAAAAGCGGCATCGTGGTGCTATCGAGTTTTTGGAGCCGGCCCTTCCACGCCGTCGATGCTAATGCACTACTAGATGACGAACTCCTCAGCACACGTACGAAGTGCCGCACATGGGAAACACATAGGCAGAAATGGCCGACGCGCCATGCCGACGCACGTAGGGGGGGGCGGCCATTTTGGATTTGCTGATGGCAATAGATTGACCGTAATTTTTTTGTTTGTACTCGATTCTAACGCGCATGCAATTTATAAACTCGCTTAACCGGAAAAAAGGTGCGCGTTAGATTCGAGTAATTACGGTATGTACTTGGGGGGTGAAGGTTTTTTTTTTTTATGCCTTCATGTTTGCATATAACTATATGACAAGTTTCATCCATTAAACTTTCAGTTGTTAGAAAGCACTTTTGTCATGCACTTTCTTGTGTTTTTCTGTGCTTTTTTTGTGCACTGATCGTGATAGGTATGTTGCAACTAGCCCAATTTGCTACTTTACTTCAGGCATAATATTCCTAAATCGAAACACTGCAAACACTTGGCAGTGTTGAGGTACTTGACAGTCTACTCACTCATACTCTAATCGAGCAGTGAGTCTGAGCGAGTACAGACGAGTAATATTTCGCGAATGTGAGGCCGAGTGAGTCCAGTTGAGGAAAAGTTTGGCGAGTCCGAGTCCGAGTGAGCCCAAGTGAGTCTAAGTGAGAGGTTAACTTTTTGCCGATATATGGTTCTGCTTGCTCAACTTGCGCATTATTATCAGCCTTACGTTGGTAGGCTCACGTTTATGCTCACATCAACTCAAGCATACTTGAAAGCATGACTGATGAGTGTTCGTATGCCTGCTCTCTATTTATTGATCAGAGGTGTGAATTATTAAGGAGAGGAGGGTGTGACCTCCCCTACATCCAAAAACCCTTTCTCAGAAATTTTCAATGAGAGTCATGTGAGTCAATTAAGAAGTGCTTACTGGATCTCGTACTTGAACATTCGAAATCAAAGACACCAAATGTAGCACCGATTATGCGAGATAATAGTAGTGTTAAACAGTCAGACTCAGACAGTGAGTCTGATTCTGAGTGAGTCTGGCTGGGAAAAAATTCTCGTGAGTGAACTCCACGTGCTTGACCGATCTATGCCTACAAGTGGCATGAGCCGGTGCGTCTAAATCTCAAAATTTGTGGCTTAGCCGTGTCCGTGGAAAAGGGGATCTTGGGGGTTGAGCTGATGCTGTTTGCTTGGACCTTTAAAGCCCCCCAGCAGAGGCAACACTCCCATTTGGCCCCAGCTTCACGTAGACGATTTCTCTCACACTTTTCACAGAGACGTTTTTCTCTCACACTTTTTATCTGTCCTGTCATCTTCTCTTTTCTGTTTACTTTGAAATTTTCTGGCAATGAGGGTTACAGCAGCGATGCATGGCTAGTGACTCCAAGTGTTTGTTATTCAACCTTGTAGTGTCCCCTTGTTGGGCTTGGGGATGGGTAGCCTCCATTGCCCCCAACTTTATAGTCTTCGTATAGCAAATTCTATCCCCCCCTCTTCCTGATTGCTCCCTGAAAAGTTGGTGCACTGAAAAACCATTCCTGCTAAACACACCAAAGCTGACCTTCCCAAAGTACCATGTTATCCACAGCCAGAACGAAAAGAAGACAGTCCGAGCAATTTCCCCTTTCCTTGTGTCGAAAACTCTCATAGAAGCGATAGGTCTAGGTTATCAAGTGACAAAGATGGGAAGTGGCGATCTTGTTCTGGAGGTTCGTGAGATTGTCAAGCTGTCTGAACTTGCGGTGTTTGGAGAGACCCCTGTTTCAGTGGGCCCGCACAGGTGAATGAATACTGTCCGTGGCGTAATTTCCGATGATGATCTTCTTGAACTTTCTGAAAGTGAACTGTTCGAAGGTTGGCAGGACCGGAATATAGTCAAGGTCTAATGGATAGCAATTAGGCGTGACAACAAACAGACCTCTCCAAAACACATAATTATCTTTCGAACCAGTGACCTACCAGAATCAATAGAAACCGGCTATTGTAAGCTCCTTGTAAGACCATATATACCCAATCCTTGTCGATGTTTCAAGTGTCCACGCTTCGGGCATGGATCGCAGAGTTGCAGAGGGCTCAACACTTGCACAAAGTGTGCATTTATTGTACACATATCCGCAACTGCCCCTCAGAAGCAACTCATTTTTCGAACTGTGAAGGAGATCACCCTGCCTACTCACGATCATACCCCACATGGAAAAAAGAGAAACAAGTAGTAGAAATCAAGGTCAAATTCAACCTGTCATTCGAAGAGGCGCGCAAGCGCTTTTCTCTCCATAATTAGCACTCTCCTTCCTTTGCAGCTGTGACGCGCCGTGGCGCCGCATCACATCTTTCTGCGCTCGCGAGTGCTGAAACTGAGTGTGACCGCGGTCGCGCCATCTGCGCTCAAGGCTGGAGTAGCCTATGCTGCTCCGTCCCCTGCCAAACTGGCCCAGCAGACGCCGGAGTCTGCCGGACCGCAGACCACTCCAACCACAGCTAAACCCGAAACCGCTGTTAAAGTGCCTTCCGAGCAGGCGCCATCCGCCAACTCGGAAGAAGTGATGGATACAAGCCACGCTTTTCGTTCGCCTCAGACGCCGAAAGACAGGCGCAGCTCTTTGGAATGCAACAAAATAAGAAAGCCCCGCATTACAGGGCCCTCAAAAGGCCCTGTGACCTTAGGC
This sequence comes from Rhipicephalus microplus, assembly GCF_043290135.1. NCBI lineage: Eukaryota > Metazoa > Arthropoda > Arachnida > Ixodida > Ixodidae > Rhipicephalus > Rhipicephalus microplus. The sequence goes on along the minus strand of NC_134704.1, from coordinate 199,927,493 downwards.
AACACTTGTATACACTGCACCACACAACTTTAAAATGACACAAATTATCGTGGAACGTCAGAAAACTGTTGTAAGACTTTGATGACATCCAAGAACTTCTACACAAACATACACCAACAGTGCTGTGTGTGCACGAAACGTGCTTAAAATTGAAACACAGCAACTTCCTACGCAAGTACATTAATTTTTGAAAGGACTGAGATGACACGGTTGTGTCATGTGGTGTTGCCGTTATAGTCAATCAAGGAACGGCCTGCACACATTTATCTCTTCACTCTTGATGCAGTAGCCATTCGAGCCGTTATCTTCAACAAACTAGTGACACTGCTCTGTTAACATACCTCCACATCACCTACTCAATAAACAGGAATTCCAGTCTCTAATTGATGAACTTCCTGAGCTGTATCTTTTCCGTGGAGACTTCAACACGCATAATAGTTTATGGGGAGACTCATGGTGCGATGCCCGAGGTCACCTAATCGAACAATTCTTTTTCTGTTCTGGCACATGTCTTGATTCACGTGTCTTGTTTCACAAAATATCAACATATTACAAAATCGCTAACAACACCTACTCTTCAACAGACCTTCGCATTTCGTCTCCATCATTTTTTGCCCTTTTCAAATGGAAAGTCATTAATAATCCATGTGGAAGTGATCATTTCTCGGCACCTCAATTGCAAATGAATGTCCTCCGTAGGTTCATAAGTGGCTCAACCAAAAAGCCGATCGGGAACAGTTTAAAAAAATTACTCTCTTAACCTGGAATTAGATGAGTGCGTTAAACATAGAGGCTGCTGTGGATTACTTCACAGCTTTTTTGGTCGATGCTGCCACCAAATGTATTCCACAAACAAGCGGACTGTTGGGCAAACATGTCCCATGGTGGAATAATGAATGTCAAAATGCACGGAAAAAAACAAAACAAGTCATGGAAGTTATTTCGAAACTCGATGACGTTCGAGAACCTTGTAAACTTTAAGATGATTAAGTCCCAAGGCAGGAGCACGCGCTGACAAGCTACAAGAGAAATTTGGCATACATTTTTATCAGGCATCACCTCGTATACACAAGAAGGTAAAGTATGGAACAGGCTAAGAAGAGTAGAAGAAAAACAAGGATATCCACTCTCTCTAATAAAGGCATAAAACGACAGCTTGGAAGACCAGGCAAATTACCTGGGCACACATTTCGAGCAAGTTTCCAGCTCTTCACATTTTTCTCCGGAATCCTGGCGCTACAAGAGTGGAGAAAAATAAACTAGACACGAAATGTACAAAATACGAGTAGGCATATAATCAACCATTCTGCTTCACTGAGCTTCAGGCATCTCTTAATTGCTACAGGGATTTCGTCCCGGGATGTGATCGTGTAATCTATGAAACGTTGAAAAACCTACTTCTCGAAACTCGGGAAAACCTTACTTTCCCTCTATAATGCCATCTGGCTTTCCAGCGTCATCCCTCCCTTTTGGAAAGAGGCCATTGTCATTCCCATTTTGAAACAGTCTACTTGACCTGTACCAGTGCGGTTTTCGAGAAGGTAGATTCACCATTGACCACCTGGTACCTATTTAGGCACAGATCCGAGATGCTTTCATCCACAAACAATTCTTCGTCTTGGTCTTTCTAGATACTAAAAAGGCTTGTGACACGACATGGTGCTTTGGTATACTTCGAGACCTCTCAGACTCGGGTATAGATGGTTTCAAGGTCACAAGCATTGTACCCCAGAAAACTTCTGGTCACCTCATTTAACAGCTCCTAACGTCGAAACTGAAAGCACGTTTTTAAGTTCTTTTTAAATGTAAGAAATGTCTCGCTCTAGTTTTTCAGATAAAAGGAATGTGCACAAGTTCAAGGTAATATCTTACAATTTATATGTAGGTCAAACAAACATTTATTTGAATATATTTTGCCAAATAATGGAAAGAAAGCATAGAAAATCAGCAGGCTATTTTTAAAAGCTCTTATTGCCCACCAATTCTATTTTGGCACATCGGTGGACGAAACCGGATGTCATCAAGGGGCTGTGTTTGTAAACAGTGAAAGGGTCTCTACGGGGTAAAATGCTAACCACAATTTAAAGTTACCTCTCCAAATGGACATTCCGCGCTCGAGTAGGCACTGTCTTGTCCCGAACATTTGTTCAGGTGGCAGGGGTGCCCCAGGGTGGTGTACTGAGCTGTACTCTTTTTATTATCAAAAATGAATTCGTTTAGCCTTTCCATCCCTAGCAACATGTTTTACTGCCTTTATGTAGATGATGTCCAGTTTGGCTTCAAGTCTTGCAACCTGGCGATGTGTGAGTGTCAGTTTCAGCTCAGTTTGAACAGGATTTCTAAATGGGCTGACGAAAACGGGTTCCGACTGAATCCACAAAAAAGCATGTGCGTCTTATTCTCTAGAAGGAGCGGCAATCATTCCCAACCTGACATTTAACTACATGGCCAGCGAGTTTCTCTCAATTCTCAGGCCTAATTTTGGACACGAAGTTAACTTTCATACCGCATATAAAGTATCTAAATAACAAGTGCTTAAAAACAATGCACATTCTTAGTCTTATTACGCTCTACCTGGGGTATGACAAAAAGTGCGTGATCAATTTGTATATAAGCCTCATATGAACACGCCTCGATTACGGAGCCACAACCTATCAGTCTGCGACACCAACTGCCTTAAAGATGCTTGACCCTGTACATCGCTCAGGCATTCGTCTTTCCACGGGTGCTTTTCGCACTAGCCCCGTGGAAAGCCAGTACGTTGACTCGAACAAGTGGTCACTCCATCCGCAAAGATCCTACCAATCTTTTGTCTATTTCCACAAGATGAATGCGAACAAAGAACACCCTGTACACTCCACCATCAACGATTTGTCAAGTTCTGTTCTGTACAACAACCGCCCTACCATCAGACAGCCATACGCACTTCTTGTAAGGAGTCTAGCCGAAGAGATGGGCGTGCCGCTTCTTGAACACCGTTTGGCTGCTCCTGCTGCATATGTTCCTTCGTTCAGCGAACTGGGAGCGCTCCCAGTTCGCTGAACGAAGAAAATGAATTACCAACTGGCCCACATTTTGATCCTTTTGCATATGTTCCCCCTTGGCAGTGGCAACTCATAGATTGCGATATATACTTTGTAGAAGTTACCAAGCACGTGCCCTTTGCACATATCTGTACACACTTCCTAGAACTGCAGCAAAAATACTCATGCCCAGAATCCTGTACTGATGCCTCAAAAACTCGTACTTCTGTCTCCTACGCAGCAGTCAGTCCATGTTTTTCAGATGCTGGTATTCTGCATTCGAACACTAGCATTTACACAGCGGAAGCTTGTGCTATACTTGTGGCTGTTAAGTGCATCAAACAACTAAAATTACAAAGTGCAGTAATATACACAGATTCCCCGAGCGTGGTGAAAGCTCTCGAAACTCACAAAAGGCAAAAAAGACCCCATCATTGTCTCCCAATACTCGGTCCTGTGCACGGTGTACTCACTCAATACACATGTTGTAATCTGCTGGGTACCAGGGCATCCTGAGATACAAGTAAACATTTTGGCCCAGCTGCAACCGCTAACGAAACCACTGCCAGTACATCAATACCAATCCCTGCACTTGACCTGAAACTATACCTTAAAAGAAAACTCGATCATTGACAGCAATTACGGGACAGGCAAACACAGAATAAACTTCATCTTATAAAGCCACATCTAGGGAATTGGCCGCCAGTGTCGAGGTCACGCCGCACAGAAGTTACACTTACCCGACCTTTTGTCAGCTGGGGATCCTCCATTGTGTGAGAGATGTGGAGAGCCACTTACGGCTCTCCACATCCTTGTGCAGTGCAATGAGCTAGACTCTCTCAGAAAAAAGCACGTTTTACTTCCCTACCGACAGCAGCTGCCGCTGCATCCGGTCATGCTCCTCAGTAGGGATCCGCTTTCGAATCGCTGTTTACGTTTTTTAAGGGGGGCTCACCAGGCCCCATACAAAATTTCAGTCAGACCGTGGAAGTTGTTGGGTGTTCGCTGAGAAACATTTTGCCACAAAAATTTCTTGAATCGGTTCATTACGAGCTTTGAAAACTTTTTTTTTTTTGAAGCGGCACAAAATGAGAAGATGAGGCGAGCTCGAAACGCATGCCACTCTTCTACGTAGCCTTCGCAAGCCAAATCTTCCCCACCCTCTCCGGCATTCGACCAAGAGTTGACGTTCGCATGACGTGCCCGAACAAGCCCAACCCTCGTGCATGCGAGCAGGTTTTTTTTGTTGTTGTTGTTTTGAGGTCTACTGCCTGTTTCTGTGGGACGGTTTGGAAACGCTGGCTTAGAAGTGGTAGAATACATGAGCACAATGGGTGTGCCAACGCGTAGGAGCGTTCCACACCTATCGTCTGCTCGATGTGCTGACCACGGGGACACGAACGTGTGCGAAACGCCAGCACATTAGCCCCGCACCTCGTTGCAATTCACGGGGAAAAAAAATGAAAAAAAAGAATGCTCACATTCCTTTATTGTCCAGTTATTTATCTAGATTTTTATTATTCTTTTCAAGCAACAAATACATAAACTACACATGTCGTGTTAAATAATTTTCGCCATGTCACACGCCACTGTTGGCAACGTCAGAGCATAGTCTACGTAGCCAACATCACTGCATTGCCGTGTACGTAGTGCCATTCATATGCGCACGTTATGCCCTCATTCTCTGGGCGTGCGCCCGCAAAAAGGAGGGGCAGCAGCGTTCATCTTGAAATTTGACCCATTTCCACGGCGCGTAGCCTTGCAAATTTTGACAGACCTGATTATGAACAAATACATCTACACATTGCACTTGTCAGCTCAAAATCGTCAAACCTGGTGAATGGCCCATTAAACGACATACATAGCCTTAACCCCATATACCAAGCTGATCCATAGCACGACCTCACTACTGAGGTGGCTGCATCTTCACCATGGTTTTATTATCACGAAATTTCGCCTTTCCTTTTCACTGCACATATTTCATGTCACTGTCATGATTTTATTATTTCTATGGTTTTACCCGCGCTAGCGCGAAGAATTTTAACGCGCCTTTACAGCCACATACCATATCATTGTTCACATCTCCTGTCTACTGATATGGCGTTCTTTGGCCATCAATTGGCTCTTGCATTATTAATCACCACAAATCATCATCACCAATAAAATTTGTAAAAAAAAAAGACGCTTGTGTCCTTCCTTTTCTCTGTCTTCGTTTTTTGCGCTGTTTACCTCGACCAGCTATGAATCGTTACCAATTTCTCCAGTTTTCAATACTACTCAGATGCGATAGAATGGTTAAAGTTATTTTATTTGTTCTATCACAAAATGCTACGCGTTGATGCATCCGCATTCGTAAAACCTGCCATTAGCCGCTTTACTCGGTCTCTTCACGCAAAAAAGGTGGCCGAGCTGAAGTGCAGAACAAACACTTTTACGTACTCTTTCTTTCTTCGGACAATCGTCGAGTGGAACGCCTTATCTGTTCATGTGATAGAACGTTCCAACATTGATTCTTTTCTGCAGGTGATCAGAAATGAAGTTCTTTAATCGCCACTATGCTCGAAGCGTCATGTAAAGTCATGTACTCACTTGCATTCGCTTTCACTTTGCTGTGTTCGAATAAATGCTGAAACTTTCTTTTTCTTTTTTCCTTTTGACTTTTTGTGCTATGTAAGTACAATGCCAGTACCTGCAATGCTTTTGCTATGTAAATACTTAGTGTGAGTAATTTGTGCTATGCGAGTACTAACTGCTGTGCAATTGGTTCCATTTCATTGCTTTTGCATATTTTGCCAATGCCGTTGATTTGCAGAATAATAAGTCATGTATTTCTTTTTTGTTTGTGTAGTTCTATTCAATACTTCGAGCTTGTTCTGTGTTGTGTATTTATGCCCCGCTCCTGTCTAAGGCCTCCATATGAGGCCGACAGTATGTAATAAATAAATAAATAAATAAATAAATAAATAAATAAATAAATAAATAAATAAATAAATAAATAAATAAATAAATAAATAAATAAATAAATAAATAAATAACAGATCTTGTTTTATACAGCTAGCAATGCTTCACTGCATCAGATGTATCAATACGATTTTTGTCTGTGAAAAACTTTGAAGCACACTGTCATGTGAAAAACAATTCACATGTTTCACACTCTTTTCGACTCTTGGACTTTTTGCTGTGTGCCTTGCAAACTAAGCACAGCCTTGAGAGATTCTTTTTAATTCGTTCAACAGCTTGTGACGAGGAAAGTGAGCCCACTCGGCAGCTTGCAGGCACATCGGTGAGGCCGTGACGGGCAGGTTCTTGCTTGATGCCATGTATCGAAAAAGCCGGGAACGTGCACCCTTCGCCACTAAAGAACAGTGCACAACTATGCTCATTTAGCTGAGATCATATCCAGCTAACAATTAAATATTGTGCTGCCATCTATAAAACTTGATAAGGCAGATGCTTGGGCTAGTTGGTGATTGAGAATCAACATTATTGTATAGAGCAAGACTACGAGTAGTTATGCTGTAAATACTTGTAGTATTGCGCTGTGCAAATATGGTGAATTGTCCAAAACAAACATTCTATGAGCGGCCAGCGATTTGTTGGTCAAAGCGTTGTTGGTCTCGCCGCCACTGCCAGCGGATCGCCGAATGCGGAAGCCAATGGTTCAAGTGTTTTGCCAATTTCACATAACTTAAGGCTGGTCTCACAGTTAAGAGCTAAATCGCCTTGCAGTCACTGTGAAAGCATAGGCAGGCTGTTGCTCGATATGTCTACTATTGGCTTTGGCCTCAAGACATGCATGGTTTATTTTGCCGGACTGTTTTTTGTATCAGCACCTCTCTTGTAGAAGCAAACTTATTGGCGTGCTCTTGGTGTTTAGTGGCTAAAATGGTTTACCAGTTGTCCTGAGCTAGCTGTGTGAATGAGTGGAAATCATAAGTGGTACAGCTAGCAAATAGTGCGGCACATAATCAGAATTTATATTTGTGAAACGGCACTAGAAAATGAAAAGAAACCACTAAGGGCATACAAACACAAGCCCGAACTCTCGAGTGAAATTTTATTCTAATGCACAAGTTCATAAGTTCTGTGCATGCATTTCGACAGAATTTCAGTCAAGTGTTGGTGCTTGTGTTCATGAGTTCGGAATGATTTCATCTTATTTTCAGTACCGTTTCATTAGTATGCATCCGTACATCAACTCGCTCAGTTGGCAGCTGAGCGACATTTAATTGCAGTGCAGTATTGTCAGTGGTGCTTGTAGTATATCACATATTGGCTGGTCTTGCTTTTTGCAACTGGCTAGTTGTCTGCATGAGCTGTGTGTGCCTGATTTAAAGTCTGATTAATACTGCCTTCACATTCTTAATAATGTAGCATGCTCTCTGTTTGTCACGAGGGCAGATTTATGTGAGATGCAGTTTATTAGTTGTTGTTCTTCAAATTTGGTTGTGGTTGTGAGATCTATTTGTTTCATAGTTTCGGTTTAGTATAGCGAGGCACTGGCAATGTGTCGGATCTAACATATTGCTGTATTTACTCGACCACATGGCTAAATTAAGATGCACTTGTGAAGCTGTTGTTCAATGGCTGACCTGATCAGGGGGGCTGTGCCCAATTGGTGGGTGATGACTGTAGCTGTGAAATTTGAGCAAAAACAATCCAGAGGCAATCGTGTGCTTAACAGAGAGCTTTTCATTGTTTTATCATAGTGGTTATGATCACTAGAGGCCGGATTTTCAGGCACTAAAAAAGTGTATTTTAGGCACCAAAGACAGGCAGGTAAATCACCATTTTAGGCCTTCAAAATCATAAATATGGGCACATTGATTTTTACAAAAATTGAAATGATTTAAAACAATGGCGTCCGTGACTTGTGTCTATGACAAGAAGCAAAAAAAATGATATCGTTTAAGAAAGCACAAAGGCACCAACAGTTGAACATAAGCATGCATTTTGCCACACGATTCGCAGATTACGGTATTTTGTTTTATTGTCTAGCATTACGAGTCAAGTGTCTACCGTCCAATCAACACTATTCTGGGTCTCTTTGGTTTCGTCGTGACTGGAAAGGGCAGCACAGGAGCAGATAACCAGATTACTGATACCCCAGAAGGGAGTGATGCCAGGTCTAATCGCGTAGGGTCAACTTCTCGCCTGTCCATGAACACCTTAGAGGGCTTCTCACTGGTTTGGGCATTTCGAGCTGACAAGCGTAATGAATGCACTGGGCCCTCAGTATCATGCCTGTTAAGATTTGTGCCCCGCTACGATGGTCTAGTGGCTAAGGTACTCCGCTGCTGACCCGCAGGTCGCGGGATTGAATCCCGGTTGTGGGGGCTGCATTTCCGATGGAGGCGGAAATGTTGTAGGCCTGTGTGCTCAGATTTAGGTGCACGTTAAAGAACCCCAGGTGGTCCAAATTCATGATGCCCTCCACTACGGTGTCTCTCATAATCATATCGTGGTTTTGGGTCGTTTAACTCCACATATCAATCAATCAATCTGTTAAGATTTGCAACACTACATGTCACGGAAAAACTCTAAATTTCTACTGAATATCATTTGCTCTTCTTGCGGGCGTGTGCCCCAAGATAGATGGAGTGACGTTCATCAAGGAATGGTCCTGCTTTTACATTGCTCCTTTATGTTGACATTGGTGCTCTGACATCGCTCACCGTGCACTCTTCATCAAACACATCAGAACAATGTTAAATGCTAGCTATATCTAGAAAAACGAATGAAAAATGTCCCGTCTCATGATTGTATTTTGCATTTAGAACGGTACCTCATTAGAGAGTTGCATGTGACATTATTCTAGTTGGCGTGTGTACTTTGTGTGTTCTGTTCTGAAGCATGACTGAGGAGTACTATGGTTTGGGCTAGCTGCTTTATATCATTTTGAAAGGGAAGCGCAACGCGAATGAAAAAGACAGACAGCGCCCTTTGTTTCTATGTTTTTCTTTTCTCTGTGTCTTTGCACTGCCCTTTAAAACTGAGTATAATGAACGAAAGCTAAGAAAAATAAAACACGCAAATGGAATGTCAGCTTGTTATTATTTTTATTTTTGTTTTCAATGACCGTGAGATACTATACACTAATCGGCCCACTTTTCCCGTCCACCTCGGTGAACCAGTGGCTAGGGTGCTTCGCTGCTGACCCGAATGCCGCGGGTTCGATTTCGGCTGCGGCTTTCGCGTCTAGATGGAGGCTAAAAGGTATAGATGCCCGCGTACTTCGCGATGTTCAGTGCACGTTAAAGGGCACGAGATGGCCAAAATTTTCAGAGATATCCACTACGGCATCCTACATAATCAAATCGTGGTTTTTTCACGTAAAACCACATGTACTATTATTACTACTACAACTACTATATACTATGACTACTACTCCCCGATTTCGCTCGTGTTCGTCTTCTCGTCATTCCTGCATCGTGCCTTCCCCAACCCTGACAACGCTTAGCTTGTGAATCGTCTCTGACCGCAGTTTCAGCGGAGGGACGTCATGTATCGCGGTCACGATACATGATCCATGCCAGCCTTTCCTAATGTACGCACACTGACCGATTCATCACACAGAAGCGGGTAATACACAACAGAGAACACCGAAACGACACAACATCGATCACGTACGTGCACACATAGGCTAGGGCACGTCATACAAGTGTGACCTTGCTTATGCATGATGTTTTTGGTGCGTGTGCATTGTCTGATCCTTCAGCTCGGATACCGAAGAGAGCAGGGAAGGAATTAGGCTTGCGATGGCTACGTGGGGCAAGAGGCAAGGGATCCAAGCTTGCCTCTTCGCATCATGGCTTTGTGGCTCGTAGCAAACCAATTGGAAAAATCAACGTGGTAGAACTCCTTTCATTGTGCATGCAAAAACCTCTAGTGTCCAAGTACTACTTCTTATGTCACCTAAAGAGGGGTGCTTGAAGAAGTGAATTACAAACAAAACAAAAGGCGCGTGCACATCACAATTATTACCCAAAATCGCTGCGGCAGATGGGTTACAATGTCAATGAAAACATACCTTCATTGATACAGCACACTTGTTCTCTTTATAATCCATTTCATTCAGTCATGAATACAACAAAAAGTGAAATAATATAAATATTAGATCTGATACGACATTCTAAAATTTTAAACAATTACCGTTAGAAGACTCTTTAGGTAATTCATTTTCGAATGTCAGTTTGACCATTAAATCCTTGACATAGGAGCTTTAGCCACGGTTTACTTCGATGTGATGATAAATTCCCATACTAGCTCATTTTTCATATTGGTACAGCTGTCATTTTTTGAGTAGTGGCTTTGGGCAAACCTTGCAGGTGTGTTCTGTATTTCTTCGTGTTTTTCACTTACAGACATATACCAAGGAATCTCATACGGCACAAGCATATTCAGGCATAGGGTGAATGTATGCTAAATACACCATTGATTGTAAACGTGCCGGCACCTGTCTCAGACTTCGCTGTATATAGTATAACGATTTGGCGGTCTTGACCACCAGTGAATCAACATGAGAATTCGATGTCTGGCCCTCCGTGGTTTTTCATTCATTCTCCACCTACCCGGGGCTGCACAGAAAAACCTGCTGCTTCTTTCCCACCCCAACACCTAGGTTTTAAGGGCGGTTCTTCAGTTCTTTAAGGACACTGGACAGCTGTCTGTAGAAGACGGTCGCCATGTCCTCGCCCATAGACGCCACTCTTATTTCTTATCCCATCTTCAATTCTCTCTCCTCATTCCTCTGTAGACTTAGGGCTGCAGAGATGTCATTTTTTTTTGCACTTCTCATGCTCCTCCTCCAATAATTCGCAGCGTGTCAGCTCTGTGGCATAAGGTGGCCAGCGAGTGCCATTTTACTGCGGTTAGCGGTTTTTTTTTTTTTTTCGGGAGATGTTAGAAATATTGGACTTTGTTGAAGCTCATAGTGTTTGAAGATAGCAATATTGCCTTTTTCACATGAATAACGGTTTCAAATCATGCTCGAAAAGAAAATTTGGGCTTAAAAAGCGCTCATATAGACGCTGATTTGGAAAATGGGCATTCATAGGCACTTACAGGAACTTAGGCGGGAACACGATAAATAGGCATTAATAGGCACTATAAAAAAACTATAAAAGCCCTTCTTAACCTTTAATTTGCGCTCGTATATCAAAATGGCACGATAGGAATGCAAGGAACAAAGCAGGCATTTTCCTATAATCCGGTCTCTAATGATCACGTGTGTTGCACCACTACGGCTGACCTGTTTGATAATGCTCGGTTTACCCTGTGTGTTGCAGTTGACTGTCAAGAGTTTCGACAAGGAGTGCAAGCACTGGCACAGTATCTTGGAGTCACTCAGCATCCAGATCACATAGTTACGCTACAAGTAGGTCGTTCCTCTAGTAACATTCTTGCACTTGAACCCTTTGAGCAACTTCAAGCTGTGCCAAGTGCACAAAACTAGGCGGAAACACTGATGCTACTATATCCTTATACTGTTCTGCATCAAAGCTGCGCCAAACATGGCGTTTTCATATTTTGAAAACTAAACTACTATTTATTGAGGTCGAAAACGCCCCAGCATCTTCACGTGCACACACCATGCTACCGTAGCTGTGAATATGCGTAGACTAAGGAAAACATGCACGTCTGTGCAGTGCTGGTCGGATTATCTTTCTTTTATACCATGAACTGCTTATATAACACAAGTCGCCAAATTAAGGGGAGACGCTCCTCGAAAAAGTTTTTTTTTTATTTCTAATAATAGAGACTTGAAAAGTTTGTTATTAGTATAGTTTTTCATGCAGATTTCAAATATGCAATCATTTTTTGTGTAGCTGCTATAATTATTGAGTTATGCCATAAACAATAGCAAAAAGTTACATTTTTTGCGGGCACTCTTTTATGTACTAAACTTTCAGTAAAAGCACTGTGTCTGATCTTATTTGACTCTTGGTAGATTGAAAAGTGCAAATATCTATATAGATATGTCACAGAAATATTGGAACCAAGAAAAAAAAATTGTATTGAATGACTTATTATTTTCAATCTCCCTTGAAACAATAAGCTAGTACTTTCACAACTAATGCTGGTAGGCATTGCAATTTAGAGTAGATATTTGCATTCTGCATGTGTTGAAGAATATGTGTGCCAAGTTTTGTTACTATACAATGAATATAAGTTTCTAAAAGGCTGCCCGGAAAACGTGAAACTGTCAGAAAAAATGAAAATGAGAAAAACAAGTTTGAAAGTTCGCAAAGTTGGCATTTATTAGGAAATCATTCTTTTTGCATCAAATTGGGGCACAATGAAAAGTACCTTGCCTTGAATGCACTGCAAGTGTCTAGAAGTCCCCTGCACCATAGCTTGGTCCTTCACGGCTCTTGCGGTCAGTGTCCTCAACACGAGCTCTCTTCGCTGTGTTGCGACGGTGTGCCCTCGCTTCTGCAGTTCGCTTCAGGTTCATCTTCCTGATGCGCATGACGTCACAGTGGTCACCATGTGTGGCCAGATCTTGTGAGGGGAGAATTCCAATGCCTTCGAGCACTTCTTCAAAGCCCCTGTGGCCTTTGTTGTACCAGAGTAAAGCAAGAGCGGTGGCTGTCTCCACAGTTGTTCTGGAGGCGAACTTTGTTTTTGGACTTAACAGCCATATCTTGCTGTTCAGCGATTCGGCTGCATTCTGTGTCTTGCCATGAAGGCACCGAATAAGGAGTTTCTCCTCTGTAAGGCGCTTGTAGATAGGCATAATTGCCAATCCTTGAGCCTTCGTCAACAGTGGGGTGTGGCGTGGTGCAGGCTCCCCCAGTGCTTCCGCACGCTTGTGCTTGCACCACGAATTTGGTCCCGCGGGGCAAAAGTTGTGGCTACTGGCACCATCACTGGAGCAGCAATGAAAATACGATGCCCATATGGCAGTGTACATATTTCGGACACTGTCCTTGTTGCTCGTGATGGCGATCTTGTAATATGTTTGTAGTTTTATTATTGTCGCATCTTTCAGTTTTTCGCCTCGTGGCAGTGGCGTTGCCAATTTCCGTAGGGCAGTTCCCAAGCGCTTTGCAACGTGGTTCGTGCACTCTTTTTTGTCAATGGGGGTGTCACAGTATACGTTTGCCTCGCAGACTGCAGTGTAGGCCTTGCTGTCATCATCACTTAGGAAGCTGGTGAATCGCAGTGGAGTTTCATAAGACAAGGTCCTCTGCCATATATTGACAGCTGCCGCAGGTTCCATTGCATGGGATGAGCAGTCAGTGTTTTTTTGGCAAACTGGAAGATGAAAAGCTCGCCATATCTCTTCATCCTCCCCAAGGTCCCTGTGTATACTGCAAGCATGGCAGTAGTTCGAAAGAACTTCAAAATCGAGGCAGAGCCCCGTGTCCAGGGACACGACTGTGCCCACTCCATTGTGGCTTTTATGACCTCTTTTCTGCCAGGTGCCATCAAACATGACTGGCACATCTCCGCCGCCGACTGCGTCCTTCGTGATGTTTCGTGCCTGGTGCAAGTTTTTGCTCACTGCCGTCATCGCCGCACCATGGAGCTTCTTGCAAATGCCGTTGAATGTCTTGTGATGCATAGGGCTCGGAAGACCGAGAATCGCACAAAATCGTGAAAGTTGGTCGTGGCCTGCGCCTATAGCGCGTGCTGCCAGAACTGCCTTCACGTTTACAGCAAAGCTGTCACGCGAGCTGCCGCTGTCAAAACGAGCGCTCGTTCCTTGGTCCCCGGCCGAAGCAGTACGTCTCGACGTGTGCGTGAACGAAAGTGCAGATTCAGAACAATCAGAATTTTGACAGCACAGTTCGAGGAATGCCGAAAGTCCTTTGCACTTTCCAGCTGCCTCTCGCACGCCGAGCTTCCGTTCGCGGTAGGTTGGGCATTGCGCACCCGCCACAAGTGCCATCAGCGCATCGATTTCGCAAAGCAGCATGTTCGCAGTAGCAGCATCTACCGGTCTACGTTCACTCTCGAAGAATCGAATCTTCCTTTGGGATGCACTGACGAATTCCACGGCAGCGGCTATTTCACAACCACTGTCGCAGGGTTCGGTGACGGTGTTAGGCCTATCCGAAGTCGGAGCGTCGGGGCGTTGGTCGGGGACGACATCGTCGTTCGCTGTCACTTTGCGAAGCGTCCGACGCCATTTCCCTCGATACTTGTGGCGAGTTCTGAACTTTCGATTATCTGAACTGCACTTCTTCGGGCTTGCCATGACGCAAAAATGCAGAAAAACGCATAAAAACTCGATCGCGACGTCCGAGGCTTCGCTCTTTTGCCGGAGAGATAGGAGGGGGAGGAGCGTGGAGCGCACCGCCGTCCAATGGCGGCCTCGCGCTGTGTGCCGCATTATTGAAAACGCGTGACGTACGCGTTGTTTTTCTCGTTTTTTGTTTATTCTGCGTGAAGGCACGAGACTGGCTACTAGTGGATTATGAAGGATACGGCCTTCGCAGCATGCGTGCACGATTGCAAATGGCGGCCAACGCGTCGTTTTCGCGACAGGACGACACGAACTTCGCCGTTTTTCGCGACTTTCGCGCATTTCTCGCGTCAACGCTGCCCACTTGGAAGCATTTTTTGATAATTTCTCGTGCGAATTTCAGCTTGATATTTTCAGAAGTAATAGATTATAGTCCAAGGATGCCAATACAGCCGGAAAAAAAAAAAGCGAAAATTTTCCGGAAAACCACGACTTTTCGACCCGCGTCTCCCCTTAAAGCATATACACCATGTAACTTGCAGTGACGCTCCCGCTGCGCCAATTGCCCCAAATTGCGCCCAAGTGCCCTTGCTGCTACATCCTGTTATATTTCCTTAAAATTTAGGGTGTCTGCACCCAACCTGCACCAAAAGGTGTATGCTGACTTTCAGAAACAAAACAGATCAAGTTTTCCCATTGAAAGCAAAATCTCAGTGCACTTGCATACAACGCTATTCGAGCTGAGCAAAGAAAGGGAGATAAAGAGCTTTATTGAAGTGAGAATATTTTGTAACAGAGGGATGGTGGTAAGGCCGTGTCTTTCCGCCACCTCCTTTGCTCGTTGTGTGGCCCGGAGGTGTATCTAGAAGCTCGAAATAGACGAGACAAACTGTGCCTAACATCGTTATCTTGCACGACACAGTGAATGGCCTGATTTTTTGGACTTTTTAGAGACCGCAAAATCGTCCATAATATCGGAATCAAAAAAACTAATTGATGATTTTTTTTATTCTGCTCAAGTGGTCAAATCGTGGCAGCCACGTCTGAAATAGCTTCAGTGCCTCCCAGTACACTTACTAGATATTTTGCCGCACATCTAGGCTCTCATGGATGGATTACCATTACTGGTGACATGCACCGATTAATGATAATCATGACATGCGTGTCATGTAAAACATGACTACATGCTAAGCTTATAGCGTGCTCATGGTTATTTCGCTAGCTTCACATATACCAAATTTAGTATCATGTGACGTGAATGGGCAATGAAGGTGAATGGCATGTGCAAAGATGATAACCATGACATAGAAGTCGTTTACTTGTAATTACATTACGTTACTATGTAATGCCAACACCCGCAACCAAAGCAGCCAGAAAAAGACTGAAACATTCTCATTGAAAAAGGTTTACGCTCGTAACGTTCTGCTGATTTTAAAGTCACATATCAACCTTCCTGATTTGTTGCATACCATCAATTCCCATTCTATGGGGGATCTGCCAATTTTTTCGAAATCCTCGAATCTAAGTCCATCCTGGAGTTTAATACACAGAAATTTGGAAAAAATTATCGGCCTAGATTTGATTAAATACGGTATTAGAAGAAATTGTATGGTCAATGTGAAAAAAGAAATGGGGATGAGAAGATAACTTGCCACCGGTAGGGACAGAACCTTTGAATAGCACAGCCGATGCTCTACCACTTAGCTACAGTGATGGTCATTCCTCCGTCCACATCATAAAGGACATATGTGCATTTAGACATGAGAGCATCAGTCAGCGCCACCCATTGCCATTACGGCTAGTGTGGAACACTATTTTTACCTGTTGGTGTCACATAGCCCATGGCACCGCATGCTGTGTGATGCCAACAGGCAAAAAGTGTGTTCCACACTTAACTTTTCTTATACTTTCCTTGGCTTTCTTGTCTGTTAGTGTTGTCGTTATTATAATGTCTAACAAGAGAAAAGAGCTTTTAAAATTCATTTTCTTTCATTCACCAAGTGCAGTGAAGTGCCCCGCCACGGTGGTCTAGTGGCTAAGGTACTCGGCTGCTGACCCGCAGGTCGCGGGATCAAATCCCGGCTGTGGCGGCTGCATTTCCGATGGAGGCGGAAATGTTGTAGGCCCGTGTACTCAGATTTGGGGGCACGTTAAAGAACCCCAGGTGGTCGAAATTTCCGGAGCCCTCCACTACGGTGTCTCTTATAATTATATGGTGGTTTTGGGACGTTAAACCCCACAAATAAATCAAGTGCAGTGAAGTATTGATGAGATTACAGATTGTTTTAATACACTTGGCAATAGCGTGTCATTATTCCATACTAGACATTCCATACTCGCCAAGCCTCCAGGAACACCCGGGAGACTCGCGGATTTTGACCATTTCTCACGTTTGTGCGGTTGTCATGAAAACCTTCTGGAAATCGAAATACCTGTGCATGATCTGGCTGGGCTGACGAAAATGCAAGCCAATCAATCCGATCCAGACGTTTTGTGAACCCATCACAGTGATGTGAAACCTGCAGATACGAATTCGCAAAATTACCCAGCCGAATTTCACTGTGTCCATTGGGTCAAAATTCGTACGCGCCGAACAATTTCATATGAACTTTAGTAGCGAAATCGTCGAACGAAGCCCAAAAGCAGCGTGCTCAAAGTGTGCGCGCCACGACCACAGTGATTGCTCTTGACAGAATCAAGTATTGTGACGACGTAACTGACAGCACTCTGAAAGTGTGCTCACGTTCATCGCCCGACCAGTTAAACGATGCCGCTTTCCACAAACGCTGTGGACAAAACTGCGGCAAATACGATCATAGTAGAAAACAACTTAAAGCACGTGCACAGCCAGTGCAGAGCGTTTGAAAATAGATCTACCTTTAGCTGCAGCCAATGTCGCAGCGGCGTGATAGCGATCTACGAGCTCCGAGGGCACGCAGTTAACACAGCAGCAGATTAAAATCACTGAAAAAGTAAAAAAAAAAAAAGCTGGAAGCATTTTGGCATTCCTGTTGAAAGAATCTAGTAATGTAGCGAATCTCTAACCCATGCTCAGTCTCCTCTGTTCAGGTGTGTCTCTGGAAGACATTTCTTTTGATAGAAATGATTTTGCAAGTTGTTTTCATGGCTCGGAGCTTTGGGAGTATTTGCGCTTTGAGACTCGAGCTTTCTACTACTAGGTAGGAACCATCGTGTGTTCAGCCACTCCAAGCCATTATAAGACCGCGACGCCAATGGTTACGTTCGCAGGGTTGCTGGGACCCCCCCCCTTCGCCATTTTTTTTTTGCGAATTTGTTGTGCAAAAAAAAAAAAGACATCAATCAGCACTAACCCCCCCCCCCCCCTTCCCTCGGTCGCATGAATCTCCTGGGTTCAGAATTCTTGAACTTGGCAGGTATGCTATTATTGTCATTTGGACTCAAGCCTGGGGCGCACATCTTCTGAGGCGTGTTTGTTGTGTTTGGTGGTGCCCCTTGTGCAGGGTGTGTGTGCATTGATCCAGGAGCGGCTGTCGACCACTGGCCTGGAGACTGTCAAGCAACGCAGTACGCAGGTAGGACAGTTGACAGACAGCAAACTATTCAAAGGGACACCAAGGGTGAATAAATTTTCAACAGTCAGTGCTTCAGAATGTTTACAACATCTAAATTAGTATACACAGCAGTGCGTCAGTAACTGTGACATTGAGGTAAAATGTGGGATATGCCTTGCACCACTAGTGGGACGTCCTGCAACTAGAACCCGATGACCTAGTAAGGTCTCAGTACAATCAATCGCAAGCTCTCAAACTCCCTATGACAGAAAAAGAACCATCTCAGTCTGGTTTAATGCAAAACAAAAACTATTGTTACACTCTCGAGAACAAGTCAAGTTATATTCTTGCCTGGCTGTGCTGTGCCAGCTGCAGGGTAGTGTGCTCATGGTAAGCGCTACTTTAAAAGGTCATTGCCTCAAGTGGGATTTCTAATTGCATTGATGGGTGTCCGAACCACAACATTTGCTTTCAGACTAAGCATTTTGTAGCACAAAACTCAAGTTTTCTGAAGTGCTTCATCCGTACTTTATGTTATGACATATGTCCATAGAGCACCATGTATTTCTAACCCCGATATAGTGTGTCTGTTTACAGTTTCAACAGTTCAAAAATGCTGGAATAAAGGAAGACCAAAGCATCTGTATTTTATGCGCTCATTTGTACTGCTTCAACAATATAGATAATAATATTTTTTATGGCATATGCTATATGTTCCTCATGTAATGCTATAATATTGACTTAAATCACAGATCTCCAACTTACTCGCTTAATGTGACAATCCTGCTGTCCCCGTGGACTCTAAATGGTTTGTGGGTCCCTGGTCCTTTGTGCACTAGCTTGATGATCCTGCTGTCCTTGTGTGCAGGGCAAACCCTATCCTCTGAAAGAGAGCAGCCTAGGCTTCGACACTGGAGGTGAGCCAGAAGTAAAGCTTTTTCTATGCGAGTGTTTGTTTTTTGCTTGCTGCTTTGGTTGCGGGTGTCGGCATTGCATTGTAGGTTATTTACTTTCTTTCATTTAAAGATTCCCATAGGGGATTTCAAGATGGTGGAAATATATCATAATATGGTAAAAATACAGGCAACAAGAAAGGGTAGCACACATTGCTTTCCAAAAAATACAAGTACAACAAATACGTTGGTTATGCAATAAAATACATTCTTTGTCTAGGGATTCCACTCCTGCACCCATTGCACCAAAGAGTGCCAAATCAGATTTACTGCGCCATCCTGATATTATCAATGGAAATTGCACCAAACTGCGTCAAAGTAGGATTTGGGAGCGTCTATCACCGGCAGTAGTCAGGCTGGCGCGTCAGAACATGTGCAGCATGTTCTTGGGGACATCAAAGACAACCACGCACCTAAATAAACAAGGGTTGCGCGTACATCCCAAGTAATATATGATGCTGTGCTCTGTGCCAATGCAACTTCTGTTGTGCAAGTTGGCTCAACAGAAGAATGCACTCTTCGCAGGGGCTCATGATGTCTAGTTCAATTGATAGCCTGTAGCTGTGGCAGCGCTTCACCGGCGGATGTCGTCTGTTCTAGGAACGCTGCTGATAGCTCGTTTGAAGAGTTGCACTGCACGTAACCGGAGCTATTTTCTCTAGTAATGTGCCGCCACAATGTCCGCGGTATCTATTTCTGGACATGGCGATCTCATTTTCCGTCTCATCATGATCAGTGCACAAAAAGACGCAGCAGCGCTTGTGTAGTGCACTTTCTTGTGTTTTTTGTCCGTTTTGTGCGCTGAACGTGACGAGTATGTTCCAATTAGCAATTTGCTACAACTAATTTTTAGTGATTCTTGTCCACAGAAGAATGGTGAACGGTGGGAATTCATTGGCCTTTTTCCTCTCCTATTCATAGATCTTCCTTCCGAAGAGCTTTTTCGTCATTCCTTTCACCAGCAAATCCTTGTTTGTAATCACTGTTGCGGTAAAGGCCCCGCCCGGTATTGTTATACCGGTCCTTTTGAACTCCTGAGTGCTAGGGTCTGAATTCAGATTTTTCTTGTTTTTTTATGTTATCTTATTAATAAAAGCGTGCCCCTTGGTCGGAGCAGCCACAATTCAGTTTTAATAAGCGCAGCTTTCAGTAGTAGTGAGCCAATTGCTCGCGGCCCCTGTACCGGAAGACCGACTGTGAGGCGGCTAGTCCTTATTACACGTCTGCCTCTCGCACTCCAAAAAAAAAAAAAAAAAAAAAAGGGCATCACGGCATCTCATTCATTCCTTAGTTTGTTTGGGTGGCGGGGGAGGAGAGATAGGCTACGTCCCTCGAATGGCACACACTGTCTCGAGGCATCACGAGACTCCTTGTTAACTTTCTGTGTTATTAACCTCTGCTTCCCATTAAGATAAGTGACAGCACGAGAACCGCTTCAGCACCTGAAGTAATCATAGTCTCTTTAACCAGCGTTCTGTTAGGTGCTATCTAATTCAAAAGGTCCCGTATTTACTGGCGCATTGAACCCACCTTTTTTTTTTTTTTTTCAGAAATGTTGACGCCAATTTGGGAGGAGGGTTCATTACGGGGGAGAAAAAATCACGAGACTTATGGTAGTGAAAATTTCGCACAACATCTTTGCTTCTTTTGGCCAGCGAAATGCGTGACGAATACTTCTTGTAGTCCGAAGCTTTTCGCGTTTTTTCTCATTACAAAAGTGCAAGGATTGACGCCGAAATGTCGTCTAGCCACTCGGTTCCCATGCTCCAGTGCATGCTCGACAAAGCTTTGGTTTTAAAGCAGCCATGTAGCTAGCATACTGGCCGAACAAGCTCTGCACAGCAGGTGTCCAAATAAGTTCACTATGACAAACCCGACAACAAAAAACAGCGTCAAATGGCAGCGCGCAATTGTTGCGGGTGCACGACGCATCATCGGCGTGGTTGTACTTTGCGTGGGCTCCGAGATGGCGGGCGCATGCCGCGTTTCTACACTGCATGCCTGCCATTGCGAAGGCCATGCACTTTGTTTTTTGGTTTGTTTTCGTGCCGCTGTGCTTGTGTGGTGCTAAATGCAAAGAAGTTTCTCCTGCATTCGACAGATGGCGCTTTGGTGCAAAAAGCTTAGCATTTAAGTTTTGATTGACACCGTCCGCTCTCGCACTGCTCGCAACTGTTTAGCACAGTTGCAAAACTGTGTTTTGGCTTTTATTGTGTTGTTATTTTGTGACTTAAGGCCTTAATTTAACGTAGTATGGATTGTCAACGGCGCTGGCTATCACACTGAAATAAAATGAACACATGACGACCCCCCACGATTCCAAAAAATTGTATTGTTATATCAAGTAATTATACCAAGTAAAGTAAGGCTTGACATCATCTGCGAGCAGCACCATTTCGAAGGTCTGCGCACTCGTCGAATGCGCAAGAAATGTGCTGCATGGGTTCTGTTCGATATCGGTACAGCAACATGGATCACTAGAGATCCCTGGAACACATCTTGTGCATCAGCGTGTATGTGCATGCTGATGCACGTACAGCACAAACGGTGAATATGAATGGACCTCCAAAATAGCGTGAAAATGGTGTGGGTGTCTTGCACTCAAGACTTAGTGCATACTCCCTATATGGCCGCTTCAGAAAGTGAAGTACTTTTCGCGCAGTTTTTTCGCATTAAAAGTACAACACGTAAAATGGTAAATGATCCATCTGTAATGCCTGCCACAATAGCGCTCACATCATTAAAGTCCACTACACCCCCCCCTTCCCCTACTTACATTTGTAGTTCCTTCATGCTCCTTGAAGATGGGCGGCATGTTCCTCTTTGCTTGAGCAGGGGTGCAACAGCTGCGCCAGTTGCGCCAATTCGATACAATTTCTCAATTGTGCGCAGAGCTGCGCCTTAATTATGAAATTTGCTAAGCTTATGCTACGCTGTGCCGAAATTCCCGACCAGCCTCAAAATTTCTCAGTTGCGCTAATTCGAGCGAGAAATGTAGGCCACGTTGGCCACCTGTAATTTGTGTCATCAATCAATCCAAGCGAGCAGACCCTAACCGTAAACGGCGGTGTCGGATATATGTACTCATTAGACCAAGACACTCGTGAAACGCGATTGACCAGATGAAGTAACAACACGGCGTGCCCATTTGTCCGCTGACGGCAGCGCATATCTACCGGCGGGACGGGGGAACTTAGAAGAGCACTGACATCAAATTTACTCATGTCGAGATTTTTGCTCCGAGTAGCTATCGACACCTTAGTAGCGATTCGCGACTACACAACTGAGGGACGAATAACTATCACTAGTCTGTCAAACAACTTGACCGAAGTGGTGAAGTTTTCTGTGGACTTCATCATTGTTTGCCGAGTTAAAGAAAATACTTCTTTTATTGAAATATCAGTGCTCATATTCACTCTGCGTGATTTAGGGTATTGTAAAGAAGAGGAAGTACTTCGGCGCAGAGGCAGCAGCATTGAGCGTGCAGCAGCGGCTCGAGCTCAGAAATCGTGGCTGGTGCATCGCCTTCCAAGCCTTCCGAGCGTCAACCTTTCTGCTCAATAAATCTCCTTTAAATTGGTGGAGCCATGCTGGGTACTGTCCCCTATACCTTCCCGCTACTATCCTGGAACTTCGTTCTCGACGGCTACCTTCTGCTATGCCGGACGCCGATCAGCTGACGCTTCCATCTCTTCCGGCCTCCTGTTCAGGCAGTGTTCCTCAGCGGGAGCCTCCAATCTTAAGCGGAACAGACAACAACGACGTTGAAGACCGGCTCTCGACTTTCGAACGGGTGAGCGCTTTAAACAGATGGACGGACGCGGACAAGTTGCGCGTGTCGTTCTACCTCGCGGGTGTAGCCAGCCTTTGGCTTAGAAACCACGAGGCAGACATCCGAACGTGGCCGCAATTTAAAACGTCGACTGTAGCAGTCTTTGATCGACCTGCCGTTCGAAAACTTCGTGCCGAGCAATGTTTACGCACACGCGCACAAGAAACTGGTGAAACCTTCACTAGTTACATAGAAGACGTCGTCGATTTGTGCAGACGCGTGAACGCCGCAATGACGTAAGCTGAAAAATGTAAGCACATTCTCAAAGGGATTCACGACGACGCTTTTCAAATGCTCTTGGCGAAAAGCCCGACCACTGTTAACGATGTAATTAGCCTCTGCCAAAGCTACGATGAATTACGGAAGTAGCGAGCTGTGACAAGACGTCCTCCAGCGCACAATTTGGCATCACTGTCTAGTGTGATCAATGGTCATGACCAAGCGTCACTAATAGCCGAAATAAAAGCATTTTTCCGCGAAGAAGTCGCACGACAGCTTTCCTTGGTGCCCTTCACACCAGAACCTACCACAACTTTACCATCGTCTCTTCGTGGCGTCATTCAAGGAGAGGTCGCCGAGGCCTTACCAGCTGCTCGCGAGCATAATCTTGTGGCTGCTCCTCTCACCTACGCCGCGGCTGCAGCCATGCCAACTCGCAAGGTGCCTGCGCCTCCGTTCCAGCCTCGTGCGAGCTATCCCCCAGCTCCAGTTCACTGGACCAGCACTAACACCGCCAACCCGTGGCGCACCCTCGACAATCGCCCGATATGTTACGCTTGTCAATACCCCGGACACGTCGCAAGGTATTGCCGCCGCCGGACGCATATCACCAATGAAAACCACCGTGAGCCTTTCTTCCCGCTTGACTCCAACGCGCAATACGGTTCCTCCACTCCAACGCCAGCCCGCTACCAGGATGACCACCGCCCTCGGTCGGGACGTCTTCGCTCGCCCTCTCCACGCCGCCGCTCGCCTTCTCCTATGCGTCGACGGCCCGTGCCTAACGAGGAGGAAAACTAGACGACGCAGTTCCTGAGGCAAGAACTGCGCAAGTTTCGGTTCGCCCAAGTTCTCATTTGTCACCTACCAATGTTATTGATGTGTTCGTCGAAAATATCCCTATTGTTGTTTTTGTCGATACCGGTGCAGCTGTTTCTGTTATAGATGCTGGATTTTGCCGCTCAATTCGTAAAGTTACTACGCCTTTCTCCGGATTATTGCTTCGCACAGCCAGTGCTCAACCTGTTCAACCGACCGCAGTATGTACAGCCCGCGTGATAATTCAGGATGTTCTGTATACGATGGAGTTCATGGTCCTTTCATCGTGCTCCCATACTATTATCTTGGGATGGGACTTTTTGTCGCGTCATAACGTTGTAATCGACTGTGCTTGGGCTGAGGTTGAATTTTGCTCACTGGATGACCAAGCGTCCGTCGACACCCAGTCTGCCGCTAAACTTGTCGTTAACGATGACACCTACATCCCTCCATGCTCTTTTGCGTTCGTGCCAGTTTCATGCAGCGCCATATCTGACGGCACGGTCTTATTCACACCATCTCCAATATTCGTCGCCCGAAGAGCCCTCCCCCTGCCTTTTGCTGCTCTCGACCTTGTAGAAGGCTCAACCACAATGCTAATTTATAATCATGAGTCGTCGTCTTTATCCCTACTTTGTCACGAGTGCCTTGGCCACGTCGAGACAATCAGTTCTACCAGAATTATATCCGTCCCCGATGAGGTGCCTTCTACCTCCGTCTGTGAATTGGCTGTCGTCTCAGCGGCTGACTCAACGTTGGCAAACATATTTCAACCATTCATCGCTGCAGATTTGACATCTGCGCAGCGTTCACAACTCTTCACCATTCTTGAGTGCTACCGTCATTCTTTCGACGTTGAACAAACATCTCTCAGCCATGCCTTAGCAGTAGAACACCACATCGACACTGGGTCCCACTCACCGCTGCAACAACGACCATATTGTGTGTCCACTACAGTACGCCGCGTCATTGCTGACCAAGTGGACGACATGTTTCGCAGAGGCGTCGTTCGACCTTCACAGAGCCCATGGGTGTCTCCGGTGGCTCTCGTCAAAAAGAAAAATGGTTCTATTCGTTTCTGTGTCGATTTCCGACGACTGAAAAAGATCACGCTGAAGGATGTCTATTCACTACTGCGCATTGACCATGCTTTGGACAGTTTACAGGCTGCCGAGTTCTTTTCCTCATTAGACTTGCAGTCACGCTACTGGCAGGTGCCTATGGCAGAGGCCGATCGTCCCAAAACCGCTTTTGTCACGCCATACGGCTTATATGAATTTACCGTCATGCCCTTCGGACTTTGTAATGCACCTGCAACGTTCGAACGAATCATGGACAACATCCTGCGTGGACTAAAATGGAAGATATGCTTGTGTTACCTCGATGATATCGTGTTTTTCGCCCCTAACTTTGGCACCCACTTACGTCACTTTCAGCAGGTCCTTACTTGCTTGACTAACGCCGGTTTGCAATTAAACCTCAAAAAATGTCGATTTGCCTTGTGTCAACTGAACATTTTGGGCCACGTTGTTTTCAAGGAAGGCATCCTCCCAGATCCTGAGAAAGTGCGAGCTGTTACGGCGTTTCCTAAACCTGCCACCATCAAAAAACTTCGAAGTTTCATCGGCTTGTGTTCGTATTTCCGGCGATTCGTCCGAAACTTTGCGTCTATTATATCACCTCTCACGCAACTTCTCAGCAACTGTAAAGACCTCTTATCGTGGTCCCCTGCCTGCGACGAGGCTTTCACCACCTTGCGACGGCTTCTCACGACGCCACCCATTCTATGCCATTTCGATCCTAAAGCTCCAACTAAAATCCACACCGACGCCAGTGGTGTAGGCCTGGGTGCTGTGCTCGCACATCGTAAACCGGAGCATCAGGAATACGTCATGGCATACCCTAGTCGCACACTTACTAAGGCTGAGAGCAACTACAGCGTCACAGAAAAGGAGTGCTTGGCCATTGTGTGGGTCCTTGGAAAGTTTCGCCCATATCTATATGGTCGTTCTTTTGACGTCGTGACCGACCACCACGCGCTGTGCTGGTCTTCGACGTTGAAAGACTCATCTGGCCGCCTCGCTCGCTGGGTGTTGAAAATTCAAGAATATGACATGCGCGTCGTTTATCGGTCAGTACCGAAGCATGCTGACGCCGACGCCCTTTCCCGTTCCCCCCTGTCCCAGAATGCCACAGCTGACTCCGCTCGCGATTCCACATTGTCATCTCTCGACTTTGACACCCTTGCTATCGAACAACGCAATGACCCGTAAACTGCGTCTCTTCTCAATCATCTCTCCGACACTTCTGGACTTCCAAAGACGCGAACGCTCCGGCGCCAAGTTTCACACTTCTCGATACGTCACACGCTTCTCTATCGACGCAACTACGCACCAGAGGGACTCAAGTGGCTGCTCGTCGGTCCACGAACCCTGAGGTCACAGATTTGTTCCTCTTTCCACGCTGACCCACAATGTGGCCACGCAGGAGTCTTTAAGACCTACGAAAGGCTTCGACATCGTTACTACTGGCGTGGTATGTATACCTTCGTCCGCAACTTCGTCCGCTCTTGTGCCGAACGTCAGCGCCGAAAATCTCCACCACACGCCTCTGCCGGTGAACTGCAGCCTTTGCCATGCTCTTCCTGACCCTTCGAACGGGTCGGAATAGATATTTATAGGCCACTTCCATTGACTCCGACTGGCAACAGGTGGATAATAGTTGCTTTCGACCACCTAACGCGCTATGCTGAGACCGCTGATCTTCCTACGGCGTAATTTTATGTTGCGTCATGGAGGGCCTCAAGAACTCCTCAGTGACCGTGGCCGCGCCTTCTTGTCCAAGGTCATTGAAAAATTGCTCGCTGAGTGTGCTATTGTACATCGCACATGTACCGCTTACCACCCTGAAACCAATGGGGCTACCGAGCGCTTTAATCGTATTCTCGGTGACATGCTATCTATGTATGTGATGCCTGATCACTCTAATTGGGACTTAGTTCTCTCATTCATTACATACGCCTATAATACGGCAACGCAAGTGACAACAGGCTTCTCCCCTTTTTACCTCCTCTACGGCCGTCACCCCTCCCACACCATTGACACCATTCTGCCCTATCGACCGGATGCGTCCGAGTGTCTACCGATCTTGGGCGCCGCCAGACACGCAGAAGAATGTCGCCAGTTAGCTCTTCTCTTTACCTGCGATGACCAAAACAGGCAAAAAGCAATTCATGATGACCAGACCTCAACTCCCGTTTTTCTTCTGAGTGCTCTCGTGTGGCTGTCAGTGCTGCATCGCACACCTGGGCTCTCTTCCAAACTTCTGCAAAAGTAAAATGGCTCATATCGTATTCTCGAACAAACTTCGCCAGTAAATTACCTCTTGAGCCTCCTACGCCACCGTCAGACTTGCGACGTCGCAACCGCAAGGTTGTACACGTCGAGAGGCTCAAGCAGTACCACGGTTCAACGCCGCCTGCACAGGACTAAGTCGCCAGGATGGCTTCTTTTTTTCTCCGCGGGTCCATTGTAAAGAAGAGGAAGTACTCCGGCGCAGAGGCAGCAGCATCGAGCGTGCAGCAGCGGCTCGAACTCGGGAATTGCGGCTGGTGCATCGCCTTCCAAGCCTTCCAAGCATGAACCTTTCTGCTCAATAAATCTCCTTTATAGTATGTTGAATGGTTTGTACATATAAACTTTTAGTGTAAGCCTTCTTGCTCAAACTGCTCCAAACTTGTTTTTGTGTTAAAAAATGGTTTGTTCCCCTGTAACCTGCTCCAAATGTGGATTTTAGTGCTCTAAAAATAACGTTTTGCTGCTCCGAAAATTGCTACAAATTCTTTTTGGCTTTTGCACCCCTGCTTGAGTAACAATTGATGGCAGGCCTGCACGCGGGGTTATTTGATCGCAAGCACCCTTTGTGCAACAAAGACAGGTCGGCTGTTTTAATTTCTGCTTCAGCCGCGTTCGAATAAACAACCTTAGCAATTGCAGTTGCCACTGTTGATTAAACACAAAATAAGATAAACTTTTTACTTGCTCCAAACACTTCTATAGTAATCTTACAATACAATATCAGATGCAACAGCCACGAAATATACTTAGCATGTGTGCGATCTCATAACAGTGGACCCGAGCTTCTTTCGAATTTCAGTGACTGTAACTTCAGTGCTGGCAATTGAGCGAGCAGTTATGAAGTGAATAATATGAAAACTGTGAAACGAAAAGAGCAATGAAAGGCTGAAAAATGCGAACACAACTGTTTGTGTTCCTGCGCTTTTGAATGTTTTCGTCTCTTTCTGTCACGACGTTCTTATGATAATGCAACTTATTCAACTTTACATTCAACAGTGAACACATAATCTGAACCAATCATGTGAAAATATATTATCTATTCTCAATTTAGGGCTGATCCTGGCAATTTTCATATTTTTTTACTTCTTTACACTTTTGCATAATAAACCAGTTGGCAATTGCTTCACAGCTTCGTAGGCGATATTTTTCAGGGAGAATACCTGAGTGAGTGCATATTAGTTGGCGACACACACACACACACGTTTCACAGCCGACAGGCATTGTTTACATTCACACCCCCACAGCCGCTGGCTGGAAACGTTGTTGCATCCAGGAGATTTCACACCACCTGACCATTTTCTCTTATCTCTAGGTTTTTTTTTTTTCTAATTGCCAGCTTTAGTATTTTTCTAATGCCTGCCTTTTAAGCCATTGGTGCCTCTGTCATTAGTTCCAGTTATTTCCGAACGCTGTCGCATTGCGGTGCCGTGCATTCACCCGCAAGGCCATGTGGAACTGATGTTCGCTCTCGTAGGACAGCTCGACAACCCCTTTCATTGCAGAAGTTTGGCTGTCTGTGGTCATTTGCGGAACTGCACACAGACTCAAACTTACATCAGCAAAACATGCTGAGGCAAAGAGGTGCCATTAAGCAGCTGGTGGGCGAAAATAGT
This sequence comes from Rhipicephalus microplus, assembly GCF_043290135.1. Taxonomy (NCBI): domain Eukaryota; kingdom Metazoa; phylum Arthropoda; class Arachnida; order Ixodida; family Ixodidae; genus Rhipicephalus; species Rhipicephalus microplus. Next base: position 199,898,951 of record NC_134704.1, on the reverse strand, counting down.
GTATATTTGAAACAAATGGCAGCTGACAACTGGTATCCGACACACACGTTGAGAGCCTTTCACCGGGAGATTGTGAGGAGGGTCGTTTTGAAAAGAGCTGCGATAGGAAAAAAAAATGGCATAAATGCACGGCTATACTCATGTCCGTTTACTTGTCACATTATTTGTCATTGTTGTTTTGTTCTGCCTCCATCTTGTGCGCCCAACGTTTAACTTATGTGTCTATCGACAATAAAACCATCCATTCCATATTTTCATGTTAGCCTCTCCACGGGCACTGGCGAATCCCGATAGCACTCCAACGCGCTTGTCTTTTGGCAGTCTCTGTCACGCTACTATGTATCGTCGACAAATTTATATATTCATAAACACAAATATATTCATAAACTTGAGGCCATTCAAAACAAAGCAGCCCGCTTTATCACAGAAATATATTCTCGGCTATATTGCATAACACCTATTAAAACGTCGTTGAAATTACCTACTCTAGAAATACGTAGGCTTATTGCACTGCTGTCTCATTTCAGCGGGCTTTATTTCAGTGAGTCATGTTTCTTACATTCACAATTTGAACCAGCTCACCGCATTTTTCCACATGTGGATCATGCTTACAAAATACAACCCATGTTTGCCCGTACTAACTTCCTTCGTGACTCGCCATTGTTTCTCGCGATTTATCATTGGAATAAACCACCAAGCGATGTTGTAACTGTGCATGATCACGACATGTTTGTTAGCAAATTAATGGAGATGTGTAAAGTAGAAATGTAACATTTTGTGGCTTTCTTTTGCTTAGTATAGTACCATTATTACATCACTTATCGCACACCTCATTTTATGCCATACTGAGTGCTGCATTGCATTACTATGTCTTCTTTGGTGCGAACTTTGTTTCTGTGTTTACCTTTTTATTTTTCGTGTTCTGTGTAAATATTTCTGTTTTGCACATAACCCTGCTGTATTGTAACTACTATGTAACTACTATACTGTAGTTATATTACTGTACTGTATTGTATTGTTATATTACTGTTACTGTATTGTAACTACTATACTGCTGTATTGTAATGCCCAAATGGGCCTTTAGGGTATATGAATAAATGAATATAAAATAAATAAATAGAAATAAATAAATATAAAACTGGGGAAGTGAATGTCATGCATAAATAAATATAGCTTGAGTTTATCCCTGCAATTTCATCATTTTGTTTGAGGAGTTGAGGCCTATTGTCAGTGTCGTTGCTTTATATATAAGCCACTTCACGCCAGTATATATATTGTAAGCAACAAATACAGCATCTTCAGTTAAAACAACTATTTGTTTAGGGCAAACCTGTGCCCGTTAACTCAAGCTACTCAAATTGTGAAGAACTTCTACGCTCACTTCTCCAAAACTTCGTTGACGTCTTCTTCAACCTTTTTTTGTCTCGTGCTAGTCATTCTATGAGCCACCAGTCTTCTTCAGCATGTGGTATGGTGACACGTGCAGTTCAGCATTTAAGTGCGCACTTTTCTTACCTGGTGTGTGGCGGAATACACAAAACAGGAACGGGCCTGTGAGTACAGAAGGGGCCAGACAACTTGTGCCAATATATATACAGTCGAGCCCACTTATAACGAACCTGAGCGTGATGCGGCATCCGTTCGCTGTATTCGAAAGTTCGTAGTAAATGAACACAGCTTTTAAAAAAGTTGCCAGTGAAAACACAAACCATTTTGCCCCCAAAAGTCCGTTATGCATGTATTACGAAGAGCAGAAGCGATAAGGGCGGTCTAGAGTTCATTTAAAACGGCAGGGTGCTCGTTCGCCGAAGCCCGTGGCGTAAGTTGCATGAGGCACTGGCTCCAGTTTCGTTGTTCTCGCAACCCGATTCCTCTAAATTGCTCTCGCCACGTACTTCATTCACAATGCCCCAATCCGTGCATGGTTTCGCAGTGTCCGCATTATTGTCGGCCATAATTAAACCATTGCAACAGATGTCCCGCCCACTCTCCCAGGTCAGAGTTGACGCGGTGCCAGAAATCACCGCCAGAAATCGCCGCCGCAGTGGTCCCGTTCGGAAGCTTCAGGCTTGGCATCGGGCCTGGCGTCAACGAAGTCTGCCTCGTGAAAGCAGTTTGTGCATATGTAGCCGTCACCGCCGCCCACGAAATATTAAACATCTCCACTGCTGAATACCGGGACGCCCGTAGCGGCAAGTAGGCTGCCAAGTGGTCAACAGCTATGAGCAAGTGCTCCGCAACGCGGCATCTATCACGTGGATTACGCTCAAGCCAAGCGGTCACACTTCCGACGTTTTGTTGAGCGGCAGGAAAAAGCGTGCTAGTCCTCCCGTCTGCCATCCTGATCACACATGCACACCAAGAGCGCACACATGCCAAAACGCGTGGAACAGTTCTGGGCTGTTTCCAGCCAGAAAACGAAACTAATTCGAGCCAGCGTGGCTGGCGTCACCACACTGGCTCGAAGGAGCTGCGTTATAGAGAGGGGAGGATAGGGCGGGAGGGCGACCTTGAAAACCAAAACACATGGGAAGCTGGCAAGTTGGGTAGCTTGCTTGAAAGGTCCGCGAAACTCGCACGTAGAAAAAGTCAAAGCACGGCCGCCTGGATTGGTGCGCGCAGCGGTTTTTGCAGAATCGGTGACTGCAGTCGAAAAATCGTTTTGTTGAGCCGGCGGGTCTGTGTGGCCTCACGAACTTCGATATTTCGCAATTCGTTCCACGCAAATTAACAGCCATTTTCGTGCTTCCGCACGCGAGCAAAAGGCATGCTGAGCCGAGTGCGAAGTGAGCTAGAACAAGTCCTAAACACGGAACGAATCGCAAATTATCAGAGTCGGTGGGGTAGCGTACGCGCGTCCACTAGGCGCAGACTATCAAATACAGTCGGTGGCCGACGATGTTGGCAAATGGTCTGGTCACTCCAGGCTGGCGACGCCAACGACAGCACCAGCGATCAAAAACAGGGTAGATGGCCGACAGGTCTTCGAAAGATCGGTGACAGTGTGAAACCCGGGCCTCCTCTGGCAATGTGGGGTACTCAGAGTAGCAGGGGGACAAAGGACGGAGGGGTGCGTAACAAAAAACAGTCGGGGCATGGGGGAAGGAAACAGCTTTTCTTCTTCTATGGGTCAGGAAGAGCAGCAACTACTAGAGGGTCGCGGAGGCAGGGTCGGCGTTTAACAATAAGAATGTATGGGCACCTCGCCGATGCCAGATCGGTGGTCAAAAGTTGTTTCCCGGGAAGTCGGCAGAGAGCTGATTCAGTTCGCTGTAACTGATAAGCGGCGCTGGGAGGCGTTCGTTGTAAGTGTGATTTTGTGCCATTGAACCAATGTATATTTTCACGGTCACGCGGATATTGTTCGTTTTAAGTGGGGTCGTTATATGTGGGCTCGGATCGACTCTGTGTGTGTGTGTGTGTGTGTGTGTGTGTGTGTGTGTGTGTGTGTGTGTGTGTGTGTGTGTGTGTGTGTGTGTGTGTGTGTGTGTGTGTGTGTGTGTGTGTGTGTGTGTGTGTGTGTGTGTGTGTGTGTGTGTGTGTGCGCGCGCGCGCGTGCGTGCGTGCGTGTGTAAATTCTCCTGCCTTGTAAGAACTATCAAGAAATTTGAATGCCACTTCTAATGATGCGTACTTTCGCAGCCTCTTCAATAAAGTTACGAGGAGAGCGTCTTGATATTTGTAGAAACCACTTTTATCCATTGTTTGAAGCTGAATTACTTTTCGGCACACTACCGTGTACCGGATAAGATGGAAAACGCGCGCGTGCGTGCGTGCGTGTGTGTGTGTGTGTGTGTGTAAATTCTCCTGCCTTGTAAGAACTATCAAGAAATTTGAATGCCACTTCTAATGATGCATACTTTCGCAGCCTCTTCAATAAAGTTACGAGGAGAGCGTCTTGATATTTGTAGAAACCACTTTTATCCATTGTTTGAAGCTGAATTACTTTTCGGCACACTACCGTGTACCGGATAAGATGGAAAATATTCAATTATGTTTCTTTCATGCTTGTTCAGCATATAAAAACTATGAACGTCTACTGTCAAGTTTTCTAAAAATTAGTCGCCAAGCATTTTGACTGAGAAAACGCGAAGGTACTGAATAAACGTCACAAAAATTGAAATATCTTAGTTTAACACATCATCATAAATAAAACAATGACTTTGTCACACAATCAGTGCGATATAATTTAGCTACATGCATTGTAGATTTTTCTTCCAGCTTCAAAGCAGGAAGCTGGTTTTGGAAAAAAAAAAAAGACAGGTGTTCGGCACGCACACGAAAATTCAATTGGCTTTTTAACTAGATAGCTCCTACACACTCTACTAAATATGCAATAGGTAATCACTGTGATAAATGAGATTCAAAAAACACTGATTAAAACAACTGAGTGTGTCACTTTTGTGACAACCACCAGCTAATTTGCTGCGGCTGCTGCCTCGAGGGAGCCACCGCCACTCGTTTTTCCGTACCTCCTGTCCTCGCCCCATCGCGCTGCAACGAGAACAACTAGATATCCCTCCTTCTTATCACATAATATCCTGATTAATTTAGTAATAAAGCTCAGTTGCGCTTTCACATTATTTCTTACAGAGCCTTCCGAGCGTTTGTAAATAACAGATGGCCTGGGAAGAAAGAAACTTAGTGGCACGTTATTAAAATAATGCTCTAAATTTTCTAGTGGTTCTGTAGTATCTCAAACCGGGAGTTGTTTTTAATATTGTGTCTCGTTCATGAGATATGATTGTTTTTCGTGCGCTTCCCATTGAGATACAATGGGGCGCACCAGCTGCCGTCGAGAGATGGCGCAACATGTACATGTGTAGAAGTCCTGGGGATGGTCAGATATTGTAGCATTATCCCTAGTGGCCACGTAGGTTCTAGAATAACCTGTAATGTTCACGAAGTGGGCGTAATCTTAACAAAACAATCTACTACAAGCTTCCTGAACACTGTTGGGTTAGCTCTAATAATTACTGACTGTGTAATGGGGAGGAAAGAATGTGGCAATATAATAGTAATATTGAATTGTAATAGCTACTGTTATTTGACTTTGTCTCGTTAATCCTTCGGAGATACGTGGTAAGTGCTACAGACCAAGCCAGCTTTGTGAGCAGATGGAAACAGTGATTAGATGAGCTGGAGATGTTCCCCGTATTGTATTTTGTGCAGGTAGTCTTCTTGCGAAGTCAATCATATGTGGAAGCTGATCAGGCTCTGTCTTGATTGGTGCAGACATTGTGCTGAACCATGCCGCCAAGGTGCTGCGACTGCTGTACGTGCAGGACCTGCGTGACCTGCAAACACGCATCAACGAAGCCATCGTGGCCGTGCAGGCCATCACCGCAAATCCAAAGACAGACACCCGCCTGGGAAAAGTTGGGCGCTAGGCTGTTTTTTTTCTCAAATAAGCGCTCGTATGTGTGCATTTCTATTAATGCACTCCTGGGTTTCTGTAGTGGAATGCATGAAACGACTAAGCACATACATCTTACAAGTGTTGCTTTTTTTTTTAAGGGAGTACTAACAATGGTTCTGCATTTTGTTTTCACAGCTACACTCATATCCTCTGGTTCACAATTGTTGATTATTAGCTGATATCTTTATAGCACAGTTTTGCTGAGCAGAGAGATAGGGAAGTCCTAAAAGGTTTATAGCCCCATAAGAAAATGGAATTGTAATGTGCACATGGGTGTTGTGTTTACAGTTCTTCATTATGCTGCCAATATTTTGGATCAAGTAATGCATGTTGTTGGGCTAGTTGGTTAATCGACATTGAAGACATATCTAAACTGTGGAAAGAAGACAACATGTTAGGCACACAGAATAGGGACACTTGAAGCACAGACATTGTAAGGTCTCGTAATGAGAGCCACCCTCAGAGCAAACGAACACAGCCGACGCTGTTGAGCCCAAACTAAAAACATTTATTTAACTACTTTTACATCAACGATACCGTCAGCCACATAAAAAAATTGGCCCGTATCTGCATATTACACTGCAAATGTCGTCGAAAGACGATAATCTTGCGTCTGAAGAGAGTGAACGAAACATTCATTTGATATTCTGTGCAAGAAAATCGGTGCATGGTATTCTGCAGGCGCTGCTTAGAGTGCTTCGAGCGTGCAGCGGATGCGAACGAGCGCATCAAGTCAGGCCACGCATGATACATGAGCGCTATCTGGCAGTTATCTTGGAAAACGGAGTGCACGGCGTGCGCGCCCATCTCTGAGGTGGTAAGGTGTAGAATGCAAGGCGACGGGTAGGTGCCACCACGGTGTCGTCTTAGCAAAGCATCGGAAACACTTGCCTTTTTGAGCAAGCATTGCATGGTCAGCGCAGTGTGATAAACGCTACGGTCCTTAGAGTTACTTATGTATGCCTTTTCTAGTAAAAAATACACATACATAACATTGATGTGTTTATGTGCTTCTACGCAGGCCTGGGGTTCTTTTCTTTAGTTAGCATTATTCGTTCTTTAGTTAGCATTATAGGGCACACTTTCTCGAGCTTACATGGCGCTAAAAACATGATGCGAATCCCGTGCCTTCTCGCTACTTTTTTTTATGTGGGATAGACAATGAAAATATGGTGTAATAAAAAGTGATTCTTGATTTAAGTGTTCGGGTTTCTTTTCTGTAACTTTATTTTCTGAAGTATGTTTTGAGAAGCACTGCTGATAAAGTGATCCGTGTACCTGACGGGCAGCAGGCATTCAATCTTGTAAAAGTTTTCACGCAGACAATGCGACTGTCGTTGTTTATTGATGTCCTATTCATTTGTTCGAAAAGAAGATGGGTGTAGGCTTGCACGAATATACGGATGCTTCAAATATTTGAACGAATAATGCAGTATTGGAATTTGCTTTTAATGGAATTAAAATTGGTAATTTTGAATGATTCAAAACAAATAATAGGTGTATTTATATCCGCATGTCGTACCTTGTTAAGGTGGTTTCACTGTAGTAAAACAGTGCTAAGCCGTGAAAAGACATATCCAGGGGAAATCCGCATTGCTCCAACGTTTCTCTTCAAGGTTTAAGTGAAAATATTACTTCCACATTAATTCTTTAAAAGTTTAATAGCTTGTTATACTGACTTATATGCTCTAAGTATAGGAAAAAACCGACTTCTCTACCTTTCTGTAAATAAAATCTCTCTACTTGTCTCTATAACTTTTAAAATCACATAATTTACGGGCTGTCACTTGCATTGTACCGAAATTCAACTCCTGCTACTATGCAAAGTTGTTTCAAGAATGTTGTTTCAAAAAAAAGTTGTGATGCAAGAAAATGGCATTTGCATAGGCCTCATTTCAATTTTTTTAATATATTGTGTATGTTCAATAGGCAATGACAAATGTGCCCGTTTTTCTTTATAATATATATGTTATTTATTTCATACTGCCAGCTTATATTACAAGCCATAGGCAGAAATGGAATCTACAAAAGAAAATGTTTAACAATCTCTGAACATAATGAAAACAAATCTGTGAAAAATAATAACAGTGTTCAACAATCTTGTCACTATGCGAAAACACAGGAGGCAATGAAACCCAAAAAAACACACGATAGTGTACATAACATATTGGCAAGAAAATACAGAGATCGCAAAATGATATTGACAGTTTAAGGCAAATAAAAATTACAAGGAAAAAAAGTGTAAAAGAGTGCATCTTCACTCTGTGGTCTGCTTGAAAACAAAAAGAGCAGTGTTATTATCAGTTTTATTCCAATATCGCACGTCATCTGAAAACGACAGATATGTGAAACACCTCGCGTCGTAAATTAGCGAGAGCGATCACGAACGACGACATAGTTGGGCTCTGCAGTACATTTTCTGACGGGACGTTCCATTCATGGATTGCTTGGGGGAAAAACTATTGCTTCAATAAGTTGGTTCGGCATGAACATTCGATTAACTTGAATGAATGAGATGAACAGGTTGGGCGCCGGTTGCACAGTTTAATATACAATCGCTTATCTATTTTGATATGTTCGTGATAAATTGGACATAACATCTTGAGTCTCTCTCGATAGCATCCTACATGTGTAACTTCCACTCAAATAGTATATATATATTATTTCATTTGAAGTTATTCGACCAAAATCACTATTCACTTCGAACCTAAATTCACTATTAGGAAAAGGCTAGATGGGTCATTTCACCTGCATACAGATTATAAACTTTGAGTCAAAGATTCACATGGCAAAACATGAGAGCAGCTGTTGCTCATTTTGTGAAGATGTGGCATGAGTGCCAAATGGTGAAGTCAAAGCTTGGGGAAGTAGAACGGTATTGCCGGAATATTCATATTTGGTCAAGGTGTTGCTTTTAGTATGAATCCAAACATAAGTGGGTTGAACCAAATATAAGGGCATGATCCGTAGCTAGTGCAGCCTGTGTAGCCAAAGCCGTGAAGCAAAAAGGCGTTCTGCTATCGTGGGGCGATAAAATTAATCTCAGGCCGATTTTGTCATATCAGCCTTGCGGCATGGTTTTCCAGCCACTTTGGTGGCGAAGTGAAGGAAGTTCCTGTGAGTTTTGCCGTGTTCACTCCCTTCGAAGCACAGTGTCAATGAGCCTTTCTCCTACAGACAAGCCGGGTTGCGCCATTCGCGTGCAGCAGTCAATCACGCTTTCGTATCATCCGCGGTGCCTGGGGAAACCGTTCATATGACACCGAATCGCGTCGTATTTTATATAATGTAGTCCATCCGAAGCAACCTTAAAATTCACATCGTCATGAAATTCGCATTAACTTTAATCGTACCATCGAGATCCTACTGTTTACTGAGGTGTCGCAGACATCTACGGCGAGCAGATATGTGCATGGAAAGGCCGTCCCCAGAGAAATTCGGCGAAGAGCATGGCGACGCTCAGATGAAGGCACAAGGGAGCAGGTAGGTGCCGAAGACAGGGCCAACAAAATCAGGCAGTCTTCTCCTCGGATGTGCGCACCAGGAGCCACAGCCAAGCACTCGGGCTAACACCAGACAGTGGACCTGGTGGCTGCGATAGCTTCCCACTGGCTCCGTGAACCATCTAAGCTTGAGGTCAAGCAAAACAGGCCGTGCTGTCTCCTGACCTCTGCCAGGTACTCGAGGCAAACCATGACCGTGACACTGGCGAACTGCCTCCACCTTGCTTCTGCCCGAACGAACACCACATTCCCAACTGCATGGCACTCCTTGGGTCGACCCCGCAGCTTCTCATTCGAGTTACCTGGGTTGCCGCATCAACACGTACTTGGGCCCCTCAGAACTCCGTACGAACTGCTGATTGGGCCACTTTCCTCTTATGTTGCTGATGTAGCGCCCTCGTGCCGATGTTCCTCGTCTTCACCCGGTTTATGTTTGCATGTGCTTTGTTTGTCTTCTGATTTTTAGTGTCGCGCACCTTTCCGAGGCACTCACTTAACGTATGCACTGCACTTATCACACAGGCCCCCTTTTTGAAAAGCTTTCTTGCGAAAAACTACGGCCCAGTGCGCAAAACTCATTCGTAAGCTCTGAACAGCACACAAAATTGCCTATACGGACACACTTCAGTTACTAATCGTCAGCTTAAGAATCATAATCAATGCCGTCATAACTATAGTGTCCTTAAGTTCAGTGAACATATGCAAGTTATATGTGCTATTTGGGAAGCCCGGTCACAGCTAAGAACTTCCCAATAAGTAAATTTCTTTTAGTGTCGACTTTCACTATACAACCAAATAACTCCTACAGAAGCTATGCGCTTGATCGCTAAACATTAAAACATTAAACGCATTAAGCCACCGATCAAGTTTACACTCCACTCAACTATCTACAAAGTATGCCAGTTCGTTTTGAAAAGTCTAATTTCAGACAGGGCAATTGACTATAAAACTGTATGCTTAAGTTATGGCGTCCCACACGAGACGGGTGGCATACGCCTGGCCCGCACAGCTGAGTAATCGAGACACTCGGGAGCATATATGACCAGACACCTCTGTGTAAATCTGCATGGAGTCCTGCGCAAGCCCAGCTGCTTCCGTAGCATCAATAGAACTAAGATTTACATACAAAAAGCGGCATCAGCTGCGTGCACAGCCCGTAGGTAGTAACAAAGTGAGCCTCCCAAACAAGCCGACAACTGGCGCTCTACTACAAGTGCTCAACTCGTCTGACAACTCAAATGGAGTGCATTCTGCGCCACAAGACGCCACAGGAAACGTACCAGATTCCTCGCTTCTGAGAAATTAATGCCCTTGCAATTTGTTGTCATCTCCTACTTCATGTTCAACGAAATGAGTGTTGAACTCAATGATATCTTCCTTACCATGTTGGCTATCCTGCACGACCATGTCATCGGATGCGCTTGAGTGTACTTTCGATGCTATCCTGTCTGCTTGGACCAGTGCTTGTGACCTAACCTTCTGGTAGCTCAGAAAGTTTTTTGCCTGGTCCTCAACCATCTTTGTGTCACCTGATACTACGTCCAGTGGTGCACAAGGATCAGCGGCCTCCACACCTGAGCTTACATTGCGGCAGTCACCCCTGCTATCCAAGACGACCTTTCGTACTCCTTTTCGATTATTATTTAGGAACCTACGTCGCCGCTAGCCATAACGCTAGAATATTCGATGTCAAGTGTACATAAGACAAACAGAAACACCATTTAGGATTTGTCTCAATAATCGCAGAGCCCAAGCGAAATCAGCCCCAAGTCTACCTCTATCAAAACGTCTCAATCTTCCCGATTATGCATTCGACACAATATCAGTAACACTCTTGGAGACAGGATTTAAATCAAACCGAGAATGTGAACGAGAGTCATACCTTATACACCGATTTAACACCCTCGATAGAGAAATAAATAAGAATCTGGGTACACTTGCAGCAATTAAAGCATTAGAAAACAATAACAGCAATAATGAAAATAACAACCGAGTTCACGGCACTGCAGCTGCGAAGGGCACTGGACGACTCAATATATTTCCAAGTGTAACTACTCTTCCTAAGTACAGTTGTCTGTTTCTGTTTTTACCTTACTATCCAATCAATTGTGCTTAGCATGACATGCCCAACAGCAATCCTGTGCACAATCGGGAGGCCCCTACTGCACGCGTAATCCAGAAGCGGGCAAGAATTGACATTGCACCCACTTGCCAGCCTCTGCGGCAATAAGCGGCGCCCCTCTTTCAATGACGAGATGCCGATAAGGCGCTGAGTAGTTAAAGGCTTAAACTTCTTAAAAAAGCTGTTTTCCCCCCCACCGAACTGCCAGAGCCATGCGGCGCCGTCTGGTCGGGAACAATGCGTTAGTGAAAGGAAGGATACACAGACCGCAGACATCCTAAGGATGAAAAGGAGAAAAGGGAGAAAGAGGGAGAGTGAAGGAAGAGTGAAAGAGGGCGCCCGAGGGAGTCCACCTTATATTCTCACGTTTTTTTCCTTTCTCTTCCTCTCCGATTTAAGAATGTATAAAGCTGAGCACTAACAAACTGTACCCTCAATCCTGAAGGCCAGCCTCTGGCTGAAACGTCAAAATGAACCTTGTGACTGATCACGGAGGATCTACTTGACTTTATATATATATATATATATATATATATATATATATATATATATATATATATATATATATATATATATAGTCTAGTAGATCCTCCGTGAGCGGTCACAACGTGGTTTATTTCGACGTTTCGGCCTAGAGTCTGGCCTTCATCAGGAATAAAGATACAGTTTGTCGGTGCTCAGCTTTATACAATCTCAAATCAGAGGGCAAGGAAAAAAAAAGGAAAGAAAAAAAGAAAAGAAAAGGAAAGAAAAAAAGAAAAAGAGAAAAGTAATATACGGTGGACGCCCCTGGGGTGCCCCCCTTTCCACTTTTCCCTCCACTTCCCCCTATCTCTCTCCCCCCTCTCCCCTTCACCTTTCTGATGTCAGCGGTCTGTGTATGTTTCCGTTCACTAGCGCATTCCTCCCGATCAGACGGTTCCTCCTGGCACTGGCGGTTCGGTGTGGGGCAAAAAAGAGCTTTTCAGGAAGTCCTAAGCCTTTAACTACTCGGGGTCCCGTAAACAATTCGTCGTAGAAGGACGGGGACCACGTATTGTGGCAGAGGCTGGTCAGCGGGCATTTTAGGAAGTTCTAAGCCTTTAACTACTCCGCGCCCTGTCAACATTTCGTCGTAAAAATAGGGGTGCCCCGTATTGCGGTAGGCTGTGCAAGCGCGTGCAATGCGAATTCCTGGCCCGCTTCTAAATTACGCGTGTCGTGGGGGCCTCCTGGCTGTGCACATGGTTGCTGCTGGGCATGTCGTGCATGGCACAATTGATTGGGTAGTAAAATAAAACAAAACAGACGACAGCTGCACTTAGGAAGAGTAGTTACACTTGGAATTGTTTTAGGTTGTCCAGTGCCCTTCGCAGCTGCAGTGCCGTGAACTCAGTTACTATTTTCATTGTTGCCGTTATTGTTTTCTAATGCTTTAATTGCTGCAAGTGTACCAGGATTCTCATTTATTCCTCTATCGAGGGTGTTAAATCGGTGGATAAGGTATGACTCTCGTTGTTCACGTTCTCGATTTGATTTAAATCCCGTCTCTAAGAGCGTTACTGATAGTTTGTCGAACGCATGGTCGGGAAGATTGAGATGTTTTGATAGAGGTAGACTTGGGGCTGATTTCGCATGGGCTCTGTGATTATTGAAGCGAATCCTAAATGGTGTTTCTGTTTGTCCGATGTACTGCATACCACACACGTTGCATTCGAGTAGGTACACCACATTAGAGGAATCGCATGTTAGGTTTCCTCGTATGTTAATCGAAAACTTGGATTGCGTGCTGGTTGCTTTGTCTGTTTCTCGCATCGCCTTACATACAAGACATCGTGGCTTTAAGCAAGGGCGGCATGAATTATTGGGTGGTGATGTGTTAATTTGGGAGTGGACAAGGGTGTCTTTGAGGTTACGTGGTCGTCGGTAAACGACGCCTGGAGCGGATGGGAACGCGCGTTTCAGACGTTCACTTTGTTCCAGAATGTTGTAATGTCGTTTAAGGATTTTGTTTACATTGGGGAAGTTTGTGCTGTAAGTCAAGCAGAGGTTTGTTCGTTGTGGGTCTTCTCGTGGTGGTCGCTTCATAAGTAAGTCTTCACGCTTTAGTTTTTTCGCTTTTTGAACAGCGTCATTAATTACATGTGGGGGGTATTTTTGTTGCTCGAGCATAAGTTTTAGCCTCTGTGAGCTCGTGTCAAAGTCAGCGTCTCTAGAGCAGATTCGCTTAAACCGGTGAGCCTGGCTGTATGGAATACTGTTTTTACAGTGGCGTGGGTGATCGCTTTGGTAATGAAGGTATTGTTGTCGATCCGTTGGCTTGCGATATAGGGTTGTAGAGAGCTTCTCTTCTTCTATCGTTATGGTAACATCAAGAAAATTTACGGTAACTTGCGAGTATGTGTGTGTGAAGTGTATGTTCGGATGTACAGCATTGTAAGTGTCTATAAAGCTGAGAAGTTCGTCCTCGCTGTGGGTCCAAATGAGAAAGATGTCGTCTATGTATCTTCTGTATAACATTGGTTTCAAGGAACTTTGTGCAAGAAATTCAGATTCTAGCTTTCCCATAAATATGTTGGCATAATTAGGTGCCATTTTGGTGCCCATAGCGGTCCCGCTGATTTGTCGAAAATACTCTTGGTTAAACTCGAATGAATTTAATTCGAGGACCATCCTCGTCAATGTTGCAATGGCAGAGAAATCTGGGGTGTTAGATTGTCTATGGTTTGTGTACATGTTTTGTAATGCAGCTATGCCGTCATCGTGAGGAATATTTGTATATAATGAAGAGACATCAAGAGTAACCAAGTACGAGTTTTTCGGCACACAGATACCCGCAATGTCTCGAAGAAAATGTGTGGTGTCTTTTATGTACGACGCGAGGGTGCATGGAATGTGGCTTATTAGTTTGTCCACGTACCCTGATATGGGTTCAGTTATTGTACCGATGCCTGATATGATTGGTCGACCTGGGTTACCGGGTTTATGAATTTTTGGGAGGATGTAGAAGCGACCTGGACGAGGGTATGCTGCTTGCATCAGTTTGTGGTCAGTGTTGGTTATCTTTTCTGCGTCCAACAGTTTCTTTAGTTCTGTTGATACGATACGTTTGTACTCGTCTGTCGGGTCACCTGGGAGGCGTTCGTAAAATCTTGAGTCGTCTAGTTGGCGGTATGCTTCTTGTAGGTAGTCGGTTGTATTAAGGACTACAATTGCTCCTCCTTTGTCAGCGGGTTTTATTGTTATGTCTGTCCTAGATGCCAAATTTTTCATACTTATTTTTTCAGATTTGGTCAAGTTTTCTCGGTTTCCTTTCTGTCTGTGGTATTCGTGTACTATATCTTTCTGTACTGCAGTGATATAAAGGTCCAAGCACTTGTCTCGATTACTGTTCGGTGTCCAATCATTTCATTTACGGCGGTGAATTGTTTCGTGGTTAGAAGGCCTATCCAAGAAATATTCGCGCAACCTTAAGCTTCGAGCGAAGTTGTCGAGGTCTCGGAGTAAGTGGAATTCATCGAAAAATTTTGTGGTCGGGCAGTAGCTTAGTCCCTTAGATAGCAGTTTTACTTCGTCAGGTGACAAGCTCGTGTCCGATAAGTTTACAACCACAGTGTCACACGGTGTGTTCCTAGATGGGTGCTCGTTTGTACCATTAGTGTTTTCCTGGGTGGTGGTGTTGTAATGATAAGGCACTGTATCAGGGAACGTGGGTTTGGGCACATGGTCTCTTTCGAGTTTATGAATTTTTGTGGTCCTGATGGCTTGGTATTTATTCTGCTCAAATTCTGTTAATCGCGTGATTTCTTCGTTCGATAAAGTGTTGTGGCGGAGAATGGTGTTGGTCATAGCGACCAGTTTCTTTACCTGCTTGTCACTATGATTAAGAGCAATTTCTGTTAATTTAAGAGATGCCTCAAGGAGGACGTTTTTCCATGTTATTTGGTCGTGTTTATCTAGATTTGTAGCGGCTGGTGTGAGGGAGAGTGTCATACCCTTGGGGGCTATTCCAGCACGAAGGTACACTTGCAATGTTGATTTATGCATTTCATGTCTAATTCGTTTGTCAGCAAGTTTTCGTACTTTAAGGAAAGTGGCACTGCAACTGGGAAGTGATGAGCTGGACTTACATTTCAGAAGTCAATCTTCTTTTGGGTGCGGGGATGGCACTGATGAGGTGCGCAGGTTGTAGTTATGTCCGGCAGGCCTTCGTCGTTGTGGGGAGAATTTCGGCGTTGGGCTCCCGGCGAACGTGTTCGTTGGCAGTTCCGGGGTCCGTAATAGGGGGACGCGGTTCCGTAGTTCGGCAGGCTTCCCTTTGAGGAGTGGTGTAGTGGTGCTGTCGTGTAGTGCTTCTGGTCTCGACATCCGCAATGGATGTCGCGACATCCGCAAGCGCGTGCAATTCGCATTGCACGCGCTTGCACAGCCTACCGCAATACGGGGCACCCCTATTTTTACGACGAAATGTTGACAGGGCTCGGAGTAGTTAAAGGCTTAGAACTTCCTAAAATGCCCGCTGACCAGCCTCTGCCACAATACGTGGTCCCCGTCCTTCTACGACGAATTGTTTACGGGACCCCGAGTAGTTAAAGGCTTAGGACTTCCTGAAAAGCTCTTTTTTGCCCCACACCGAACCGCCAGTGCCAGGAGGAACCGTCTGATCGGGAGGAATGCGCTAGTGAACGGAAACATACACAGACCGCTGACATCAGAAAGGTGAAGGGGAGAGGGGGGAGAGAGATAGGGGGAAGTGGAGGGAAAAGTGGAAAGGGGGGCACCCCAGGGGCGTCCACCGTATATTACTTTTCTCTTTTTCTTTTTTTCTTTCCTTTTCTTTTCTTTTTTTCTTTCCTTTTTTTCCTTGCCCTCTGATTTGAGATTGTATAAAGCTGAGCACCGACAAACTGTATCTTTATTCCTGATGAAGGCCAGACCCTAGGCCGAAACGTCGAAATAAACCACGTTGTGACCGCTCACGGAGGATCTACTAGACTATATGCAACGCTACGGCCACTCAACCACCATGCCTGCCTACACAAGACCGGCCACAGGCGCACCTCCAGTCGAGCAGGTCTCACGGAATTTCCCTAAACATGCACCAACTACAGCCATCATCGGAAACTCGCAAACAAGGTATTTACATCGGCATTTCAACCCACATGAGAAGACGACACCTGCAATCATTTCTATCCGCGGAGCCTCTACATTCGACATCGAGAAAGAGCCTTCTGGCATACCACGATCTGTGACCACGCTCGTCTTTCACGTCGGTACGAGCGAGCTGGCGTCGTACGGACTAGATGAATCGCTACGCCGCCTTCGCCGCCTAGTGAACAACACGCTTCGGACACGCCAGGAACTCGAAAGGCTCGTTGTTTCATGCGTGCTGCCCCGGTACCTCAACCTACACCTGCAGCGATCGAACGAACAATTCGTGCACCGCTTCAACCGGGACGCTCGTCAATTCAACGAGACAGTCAAGGCCTACTGCCGAAGACCAAGCAAGGTGTCATACATTGACTACCAATTCGAGCAGTTGCCACCAAGACGCTTTCTTGCTGCGGATGGGCTTCATCCGAGTTTTATGGGTGTCGCTTTGATTGCCGAAACCCTCAAGAAAGCACTCGGTCGTGGAGATCTTGAAGCTACAACGGGGTGGTCGACTCAACCAGCAGCTCCCGTGAATATACGTTCAACACAAGACACCCATGAGAAGACTTCTGCACATCAACATACACCAGGAGCCCCACACCCACCCAACACCACAGATGAGTTCCCGACGATCAACGAAACTGTGACTCCCGCGAGCCTCAAGCACCCCCTCATCATCATCAACAGCGCACCACTACTAGAGGGGAAGTCTGCAGAACAGCCAACACGCGTCCCTCCATTGCGGATGTCGAGACCAGAAGCACTACACGACAGCACCACTACACCACTCCTCAAAGGGAAGCCTGCCGAACTACGGAACCGCGTCCCCCTATTACGGACCCCGGAACTGCCAACGAACACGTTCGCCGGGAGCCCAACGCCGAAATTCTCCCCACAACGACGAAGGCCTGCCGGACATAACTACAACCTGCGCACCTCATCAGTGCCATCCCCGCACCCAAAAGAAGATTGACTTCTGAAATGTAAGTCCAGCTCATCACTTCCCAGTTGCAGTGCCACTTTCCTTAAAGTACGAAAACTTGCTGACAAACGAATTAGACATGAAATGCATAAATCAACATTGCAAGTGTACCTTCGTGCTAGAATAGCCCCCAAGGGTATGACACTCTCCCTCACACCAGCCGCTACAAATCTAGATAAACACGACCAAATAACATGGAAAAACGTTCTCCTTGAGGCATCTCTTAAATTAACAGAAATTGCTCTTAATCATAGTGACAAGCAGGTAAAGAAACTGGTCGCTATGACCAACACCATTCTCCGCCACAACACTTTATCGAACGAAGAAATCACGCGATTAACAGAATTTGAGCAGAATAAATACCAAGCCATCAGGACCACAAAAATTCATAAACTCGAAAGAGACCATGTGCCCAAACCCACGTTCCCTGATACAGTGCCTTATCATTACAACACCACCACCCAGGAAAACACTAATGGTACAAACGAGCACCCATCTAGGAACACACCGTGTGACACTGTGGTTGTAAACTTATCGGACACGAGCTTGTCACCTGACGAAGTAAAACTGCTATCTAAGGGACTAAGCTACTGCCCGACCACAAAATTTTTCGATGAATTCCACTTACTCCGAGACCTCGACAACTTCGCTCGAAGCTTAAGGTTGCGCGAATATTTCTTGGATAGGCCTTCTAACCACGAAACAATTCACCGCCGTAAATGAAATGATTGGACACCGAACAGTAATCGAGACAAGTGCTTGGACCTTTATATCACTGCAGTACAGAAAGATATAGTACACGAATACCACAGACAGAAAGGAAACCGAGAAAACTTGACCAAATCTGAAAAAATAAGTATGAAAAATTTGGCATCTAGGACAGACATAACAATAAAACCCGCTGACAAAGGAGGAGCAATTGTAGTCCTTAATACAACCGACTACCTACAAGAAGCATACCGCCAACTAGACGACTCAAGATTTTACGAACGCCTCCCAGGTGACCCGACAGACGAGTACAAACGTATCGTATCAACAGAACTAAAGAAACTGTTGGACGCAGAAAAGATAACCAACACTGACCACAAACTGATGCAAGCAGCATACCCTCGTCCAGGTCGCTTCTACATCCTCCCAAAAATTCATAAACCCGGTAACCCAGGTCGACCAATCATATCAGGCATCGGTACAATAACTGAACCCATATCAGGGTACGTGGACAAACTAATAAGCCACATTCCATGCACCCTCGCGTCGTACATAAAAGACACCACACATTTTCTTCGAGACATTGCGGGTATCTGTGTGCCGAAAAACTCGTACTTGGTTACTCTTGATGTCTCTTCATTATATACAAATATTCCTCACGATGACGGCATAGCTGCATTACAAAACATGTACACAAACCATAGACAATCTAACACCCCAGATTTCTCTGCCATTGCAACATTGACGAGGATGGTCCTCGAATTAAATTCATTCGAGTTTAACCAAGAGTATTTTCGACAAATCAGCGGGACCGCTATGGGCACCAAAATGGCACCTAATTATGCCAACATATTTATGGGAAAGCTAGAATCTGAATTTCTTGCACAAAGTTCCTTGAAACCAATGTTATACAGAAGATACATAGACGACATCTTTCTCATTTGGACCCACAGCGAGGACGAACTTCTCAGCTTTATAGACACTTACAATGCTGTACATCCGAACATACACTTCACACACACATACTCGCAAGTTACCGTAAATTTTCTTGATGTTACCATAACGATAGAAGAAGAGAAGCTCTCTACAACCCTATATCGCAAGCCAACGGATCGACAACAATACCTTCATTACCAAAGCGATCACCCACGCCACTGTAAAAACAGTATTCCATACAGCCAGGCTCACCGGTTTAAGCGAATCTGCTCTAGAGACGCTGACTTTGACACGAGCTCACAGAGGCTAAAACTTATGCTCGAGCAACAAAAATACCCCCCACATGTAATTAATGACGCTGTTCAAAAAGCGAAAAAACTAAAGCGTGAAGACTTACTTATGAAGCGACCACCACGAGAAGACCCACAACGAACAAACCTCTGCTTGACTTACAGCACAAACTTCCCCAATGTAAACAAAATCCTTAAACGACATTACAACATTCTGGAACAAAGTGAACGTCTGAAACGCGCGTTCCCATCCGCTCCAGGCGTCGTTTACCGACGACCACGTAACCTCAAAGACACCCTTGTCCACTCCCAAATTAACACATCACCACCCAATAATTCATGCCGCCCTTGCTTAAAGCCACGATGTCTTGTATGTAAGGCGATGCGAGAAACAGACAAAGCAACCAGCACGCAATCCAAGTTTTCGATTAACATACGAGGAAACCTAACATGCGATTCCTCTAATGTGGTGTACCTACTCGAATGCAACGTGTGTGGTATGCAGTACATCGGACAAACAGAAACACCATTTAGGATTCGCTTCAATAATCACAGAGCCCATGCGAAATCAGCCCCAAGTCTACCTCTATCAAAACATCTCAATCTTCCCGACCATGCGTTCGACAAACTATCAGTAACGCTCTTAGAGACGGGATTTAAATCAAATCGAGAACGTGAACAACGAGAGTCATACCTTATCCACCGATTTAACACCCTCGATAGAGGAATAAATGAGAATCCTGGTACACTTGCAGCAATTAAAGCATTAGAAAACAATAACGGCAACAATGAAAATAGTAACTGAGTTCACGGCACTGCAGCTGCGAAGGGCACTGGACAACCTAAAACAATTCCAAGTGTAACTACTCTTCCTAAGTGCAGCTGTCGTCTGTTTTGTTTTATTTTACTACCCAATCAATTGTGCCATGCACGACATGCCCAGCAGCAACCATGTGCACAGCCAGGAGGCCCCCACGACACGCGTAATTTAGAAGCGGGCCAGGAATTCGCATTGCACGCGCTTGCACAGCCTACCGCAATACGGGGCACCCCTATTTTTACGACGAAATGTTGACAGGGCGCGGAGTAGTTAAAGGCTTAGAACTTCCTAAAATGCCCGCTGACCAGCCTCTGCCACAATACGTGGTCCCCGTCCTTCTACGACGAATTGTTTACGGGACCCCGAGTAGTTAAAGGCTTAGGACTTCCTGAAAAGCTCTTTTTTGCCCCACACCGAACCGCCAGTGCCAGGAAGAACCGTCTGATCGGGAGGAATGCGCTAGTGAACGGAAACATACACAGACCGCTGACATCAGAAAGGTGAAGGGGAGAGGGGGGAGAGAGATAGGGGGAAGTGGAGGGAAAAGTGGAAAGGGGGGCACCCCAGGGGCGTCCACCGTATATTACTTTTCTCTTTTTCTTTTTTTCTTTCCTTTTCTTTTCTTTTTTTCTTTCCTTTTTTTTCCTTGCCCTCTGATTTGAGATTGTATAAAGCTGAGCACCGACAAACTGTATCTTTATTCCTGATGAAGGCCAGACCCTAGGCCGAAACGTCGAAATAAACCACGTTGTGACCGCTCACGGAGGATCTACTAGACTATATGCAACGCTACGGCCACTCAACCACCATGCCTGCCTACACAAGACCGGCCACAGGCGCACCTCCAGTCGAGCAGGTCTCACGGAATTTCCCTAAACATGCACCAACTACAGCCATCATCGGAAACTCGCAAACAAGGTATTTACATCGGCATTTCAACCCACATGAGAAGACGACACCTGCAATCATTTCTATCCGCGGAGCCTCTACATTCGACATCGAGAAAGAGCCTTCTGGCATACCACGATCTGTGACCACGCTCGTCTTTCACGTCGGTACGAGCGAGCTGGCGTCGTACGGACTAGATGAATCGCTACGCCGCCTTCGCCGCCTAGTGAACAACACGCTTCGGACACGCCAGGAACTCGAAAGGCTCGTTGTTTCATGCGTGCTGCCCCGGTACCTCAACCTACACCTGCAGCGATCGAACGAACAATTCGTGCACCGCTTCAACCGGGACGCTCGTCAATTCAACGAGACAGTCAAGGCCTACTGCCGAAGACCAAGCAAGGTGTCATACATTGACTACCAATTCGAGCAGTTGCCACCAAGACGCTTTCTTGCTGCGGATGGGCTTCATCCGAGTTTTATGGGTGTCGCTTTGATTGCCGAAACCCTCAAGAAAGCACTCGGTCGTGGAGATCTTGAAGCTACAACGGGGTGGTCGACTCAACCAGCAGCTCCCGTGAATATACGTTCAACACAAGACACCCATGAGAAGACTTCTGCACATCAACATACACCAGGAGCCCCACACCCACCCAACACCACAGATGAGTTCCCGACGATCAACGAAACTGTGACTCCCGCGAGCCTCAAGCACCCCCTCATCATCATCAACAGCGCACCACTACTAGAGGGGAAGTCTGCAGAACAGCCAACACGCGTCCCTCCATTGCGGATGTCGAGACCAGAAGCACTACACGACAGCACCACTACACCACTCCTCAAAGGGAAGCCTGCCGAACTACGGAACCGCGTCCCCCTATTACGGACCCCGGAACTGCCAACGAACACGTTCGCCGGGAGCCCAACGCCGAAATTCTCCCCACAACGACGAAGGCCTGCCGGACATAACTACAACCTGCGCACCTCATCAGTGCCATCCCCGCACCCAAAAGAAGATTGACTTCTGAAATGTAAGTCCAGCTCATCACTTCCCAGTTGCAGTGCCACTTTCCTTAAAGTACGAAAACTTGCTGACAAACGAATTAGACATGAAATGCATAAATCAACATTGCAAGTGTACCTTCGTGCTAGAATAGCCCCCAAGGGTATGACACTCTCCCTCACACCAGCCGCTACAAATCTAGATAAACACGACCAAATAACATGGAAAAACGTCCTCCTTGAGGCATCTCTTAAATTAACAGAAATTGCTCTTAATCATAGTGACAAGCAGGTAAAGAAACTGGTCGCTATGACCAACACCATTCTCCGCCACAACACTTTATCGAACGAAGAAATCACGCGATTAACAGAATTTGAGCAGAATAAATACCAAGCCATCAGGACCACAAAAATTCATAAACTCGAAAGAGACCATGTGCCCAAACCCACGTTCCCTGATACAGTGCCTTATCATTACAACACCACCACCCAGGAAAACACTAATGGTACAAACGAGCACCCATCTAGGAACACACCGTGTGACACTGTGGTTGTAAACTTATCGGACACGAGCTTGTCACCTGACGAAGTAAAACTGCTATCTAAGGGACTAAGCTACTGCCCGACCACAAAATTTTTCGATGAATTCCACTTACTCCGAGACCTCGACAACTTCGCTCGAAGCTTAAGGTTGCGCGAATATTTCTTGGATAGGCCTTCTAATTACGAAACAATTCACCGCCGTAAATCAAATGATTGGACACCGAACAGTAATCGAGACAAGTGCTTGGACCTTTATATCACTGCAGTACAGAAAGATATAGTACACGAATACCACAGACAGAAAGGAAACCGAGAAAACTTGACCAAATCTGAAAAAATAAGTATGAAAAATTTGGCATCTAGGACAGACATAACAATAAAACCCGCTGACAAAGGAGGAGCAATTGTAGTCCTTAATACAACCGACTACCTACAAGAAGCATACCGCCAACTAGACGACTCAAGATTTTACGAACGCCTCCCAGGTGACCCGACAGACGAGTACAAACGTATCGTATCAACAGAACTAAAGAAACTGTTGGACGCAGAAAAGATAACCAACACTGACCACAAACTGATGCAAGCAGCATACCCTCGTCCAGGTCGCTTCTACATCCTCCCAAAAATTCATAAACCCGGTAACCCAGGTCGACCAATCATATCAGGCATCGGTACAATAACTGAACCCATATCAGGGTACGTGGACAAACTAATAAGCCACATTCCATGCACCCTCGCGTCGTACATAAAAGACACCACACATTTTCTTCGAGACATTGCGGGTATCTGTGTGCCGAAAAACTCGTACTTGGTTACTCTTGATGTCTCTTCATTATATACAAATATTCCTCACGATGACGGCATAGCTGCATTACAAAACATGTACACAAACCATAGACAATCTAACACCCCAGATTTCTCTGCCATTGCAACATTGACGAGGATGGTCCTCGAATTAAATTCATTCGAGTTTAACCAAGAGTATTTTCGACAAATCAGCGGGACCGCTATGGGCACCAAAATGGCACCTAATTATGCCAACATATTTATGGGAAAGCTAGAATCTGAATTTCTTGCACAAAGTTCCTTGAAACCAATGTTATACAGAAGATACATAGACGACATCTTTCTCATTTGGACCCACAGCGAGGACGAACTTCTCAGCTTTATAGACACTTACAATGCTGTACATCCGAACATACACTTCACACACACATACTCGCAAGTTACCGTAAATTTTCTTGATGTTACCATAACGATAGAAGAAGAGAAGCTCTCTACAACCCTATATCGCAAGCCAACGGATCGACAACAATACCTTCATTACCAAAGCGATCACCCACGCCACTGTAAAAACAGTATTCCATACAGCCAGGCTCACCGGTTTAAGCGAATCTGCTCTAGAGACGCTGACTTTGACACGAGCTCACAGAGGCTAAAACTTATGCTCGAGCAACAAAAATACCCCCCACATGTAATTAATGACGCTGTTCAAAAAGCGAAAAAACTAAAGCGTGAAGACTTACTTATGAAGCGACCACCACGAGAAGACCCACAACGAACAAACCTCTGCTTGACTTACAGCACAAACTTCCCCAATGTAAACAAAATCCTTAAACGACATTACAACATTCTGGAACAAAGTGAACGTCTGAAACGCGCGTTCCCATCCGCTCCAGGCGTCGTTTACCGACGACCACGTAACCTCAAAGACACCCTTGTCCACTCCCAAATTAACACATCACCACCCAATAATTCATGCCGCCCTTGCTTAAAGCCACGATGTCTTGTATGTAAGGCGATGCGAGAAACAGACAAAGCAACCAGCACGCAATCCAAGTTTTCGATTAAGATACGAGGAAACCTAACATGCGATTCCTCTAATGTGGTGTACCTACTCGAATGCAACGTGTGTGGTATGCAGTACATCGGACAAACAGAAACACCATTTAGGATTCGCTTCAATAATCACAGAGCCCATGCGAAATCAGCCCCAAGTCTACCTCTATCAAAACATCTCAATCTTCCCGACCATGCGTTCGACAAACTATCAGTAACGCTCTTAGAGACGGGATTTAAATCAAATCGAGAACGTGAACAACGAGAGTCATACCTTATCCACCGATTTAACACCCTCGATAGAGGAATAAATGAGAATCCTGGTACACTTGCAGCAATTAAAGCATTAGAAAACAATAACGGCAACAATGAAAATAGTAACTGAGTTCACGGCACTGCAGCTGCGAAGGGCACTGGACAACCTAAAACAATTCCAAGTGTAACTACTCTTCCTAAGTGCAGCTGTCGTCTGTTTTGTTTTATTTTACTACCCAATCAATTGTGCCATGCACGACATGCCCAGCAGCAACCATGTGCACAGCCAGGAGGCCCCCACGACACGCGTAATTTAGAAGCGGGCCAGGAATTCGCATTGCACGCGCTTGCACAGCCTACCGCAATACGGGGCACCCCTATTTTTACGACGAAATGTTGACAGGGCGCGGAGTAGTTAAAGGCTTAGAACTTCCTAAAATGCCCGCTGACCAGCCTCTGCCACAATACGTGGTCCCCGTCCTTCTACGACGAATTGTTTACGGGACCCCGAGTAGTTAAAGGCTTAGGACTTCCTGAAAAGCTCTTTTTTGCCCCACACCGAACCGCCAGTGCCAGGAGGAACCGTCTGATCGGGAGGAATGCGCTAGTGAACGGAAACATACACAGACCGCTGACATCAGAAAGGTGAAGGGGAGAGGGGGGAGAGAGATAGGGGGAAGTGGAGGGAAAAGTGGAAAGGGGGGCACCCCAGGGGCGTCCACCGTATATTACTTTTCTCTTTTTCTTTTTTTCTTTCCTTTTCTTTTCTTTTTTTCTTTCCTTTTTTTTTCCTTGCCCTCTGATTTGAGATTGTATAAAGCTGAGCACCGACAAACTGTATCTTTATTCCTGATGAAGGCCAGACTCTAGGCCGAAACGTCGAAATAAACCACGTTGTGACCGCTCACGGAGGATCTACTAGACTATATATATATATATATATATATATATATATATATATATATATATATATATATATATATATATATATATATATATATATATATATATATATATATATATATATATGTATATATATATATATATATATATATATATATATATATATATATATATATATATATATATATATATATATATATATATATATATATATATATATATATATATATATATATATATATATATATATATATATATTGTAGAGAAGCCGCCGAACACTGAAATGGATCGAACTCTCAAGTGCTTTCTAGTGAGTCTACCCAAAAAGAACGCCGCTCGGGCGGAGAGTCCGTGCTTGGCCGTTACTGTCGCTATTTTGTATACTCGCGGTGTGCCGGCTAATAAAGGCCATAACAAGTTGGGGGAGAGTGCTACGATCCCCTTCGATGCCCTTGGAACTACGCTAACGTACCCTGCAATCTATCATGTCCCACGACGCCTCTTAGCAAACGCCTCCTCACATGCCACCCCCTTGTCCCGGTGTCCCCAGGATCCGCGATCCACCCATCTTCACTGGCGCTGATGGCACTGACGTGGAAGACTGGCTCGCCCTTTACGAGCGCGTGAGCGTCCCCATCAAATGGGACGAGGACGGCAAGCTGACCAACTTGGTATTCTACCTTACGGGTGTTGCCAGTTTGTGGTACAACAACCACGCGTCCGATTTTGCCACCTGGTCGGATTTTAAGACCGTAATCATCAACGTCTTCGGCCGCCCTGCTGTTTGCAAGCTGCAAGCCGAGCAGTGCTTACGTGAACGTGCTCAGGAGGCTGGTGAGTCATTCACCAGCTATATTGAAGACGTACTGGACCTATGCAACAAATGTAATCACACCATGTCCGAGTCTGACAAGATCCGGAACATCATGAAAGGCATTGACGATGATGCCTTCACGATGCTGCTCGCCAAAAACCCCGGCACAGTGGCTGAGGTCATCACACTGTGCCAGAGCTACGAGGAGCTCCGCCGGCAGCGTTCGATGACCCGACGCTCTCCACAACGAGCTGCAACGCTTGCTGGCTTGGCCAGTTGTGACCAAGTGCCGTTGATAGCAGACCTAAAGTCCTTCATCCGTGAGGAAATCGCGCGTCAGTTCTCGCTCCTGCCCTTTGCCCACCAACCGGCTGTTCAACAATCGGCTACTACCCTTCTCCCTCCCATCAGTCGAGCGATTGAACAGGAAATAGCGGAGGTAATGCCTGCGTACCACCCACCACAGCCTCCGGCTCCTGCGCCCCTGAGTTACGCGCAAGTGGTCGCCAGGCCGCCCCAAGTCGTTCCAGCACCCGCTCCTCTGACCTACGCCGAAGCTGCCGCTCGGCCTCCGTCCTTCGCAGCGGGTATGCCGGCTACGTATGTTGACGTAACTCCTCAGCCTCAGTCCACCATGCAGCCACCTTTCCGTCCATCGGCCCTTGCGACATGGGTGAGACCTACTCCGGTGAACAGATGGTGCACACCCGACAACCGGCCGATCTGCTTTGCGTGGGGTTACGCCAATCACGTGGCCCGTTATTGCCATCGCGTACAGCCGGCTCCTATTCCTTCACCTGTTGCTGGCCAACTCAGCCGCCCTTATCGCGAAGAACCGGCGTCTATGCCACCTCGGTCTCGCCCAGGTCCATCTCGAAGATCGCCGTCTTCACGACGTCGTTCCCTGTCCCCCATGCGCCCAAGTGCGGCTGCTCATGAGCGGGAAAACTAGTCGTCGCAGTCCCAGAGGCAAGGACTGCGACGCTATCGAATTGTGAAAGCCCTCAGAGCCGCCCACATAATGTCATTGACTTGCTTGTGGACGGTGTTCATGCATGTGCTCTTATTGACACTGGAGCTGGTATTCATGCATCTGCTCTTATTGACAATGGAGCTGCGGTATCAGTTATGAACGAAAACCTTTGCCGCTTGCTTCGAAAAGTGACGACGCCGATTTCTGGGTTGTCCCTTCGTACCGCTAGCTCACATCGTATTCATCCTACAGCAGGCTGCACAGCTCGCGTTGTCGTTCAGGACGCTCTGTATGTCGCCTAATTCATCATCATTCCTGCATGCTCTCATGACGTCATCTTGGGATGGGATTTTTTCTCCCGCAACGACGCCGTCATTCATTGTGCCGCCGCCGAAATTGAACTCTCGCCCTTCTCGCATTTGATGCCAGAAGACGGTCCCTCGACACTGAGCAAGATTCTCGTGAAAGACGATAATATAGTGCCTCCAAGCTCGACGATGGGTGTATCGGTCTACTGCACCGGTTTCTCCGACACAATTGCGCTCGTTTCGCCATCTGACCGTGCTTCCAGAAGGAAAGGGTTGCTAGTACCTTTCGCGACCGTGCAAATCACCCAGGGCAACGCCGCTGTTTTCGTGACCAACCCATCCCCGTACAGTGTTACCTTGGTTCGAGGGGAATGTCTCGGCAGAGTGGAACCAGTCGACGACGCACAAGTCCTGGATGTACCCGAAGACTCGCGTTGTCCCAATTCGCGTACCATCAGTGCTGTTTATACTTCTGACCCATCATCTCCTGATGTATTTGGCCCATACATTGATAACAACCTTACGTCAGTACAGCGTTCCCAGCTTCTGGACGTGTTGCAAGAATACCGTTCTTCTTTCAATGTCGGGCGAAGTTCTCCCGGTCGCGCGTCCACTGTTACGCATCGTATCGACACTGGTGCCCATCCACCATTACGGCAACGTCCATACCGCGTGTCGCCTGCTGAACGCCGGGAAATTAACGAGCAGGTTGACGATATGCTCCGACCCAACGTCATTCGGCCGTCGAACAGTCCATGGGCGTCTCCCGTTGTCCTTGTTGCGAAGAAAGATGGTTCTGTACGGTTCTGTGTAGACTACAGACGGCTCAATAAGATCGCTCGCAAGGATGTCTACCCACTGCCGCGCATCGATGACGCAATCGACAGTCTTCACGGAGCCCAATTTTTTTCTTCTCTCGATCTGCGCTCGGGGTACTGGCAAGTACCCCTGGCTGAAGACGCTCGACCGAAGACTGCCTTCATAACACCAGACGGCTTGTACGAATTCAACGTCATGCCGTTTGGTTTGTGTAATGCACCTGCGACATTTGAGTAGCTGATGGACGCCGTTCTGCGCAACTTGAAATGGCACACGTGCTTGTGTTACCGCGATGACGTTGTTGTCTTCGCTCCAGATTTCCCCACGCATCTCCAACGCCTGAAAGAAGTTTTCGCGCGTGTGAGCAATGCCGGCTTGCAACTAAATCTGAAGAAGTGCCGCTTTGCAGCACGTCAACTCATCATCCCTGGGTATGTCGTGTCCAAGGATGGCATTCTTCCTGACCCAGCCAAGCTTCGGGCCGTGGCCGAATTCCCAAAACCTGCGTCCGTCAAGGAACTGCGTAGTTTCGTGGGCCTGTGCTCATACTCCCGACGCTTCATACGAAATTTTGCCACGATTATATCACCGCTGACGAAGCTCCTTGGAAGTAACGGGCCCCTCAATTCGTTGTCGTCAGAGTGCGACGACGCGTTCTTGAAGCTCCGCCATGTGTTGACATCTCCTCCCATTCTCCGCCACTACGACCCTACGGCCCCAACGGAGGTGCACACGGACGCCAGTGGTGTAGGCCTCGGCGCTGTCCTGGCGCAGCGCAAACCCGGGTTCCCTGATTATGTCGTGGCATACGCAAGCCGTACGCTCACGAGAGCCGAGACAAACTACACCGTCACGGAAAAGAGTGCTTGGCGATCGTCTGGGCCCTTACAAAGTTTCGACCTTATTTGTATGGTCGCCCATTTGATGTCGTCACCGACCATCATGCACTAAGTTGGCTATCATCATTGAAGAATCCCTCAGGCCGCCTCGCCCATCTGTCTCTTCGCTTACAAGACTACGACATCCGCGTGCTCTACCGCAACGGACGCCAGCATGCTGACACCGACGCCCTCTCGCGCTCCCCTCTGCCTAAAGCTGACGTGCTCTGCTTAGTATCCTCGGTTGCTGTTTCTGCCATTGATATTGACATCATCGCTACCGAACAGCGAAAGGATGACTGGATCGCCCAACTGATCGACTTGCTCTCTGATCCATCCGCAACGCCATTCACGCGTGCCTTGCGTCGTCGAGCTCACCATTTCGCCATTCGTGACAGCCTCCTACACCGACGCAATTACGACGCCGATGGCCGGCAGTGGCTACTCGTGATACCCCGCAGTCTGCGGTCAAAGATATGTGAATCCTTCCATTCTAATCCACAATGCGCGCACTCTGGGGCATTCAAAACCTACCATCGGATTAGACAACGCTACTTCTGGCGTGGGATGTACCGCTACGTCCAGCAGTTCGTTCGCTCCTGTCTCGCTTGCCAACGCCGCAAACCGCCCGCACACATGTCACCGGCCGGTCTGCAACCGTTGCCTTGCCCTGACCGTCCGTTTGGGCGCATAGGTATCGATTTGTATGGACCATTCCCTCTGACGTCCACTGGCAACCGCTGGGCCATCGTCGCCGTAGATCATTTAACGCGATACGCCGAAACCGCCGCTCTCCCTGCGGCTACTGCGCGTGATGTTGCGTCCTTCCTGCTGCATCGATTCATACTGCGCCACGGTCCACCCCAGGAGCTTCTCAGCGATCGAGGCCGTGTCTTCTTGTCAGAAGTCGTCGACGCCATTCTCACTGAGTGCCATTCTGTCCACCGCAAAACTACTGCTTATCACCCGCATACGAATGGTCTGACCGAACGCTTTAACCGCACCCTCGGTGACATGCTGTCGATGTACGTCGCCGCCAACCACACGAATTGGGATACTATACTGCCCTTCGTCACCTACGCCTACAACACCGCCCCTCAGAGCACGACCGGTTTTTCACCTTTCTTCTTGCTGTACGGAAGGCACCCGTCACACACCATCGACACGATACTCCCGTACACGCCGGATCCATCTGAGTGTACACCTATTTCCGAGACCGCCAGGCTTGCTGAAGAGTGTCGCGAGCTTGCCAAGACGTTTACGACGCATGAGCAAGAGCGGCAGAAGAGTATTCGTGATGGCTCCGCCACTACTGAGCCCACGTTCCTTCCCGGTTCCCTTGTATGGCTCTCAATCCCGACCGCTGTAGCTGGCCTTTCTTCCAAACTACTCCCGAAATACGAAGGCCCCTACCGTGTCATCGAGCGCACATCTCCGGTCAACTATCTTATCGAGCCAATTGAACCATCTTCGGACATGCGCCGTCGTGGGCGCGACATAGTCAACGTAGAGCGCCTGAAGGCTTACTTTGACCCGCTCGTAGTGACAAGCTGTTAGGTCGCCAGGCGGCTCCCTCTTCGACGCCGGGGTAATTGTAGAGAAGCCGCCGAACATTGAAATGGGTCGAGCTCTCAAGTGCTTTCTAGTAGGTCTACCCAAAAAGAACGCCGCTCGCGCGGAGAGTCCGTGCTTGGCCGTTACTGTCACCATTTTGTATACTCGCGGTGTGCCGGCTAATAAATGCCATAACAATATATATATATATATATATATATATATATATATATATATATATATATATATATATATATATATTGTGAGCATTATTCATGCGCGTCATTTTATCATACGTACATACTCATCATCATCATCAGCCTGATCTGTGTTGTGGGGCAGAGGCTCGGAAAGTAAAAGAAGTGTCTTGCAGCCAAAATGTTGCCTTACAAGTGGTGGAGAGTGCTTTCCGGTCCCCTGGTCCTCTCTCTGCAGCGCTTTTTCGTTATTTTCGACTATCAACCATCCCTGGAGCTCCGGTCAGGTCGCCGTCTGCGCAGTCAGCCCACGGTCATGTCGCAAGACGAGCACAGCAACACGGCTCCATCCACCGCGCCTGCACCCCTGGGCATGCCTTCTTGGACTGTCACGGCCCCTCAAAAAGATCCACCGATGTTCGCCGGCCTTCGCGGTGAAGACGTTGAAGACTGATTGGATGAGTACGACCGTGTGAGTGCGCTTAACTATTGGCATGATTCATTGAAGCTGTCCCGCGTACCGTTCTATCTAACGGGGTCGCTAAGACATGGTTTCTTAATCATATGGTGGTTTTGGGACGTTAAAGCCCACAAATCAATCAAGACATGGTTTCTCAACCATCAACTGGATTTCCTAAACTGGCCTACCTTTAAGCAGCAGCTCGGTCAGATATTTGCCAACCCTTCTGTCCGTGCAGACATAGCCAAACGGAAGCTTGCTGAACGTGTTCAGCACTCCGGCGAGTCTTATACCGCGTACATTGAGGATGTCCTCGCCCTATGTCGTCGCATCGACAGCTCGATGGCGGAACATGACCGCGTTCGCCACCTGCTCAATGGCATTAGCGGCAAAGAACCCCACCACGGTCGCGGATATCATCAGTACGTGTCAGCGACTCGAAGACCTTCAACTTATACGTTTACAACCTGACACAGGAGATCTCAGGCCAACGCATGACAATGAGCTCCGGTCGTTGATACGGTCCATGATCCGCGAGGAGCTGCAACTCCAGGCCACCTCGTCGTCTTATGAGCTCCGCGTAACGCCTTCTGCAGGCAGCCTCCGCAACATCGTCAGGGAGGAGCTGGCATCTATGACGTGTGAGCAAGTCCCGAGCTCGCATACCACTCCAAAGCCGACATACGCTCAGGTGGTTGCAGCGTCACCTTCTCAGCCATCACCGCAGTATGTGTCAACTACGCAGCCATTCAAATGCCCTTGCCCCAAGGGCACCGCCTTCTTCTTTCCATGCCTGGCGTCCAACTCGACCGATTTGCTATTATTGCGGAATACGTGGCCACATATCACGGTTCTGTCGTCGATGTCAACAAGACGAAAGGCGGGGCTATGGTGACTGAGAGGGATGAGCTTGCCCCTGCTCCACATCATCGCCACCCATATCAACTGTACCAACGCCGCTCACCATCTCCACAGCACTTCGACGCAGCAAGTACATTCCGCTCCTCACGCCGTCGTTCCCCTTCAGTCCTGTGGATCACCTATGCCCCGTTCCTTGTCACCACTTCGTCCGGCTACCACGGCGTCTGATCACCGCCCGGAAAACTAAACAGTGCAGCTTCAGGAGGGAAAGCTGCATTTGGCGAACTGCATCAAACTTCTCCGGAACGCCCTTCAAATGTACTTTCAGTGTGTGTTGAGGGTATATGGACTGAAGCCTTGGTGGACACAGGTGCATCGCTCTCAGTTATTAGTGTGGACTTGTGTTCCCGTTTGCGCAAAGTGAGGACACCGTATGATGGCCCTCCCCTTCGCTGTGCTAATGCGGTTTTTGTTCAGCCTTCTGGTGTTTGCACAGCACGAGTTTTTATCGAGGGCATCCTTCACCATATACAGTTCCTCGTTCTGTCATCAAGTACTAATGCGCTTATTTTAGGGTGGGACTTTCTCTCCTCAGCTTCAGCCGCGACATCTTGCCGTCAGAGGATCATTGGTATGTCAGATACTGTGCTTTCGTCCGATAAAGATGCTCATAGCCAGCACTTCGTCACCGCTGATGACTGTTTTATTCCTCCAGGCAATGAGCATATTCTGACCCTCACATCAGATAAGATCAGTACTGGTGATGTGTCACTGTGTGGACGCTACATCTCTGGTGGGCTTACCATCGCTCCTAGCCTGGTGCGCTTTCATGATGGCAGAGCATTAGTTACGGCAGTTAACCCTACTTCTTTGCCTGTTGCACTGCCCCAGGGCACCAGTGTGGTTTGCTTCACAGATACCGAACCACTTTCTCTGGTGCCCCTTCACGCAGACGCGCCATCTTTCTCTACGAGTAATGATGACGATGTTACAACGGCTGCTTTAACAGCCACAATAAATCCCGATCTCACGTCGGCGAAAAATCAAGAACTTTTGGGTATCCTTCAAAGACACAGTGCTTCATTTGATGTCAATTCCAAGCTTTTGGGTCGCACTTCCGTCGCCGTACATCGAATTGAAACGGAAGGCAATACAATTGTACGCCGCCGCCCATATCGAGTGTCATCCGCAGAGCGAAAAATAATCGAGAGCAACGTTGCTGATATGCTCAAACGAGATGTTATCCGGCCTTCGTCCAGCTCGTGGTCATCCCCTGTAGTGCTAGTCCGAAAGAAGGACGGTTCGGTGCGATTCTGCGTCGATTATCGAGCACTTGATAAGATCACGCGAAAAGATGGGTACCCGATCCCAAGAGTCGACGACGCACTTGACTGTCTGCAAGGCGCTGAATTTTTCTCCAGCCTGGATTTACGGTCTGGTTATTGGCAAATACCTATGCACGAAGCGGACAAAGAAAAAACTGCATTTGCAACACCAGATGGGCTGTATGAATTCAGCGTGATGCCATTCGGTTTATTTAATGCTCCTGCCACGTTTGAACGCATGATTGACACAGTTCTACGCAGCATAAAATGGAAAACATGTCTCTGTTATCTAGATGACATCGTCATTTTCTCCACTTCTTTTCGTCAGCACCTTGATCATTTAGACGAAGTTTTGACGTGTATTTCTAGCGCTGCACTTCAGCTAAGCACAAAGAAATGCCATTTCGCCAACAAGGACATCAAGGTGTTGGGCCGCCTTGTCAGCAAAGATGGCGTTCGCCCGGATCCTGACAAGCTTGCTGCCGTGATACGCTTCCCTCGGCCAGAAAATCAGAAACACCTACGAAGTTTCCTGGGCCTGGCGTCCTACTTTCGCCGCTTCATCAGCCATTTTGCTACCATCGCGTCGCCACTGCATAAGCTGCTGACATCCGGATCAACTTTCGCTTGGAACGACAACTGCGAGCGTGCCTTTCAAGCCCTAAAGCATGCTTTAACATCCGACCCTGTTCTGTGCCATTTCGACGAGAACGCACCTACATGTCTCCACGCCGACGCGAGTGGCCATGGCATTGGTGCAGTTCTTCTACAGTGGGATGCCACTTCACGGGAAAGAGTTATTGTGTATGCTAGTCGTGCTCTTACAGCTGCTGAACAGAACTACTCCATAACTGAGCAGGAGTGTCTTGCTGTCGTTTGGGCTGTACAAAAATTTCGACCGTATCTTTACGGACGCCACTTCACAGTCATTACAGACCATCACGCCTTGTGCTGGCTATCGTCACTGAAAAACTTGTCTGGTCGCCTCGGTCGTTGGGTGCTCCGCCTACAAGAGTACGATTTTGACGTCATCTATAAGTCTGGCAAAAAACACCAAGATGCAGATGCTCTCTCTCGCTGCCCCCTTCCCCTGTGATCATCGAGTACGTCAGGTGATTGCTCGTCTGGTGGGCAAAACTCTGCGTCCACCCTCACATTATCACAACTTGCGGTTATCGACACGCCGGCTTCAAATCACTACACCGAGTTCGCCACACGCCAGCGTGTTGATCCATATTGCAATAGCATTATTCAACGCCTAAATGGTATATCATCTACTCCTAATGCTAGATTGAACCGACAACTACGGCAATTTAAGCTCGATAACAATGTGCTCTATCGTTACGTTTACACTACTGATGGACACCGCTCGGTTCCAGTACTTCCGCGTTCTCTACGTCA
The DNA here is from genome assembly GCF_043290135.1 of Rhipicephalus microplus. Taxonomy (NCBI): domain Eukaryota; kingdom Metazoa; phylum Arthropoda; class Arachnida; order Ixodida; family Ixodidae; genus Rhipicephalus; species Rhipicephalus microplus. The sequence goes on along the minus strand of NC_134704.1, from coordinate 199,864,018 downwards.
CCAAGTCCTTGAAGCCTTTTACGACGACCCATGTGCAGGCCACTTGGGATTTCACAAAACACAAAACCGCATCAGGAAACGTTTCTTCTGGCCTGGCATCTCTACCTTTGTGGCCAAATACGTTGCATCTTGCCATCTGTGTCAACGGCGGAAGCGGCCAACTTTGTCTCCTGCCGGCCTTCTGCAACCCATCCCGTGTCCCGAGACTCCTTTCGCCATCGTTGGCATAGACCTACTAGGACCTCTTCCCATCACACCAGCAGGTAATCGATGGATTGCGACTGCTGTCGATCACCTGACACGGTACGCAGAGACTGCTGCACTACGCACAAGTTCTGCTTCAGACGTCGCAGACTTCTTTCTCAACACCATTGTATTGCGCCACGGTGCACCTCGCGTCCTCCTGAGTGATCGCGGCAAAACGTTCCTGTCCGCCATAATCGAAAAACCCTCCTCACAACCTGTGGTACAGTACATAGGACGACGTCAGCCTACCACCCCCAAACTAATGGGCTGACAGAGAGATTTCATCGGACACTAACAGACATGCTATCGATGTACATCGCACCAAACCACGACAACTGGGATACGATTTTGCCTTTTGTGACGTTTGCCCATAACACCGCTGTTCAAAGAACTACTGGCTACTCGCCTTTCTACCTCGTGTACGGCCGTTCACCGACATTCACCATCGACGTCTCTTTCCTAAATGTTCCAACTGCCGCCTCGGCAACCGTATCAGAGCAGTTCATCAGAAGGCTCGAGGAATGTCGGCAACGGGCTCGCCTTAATACAGAAGCCAATCAGCAAGATCGCAAGCAGCGCTACGACAGCTCTCATTGCGACGTCTCCTTCAGTCCTGTGGATGAAGTGTTGCTTTGGACGCCCATTCGTACTGCAGAATTGTGCGATAAATTTCAGTCACACTTCATTGGACCCTATATAATCAATGAACAAACGTCACCAGTGAACTATCGTGTCACTCCCAGCGACCTTTCTTCGGATCGTCACTGCCGTGGTTCGGAGATTGTCCACGTATCGCGTCTGAAGCCATTCGTTCGACGTTCCGTTTCCGTCTAAGACGCGTCCGGGCTGGCCGCTCAAGCGTTGGGGGGAAATAAGTGTGAGCATTATTCATGCGCGTCGTTTATCATATGTACATACTCATCATCATCAGCCTGATCTGTGTTACGGGGCAGAGGCTCAGAAAGTAAAAGAAGTGTCTTGCAGACAAAACGTTGCCTTACAAGATATATATATATATATATATATATATATATATATATATATATATATATATATATATATATATATATATATATATATATATATATATATATATAGTGGGAGTAATAATTCAATGGGCCAGTTATTCTTTGTGAAGGTATGGGATATGGCACAATGGGAGCGTTGTCAACAAGGATCATCATCATCATCATCATCATCATCATCAGCCTGACTACGTCCACTGCAGGACAAAGGCCTCTCCCATGTTCCGCCAGTTAACCCGGTCCTGTGCTTGCTGCTTCCAATTTATACCCGCAAACTTCTTAATCTCATCTGCCCACCTCATCTTATGTCTCCCCCTAACCCGCTTCCCTTCTCTGGGAATCCAGTCAGTTACCCTTAATGACCAGCGGTTATCCTGTCTACGCGCTACATGCCCTGCCCATGTCCATTTCTTCTTCTTGATTTCAGCTATGATATCCTTAACCCCCGTTTGTTCCCTAATCCACTCTGCTCTCTTCTTGTCTCTTAAGGTTACACCTACCATTTTTCTTTCCATTGCTCACTGCGTCGTCCTCAATTTAAGCTGAACCCTCTTTGTAAGTCTCCAGGTGTCAACAAGGATAAATATATTTATTTCCCAACAGTTTCGGGAGGGGTCCTCCCTTCATCAGGGGATCAGGCATTCTTCATGCGATTCTTTTCATATATGCATTATCATAATCATCATCATCCACCTGCGTCTCTGTCCTCATCTTCACTGGGTGTCACCACAATCATCATCGTGTGTGTGCACGCTCGGTCTGAGACTGCCTGTTCGTTGCTGAGCCCTTGGGCTCAATAAACGCTGTCTCAACCCAGACGTCATACGTGGTGGAGGTGGATTTTCGGTCCTTGGTCCTCTCCCACTTCCCTCGGCTCCCTGGAGCTGCGTTCAGGCCGCCGATTGCCCCCACTGCCTGGCACTGGCAGCATGTCACGGAACGAGCCTGCCAGCGCTGCTATCATCGCTGCTGCCATCTCTCCCACGGCGTCTTCAGCCGTGCCTCCTGTTTACGTACACAACCACCAGCGTGATCCCCCTCTCTTCGCCGGTCTCCGTGGGGAAGACGTGGAAGACTGGCTCGATGAGTACAGCCGCGTGAGTGTTGCTAATTACTGGGACGATAGCACTAAGCTCCGTTACGTCTCTTTCTACCTACTGGTGTGGCAAAGACATGGTATTTCAACCACGTCATTGACTTACCCGACTGGGCGACCTTCTAGCACCAGCTGCAACATGTTTTTGGAACACCGTTCACACATGTTTTTGGAACATATTTGTTCCGCCGTCGCGGAGAGGACCCTCGATACTCGCCGACAGCATCCCGGCGAATCTTACACTTCCTACATTGAGGATGTCCTTTCACTGTGCCGGCGTGTCAATTCATCTATGCCAGAATCGGACAAAGTACGCCACATCTTGAAAGGCGTTGCACCGGTTGCTTTTAATGCCCTCGCTGCGCAAAATCTGGCTACCATCGCTGACGTCGCGACATGCCAGCGCCTTGATTCGCTCGACTCCGTTCGTCTCCAAACGGACGTTGGCGACCACCACTCCACGTCCCAAGGCCATCTGCGTGACCTCATCCGGGACATTATACGAGAAGAATTGCGGTCTATGGGCTTCACACCTTCTTCACCACGTTCAACACAGTCTTTGGGAGTTCCTTTGTGTGACCTTATCAGGGATGAACTTACATCCATGACCGGCCCTGATATCGTACAACCACCTGTTTCTCGCACCATATCAATCTAGGCTGGTCGCTGCCGCGCCTCCGAGCAATGTACACGTGACATTGCCGCAACCATCCTACGCGTCGGTTGCTGCGGCTCCCCTGGTCAACTACTGTTCGATGCCACCTGACCCTTCTTCGGCCCACCTGAGCGCGCTATCTCCAAGTGCCCCTAATGCCTTCTTTTCCCCACCCTTGGCGCTCGTCCCGCTCTGTCTGCTATTACTGTGGGTATCGCGGCCACATTTCTCGTTTCTGCCGCAAGCGCCAGCAAGACGAACGCCGCGGTTATGACATGCGTGAACGAGGTGTGTACTATCAAGCTCAACGCCATTCATCTCCTCCACACCGGTCTCTCTCTCCGTTCGCATCGAGTGCACCTCGGAACAGCCGGAACTCCAGAAGCCGTTCACCATCACCCTTTCGCCGCTCCTCCTCCCCACTTCGGCCTGCCTCATTCGTCACTAACAGTCATTCGGAAAACTAAGTGATGCAGTTTCTGGGGAAAAACTGCATCCCGAATTAGGACTGATATTCCTCGATTAGGCCCGTGCAGTATGATTTCGGTGGTAGTGGAAGAAGTGTACGTGGATGCTTAGGTGGACACGGGTGCGGCATTTTCTTTTATGCGCGTTGATTTAGGCCAACGTCTGAAAAAAGTGATGACCCCTTACGATGGACCCACGTTGGTTGCTGCGCAGGGGTATACCATTCACCCTTCCGCTTTCTGTACAGCCCGCGTTTTTATTGATGGTATCCGACACCACATTCAGTTCGCTGTCCTGACTGACTGCTCTCACCAATTAATTTTAGGGGGGGATTTTCTTTCTCTTGCCTCCGCGGCTATTTGCTGGGACCAACGCGTCGTCTACCTCACCGACACGGACTGCACGCTCAACGACGACCCCCAGAGGCTACTTCGTTTGACAGCTGCGGAAGATACCGAATTACCACCAGGTCAGGAGCGGATTGCAGCTATTACCTCCAAGGACATCGACCATGGCGACGTCTTGGTCTCGCCATCATTTAGTTGCGTCGGTAAAGGCATCATTCTCGCTTCCGGTGTAGTTAGGTTTCTTAATGGTTCCGCACTTGTCACCGCTGTGAATACAACATCCGAAAAAATTCTACTTCCCCAGAACATCACGGTGCCTGCGTGACGGATCCCGAGCCTGTGTGCGTCGTGCCACTTCATGTCGTCGCTTCAAACGACAGCCCTAGGAGTGAGCCTGCTTCTTCTTCCGCCTTTACTGCAGCCATTAGCGAGGACCTGACACCTTCACAGACGCAACAGCTACTTGCTTTGTTAAAGAAACACGCAAGTTCCTTCGACGTTTACTCCTCGACGTTGAGCCGCGCTACTACTATAACGCATCGAATCCACACAGTCGGAACATCTGTTGTACGCCGCCAGCCCTACCGCGTGTCTCCTGCTGAGAGAAAAATCATCGAAGAAAACATAGCTGACATGCTCAAACAAGAGGTAATTCGCCCTTCATCTAGCCCTTGGTCGTCGCCTGTGGTTCTGGTTCGCAAGAAGGATGGCTCCGTGCTCTTTTGCGTCGATTACAGGGCGCTCAACAAGATAACTCACAAAGATCTGTACCCAATGCCTCGCATTGACGACACCCTCGATTCTCTACAAGGCGCAAAATACTTTTTCTGCCTCGACCTGCGTTCCGGATACTGGCAAATTCCTATGCACGAAGAGGATAAAGAGAAAACGGCATTCGCAACACCCGACGGGCTATACTAATTCAACGTTATGCCTTTCGGGCTGTGCAACGTGCCCGTTACATTTGAGCGCATGATCAATACCGTGCTGCGCGGCCTTAAATGGAAGGCCTGTCTTTGCTACTTGGACGACATCTTCATTTTTTGTCAACGTTTCCTCAGCACCTGCAACATTTGGATGACGTTCTGACGTGCCTTGCCGGCGCTGGTCTCCAACTCAACATGACAAAATACCGTTTCGCTACAAAAGCTATCAAAGTTTTGGGCCACGTCGGGAGCAAAGACGGAATTCGGCCGGATCTGGACAAAATTGCTGCGTTGCTTTGCTTTCCGCATCCTGAAAGGCCGAAGGAGTTGCGAAGTTTTCTTGGTCTCGCCTCCTATTTTTGCCGTTTTATACGAAACTTCGCATCATTAGCCGCTCCTCTGCACAAGATTCTTGATTCCGACGTGCCCTTTCTGTGGTCGGAGGAATGTCAAACGGCATTCGACCTGTTAAAGTGTGCCCTCACGTCCGAACCTGTACTCCGCCACTTTGATGAGGCCGCACCGACCATCCTACATACGGACGCTAGCGGCCGCGGTATAGGTGCCATTCTGCCCCAACGCGACACCTCTTCACAAGAGAGAGTAGTTGCATATGCCAGTAGAGTATTGAGCGCGACCGAGAAGAACTATATCATAACTGAGCAGGAGTGCTTGGCTGTGGTCTGGGCAGTGCAAAAGTTTCGTCCCTACCTCCACGGCCATCATTTCACGATCGTTACCGACCACCACGCCCTATGCTGGCTCTGCACGTTGAAGAACTTGTCTGGAAGCTTGGGTCGGTGGATTCCACGTTTACAGGAGTATGACTTCGATATCACTTACAAGTCAGGTAGAAAACACCAAAACGCTGACACCCTTCCCGCTGCCTGCTACCAAATAACCAGCTCAGAATCGATCAAAGTTCAGCCGTCACTTCTACTGCAGCGCCTACGCTCGCCTCAATAGACCAGCTATTCTTAGATGACAAGCGCACATTTCACTCCTGCCAGTTGTCTGATCCGTACTGTAGGCGTATCATGGACCAGCTCTCAGGAGCTTCCCATCCACCTAACGCGCGACACCATCGTCAACTGTCACATCTACCACCCAGATGATCAACGCTGGGTTCCCGTGCTACCACGCTCTCTTTCACTTGAAGTGCTTAAAGCCTTCCACGACGACTTGACTGCCGGACATCTTGGTATTCAAAAAAACTTACGACCGCATCCGAAGTCGCTTCTACTGGCCTGGTATTTCTACTAGCGTTGCGCGCTACGTCGGTACGGCGCTACGCGGAGACAACGTCTGTATCAACTGCCTCTGCTTCGGAAGCTGCCGACTTCGTTCTGCACGCCATCATTCTGCGCCATGGCGCCCCTCGTATCTTTTTGAGTGACCGTGGAAGGGTGTTCTTGTCAGAAGCGCTAAATGAAATATTGCGCGCCTCTGGAATAACACACAAGACAGCTTCCAGCTACCACCCTCAAACCAACGGTCTTACCCAGAGGTTTCACCGTACTCTTGCTGATATGATAGCCGTCCACATCAGTCCACACCACAAAAACTGGGATACTCTTCTGCCATTCCTCACCTTTGCCTACAACACGGCCGTTCAGCGCACCATCGGATATTGGTCGTTCTACCTCGTTTATGGACGTTCCCCTACTTTTTTCCTCGACGTTTCCTTTTTCAACACTGACGTCAACTCGTCTCCGTTTATCCGCGAGGAATACATTTCAAGACTAGCCTGGTGTCGAGATCGTGCTCGCATCAACACGGAAGCCTGACAGCAAGATGGAAAAGTCATTTATGACGCATACCATCGCCTTGTATTCTTCAGACCTGGTGACGAGGTGCTCCTATTCACAACTATTTGTATACCTGGTCTGTATGACAAGTTTCAGCCACAATTCATTGGGCCTTACATAGTTATCGAGCAGACTTCGCCCGTTAATTATCGTGTGACCCCACTTGTCGTCCCAACAGACCACCGTCACCGCAACACAGAGATTGTGCACGTGTCTCGCATGATGCCTTTCAGGCGACGTTCTCTGTAACATTGACTTTCTACGGCCAGGTTGGCCGTTTTGGATGTGGGGGAGAATTAGTGTGGGCATTCTTCATGCGCTTCTTTTCATATATGCATTATCATAATCATCATCCTCTGCCTGGGTCTCTGTCCTTGTCTTCACTGGGTGTCACCACAATCATCATCGTGTGTGTGCATGCTCGGTCTGAGACTGCCCGTTCGTTGCTGAGCCCTTGGGCTGAATAAACGCTGTCTCAACCCAGATGTCATAATATATATATATATATATATATATATATATATATATATATATATATATATTATATATATATATATATATATATATATATATATATATATATATATAAACTTCGAGAATAGTGCAGTATAGGAAACAAAACAATAAAATATTTATTTAATCCTAACAGTTTCGGCTGGTGGACCAGCCTTCTTCGGAGGATGTAAGTGAAATGATACAAGTTCCCGTAGCAGAGGGTCACCCTCACAGTTTAAAGACCCTCCAAAAAAAGAGAGAGAGAAAAAGACAAGCGGGCGAACGAGGTAGCAACAGACAACAAGAAGGAGAAGAAGGAGAGGAACTAGAAAGGAGCGACGGAGAGCCGCCGGAAACGAGCGGGTAATTCTGGCATTGTTGCTGCGTATAGGTAAGACGCGCCGCCAGCGGAGGCGACCAAGAAAAACGGAAAAATGTGGAACATGTTGCCGCTTACTCGCATCTCACACATGGATCGAGTTTAAGTTCACGTGGTTCGGCGGCTGGCCCGTGGCATCGGGCCACACACACACACACACACACAAGAAGCATACGACCCGCTCCAGCTTTCGGAATATAATGGCCACGTTGGAAAGCTAATGTGCCCTCTCCCCCTCCCTCCACCTGCCCTCTCTTGCAGAAAAATGTACAACCAGTCATACTGAAAATACATAAATGGGTATTCTTGTAAAGAATGAAAATATATAAAAATAAATAATACTAAAAAGTACTCAGAAATGAAAATAAAGTTTAATAATACTAACACAATCCGTTCGGTTTACGTAGCATCGAATTCGTTTAGTTTCGCTATATTGACTAACTTGCGTGTGCGACTTCACGTATGTATAAATAAATTAATTCAGTAATTCAATTTCTGTGTTTCACGAAACGTCGCGGAGACACGTCAGTCGCCCAGGGCTCTCGTTGATTCCGTGGGTAAGTGATCTGAATTTCTTTATAAAGTATGACTCCCGCTGTTCGCGCTCCCGTGTGTTCTGAAAGCCGGATTGTAGGAGTATGACACTTACGCGTTCGAAAGAGTGACCAGGAAGATTGATATGTTTGGAGAACGGCAAATTGGGGAGGCCCTTTACGTGTGCCCTGTGGTTGTTGAAACGCAAACGGAACGCGGTTTCCGTGTGTCCAATATATTCCTGTTTGCACACCTCGCAGCGAATTTTGTATACCACATTGGCTGAGTCACAGTTAAGGTCGTCTTTAATTTTGTACACATAGTCTGAACAGGAGGCTTCGGCCGTATCTGTGGTCACCATGTGTGTGCACACCCTGCAGCGAGGTTTCCCGCACGGTCTACAGCCCTGATGGTGGTCGGATTTGTGTGTTTTCGCCCTGACCAGTAAGTCTCTCAGGTTTTTATTTCTTCGGTAAACCACCTTGGGCGGAGTCTGAAAAATGGCAGAGAGGCGACTACTCTGTTTAAGTATGTTGAAGTGGCGGTTTAGTATAGAATTCACCCGAGGGGCGGCGGCGCAGTATGTGAGGATTAAATTTGCCCCTGAAGTTATATCATCCTTATTCCCACCTTTTTCTCCCATTGTTGATTCTCGGTCCAAAGAGCGAGCGCGCTCAATTGCATTGTCAATTATTTTTTCGGGGTACTTTTGACGCAAGAAGGCTGTTCTCAATTCCTGTGCGTGGGTGTCAAATTGCGTGATTTCTGAGCAAATTCTTCTGTATCTGTGGGCTTGAGAGTAAGGAACACCTGTTTTGCAGTGATGGGGGTGACTGCTATGGAAATGCAGATACTGTTGGCGGTCTGTTGGTTTTTTATACAGGGAAGTAGATATGGTGGTGCCACTGAGTGATACAGTGACATCCAGAAAGTGAACACTCTTCTGCGAATACGTGTGCGTGAATGTTATCGAAGGATGCACGGAGTTGAAACCGGAAATGAATTTGGAAAGATTATGTTCACTATCGGCCCACACGAAGAATATATCATCGAGGAAGCGTCGGTAAAATATAGGTTTGAATGGAGAATTTTCGAGGAAAGGAATCTCTAAAGAGGCCATGAAAATATTTGCGTAATTTGGGGCCATTTTGGTTCCCATGGCAGTTCCGTTTACTTGCAGATAATGATTTTGGTCGAATTCAAAGTTATTATGTTTAAGTACCAGATTTAGGAGCACCTCTAAAGCGCTTTCGTCGAATTCACTCGTCGATTTACTTTTTCCATAGGCGGCGACTGTGGCGGCGATTCCTTCGGTGTGGGGAATGTTTGTGTACAGTGATGAGACATCCATGGTGACCAAATAGCAATCTAGAGGTACCACAAGTTTTGAGACTTCTCGAAGGAAGTGGCTGGTATCTTTGATGTATGATGGGAATGATTGTGGGATGTGCCTAATCACGGAGTCAATGAAACTAGAAATTTTTTCAGTAGCAGTACCGTTGCTGGAAACTATGGGTCGGCCGGGATTGTTAGTCTTGTGAATTTTGGGTAGTAAATAGAAACGCCCGGGAGACGATTTGCCAGGTGACATCATTTTAAGCATAGGGTAGGTTATCTTCCCACTTTTACGTAATGATATTAGTGAGGCCTTTATAGTACTTTCATACTCCTCTGTCGGATCACAAGGGAGTTGTTTATAGAAATTTTCATCTGCCAGTTGGCGAAGCCCTTCTTTGATGTAGTCAGTCCTGTCGAGTACAACCACAGCACCACCCTTATCAGCTGGTTTAATAACGATGCTCTGGCTGTCACTTAAACTGCGCAAAGCCTCCCGCTCCTCTTTGGACAGATTGTTGCGAATGGGTCGGCGCTTTTCATATTCCCTGATTATATCACCCTGGACGGCTGAAATGTACATGTCTAGATATTTGTCTCGTTGTTCACCTGGAGTCCAAGATTTATCTGAAAATTGATTTTGTTGCGTGCTGCTTCGATCATGAAAATATTCTTTTAGACGCATGGTTCTGGCAAAGTTGTCCAAATCTTGGTAAAGTTTAAACTCATCAATTTTGCCAGAGGCGGGGCAGAAGGTTAGACCTTTTGATAGCAGCTTTGTTTGCGCAGGTGTCAAAGATTTGCCGGAAAGGTTAACCACATTGGTGACATCGGTGCTCTTTTGTGGAGATTGATGAGAGGTAACAGGTTGATCTGTATACGTTGTGGGAGGATTGCTGGCGGAGTATTTTAAAGTCGGCCACGCACCGTCTCGCCTCAATTTCTTGTCCTTCTTGCCCTGAATGGTCAATCTCTTTTTTCCTTCGTATTTGGCCAGCTCTTCTGTTTCTGACTGCGTTAAACTTGACTGTTTTAGTCGCGCCTTTTGTTCTTCTTTAAGTTCCGCGGCCTTACGTGTACTGTGTTGTATTACGACCTGTGTAAGCCTAATAGATGCATCTTTTAAGATATTGCTCCATTGCCGCTGCTCATTTTTGTTGAAGTTATTCATTGCGGGTTGCAGTTGCACAGTGAGACCCTTTGGTGCGAATCCCGATGAAATATATGTTTTAAGGTTTGAAGCATGCATTTCAAACCTCACGCGCTTATCAACATTCTTTCTTAAGGCCATGAAATCACGAGACCAATATGTGCTGGAGCGGGCCGTACCTGACGGGTTGTTGAGTCAGTCCCTGCGTGGGGGAGAAGCACTGTCACCGGAAGCCTCTGGGTGGCCCCGAGTCGTGTTGTAGGGGCTCTTGCTTCTTGATCTATGAGGAGCACCCCTTCCTTCTTGTTGTCTGTTGCTACCTCGTTCGCCCGCTTGTCTTTTTCTCTCTCTCTTTTTTTGGAGGGTCTTTAAACTGTGAGGGTGACCCTCTGCTACGGGAACTTGTATCATTTCACTTACATCCTCCGAAGAAGGCTGGTCCACCAGCCGAAACTGTTAGGATTAAATAAATATTTTATTGTTTTGTTTCCTATACTGCACTATTCTCGAAGTTTATAACTTTTATTACGGTAGCCGGAAGAAACTCTGATCATCTATTTCATCTATTTTATACTCATGGCTACTGCAAGTGCTGCAAGGAAACAGTTAACATGGAAGTTCCCCCACCATCCCTCAACGACAGCCATCATCGGTGACTCTCAAGCAAAGTATCTCTACAGCCATTTTGACCCCCGTCGAACAAACACGCCCGTCTTCGTGACTCAATCTGGACTGATTATGCAGGAAGCACTCTCACTGCTGGACTTTATTCCACGCACAGTGACCACTCTGGTGTTACACGTGGGTACAAATGACATAGCCTCCTCCTCAGCCACTGTGGTGTTTCAAAAATACAAGGACATGGTGAGCCGAATCGTGGAGCAGCGGCCGGAGATTAAGAAGATATTCACCACATTGGTGCTACCGAGGGCCCCAGACCGCAGGCGCGCGTGCCTCAACCGGCCCTTCGTCGCACGGTTTAACAGAGAAGCGGGCCACTTCAACCACCTCCTTCGATTGCACTGTCGTCGAAACGGGACTCTCTTCTACATCGATCACGCCTTGGAATGGCTTCCGCCTGGCCGGGTTCTGGCGGCCGATGGTATACACCCAAGTTTTGAGGGTGTTGCCCTCATCGCCAGCCACCTGAGATCGCTGCTTCTGCGAAATATGGTGAGGTCGCCGTCAACCTGGCTTGACCATGCACCATTAGGTCTGCCGGGCCCACCGAGAGAACATTGTCATTCCCGGGGTGAGAACCCCAGCATCCGCGAAGCAAGCGGGATCCCATGCCGACGATCATCACCACGAGCGCCGAGGGGTGCTCCTCATAGATCAAGAAGCAAGAGCCCCTACAACACGACTCGGGGCCACCCAGAGGCTTCCGGTGACAGTGCTTCTCCCCCACGCAGGGACTGACTCAACAACCCGTCAGGTACGGCCCGCTCCAGCACATATTGGTCTCGTGATTTCATGGCCTTAAGAAAGAATGTTGATAAGCGCGTGAGGTTTGAAATGCATGCTTCAAACCTTAAAACATATATTTCATCGGGATTCGCACCAAAGGGTCTCACTGTGCAACTGCAACCCGCAATGAATAACTTCAACAAAAATGAGCAGCGGCAATGGAGCAATATCTTAAAAGATGCATCTATTAGGCTTACACAGGTCGTAATACAACACAGTACACGTAAGGCCGCGGAACTTAAAGAAGAACAAAAGGCGCGACTAAAACAGTCAAGTTTAACGCAGTCAGAAACAGAAGAGCTGGCCAAATACGAAGGAAAAAAGAGATTGACCATTCAGGGCAAGAAGGACAAGAAATTGAGGCGAGACGGTGCGTGGCCGACTTTAAAATACTCCGCCAGCAATCCTCCCACAACGTATACAGATCAACCTGTTACCTCTCATCAATCTCCACAAAAGAGCACCGATGTCACCAATGTGGTTAACCTTTCCGGCAAATCTTTGACACCTGCGCAAACAAAGCTGCTATCAAAAGGTCTAACCTTCTGCCCCGCCTCTGGCAAAATTGATGAGTTTAAACTTTACCAAGATTTGGACAACTTTGCCAGAACCATGCGTCTAAAAGGATATTTTCATGATCGAAGCAGCACGCAACAAAATCAATTTTCAGATAAATCTTGGACTCCAGGTGAACAACGAGACAAATATCTAGACATGTACATTTCAGCCGTCCAGGGTGATATAATCAGGGAATATGAAAAGCGCCGACCCATTCGCAACAATCTGTCCAAAGAGGAGCGGGAGGCTTTGCGCAGTTTAAGTGACAGCCAGAGCATCGTTATTAAACCAGCTGATAAGGGTGGTGCTGTGGTTGTACTCGACAGGACTGACTACATCAAAGAAGGGCTTCGCCAACTGGCAGATGAAAATTTCTATAAACAACTCCCTTGTGATCCGACAGAGGAGTATGAAAGTACTATAAAGGCCTCACTAATATCATTACGTAAAAGTGGGAAGATAACCTACCCTATGCTTAAAATGATGTCACCTGGCAAATCGTCTCCCGGGCGTTTCTATTTACTACCCAAAATTCACAAGACTAACAATCCCGGCCGACCCATAGTTTCCAGCAACGGTACTGCTACTGAAAAAATTTCTAGTTTCATTGACTCCGTGATTAGGCACATCCCACAATCATTCCCATCATACATCAAAGATACCAGCCACTTCCTTCGAGAAGTCTCAAAACTTGTGGTACCTCTAGATTGCTATTTGGTCACCATGGATGTCTCATCACTGTACACAAACATTCCCCACACCGAAGGAATCGCCGCCACAGTCGCCGCCTATGGAAAAAGTAAATCGACGAGTGAATTCGACGAAAGCGCTTTAGAGGTGCTCCTAAATCTGGTACTTAAACATAATAACTTTGAATTCGACCAAAATCATTATCTGCAAGTAAACGGAACTGCCATGGGAACCAAAATGGCCCCAAATTACGCAAATATTTTCATGGCCTCTTTAGAGATTCCTTTCCTCGAAAATTCTCCATTCAAACCTATATTTTACCGACGCTTCCTCGATGATATATTCTTCGTGTGGGCCGATAGTGAACATAATCTTTCCAAATTCATTTCCGGTTTCAACTCCGTGCATCCTTCGATAACATTCACGCACACGTATTCGCAGAAGAGTGTTCACTTTCTGGATGTCACTGTATCACTCAGTGGCACCACCATATCTACTTCCCTGTATAAAAAACCAACAGACCGCCAACAGTATCTGCATTTCCATAGCAGTCACCCCCATCACTGCAAAACAGGTGTTCCTTACTCTCAAGCCCACAGATACAGAAGAATTTGCTCTGAAATCACGCAATTTGACACCCACGCACAGGAATTGAGAACAGCCTTCTTGCGTCAAAAGTACCCCGAAAAAATAATTGACAATGCAATTGAGCGCGCTCGCTCTTTGGACCGAGAATCAACAATGGGAGAAAAAGGTGGGAATAAGGATGATATAACTTCAGGGGCAAATTTAATCCTCACATACTGCGCCGCCGCCCCTCGGGTGAATTCTATACTAAACCGCCACTTCAACATACTTAAACAGAGTAGTCGCCTCTCTGCCATTTTTCAGACTCCGCCCAAGGTGGTTTACCGAAGAAATAAAAACCTGAGAGACTTACTGGTCAGGGCGAAAACACACAAATCCGACCACCATCAGGGCTGTAGACCGTGCGGGAAACCTCGCTGCAGGGTGTGCACACACATGGTGACCACAGATACGGCCGAAGCCTCCTGTTCAGACTATGTGTACAAAATTAAAGACGACCTTAACTGTGACTCAGCCAATGTGGTATACAAAATTCGCTGCGAGGTGTGCAAACAGGAATATATTGGACACACGGAAACCGCGTTCCGTTTGCGTTTCAACAACCACAGGGCACACGTAAAGGGCCTCCCCAATTTGCCGTTCTCCAAACATATCAATCTTCCTGGTCACTCTTTCGAACGCGTAAGTGTCATACTCCTACAATCCGGCTTCCAGAACACACGGGAGCGCGAACAGCGGGAGTCATACTTTATAAAGAAATTCAGATCACTTACCCACGGAATCAACGAGAGCCCTGGGCGACTGACGTGTCTCCGCGACGTTTCGTGAAACACAGAAATTGAATTACTGAATTAATTTATTTATACATACGTGAAGTCGCACACGCAAGTTAGTCAATATAGCGAAACTAAACGAATTCGATGCTACGTAAACCGAACGGATTGTGTTAGTATTATTAAACTTTATTTTCATTTCTGAGAACTTTTTAGTATTATTTATTTTTATATATTTTCATCCTTTACAAGAATACCCATTTATGTATTTTCAGTATGACTGGTTGTACATTTTTCTGCAAGAGAGGGCAGGTGGAGGGAGGGGGAGAGGGCACATTAGCTTTCCAACGTGGCCATTATATTCCGAAAGCTGGAGCGGGTCGTATGCTTCTTGTGTGTGTGTGTGTGTGTGGCCCGATGCCACGGGCCAGCCGCCGAACCACGTGAACTTAAACTCGATCCATGTGTGAGATGCGAGTAAGCGGCAACATGTTCCACATTTTTCCGTTTTTCTTGGTCGCCTCCGCTGGCGGCGCGTCTTACCTATACGCAGCAACAATGCCAGAATTACCCGCTCGTTTCCGGCGGCTCTCCGTCGCTCCTTTCTAATTCCTCTCCTTCTTCTCCTTCTTGTTGTCTGTTGCTACCTCGTTCGCCCGCTTGTCTTTTTCTCTCTCTCTTTTTTTGGAGGGTCTTTAAACTGTGAGGGTGACCCTCTGCTACGGGAACTTGTATCATTTCACTTACATCCTCCGAAGAAGGCTGGTCCACCAGCCGAAACTGTTAGGATTAAATAAATATTTTATTGTTTTGTTTCCTATACTGCACTATTCTCGAAGTTTATAACTTTTATTACGGTAGCCGGAAGAAACTCTGATCATCTATTTCATCTATATATATATATATATATATATATATATATATATATATATATATATATATATATATATATATATATATATATATATATATATATATATATATATATATATATATATATATATATTGTTTGGGTGTTTATTAGCCGTCACACAGCGAGTCTACACAATGGCGACAGTAACGGCTAAGCACGAACTCTCTGCGCGAGCGGCGTCCTCTTTGGGTAGACCCACTAGAGAACACTTAAGAGTTCGACCCATTTCATTGTTCAGTGGCTTCTCTACAATTAGCCTGGGGTTGAAGAGGGAGGCACCTGGCGACCTAACAGCTTGTCACTATGAGTGGGTCATAGTAAGCCTTCAGGCGCTCCACGTTAACTATGTCACGCCCGCGACGGCGCATGTCCGAAGATTCTTCAATTGGTTCGATCAGATAGTTGACCGGAGATGTGCGCACGATCACACGGTAGGGACCTTCATATTTTGGGAGTAGTTTGAAAGAAAGGCCAGCTGCAGAGGTCGGGATTGAGAGCCATACAAGCGCATCAGGAAGGAACGTGGGCTCAGAAGTGGTGGAGCCATCACGAATACTCTTCTGCCGCTCTTGCTCTTGCGTCGTAAAAGTCTTGGCAAGCTCGCGACACTCTTCAGCAAGCCTGGCTGTCTCGGAAATAGGTGTACACTCAGATGGATCCGGCGTGTACGGGAGCATTGTGTCCATGGTGTGCGACGGGTGCCTTCCGTACAGCAAGTAGAAAGGTGAAAAACCAGTCGTGCTCTGAGGGGCGGTGTTGTAGGCGTAGGTGACGAAGGGCAGTATATTATCCCAATTAGTGTGGTTGGCAGCGACGTACATAGAAAGCATGTCGCCGAGGGTGCGGTTAAAGCGTTCGGTTAGGCCATTCGTCTGTGGATGGTAAGCAGTAGTTTTGCGGTGGACAGAATGGCACTCCGTCAGAATGGCTTCGACGACTTCCGACAAGAAGACACGGCCTCGATCGCTGAGAAGCTCCTGAGGTGGACCGTGGCGCAGTATAAATCGATGCAGTAGGAAGGACGCAACATCACGCGCAGTAGCCGCAGGGATAGCGGCGGTTTCGGCGTATCGCGTTAAATGATCTACGGCGACGATGGCCCAGCGGTTACCAGCCGACGTCAGAGGAAGTGGTCCATACAAATCGATACCTATGCGCCCAAACGGACGCTCAGGGCAAGGTAACGGCTGCAGACTGGCTGGCGACATGTGTGCTGACGGTTTGCGGCGTTGGAAAGCGAGGCAGGAGCCAACGAACTGCTGAACGTAGCGGCACATCCCGCGCCAGAAGTACCGTTGTCGAATGCGATGGTGGGTTTTGAATACCCCAGAATGCGCGCATTGCGGATCAGAATGGAAGGATTCACATATCTCCGGCCGCAGACTGCGGGGTATCACGAGTAACCACTGCCGGCCATCGGCGTCATAATTGCGTCAGTGTAGGAGGCCGTCACGAATGGCGAAATGATGAGTTCGATGACGCAAGGCACGCATGGATGGCGTTGAGGACAGATCAAAGAGCAAGTCGATAAGCGGGGCGATCCAATTATCCTTTCGCTGTTCGGTAGTGATGATGTCAACATCAATGGCACAAACAGCAACCCAGGATACTGAGTAGAGCATGTCATCTTCAGGCAGAAGGGAGTGCGAAAGGGCGTTGGCGTCAGCATGCTGGCGTCCGTTGCGGTACAGCATGCGCATGTCGTAGTCTTGTAAGCGAAGAGCCCAACGGGCGAGACAGCCTGAGGGATCCTTCGGTGATGACAGCCAGCATAGTGCATGATGGTTGGGGACAACATCGAATGGACGACCATAAATATGAGGTCGAAACTTTGTAAGGGCCAAGACGATCGCCAGGCACTGTTTCTTCGTCATGGTGTAGTTTGTTTTGGCTCTCGTGAGCATACGGCTTGCATATGCCACGATATATTCAGGGAATCCGGATTCGCACTGCGCCAGGACTGCGCCGAGGCCTACACTACTGGTGTCCGTGGGCGCCTACGTTGGGGCTGTAGAGTCGTAATGACGTAGAATGGGAGGAGACGTCAACAAGTGCCGGAGCTTCGCGAAGGCGTCGTCGCACTCGGATGACCACGAACTCAGGGCCCGTTACTTTCTAGGAGCTTTTTCAGTGGTGATATGAGCATGGCGAAGTTTTGTATGAAGCGTTGGTAGTATGAGCACAGGCCCACGAAACTACACAGTTCTTTGGCGGACGCAGGTTTGGGGAATTTGGCTATGACCCGAAGCTTGACCGGGTCAGGAAGAATGCCATCCTTGGACACGACGTATCCTAGGATGGTGAGTTGACGTGCTGCAAAGCGGCACATCTTCAGATTTAGTTGCAAGCCGGCATTGCTCACACATGCGAAAACTTCTTTAAGACGTTGCAGATGCGCGGCGGAGAAATGTAAAGCGAAGACAACAACGTCATCGAGGTAATACAAGCACGTGTGCCATTTCAAGTTGCGCAGAACGGTGTCCATCATGCACTCAAAGGTTGCAGGTGCGTTACACAGACCAAACGGCATGACGTTCAATTCGTACAAACCTTCGGGTATTATGAAGGCAGTCTTCGGTCGAGCGTCATCAGCCAGGGGTACTTGCCAGTACCCCGAGCGCAGATCGAGAGAAGAAAAAAATTGGGCTCCGTGAAGACTGTCGATTGCGTCATCGATGCGCGGCATGGGGTAAACATCCTTGCGAGTGATCTAATTGAGCAGTCTGTAGTCCACACAGAACCGCACAGAACCATCTTTCTTCGCAAGAAGAACAACAGGAGACGCCCATGGACTGTCCGATGGCCGAATGACATCGCGTCGGAGCATATCATCAACCTGCTCTTTAATTTCCCGGCTTTCAGCATGTGACACGCGGTATGGACGTTGCCATAATGGTGGATGGGCACCAGTGTAGATACGATGCGTAATAATGGACAGGCGACCGGAAAAACTTCGCCCGTCATCGAAAGAAAAACGGTATTCTTGCAACAGGTCCAGAAGCTGGGAACACTGTACTGACCTAAGTTTAATTGTCATCAATGTAGGGGCCAATTACATCAAAAGATGATGGATCAGAAGTGGAAACAGCACTGATCGCACGCGAATCGGAACAAAGCAAGTCATCGGGTATGTCCAGGACTTGTGCGTCGTCGACTGGTTCCACTCTGCCGAGACATTCCCCTCGAACCAAGGTAACAGTGTACGGGGATGGGTTGGTCACAAAAATATTGGCGTTGCCCTGAATGATTTGCACGGTTGCGAAAGGTACTAGCAACCCTTGCCTTCTGGAAGCACGGTCGGATGGCGAAACGAGTGCAATTGTGTCGGAAAGACCGGTGCAGTAGACCGATACACCCATCGTCGAGCTTGGAGGCAATATAGTATCGTCTTTCACGGGAATCTTGCTCGGTGTCGAGGCACTGTCTCCTGGCGTCAATGCGAGAAGGGTGAGAGTTCAATTTTGGCGGCGGCACAATGGATGACGGCGTCATTACGAAAGAGAAAATCCCATCCCAGAATGACGTCACGAGAACATGCAGGAATGATGATGAATTGGGTGACATACAGAACGTCCTGAACGACAACGCGAGCTGTGCACCCTGCTGTAGGATGAATACGATGTGAACTAGCGGTACGAAGGTACAACCCAGAAATTGGCGTCGTCACTTTTCGAAGCAAGCGGCAAAGGTTTTCGTCCATATCTAATAAGGCAGCTCCAGTGTAAATAAGAGCAGATGCATGAACACAGTCCGCAAGCACAATGACATTAGATGGGCAACTCTGAGGGCTTTCACAATGTGATAGCGCTGCAACCATTGCCTTGGGGATTGCAACTACAGGTTTTCCCGCTCGTGAGCAGCTGAACTTGGCCGCATGGGGCACGGGGAACGATGTCGTGGAGATGGTGATCTTCGAGTAGATGGACCTGGGTGAGACGGCGGTGGCATAGATGGCGGTTCCTCGTCATAGGGATGGCTGAGGTGGCCAGTAACACGCGAAAAAAGCGGAGCCGGCTGTACGCGATGGCAATAATGGGCTACGTGACTGGCGTAACCGCAGGCAAAGAAGATGGGCCGGTTGTCGTGTGTGCGCCATCTGTTCACCGGGATAGGTCTCACCCATGTCGCAAGGGCCGATGAACGGAACGGTGGCTACATGGTGGGCTGGAGCTGAGTCTGAGGGGTCGCGTCAACATACGCAGCCGGCATACCCACTGCAAAGGACGGAGGTCGTGCGGCAGCTTCGGCGTAAGTCAGTGGGGCGGGCGCTTGCAGGCGGCCTGGCGACCACTTGGGCGTAACTTGGGGGCGCAGGCGCCGAAAGTTGTTGCGAGTAGTACGCCAGCATGACCTCAGCTATTTCATGCTCAATCACTCGACGGATGGATGGAAGAATAGTAGTGGCCGATTGTTGAACAGCCGATGGGTGGGCTATGGGCAGGAGAGAGAACTGGCGCACGATTTCCTCACATATGAAGGACTTGAGGTCTGCCAGCAGTGCCACCTGATCACATCTCGCCTCCAAGCCAGCAAGCCCTGCACCTCGTGGTGTGGAGCGACGGGTCATCGAACGCTGCCGGCGGAGCTCCTCGTAGCTCTGGTACAGCGTGATGACCTCAGCCACTGTGTCTGGGCTTTTGGCAAGCAGCATCATGAAGGCATCATCGTCAATGCCTTTCATGACGTTCCGAATCTTGTCAGATTTGGACATGCTGTTGTTGGTTTTCTTGCACAAGTCCAGGACATCTTCGATGTAACTGGTGAATGACTCACCGGCCTGCTGAGCGCGTTCGCGTAAACGCTGCTCAGCTTGCAGCTCATGAACTTCAGGGTGGCCAAAAACGTTGGTGATAGCGGTCTTAAAGTCGGACCAGGTTGCGAAATCGGACGCGTGGTTGTTGTACTACAAACTTGCAACACCCGCAAGGTAGAACACCAAATTTGTCAGCTTGCCCTTCTCGTCCTATTTGTTGGGGACGCTCACGTGCTCGTAAATGGTGAGCCAGTCCTCCATGTCAGTGCCATCGGCGCCCGTGAAGATGGCTGGATCGCGGATCCTGGGGACACCGGGACAAGGGGGTGGCACGGGAGGAGGCGTTTGCTGAGAGGCGTCGGGGATATGGTAGATGGCAGGGTAAGTGATCGTAGTTTCAAGGGCATCGAAAGGGATCATAGCACTCTCCACCAATTTGTTAGGGCGTTTATTAGCCGGCACACAGCGAGCCGCTGTGATGAGCACTGTGAGAAATAATGTACAACAACCTCGGAAGAGAGCAGCGCTTCGAGATTGGCAGTAGTGCTCTTCAAGTTGTAAACGACTATGTCTACTTAGGGCAGGTAATAACCGCGGAGCCGAACCATGAGATTGAAGTAACTAGAGGAATAAGAATGGGGCGGAGCACATTTGGCAAGCACTCTCATATGATGACACGTAGATTGCCACTATCCTGTAAGAGGAAGGTATATAACAGTTGTATCTTGCCGGTACTTAGCTACGGAGCAGATTACAAAGAGGGTTGAGCTTAAATTGAGGTCGAGGCAGCGAGCAATGGAAAGAAAGATGGTAGGTGTAACCTTAATAGACAAGAAGAGAGCAGAGTGGATTAGGGAACAAACGGGGGTTAAAGATATCATAGTTGAAATCAAGAAGAGAAAATGGACATGGGCCGGGCATGTAGCGCGTAGACAGAATAACTGCTGGTCATTAAGGGTATGTGACTGAATTCCCAGAGAAGGCAAGCGAGTTAGGGGCAGACAGATTAGGTGGGCAGATGAGATTAAAAAGTTTGCGGGTATAAATTGGCAGCAGCAAGCACAGGACCGGGTTAACTGGTGGAACATGGAAGAGGCCTTTGTTCTGCAGTGGACGTAGTCAGGCTGATGATGATGATGATGACACAGCGAGCATACACAATGGCGAAAGTAACGGCCAAGCACGGACTCTCTTTGCGAGCAGCGTCCTTTTTGGGTAAACCCGCTAGAGAGCACTTGAGAGTTCGACCCATTTCATTGTTCGGCGGCTTCTCTACAATGTATGTGTGTGTGTGTGTGTGTGTGTGTGTGTGTGTGTGTGTGTGTGTGTGTGTGTGTGTTTTATTCGTGATAAGTTAATGCAAGGTTGCTTTTAATATATATTATGTTTGTCTTTTAATAGCGTTGTCACATTTCATTACATAATGTATAATGAACTAAATTGTATTGTGGCTGTATTTTATTATGTACTGAAACTGGACTTAGTAATCATTCCCGCGTAATATTTTTTTGTTATGTCGTGAAACTTCTTTTTTTTTCTTCAGACAGCTGCAACATCAGCCTGACTACACCCACTGCAGGGCAAAGGCCTCTCCGCCAATCAACCCGGTCTTGTGCTTTCCATTGCCACATTATAGCTGCGAACTTTTTAATCTCATCGGCCCACCTTCTGTTTCCACTTCGTGCAATGACATTTTCTGGAAATCCAGTCCGTTACCCTTAATGACCAGCAGTTATCCTGCTTATGTGCTGTGTGCCCGGCCCAGGTCATTTTTTTTCTTGATTTCAACTATGATATCCTTAATCCTGGTTTGTTCCCTGACCCACTTTGCTCTGTTTTTGTTTCTCAAGGTTACACCTATCATTTTCCTTTCCATAGCTCACTGCATCATCCTCAATTGAAGCTGAAACCTCTTTGTAACCCTCCAGGTTTCTGCTCCGTAGGTAAGTACTGGCAAGATGCGGCTGTTATATACCTTCCTTTTGTTGGTTAGTGGCAGATTACCATTCATGATTCGAGAATGCTTGCCGAATGCGATCTACTTCATCCTTATTTTTCTAGATATTTCACTCTCATGGTTTGGCTCCATGGTTCCTACCATGTCGCAATAGACATACTGTTTCTTTAAAACTTCCATCGTCTATCCACATATCACAAAGTTTGGTTCTCTGCCGAGACTGTGGCACATTACTTTAGTTTTGCACATATTTATTTTCAGACCTAGTTTTCTGCTTTATGTGTGCAGTTCTGTAATCATGAGCTATAATTGCTCCCCTGAGTTACTCAAGACAATGTCATCAGCGAATCACAGATTACTAAGATACTCTCCATTAACTCTTATCCCTAACTCTTTCCAATCTAGGCTCCTGGAAACCTCCTTTAAAAATGCGGTGAATAGCATTGGAGAGATGATGCCTCCCTAGTTTACACCCCATAGAGTTTCCTAATATACACTAGAGGGAACTCTGGCGCAAGTGTTTATGGGAACTGCAACGCACGGCGCTTCAGTGAGCATGGCACTGATGGGTAACTCACACATTTGTCTGAAATTTGTACTTCTGGTCTGCTTTTGGCTCCGTGTGTGTTCATGTGGCTTGGAGCTGTTTTCTTACGAAAGAAATATTAGCAAATGTTCAGCGGTTGCACTTCACCATCTTATTTTTTTAGGCTTACCTTTCCAAATCAGGTCACAAAGTTCAAAGTGGTTGAATCTTTCTTTCGAAACAAAACCGAAACTGCAATAAACGAAGCCGCGAGTACGATTTGCCGCCTGCAAGTACAAAGACTAGGCAAATGTGTGTACTACCCATCATTCCAATGATTGCTGAACGATCGCAGCGCCAGAGTCCCCTCTAGTTATTTTTAGGAAACTCTATGTTACACCCTTCTTTCTTAGGATTCTGTCGCTTTCTTTATTGAAAACTATGGTGCTGTGAATCCAGTGTAGATTTCCTCCAGTATGTTTTTGTAGGGTTTTCTGATGCCCTGATTCTGTAGTGCCTGCATTACTGCTGATGTCTCGACTGAGTTAAATGCCTTCTCGTAATCTATGAAGGCTTTGTATAAGGGTTGGTGGTATTCTGCGCATTTCCCCATTAGCCGACTGATAGTATGAATATGGTAGTTTGCGGAGTAGCCTGTATGAAATCCTGCTTGGTCCTTTGGTTTTGTTGAACTGTAATGTTGGCCTAATTTTATTAGCTATTATTTTTGTAAATATTTTGTGAAGAACGGACAGTAAGCTGATTGGCCTGCAATTTTTCAAGTCTTTGACGTCTTCTTTCTTATGGATTAAGATAATGTTGGCGTTCTTCCAAGATTTTGGTACCCTTCCCGTCAAGAGACACTTTGTATATAAGGTGGCCAGCTTTTCTAAGAATTTTTCCGCCATCTTTCAGGGGGTCCGTTGCTACCTTATCCTCCCCAGCAGCTTTGCCTCTTGGCATTCCTTCTAGGGCTTTCCTTACTTCCCCTGTCGTTACTGGTAGGATGTCAATATCATCCTGTTCACTAATGTTAAGTTCATGATATGTAACATGGTTTCTTAATCTTGATGCATCTCCAATGAGTATAAATGATCAGACCCTTAATTCAGAGCTACACGATATTTCCAATTGGGGAGGTTAGTCGGACCAATCAACCTAATTAGTCAAACCTTTTGGATTAGGTTTTTTGTGCTATCGATTGTTTGAGTTGTTCAGACCCACCCACACAATTCACAAATCTAATAAGAACTCTACATTGTTTCCAAGGGTGAACTGGGTTCACCTGCTAGTCTAATTGGTCAATTCATTTGGGTATTGATTGGGTTACCAATTGGTTATGTTGGTCGGAACCACTCAAATCTAACAGGATGATTCGTTGAACCCATTAGAATTTTTCTATTGATGTCCCATTAGAATTTTTCTATTTGTGTCCCAAAACACAATTGGAAACTTCTAGTTGGTCTAATCGGAAATGTTCAATTGGTTTCATGGGATCTAATTGTAAATTTCCAATTGGTCAGGAGAAATTTTTTTGACATGGCATTCATAAGAATCAGTGTAATGCAAAGATGAACCATGTCGGCTCAAAACAAGTAACATGTGAAGTATACTTTAAGAAAAAAATGTTATAACAACTAAATTTCACATGTCGATTGGCGCCATTTATGCACCATTTGACCCACGGAGTGGCTC
Organism: Rhipicephalus microplus; assembly: GCF_043290135.1. Classification (NCBI taxonomy): domain Eukaryota; kingdom Metazoa; phylum Arthropoda; class Arachnida; order Ixodida; family Ixodidae; genus Rhipicephalus; species Rhipicephalus microplus. The sequence goes on along the minus strand of NC_134704.1, from coordinate 199,839,634 downwards.
ATTTTCATCCTGACAACCATGGTCAAACTCAACCATTGCGAAAGTTAAAGCTGTTGACACCTGGTCGGGGTTGGCTGCAGCAAAAGGTCTGCAATTTGTAGGTAGGCCCTATTGAATGTCGTGCTGGCAAGCTGCTTTGGCAAAGGTATGAGCACTTTGGTGTGGCTCCATAGTGTTTGGTTGCCAGCTTCACAAATTCCTGAGACAGAGTTCCATAGTTTGCAACAGGAGTGTGCACGGTGGCATTTTTATCACTGAACCAAAGCACTGTCACAAGATTTTCCCATACTTGAGGTGTAAACATTGTTGATGCATGCTGACACAGCACTCATTAGGCACTTGGTTGAGCACTGGGGGCACCGTAATATCTACAAAACAACTCCGTCAAATAAAACTAAGCAAACAAAAAATACGTACATTGCTATGTGTATATTCTCTTTGGTGTTCCATTCATTCATAAGAGATTTGGAAGGGCTGCTCGAATGTGGAAAAGTGTTTATTGTCAAATGAGCGTGCTAAAGTTGGCACAAGTGAAAAAAACTATGGCTGACAATATCTTACAACCTCTCAGTGTTGACGAAGTGTCACCCACTGATGTCCCATGCGGTACATACTCCATGCATACTTCAAGACCACTGTCCACATGACAGTGATATACACAGTTCAAAAATTAATAAGTGGACAATTGAGTGATTTGATGTAGATATATAATGATTCAATATGTTTTTCTTTTTCTGCATCATTTATATACACACCATTGTAAGCAACTATACTATACTGCACTTGTTTGCGTAGCGCTTCTGAAGAAGTGAATGAACAGCACAACAATAAATAGACTGCTTCATAATCCCTGCGCATCAAGAAGTGCTCTATGTATCTGTCCTGCTGTGTGTGCTTTTTCTGTTAAAGGAAGTGTCATACAGACATTCATGACTTCAGGGTTAGCAGACACACCAAGCGTATTCTAAAACCAGCCTGCAATGCAGTTAAGCTTGAAACCAATATGCTTATACAAGTTTCAAATATTTCCATAATGTTTGAAGTTTATTTATCATTGAAGCATGCAACTTTATCCAATGGTCTAATGGGAAGGGAGGGGCGAAAAGGCAACTAAATGCCTGACAATGCGCCTATCCCATTTTCCCAATTTCAGTGCGACAATGTGCACTGAAATGCAACCAATGTGCACAATGTGCACATTGGTTGCAGCTGCGAAATTTGGCTTGGTGGGCACTTTACAGCTGTGAACCTGTGAAAGACCCTTGCAGTGTGAACCTTGAAAGGACACTGAAGGAAAATAACTTTTCAATTCAGAGTGATAAATGAATGTTTGCAAATGTCTCGAACGTCATCATTATTAAAGGTATGTAAATATTTCTCCGATAGTGTTTGCTATTCGATTCGATCCACTCTAGAATTTTCTTATTCAAACTACTTCAACTTTATGAAGACAAATATTTAAATATCCTTTAGTGCATTACACACTTGTATTCCGGAAAAGCTGTCTTTCAGGCCCTGCTAGAAAATGCTTGTTCTAACTTAAGACGATAAATTTGGCAGACCTGGGGGCTCAATTAATGATGTTTTGGATTTAAAAATTGGGTGAGAAGTCTGAAAAATCAGATGCTGAAGATTGTTAGCCTCCAAAATTTCAGATGTTCGTATATATTGACGTCTGCGAGGTAGATTTGGAGCTCCGAACCTACCTTCTTTGTCCACTACATCGGTTGGGCTCCCACAGAAGTTTAAAGGGATGGAGAGGCTGGTTGCCTTTCACGCCAACGCTTCATTGACCTAGCCAAAAGAAACAATTTCGTGTCGCTATCACAAAGAGATTTGCTTAGGAATCTTCTCAAACTTTTTTTTTCTGTAATTGCACTTCAAGATATTTGTAAATATTTTATTAGGTTCACACTTACACTTCATTATTCAAATTAAATTTCCACCAAAACTTCTGGTATTCGCACTGCTTTATATACTATAAACAACACGGGTCTACTTATAGAGAAATTAAGCTTCAAAGGCTGGACTTTTTTAAAGCATGTGGTCCTGATGACTTACCCAATTTTCAGCTTAAATCATGGGCTGAATCGATAGCCAAGTACTTGAAAATCGTATTCAATAAATCACTACTCAAAGCTTCTCTTCCTAATAATTAGAAAGTGGGTATTGTGGTACGTAATCATAAGTCCGGCCCAAAAAGCGACATTTTAAACTATCCCCCAATATTGCTGACATCCATTGCATGCAAAATAATGGAGCACATTTTATTCACTAGTATTGTAGCTCACTTGAATACTCATTCTGTAATTACGTCATCTCAACATGGATTTCGTAAAGGTTTCTCCTGTGTTACCCAATTATTGGAATTCACAAATGATACTGCCTCAGCACTAGATAAACGGCTTGCAGTTGAATGCATTTTCCTCGATTTCAGTAAAGCTTTCGACACAGTACCCCACGTATTGCTCAGAAAAAATGCTCATATAAAAAATTAATCTGGCGATTGCCTTGTTGATTAAAGAATATCTCACCTTATGATGGCCATTCGTGGTTGTGCATGGGGTACGGTCGCATGGACGAAAAGTTTCATCTGGTGTACTGGGGCCTTTACTAATGAACATCAATGATATTGGCGACGGTTTAACATCACAGTTAGCGCTGTTTGCAGATAACTGTGTGGTTTATAGAATCACGAATGGTACGAAAGACCACAATCTGATTCAGCAAGATCTTCAGGATCAGCACATGGTGCACCGGATGGCGCATGCAGCTGAACCTCACAATAACTGTCAATAACTCATTATGTGACATCCCCTTGGAAGAAGAACCCTATAAATTACTGCTACACCCTGAATAAGATTGTAATTGGTAAAGTAACCAAATTTAAATATTTCAGTGTTATATCCCTGAACTATCATGGCAGAAGCAGGTTGACTACGTCACCGGAAAGGCGGGTGCCATGCTGGGCTTCATTAGCAGGAACTCTGGTGCATTCAGTCAGTCCACATGTGAGTTTTTCTACAAGACGTACGTGTGGTTTGTGCTCGAGTACGCTTGTGTAGTATGGGACGCTCCAACGGCGCGCAATGCTAATAAACTTGAAGGGGTTCAGAATTTCGGTGCGAGGAGTACGTGTCCCGTGAGCACACCATTATTTTCAGTGCAAAAAGAACCAAGGAAGAAGTTAAGTGGGATACCCTGATAGAACGACGCAGAAAGCAGCGTCTGAAGATTTTTCATTGCATAAACTATGGTATGATTAATATACAGAGAAACATGTATATAATGGTGCCTCACTAAAGGTCTTAACGCATGGACCATGAGCAAAAAGTATGTGAGGTTCTATTCCAGATGGAACTTTTTAAGAAATCATTCTTTTCCAAACTATCCATGACTAGCATAGGTTACCTCTTGACATTGTTAATGTAGTTTCTGATGAAATGTTTCTTGCCCTGCTCAAATGATTGTTTCCTTGATCTATTTTGGATGTACTGTATCTATCATAGTCGTACCTATCATTATTATAATGCCAGTAATGCCACCGGGGTCTTCCGATTTGGAGCAATTTCCTGAGCAGGTCATTTTAGAGTACTTTAGAGCAGTAAAATTTTCCATTTTGGAGCAATTTGAAGCAGCTAACTTCAAATCCTAGAGGAGAAGCAAGTTGCATTTACATTCAAGCACATGAAAAATTGTTGAGGCTCTTGGGAAGAGCTAGAAATATTTGGATTCATTGCAAATTTCATTGAACCAATCATTTTAGAAGTGCTCCCTATTTCAGTTGATGATGCAAAAATAATGGCATCATGCTGTTGAGCATTTTGGAAAAACTTGTTCAGTGATTATTTCTATAGCAAATAAATAGAACACAGATTGAATAAAATTGTTCTTCATGAAATAGTAATATACATACACCTAGGTGGCTATCAGCAAATGTGGTAGACAAGCGCTGTGATGTACAACGCTAGAGACTCGCACAGTCCCAAATACATTTTCCTAATATGACTTCAAGAATAAAAAAAGGTTCTTTTTATTTGCGACTTATTAGACTGCTAGGCGTAATATGACGTCATTCAGCTAGTCTCAGAAAGCCAACTTCCTCTGGCACTCACCTCTGTGCTGAAACTACACAATTTAACAAACATCATTTTCCTTTTGCAGCAATATTATGTGTGGCTAGGGCATTCTGTCTGTACTACAAAAACCCCTACAGCGTCCTCAAGCAGAGCAGTGCATAAAAAAAATCTCACAGAGTACTTTATGCATACGCCTAAGACAACTCAAAGGCAAGATCTATTTTGTTTTTAATGGGACAGCAATTATATGGACATTCTCGACTAGTTATTGCCGTTGCCCGGGGAGTAGCCAGAAATTAACAAAGTGGAGAAAGGGGGGAGTGCACCTTGATCTGAAGGGGGGGGGGAGGCAAAAGGTTATTTTGTGCTATATATGCCATGGCGAAAAAAATTTGGAGGCTATGGGGGCACGTTCCCGATGTACGTTCCCCAGCTACGCCACTGGCCATCATGTTTTGTGTAATGTCCCGATCAATAACATCCCCCAGCGCATTGTATTTTCACGCGGGTAAAAGCCCGCGAGCGGGGGCGATGAACGCGGCTAAAGCAGAGATGAGAAGAGCCGACCTATCTCTTTTGCACCGAGGGCGGATGCGATAACATCACTCCGCGTGCCAGGCTTCCCATCGATTGTTACTCAAGCAGAGAGGAATGCACCGCCCGTGTCCAAGGCACAGGAAGGATCGAGCTTTCTTTACGGACTACTTGCCTAGCCTTCACAGCGTTGCACCTGATGTATGAAACGGAGTATAGGAATGCGAGGGGGGGGGGGGGGGGCGTTGTTATGAGCTTTGACTTTAAGGGTGTAATCGGCGGATCCCTGGCGCGATTTATAACTGGTAAATCCTTCTACCTTCTACACTCAATGTGAACAGACTGCGCAAAAAGTGTTTCGCTTTCTAGAGCGGCCATACAAGCCTTGATCGCAAGGCGGCCACACCATCGTCGCGCCGTTTTGGAGGCCAATTCATACGTTCTGTTTCTGCTGTACAGATAAAATTACACTAGTCTAGTGCAGCGAAGCGTGTGCCTGTTGACACTGTTGTTGGCCGCGGCTTCTATCTCACGTTAGCTACAAGCTTCCGTTGATGCTTACAGTACAGTGCAAGGACCAAACACGTAGTATAAGCATGTTTGATAGCAATACGGTGTCTCTCTTTGCGTATTTGTGAAGAAAACGACAGCTGTAGCAGCCGGCCGGGCGCTCTAGACAAGTCCGATTCCATCTTTACGTGCATAGGCGTGCAAGAGATGTTTTGGGGGTCTCTAGTCACCCAAATCGTGAATATCGAACACCGCACAAGCAGTAAGTTTTTGCTAGTGCATGGACGTCAAGCCTTATTATTTTTTATAACAATACAATTTGTTGGTATTGCATTTATTGCTAGGAGTGTAAGTGAAACTAACAAATTGTATCTTGTAGATCCGATATCGCGTAACTCAAAATAACGCTGGCTAAAGGGACAATGATCACTGTAGTGTCTGAAGCTTTCCAGCAGTCAATTATCTAAACGCGAAGCAGATGTTAGTAGCACAAAAAGTTAACGAGCAGTCTCATTATGCCTTAAGTTAGCGTGCACCAGCTACTTCAAGCGACGCAGCAGTTTCCCCTCTACCCCTCTCTTCAAAACGAAGCAATAAATGCAATGCCGTGATGTTCCGTTTTCTTTTATTTATTTTTTTATTGCCAGCTTTTGACCCTGGAACGCGAGAGACAGGCCTTCCGACACCCGAGCCGCCAGCGATGGCCTCACTATAGCTGCGCGTATTAAAACCGAATTGCGGCTACTCCGACCGGGAGGCATGCTTTAATAAATGAGCTGACATTTGAAAATAAAGCACGTGAGAATTTTTTGTTTGAACCCTAGCAACCTTGAGTTCGAAAGGGCAGGGTCTTTTAGGTGTTTTTATGCCACAGCAATTATAAACACGAATCTGCTGGCGAGAGGCATTACAAAAGAGCTCTTCTGTATATTTATCTATGCACAAAATATGTTAGAGGAAAAATGTCAACACCTTCCTACCATTTACGTGTTTTTTACAGACACAAAGCACACAAAATTAGATCGCGAAGTCCAGACATAGTAGCAGTAGTCGTAGTGCTAGCAACATTATTGTACTAGATAGGAAGAAGGTGGGTGATTCCCCTAGTCCAGGGCCTCACTGGCCTTTGCGGCTCGCTGGGCCTGGTCGAGCAGAGCAACTTCGCACTCTTCAAACGAACTATCAGCAGCGTTCCTGAAACGAATGATGTCTGCCGATCAAAGCCGCACCCAGGAATTTTTTTCGGGGGAGGGGGGGGGAGGTTCGCGTGTAGAACGGCTGCCATTTTTAAGATTTATACCGGCTTATTTTCGTGAATAAAACAAGTACATCGCTTACTTGTAATAATTCGATGGTACTTTTCAATTATTTGTACCCAAATAAAGAAATTGGTATGTCAACCTCAAATTCTGGTTAAAGCAAGAAATAAGTTTGGACAATAGCACCACCAAAGCCGGGGACACCGCGACCAACGGCTCCTGATGAAGTAACACAATGTAACCTCGGTACAAAAACGGTATGTATGTGTTACAAGCTGCCACTCTAGCGTCGCCAGCGCGAAGTCGGTGACGGGAATGGCAGCAGGTTAGGTCGTTCCGTACGTAAGCAGAGACAGTGAAGAGATAAGAGACGTATGTGGGGAAAAACAAAACTCTAGTGATATTGCAGCACTGCTGAGGAATCTAGGAATATTGCAGAGGAATCTAGTACAACACTTAATACCAACTAACAAAATACATATAAAATCAATAAATCAGCTTACAAGGGAGAAGTATTACAAACTACACAAAACTAACCAACAATAAAACTACAGATGAGAAAGTCCGAAAGTATAAACAGGTGAAGGGATACCTGTGATGACCGGCAGCGTTGAGTCCACGACGATCGGATGCGAGAAGTCAGAGAGAGTTTTGGCACAACTGCGATGTCAGCGCTGTTGCAGCGCTGGTGTTTCCGGAAGGCTAGTGCTTGAAGCCGATCTCGGGCAGGTTGAGCTTACTCGAGATTCAAGAACCGATGCCTACGTTACAGACGTTAATTTCGCGTCACAACTAGACGAATGGCTAAGTTTAGGTGGCCAGCCGACACGGAGTCACAACCACTTAAGGGATACTTATTGATCTCCTTATACACCATGTTGGTCAGCAACTAGACTGCTTAGCAAGGCGAAATCCTGCTCTTAAATCAACCTCCGTGTCCCCTGATTCTCGTCCTGGGGGAAAAGAGACCTCTACATGGGTCCAATCATGCAAGTTTCATTGTTAGAAACTCAACCCTAAAAATATATTGACCACGTCCGTTTTTAATTTAGAGAGGGTCCTCAACTTAGCGAGAGTGACAACCTGTTGGGGTTTTCTCATACGGCTCGTCCACAAGCAGTTTCGCCCGTGGGAATGGTCAGTTTCCTCGGTTTCAGCCGGTGCGTCTTGCAGTCTACAGCTAGTTCGGGGTGCATCGCGGCCTTTGACGACCCTGCCGACGCCGCCGTAGGTACAAAAGATCAAACATCGGCGACTAACGTTTGAAGAACACCCCATTCAGTACTTCCCTGCACTAAAAGCCAGTCTTTTCATGAGCGAATGGTTCCACCGGTCAGCGGGGGAGTGCGGCGCCCGTTAGTTTGCCGTTACGCCGGGTCGCAAAAATGGCATCCGTGACAGCATGTATGCAAGCAAACAAACAAGTCGCCCGACATTACGATCTTCTTGTTACCATTCGCACATTCTGCTTGCTGGATAGTTCCCTCGTAATTGCGAAAGGACAGAAGGGTTTATTTATTTTTATTTATTAGAATACCCTCAGGGCCCGTAGGGCATTACAGAGGGGGTGGGTACAACATTTATAACACACAAGAAAAAAAAGACAAAATAAAGTTTCAAAGTTTCAAAGTTTATTTGCAGGAAAGGAAAAAAAATACAAAAACTTCCCTGCGGGAGGCAAAGACTAAAGGCTAAATAGCCTGACGAGGTCTTGACCTTCTGATACAGTCTGCATCAGTGCCATATTACACATATTCACACATCAGTAACATACATATACAAATAAGTGACATTATACATATCTTATTTAGTTACATAGCTTATTTCTACATGATATACATTCAGAATATGTTTTACATAAACAGGAAACAATTTTGGTATCAAACGATTCTGTTTAAGTATCATTGTTCACAGTAAGAAAAAAATCAACTCAGTATACAAGTATTCCTAAATATAAAAGCCTATGGATCTACTATGTCTTTAGTCAAAAGAAGAAAGGATTTATGATGACATTTAAATTGTTTAGTTTTCAGAGTAAAGTCTATATTCGATTCGTGAAGGTTTAGCAATTGTATGATCTTATAATCAATAGCCTGCTTGCCATAGTTCGTGCGTGTTTTCTTAGTTTTGCGGGTAGAATTTCTGAAGCCATATGTTGTTGATACAGTGCGTGGAAAGGAATCCTGTAGTTTATGTTTGTGGATGTGTTGCATCAGTTTAAGATTATATACTTTCCTAGCAGATAGAATTCCATGTTTAAGAAAAAGCGGCTGAGTGTCTAAGTCCTTGGGGTGACCTTTATATTTTTCTATTACACGGAGCGCGCGCTTTTGCAAGATTAATATTCGATCGTAATTGGTCTTAGTTGTTGTTCCCCATACAAGCATTCCGTATAGAAGCTTGGAGTAAAACATGCTATAATATAATGATTTACATAACCATGAAGGGAGGAGGAAAGCAATTTTACTCAAGCACCCTACAGAACGAGCTAGATCTACCAAGAGACTATTTACGTGCGGTGTCCATGTTAAGTGCTCATGAAACCAGACTCCAAGGAATTTTTGTGTGCTGACTTGTTCGAGTCGCTGATTGTCAAACAAGATTACTATATTATCACTGATGTGCTTGTTAATGGGCCTGAACATAATAAATTTTGTTTTTTGTGTGTTTAATTTTAGTTTGTTTTTTGTTAGCCAGCCTGAAAGTTTCGAGAGATATACATTTGTCGAAGCTTCTACTTCCTGAATGGTGGAGCCTGTGAAGAATATACTTGTGTCGTCAGCGAACATTTTAATTTCGGGTGTATACTGAACCTCTGTAATATCATTTATATATAAAAGGAAAAGCACGGGGCCTAAAATGGACCCCTGCGGAACTCCTTTCTTTACGCTTAAATAGTCTGACTTTTTACTGTCTATGCTAACAAATTGTTGTCTAGATGATAAATAGCTTTTAAATAAATCAGAGACTATTCCACGAATTCCATAGCGGCTTAATTTCAACAGTAAGATATTATGGTCAACAGAATCGAACGCTTTACGCAAGTCAAGGAAGACACCTAACGTGAACATTTTATTTTCAATATTTTCTATTATGCGGCTTTTTACATCAATTAGTGCCTCTTCCGTGGTTTTATTTTTGCGAAAACCATATTGATGCGGTGATAAGATATTGTACTTCTCAAGATATTTCATAAGGCGCGTATTTATACATTTTTCATAAATTTTTGAGAATACAGGTAATACGGATATCGGACGATAGTTTGTTAATTCAGTAGTGTTGCCACCTTTATGAATGGGTGTAACTTTGGCCACCTTAAGTTTTGTTGGAAAGATTCCAATAAGAAAGGAATAATTTACCAGATATGCTAATACGGGGCTAAGTATAGATGCGACAGCCTTAACTGGAGCCACCCTTACGTCATCATAACCACTCGCAACGTTTGTCTTTAGTTCTTTTATATATCGGTAGACTTCCTCGGGTAATACTTCGTGTAGTACGAGAGAGTTCATGCAACTACTTGTTTCATCTTCATATTGTGTTGAGTCTTCATCATAAACAGCCACATTTACAAAGTATTGGTTAATTGCGTTTGCCAGTTCCTTACCCTCCAGAATGATATTGTTGACTTTTACTTGTTTAGGTGTATTTGACGTTGCTGTTCTCCCAGTTAAGGAAATAACTTGTTTCCATATTTTTGCCGGTTCTGATTTTATACGTGAGAAGGTGGCTTCATAATAGGCAAGTTTAGCCTTCCTAGTGTCACTATTTAGTTTGTTGCGGAATCGCTTGAATTCACGCAATATTGCAATATCTCTAGTAGCAAGAAACCTGTGAAAGAGCGCGTTTTTCTGCTTGATTCGTTTCAGGAGGTCACTGTTTATCCATGGTTTTCTGTTCTTACCCTTTCGTGTTCTGATCTGTTGTATCGGGAAAGCAATATCGTAGCACTCAAGGAAAATAGCTAGGAAAGTATTATATGCGCTATCTGGGTTGCATTGCACATACACAGGTGACAGTCCGGCAGCGGTGCACAAAGCGATCAGACGGCAAAAATACATCTGCAATTCTTTGCAGGAAATTTCCACGTGTACGCTTCGGTTGGACGCTACGGCAAAACTACCCTTCATCGACGTATGGCCCGCAACGCATCGAGAACCGGCATCGTGACGCTGCTGGCCTGATTGCTGGAACAAGATAACACGGAGTCGGCGCAGAAGGCTGTCAGCTGAAACAAGTGTCAGATGCGCAAATCAGGAAGGCAACATAAGTCAACTAAAAATGTATAAGTAAGAATTCAAGCACATACAAGACAAAGATAGATAATGGAAACTGCGTATAGTTACAAGCATTGCTGAGAAATTGCAGTCTTGAATAACAAAGGGTCTGTTATTGTTACAACGGAAGAGGGAAGGTGGTTCCAATCGGCGGCTGTTTTCGGTAAGAAGGCTGCTGAAAAGAATTTGGTGCGGCAAAACGGAATGGCAACCTTATGCTGGTGATCAATGCGCGATGAGTGGTATGACGGTTGTGAAATGAGGCCTCGCTTCATTGATGGATTGTGAAAAAATATCTTATGAAAAAAATGCAGTCGCGCCAGTTTCCTCCGGACAGTTAAATTGGGTAGGTCAAGGTTAGATTTCATTTCTGATATGCTAGCAGTACGGGAATAATTAGAACAAATGAACCGAACTTAGCGGTTCTGAACAGATTCTAACGCGTTAATTAAATTTTGCTGCACGGGATCCCATATAGCGGACGCGTACTCAAGCTTTGGGCGAATTAGTGATTGGTATAATAGAATTTTGAGGGACAGCGGAGCGCGAGAAAAGTTGCGGCGTAAGTATCCTAGCGTTCGGTTAGCGTTATTACAGATGTAGGTAACATGCGTGTGCCAAGATAGATTGTTGGTAATGTAAACGCCGAGGCACTTATATGAAGAGACATGCTGGAGGGGAACGGCGTTAATTCTGTAGGTACTGGGGGGAGAAATAGATCGCCGGGTTATTGACATGCATTTAGATTTGTTAGAGTTGAGAGTCATAAGCCATTTATTGCACCAGGTTGAGACAGTGTCAAGGTCTGACTGTAGAAATTGGTTATCATATTCATTGTTTATTTCGCGGTAATTTACACAATCACCTGCAAATAACCTTATAGCGGAGTTAATGCTGTCTGGGAGATCATTAATATATATAAGAAAAAGTAAAGGGCCTAATACGGAACCTTGGGGTACGCTGATTTGATTTGTGGGGTTTAACGTCCCAAAACCACCATATGATTATGAGAGACGCCGTAGTGGAGGGCTCCGGAAATTTTGACCACCTGGGGTTCTTTAACGTGCAGCCAAATCTGAGCACACGGGCCTCGACATTTCCGCCTCCATCGGAAATGCAGCCGCCGCAGCCGGGATTTGAACCCGCGACCTGCGGGTCAGCAGCCGAGTACCTTGGCCACTAGACCACCGCGGCGGGGCACCTTGGGGTACGCCGGATGTTACTTTAGAAAGAGGTGAGTTATAGCCATTAGTTGTTACAAACTGAGTGCGATTAGTCAGAAAGCATTCAATCCATTTAAGAATGTTCGGGTCAATGTTTAAGGCACTAATTTTCAGGAGGAGTAATTGGTGAGGTACTTTATCGAAAGCTTTTTGAAAGTCAAGAAAAATGCAATGCACAAGTGAGCCGCGATCTAAAGCCGATGCTATGTCATTAGTAAAATAAAGAAGTTGGGTTCCACATGAGTAACTTTTTCGGAATCCGTGCTGGTAGGGAGTAAAAAAAGAATTTGATTCTAGGAATGAGACAAGGTTGGAGTAAATTATATGTTCTAACATTTTACAAGGAACACTGGTTAGGGAAATTGGTCTGTAATTGAGAGGAGACTGTGTGTTACCAGATTTGTGCAGAGGGACCACCTTCCCCACTTTCCAGTCAAGCGGCAAAGTGGAGGTCTGAATAGATTGCGAAAAAATTAAGGACAAGTAAATTGATGAATACAATGCAGTGTTTTTTAGAAACTTTGAGTTGATTTCATCTACGCCACAAGAAGAGGATAACTTAAGCTTAAGGGTTGAAGCTTGGGCTAGCTGGGTTTAGCTTTTAATCGACTCTTGAAACATAGAGGGAAGTTTAAACGAGGAAGTTTTTCCTTCTCGGCAACTTTCAAAATTCTGTGAGGACTTCTTCTAAGGTCACTTGAAGTTCTCGATGGATGCTGAGCAGTGCTAGCCCAGTCAATCTGTCGTTGTTCATATCATTTCAAAGGTAGCTCTTCAGCCTTCTCAGTGTGGAAAAAGTCCGTTCCGGGGTCGACGTCGACACGGGTAAAGTCGCCAGGATAGAAAGTAGGCTGTGGATGTTCGGGAAAAAGTCGCGGTTGCACATCTCTAAGGCCTGTAAAGCACAAGCTGGGCGATTCTTTTCTTCGATCTGGCAGCATTTGTTCACCCACAGTGTGAACTCTGCTTCGATGACATATTAGCCGAGGGAATGTCGCCAAGGTAAAACTGCACTGCATCATCAATATCAGAAAGGCTAGCCGATGCGCAGAATTTCGGCAGCAGCATGTTAAGGCCAACCACGACCTTCTTATGGGCATCGAACCGGTCTCTTAATTTATTTTCGAAGTCAGCCAGCAAAGGCAAATACACATTCCCCCGGTAGTATTCTTCGGGAGTAGCAGAAGGTACGTTGCTTCTTTGCATCTGCCTTCCAGTGATGCGTGGTAGGGCCATCTCAACATTTGTGATCTTCAGCAAAGAGAGCGACTTCAGAAAAATCTTATTAAATTTCGTTTTCGCACTAGCCCTTTTTGTGGAAAGAACGTCTATAACATTCTTTACGTGATCGCACCGTTGAGCCAAGTCACAGTCAATTTTTTGAAGAATTTGCAAAGTGGCAGTGTCAAAGAGAAGAGGTCGCTACAGATCTGAAGCGAAACGACAAACTCGGGCTTTGTAATGGCATTGAGCAGTTGAGAAGCTTTCGATAAAGTATCAGATGACGCGGCCTCTTCTTTAAAATATTCGAGGAATTGTACAATAGGCACGTAGAGTTCAAGGAAACGCTGAAGTGCATCGTGACTCTCTACCCACCTTGTTTGGCAAAAGGAGAGAACTGATTTTTTTTTCTTAAGTTAAATCTTCTACTTTGTCTCGCAGTTGGTTCGTCCTCTGTGGCGAAGCTCTCACAAACGTACAGGTTAAGGATGCAGTTCCCAAACAGTTGCGGATGCTGTGGAGTTTGCATGCGTGAAGCAGAGCAAGGTTCAACGAGTGGGCGCTACAATGCACGTACAACGCTTTGGGCGCTGTTTGACGAATGAAGGCTTGAACACCGTTAAGGTGGCCGCTCATTGATACCGCGCCGTCGTATCCTTGCCCGCAAAGTAGGTTCAGGTCAAAGCCATGACCTCTAAGGCTGTTCAGGATTGTGCTCGCCAGCGCCTTGCCAGTGAGATCGTACATGGGAACGAAATCTACAAAATCTTCTTTAAGAATGGCCACTCCCGACGTGTCGGGTCCAACGTACCTTACACATAGGGAAATGTGGGCGGTGCGAGATATATCAGTGGCCTCGTCAGCTAGAACTGAAAAACACGAACCTGAGTTGACATTTTCCACTATCTTTCTTTGTATGATTTTACCACAGAGGGTGATCAACTCATTTTGAATTTTTGGGCTCGTGTACAGCGCATTCGCCGGAGATGTTTCCATGTGAGCTCTCAAGGCGGCATCTCCACATTTTGCTCTCATCCTAAGCAGTGCGCGAAAATTTCCATCATTTTTGAATGGCAGCACTTCAGACATATTTATCGGACCAGAGTCGTCTGTGCCGCGAAGCGGTACTTTTTGTCTGCCACAGAAAAGGATTGTTTCTATTATTGGCAGCAAGTTCTTGCGGTTTTCTTCCGCCTGATTTTTAAGGCCGTGGTCAAGTTGTGTTAAGATGTCATGCTGTGAGCGGGACCGGACTGCTAAAAAGTTCTGTGATAGCGTTGTTGACATGGCGTGATAACTGCTGGATGCGTGGCTCTTAAAGGCGTCCATGGCTTTCTTGTAATTGGCGAACTCCTTAGTTACAAAACAGCTCTAGCGCTGGTGCTCCCCTTTTCCTGCACACTCGCTTGCGAAGACTACGCAATATTTGCATAATGCTCCTTGAAGCTTCTCTGAATAAACAAGCCATGGGTAACGATCTACCCAGTGAGGTTGGAACTTCATATTCCTTTTCCCTGTGGCTGGATAATCATAGTTAGCCGGAGGGGTCCACGGATTGAGCAGCAGCTTCTCCATTGTCTCTGGATCATTTACATTATTGCTTTTTGAGACAAACAGTCCCAAGTCGAAAATATTCGCACTCGTCGCACAGAGGGGAGGCGAACCAGAATGTGTAGGTGCCATGCTACTCACCTTCCTTGGGCATTGCCCAGTGGTAAAGGCGTTACTTTGCCCAGCATTGAGTGTAGAACAAAGATCACTTGGAGTTGCACTGCGGCCACCATAATTTCCCGGCGGCGCATGGGTGTCCTGCTTGTGTTCGTTCTCAGGCGATTCATATAAACCGGTGCATTTTCCTGAGTCGCTACAGAAGTTCGAACGCGCTTGACTTTCCACCAGTGCTGAGGAGGGCGAAGTTTTATCCTTCGAAGGAGGCAGTTCTTCTCCGTCCGCTTCATCGGTTCGAACTTTCTTGAAGTAAGACGCAAGACTCCTTTGCTCCGTTGTTGCAGAGTGTCTTTTCATTTTGCTGCCCCAATCCTGTGCACGCACACAGAAGTGGCCAGTGGCTCCAAAAAGACGTTTGCGACTGCTTCGACTGCATGGCGGGCGATGTTTTCTTCCTCTCTTATCCCCTTTACAGTGGCTAGAATGTAGAAGTGGGATGAAAGCGCCGGCTCCCGCGTGGCGCATGTGTTTTCTGAACGCTGCTACAGCTGGTGTGCATGCAGGCCCATTATTGTACTCCAGCTGCAGCAAACTGGATTAACGCTACTTAAAGACCTTTTCACAGAAGACTCCATAGGCACTGCATACTCCCCTTAATATACGTGAACCCCCAAGAATGCACTGCCGAGACATTTGCACTCCCGTGGTACAGTCCAGAAAGGAGGTGTTGCTCCGTTCCTGTGAAAAAGTCACCTTTTCACAAACGGCTCCCTGGGCGCCTGCATAATTTTCTCTGGGCTGCGCTGATTAAATAGCCGTGACCCCCAAAAAAATGCATTTTGTAGGCTGTGATGTCAGCCTCTGTACTCCCGCGCGCTGCCCAGCTTGGCGGCGTTTTTTTTCTCCTGTGAAAGTTGACCACTGGTGCCGGATTGTGTGCCGGCTGTATCCTCGCTCTGTGCGCTTTGTAGGGAGGCGCATATACCTTCTGTGTACAGAAGAGGTAGATTTCCTTGCGTGTGGTTAAGGTTGTTCGAAGTTGCTCGGATATGCCACTCTTTCAATAGATGTCATCTTCATAATTCGTTTCGGTGGCAAGGACTACAGTTTGAGAAAAGTTTGCCCTGCAGCCTGCGTCCTCGGAATGCGCCGCTGAGTTTTCCCGCTTAGGGGTTTCGTTCCCTGGCAAATTTGCGCACGTCGTGTTGGCGTTTCCGTTGCTGTCGAACTGTTTACCTTCACAGAAGTAGACGCGCTTTTCGTAAGAACCCAAAGCCGACACGTGCGGTCCGCACAGACGGATAACTTCTCCAGCGGCAATGCACAAGGAAAACATCTGGAATCAATAAAGGAGCTGCTACGGTGTGAAAGACGAAAAAATGAAAAAGACTCGAAGGAACGCGAGGGCGAAGTGCAAAGCTGTACAAATAGGGCAGGTGCGCGAGCGGGGGAGGGAGCGCTGAGGTTTTCTGGTAAAAGGGTAGGTTTGAAGAAAGGAAAAAGAGGGAGGCAATGCCAGGAAAGTTGCAGTGTAACTTTGGCAGCTGGTGGAGCTGTTAAGGCGTGTAAATATTTTAGTATCACCCGAAAAGTTAAAGCATCAAAAAAATTTCGGGGGGGGGGGGGTCAGAACCCCCTCACCCCCCCCCCCCCTAGTTACGGGCGTGGTGCCGATGAATCGCCCCCACAGTTTCACGCTACCGATTGGACCAGACGTCACAAGCTGCTGCGGAGAGTATGTTTCGCCGTTAAGCGGACTTGCAAAAAAGATTTGCGTTGGCATCAAACATAGCATCATGGATTTTAGGACGCACGCGCAACCCCAGTTAATTTAGCGTAATTAAATAGCTAGGTACCTAATTGCGATTTTGGTGGCTCTGAGAACAACGTGCACATGTATTGACGGACCGGCATGGCTATTGCCAGTGATAGACGCTCCCAAATCAGACTTTGGTGATGTCTGGTGCAATTTCCGTTATATTATTACAATGGTGCAGTAAATATGATTTGCCGCAGTTGACGCAGGAATGGGATCACTGGTATGTTCTTTTTGCTCCTTTTCCTCACACGGTATGAAGAAAGAGCCATGTCAATACTCCGGTATCAAATCACTTATTTTTACTCCTGTTAAAGTACTGGTCGCATGGTTAAGCTGATTTTCAAGGAAATTACTTGGGATGGTGTGCCGCTTACCATTAATCGATACGAGATCACCTGTTAGCGTTATTTCAATGAGCTTGTTCAAGCAGAATCAAAGCAGATGGCCGCCTCCAAGCAGCACCACTCTCAAATTGTCATGTCTTTTGGGAGAACTTCCAGTGGTTGGAGAAGTGCACATGAAAGCGACCTGTGAGTAGTATGACGTGCAGGGCACCCTGGTTATCGTCGATACACCTGGACCAGCGTTATGTGGAAGGGATACCATCAAGGCATTTAACAATTAAGGAGTGGTTATATTGAGGCCAAATGTCGTCGCAAACCTCAACACGAGCAAGGAAGACCGCACAAACCAGGAACTTCACACTTTGCTCAAGGAGTTTGAAGATGTGTTTGCGCCAGGTTTAGGACTATACAAAGGTCCACTGGTGAAGGTTATCTTGAAGAAAAATACCATGCCCCGCTTTTGCAAAGCACGTACGGTGCCATACGCTTTGACAACCAAGGTGTCTGATGCTTTGGACCGATTGGTTGCCGACAGTGTGATATCACCAATTATGGCTGCAGGATGGGCAACACCAGTGGTTCCAGTTGTTGAGACTGATGGGACCATTCGACTGTGTGGAGATTTTCGCCTGACAGTGAACACGGCCACATTGACTGAACAATACCTACTACCCCGTGTGGATGATATCTTCGCATACTGAATGGCGGTAAAGTATTTAGTACACTGGATTTGACTCAAGCGTACAACCAGCTGCCCTTGGACGACGAGGCCAAGAAGCTGACAGTCATAAACACTCACAAGAGCATATTCTACTATAATAGACTTGCTTTTGGGATTAGCTTAGTTCCGGCCATCGTTCAAGGGCATATGGATTCCTTATTCAAGGATTTCCCGGGTGTATACAAGCCTATCTGGATGACGTCATAAAGGCTGAGGAGCGCAATGACACTTCATTGTTGAAGCAAGTCTTGCTGCGCTTACAGGACTATGGCCTCAGGCTAAACATCAAAAAATGCAAATTCAGACAAGAAGAAGCCACCTTCCTCGAACATCGAGTTGATTCTAATGGGCTCAAACCGAAGGACGACAACACTGAAGCAGTTTTTCAAGCACCGGTCCCCAAGTCAGCGAGCGAACTGAAATCCTTCTTGGGCTTAAAAAGTATTATGCCAACTTTTTATCGAACCTTTCTACAGTCCTAGCGCCATTATACAATCTGCTAACTAAAGGAGCTACATGGAAATGGCAGCAGGTACACGAGGAAGCAGTTCGAGAGGTTAAGCAGGCTATACAAAGGTCAAAGTTTTTGACACACTTTGACCCTGACAAACCTTTGAAGTTGGAATGCGACACTTCATCTGCCGGAGTGGGGGCAGTACTTTCCCATTGCATCAATGGCACAGACTATCCGATTGGATTTCCCTCCAGAACTTTGTCCAAAGCGGAACAAAACTACTCCCAGCTAGAAAAGGGAGCATTGGCCCTTGTATTCGGCGTAAGGGGATTTAAGGACTACTTATATGACAATCACTTTGTTTTGGTGACCAACCATAAACCACTGATAGGTTTGTTTATTTTGGGAAAAGCTATTCCTTCCATGGCTCCGGCAAGGATTCAGAGGTGGGCTCTTCTTTTAAACATTTATAATTACACACTGCAGTATTGCAGAGGAACCGAAAACTCTAATGCTCATGCCTTAAGTTGCCTGCCATTCCGAACACACTACACGATACCAGCACAGAAAATCCGCCAGAGTATGTCCTGTACTCGGAATGTTTGGAAAAAGAAGCGATTATTGTCAGCGATGTGGTACATTTTACAGAAACGGATCCTCTGCTCCAGCAAGTTAAATTCTGGATTAAAAAAGGCTGACCAAAATGTTTGTCTGAAGAGCAGAGCCGCTTCCGGTCGTACTTCAGCTAGAAGGCGATTAGTGCGTGGATGTCCTGCTTGTATACAGGCTGTGGCGATGCCTCCAGCGCAAACACCTGTACCATGGCTCACATTGTGAGAGAAACGGAGCCGGTTGCACGTCGGCTATGCAGGTCCCATTGAAGGACACATGGTATTGGTAGTTGTAGATGCCGAAACGAAGTGTATAGAAGAAGTTCTAAGGGCCATCCAGCGGCTTGAGGAGGCCCTGGCAAAGCAGACGAGAAAGGGAACCGACGCCCCGGACAACGGGAGCGGAGGAGCCCGAGTATCCAACGCCTAGCCAGAGCACAACGTCCTCAAGATCTAGGACCTGGGACTATAGGACTATTAGCCATAGTCTTTAGATAGGGAATACCCGCGCCCTGCGCGGGCGGTGACTTCCCGCACGCCGGATGCGCGAAAAATTGTTGTTTCTCTCTCTCTCTCTCTAGAAGAAGTTCTAATGAAATCTGCAACCGCAGAAGTAACAGTGGAGGCCCTGAGCGTTGTGGAGGTCCTAAGTGTTTGCGAGGTTCGGTCTACCACGTACTCTTACGACGGATAATAGACCTCATTTCACGGGTTTCCCATTCCGCAGTTTCCTAGCGAAGAATCAAGTAAAACACTTGACGACAGCACCTTATCATCCCCAATCAAACGGTCTAGCAGAACGAGCCGTAAGAACATTGAAGGAAGGCTTGAAGGAAAACAATTAAATTCCACTACAAACTCGACTTTCCAAGATTTCTGTTCCATTGCCAACGCACGCCAATGAAAGAGGGCGTCTCCAGCGGAGATTGTGCTGGGATATCAAATATGAACAAAACTCGACTGCATTATGCCGACCATAGATGCTGTTAGAGCAAAGTCGTGCAACGAACGCGAACAGCGATGGCCGGTAGAACAGCGTGTTTGGACACGAACGTTCCGGCCACGGAAAAGGTGGATACCAGGTATCATGCAGGACCATCAGGGCAAGCGCATGGTCACAGTGGACACGACTGAGGGGACGGAACAGTGGCATTTTGACCAAGTACGACAGCGGGACGTTTCAGTTGACGAATCGTGCAATACCGACACGCTATCGGCCCGTCAAGAACTTTCGGGTGAAAGCGCAAAAAATTCACCAATTCCATCATTGGTGCATTTTGTTTTGAGAAATATAACTTGTATATGTACACAGCAAACACACCGAGATGTATATATTGTGAGCATTATTTATGCAACCCATCTTTTAATCTGTACATACTCATCATCACTAGTCAAGCTTAGGTTGTGGGGCACATACTCGAGACAATAAAGAAGAGTCTTGAGGGTTCTCGATGCCGTGTCTTACAAGCCAACTTAACACTTATGCACATGTTTCGACAACTCATACCGACAAACTTGAAAAAACTGCAGCTCTTATGGGTACCAGGCCATCGTGGCATATATTTCAATGAGATGGCGGATGCACTAGCCACAGTATCTCTTAGCGGTCCCCTTATCCCGATTTTGCCTGATACGGCTTACGCGACAGCAATAAGGTTTAGAAACCTCTGTTTGCATGAATACGACTGCTACTCATTGGATAAATATCAAGATTTCGCACATCTAAGATGCCGCTGGAATAGACAGTGGTGTGCAACACGACACTTGGAAGTTACTTTTACAAGATTGCGTTGCAGAATTCCGCAACTGAATTATTATTTGCATAAAGTTGGTCTAAAGGCGTCACCTTTATGTCAGACTTGCGAAGAAATGGAAACGATAGATCCCTTCTTTTTGTTCTGTCGCCGATATTCTCATCAGCGGATAAGATACCTGGTAGCTCCACTAGAAAAATTGGGATTATAAATAAATGTGGCAGTAATTTTGTCGTTTGGCAGCATTAAATTCGGTTATAGCCACAGAGACGTCTGCTCTGCGGTATTTGAATACATAATTGAAACAAAGTGATTGCCATGTTAATCTGCCTATATATATATATATATATATATATATATATATATATATATATATATATATATATATATATATATATATATATATATATATATATATATATATATATATATATATATTGTCACGGCTAAAGGCCGGGCAAGCAGACAGAGGACGATGAAGTGATGAGCGTGGACAGCACCCACGGTTCCTCCGAGGAAGAAGAAGTCGAAGCGGCTGCTCTTTTGTTTTGTTAATACAGACCTCGTTTTTTCTGGTCGCACCGTCGTCCTGTATTCTGTTATTTTCACCTAGCGACATTTGACATTAGCCTCCCATTCAAGAAAGCATATTCCCGATGCTTTATAATCGAAGCGGTTTGTACTCATTGGAAACGCATGAGTTCATTCGGAGAAATAAGGCTTCACGCGTACCACGTGCACAACTTCTGAAGCATACCTTCGACGCCTTGAAGAGTGTGCAGTATCAGAAACAACCTCATAATTAATGTCACTGAGACGTCGCAGAACTTTATGGGGACCGAAGTACCGTCTTAACAGTTTTTCTGAGAGGCCACGGCGCCGAATAGGTGTCCATATCCAAACTTTCTCTCCTGGCTCGTAGGAGACTGGTCGGTGACGAAGGTTGTACCGTCTTGAATCGTAGTCCTGCTGGCGACTAATACGTAGGCGTGCAAGTTGTCGGGCTTCTTCGGCCAGCTGAGTGATATAATCAGCATCCATTTCAGCGTCTTCGCACTCGTGCGGCAGCATAGCATCCAGCATAGTGGTGACTTCACGACCATGAAGAAGGCGGAATGGCGTTGTTCTTGTTGTTTCTTGATAAGCCGTGTTATAGGCGAACGTGACATACGGCAAGATCTCATCCCAGTTTTTATGCTCCACATCGACGTACATGCAGAGCATATCCGCTAGTGTGTTGTTGAGACGCTCCGTAAGATCATTCGCTTGCGGATGATACGCCGTTGTGCACCGGTGGGATGGGCCACTAAGTCTTAAAACTGTCTGTAATAGTTCAGCTGCGAATGCAGTTCCCCTGTCAGTTATTACCACTGATGGAGCACCATGCCTCAGCACCACATTCTCTACGAAAAATCGGGCTGCTTCACTTGCCGTGCCCTTCTCCAAAGCCTTGGTTTCGGCGTAACGAGTGAGGTAGTCGGTGGCTACTATAATCCATCTGCGACCTGCTGATGAGGTTGGACAAGGCCGAGCAAGAAGACAGAGGGCGATGAAGTGATGAGCGTGGACAGCACCCACGGTTCCTCCGAGGAAGAAGAAGTTGAAGCGGCTGCTCTTTTGTTCTGTTAATACAGACCTACTTTTTTCTGGTCGCACCGTCGTCCTGTATTCTGTTATTTTCACCTGGCGACATTGGTGGAGGTGCTGGACTTCTCCAACTGATGCTTGGGACACCTCCGCGCCCTAACACATCGAGTCCACCACCGCAATCCGTTCCTGCAGTAGATACTCCTGTCCACCGCTACAGTCACCGACAGCGAGACCTTAGTCCCGAGGCGATCCCACTCGAACTTCTCCAGCAACACACCGTACCGGGAGAAATGGCTACCGGAGGGCCTTCACAGCTTACTGTTGATTAGCCTCTAATTCCTGAGACCTTCCATGGTGAGGTTTATGAAGACATCGAGGACTGGTTATCCCAGTATGAGCGAGTCGCCAAAGCCAACCGCTGGTCCACTGAACAAAAGCTATCACGCGTCTACTTTGCTTTGGCAGACAGCGCTCGTACGTGGTACGAGAACCGCGAGTCAACGTTGTCTTCGTGGGAAGAATTTCGGCAACAAATTCTCGGGACATTCGCAAACACCGACCGCCGTGATTCTGCTTTGCAGCTCATCGAGGCACGCATACAGAAACCAAACGAGAGCGTCGCCGTGTTTGCGGAAGACATGGCCCGCCTATTTCAGTGGGCCGACCCCGAAATGCTTGAAGGTAAAAAACTCCGACATTTGATGAGGGGCGTCAAGGAAGAGCTGTTTGCCGGTCTCCTACGCAACCCACCAACAAGCGTAGCCGAATTTGTCAAAGAGGCTACAACAATTGAGCGAGCACTGCAGCAACAGCGCCGATACCATGACCAACCAATCAAAACATCTCCCAGTCTCTCTGCTTTGAGTGCCGGTAGTGAGTGTTCTCTGCGCGAACTCATTCGTGAGGTCGTTCGGGAGGAGGTCCGAAATCTCCTTCTGACTCCGCAAGAAAATACCATGGCTCGCGTTGCAGAAGTTGTGCGGCAAGAACTCCGCCAGGCATTTTCGTTGCCCGAATCGCCCTCAGACAAGCGGTCTGTGAGCTACGCATCAGCTGTCCACGCTCATCACTTCATCGTCCTCTGTCTTCTTGCCCGGCCTTTAGCCGTGAAAATATCATTTTAGACCCACCACTACCTCTGTCTCAAATCGCATCTGATAGCCTGCATCGCTCCCTGCTCAGACATACTCCTTTTTCGATTTTCGGCTTTTCTTTCTATATATTTTTTTCAGCCCAAAATTACGTTGTGTTTGAAAAACCATAAGCCGTTTAGTTATAATCCTGCCGCCCGGTTCTTGGCCTATCCCTCTTTGTGGGTGTGCGCCAGAGTATCAAGGATCATCATCATCATAATCATCATCTTACAAGTGGTGGAGAGTGCTGCCCGGTTCCTCCGTTCTCTCGTGATCTCGGACAACCCCAGGCTCTTCTAGAACACATCCCTGGAGCTCCGTTCAGGCAGCCGCTTAAACGACCTGGGTTCGGTAATGTCGCAAGACGACCAGCCCCGAGAGCCAGCTTCGCCACCGCTCCCACCGCCAAGAAACCCTTCTCACCTGGTCACCAGCCCTCAAAAGGATCCTCCGCTGTTCGCAGGGCTTCCGGGGGAAGACGTTGAAGACTGGCTCGAGGAGTATGACCACGTGAGTGTTATTAACAACTGGGATGAGCCTGCGAAGCTCATCCACGTTGCATTCTACTTGAGCGGCGTCGCAAAAACGTGGTTTTTCAATCACGCCACTGAGTTTCCGACATGGCCCGTATTTACCCGCCAGCTCCGCCAGATTTCCGCCAACCCGTCAGTGCGCTCGGATATCACCAAGAAAAGGCTTGGTGCACGTGTTCAACGCCCCGGCGAGTCTCACACTTCTTACATCGAAGATGTTCTCGCCCTTTGCCGCCACATCGACAACTATATGGCGGAAAACGACCGTGTGCGCCACCTGCTAAAAGGAATTGCGACCGTCGCATTTAATGCGCTTGTGGTGCAGAATCCCCAGACCGTAGCCGATGTTGTCGCTACCTGTCAGCGCCTTGAGGAGCTTCAGACCACTCGGGTGCAACCTGATACGCCTGATCTGAGCTCAAGTCATGATACAACAGAGCTGCGTGCATTGATCCGCTCTATCATCCGCGAGGAACTTCATGCACAGGCTTCACCTCGCCCCCTAGATATCTGAACGACGCCACCTGCTACTAGTTTACGCGACGTCGTGAGGGAGAAACTGGCATTGATCACAGGTACACCAGTTCCGAGTTCACATCCCGTGCGCATTCCAAGTTATGCTCACGTTGCTGCAACGACACCTGCGCCCCAGCAAAGCCTGCTGGTGTCGATGACAATCTCACTAGTTCCGAGCTCATATCCTGTGGCCATGCCAACCTATGAGCAAGTTGCTGCTAGAACACCTGCACCCCAGCAAAGCCCAATGCAGCTACCAGCGGCCGAATCGCATGGTTCGCTCAACTCACTCGCACCACGACCATCTTCCCAGACTTACAACGAGTGGCGCACTTCGCGGCCGACTTGCTTCTTTTGCGGCATCCGTGGTCACATTTCAAGGTTTTGCCGACGCCGTCAGCGAGACGAAAGACGAAGCTACGATAACTTTGAACGAGACGACTTCTACCCCACTGGACCACCCTATCGCTGACTGTATCAGAACAGTACACGTCGGTCGCCGTCTCCGCAGAACTTTGGCTCAGTTGGCAGTTCCCGTTTCTCACGTCGTCGCTCACCTTCACCGATGCGGCGTTCCTCTTCTCCTCTCCGACCTTCTACTTCAATTCCTGACCGCCAACTATAAAACTAAACAGTGCAGCTTCGGGAGGGAAAGCTGCATCTTTCGAACTGCATCAAACTCCTCCGGACCGCCCAACGAATGTTTTATTAGTGTACGTTGAAGGTATACAGACAGAGTCACTGGTAGACACAGGCGCATCACTTTCCGTAATTCGTGCAGACTTTTGTTTGTGCCCGCTTGAAAAAAGTTAGGACGCTATACGATGGCCCTCCCCTTCGTTGCGCAGATGGAGTCCCTATTCAACATTCAAGTGCTTGCACAGTCCGCGTTTTCATAGATGGCACCACATTCAGTTTCTTGTATTTCCTTGGTGCACTCACACAGTAATTTCAGGATGGGACTTTCTTTCTTCGGCATCAGCTTTCATATCGTGTCGTCAGCGAGTAATTCAAATGTCAGCTACTGAGAGTGCATCCGATGTCGGTCCATAAATCTTCCGTTTCGTTGCTGCCGCTGATTGTTTCATTTCGCCAGGAGATGAACAAATTCTCACGATCACTTCGGATACTATAGTTAACGGTTACGTGTTCATAGCCCCATCAGTTTGCTCCAAACCTGCGGGGCTTACCATAGCACCCGACCTTGTGCGGTTTAACGACAGTAAAGCATTGGTCACCGCCTTGAACCCAACTTCATCGCCAGTGATGCTGCCCTAGGGCACTGCTGTGAGCTGCTTCGCTGACAGCGAGCCCTTCTCGCTGGTTCCCCTTCACGCAGAGTCAACGCCTTTGTCTGCTACAACTGATGTGAAGGCTACCACTGTTGCTTTAAATGACACCATAAGTCCTCACCTCACTACCGAGCAAAAAAGAGACCTCTTAGACCTTCTCCAAACGCACAGCCTTTCTTTTGACGTACATTCCAATGTTCTGGGCCACACCTCCGTTGCAAAGCACAGCATCGAAACCGAAGGCAGCTCCATTGTACGCCGCCGCCTATACCGTCTGTCTTCGGCGGAACGGCAAATCATTGAGGAAAACGTCACCTACATGCTCAAACGGGATATTATTCGACCTTCATCCAGCTCTTCGTCGTCTCCTGTGGTGTTGGTCCGGAAAAAGAATGACTCTGTCCGCTTTTGTGTTGATTACAGAGCGCTCAATAAGATCACGAAAAAAAGACGTATATCCGTTGCCACGCATAGATGATGCCCTGGACTCCCTACAAGGCGCACAATATTTCTCCAGCCTCGACCTCCGATCAGGGTATTGGCAAATACCTATGCGCAAAGCAGACAAGGAAAAAACAGCGTTTGTGACGCCTGACGGGCTTTACAAATTTAACGTCATGCCTTTTGGCTTATGCAACGCTCCAGCTACATTCGAGCGCATGATAGATACTGTCTTACGTGGCCTCAAACGGAAAACCTGTTTATGTTACTTAGACGACATCGTAATTTATTCTTCTACTTTTGTTCAGCACCTTAAGCGTTTGGACGAAGTTCTAACGTGCATTTCGAACGCTGTTCTACAGCTCAATACAAAGAAGTGCCACTTCGCCAGCACAAGCATCAAAGTATTGGGTCACCTTGTCAGCAAAGATGGCGTTCGACCCGACCCCGACAAGGTTGCTGCCGTAATTAGTTTCCCACGTCCGGGCAATCAAAAACAATTGCGAAGTTTTGTGGGCCTGGCGTCTTACTTCCGCCGCTTCATCCGTCACTTTGCTGCCATTGCGGGGCCGTTACACAAGCTTCTGACTTCAGGAACCGCTTTCACGTGGACTGAAGAGTGCGAGTGTGCTTTCCAAGCCCTTAAGCGTGCTCTGACATCAGACCCCGTCCTCCGTCACTTCGATGAAAGTGCACCCACTTTCGTGCACACAGATGCCAGTTGCCATGGAATCGGTGCTGTCCTCCTCCAGCGCGATGAAACATCACGTGAGCGAGTAGTTGCGTATGCCAGCCGCGCACTAACACCTGCGGAGCACAACTACTCGATAAAAAAGCAGGAATGTCTCGCTGTCGTTTGGGCCATCCAGAAATTTAGACCTTCTCTGTATGGACGCTACTTCACTGTGATTGCCGACCACCATGCCCTATGTTGGTTGTCCTCACTGAAGAATTTGTCTGGGCGCCTCGGTCGCTGGATACTGCGTTTGCAAGAGTACACTTTTGACGTTGTGTACAGGTCTGGCAAACAGCATCAGGATGCTGACACTCTCTCTCACTGCCCTCTGCCACTTTCATCTCCAACCACGAATCCTCAATGCCCCTCAGGTGATCAAGCGGCTTCCTCTTCACCCACGTTATCACCCCTGGCAGTTGCTGGGTCACTATCTTTAAACAGCAGCGCCCAGTTTACCGCGTGCCAACGTGACGACCCCTGAAGAAGAATGGCGATTTGGGCTAGTTGGTTTGAATTCATAGTAATAAGGGCTGCAGCGCGAGCACGAATGTGCTAGAAGAAACAGACAAAGTCGAGGTACGGAAGGTAAAAGAGGACAACACGAGCGCTGTGTTGTCCCCTACTGTAACCGCATCATCTGATACTTGAATGGCTCGGCTTCTCCACCTAATGCCAGACTACGTCGTCAGCTACGGCAGTTAAAGCTAGAGAACAACGTCCTGCAGCGC
The DNA here is from genome assembly GCF_043290135.1 of Rhipicephalus microplus. NCBI lineage: Eukaryota > Metazoa > Arthropoda > Arachnida > Ixodida > Ixodidae > Rhipicephalus > Rhipicephalus microplus. The sequence continues at coordinate 199,812,191 of NC_134704.1, read as the reverse complement.
TATACTTACAATGCAGATGGGCATCGGTGGGTGCCAGTACTTCCCCCTCGCTGCGAAAACAAGTTCTCGAAGCATTGCACGACGACCCATTAGCTGGGCACTTAGGATTCTAAAAGACCTACAAACGCGTTAGGAGCCGTTTCTTCGGGCCTGGTCTTTTTACCTTTGTGGCTAATTATGTCGCTTCTTGCGCACTTTGTCAACGCCGGAAACGACCAACTTCAGCTCCTGCTGGCCTATTACAAACCATTCCATGTCCCTATACACCTTTTGTCGTTGTCGGAATAGACCTGGTCGGGCCACTCCCCGTAACGCCAGCGGGCCACCGCTGGATCGTCACAGCTGTCGACCACCTCACACGATACGCAGAGACTGCTCTTCTACGCACTAGCTCTGCATCAGACGTTGCCGCCTTGTTTTTATAAGCCATTGTGTTGCGTCAAGGTGCACCTCGCGCGTTGTTCAGTGACCAAGGCAAGGCCTTCCTGTCCACAATTTCCGATGAAATCCTAAAAACTTCTGGCACAGTTCTTAAGACCACATGCGCTTACCACCCACAGACAAATGGCCTGACAGAGCGATTCCACCGGACTCTAATCGACATGATGTCCATGTACATTGGACCGAACCACGATAACTGGGACAAAATCTTGCCGTTCGCAACATTTGCACACAACACCGCTGTTCAACGAACCACCGAGTATTCACCTTTCTTCCTCGTCTATGGTCGTGTGCCGAAATTCACCATTGGCGCCCCTTTCTTCAATGTAACGCCATAACATTTCGTCTCAAGGCTCGCTAAGGCACGGTAACGTGCTCAACTCAACACGGAGGCCAGTCAACAAGACCGCAAGCAACGCTATGACAGCTTTCATCGAGACGTCGCTTTCCGTCCTGGAGATGAAGTATTACTTTGGACGCCTGTTCGCACTCCAGGATTGTGTGATAAGTTTCAATCACGCTTTCTCGAACCTTACGTTATTTCTGAACGAACATCTCCTGTCAATTACCTTGTCACTCCCGTCGAAGGTTCCTCGGACCGTCATTACCGTGCCTCCGAGATAGTCCACGTTTCAGGTCTTAAACCCTTTGTTCACCGTACCTTTCCCGCCTAAGTCTCGGCCGGGCCTACTCATCATCACTAGTCAAGCTTAGGTTGTGGGGCACATACTCGAGACAATAAAGAAGAGTCTTGAGGGTTCTCGACGCCATCTTACAATATATATATATATATATTTATTTTCATTTATTTTCACATACTGTTAACCCTTTGCAGGGTTATTACAGGAGTGGGAGCGAAGGGGAACAAAAGAAAAACAGAAAACATTCACATCAATAGTAACAATCAATTTTGGACCGAGCAGCCTTTCTCAACAAGTTCAAATTAAGGAGGCTGCATGTACGAGTTAAAGTGGTAGTGGGCGCATTGAACATATTTTACACCCGTAGAAAAGAAAAGAAGGATAATAAATCATAGCTGTAAAAGTTGGTGCAAATACAAATGTTGGCAAGCAAGTCAATTCAAGGAAGTACACAAGGAAATGGAAATACAATACATACTATGTAATCAGCGTTATGATTAAGTGCTATGTGTATTTTGCAACATTGCTAGAAAGTCATCAACTGTACGCTGTTCGGCTATAAGTCGGTCAAGAGCATTCCATTCTCGAATGCATCTAGGAAAAAAAGAATAATAGAATGTGTTATTGTTGCAAGAGTACTCTTGGAGTGTGTGATCATGTGTGTGACGTGTTTGCCTTGTTGTCTTGGTTTTCACGTATTTAGCGTGGTCTATTTTAAGACAGTTGTGCAATAACAGGTATAAGAACTTTAGGCGATGAATTTTTGCTCGACTTTCGAGTGTCGGCAAATCTGCGTGGCGTAGTAATTGTGTTGGGGAGTCGAGGCGACGATACCGGTTAAAAATAAATCTAATCGCTTTGCGCTGCACTCTTTCAAGCGTGCTGATACCACTATCCGTGAATGGAAACCAGATTATGCTCGCATACTCCAAGATTGGTCTGACAAGTGTGACGTATGCTAGAAGCTTAGTGTCGCGGTCAGCGTGGCGCAGCGTCCGCTTAAGGAAGAATAATTTTTTTAAGGCTTTCTCGGCTATGTCTTCTAGGTGTACTGTCCAACTGAGATCGGAAGTTATAGTCACACCAAGATATTTATACTGGCTTACATTTCGTAGCACGATGCCGTTGTAACCGTAATGGAAAGGTAGACGTGATTTCTTTTTTGTTACTTGCATGGCGACTGTTTTATCAGAATTAATCACCATTTGCCAGTTAGAACACCATCGTACAACGTCGTTCAGGGCATCGTTCAGTTCAGTTTGGTCTCTGGAGCTTTTAACCTGTTTGTACAATATGCAGTCGTCTGCAAAAAGCCTTATGTTTGCGTTAATGTTGACTGTTAGATCGTTTATGAATAGAAGAAATAATATCGGTGCCAAGACGGATCCCTGAGGAACACCGGACGTAACGTTTAATGTGTCAGAGACGTGATCACTGCAGTGTACAAATTGTTGGCGACCGGACAAATAGTTGGATATCCAACGGGTCACTGGCCCATCCCCGAGTTTGCAAACCAGCTGGAAAACTAGCTTTTCATGGGAAACCCGGTCGAACGCTTTTGAAAAATCCATAAAGATTATATCAATTTGGGAGTGTTGATTAATGGCTTCGGCCAGATCGTGAATTGTTTCAGCTAGTTGCGTTACGGTCGATAGGCCTCTCCGAAAACCGTGTTGGTTGGGGTGTAATAGGTTATTTTCTTCGACAAACTTTGTAATGAATTTAAGGATAATGTGCTCGAGTAGCTTACAGCTAGTGCAAGTTAAGGAAATGGGCCTGTAGTTTGATGGAGTCGATTTGTCCCCAGATTTATGCACAGGGATTATTTTTGCAAGTTTCCATTCAGAGGGAATCTGCGAATCTTGAATAGATTTTGTAAATAGTAAGCGCAGGTACTTACTAACCGGTTCCGCATACCGTTTGAGAAAAGCGTTCGGTATCCCATCTGGACCACAACTTTTATATATATATATATATATATATATATATATATATATATATATATATATATATATATATATATATATATATATATATATATATATATATATATATATATATATATATATATATATATATATATATATATTGTAATAATACACAGTACTAGGCTGGGGTGTCAGCCATCTTCTTTATTTCTAACCTCTTCTTCCTCCTCGTCTCCATCCAACCCTGCCTCAAGTCCACGTACACTCCCCCTCTTTGAAGACTCATCCCTCCTGGGGTGATACTTGAAAACGTTTCCAATGTTCGCAAACTCCAGCACACCATCATCGTTGGTGTAACCGACCCTTTTGAGAACGCCATGTTGCACTGCGATCTTCACCACGCGATAAGGTCCCATGTACACCTGCTTTGTGCCGGGAAGGCCTTTTCTGACAAGCACCAGATCGTTCAGTTGTATCTGAGGTATCCGCGTGTTGTGGCGACGGTCAAAGTTCTTCTTCATATTTTCCCGGTATCGCTGGTAGGCTTCCGAAGGTTTTCGTTTTTCGCACAATTGCAGGCGGTCTGCAATGCAAAGTTCTTGATCAGCAGGAAGCACTGGTACCTTTCCGAAAGCTGCAAAATATGGACTACAGCCGATGCTCGCAGTGTGCGACCGATTGTGATGAGCGACAGCTGCCTCCAAGCAGCACTTCCATCCACCCTGAAAACCTGCATACATTGAAATGAACTGCTTCAAATCTCGAATGATTCTTTCAGCCATGCTATTTCCTGCAGGGTGGTACGGAGCGCAGCGTCGCAATACAACTCCTCGTTCTTTCGCCCAATCTTGCAAACGCTGACTGAGAAACGCTGGCCCATTGTCTGATATTACTATTTTTGTGTTCTTGAACATCTCTCGACTCAAAAGAGCGATCACATTATTTGCGTCTTCCTTTCCCGGCCGTGCAGCCACTGTTCTTGTGCACTGGTCTACTGCCACTAGGAAAGACTGCGTTTTTCTTACTCCTGCAGCCTTCTTCTTGAGCTCTGCGAAATCCAGATGAATGACTTCAAATGGTACGTCGGAATGTTGAGGCAAAACCATCTCGTCTGTTCTCTGAAGGTACTTGGCTTTGTGAACTTGACATTGATGACAAGACTGAGCATACCGTTGAACGTCCTCTTTCATGTGTTTCCACTGGAAACGCTGACGAATCTTGTAATATGTCCTCCAAAAGCAATCATGTCCACCTGAGTGCGGAAAGTCGTGATAGAGCTCCAAAGTTCGAGGCACCATTGTTTCTGGGACTGTGAACTTTCCGTTATGAAACTTAAGTTCTTCAGTTCCCTCCCACAACAATGTTGCATTGACAAAGGATATGTGTGTTGCAGTAGGTCCCCAGCTTGCAAGCGGGCGTCGTTCCTCAGCTGGTGTGGCCCCGATATTCCTTGCAGCAGGTGTCATGGGTTGACGCTGGGTTTCTAGGTCCTGGAGGTAGAGGTTTCGCATTCCCTGCAGAAGTTCTTCGACCATCTTGGGTCCTCGCATTCGTATTTGTTTCTGGAGGTCCGGACTTAAACCATGAATGATAAACGGAACCACAGACGTCTCAGGCAAAGATGAGTCCACCAGCTGTAGCAAGCGCCTTTTCTCATAAAAATAGCTGAGTGCAGATCCAGACCTGTATTTGAACGTGATTGCTTTGTCCCATAGCAACACCTTGTTCTCGCTGAAGGAGCTCAGAAAGCTTGCTTTCCACTCTGTCCATGGTTTGTTGCTGTGAGTGTTGAGATGCCATTCGTACCAACTCTTTGCTATGCCCGATAGGAATAGTCGCATGTTTTTTTTTACTTTATCTTCGTCGCTGTGCCAGCAAGTTTTCATTGCATGCATACTCGTAAAACGTGAGCCAGGACTCGGGACTACTAGACTCTCCGTCAAACATGTCTGGCTTCACTTGTTCGTTACTCGGTCTGCTTAATCTTTCCGTCGCGTTTACAAGCAAGCGCAATAAATCATTTTGCTGCCTATTCTGTTCTTGGTGCAGTTCAAGAAACTTGTTGATCAGCTCGACGGAACTGTCGGGCGAAGCAGCGGTAGCGGGCTTCGCGTCGTTTCCAACTGGAGTCAGCACAAAATTCTCATATTCCTGAAGTTTCATGTTGATCCTCACCGTTCTTTTAGCAAGTAAATGATGTGGAGTGAGCTTCATTTTAGTGCTCATATACGAAACAAATGCGTCAGTGCTTACTGCTTCCGGAAGAGCTCCTCTTCATCTTGAGGCGTTGCGGTCAAGATCCGGATGCCACCGCGTTGATTTGCTTCAATGCTGAAGTCCACCCACATCTTGAATGTCCGCACAGAAAGTATACGCGGCTGCGCCAATTTGTAATAATACACAGTACTAGGCTGGGGTGTCAGCCATCTTCTTTATTTCTAATCTCTTCTTCGTCCTCGTCTCCCTCGAACCCTGCCTCAAGTCCACGTACACACACACACACACACACACACACACACACACACACACATATATATATATATATATATATATATATATATATATATATATATATATATATATATATATATATATATATATATATATATATATATATATATGTGTGTGTGTGTGTGTGTGCGTGTGTATGTGTGTGTGTATGTGTGTGTGTATGTGTGTGTGTGTGTGTGTGTGTGTGTGACGCTATGATGAATTGGAGACGTGGCCCGGCTCATACGCCATGTTTATTCTTTTCTCTGACTTCTTCCTTCTCTACCCCTACTAACCATCACTTGATACGTCACAGGATTCTCCCTTCCCCGAAAGATGGCACCGTTTATAACCCACAAAAAATTGAAGAAGCCAATAAACAGACAATGTCCTAATTCGCAGTATCAGGTCCCGACGGAGTTCCACAGTCTCTTTAAATCTTCAAGCTCGAGGGAGCAGTCCGGTGAACTCTACAACTCTGGTGGGCGAGGCTGACTGTTGCTTCCGGACAGAGCGAGATACACGTGGATACTGACAGTACTGCTAGAACTCTTGTTAGGGCTGACCAAGGTTGAAACGCCTTGTTGCTTCGGCAGCTCTGATGTCGTCGGGGTTGTATTTTTCGCCGTGAATGGTGCAATCCCGATGCTTCTTGCTTGCGTGCTTCTCGACAGACTGTGATGGAGTGCCTGAGTGCTTGCGGTTTGCAAGCAGTGCTTCCGCGTCTTTCTCGGCGCTTCCTGTGGTGTTGCAGTCGGCGGAATAGCAGGCGCTAGGAGCGTTTCTGGCGACTTTTCTTTGTCCATCCGAAAGTGTCTGACGTCTTGCTGGTTTGGAGATCTTATTTTTCGATGTTCTTCAACTGGTGAACGCGCTTCCATTGAATTTGGCGTTCGCCGATGCCCTCGTTGCAGTCTCTCTCGTTGTTTTCTGAGTTTGTGAACTTCGTTTTGCTTGCTTTGCTGGTGCTGCTCAGGCGATGGCTGTAGTGTCACCCGTTCCGGAATGGGGCATTCATTTCGTCCGGTGTTTGACGCGTCCTGTAGACAGCTGATCAATGGTGAACTGGTGTCTTGCTTGTCGGGCATAGCTGGCAATGCGTCATCATTGGTAGCATGCTCTTCAGAGGCTTTGGTGACGGGGTTCATTAAGGGCGCTTCCGAAAGACAACTGTGTACAAGGTTTGATGTATCATGCACTTCTGAATTTGTTCGATTCTTGGATTGGTGACCACTGCATGAGGGTACCACATGTGACGTCGCATCACCAGGTTGAAAATGCAAATTTTGGCAAGTCTGCGGTGCCGCGGAAATGAACTCTTGCGACAAAAAACATTCAGAGTTGACAGATAGTTCATCAGGGGCTTCTTCTTCGCGGCTCACTATGAGTGGTTCTTGCGCCTGGTAGCATGCGACGTTCGATGCGTCTGAGCTTTCTGTGTTTGGAGTTTCTGGTGGCTGCGCACTGGACGGCAGCACCACAACAGGGGTAGGTCAGTAAGGTTTGAGTTGTGAATGGCCCTCTTTCTGTGCAACTGACGATGCGAGCTGTTCTGGCGCATGAATCTGGGTGGTAAGTCCAGGGCTTGGCGTAGCATCGTCCGAGCTCCACAGCTCTATCCCAACCAGATGTGAGATAGACATTGTGGTGAGTCACGAAATAGCCAAGCGATGGAAAACCAAGAGGCGGGCCAAGTCTGCGAGATGGGGAGTAAGCTGCTCCAATGCGTGAAGACTGATTTTCACCCTTTGAGCCATCTTGGCGTTGTTTGGTATTTTCCCCATGTGTCAGCTGGTCTACCATGAACAAGGCGTCCTTATGACACGAATAGTGTCCGTTAAGAGCCTTTGAAGAGCTGCGTCGTAGAAAACCAGGTGGTGGACCATGTATGCGAGACGAAGCATGAAAGGCACCAGTAGGGTGAGGAACGTCTCGTGTCGTATTTTGGTGCCACGACTTTGGAAATGCTGACTTTCGTGAAGAGAAACCTGGTGGAACGCCACGTTTCTTGAGAAATAAGCGTGGACTGTGACGGTCGAGTGTGGTTGTATGCAGATGGTCGGTAATGAGGAAGTCCTTGCCGTAGTCATTAAAACGGGCAATCATATCTTCCCTGATCTTTTGCCACGATTCGTCGTTTTCGAATATGTGTGTCAGGTAAAACTTGAATGCATCACCGGAGATTTAGTCAGTGAAGTTGGTGATCATTTCCTGTTCCGACCATGATGCAGTGGTTGCGTGGTGCTCGAACAGGTCGAACCAGTCCTGTACAGGTCCATCGTCCGCTGCTCCGGTGTACTTGGGGATGGGAAGGTCGTCTGATGGTGCTGTCATAGTGCTGGTCTTGGTGTAGTGTTGGGATGTACTTTCGTGGTCCACGTTTGGTCACTGCGTCTTGCTGAGACGTTCGGAGATGGTGGCTGGTTGATGAAGTGGCCGCCAGGTCTTCATCCTGTCGACTCGTGTGACGCTATGATGAATGGGCGACGTGGCCCGGCTCATACGCCATGTTTATTCTTTTCTCTAACTTTTTCCCTTCTTCCTTCTCTACCTCTACTAACCATCACTTGATACGTCACACACACACACACACATATATATATATATATATATATATTGTAGCAAAGCTTACAAACTCTGAAATGGGTCAAACTCTTGATTACCTCTAGTGGGGCTACCCAACAAGGATGCCACTCGCGCTGGGAGTCCCTGCTTGACCGTCACTGTCGCCATAGCGTATGATCGCTGATTGCTGGCTAATAAAGGCCTTAACAAATTGATGGAGGTGCTGCCTTCCCTTTCGATGCCCTTGGAGCTTCAATCACGTACCCTGCCATCTACCATGCCCCACGACGCCTCTCAGCAAACGACTACTCCCATGCCACCCATGTACCCTCGTGTCCCCAGGATCCGTGATCCACCGATCTTCACTGGCACCAATGGCACTGACGTGGAGGACTGGCTCGCCATTTACGAGCCCGTGAGCGTCCCCAACAAATGGGACGAGGTCGGCGAGTTGACGAACTTGGTGTTCTACATCGAGGGCATAGCGAGTGTGTGGTACAACAACCACGTGTCTGATTTTGCAACCTGGTCCGATTTTAAGACCGCTGTAATCAACGTTTTCGGCCGCCCTGCCGTTCGTAAGCTGCAAGCCGAGCAGCGCTTGCGTGAACGCACTCAGCAGGCTGGTGAGTCATTCACCAGCTATATTTAAGATGTACTGGACTTGTGCAACAAATCCAATCAAACCATGCCCGAGTCTGACAAGATCCGAATCATCATGAAAAGTATTGACAATGATGCCTTCACGATGCTGCTTGCCGAAAACCCCGGCACAGTGGCTCAGGTCATCACATTAGGTCAGAGCTACGAGGAGCTCCGCCGGTAGCGTTCGATGACACGTGGCTCCCCACCACGAGCTGCAACGCTTGCTGGCTAGGAAGCCAGTTGTGACCAAGTCAGACCTCAAGTCTTTCATCCGTGAGGAAATCGCGCGCCAGTTCTCTCTCTTACCCTTTGCCCACGCACCGGCTGTTCAACAATCGCCCACTACCTTTCTACCTCCGATCCGTCCGGCGATTGAGCAGGAAATAGCGGAGGTCATGCCTGCGTACCACCCTCAACAATTTCCGGCTCCTGCGCCCCTCAGCTACGCCCAAGTCGTCGCCAGGCTGCCTCAAGTCGTTCCAGCACCGGCCTTTCTGACTTACGCCGAAGCTGCCTCTCGACCTCCGTCCTTGGCAGCGGGTATACCCACTACGTATGTTGGCGTAACCCCTCAGCCTCATTTTCAGCCCACCATGCTGCCTTTTCAGCCACCGTTCCGGGCGAGACCCACCCCGGAGAACCGATGGCGCACACCCGACAACCGGCCCATCTGCTTTGCTTGCGGCTATGCTGGTAACGTAGCTTGTTATTGCTCTCGAGTACAGCCAGCTCCCATTTCTTCGCCTGTTGCTGGCCAGCTTAGCCGTCCGTATAACGACTAACTGCCATTTATGCCACTGTCCTCTCGCCCAGGTCCGTCTCCTCGAAGGTCGCCGTCTCCTTGTCGTTCCCTGTCCCCCATGCGGCCAAGTTTGGCTGCTCATGAGCGAGAAAACTAGTCGTCGCATTCCCAGAGGCAAGAACTGCAACGCTATCGCAATGTGAAAGCCCTCAGTGCAGCCCCTCGAATGTCATTGACGTGCTTGTGGACGGTGTTCATGTAATCGGCTCTTATTGACACTGGAGCTGCCGTAACAGTTATGGGCGAAAAACTTTGCCGCTTACTTCGAAAAGTGATGACGCCACTTTCTGGGTTGTCCCTCCGTAGAGCTACTTTGCATCGCATTCATCCTACAGAAGGGTGCACAGCTCGCGTTGTCATTCAGGACACTCTGTATGTCGCCCAGTTCATCAATCCGGCATTCTCTCATGACGTCATCATGGCATGGGACTTTCTCTCCCGCCACGACGCCGTCATCTATTGTGCCTCCGCCGAAATTGAACTCTCACCTTTCTCGCATTTGACGCCAGAAGACAGTCCCCCGACACTGATCAAGATTCTCATAAAAGACGATGCAGCAGTGCCTCCCAACTCGACGATGGCTGTGTTGGTCTACTACGCTGGTCTCTCCGACACAATTGCACTCGTTTCATCATCCGACCGCACATGTAGCAAAAAAGGGTTGTTAGTACCTTTCGCAACCGTGCAAGTCACCCAGGGCAACGCCGCTATTTTTGCAACGAACCTATCTCCGTACACTGTTACCTTGCTTCGAGGGCAATGTCTCGGTAGAGTGGAACCAGTCAATGACGCACAAGTCCTGGACGTACCCGAAGACTCGCGTTGTCCCGATTCGCTTACCATCAGTGCTGTTTCTACTTCTGACCCATCATCTCCTGATGTATTTGGCCCATACATTGATAACAATCTTACGTCAGTACAGCGTTCCCAGCTTCTAGACGTGTTGCAAGAATACCGTTCTTCTTTCAATGTTGGGCGAAGTTCTCTCGGTCGCACGACCGCTGTTACGCATCGCATCGACACTGGGGCCCATCTAACTTTGCGGCAACATCCATATCGCGTCGCCTGCAGAAAGTCGGGTAATTAACGAGCAGGTTGACGATATACGCCGACGCGACGTTATTTGGCCCTCGGACAATTCATGGGCGTCTCCTGTTGTTCTTGTTGCGAAGAAAGACGGTTCTGTGCGGTTTTATGTGGAATAAAAACGGCTCAATAAGATCACTCGCAAGGATATTTATTCACTGCCGTGCACCGATGAAGCGATCGACAGCCTTCATGGAGCCGAATTTTTTTCTTCTCTCGATCTGCGCTCAGGATACTGGCAAGTACCCATGGCTGGCGACGCTCGACCGAAGGCTGCCTTCGTCACACCTGACGGCTTGTACGAGTGCGACCTTTGAGTGCATGATGGACATCGTTTTGCAGAACTTGAAATGGTACACGTGCTTGGGTTACCTCGACAATGTCGTTGTGTTTGCTCCGGATTTCTCCACGCATCTCCAACGTCTGAAAGACGTTTTCACACGTGTTAGCAATGCCGGCTTGCAACTAAATCTGAAAAAGTGTTGCTTTGCAGCACGGCAACTCACCATCCTAGGGTACGTCGTGCCCAAGGATGGCATTCTTCCTGATCCAGCCAAGCTTCGCGCTGTGACCGAATTCCCCAAACTTGCGTCCGTCAAAGGTCTGCATAGTTTCATGGGCCTGTGCTCATACTTTCGACATTTCATACCAAACTTTGCCACAATAATATTACCTTGACGAAGCTCCTTGGAGGTAACGGGCCCCTTAATTCGTGGTCATCCGAGTGCGACGACGCGTTCGCAAAGCTCCGCCATTTGTTGACGTCTCCTCCCATTCTACGCCACTATGACCCTACGGCCCAAACGAAGGTGCACATGGGCGCCAACGGTGTAGGCCTTGGCGCTGTCCTGGCGCAGCACAAACCCAGATTTCCTGAATATGTCATAGCGTATGCAAGCCGTACGCTCACGAGAGCCGAGACAAACTACACCGTCACGAAAAAAGAGTGTCTGGCAATCGTCTGGGCCCTTACAATGTTTCGACCTTATTTGTATGGTCGCCCATTCGATGTCGTCACCGACCATCATGCACTCTGCTGGCTGACATCATTGAAGGATCCCTCAGGCCGTCTCGCCCGTTGGACTCTTCGCTTACAAGACTACGACATTGGCGTACTGCAACGCAACGGACGCCAGCACCCTTTCGAGCTCCCCTCTACATAAAGACGACGTGCCCTGCTCAGTAACCTCAATTGCTGTTTCTGCTATTGATGTTGACATCCTCGCTACCGAACAGCGAAAGGATAATCGGATCGCCCCGCTGATCGAGTTGCTCTCTGATCCGTCCGCAACACCATCTACGCGTGCCTTGCGTCGTCGAGCTCACCATTTCGCCATCCGTGACGGCCTCCTACACCGACGCAATTACGATGCTGATGGCCAGCAGTGGTTACTCGTGATACCCCGTAGTCTGTGGTCAAAGATATGTGAATCTTTTCATTCTGATCCGCAATGCGCGCACTGGGGTCTCCAAAACTTACCAACAATGCTACTTCTGGCGTGGGATGTACCACTACGTGCAGCAGTTCTTACGCTCTTGCCTCGCTTGCCGACGCCGCAAACCGTCAGCACACATGTCACATGCCGGTCTGCAACCATTACCTTGCCCTGACCGTCTGTTTGGGCGTGTAGGTATCGATTTTTATGGAACTCTTCCTCTGATGTCGGCTGGTAACCGCTGGGCCATCGTCGCCGTAGATCATTTAACACGATACGCCGAAACCGCCGCTTTCCCTGCTGCTACTGCGCACGACGTTGCATCCTTCCTGCCGCATCAATTCATACTGCGCCATAGACCACCTCAAGAGCTTCTCAGCGATCGAGGTCGTGTCTTCTTGTCGGAAGTCGTCAAAGCCATTCTGACGGAGTGCCATTCTGTGCACTGCAAAACTACTACTTACCACCTGCAGACGAATGGCCTCACCGAATACTTTAACAGCACCCTCGGCGACATGCTTTCGATGTACATCGCCGCCAACCACACGAATTGGGATAATATACTGCCCTTCGTCACCTACGCCTACAACACCGTCCCTCAGAGCCCGATTGGTTTTTAGGGGCAAAGCTCCTTAAGGCGTGAGCTGTGCGTCCCCTGTATGTAGCCACCTCTCGTTTAGTTCTTGCAGTGTCCACTAGATGGCGGTACCGTCTCCCGTATGTCGTCTCCTCTCGTTTAGTTCTTGCAGTGTTCACTAGATGGCGGCACCGTCTCCTGCATGTAACCACCTCTCATTTAGTTCTTTCAGTTCTCACTAGATGGCAGGACCTGTAGCTGATAATGATAATGATAACTTGATAATTTAAACTGGAAAAAGGCCGAAGGAAAAATTCCAAAGCGCACTGCCACGGGTTTAGATGGGATTCCCGTTAGCCTCATTAACGAATTAGGACATAACACTAAAGAAGCATTGTTAAAAGCAGTAGAAAAAAGCTTAAAGGACGGACAAATACCGGACAGTTGGCGACAAAGTAGAATGAACTTAATCCATAAAGGCAAGGGAGAAAAGGACAAGATTCGCTCGTATAGACCACTAACCATTACATCGGTACTATACAGGTTGGCGATGCAAGCAGTAAAAATGAAAATAGAAACATGGGCCGAACATAACGATATTTTGGGAGAACTTCAGAACGGATTTCGAGTCGACAGGCGGTTAGACGATAACCTGTTTGTTCTCACTCAGTGTATAGAAATATCTAAAATAGAGAATAGGCCCTTGTACGTGGCTTTTCTAGACATCACTGGGGCATACGACAACGTTAATCAGGAAATTTTGTTGGATATATTGAAAGGAATGGGCATGGGCGACGACTGTATACAGCTTTTGAGGGAAATATACCGAGAAAATACAGTTTGCATAGAGTGGGAAGGAATGCGTAGCAAAGAGAACGTTGAGGTTAGCAGGGGTCTGAGACAGGGATGTCCTTTGTCCCCGCTGTTATTCATGCTGTACATGGTGAGTATGGAAAAAGCGTTAGAAGGTAGCAACATTGGTTTTAATCTGTCACACAAACAGGGCGGCACGATGATTGAGCAGAAGCTTCCAGGTTTATTTTATGCGGACGATATCGTCTTATTTGCGGACAGTCGAGATGATATACAGCAGCTGGCGAATATATGCGGAAGGGAAGGTGAAGCACTTGGACTAGGATTCAGTGTAACGAAGTGTGGATTGATGGTATTCAATGATCCCTGTGATCATACGGTGTCCATACAAGGCCAAGAAATACCGAGGGTAAGTGAATACAAGTACCTTGGAGTATGGGTAAATGAGAGTGATAGATACATGGAGGTACAGGAAAAAGCCTCGGCAGCAAAAGGAAAGAGGAATGCGGCAATAATGAAGCACAGAGCGTTGTGGGGATACAATAGGTATGAGGTGCTTCGAGGTCTGTGGAAGGGTGTAATGGTTCCAGGGCTTACTTTTGGGAACTCAGTGGTGTGCATGAGGGCAGAGGTGCAATCGGGAATGGATGTAAATCAAAGGACTGTGGGACGCCTCGCGTTGGGTGCTCACGGGAAGACGACAAACGAGGCTGTAAAGGGCGATATGGGGTGGGCAGGTTTTGAGGCGAGGGAAGCGCAGAGCAAAATAAGGTTCGAAGAAAGGCTAAGAAATATGAAGGAGAGTAGATGGGCAGAGAAGGTGTTCCGTTATTTGTATAGGAAGAGCGTGGACACACAGTGGAGAATAAGAACTAGAAGACTCACTAGTAAATATACGGCTGGTATTGTAAGCCATATGTCAACAAAGAGCGTTAAGGGAAAAGTCAGGGAGGCGGAGAGGATTTACTGGATGGCAGCTATGGAGAAAAAACCGGCTTTGAGTAACTACCGAAAGGGCAAAAATGAAATAAGGAGGGAGGCATTTTACGATAATTCAAGGGGAAGCGCTTTACTGTTTGAAGCGAGATCGGGTTGCCTTAGAACGCGTAGTTATAAAGCAAGATTCAGTAAAGAAGAAGAACAATGCACATGCTGCGGGAAAGATAAGGAAACGGCGGAGCATGTTCTGATTGAATGTGGAGATATCCACCCAGGTGTACGTTTGGGCACGAGCCTACAGGAAGCCTTGGGTTTTAGGGACAACAATGGAAAGCTGAACACACCCGCGATTGAAATAAGTAAGAGACGGTTAAAGTATTGGTGGCAGAAAATTAGAGAGAAAGGACAAAAATAAATATTGGAAAAATAAAATATGGACAGTGTGCCGTAAATGGCAGAGAACTTAAGCTGAAAATTTACCTTTTTTTCCATTAAGATAGAATTTATCGAAGTAGAGGCATTAGGCCAACATAAAAAAAGAAAAAAAGGTTTTTTTTTGTCGAGCCTGGTGGCATACTTGTCACCACCCCGTTATAAAGGGGACGCTCATAGCATCCATCCATCCATGAACGGCGTGGCGCACTGCGAGGCAGCGGTCAGACGTGTTTTTGGAGAGCTCCGGAATGACAGCTACAGATAAGTGTTTTTGCATGTTTCCAGCTTGCCTCTGTATGTAGCGTTATGAGAACGTAAGGCGCTAGCGTAAAGCTTGATTAGGTCTAGTACGGTGTACGTTTTTTTTAGTATTCTGTACTGTGTCTTTTTTTGCTCCAGCCACCACGTGGCTGAGGCCTGCGCGTAGACCGACCACGTGCATGCGCAGGTGCTGTGAAGTGTAGCGTATTTATGTATTATTGTGGTTCTTTTTGGCTTAGACCAGTGTATTTTAGTACAGTTTTCTAACACGTGGGCATCGTGGGTAAACTGAGCTAGCCATGGTCAAAAAGACCGTAAAGTGTTCAGAGTGCGGGGTAGGGTGGAAGGTGAAAATTAGTGCGGAAGAGAAAGCAGAAGATGACGCCAAGTGTAGACAGTGCGAGTTCGAGGAGAAAATGAAAAATATGATGGCGGTCCAGAGTGGGCTCATGGAGAAAATCGCAGAGCTGGAGAATGCATTGACGAAGGAGCGAGAGAAAACGTCAGCCATGGAGGAAAGGCTCTGGGCAGCCGAGAAGGGCCTATCGAAGGTCGTGAAGGGGAACGAAGACGCAGGTGACGGCGGAAGCATTATGGCGACGACCCCCCGTGCGGGAGAGATGAGGGAAACAGGCATGACAAAGGCAGATACATTGGCCACAGGGCCCAGCTACCGGGAAGTAGTTTTGAGGGAGGGAGGGAGCAAACCAGCAGCCGTGACTCACGCTAGTCACCTAGTCAGCAGCCAGGTGCAGGTTTCAGAAGGAATGTCTGAACAGGTCATCATCGCCGGTGACTCAAATTTAGTCCGATGCGCAGCGGCAATCAAAGAAAGGGTGAAAGGCGACAAGAGAGTTGCGATAGGGACGTTCCCAGGACAAACGCTGGGGACAGTAATGAGTCAAGCGGGTGAACAACTCGCAGCTAAAGCTAACAATCGTAACCTCGTTGTAATTGCGGGAGGGTTAAATGACGTCCTGAAAAAAGAATCGTCAGGACTAGCGACGACCTTGGCGAAAGGGGTGGATGACATGCGCACCGTGTCCCCCCAGGTGCAAATTGTAGTATGCACAGTACCGGAAGTACCAGTACGCAACGTCAACCTGCAAAGAGCGGTTGTCGACGCAAACAAAGAGATATGGCGAATTAGTCGAGAGAAGGGTTTCGAGGTAGTGGATTTAAGCAGGGAAGTGCACAGGTGGGGTGGATTCCAAAGAGACAAGATTCATTTCGATAAGAGGCTTGGACACGAGGTGGGCTGGCGACTGGCAGGACGCGCAGTAGCTTTTTTGGGGGGCTCACGGGCCCTTCGGAGTCCGGGGTAGCTCGTAACAGGGAAAACAACCAGGAGGACGCTTTGACAGGTAGAATTGCGAAAAACCAGAAAAAAGGTAAAAGAAAAAGGAAAAAGGCGCGTGTTGCAATTAGTTACATAAACATGCAGGGTGGCAGAAAGAAGGCAAAATGGTTAGAGATTGAGGAGCAGTTAAACAAAGAACAGATAGGCGTGTATGCGGTTACAGAAACACACCTTAGAGACTTGGAAGAGCCACCACATATTAAAAATTATGTTTGGGAAGGGTGTAACAGGACCATATCGGAAAGGAAAGGTGGGGGTGTAGGAATGCTAATTCACCGCGGAGCCAAATGGGTTAGAGTGAAACAGACGTGTTCAGAGCACCTCTGGGTTCTGGGCACAGTAGGTGGAAAGGAAACGTGGCTAGGGGTAGCCTACTTGGGGACGGGGAATAACTGCAGAGAAAAGAATCAGGAGATAGTGGATTGCATGAGTGCGGATATTAAGGAATTTGGTAATGGGGCCGAAATCATCCTTCTAGGGGACATGAATGCCCACATACATGACCTTGACGGATATTCAGACACCAATGGGAAGTTATTACTAGATCTTTGCGAGCAACATAGTCTGGAGATAGTTAACACGGGGCCTAAATGTGACGGCCAGATCACATGGGAAGTCGGAAACAAGCAATCAAGTATTGATTATTGTCTCGTGACTGAAGGAATTTACCACAAACTGACAGAAATGAGGATAGACGAGGAAGGCATTAACAGCTTGGGTAGTGATCATAAACGAATAACATTACAAATGGGATACGAAACTAAAAATATGAGCATGGAATCAAAGTCTGGCAGCTCGTATTTAAATGACAAACAAATAATAAATATAGCCGCAAGAGTCGAGGAAGAAGTAGGCGAAATACCAGGCAAGGACTGGGAGTATAGTGAGCTGTTACATCTAATGACGAAGGAGATAGGGAAAGAGAAGAAAACTGTTTGCTGGAAAGGAAAAAGGAAGCCAAAAAGTTGGTGGAACAAGGAAATCCGGGAGGCGATCGAGAAGCGACGCGAAGCATCACGGGAGCATAGAAAGGCAAAAAAGGAGAAGCGGCCGCAGGACGAAGTCAAAAAAATATGGGAAATATATTTGGAGAAAAAATCCCTTGTACAGAAATTGGTAGAGGCAAAAATTAAAGGTGAAAGTGAACGCTGGATGACAGAGATACACGAAAAAAAAGGAGGCCGCGCCTAGGATTTTTTGGAGCCACATAAAGGCGCTAGGTAGGAAGTCTGTCGCAACGCAACAACATATTCTAGATGAAGGAGGAAATCAATTGGAAGGGTACGAAGCGCTAGGTTACATCCAAAAGGTAACAGCCGATTCGTTTCAAAAGAGCGTCCAGGGGATCTCCCCGGTGAGTAAAAGTGTGGCGGAGAAAGCAACAGAGGAAGAGCTAGTACTTGATAATTTCAACTGGAAAAAGGCCGAAGGAAAAATTCCAAAGCGCACTGCCGCGGGTTTAGATGGGATTCCCGTTAGCCTCATTAACGAACTAGGACATAACACTAAAGAAGCATTGTTAAAAGCAGTAGAAAAAAGCTTAAAGGACGGACAAATACCGGACAGTTGGCGACAAAGTAGAATGAACTTAATCTATAAAGGCAAGGGAGAAAAGGACAAGATTCGCTCGTATAGACCACTAACCATTACATCGGTACTATACAGGTTGGCGATGCAAGCAGTAAAAATGAAAATAGAAACATGGGCCGAACATAACGATATTTTGGGAGAACTTCAGAACAGATTTCGAGTCGACAGGCGGTTAGACGATAACCTGTTTGTTCTCACTCAGTGTATAGAAATATCTAAAATAGAGAATAGGCCCTTGTACGTGGCTTTTCTAGACATCACTGGGGCATACGACAACGTTAATCAGGAAATTTTGTGGGATATATTGAAAGGAATGGGCATGGGCGACGACTGTATACAGCTTTTGAGGGAGATATACCGAGAAAATACAGTTTGCATAGAGTGGGAAGGAATGCGTAGCAAAGAGAACGTTGAGGTTAGCAGGGGTCTGAGACAGGGATGTCCTTTGTCCCCACTGTTATTCATGCTGTACATGGTGAGTATGGAAAAAGCGCTAGAAGGTAGCAACATTGGTTTTAATCTGTCACACAAACAGGGCGGCATGATGATTGAGCAGAAGCTTCCAGGTTTATTTTATGCGGACGATATCGTCTTATTTGCGGACAGTCGAGATGATATACAGAAGCTGGCGAATATATGCGGAAGGGAAGGTGAAGCTCTTGGACTAGGATTCAGTGTAACGAAGTGTGGATTGATGGTATTCAATGATCCCTGTGATCAGACGGTGTCCATACAAGGCCAAGAAATACCGAGGGTAAGTGAATACAAGTACCTTGGAGTATGGGTAAATGAGAGTGATAGATACATGGAGGTACAGGAAAAAGCCTCGGCAGCAAAAGGAAAGAGGAATGCGGCAATAATGAAGCACAGAGCGTTGTGGGGATACAATAGGTATGAGGTGCTTCGAGGTCTGTGGAAGGGTGTAATGGTTCCAGGGCTTACTTTTGGGAACTCAGTGGTGTGCATGAGGGCGGAGGTGCAATCGGGAATGGATGTAAATCAAAGGACTGTGGGACGCCTCGCGTTGGGTGCTCACGGGAAGACGACAAACGAGGCTGTAAAGGGCGATATGGGGTGGGCAGGTTTTGAGGCGAGGGAAGCGCAGAGCAAAATAAGGTTCGAAGAAAGGCTAAGAAATATGAAGGAGAGTAGATGGGCAGAGAAGGTGTTCCGTTATTTGTATAGGAAGAGCGTGGACACACAGTGGAGAAAAAGAACTAGAAGACTCACTATTAAATATACGGCTGGTATTGTGAGCCATATGTCAACAAAGAGCGTTAAGGGAAAAGTCAGGGAGGCGGAGAGGATTTACTGGATGGCAGCTATGGAGAAAAAACCGGCTCTGAGTAACTACCGAAAGGGCAAAAATGAAATAAGGAGGGAGGCATTTTACGATAATTCAAGGGGAAGCGCTTTACTGTTTGAAGCGAGATTGGGTCGCCTTAGAACGCGTAGTTATAAAGCAAGATTCAGTAAAGAAGAAGAACAATGCACATGCTGCGGGAAAGATAAGGAAACGGCGGAGCATGTTCTGATTGAATGTGGAGATATCCTCCCAGGTGTACGTTTGGGCACGAGCCTACAGGAACCCTTGGGTTTTAGGGACAACAATGGAAAGCTGAACACACCCGCGATTGAAATAAGTAAGAGACGGTTAGAGTATTGGTGGCAGAAAATTAGAGAGAAAGGACAAAAATAAATATTGGAAAAATAAAATATGGACAGTGTGCCGTAAATGGCAGAGAACTTAAGCTGAAAATTTACCTTTTTTTCCATTAAGATAAAATTTATCGAAGTAGAGGCATTAGGCCAACATAAAAAAAAAAGAAAAAAGGTTTTTTTTTTGTTGAGCCTGGTGGCATACTTGTCACCACCCCGTTATAAAGGGGACGCTCATAGCATCCATCCATCCATCGATGAAAAGATGCAAGATGCTATAAACTAGATGGTGGTACTTGTAGTTGATGAAAGATGCGAGATGTTATAAAATAGGAATGATGTCACATATGGCACGTGTCATTGGTGGAAGGCAATCGTTCGATTTAGTGCGGCGACGTACGCTAGGGGGAGCATTGTAAAAAAATCGAGTAGGCAAAATGTATGGAAGATTCATGGTTTACCAGGTTTTCCTCCAGAGCTTCGCCCACTCATCATCATTCACTTCGTGGATATGGCGGCACTTTTTCACCTTTCTTCTTACTGTACGGAAGGCACCCGTCGCACACTATGGACATGATACTTCTGTACACGCTGGATCCATCTGAGTGTGCACCTATTTCTGAGACAGCTAGGCTTGCTGAAGAGTGTCGTGAGCTTGCGAAGACTTTCACGACGCATGAGCGGCAGAAGTGTATTCGTAACGGCTCCACCCCGTCTGAGCCCACGTTCCTTCCTTGTGCGCTTGTATGGCTCTCGATCCCGACCTCTGTAGCTGGCCTCTTTTCTAAACTGTTTCCCAAATACGAAGGCCCTTACCGTGTCATCGAGCGCACGTCTCCAGTCAACTATCTGATCGAACCCATCAAACAATCTACGGACATGTGCCACCGCGGGCGCGACATCGTCAACGTGGAGTGCCTGAAGGCTTACTGTGACCCGCTCATAGTAACAAGCTATTAGGTCGCCAGGCGGCTCCCTCTTCGACCCCGGGGTAATTGTAGCGAAGCCTCCGAACTCGGAATTGGGTCAAACTCTTGATTACCTTCTAGTGGGGCTATCCATCCAACAAGGACGCCACTCGCGCTGGTAGTCCGTGCTTGACCGTGACTGTCACCATTGTGTATGATCGCTGGTTGCTGGCTAATAAACGCCTTACCAATATATATATATATATATATATAAATATATATATATATATATATATATATATATATATATATATATATATATATATATATATATATATATATATATATATATATATATATACTCTTCGACACCGGGGTAATTGTAGCGAAGCCTCCGAACTCGGAATTGGGTCAAACTTTTGATTACCTTCTAGTGGGGCTATCCATCCAACCAGGACGCCACTCGCGCTGGTAGTCCGTGCTTGACCGTGACTGTCACCATTGTGTATGATCGCTGGTTGCCGGCTAATAAACGCCTTAACAATATGCACACACACACACACACACATATATATATATATATATATATATATATATATATATATATATATATATATATATATATATATATATATATATATATATATATATATATATATATTGAAAAGGGGTTTATTGGCGACTTGTCGACGGTGGCCCTACGATGAAAACACGATCGGGACAGAGCAACAGCCAAGCAGATGCCGGCGATGATCAGCACGAGTCGAACGAAAAAAGCCCAGCACCCAGTATCCAAGCAGTGGCGACGTTTCTTGCCAACGATGCGTTTTATTCTTCACAATTTGCCCCCGCCAAAAAAAAGAGCCATTCTGGCGTCCTAAGAGTCTGGAGGCAGAGGGCTATGATACGACTTAAGGCGGGCAACGTGGACGATGTCACGTCCACGCCGGCGCATGTTGTCAGATGGGGAAATGAACTTAATGAGAAAATTCACCGGCGAGGTTTGCTCCAAAACACGGTATGGGCCCTCGTACTTTGGAACGAGTTTTGATTAAAGGCCGGGGGTTTGGTAAGGAACAGCCAGCCATACAACTGATCCCGGGAAACAGCTGTGGCTTTGTGAAGAGTCGGCGTTGTTTTCTTTCTGGCGCTGCTGTTCTCGTGACGAAAGGTGCGTGCGAGTTCACGGCACTCTTCCGCATTTCAGGCAGCTTCGAACACAGATGGGCATTCGGATGCGTCAGGACGGTAGGGAAGGAGAGTGTCGATGGTGTGGGATGGTTCGCGTCCATAAAGAAGAAAGAAAGGTGAAAATCCAGTGGTAGACTTTGCCGTGGTGTTGTATGCGAACGTGATGAATGGAAGAATGCGATCCCAGTTAGTATGATTGGATGTCACATACATGGCGAGCATATCGCCAGGGGTGCGGTTAAATCTTTCCGTGAGCCCGTTAGTCTGCGGGTGGTATGCCGTGGTCTTGCGATGAACAAGATGGCATTCAGAAAGCAGAGACGTGACGACTTCTGATAGGAAGGCTCGACCTTGGTCACTTAGTAGTTCTTGAGGTGCACCATGTCGTAGTATGACGCGATGAAGGATGAAGGATGCTACGTCCGGCCGCCGTTCCAAGTGCAGTGGCACTTGGAAGGGCGGTGGTTTAAGCGTAGCGTGTTAAATGGTCCACAGCGCCTATGATCCACCGATTTTCATCTGATGTTGTCGTTAGAGGGCCATAAAGATCAATTCCAATCCGATCGAAATGTTTGGCAGGGCACGGAAGCGGTTTAAGCGCACCGGACGAGTGGAAAGGCGGTGATTTGCGGCGTTGGCAGTCAGGGCAGCCCATAATGAATTTTTGAACAAAATTATACATTTTGCACCAGTAGAAGCGATGGCGAATGCATTCTTAAGTTTTGAAAACTCCGGCATGACCACATTGGGGATCGTCGTGAAAGGAGGCGCAGATTTGTGATCGCAAGCTGCGTGGGACAACCAAGAGCCACTTATGACCTTCAGGGGCGTAGTTGCGTCGGTGTAGAAGCCGATCACGATTGACGAAATGAGCAGCTTGACATCGGAGAGATCGTGATACCACAGTGGTTGACGATCCAGAGAGACAGTCAAAAAGAGAAGCGATCCACGGGTCCTTGTGCTGTTCACTAGCAAAGGAGTCGAGGTCGAGAGATGCGACAGAGTTGGTACCAGTGGTTCCACAGGCCGAGTCAGGAGGTAAAGGCGAACGCGACAGGGCGTCGGCGTCAGAATGCTTGCGTCCGCTGCGATAGATGACGCGAATGTCGTACTCCTGGATTTGCAGTGCCCACCGAGCTAGGCAGTCAGAAGGATCTTTCAATGTGGCGAGCCAACAAAGTGCATGGTGGTCCGTTACCAGGTCGAATGGGCGACTGTACAAATAAGGGCGGAACTTGCGAAGCGCCCACACTAGCGCCAAGCACTCCTTTTCAGTGACGCTGTAATTGGCTTCAGCTTTAGTAAGCGTGTGACTCGTATAAGCGACGACGTATTCGGAGTAGCCCGGCTTGCGTTGGGCGAGGACAGCGCCAAGACCAACCCCGCTAGCGTCTGTGTGAACTTCCGTTGCAGCTGTTGGGTCGAAATGCCAAAAATTGGAGGAGATGTTAGCAGACTACGGAGCGTGGCAAACGCGACGTCGCAGTCAGGAGACCAGGATGAAAGGTCTGTGTCACCGCGTAGGAGGTTGGTCAGTGGTGACATGATCGACGCAAAATTTTGCACGAAGCGCCAGAAGTGCGAGCATAGTCCGACAAAACTGCGTAATTCTTTCAGTGTAATAGATTTCGGGAACTCATCGACTGCTCGCAGTTTCGCAGGGTTGGTTAGAACACCATGCTTGGACACGATGTGCCCTAAGATGGATAGCTCTCGCGCGGCGAAGCGGCACTTTTTAAGGTTCAGTTGAAGCCCAGCGTTGGTTAAAAAGTCAGCACCAATTGGAGCCGAAGCAGATGTGTAGGAAAGTCAGGAGAGAAAACGAGAATGTCGTCGAGGTAGCATAGACACACAGACCACTTTAGCCCACGCAGTGTGTTGTCCATGAGTCGTTCAAACGTGGCAGGAGCATTACAAAGCCCAAATGGCATTACGTTAAATTCGTACAGGCCATCTGGTGTAATGAACGCAGTTTTCTGGCGATCAGCTTCTGCCATAGTAACCTGCCAGTATCCAGATCGTAAGTCTAAGGAAGAAAAAAATTCGGCTCCTTGGAGGCCGTCAAGGGCGTCGTCGATGCGCGGTAATGGATAGACGTCTTTCCGCGTCACCTTGTTTAATCGCCGGTAGTCAATGCAAAATTGAATCGATCCATCCTTTTTCCGAACTAGAACGACAGGAGATGCCCAAGGACTGTGCGATGGTTGAATAACAGGACGGCGTAGCATCTCTTCGACCTGGTCGTTGATGACGTGACGTTCTGCAGCAGAGACATGGTACGGTCTTTGACGCAATGGCTGGTGCAAACCGGTGTCAATGTAGTGGTGCACTGCAGAAGTCCAACCCAATTGCGGCTGAGAAACGTCGAATTAATTCGCGAAGTGCTGGAGGAGATTAATATGCTCGGCGCGTTCATGGGCACTTAAGGTGTTGGCGATAGAACTCGAGAAGTTTCACTCGACGAGCATTTCAGTGGGGAAAGAGTATGAAGTTCGGTCGAGGCACTACTGCACGATTCGTCTGGCATGTTAAGGAAAAAAGAGGAATCGAGGTACTCCACTCGACCAAGACATTCGCCGGCAAGTAGCGTAAGTGGGGCAGAAAGGGGGTTTTGTACAAAAATATTGCTTCGGCCAGCAGTGGCGTCAAGTGTAGCGAAAGGCAAAGAAACGGCTTTGCGGCTCATGAAAATGTCGGAAGGTGTAAACATTACTGTAGCATCGTTATGGTCATCGCAGAAAACAGGGACAACGGCAAGAGAGGCTGGCGGAATTTCAGTGTCTTCACGCACGAGGAGTTTTGGGGACCGCCCAAGAGTTTCGTGCAAAGGTTCGTCAGACAGGTGCGAAAATTGAACTTCAGCGCGTGCGCAGTCGATGACGGCATGATGATGGACAGGAAGTCCCACCCGAGGATAACGTCATGCGAGCAAACCGAAAGGATGATAAACTCGACAACGTACATTGAGCCTTGGATGGATATGCGGGCTGTACAGGTGCCGAGAGGTTGAACTGGTTGTGCGCTAGCCTTACGAAGCGATAGTCCAGAGAGTGGCGTGGTCACTTTGCGTAGGGAGTGGCAGAGCTGGGCGGAAATAACAAATGGCAGCACCTGTGTCGATGAGGGCAAAGGTAGAAACACCATCGACAGATGTGGCGATGATGTTAGCAGGTGAAGTGCGAGGACTTGGGCATTTTGACGACGGCGCAGTTCTTGCCTCTGGAACATCGGCGTTCAGTTTTCTCGGTTGGAGGAAGCGGGTCGGGGACGCATTGGGGACAGAGATTGCCCGCGAGGAGACGGCGAGCGGGGAAAGTGAGTCGGAGATGGGGGCTGGGGTGACTGAGACTCGGGAAGGTTAGTGTAGCCATACTGCGGTGATAGATAGGGAGCAGGCAGGTGCGTGAGCTGCGGGTCATACGGTATTGTCCAAGTAGCGTAGTGTTGTGATTGTAAGCGACGACGACAATTTCGTGTCATGCGTCCTGGAGTGCCGCAGGCGTAGCAGATAGGTCAATTGTCAGCAGTGCGCCAGGAATGGCTGACTCGCGGTGTGGCCCAAGGTGTCGAAAGAGGGGTAAAGTGGCGAGCAAGTGCAGACATGGGTGGCGAATGCTGCTGGCGGGGTCTGCTGCGTACCACCTGGGCATAAGTAAGAGGCGTGGCCACGGGCTGCATAGCCGGCGCATGGGGAACAGGCATCGCCACAGGCTGCTGGTGGGCAGCGACGGGAACAGCCTGAGCTACCTCTTCGGCAATAACGTCGCAGAGTGGTGAGGGCAGACGAGAGGACGGCGGCTGCTGCGTGAAGGGAATCAACGACAGCTGCCGAGCTACTTCTTTACGCACAAAGTCTTTAATTCTCTTGCAGGGTTGGTGAGTAATCAGGAACAGAAGTAAGACTGGATAGTGAGTCGGCGTGTAGGGAAAACGGCCGAGTCAGGGCGCGCTGCTTCCTCAACTCGTCGAAACTTTGCCATAAAGTCACAAGTTCCGCAACGGTGGCAGCATTGCGTGCCAGGAGCATCTGAAATGCGCCGTCATTTGTCCCTTCGAGGATGTTCTGAATCTTCTCCGACTCGGGCATGGCGGTGTTCACACAGTTGCAAAGACCAATAATGTCTTCGATGCAACTGGTGAACGATTCAGATGGCTTCTGTGCGCGAGTCCGCAAGCGCTGTTCGGCTCTGGACTTGCGGACAGTGGGTCGGCCGAAAACGTCAGCAAACGACGTTTTGAAGATGGACCACGTCGTAATGTCATTTTTGTGGTTGTTATACCACATTTCGGCCACGTCAGTGAGGGAAAAGATGACGTTAGTCAACTTGTCCACGTCATTCCACTTGTTGTTTGCGCTCACCAGTTCGTAGTTAGCGAACCAGTCTTCCACGTCGGTCTCATCAGCTCCGCTAAAGACCTTGCGCTCTCGCAAACGAAGAATGCCGGGGCTGCTGGGGGATGGAGTGGAAGAGCCAGGTTGCGCGTTGTTGGTGGCCATGATGGGAGGTAGCGTTTGGTTGCGCAGCTCCAGGTTTAGGCGACGGGGAATGTCAGCACCCTCCACCAACTGAAAAGGGGTTTATTGGCGACTGTTGCGACAGTGGCCCTATGATGAAAACACGATCGGGATAGAGCAACGGTCAAGCAGATGCCGGCGATGATCAGCACGAGCTGAACGAGAAAAGCCCAGCACCCAGTATTCAAGCAGTGGCGATGTTGCTTGCCAACGATGCGTTTTCTTCTTCACAATATATAAATATAGAGTACCAGCGCTCCCACAATACTCTCATGTCCCTACATCCTTCTTGCTCTCTCATCTCCACTGTTCAGCAATGCAAAGCTCTTGGCTTCCCTTTGCACGGGACAAAGAACGCGCAGACCCTACATCACGCTGTGAGGAGTTGCCACTCGGTGACCCACCTTCTGCGACGCGTTGTCACTCGCCAGTCGAGGCTCCATGAGGCTCGTGCGTGCCGGGTTGCACATGCGCTTGCCCTTAACAAGTTCTTGTACTTTCTACCCTACATTCAATTCACCCAAATGCAACTCAACACACTCGGAAGAGCTCTATTAGGCCTCTACAAGGCAGCTCTAAACCTCTCTGTCACTACCTCTACCACTAAGCTTTTTGCCACAGGCCTCTTCCATCTATTACGTTCTCTTATTTCTCTGCACCACGACTCTCGAATTGCCCGTCTTTCTCTCACTCGTCAAGGCCAATGGCTATTAGCCCAAGCCGGTATCCCTCACACTCCCGTTTCCGTTCCCAACTTGCCTTCTGCCGCTAGCACCGCTGCTTCTAACCTTCGCATCTTTCCCCTCCCATCCAATATGTCTCCCATTCTTCACGCCGGCCGGCGTCATGCGGCAGCACAGCATCATTCTCCTCCTCTCTCTACACAGGGAGTTGCCTACACGGATGCCTGATACATGACTCCTCGGAGCTCGTGTGGCTACGTTATCTACCATCCACACCTTTCGGCACCTGACACGCACACCAGCAGGCCATACTTCCTCCCGCCAAATGTACTTTCGCTCGAGCTCCTCTCCATGGTCCATGCCATGCACTCATTTTCCTCCCTCCCTTCTCTCCCCGAGTACATGATTTACTCTAATACCTGTGTCACACGGGCACGCAAAAAGTCTTTTAAGTAAGCGGTCTTTTACGAAGTTGAAAGACTTTTAACAAAGAGGTGTTTGTGGCGCAGACACACGGCAGCAACGATCTCCTTTTAGTGTTTTCGTTCGAAGACGCTAGTGAAAGCGTGGCGCTAGCAGTTAAAAGAGAAGCAATGAAAATTAAACGATGTATCACGATGTACAAATTAAAGACTTGTTGCACTGCTCGTTTCTTCAAATAAGTTTAGGAATAAGAGATGAAGAAACACAGATGTGAATGTTTTTGCACTAGATAAGGAAGCATTCCCATAACTAGCGACGTGCACAACTCCGTCTGGCACCACTGTGCTTTTATTTACCGTATTTGTTTTTCGCTGCTCTCGACTGCTCTCGACACGTTATGGGCGACCGTACGGGAGAAAAAGCGAGGATCGCAAGCCTCATGGCCTGCCTTCTCGCTCTGGAAAGCGAGGCAGACGCTGCAAAAGCCGCCAAGGAGAGGATAAAGCAGCGCAAGACCGAGCGTCACCACGTGATATTGCCGACGCGTTGTAGCTGCTTACGAGACTAGAAAACGAAATAACCATTAAAAGAGTTCATTACACCTTCTGCAGGATATGAAATTTGTTTTTACAAAGAGATTTGATGACGGAAAAATAAGCGTTCGCTCTTTTTTTTCCACCACTCGAAAATTGCTGGTGCCCACTGGTTTCGAGGCTACTCATTCGGAGCCGTAAAAGAGATCGACGAACGCCGTTTACGAAAAAGACCGCTTCTGAAAATGAGTTCGCTCTGTGCCGTGTGTCTGCTGTCAGGAACTCCTTTTCGGAAAAAGACCGCTTACTTAAAAGACTTTTAAGTGCCCGTGTGACAGGGGTATAACTCTCATGCCGCCGTCCGTCACATACAGAACAACACGTTGCTCCCTGCTCTTCAACAGGAGGTCAAGCGAGCGGCCTCTGCTCTTCAACCCTCCACTGTCTTCCTCCGCTGGGTTCCTGGGCATTCAGGTATTAACGGCAATGAGCTAGCTCATCGGATTGCCCGCGATATATTGCATCGGGCACCGTTCATTCCCTAACCCACACCTTTGGAAGACAGTGAGAGCTCCGCGAATAACGATGGGCAGATCTCCTTGCGTCACACTATCAAGGAGGTATATCTCCAGCTCCGGCTCGACAAGCGTCTTTACCCTCCCCCTCATCCATTACTCACTGCGCTCAAGGCTCGAACTCTACGGCACATCCAAATGAATTGCCTGATAACCCCCTCTCGCCTTTTCCTCTATAAATATAGGTCTAACTCCTGCTGTCCTAATTGCCCCTCCTCATACGCCGACCTGTCACACTGCTTGTTTTACTGCCCAACTGCTCAGCAATCCAGCTATTACCCTCCCCCATCCCTTTTTATCACCTCCTGGCTCGTCTGGAACGGCGCCGAAGGGAAAGAAGAACAGCGTCTACTGGTCGCACAGGCGGTCGAAATGCTGGGCCTGTAAATTGTGGCTGAATAAAAGTCTATTACTACTACTACTGTACACACACACACACACACACACACACACACACATATATATATATATATATATATATATATAGTGCAAGTCTAACGTAGTTGGACGAAAACTGCATGGCGTAAAAATAGCGGCTGTTCTAAGGGGCATAGCATGGATATTGTTAAGGGGGCAGTGACGTGTAACCTAAATGCCTGTAGTTGTATATATATATATATATATATATATATATATATATATGTGTGTGTGTGTGTGTGTGTGTGTGTGTGTGTGTGTGTGTGTGTGTGTGTGTGTGTGTGTGTGTGTGTGTGTGTGTGTGTGTGTGTGTGTGTGTGTGTGTGTGTGATCTAACAGACAATAATGCCAAGGAAGGTATAGGAGAAGTTATTAGGCCAATTGTGTTGTAAATGAGAAGAATGAAAAGTGGGTGAAAAGATAACTTGCCGTGCGGCCTCTGTTACTAAGGGGCTCTCGAGGTGCACCATGTCGAAGGATAAAGCGTTACAAATTGAAAGAGGCGACATCCTGAGTTGTAGCGCTCGGCAAAGCGGCTGTTTCGGCGTAGCGTGTCAGGTGGTCAACCGCCACTATCTGACACCGATTACCATCTGGTGTCAATTGAAGAGGACCGTAGAGGTCAACGCCGACGCGATCAAATGGCTTGGCAGGGCATGGAAGTGGCTGCAATGCGCCAGTCGCACGTGGCAGTGTTGATTTACGTCGCTGGCAGTCAGGACAGCACTGCACGAATTTACGTACAGAATTGTACATGCCGTGCCAGTAATAGCCATGGTGAAGGCATTCATATGTTTTGAACACTCTGACGTGGCCACATTGCGGATCGTCGTGAAGGGAGGCGCATACTTGCGATCGTAAAGTGCGTGGAATGACCAGCAACCACCGGCGGCCATCGGGAGCGTAGTTGCGTCGATGAAGAAGTTGATCGCGGATGGCGAAATGGAAAGCTTGACGTCGGAGGGATCGAGATACTGGAAGGTTGGGCGTGCCAGATAAATATTCAATAAGAGAGGCGATCCACGGGTTACGACGTTGTTCGGTGGCAATCGAGTCGAGATTTAGCGATGACAAGGTCTGGAGGCAAGTGTTTCCGCACGTCTGATCTGGTGGTAAAGGTGAGCGGGACAGGGCATCAGCGTCAGAGTGTTTGCGTCCGCAGCGGTATACGACGCGAATGTCGTACTCCTGGATGCGGAGTGCCCATCGCGCAAGGCGGCCAGAAGGGTCTTTCAACGTGGAGAGCCAGCAAAGCGCGTGGTGATCAGTTACTAGATCGAACGGGCGGCCGTATAACTACGGCCGGAACTTTCCAAGCGCCCACACCAGAGCCGAACACTCTTTTTCTGTCACGCTGTAATTAGTTTTCGGCTTTCGTCAGAGTGCGGCTAGCGTAGGCTACAACGTATTCTGAATAGCCGGGCTTTCGTTGAGCGAGGACCGCGCGTAGCCCGACGCCGCTGGCGTCGGTGTGCACTTCGGTAGGAGCCGTCGGGTGGAAGTGGCGAAGAATAGGTGGGGAAGTGAGCAGACGGCGCTGAGTAGGGAAGGCAACGTCACATGCAGGGGACCAGGAGGTGAGGCTCACGTCACCGCGAAGAAGCTTGGTTTACGGTGACATGATAGATGCAAAATTGCGAACAAAGCGCCGGAAATAGGAGCATAGGCCTACAAAACTGCGAAGTTCTTTCATGGTCGTCGGCTTGGGAAATTCTGCGACTGCTCGAAGTTTTGCTGGGTCTGGTAATACGCCGTGTTTGGACACGATGTGGCCTAGGATGACGAGCTCGCGTGCAGCGAAGCGGCATTTTTTCAGGTTAAGCTGCAGACCAGCGTTGGTCAGACAACTCAAAATGTGCCTGAGGCGAAGGAGGTGCGTAGGAAAGTCATGGGAGAAAACCACGACATCGTCGAGGTAACAAACGCACATATTCCATTTGAGGCCACGTAGCGTATTATCCCTAAGACGTTCAAACGTGGCAGGCGCGTTACAAAGTCCAAAGGGCATGATGTTAAATTCATATAGTCCGTCTGGTGTAATAAATGCCGTTTTTGGCGACCGGCTTCTGCCATTGGGGCCTGCCAGTAGCCAGACCGCAAATCTAGCGACGAGAAAAATTCCGCTCCGTGAAGGGTGTCAATGGCGTCATCAATGCGCGGCAAAGGATAGATGTCCTTGCGGGTTATCTTATTCAAACGACAATAGTCCACGCAAAATCGGATAGATCCGTCTTTATTACGCACCGGGACGACGGGAGACGCCCAGGGACTGTGAGATGGTCGAATGATGTCTCTACGAAGCATATCTTCGACTTGATCGTTGATGACGCGGCGCTCTTCAGCGGAGACACGGTATGGTCTTTGACGCAGTGGCTGGTGTAGGCCGGTGTCAACATGATGTTTGACTTGTGATGTGCGGCCCAGTTGAGGTTGCGACACATTGAACGAACTCCTGAACTGATGCAGAAGATCCAGCAGGTCGGCATGTTCGGTGGGAGTGAGAGTGTCGGCGATGGCGCTGGAAAACGTATCATTGGACGGCTCCCCGAGTGCTGACAGTGCTTTTGGGTGGTCGCAGTAGTCGTCCGGGACATCAAACAAAAACGAAGGGTCGAGATCCTGCACGCGGCCGAGACATTCCCCCGCAAGCAATGTGACAGGTGTGGAAAGCGGATTGCTTACGAACATGTTGCTTCTTCCGGCGGCAAGGTCAATTGTTGCGAAAGGCAGCGGCAAAGCTCGACGACATTTGAAGATATCGCAAGTCATAAAAAGAACTGTAGCGTCAGTGTAGGCGTTGCATGAAACGGGAACAAGGGCGAAATTTCCAGGCGGAATATCGGTATCTTCATGAACGAGCAACTTCGGCGGCTGATGAGGGGCGTCCAGTAATGGGACATCACGTAAGGGTGAAAACTCAACTTCGGCGCGTGCGCAGTCTATGACGGCATTATGGCGGGATAGGAAGTCCCACCCGAGGGTGACGTCATGCGAACAGACAGGAAGAACAATGAACTCCACGATGTAAAGAATACCTTCGATGGAGACTCTTGCAGTGCAGGCTGCGAGAGGCGTTACTTGCTGTGCGCTTGCGGTGTGAAGCGACAGTCCCGAAAGCGGCGTCGTTACTTTGTGTAATAAACGGCAGAGATTAGCGGCAATAACAGAAACAGCGGCGCCAGTGTCCACAAGGGCGAAGGTACAATAACCATCAACAGTTACTGCGACCACGTTAGCAGGAGAGGAGCGAGGGCTTAGACAGTTCGAAAACGGCGCAGTTCTCGCCTCTTGAACTGCGTTGCTTAGTTTTCCTGGTCAGAGGGTCCGGGCCGGCGGCGCATGGGGGAGGGCGATCGCCGACGAGGAGAGGGTGCGCGTTGCGGCTGGAAGTCAAGGTGGTCAGTAGGCGCATAGCGAGGTGGCGAGACCGGCCCGTATTGGACGAAGGGTTGGCTGCCGGGATGCGGCGACCGGGCATAGTTGTCGAACGTCTGAGGTCGACGGCGGCACTAGCGAGCAACGTGTCCGGGAGTGAAGCAACCGTAGCAAATCGGTTGGTTATCGGGCGTCCCCCAGGGATTGGCGACTGGTGCTGCCGCCCAAGGTGCAGTATAAGCAGCCGGGTGTGCAGGTTGTGAGCGCGTGGTGTAGGGTGGTTGCGGGAGCCTACGTACAGCGTCTGCATATGTGAGAGGCGCGGCTACGGGCTGCATCTCTTGCGAAAAGGCGACAGGAGGAGCCACAGGCTGCGTTGGATAGATTAGGGGCGCGGCCACAGGCTGAACGGCTGGCGGATAGGCGACAGCAGCGCCTACCGGTTGTGCGACACCCGGGCAGTGTCCACGGCTAGATAGAGGTGGCTCGTAGTGCGCAAGAGGAACAGCTTGTGCAACCTCTTCCGATATAGCAGTGCGAAGCGGGGCAGGTAGACGGGTGGTGGTCTCGTGAGTAAAGGGCACTAGGGAAAGTTGGCGGGCGACTTCCTCACGGACGAAGGCTCGGACTTGCTGAAGCAATGGTGAATTGTCGGGCATGGAGTCGAAACTGGACAGCGACTCACCACCAGGCTGAGGCTGCCTAGTCAAAGTGCGTTGCTTCTTCAACTCGTCGTAGCTCTGACACAAGCTGACGACTTCAGAAACTGTGCTTGGATTCCTTGCCAAGAGCATTTGAAATGCGCCGTCGTCGATGCCCTTCAGGATGTTTTTGGCCTTGTCAGATTCGGGCATGATGTCATTCACACGTCGACAAAGGTCAACGACGTCCTCAATATAGCTGCTAAAGGTCTCGCCAGTCTGCTGAGAGCGGACGCGCAAGCGCTGTTCTGCCCTCTGCTTGCGGACAGCCGGTCGACCGAACACTTCAGCACATGACGTCTTGAAGACGCTCCATGTGGGGATGTTGTATTTGTGGTTAATAAACCACAATTCGGCGACGCCATTGAGATAAAATATCACGTGGCCCAGCTTGTCGGCTTCAATATATATATATATATATATATATATATATATATATATATATATATATATATATATATATATATATATATATATATATATATATATATATATATATATATATATATATATATATATATATATATATATATATATATATATATATATATATATATATATATATATATATATTGCCACGTTCCATTTCCCAAGTTTTTGTTAGCGTCCCAAAACACCACGCGATTCGCAGCGCAAACCGCGCCTGCAGTTTTCGAGAAGGTTCCGGACTGTAGTAGATCATCTCGATAAGATCACGCCCACTGTGCGAACGGTACAGATTGTTCTGGAACCTACGGCACCCATCAGCGATAACGCTAGAACATTCGACGGCAAGAGTATAAATGCCGACGCGCTTCGCCGCTTGTCAGTAGTTGATCGAAGACGGACGCTCCGTTCACCGCTATCAGTCCAAGACTGCTATCTGTGTGAGACTGCTGCTGTGATTGGACTTTTCCGTTTACCGGGCACAGGTTCGCCCAAATGAACAGTTAAATCCCAACACGAAGTCTCCTGTCTTCGGCCATGTCACGACCCCGTGACAATATATAAATGAATAAATAAATAAATAAATAAATAAGTAAATATATCAATATATATATCTGTTATCTCTAGCTTGATCTCCTGTATTCTAAGTTCACTATCTTCGTTATCATTGAAAATCATGACTGCTGATTTTTTCTAACTGAATCTAAAATCTAACCTATCTCCCTCATTACGGCAGATGTACATCAATCTTTGCAAATCTTCCTTGTTGTCGGCCATTAGCACTAAATCATCTGTGTACATTAATGCTGATAGTGCCTGATCAATGAGTTTTTCTTGTTTGACTAAAGAGAGGTTGAAGCCCAGTCCACTTCCCTCATATTTGGCCTCTATTACTTGTAGGTACGTCATGAATAATAAGGGTGACAGGGGACACCCTTGCCTGAGCCCCCGTTTTATCTCTGCAGGTTTGGATACCTGTTTTTCCCACTTCATAACTGCCTTGTTACCTTTATAGATATCCTTTAAAAGATTAGTGACTACATGTTCC
The DNA here is from genome assembly GCF_043290135.1 of Rhipicephalus microplus. Classification (NCBI taxonomy): domain Eukaryota; kingdom Metazoa; phylum Arthropoda; class Arachnida; order Ixodida; family Ixodidae; genus Rhipicephalus; species Rhipicephalus microplus. Next base: position 199,777,727 of record NC_134704.1, on the reverse strand, counting down.
ACGCCTAGTGTGTCCAGTATTCCCCACAATTCCTCTTGAACCACGCTATCATATGCTTCCTTGATATCCAAAAATGCTAGCCACAGGGGCCTGTGTTCCTTTTCTGCTATTTCGATGCACTGCGTCAGTGAGAACAGATTGTCTTCCAACCTCCTGTGCTTCCGAAATCCATTCTGCACTTCCCCCAGCACCTCCTCATCCTATATCCATGCCTGCAGTCTTTCCTTTATAATCTGCATCGCCAGCCTGTAGACCACTGATGTCACTGTTATAGGACGGTAGTTGTTTATGTCAGCTTTGTCCCCATTTCCATTATAGATCATGCTCATCCTGCTAACTTTCCATCCATCGGGAACTTCACCATCGATTATTAGTTTGCTCACTGCCTCTCTCAAAGCCTGCTTAGACTTCGGACCTAATGTCTTTATCAGCATAATTGGAATGCCATCTGGGCCGGTTGATGTACTACTAGGAACCCTTCTCTCAGCCCTTTCCCACTCTCGTTGTGAAAATGGAGCCATTGTGCCACTTGATCCATCCCTGTCTATCGTGGTGCATAAGGCACTTCTTTGTTGAAATTTTTCTGTCACCCTGTTTGTTTTATTTCTTAGGGAGTTTAGATGGTTCCAAAATTTCGCATCTGCCTTTCTGTCCTTTTTATGTACTTCTGCCAGCCACTGAGCACCCTTTCTTCTAATCTTTTGATTGATCAGGAGGGATGCTTCCCTTTTAGAGCTTAGAAAGATTTCCCGTTTTCTTTCAACAACATCTGTCGGTTCACCACGTAGCTTAGCATGTCTGTGTTCCCTAGAGGCTTCCTGACGTTTTGCTGTGGCTCTCTTAACTTCCTCATCCTACCAACTTTTGTGTTTGTGTCTTCTTTTGCAGGGTGACTTGTCACGTGCCTTAGCAAGCTCTAGCTCAAATAGTTTAATTGGATTCGTGTATGTCCACACTGTTTTATTATGCTCAGCCATTATTTTCTCAATTTGTTTAGTGGCTAGTTAAATTTGCCTTTCTGAATAAAAATTTTCCTGTAGTTGCTAAACTTGCCTCCTTCCCATTTTCACTGCTCTGCCAAAACTTAGCTTGATACATTTGGGATCACTACCCAGACTTCTGGAGCCACCTTCATCTATGATAACCGACCCGACAGGCAAAATGATCATGGATATGTGTGAAAGGCTGGATTTGATCATTTGCAACAGTACCGAGAAGTGTGAAGGGCAAATAACATGGGAGGTAGGAAGGCTGGAGACGACGATAGATCACGCACTGATGTCACATAGGGTGTATGATAAGCTCAGGGGAATGCACATAGATGAAGGTGGCTCCAGAAGTCTGGGTATTGATCACAAATGTATCAAGCTAAGTTTTGGAAGAGCAGTGAAAGTGGGAAGGAGACAAGATGAGCAATTACAGGAAAATTTTTATTCAGAAAGGCAAATCGAAATAGCCACTAAACAAATTGAGAAAGTAATCACTGAGGATAATAAAACAGTGTGGACGTACACGAATCTAATTAGACTGTTTGAGCTAGAGCTTGCTAAGGCACATGACAAGTCACCCCGGAAAAGAAGACACCAATTCAAAAGTTGGCGCGTTGAGGAAGTTAAGAGAGACATAGCAAAACGTCAGGAAGCCGCAAGGGAACACAGACATGCTAAGCAGCGGGGTGAACCGACAGATGATGTTGAAAGAAATTGGGAAATCTTACTAAGCTGTAGATGGAATGCATCCCTTCTGATCAATGAAAGGATTAGAAGAAGGGGAGCCCGGTGGCTGGCAGAAGTACATAAAAAAGATAGAAAGGCAGCTGCGAAATTTTGGAACCATTTAAACTCCCTAAGAAATGAGACGAGCCTAGAGCAGAGGTTTATAACTACAGCTCAAGATGCTAGGCTAGAAGAGGACGAAGCTATTGAATATATAAGAACAAGGGTGGCAGAAAAATTTTAACACAGAAGTGCTTTATGCACCACGACAGACAAGGATGAATCAAGTGGCGCAATGGCTCCATTTTCACAAGAAGATTGGGAAAGGACTGAGAAAAGGGTTCCTAGTAGTACATCAACAGGCGCAAAGGCATTCCAATTTTGCTGATAAAGACATTAGGTCCGAAATCTAAGCCGACATTGAAAGAGGCAGTGAGCAAAATAATAATCGATGGAGAAGTTCCCTATGGGTGGAAACTTAGCAGGATGAGCATGATCTATGAAGGAAAGGGGGACAAAGCTGACGTAAATAACTACCCGCCTATAACAGTGACATCAGTGGTCTACAGGCTGGCGATGCAGATTATAAAGGAAAGAGTGCAGGCATGAATAGAGGATGAGGGGGTGCTGGGGGAACTGCAGAATGGGTTTCGGAAACGCAGGAAGTTGGAAGACAATCTTTTCTCACTGAGGCAGTGCATCGAAATAGCAAAAAAGGAACACAGACCCCTGTGGCTAGCATTTTTGGATATCAGGGGAGCATACGATAGCTTGGTTCAAGAGGTATTGTGGGGAATACTGGACACACTAGGCGTGGAAGATGTAGTCACTAATTTTTAAAGGAGATCTTTAAAAGTAACAAGGTAGTTATAATGTGGGAAAAACAGGTATCCAAGCCCACAGAGGTGAAACTGGGGCTTAGGCAGGGGTGCCCTCTGTCACCCTTGTTAGTCATGATGTACCTACAAGTATTAGAGACCAAATTAGAGAGAATTGGACTGGGCTTCAACCTCTCTTTCGTCAAACAAGGAAAACTCATTGAACAGGCACTACCAGCATTGATGTATGCAGATGATATAGTGGTAATGGCTGACAACAAGGAAGATTTGCAGAGATTGGTGGACATCTGCGGTAATGAGGGAGATAGGTTAGATTTCAGATTCAGTAAGGAAAAATCAGCAGTCATGATTTTTAATGACAATGAAGGCAGTGAGCTTAAAATACAGGAGGTCGCGCTAGAGATAAGAGATAAATACAAATATCTGGGCGTATGGATAAGCAATGGGGCCGAGTACCTAAGGGAACACGAAATAAACGTGTCGACTAAAGGTAACAGCAATGCAGTGGTAATGAAAAACAGGGCACTGTGGAATTACAATAGGTAAGATGTTGTGAGAGGAATATGGAGAGGGGTCATGGTTCCTGGTCTGACGTTCGGCAATGCGGTCTTGTGCATGAGATCAGAAGTTCAAGGAAGATTAGAAATTAAGCAACGTGGAATAGGTAGGCTTGCCTTAGGAGCTCAAGGGAATACACCAAATCAGGATGTACAAGGTGATATGGAATGGACATCATTTGAGGGCAGGGAAGCTAGCAGCAAGATAGAATTTGAGAAGCGATTGAGGGAAATGGGGGAGTAGCGTTGGGCTAGGAAGGTATTCGGCTACTTGTACATGAAGAATGTCGATACAAAATGGCGGAAGCGAACAAAAAAATTGACCGGTAAATACTTGGAAAACAGCAGGGGGCAAACCAAAAAAAATTATCGGTTAAGAAGGAGGTGAAGGAAGCTGAGACCAATATGTGGAGAATTGGCATGATTAAGAAGTCCGCACTAGACATCTATCGAACTTTTAAGCAGGAAATAGCCAAGGGAAGGATATATGATAATACTCGGGGTAGTTCTCTTCTGTTTGAGGCTGGACGGGAGTATTGCGAACGAAGACATATCGGGCCAAATACGAAGGGGTAGACACGGTATGCAGTGTGTGTGGAGAGGAAGAAGAAACTTCCGAACACTTGATAATGTTCTGTAAAGGGCTTCACCCTGTTGTTCCGGTTGATGGCGCAGAGTTTTTCAAAGCACTGGGGTTTAGGGACAGTGAGGGCAAAATAGACTTTAAGCGGGTAGAATTAACTAGAAGAAGGTTATCTGATTTGTGGCTAAAGTCAAGGCACGAGTGAAAATTGAACCCTTCGCTGCAAAGTACAAATCCTCAACCTCACTATTTAAGGAAAAAAAATAAATCTAGTTTTTGGTTCATTATGTGTTGCGGTTTGGTGGCGCTAGCCACCGCCCGATCTAAAGGGCACAGCCATATTCATCCATCCATCTTTAAAACGGTGCTGGAAGGAGGATACATAAAACTTGCTGGAGTGGAAGCCGCCTATGCACCGCTGCGGTAGAGAGTGAGCCGCGCTGAGCGTGCGGCGGCCATGTTGCCAGTGGCAGAATAGAGCTGAGCGCTGGAAAATAATGCTTTATCGCGCTGCGGGTGAAGTGACTCGTGTGTTTATAAAGCAACGAAAACAAGTAATTCTGGTTGTAAATGTTTATTGTGACTTGTACGCAGCCAAGTGGCTTGTAGACAACTCAATTAAAGTGCATATGCATCAAATGGCGATGCCGAATTAAAGCAAACACATCATCGAAAACATAGGTGCCCTACTGGTGGTTGAAAATTATTGCTCTTGTCAAAAGTGTTCCCACCTTACTTTTGACCGATTCTCGGTTTTTTTTCCTCCGTCATGTGTTGTATCCTCACTTTTACGTATTGTTCGGTGATTTGCCTGCACAAACTGTAATCCTGATTATCAAGCGTATCAAAGTCTAGGACGTGCTGCTCTAGTTTATGGAACCAGTTTTTCTCGGAAGGAGCTCATAGAACTTTTAGGATGAGGTGTTTTGCTCTTGACTTCACTGTTGTGATGGAATCACATTCAGCCTGCAGCCGCCTCAGTCCTTGACTTCTTTACAGAGGCTAATGACATCTCGCGACGGTGAGACAAGACCACCTCGCCTTTTACATTTAATTAGAGGTGTCAGCTTATCTGAGTGCACGGCTGCTATGCACTCTTCACATGTAGTTGCAGTTCGACCTTTCTAACAATGAAGCCTGCTATGTATGGCACCACGGAAACGACAAAAGCAGAAAAGCTTTCGGGCTAGTCAATGCGATGCGCATTAATTGTCGTGGTCATCGGGCTGCAGGACTGGGGCCTTGCGCATGTCAGTGAGATTGCTTCTTGGATCTACCATGGCGGCAGGAGTCGTTGCATTCAATACGGAGGGAACATCTTGGGAGCAGTGTCCAGAACTTGAAGACGTGACTTCCGTCTGAACCAATAGACGCTTGTATGCAGCCATAAACTGCGAAGCTGTTGGGTTGTTGTTATGGCCGCCTCATCCACGTATTGATTCAAAGAAGTTTTCGGTATAGTCTTAGCTGAGTTTGTGTGTCAGTAAGTATTTCAGCTGACCCTGGCTGACAAGTCTGTCAAACATTCTTTCCGTGCTTGCCATGCGTATCCAAAAACCAATGAATCCGTTTTTTTCAGTCCTTCTGTCACTGCCGGATCTCTCAGCCCGTTTATGTACGCTCGAGTCTCCGCAAAAAAAACGACTTCCAGAATGCTTCGTTCCCCTGCAGAAGGGACGCTTTGTACGACCTTGCCAGCGCGGGTTCCTGGAGTTTAAGATATCTAAGAAGCGATCAAAAGTTCTAATAAACGTAGATCTTGTGCTGGCACCCTTGAATTGCGGCAGCTTTAGCTTTTGTTCGCAGAAGTCCAAAGCGTCGGCAACTGAGGCACTCGATCAGTTGTACAGCATATCATACCTTCATTTTCTTGCTTTTCCCATTAGACGTGGACTTTCGTAAGTTTGTTTCCGAGCCACAACCCTTCTTCACGTTGAAGTGCCTTCAATGCCACTTCATAACCCCATTTCACATGCTTCCCTTCAATGTCAAAGAGGTTGTCAAAACACTCTGGCGCGAAGCGTACAGAGCGAAGTGATCTCAGTCTTTCGCATTCTACTTCTCACGGCGAACGGCCCACTCCAGAGGCTCCACGTTACGGAATCTTTAAAAAATCTGTAAAACAAATCCAGACTGTTCTGTTTTGCACGCTTCGATCGCGTCAGCTATAGCTCCCTTTAGTAACGAGCGCGGAATGGCTATGTCAAAGACGTTTTCGTGTACGTAGAGGTGGAATGTGAGGCCACAACCTTTTTTCAACATGTTGGCACATCCATAAACGACGCAAGAGGCAACCATTGTAAACCCTTTGTCTTTACATGCCGACAAGGTGAAACAAGAACGGACGAAATCAGCAGCTCACGATGGCGCTGAGCACGCTTTTTGCCACTGGCAAGGTGGCGGCGGCTGGCTTCACTTGCACAGCGCCCCTTCCACTCCAGCAAGTTTTATGTATCCTCCTTGGCTGAAATGTAATGTCGCGGCCGGGACTGCCACTCCAAAAGTTCCTTAAAACCTCCCTTGTCGCTTTAGAAAATACTCTAACGACAAAAATTGTAAAAATATATATTGTCAAAAGCGAAAATGTGACAAATTAAAATGGCAAGTGTGAATGGCCACAAGTACTTTTGGTAGTTTTTTATTTTTGGCTACATTTTGGCTACAGTTGCTCTAGCGTTTGGCTATGCTGCCTTGTCCGACCTGGCAACACTGTAAGTTGGTGCTGTTTTTTTCTGCCATAGAGTTTCTTAATATACACTAGAGGGAACTCTGGCGCTAGTGTCCATGGGAGCTGCAAAGCACGGCACTTCAGCGAGCATGGGAATGATGGGTTGTACTTAGAGATGTGCGCCGAGGCGATTTCGACCGGCGTTGGCATGGGGGTCGTCCAGAGTCGGTGGCGTTGTCGGCGCACGCTGGTTTTTGCATCGGCGGCGGCGCGCGGCTAATTTTCGTCGTCGGCGGCGGCGCCGGCGGCGCAGAAACCGAAACTGAAAATTCGAAAGGCTCTTCTGCCACAGGTTACTGAATTAGTTGATATTAAGGGATTTTCATCCAAATGGCATAAATGACACTACACAGATGTGTCGACATCCCGATGAATGCAAAGCGTTTTGTAAAATAGTTTTTATTTCGCTTTCATAAAAAACAACGCGTATTTCAATCTATGTCCATGTTCTACCGTAAATGTGCAGCACTTTGCTATTGTTTAACTTAAGATGCAGCAGTTTGTTGCTGTTGTTGGCTACGTCATACTTCATGAAACCTTATTTCATTGAACGATGAGCAAGCAGTGACGCACGTCACTCATTTCGCTTTTCCGTATCCGATCTTAAATTGTACGCTGCACGAAAAAGAAGCACCTCTGCTTCGAGTTTTCTTATTGCAATTGCATGAAACCACTTTTTTTATCTGTCATGCTTTGAATGTAACTTTCCTTCAAACGAATCAAAATACCTACTTTTCACAATGTGAGAATCTTTTATGCAGCAGTATAGGATGCGGAAGGAAACAAATCTGCGCATTTATTCAACTAGTTCTCGGCGCGGTGTTCAATGAATGAAGTGTAGAGATCAGACAGCATGGGTGAGGTGGGTGGTGCAAAAAGGACACTTGAACCCTTCAAGCTCCACCAGCACTTGCTACCCACTCTAGCGACACCAACACGACCCGCTCCCTCAGTCGTGATGCAAGTTGAAAGAAGGTTTGCATCCCCCCAAGACAAAAACCTGTCGATGGTCATATGTGCAGATGAGAGAAAATGCAATGTTTGCTCAGATACACAGCCCATACTGGTCACGAGGTGGGCGTCCGTTGACCACGCCCACAGAGAACGATGGCTCCCCGACCCCTTGGTGTTTGGTCAGGGGAGGGGGACACCCCTTGCAAGTGGGCCCCATTAAAATTTCTCTTAAAAACGTCACAAATAAGAATTCTTGATAAGTACGTATAAAACATTCAACTTTTCAATGCTTCTTTTTTAGCGTGTACACGTGCTAAATACCCATCAGATGTGTGAGACAATTGAAATAGTAACTGCCACTCTCGACTTGTTCCATAAAAGACTCAACAGAAGAATGCAATCACGAATGTTAGGAACCTATGTTCGTTTGTATATTTGATTTCTAGGCATGATTTAAATTCCTATATAAACAAAAATAAAACCTGCAACATATTAAAAAAGGCTGCTATTGCAAGATGTGTGTTGCAAGACGTGATTTTTCTAGACTTACGTCTCTGCAAGGCACATCTATTGTCACAAACTCGCAAGTGTCCCCCCTTTTTTCCCACGACATCTCCCAATCCCCCCCTCTCTAAAAAAAAGGCAGCAATGTAGGCCTCCGTAGACCTCCGTGATTGCCTACTGGTGCGTGACGGGTCATTCCGGTGGCTAGGACCAACAGTGCCGATTTCGACTTGCTTTATTGGAGGTGCTGAAGATCACGAAAAGGCAATATTTGTAAATTCTTGAGAGTTTAGTGATAGTTTCTTTGTGAATACCGTGGATTATTGACCCTCACTTTGTGTATAACGCTCCAATGAAAGAAAAATGATTTCATCCTGCGTCACTGCAGAGTCACAAGCCATCACATGTGCAGGAATCATTAAGCTTCTATATAACATTGCTAAGATTCAGCACATTCGTACAAATATTTCTCATTATTTGAACGTTTTGGGTATAATCCTTGCTTGGATTAGTATGTGCGAAACATAAATTTGAGATTTAAAAATTCTCATTGTGGGTTTCTGCAACACAGACAAATTATTAAAAGTGATGACTCCGGAGTTACGGCAGAGGTAACATTCGTTAAGCTTTTTTCTGTTACGGTGACGGTAATTCGTTACCTTTTTTATGTATCTATATAACGTGGAGCCGTGAAACGTTCCTCTTTTTTTATTAGAGTAATGAGTGAGGTATTTAGTTACTTTTTACTGTAACGGATACATCACTAAATAAACTTACAGGAGTGATGTAGGCCCACACCGTCAGTTGTTGTTGCGGTCTATAGGCTGGCTGCAAATATTACATGGATATTATCCTTTCACCCAGCATGTGATAGGGAAGGGTTGCTCGACCCTTGAGGATCTCGACCTTTGAGAAATACACAACAGCTTCTTAATGATATGCAAATCATCCCACCGAAGCGTGCACTTCGTTTCGTTAAAATTTACAGTCAACGTGAGTGCTGTCGTCACGCCGTATGTTTTAGGTTGAAATTTAGCCTACTCAAAATACACAAAGACGTCGATCCATCTTGCAACGCGTGGCCACCCGCTGACGGTTCTGTATGAAAATGGCATACTCAGTGAAACATGTTGCATCTGCTAAAATTTTATGGCAACATTATTACACTGCCACGCTCGCTTGTATTTTTCTGTCACTGTCTTGCGCAAAGGCACTGCCGTAGTGGATTAGTAGCTAAGGTACTCGGCTGCTGACCCGCAGGTCGCGGGATCAAGTCCCATCTGCGACTGCTTTATTTTCGATAGAGACGAAAATGCTGTAGATCCATGTGCTGCGATTTGGGTGCATATTAAAGAACCACAGGTGTCACAAAACGAGCGCTCAAAAAGGGCGCGCCGCCTAATTCTCGCGACGAAGCGCCGAGAGGTCAACCATAGAAAAAAAGAAAGTAGAAAACAAGCATCCAAAGACTCACCGGGCGCGTGTCCCTCTCCCCTCGGAAGCGTAGGTTCGCCAACGAACCTCCTCGCATCGGCGGCCGAGCAAGCCCTAGAGAGTTCTCGATGGAAAGGGGCGTGGTGATGCAGGGTTGCGTCATCTTTCGCGGACGGCCCTCGTACCGTCTCGCGCTTTCCCCAGCCTTCGCTGTGTATCACGCCGACGAAATGATGAGAACATTCTGGAATCTCGCGTGGAAGGTATTTAATCGAGCAGCCGAGATGGGAGATCAGCAAAAGAAGGAAGTTAACGCCAGAGTGCATAGGGTATTCCGCCGTATCTGTCGGCGAAGGTTTTGTCCTTAGTGACGAAGCAGGAGAAGAAAGAAGTTATCGCCAGAGTGCGTAGGGTATTCCGCCGTATCTGTCGGCGAAGGTTTTGTCCTTAGTGACAAAGCAGGAGAAGAAAGTACGCCACAGAGTGCGTAGGGTGTTTCGCTTGTGGGCGAAGCCTTTTGTCTTCCGTGACAAAGGAGGAGAAGGAGAGGATTTCCACCTGCGGGGTGAAGTCTCGAGCTACAGGCAAGAGTGTGTGTCTACCACTATCGAGCGAAGACGCGTGGCAACCGCTGCGTGTGTGAAGCTGACGTGTTTCCGGCGAAGAAGTTTGAAGCTTGGAGAGCGGTCAATTGAAGACGCGAGGCTTCCTGGAAGAGAAACTTCGGGGGCAGCGGAGCGACAACAATACTGGACTTTGAGTTAGTGATTCTCGGAAGAGTATCATCCAGACTTTTGTTCCAAGGACTTTGGACTGAATACGTTTCCTAACTCTTTAGTCTTTAAGTGTCTTGGTTGTTCGATGCATGCGACTGCATTGTAGTGCGTATTGTTGTCTGTGTCTATTGTTTCGAGTATGGCTGATTGTACTGTGTAGTACGTTGTTTGATTGGTATCATATACTATTCAACTATTGTCGAGTGTGCATATTTGTGTATTGTTTTTATCTGCCATTATTGAGAATATGATTTTGTTTTGTTTATCAACTCTCGGCTCTGACTTGTTCTTTGGGCCACAGCCGGCGTCCGCTGGCGCGCCAAAAAGGACCACTTCTAAATTGTCCACGCTTTCGTGGTGCGGTTCGGGGGGGGGGGCTGATACTTCGACCCTTGGAATTAGCCCGGCGATTGCCTCCCGAATTAACGGGACCAGTGACAATTATTTTGGCGTCCACGACAAGGACCTTTTGGTGCACAGTGTGTCCAAAGTAGTGAGAAAGAGGTGGTGGAGAGAGAGGTTGGCAGCTGAGAGAGCCCAGGAAGAAAAAGCAGCTGAGTTGGAACGATAGAGGTTAGCTGCTGAGAAGGCCAAGTAAGAAAAAGCAGCTGAGTTGGAGAGAGAAAGGCGCGCCGCTGAAATGGCGAAAGAAGAAAGAGAGGCAAAGGAGCGACAGCTGAAAGAAGAAACAGAGCTGCGATTGAAGTTGGAGCTGGAGAGAGAAAAGTTGGCAGCTGAGAGAGCGAAAGAAGAAAGAGAGCAGCAATTGAAGTTAGAGCTGGAGAGAGAAAAGCTGGCCACTGAGAGGGTGAGAGAAGAAAGAGAGGCAAAGGAGCGACAGCTGAAAGAAGAAAGAGAGGAAAGTGAACGGCAGCGGCAGCACGAGATGGAACTCGAGCGGCTCCGTTTGCAACAGCGAAGTGCAACTCCCGTCCAAGCTAGAGTTGAAAGCAGCGAACGGGAAGATCATGGCTTCCGCTTGAACCCAAGCAAGCTGCTCGTAGCATTTGATGAAAGGAAGGACGACCTTGAAGCGTACCTGCACAGATTTGAGACGATTGCAAGGAGCCAGAATTGGCCGGAACATCAATGGGCAACTGCTTTGAGTAGTTGCTTGAGTGGTGAAGCGCTCAGTGTGTACGGTGGGCTGACGCCGACCGATGCAGCCAACTATGCAAAGGTGAAAGCTGCTTTGCTGAAGCGATTTATATTTAATGTGGAAGGATTCTGGGACAGATTTGGGACAGGAAAGCCAGCTGATGGTGAGACGGCTACGCAGTATGCCGCCCGACTTTGCCATTATTTCGATAGATGGATTGAGCTTTCAGGAACAGCGCAGGAGTACGATGAGCTTAGAGAGCTCCTAATTAGAGAACAATTTCTTACTAGTTGCCACCCAAGCCTGTCGCTGTACTTGAAAGAGAGGAGAGCTAAGTCACTTGAAGACATGCTTGAATTAGCTGATCAATTCTTGGAAGCGCAAGGTGGCACAAACTTGGCCAAAGTCAAGAAGGAGTGTCCCGAAGACTCAAAAATTCGGCACCCAAACAAAAGAAGCGTGCACCAGAGAGTGTTCCGCGATGTTTTTTGTGTAACCGAGTGGGTCATCGCACTAGCAACTGTCGGACTAACTTTGTGAGTCCCACGGTCGTAAAATGTTTCAAGGGCGGTCAGACTGGGCACAAAGCAGACGCTTGTCGTAACGAAGCGAGTCAAACTCACCAGGTATCCTGTGTGCTAGCAGCACCAAAATCTGATGATAATGCCCTCACCGACGGATTCGTAGAGTTGAAAATGGGGAGAAACTTCCTATTGTGGGTGCTGTAATGACAAAACAGCCGACCAGTGTTACGAAGGGAATGCCAACACTGCCTGGAAAAGTTGCAGGCAAGAAGATTACGGTCTGAAGAGATACCAGTAGCTCCACTGTTATCGTGCGGAGAAATTTGGTACGGGAAAGTGAATTGACAGGCAAAACGAAACCGGTTTGCCTAATTGACAGTACGGTTCGAATGCTTCCCGAAGCAGAAATTGAGGTTGAAACCCCGTACTTCAGCAGGAAGGTTACTGCTCTATGCATGACGACCCCCCTGTACGACGTCGTCATCGGAAACATCGACGGGGTGCGAGGGCCGAATGATCCAGAATGTTTGGGGGAAGACGCGAAGATGGAGCCTCCGCTGACACAGGGACCGCGAGATTCAGCGGAGTATAATCCTGTGAAGGATTCCACCCGAGCCCAAGGTGAAGCCTGGGCGCAAGAGACAGCGAATGAGAACATGATCGTGTTGAATGAGTTTACGTGCTCGGCAGCTGGACTTACGTCGGCTCGACCTCAACTGACCGACAATGTAAAGATGACGGAGTCAGCCAGCCAGGCCCATTGGCGTGACATGAACAAGCTGGTAAATAAACAGACAGGACCCGTTGAACTTTATGACCCGTTAACGGTGTTGGAAGCGACAACGATGGCCGAGACGCCGCCTCAGATACCGTCGTTGGAAAGGGCTCACCGAAAGACCGAGGAAAAACAAGAAGAGGTCGAGCGAGCACCGCAAGAAAGGGCGCAAGCGCCGCTCAAGGTACACAGGATAGGTGCTGAGGTGGAATCGGAATGTGTTTGGCCCGGCTGAGTGCCATATGTTGTGTTAATGTTCTTGTTATCTTGTGTCACAACTGTATGTCGAGCAAGTCAAAATGTTTGTTACGGTGATGTGATGTATACTATTGTACAATTGTAATGACAAACCTTCGTACATTTGTATTGTCTGGAATATGTGATGGAGTGTTGTACTCATGCACCTGTGGTTATATTTCATGTGTTGTGAAATTGAATTACAATGTACAATTGTATTGAGTGATCTATTGTGAATGTGACGCGTCATGGGCAACGGAATATCTTCCCGTCTTTGAGAGTGTGGGACTGTTCGCGCTCGTTGGTGTGGTTTTGAATATTATGAGATAATATTCCTAAAGTTGGGGGCAGTGTCACAAAACAAGCGCTCAAAAAAGGGCGCGCCACCAAATTCTCGCGACGAAGCGCCGAGAGGTCAACGATAAAAAAAGAAGAAAACAAGCATCCAAAGACTCCCCGGGCGCGCGTCCCTCTCCCCTCAGAAGCATAGGTTTGCCAACGAACCTCCTCGCATCGGCGGCCGAGCAAGCCCTAGAGAGTTCTCGATTGAAAGAGGCGTGGTGATGCAGGGTTGCGTCATCTTTCGCGGACGGCCCTCGTACCGTCTCGCGCTTTCCCCAGCCTTCGCTGCGTATCGCGCCGACGAAATGATGAGAACTTTCTGGAATCTCACCCGGAAGGTATTTAATCGAGCAGCCGAGATGGGAGATCAGCAGAACAAGGAAGTTAACGCCAGAGTGCGTAGAGTATTCCGCTGTATCTGTCGGCAAAGGTTTTGTCCTTAGTGACGAAGCAGGAGAAGAAGTTAACGCCAGAGTGCGTAGGGTATTCCACCGTATCTATCGGCGAAGGTTTTGTCCTTAGTGACAAAGCAGGAGAAGAAATTATGTGCCAGATTGCGTAGGGTGTTCCGCCTTGTCGGCGAAGCCTTTTGTTTTCCGTGAGAAAGGAGGAGAAGAAGAGGATTTCCACCTGAGGGGTGAAGTCTCAAGCTACAGGCAAGAGTGTGTGTCTACCACTATCGAGCGAAGACGCGTGGCAACAGCTGCGTGTGTGAAGCTGACGTGTTTCCGGCGAAGAAGTTTGAAGCTTGGAGAGCGGCCAATTGAAGACGCGAGGTTTCCTGGAAGAGAAACTTCGGGGGCAGCGGAACGACAACAATGCTGGACTTTGAGTGAGTGATTCTCGGAAGAGTATCATCCAGACTTTTGTTCCAAGGACTTTGGACTGGATAAGTTTCCTAACTCTTTAGTCTTTAAGTGTCTTGGTTGTTCGATGCGTGCGACTGCATTGTAGTGCATATTGTTGTCTGTGTCCGTTGTTTCGAGTGTTGCTGATTGTACTGTGTAGTACGTTGTTTGATTGGTATCATATCCTATTAAACTATTGTCGAGTGTGCATATTTGTGTATCGTTTTTATCTGCTATTATTGAAAATATAATTTTTTGTTTTGTTTATCAACTCTCGCCTCTGACTTGTTCTTTGGGTCACAGCCGGCGTCCGCTGGTGCGCCAAAAAGGACCACTTCTAAATTGTCCACGCTTTCGTGGTGCGGTTGGGGGGCCGATACTTCGGCCCTTGGAATTAGCCCGGCGATTGCCTCCCGAATTAACGGGACCAGTGGGACCAGGTTGTCAAAATTTCTGGAGTCCTCCAGTACGGCATCTCTCATAATCATGTGGTGGCTTTGGAACGTTAGGCACCACATAATAATCAATTGCCTTGCACAAATTACTCTTGGCTGTCTGCGAAAACTCTAGATTATTTTAGAATCTTCTGATAAGCTTGAGACACCTACGATATGGATGCCACATGTATAAATGGCGACGGACCTTCGCGCAGGCCATATTACCGACGACCAATGCTCTGATTACCGCTATCTGTGTAAAGCACGAATTCCTAGTACTTCGCACTTTCCTATGCACATGTTCACTCAATAAAAAGTGTCGTCTTGAGCAACCCATGTACCATCTTCTTTGACGTCGCAACCACGTGGCAATACCGTAAGTGAAATGAGAACGCTGAAATGATCGATACAAAACAGTGAGATGAGGCGTAAGTGCACGCCCAAGAGATGCTTATACCACAAGTTATTTTCTTCTATAGAACCAATATGATGCGGATTTGTTAAATTACTGTGAAGTTGAATGTCAAGAAAGGAAAAACACGAACTTGGAAAGAGACAGTGGAGACGGAAAGTGATAGGTATCGACGTAAAGTTGGATCGGTCATTCCACGCAAAACGTCCAAGGCGCTTTGGCGAATATCTCAGGTGTCTTCGAAAAATGTCGGGCCGATTTGTTCCATTGAAAGCAGTCTATTGTGAAAATATTTTGCAGAAAAAAATAGTTTTGGCCACCTATATGTGACCGAAATTCCGGCTATGGGCTGGGCCCTATATCGAGTCCAAAGACATAACCACATTTACTGAGTGAGTCTTTGTGGGCTCCATTTATTCTGTCGACCTATGGTTCCGAATATTTAAAACCTCCCACGATGGTGTGCTTTGTTGTCGTATTGACGTTCCGACTTCTAACGCCGAAAATTTTATTTTTCAAATTATAAGACTGTTCATATCTCCCCCCTCCCGGAACTCGTTCTAGGGTTGGTCCTTTGATAAAAACCAGTCATATATCTTAAAAGAATGTTTGGCAATCAACTATTCATAACTGTCATTTAATGATGTGGAAATGAAATGACCATCACTAAATGACTGATGAGGTGAAATATTAAACATCTTAAACATTAACTATTAAATATTAAAAATAAAAACATTAAAAACACAGTAAACGTGACTAAAAAGCTAATTCTACAAAAACAATGTAACCTGAACTAATGATTTCACCACACATCTAAAACCTCATGCAATTTATATTGCATTCCTCCAAGGTGCAGTAATTCGAGCGCTTTTTGCAGTGAAGTTTGGTCACGGAGTTAATCTCGTTTACGGTGGTGCTATTTTTAAATTTAACGGTTGGATATCTAACGAAGCATTAGGAAAATCTTTTCGTGAAACCCGTATTTTTTGTGATAAAATTGAGGATTCTATACATTGTGCTGGCACGAAGTTTAATGCTGGTGATGTGTTTATAGAGTACACCGTTCGGTGACTGGGGTGAAATAGAAACAGCAATTTATGTTAATTCATGCTACAAAATTCACGTGACGTGCTCCCAGAGAAAAGAAGAATGCATAATGAAGTGCGTTACTAACGAACAGAATAATTAAACATTTCTCGGTCATTTAATGCTGTTTCTGTAATTCATTCTACAAACATTTGTATTAAACGAGCATGACGGTACGAAGGGATGGAATTGGGTTCTGCAGCGTGTTGTGACACATGTGCTACTCCAGGTCACCTTTATTACGCGACATCGGAATCCACACTGAGCTTGATCTATGATTATGTACCTAATCAACGGAGTATGAGTGCTAAGCTCCGATTTCATTATTATTGTGGCTTCAAAAACGAGAAAGCAGCACGATTCGTGAGCAATCGAGCACCCGTTCTGTCTTTCTATTGCGTTGAACTGCTTGTGCCCTCAGATGCCGCTTCAGTTTTTTCTTGAATAATTGTGGCGATTGGAAAAGTTGTGAGCGCCAAACAAGACGTAAACAAGAATGAGAGAGACAGGACGGATGCTTGTGAACGTCGTGTGGAAGCATTATTTTGCGCTAAAAATTTCCCGATAGCAATGTGCCATCTGGCTGGATTTCAAGTTTTGTTAAAATGTAGCGATGGCACAGACCATGGGCTTTTGTCATGTCATTTGCTACCAGTTAAACAGCGGCGGCGTAATTTAGGGTACCATGAAAATTGTCGTGGTCATATTTCAAGAAGGAAGGAGGCAGAAACGCACCGTTCATGCCGTACGTGATCCTTTATCATTCGCGGAAATAAACTTATTGGTCGAAGAAATCTGTTACCCGGTCGAAGAATCCTGTTAGATCTCGGCAATCAGAGAGGCTTTTAATTCTCGAGTCTCTTTACGAGATATTGCTGCCATCTTTTTCCAACAGGCTTACAATTTTGTTGTACTGACACAACATAGCAATGCCCGTGTTTTTGTAGATTTTTTCTCATTCCTATTCACACACTTTTCCATTCATAGAAATCTTTGAAGCGCGGAAAAACTTCCTGTCATCCCTCACACGTGGTTGCGTTCGTCAAGTCCACATTGCAAAAGGCTTGATGGCAAAGTCGTTTTCGACGCTCAAGTTTCTTGTACCCATGCTTTCGCGCTCTTTGTGCTCTTCAAAGAATGCAGAAAGACTACAAAACGCAACGAGCTTTGCACCGTGCCCTCGGGACTGGTATGGGGCAAACATGTTGCGAGTGGTGTCGCAGTGTTCTTCCATTGTGCTCCGTTCGCTGTTCCCTGCGCCCAAGTTGGGTCGACATGGGCGTCGTTGCGGCGCCATTGGTGTCGTGTTTCCCGTGTCTTTTCTTATACACAGTGTTCTGCGAATAAATGCCTCTGTGTAGCCGCTCGTGCCGAGGTCACGGATTACGTTTTTTCTTCCTTCCGCAGCTGTGGGGACAATCCGAGGTTTGATTATCGGTTGTTTATTTATTTCAGTTTTCTCGTTTAGCTAGTTTTCTGTATTCTTGCCCAAGAAAGGTGATCTAGGACATTTATTTTCTTGTGGGAATGGCCTTAGATATGTGCGTACGTGGTTGCAGCTCCACATTTCCAAGTCGTACGACTGGGACTGCCCTGCCAACGACCCCTATTCTCTTTCTGCTCTGGCAGCCATGGCCGTCACGATCTTCCAAACCTTCTCCTCCTTCCTACTTCTAAACTCTTTTCTCCACTTTCCCCTTTCCCTTCAAGCGACTGAGCCATGGTCTCGCAAGGAAATATAGTGTCTTTTTCCTTTTCTTCAACCACACATTAATCCATTCAGGGGAAGCTTGCATGCAGTAACTGGTTTGGAAAGCAGGTAAGGTTCGCGGAAACTCACCTCACCCTGAGCTGCCGAGCACAAAACAAAGCTTAGCCGAGAGTCATGAGAAGGCAAGGAGATTACACAGCAAGATGAAAAGAAAAGATACTTTGCCTAGTGAATTATTGCGAAAGCCACTGGGGCAACCCTTTTCTTTAATACCATCACCACTTCTAGTTGTACATTGAAGTAATGAGAAAAGTCCAACTAAAACATATTAAAAAATGACGTTTTGAAGCCTATCTCTCAACCCTGAGGAAGAAGCCGGGCCAGCTGCGAAACGTCTGTTTTTTTTCCTTAAATATATTTTGGTTGGAGTTCTCATTCCTTCAGTTTCTATCCAAAACAGACAGGCTTATGTCGAATGTTCACCTTTGATTCCTGTCGTACATTATATCATCGCTGCTCCGACAAACCCCCTCACACCGAGACATTTAGAGAAGGAATGACAGGTGCGCAACCATAAGCACCCCTCTTCCTTCTTGGACGCTTATAGCTATCGTGTGCGTGTGTGTGCGCGGGGTGGGGGGCAGAAAGAGGAGTACTGAAAGAAAAAAAATGTTGCATCTTGTTTTTTTTTATTTGTTGCAGCAGGTAGCTAATGACCTAGTCATTGTTTTTCTTTTGAGGAAGCAGCATACAATACAACACAATCATGCCCACCTAAAAGACGCAAACACAGGCGCCGTATTGCAACTGATAAGTTATTGTCGAAAGACTCAGCTTATGTAGAATAACACATGTGCACCAACCACAGGTCCTTCCATTGAAGACAAGTTTTCTTGCAGTGTTTTGCAGGAAGACTTGATGAATAATGAACCATGAATGCACCTTACCTGATACGAAACTCGGGACAGGTAACAGACTTTTTAAAGAACGCGACCCTGTCAAGTCATGGTTCTAATTGTTTTGCTGCAAAAACTTTATATTACACCATTCCGCACAATGACCAAATTACAAGCGTAGGCAAATGTATTGACCAGCATAGTATCACCAAATTTCAAAAGAGCACAGGTTTTTACAGCAGCCAATTCATGTGGTACTCATTGTATATAGTGCTATCAGCGCGCATGTGCCTGTCGCGGAAATTGCATGCTATGTTAAGTTTCTCTTTAATATTAATATGTAGAGGCACGGGAAATAACTTGTTTTTGTATGTTGAAAGTTTGAAAGTCATATATATATATATATATATATATATATATATATATATATATATATATATATATATATATATATATATATATATATATATATATATATATATATATATATATATATATATATATATATATATATAGGTTGCTTGCCAATTGCAATTCTTTCACATGTGTTTTTAATGGTGCTCCTTCGACGTTTATTCGACGTTCGACGAATATCGCTGATTTTTAGTCCGAGTGATTCCAAAGCAAAATATTTTTGGATATGGTTATTGAGTTAGTCTGAGTGCCATTTATTTTGCCTACCTACGCCATACGTGGGATCTTTTCGTATTCTGCAGAGTGTAGCCTGACTGTTGTTTGCGAAATTTACTATAACCTTGCTCGTTTGAATGGCAAATTCGGTTTTCATGTTAAGCAAAATCGTTTGATCCATGTGTTAAAAGCTGAACAATATTGCTGCTATTTTTCTGTCATACGAGCATCCAAAAATCTTGCCGAAATGTTGTGTTTGCGTTCTGTTTGAAAAATCGCTTGATGCTGCTCTGGGCAACCCGGACAATGACGACGTTTCAATTTTTCGACAACGAATTGCACACAAGCTGTTTGCGATAAGCAAGAAATCACTCTGATGTGCGATTGGAGGTGGAAAATATATAGTTTGCTATTTGTATGAAGGCTTGAGATAAGTGTAAAGGGAAAACTAGAAATGAGGGTGAAAGAGTGTGCTGGCCTAACCACTAATTTAGGTAGGTACTTCATCTTCCAGTATAGCTAGGTGACGCAGAAATTTTGACATTTCGGCGTTTCGGTAGTTAGGTGTTTTGATTTTTTGACTTGGTGCAGAAGACCGAGGCGCAAAAAACATATCGTGAAGCAAGAAGAGCAGAAGAGAAAAAAGAACAGCGCCATTGACCTTTTACTTTTTCGGTATCTTGTTTAATCGGCTTTTTGATTTTTCAGTGTACTAACTTTCGGCATTCCAATAGTTCGTCATTTCGATTTTCGGCGTTTCGAGTGCCACATTATTATAGCTTTAGTCAACAAAAAATGCGAACTCTACCCGGGTGCATTTAAACCACGTGCAGCGCTCCGCTTACCGGGAAGTGATACTAACTTGTGCGACAAAAGCAAAGAATCCATGAAAAAAAAATGTTGCATGACAAAGAAGTCACAGTTATGAACTAACTGAATAGTATTTGAGGGACCATGCTTAATTAACCACTAATCATGTGTTGGTTTACAATTGCAACTCATCCGTCGCGAAACAAACCTTTTTTTTTATTTTCGCGGATTCCTTGCTCGTTGTGCTCTGTCAAAATTTATTATTCTTCGGATGTAGTTAGCCAGGTTTTTTACGCGTCGGTATTCCTTCACAGTGTCACAAGAGATCCACTTGGTGCACTCTAAAGGTATTCGAATTCCTCGATGACTAAGGCTAATACTTGCTCGGAAATAATTTGAATAAGTACTTAGAGAGCTGTATATGCTGTCTAGATGTTTCTCGCGTCCACTCAGCTTGTACCTAATTATAGGATTGCACTTAATGCTAGGAACCACCACAACCAACCACCTTAATATAAACACATGTGAGGACTGAGATCAGTAGAACGCCAATTCAAAATTATTTAGCTCACTAAAAACAAACAAAAAACCTTTTTGAAAAAAAAACTTTTTCAAAAAAAAACTTACAGTCAGTACACAGGGCAGGCTGCTCGCAAATGCGATGTTAGTATATTGCTGTCTGGACACATCAATGTTAAGTTTAGAACATAATGCGGCGCGTCATTGGCTCAACATCTTTCTGCAGAACACCTCAGTCTAGATGGTGATGGTCTACAAGTCCTTCAATTAGCAGAAGTGAAGTGGTCTCTTACAATGTGCTTTACTTTTCCAATTGTGTCAGGCGTATAGTCTTCTATGAAGCCCCCTAGAATAGGGTTAATTGAAGGACTCATTGAAGAAGTGAAGAAGAGATACAAGCTAGTTTTCTTTTTGTACCAGCACCAAATAACAGATCGGCGCTATACTGCCGCGTGCTCCACATAGCCCCACTCAGTTAATAGACAAACGCCTTGGTGAAAAATAGCAATGGGCAAAGTGCATGGTTTAACCCAACACCATCAAGACTAGAGGGTTTCGTTACACTGTACGTACAGACAATAGCATAGAGGCTTTTACTTGCCGTCTTCGCGCTCGCGATGATCAAGAGTTGCAACATGCAACATCTGTGCACAGGGCCCCAGTGCATAAACCGGGTTTTCAGCAAAAATATGTCGCTTCTTTTAATCAAAATATGCCGGATTGAAAATGCCTGGTGATCGCATGCTTGGTAGTCTGTAGAAATTCCTGTAACTGCGTTGATATGGCTTATGGTACACCATTCTATAGAAGCGGCAGCGGGGCTTAGCACTCATGAACCATGGAAAAGCGCAGACAGAGAACAAGTACTCCCACGGGCAAACTTAGTTTTGAAAATGTTGGAGCGATTTCCTTTTTCCCGGAGTATCATTTCTAGAAGTCATGCGCGGCGAAGAAATATTTGTAGTACTTTAACCCAAATAAATGCGAGTAACAATCGCCTCATACCTCGGCTATATAATGACAGTATACTAGAATTTTAAGAATTTTGAAAAAAAAAAGCTATCGCATACACTGAACGCCTTTTTATAGTAGATGCATGTTACGTACGTCAATGCGACCACTACCAATTCCCTCTTGGAGCGAAACTGTGCGTGCTTATGTGCGTGTGTCAGTAAAAAATGTTAAGATCGGCCTCCCTGGCTGGGCGCCGCTTGGACGCGGGGGACGATTGCAACTAAGCCTACCCTGATTTGTTCCGGATAAACGCTCTCGAGGTGCGCCAAAGTGGCGACAACACGAAAGTCATACTTCGAATTCTTTAGGGCTGTTGGCTCCCCTCGTCAACAACTCTTCGGACACACCTGACTGACTGACGGCCTAGGAAGAGCTGTTGGAAATCGAGGCTGCTTGATTTGTTCGACGTGCCACGAGACGCGCTGAACAATTAGCCGAGAGCTTGGGATCCGTCGTCAGGTATGTTTCCCACACTCTGTGGTGCTTTCAAGTCTTCCACTCCCCCAGGCCCTAGCCTGCCTAGCACTGCAGACCCTATTCTGCACGTGCGATGCAACGTTATTGCACTGTGCCGTGATGTGCGTATTATTGCATTATGACCTACGTTTTGTTTCTCTCTCGCCGTGTGACGAACTGAACGTGCATCCTTTCTATTTCCTGGGTAGAAAAGAAGGCAGTGTTTGACTTTCTCTCTCTTTCTCCCTCTCGTTTTTTTTTATCCTTATTCGCTGCGCCGTGCTCCCTGCTGGGCTGCAGAAATTAGGCGCCTTCTTCTAACCACTACCCCCACCATTTGGGGGACGGAGATGAAGATGACAATTTCCTTGGACTGCCCTGGACTGAATGGACATGCAGTCTGTGCGTTTACAGTGATCTGCAAGGCGGCTTTCCTGTAAGGTTTATTTTCCAACCAAAAACTCTCGTTTAAAGACTGCTTTTCTCCCTCATTGTGTCTTTACCTCTTAGAATTCCAGCGAATGCACGTGAGCACGCGAGTGCAACAAAATGTCACCTCTTCAAATTCCAGCGAAGGCACGCGAGCACAACAAGATCTCAAAAAGGTGAACGGCAAAAACAAAATGAACGAAAAAAGCAGTCTGTGAACGAGAGTTTTTGGTTGGAAAACTAACCTTACAGAAAAGCTGCCTTGCAGATTATTGCAAACTGTCTATTGTTTTCTCCTGCACAGAATTTTAGGAAGACCATGGCTTAAAACGCGAGCACCGAGACGCTCTGAACCAGCTCTCAGTAGCTCTCATCAAGGTTCCATGATGCTACCTTTAGTGTGTAAATAGTGAACATAAACGTTGCTCTTATCAGCCCCGGCTACTCTGCTTGACTTCTACCTGAGACTTGGCTAGCTCCTTCGAACACATCACGAGCAAGCAAAAGGGCACGGAGTTGTAAAGATGAAAATGTGCGACATCACATCACTTTATTACATGCCATATTCGTTCTCCGTTGCACTCGCCCACTCGTGTCTGCCAATAACGCTCCAGTTTTTATAGCGACGACACACAGTTGATTGCGGTCATGTCATTGAATATCAATTAAACAGCGGTTGCATTGTTTATTTGTAAAATACTTCACCATAACGTATGGTGAAGTAATTTATTACTTGGCCACCTGAGGAGCTTTCTAACTTGACTTATTTTTTATGAAGACTTGAATATAATGTTAAGTTTTATTTGGTTGACTCTGAGCATTATTTTCGCAACAGAAATAGATCTGTCAGCGACAATCATTCTCAACCTCTCCCAGTGCCAGTAGGTCCGTTCGAGTTAAATGATGAAAACCAGTTTGCTGAACTATGCTATATATGGCATGTCGCTCAAATGTAGGTCTCTGCATTTTTGATGAATCCAGCCGTCTTTTGTAAATTGTCTACTGGCAAGTTTTTTTTAAATTTTGTTTTGTTCTTTTTAAAACTGGTGGTCTCAGACAAGCTTATTACGCCTCTTCTCACCACTGGATAGCCGTTGTTACGCGCGGCGCCTGGGCCGACGGGGGAGGGCCGCGTTCTTTGTTCATCAAACAAGTCACCGAAGGGCTGCCAGCCTGCTGTCCGCCGTGTACTGTCCATCTTAGCCAGGAAGTGAGGTGGCATTCCGACACCATAACACGTTCGACGAGACGACCACAATGGTTTCTTGGTGTCACAGGTGCAGTGTGGTGGCCACGCCCCAATCAAAGACCTTGACTTGAGCGAGTGTGAGCGGCACCGTCAGAAATGGTGTGTGTGTGTGTCTCGTGATTCAACAGCGCATTCTGGACCCATTCCCTGATTAAGTCAAAACGTACACTTTATAGTGAGCCACCCAGCTCATTCGCAAGAGACCTCTCGTCCTGTCTGTACAGAATGTAATAAATCCTCTGTTAAGTTTGCCATCTTACTCCTGAGTGCACATACGTTTTCTTTTCTGTCTCTCTCCACGCCCTTTCTTGCCCCTATTTCTCAACCTCCAGTGCTAGGCAGCAAACCGGATGCGAAGATAGGGTTAATCCCCCAGCCTTCCTTTCTCTCTCTTGCCATCTTACTGCCTTGGAAGGAAGGAAGTATGTTTATTTACAGAAAGGCAGAGAGGTCGGCCTGAGCGATAGCTTGCTCTAGCCTGCTACTCTACACTGGGGGAAGGGAAAGGGGAAAAGAAAGATTAATGGATGACGATGGTGAGATAGAGAGGTGAGTATGTAGTGTTCTTTCTAGCTGAGACACATTTTATAGCCGCGCACATAGTCCAGTTGTTTCTAAAAAGGTAATAACTGCTCTTGTGAGCGCAGTTGCACTGTTGGTGTCTGGCCAAGGGCCCAACATGGTCTCATCAGTTAATGACCTACTGCGATATTGTTCAGTAGAAGAAATCAGTGTTTGTCGTTCACGTGCGTATGCTGGGCCACGGCCGCTGGATCAAAGCGCACAGGGTGCGGCCTGCTGCGTGGAGCCGCCGCGCATTGGCGAGGGAGGACGAGCGTTGTTGACAGTTGCGTCCGCAAGTTTCGCGGGGGGCTCTAGTAGTAGGGGACACACTACAGGGCACTATGGGCACTATGGCGCTGCGATCGTTCAGTTCAGGCTGTCAAGGTGGATGGACGTGTTTTTTAAGCGCTCCGGATCGACTGCGCAGATAAGTGTTGTTGCATGTTTTGAGCTTGTCTCTATAATTATAAGGCAGCGGTTGCAATCTTCGTAGCACTTATTTTATGGTACGGCTTTTTCGGGGGCCAGTCACCAGGTATTTATTAGTTAGTGCGGGTGTGTGTGTTTGAATTTTTTTGTTGTTGTTTTTTTTCTTTTGCCACCCTGTTGGGGAGGTGCGCGTACATTGAACACGCAAATTTTTGTAGTAGAGCTTGGACTTTCTTTTTTTTTCGTAGTGCAGGGCTCGAGTTTACTAATTATCGAGTATAGGGACAATTGGTGTCAGAAAGGCATGGTTAAAAAGACTGTAAAGTGTTCAGGATGTGGAGTGGGTTTGAAAGTGGACCCAAGCGTAGAAGCGGATGGAGAAGAGGCTGACGCGAAGTGTAGGCAATGTGAGGTCGAGGAAAAAATGGAGAAAATGATGGTTGCCCAGAGTGAACTGCTGATGAGAATCGCCAAACTCGAGACTGCGTTGGCGACAGAGAAAGAAAAAACGAGGGCAACGGGAGAAAGACTGAAGTCCGCCGAGGAAGTGCTAGCGAAGCTGAACAAAGAAGCGACCTACCGAGAGAACAGTAGGGAACCGGCACCCAGAACGGTGGAGAAGGAAAAGCAAGCAAGCTTGGAAAAAACAGGTTTAGCCGGTTCAACTGTCACAAGGCCCAGCTTCAGCGAGGTAGTGGTGGGGCAGGAAGGGAACAAAAGAGCCGGCGTCACAGGTGCAAGTAGCCCCCAGGTGCAGGACGCTCCAGCGGAAAAGTCACAGCATGTGATAATCGCCGGGGACTCAAATTTAAATCGATGCACAGAAGCCATCAAAGAGAGGGTAAGAGGTGACAAGAGGGTTGCAGTAGGGGCGTTCCCAGGACGCAAGCTGGAAGCAGTCATGAAGCAAGCGAGCGCAAAGCTCAAAACGACAGCTGATAGACGCAACCTCGTGATAATTTCAGGTGGTTTAAACGATGTCCTAAATGAAGATGCAGCAGGACTAGCAGCCACACTGGCGAAAGGCGTCGATGACATGCGCGCCACTTCTCCTAAGGTGCAGGTAGTGATATGCACGATACCGGAGGTACCTGTGCGTGATAGCAACCTGCAAAGAGCGGTGGTCAACGCAAACAAAGAGATATGGCGGATGAGTCTAGAGAAAGGCTTTGAGGTGGTGGAAATAAACAGAGAGGTGCATAGGTGGGGGGGTTTTCAACGAGACAGAATTCACTTCGATGGGCGGCTAGGTCATGAGGTGGGTTGGCGACTTGCAGGACGCACAGTAGCTTTTTTGGGGGGCAAGCGAGCCCTTCGGGGTGCAGGATAGCTAGTAACGAGGAAAACAACCAGGGAGACTCTTCGACAGGTGTTATGGACAGATAAGATTCCAAAGTGGCGCCAATATCTAAGATACGTAGAGTCCGGGGCATAAATAGACGTAGCCACGAGCGCCGAGCCAATTCAGACATAGGGTATATTAACATGCAGGGTGGTAGGAACAGGCTGAAGTGGGAAGAGATAGAAGAACAGCTAAGGGAAGAGAGGCCGATGGTATACGGTTTTGTAGAAACACATCTCAGGGACATGGAACAACCTCCAAACAATCCGGACTACATGGGAATATTGTAATAGAACAGAAGGACGCAGAAAGGGGGGTGGTATTGGGGCATTCATTCATAAAAGTACAGACTGGCAAAGGGTCAAGCAGGAGTGCAAGGAACATTTATGGCTAAAAGGGAAAGTGGCAGGTCAAATGACACTCCTTGGTTTCGTGTACTTGTGGACGGGAGCTAGGGCCAGAGAGGAAAACCAGGCAATGGTAGAGTGTATATCAAAGGACATTCAGGAGTTAGGAAGAGAGTGCGAGATAATTACACTAGGAGACATGAATGCGCACATAGAAGATATAGATGGGTATACCGACCCGACAGGCAAAATGATCATGGATATGTGTGAAAGGCTTGATTTGATCATTTGCAACAGTACCGAGAAGTGTGAAGGGCTAATAACATGGGAGGTAGGAAGGCTTCTGTCGACGATAGATTATGCACTGATGTCACATAGGATGTATGATAAGCTCAGGGAAATGCACATAGATGAAGGTGGCTCCAGAAGTCTGGGTAGCGATCACAAACGTATCAAGCTAAGTTTTGGAAGAGCAGTGAAAGTGGGAAGGAGACAAGATGAGCAACTACAGGAAAATTTTTATCCAGAAAGGCAAATTGAAATAGCCACTAAACAAATTGAGAAAGTAATCACGGAGGATAATAAGACAGTGTGGACATACACGAATTTAATTAGACTCTTTGAGATAGAGCTTGCTAAGACGCGTGACAAGTCGCCCCGGAAAAGAAGACACAAACCCAAAAGTTGGTGGGATGAGGAAGTTAAGAGAGCCATAGCAAAACGTCAGGAAGCCTCTAGGGAACACAGACATGCTAAGCAGCGGGGTGAACCGACAGATGATGTGGAAAGAAAATGGGCAAACTTTCTAAGCTGTAGAAGGGATGCATCCCTTCTGATCGATGAAAAGATTAGAAGGAAGGGAGCTCAGTGGCTGGCAGAAGTACATAAAAAAGATAGAAAGGCAGCTGCGAAATTTTGGAACCATCTAAACTCCCTAAGAGATGAGACGAGCCTAGAGCAGAACTTTATAACTACAGCCCAAGGTGCTAGGCTAGAAGGGGACGAAGCTATTGAATATATAAGAACAAGGGTGACAGAAAAATTTCAACAAAGAAGTACTTTATGCACCACAATAGACAAAGACGAATCAAGTGGTGCAATGGCTCCATTTTCACAACAAGAGTGGGAAAGGGCTGAGAAAAAGGTTCCTAGTAGTACATCAACAGGCCCATATGACATTCCAATTAGGCTGATAAAAACATTAGGTCTGAAGTCTAAGCAGGCTTTGAGAGAGGCAGTGAGTACAATAATAATCGATGGTGAAGTTCCCGATGGATGGAAACTTAGCAGGATGAGCATGATCTATAAAGGAAAGGGGGACAAAGCTGACATAAACAACTACCGTCCTATAACAGTGACATCAGTGGTCTACAGGCTGGCGATGCAGATTATAAAGGAAAGACTGCAGGCGTGGATAGAGGATGAGGGGGTGCTGGGGGAACTGCAGAATGGGTTTCGGAAACACAGGAGGTTGGAAGACAATCTGTTCTCACTGACGCAGTGCATCGAAATAGCAGAAAAAGAACACAGGCCCATATGGCATGCATTTTTGGATATCAAGGGAGCGTACGATAGCGTGGTTCAAGAAGAATTGTGGGGAATACTGGACACACTAGGCGTGGAACATGTAGTCACTAATCTTTTAAAGGGTGTCTATAAAGGTAACAAGGTAGTTATAAAGTGGGAAAAACAGGTATCCAAGCCTGCAGAGGTATAAAACGGGGGCTTGGCAGGGGTGCCCCCTGTCACCCTTATTATTCCTGATGTACCTACAAGGATTAGAGGCAAAATTAGAGGGAAGTGGACTTGACTTCAACCTCTCTTTAGTCAAACAAGGAAAACTTATTGATCAGGCACTACCGGCATTAATGTACGCAGATGATATAGTGCTAATGGTCAACAACAAGGAAGATTTGCAGAGATTGATGGACATCTGCGGTAATGAGGGAGATAGGTTAGATTTTAGATTCAGTAGGGAAAAATCAGCAGTCATGATTTTCAATGACAACGAAGGTAGTGAGCTTAGAATACAGGAGGTCACGCTAGAGATGACAGATAAATACAAATATCTGGGCGTATGGATAAGCAATGGGACCGAGTATCTGAGGGAACACGAAATATACGTGACGACTAAAGGTAACAGGAATGCAGCAGTCATGAAAAATAGGGCACTGTGGAATTACAATGGGTATGATGTTGTGAGAGGTATATGGAAAGGGGTCATGGTTCCTGGGCTGACGTTCAGCAATGCGGTCTTGTGCATGAGATCAGAAGTTCAAGCAAGATTAGAAATTAAGCAACGTGGAATAGGTAGGCTTGCTTTAGGAGCTCACGGGAATACACCAAATCAGGGAGTACAAGGTGATATGGGATGGACATCATTTGACGGCAGGGAGGCTAGCAGCAAGATAAAATTTGAGAAGCGATTGAGAGAAATGGGGGTAGAGCGTTGGGCTAGGAAGGTTTTCAGCTACTTGTACATGAAGAATGTCGATACAAAATGGAGGAAGCGAACCAGGAAGTTGACTGGTAAATACTTAGAAAACAGCAGGTGGCCAAACCAAAAAGAACTATCGGTTAAGAAAAAAGTGAAGGAAACGGAGACTGACATGTGGAGAATGAACATGATTAAGAAGTCCGCACTAGAGATCTATCGAACTTTTAAGCAGGAAATTGCGAAGGAAAGGATCTATGATAATACTCGGGGTAGTTCTCTACTGTTTGAGGCTAGGACGGGAGTACTGCGAACCAAGACATATCGGGCCAAATACGAAGGGGTCGACACAATATGCAGTGCGTGTGGAGAGGAAGAAGAAACTGCCGAACACTTGATAATGTTCTGTAAAGGGCTTCACCCTATAGTTCAGGATGATGGCGCAGAGTTTTTCAAAGCACTGGGATTTAGGGACAGCGAGGGCAAAATAGACTTTAAGCGGGTAGACTTAACTAGAAGGAGGTTATCTGATTGGTGGCTAAAGTCAAGGCACGATGAAAATTAAACCCTTCACTGCGAAGTACGAATCCTCAACTTCATTATTTAAAGGAAAAAAAGATAAATGTAATGGTTAGTTCACTAAGTATTACGGCTAGGTGGCGTTAGCCGCCGCCCGATCTAAAGGGTACAGCCACATCCATCCATCCATCCAACCGAAGAGACTGCGGTCGCGCTACGGCGAACGCGGCAGGCGAACGCGGCATTTTTGCGCCAATTTCTCGCCGCGGAATGAGGTTACATGCTCCAAACAAATATAGTCGTGTTCAGCTTGATGCGATCTGCCTCCCAGTCTAGCTAGGTAGTTAGAGGGGCCAGTTAGTATGCCAAAAAAAAACTGCTGTGTTCCACTGTGCGCGTCGAACGCAAAGAAAAATCCCGGTTTGAGCTACCATGAATTTCCATCGAGCGCTGAACGATGACAAGCATGGCTCACCAACATCTCCCGGCAGGGATCTGGCGGAAAAGAAACGAGGTAGGTATCCAGTGACCGCTCTTCGGTTTGTTCCCTTCACTTCACCGAAAATGACTATAAGAAAGGCACCAAACTGCGAATGCTCCTGCCAACTGCTATCCCGACGGTGTTCCCCAATTATCCGTCCTATATGGAAAAGCCAAGGGCTCCAAGGATAAGAAAGTGGCCTCGAAGAGAAGTACCAGATGGTGGTTCATCAGCTTGCGCGAAAAAGAGTGCACGAAATGGCCCAGATGAAAGCAGGCATGAAGATGTCGAGCCTGATCTCTTCGGAG
Organism: Rhipicephalus microplus; assembly: GCF_043290135.1. Lineage (NCBI taxonomy): Eukaryota > Metazoa > Arthropoda > Arachnida > Ixodida > Ixodidae > Rhipicephalus > Rhipicephalus microplus. The sequence continues at coordinate 199,747,739 of NC_134704.1, read as the reverse complement.
ATCAAGAACATGTTGCACTAAGCGGGTCTTCGGACGGAACGTGGGACTGTTCATTGCCTGCTGATAGTATGCGCCAAACCAGTTCATGTACAGATAAAATGCCTCAAACAGACCTTGGCCTTAAGCGGATGATAGAGGATGCGAAGAAAACGACGAACCGCCTGCAGCGAAAAATTTCCCGCCTCAATAAGTCACCGCAGACGCTCCAAAGCCAGCACGACACGGTTCGTGAACGGCTTCAAGCTTTCGAAAGCAACAAAGAAAACGCCTGTTTTGTGAGTGTACTAAGAGCCGCAGACGAAGGCCATAAAACCGCCGAATTTATCAAAAATCAAGTGTCGAAATTCACTTCCAAGAAGCCAGCGTACACTGAATCAATTCTGAGGGAGTGCGTCCTCCGGAAAGCCTGCTCCAACAAAGGTTACGAGTATGTGAGAACAAGAGGCCTGTTCAAGTTGCCTTGTCGTGCCACACTACAGAAGTACATCGGGCACTCAACAGGCGAAATAGGCGTCACATCACTCATAACAGAACGCCTCCGCGCAGAGTTTCAAGCGCTACAAGTCGAACAAGAAATCTTCTGCTCCCTAATCATCGATGAAATGGCGATACAGCAGAAAGTTATGTACTATCGCCAACTTGATAAGGTTTTCGGTCTCGTTGACATGGGTCCTGAGCAACAATCATGTGCAACGCCTGAAGTGGCGAACAGGTTGTTGTGCTTCGTCCTGCGAGGGCTATCAACTGTCTATGTAATAACAGTTGGGTACTTCTTTACCCGGTGCTTCAGGAGTGAGCAACTTCGTTCTATGACAATGAATGTCATGAAGGCAGTCGAAGTTGTGGGTTTCCGTGTAACGAGGATTGTTACCGACAATCACCAGTCAAATGTTGCGCTCTTCAAGAGCCTTTCCGAGGACGGAATGCTTGCGCATGTAGGGCCACATCCATTGCGACAAGGTGATCCTCTTTTTTTGTCTTTTGATCCGAACCACCTCATCAAGAACCTCAGAAATAATCTTGTAAAAAGAGAGATGATGGACGGAGATAATCTAATTCAAGGTGGACTGTACTTGAAGAAGCTACTCAGCATTCAGTCACAGCTACTCGTAAAGCCAGTGAGGTTCCAAACACAGTCACATGTTGAACCGAACAACTTAGAAAAGATGAAAGTGTCAAGGGCTACGCAAGTTGTCTCCCCAGTCGTAATAGCAACGCTTGAGTTCCTACAAGAAAACCCGCAATGCCACCCTGATGCGACAGAATTTCAGAACTGTTTGCCCACCATCACCTTCATGAAAATGGTGTCGAATTGGTATGACCTTCACAATATTGGCGCTGTGAAGCCGCGCGGTCAAAGGGAAGAACCATTCTACTTGATCGACGACGACCGTCTTTCGTGGCTTGAAGTAGACTTCATCACGTACATCGAGGAGATTCAGCTTTCTGGTGGCAAAACAAAAAAGAAAATGACGAAAGAAACATGCGAGGCAACGATAATGACGACGAGGTCAACTGTGGCATTGATTCAACATCTATTAGACAACAAGTAGGTTTTTCTTTTTTCACCTTCATATTTTTTATCGCAGTTACGTATATGTGTATTGACTTAGGTATCAAACAAACTTTTTTCCAGCTTTCGCTACGTCTTGACCCGTGCCTTGAACAGCGACCCCGTGGAGTCCCTCTTCAGTTGCTTTCGACAGTTTAAGGGAGGCAACGATAGAGTTGATGGAAGAACCGCGGTCTTCACAGCCGAAAAGCTGTTAAAGGTATATTTGGTGCCCGTTGGAGAGCACACCCATGTAACCTACGCACTTTTTTCCCCAGGTTGGAATCCTCCAAGCTGCTAAAAGTGGAAACGCTCCCCATAGCTCCGAAACAAATGCACCTCTAAAACTCAAAACCCGCGAAGGCAAAACCGCGGCCGTGCCACTTGCGGTCGCCCTCGGTGCTAAGCGGCTTTCCTATGATCTAGAAGTATTAAATGTTTGGCTTGCTGTGCCGAATGACCTCGAATTAGCACCCCTAGTATACCTGGCCGGATACATCGCGCGTGCATGTGAGGAGAAGGTAAGGACGGTTATTTTTAAGCTTTGCATTATTTGCTCCATTCTTTCGAACGCGTCGCTAGCGCGCCAGCCAGTCTTAAAAAACAATGTTCACTTCACTTTCGCCTTCTTCGAATGTTAACTATAATATGCGAACCAGCAGTTCTCCCTCTTTCTTATATTTTTCTCCTTTTGCCCTCCCTTTCGCCACTAAAAACCAAGGGCAGGGTTCCAGGTTGACCTCGAGTGAAGAAAAACTCAGGTCAGTCCGGAGCCAAGGTTCCGGCCCGAATCAGGATGCGGGTCCCGCCCCGCCGGTGTGCCACCACTGTAAGGGTCGACACCGGATATGCGTGTATGCCACTCTTTTTGCCGCAGGTTGTTTCATTGCCACTCTTACGAAATTTAGATAATATTTTTTTAGCTAAGCGAAGTAAGAAAAGTAGCCTACATACTTGTTGCATAGTACTTTTAATGAAAATTTTACTTGGCTTGATTTTATTACTTGCAGTTGCCCTGTGAATCATGCAAGGTTCTCCTGCAAGAGACGAAACCGTGTGGCAGCATCTACGATTTAGTGAAGAAAACCGATAACGGACAACTTCGGTATCCCAACATAGAGATCGTGAAAATTTGCAAACTCGCATGTGACTTTGTCAGTGAAGTGATGAAAGACACTGAAGTTTGAAGAAGTGGAAATCTGTGTAAACTTCTTCACTCAGCCCCCCTTCCACATTTGGTTACCTGCCCTGCACTACGGTGTGGTTCGGGCAGCCTTCAGCACATGAACCAGATCTGTGATGTTTTTTTCAAAAAAACTGCTTCGACCACTCCTAGCTAACTGGGCAGGGAATGTGAGTGCCACTGTGCAACGTCTTGTAAGGCTGGCACACAAGGCCCTCTCCAGAAAAGTTCTGCGCCTTTGAGGACCATGACACCTCCATTTTTTTTACCTTGTAATGCAGGCAAAATTGTTCTGCTGTATTAGAAAATATACTGATCTTTTAGAGATTGTAGAGCTCCAGTTAATAAACGCACGTTTCATTGTAAGCACAATACCCGGCATTTTCATTATTTCCACATGCACAGCAAAGAAGACAATTTCACATTCAACAGTCTTCGAACGGGCAATATGCAGACGGATGCTAATTTAGAGTTATTATAGCTCCTGAAATACTCTAGAATGAATTGAAGGTTATGTAATCCACCGTCGTGCCAGCGGACAAAGGCAAACATAAAATCGTGGCCTTTATTCAAAAGTGATTTTAACGAGAAGCTAAAACGTTGTGCTATAGTTAAATGCCGTAAAAGGGGTCTGAAAGTTCTTTCAAGTCCTTTTGCAAAATAATATGAAATACGCGTATTAATCCTTTGGCCTGAGGACGGGGAAACTTGTCATAAGCATGAATTTAAAGCTGACTGTCGCAGGGGCGGGATGGCTTAGTCGAGGCCACTCCGTCTCCCTTAGTAGCGATAAACCATTTGTCACAAGGGAATGGGTCCCGTAGTAGGGTGGAACAAAGCACTGAGAGGATATCAAATTCAAAGTGTCCACTTGCAGCACGAAGAGTCGCGAGTTAAAACATCCCGGGAATTCGCGCGCGCACCGCTACTCCGCCGCTTTTCATTGTCCTTGACCGGTAGCGCCGCGGCGGCAGGCGAATAAACTCGGTCTCTCCCGCTGTTTCGGGCGCATGCAGCAGGCCGCACCCTGTGCGCTTTGATCCAGCGGCCGTGGCTGGGCAGACACAAAATATGTGCTCAAGTGTTTCTGGCACATCACAGTGTTCACAATTAGGACCGGTGTCACTGCGACCGATGATACGTGCGTAACGTCTGGTGTACGCTACACCAAGACGAATGCGGTGGATCATACTTGTGAGTTGCCGTTTCAATTTAGGAGGCATGCGGAACCTCATTTCCGGGTCCCATTTGTGAAGTCGCTGGTGTCGCCGTTCCGGTTTGGTCCAGTGCTAAAGTGTGTAGCTGCGCATCACGCAGCGAAGCAGGGCGTTCGTGTCAGGTCGTGAAAACGCAATGCGTACTTCAGGGGCACTGCTTAAGGCATTTTTAGCTTGAGCGGCTGCCTCTTCGTTTCCCATCACGCCGCAATGAGCGGGAATCCACTGGAAAGGTATAAGATGGCCATTTGTTGAAGCAACCTGAATAAGTTCTGTGATTTCTATTGCCAAGCTGTAATATGGACCTTGCTTCATGATGCAATCTATGGTGTGCAAAGCGGGTTTGGCATCACGGAAAATCGTCCAGGCTCGAGGTCGCTCGCCGGAAATAAACCTTATTGCCTCTCGGATAGCGACAAGCTCTGCGGCAGTTGATGTGGTTTTATGGTCCACTTTGAATCGTCGAGCGATATCTATGTCTGGGATGACAAAGGCTGCGGCGGAAGTGTTTAGCGTGGTGGATCCGTCGGTGTACACGTGCAGAGAATCACTGTACGTTGTATAAATGTGTTATAGGGTCAGTTGTCTGAGGCCAACAGAAGAAATGAGCGACTTCTTCGTAATTCCAGGTATCTTAAAAGAGATAGGTGGTTTAGGCAGAACCCATGGAGGCACTGCAGGGGCATTTGGCGGAGAAAACCTTGATGGTATAATATTTTCATGCCGCAATATTACTTTTGAGGAACTGCAATCTGGGTGAGTGGCGGGTAGTACTGACAGTGGGTGCTGTGTGTGTCTGCTCAGTAATCGGAGGTGAACTCTAAGTGGCTCGCAGAGCATGTATACACTGACGGGACAAGCCCGAGCCTCTGCGATTGTCCCATTTGTTGAAGTGCAGCGTGGTAGACCCAAGCATCTTCGTAAGCATTGAGCTTGAACACTCTCGAGTGTCTTCATACAACTAGGTCACATATTGGAAAGCACCGGCATGCTGTATCGAATGTATCCCACAAACAGAGCATTGTATAATTGAAGTAGCGATGATTCTGATGTGACCCATCTTGCTCCTGCTACGTGGCGAAGAATGAGAGCAAAGCTCTTCAATTTAGATTTAAGTACGGCGACATGCCTCGTCCACGATAGATCTCTGTATACGACAACCCCAAGGAACTTGTGGTGCGTTACAGCAGGTATCGCTGTCCCATTAATAAATATCGGGTATTGCGACATATGCTTGCGCGTGAACGCAAGCACTGCGCATTTGTCGATTGAAAGAGTGAGCCCCTGACGTCGTAGATATTTGTGTGTGATCGTCACTGCACGCTGTAGTCGAGCTCGCAATTGCGGACGAGTAGTTCTGGGTGCCCATATGCATATGTCATCAGCGTATGCAGTGATCTTCACCGTGCTGGGAAGTTCTGCTGCTAGGCCGATCATTGTGACATTGAATAGGATCGGGCTGAGAACTCCTCCTTGGGGAACACCACGATGAACCTTATATCGATCGGTGTCTCCGTTACTTGTCGTCATGAAAATGGTGCGGTCCCTAAGGTAGCTAAAAATCCAAGCGTACAGTCGTCCACCGATGTCGAAATCTTCCAGTGCGTCAAGTACCGCATAATGCAGCACATTATCGTAGGCACCCTTAATGTCTAAGAAGAACGCCGCCACTAGTCTGCGTCGGCTTCTTTCCTCTTCAACGCTGGTGATCAAGTCGACCACACCATCAATGGCAGATCGGCCTCTTCTGAAGCCGTTCGTAAATGCAGGAAAGGAGTTGTTGCTCTCTAGAAGCCACTCTAATCGTGCCAGTACCATTCTTTCCATCACTTTTCCGACGCAGATGGCTAACGCGATTGGTCTGTAGGAGGAAAGTGCATAAGGACACTTCCCCGGCTTGAGCAATGCAATAATGCGACTGCATTTCCAGTTAGCTGGGACTTCTCCTGACTCCCATGAGGTGTTATAATGAGATAACAGGATACGTCGTGCTTCTGTATCAAGATGGTTGAGTGCAGCATACGTGATTCCGTCAGGTCCTGGTGCCGATGATCGGTGGGAGGCAGAAATCGCAGCGTCAAGCTCATGTATTGTAAAACTTACATCAAGGCGCTCGTCAGACGATGGAGGCGCAATGGTAGTAAGAAGCTTATTAGTGGCAAGATCATCAGTGGTGTCCACGATGAGGCTACAGTAGTCACTGGCTATCTCAACTTCTGTCCGTCCCTGATGTAGAGCAACAGCTTGAAATGGTTGACGTTGTTGGGGAGTTGTCTGCAAACTTCGTACCACCCGCCAGATCTTAGATAGAGGTTGCCTGGGGTCCAGAGATCCACAGAAATTTCTCCAACGTTGCCTGTGAATCTTGTCAAGATGCCGAAGAACATGTCGTTGAACTCGACGACAGGCGGAAAGGTCTGAAGGTGACTTCGTTCGTTTGTATCGGCGTTCGGCACGGCGACGGATTGCAAAGGACCTCGTATTGGGAGTCAACTGCTGATCTCTGCATCGGTAAATTAACCTGTTTGGTTGTGTCACGCAGTGAAGAAGCAATGATGTTTTCTACCTCGGATGGATCAGTCGTGTGCTCACAGCCAGACTTGACAGATGCCTTGAAGAGTGTCCAGTCGGTTTGACACCCCCGCTGCTAAGGCGGCTGTGCAGCTACTTGAGGTTTTGGAGCCTCTTTTACTGGTTCTTCAGTAAGTGAATATGGCACTGATGTTCGAAGAACGCAAGCGCCAGTCGCTTGTTATGCAATGGAATGCTCGTGGCCTACGTGGCCGTCTGTCAGACTTCAGACAATGGGTTTTAAATATCAATTTCCTGTTATCGTTATATGTGAATCGAATATGGTTTCACCTTTTCGTATATCTGGATATATCCAGATTTGGTCCCGCAGTGATCAACGTACGAGCAAAGTTCTCGTTTGTATACGCCATGATTTGACGTTCTTGAGACATGAAGTCGCATCGCATACCAGCAATGATTACGTGAGCCTGACTATAACACATAAAAAGCGAACATTCTCCGTAATAGGAGGATACATACACCCAAGCGCACAGATGGACTGCTTCCACCTGGGGACCATTCTTCAAGCGGCACAAAGGCCACACATTGTGATCAGCGGTTTTAATGCACATCATCCTCTCTGGGGTAGCACTACTGCCTTGGCATCTTCATCCCGGGTATCCAATGTCTTAAAAGGCCGGTAGAAACAGATAAGTTAAAGAATAAAACAGATAGTGAATATTTTCTGCAGCATGTTAAGACGCTGCATATAAGTGGTCATCCTCGAAAATTACCAACTTTAACACCGCGGACAGGTGCTGATATACCCTGAGTAGGTTCGAGCACGTATTATGCCTCGACGCTTTTATTCTTCATTAAACTTCTCCCTTTCGATTTCATTCTTCGGGGTTTTGTGTAGTTCTTCATTTAACGCCTAACCTCCCTGTCCTTCCTCATTTATTCCTCCTCCTCCCTTCATCTAACGCGCTGAATTCGTGCTGCACTGCTACCACTTCATTTTTTCTTTATATACGCCCTGTTTCGGGCACAATTATAGGCTGGCATCTTGGACTGATAATGATGCCGTTTTCCATCCGTATGAATATTCGAATTGTGCTATGGCGAACTCGCACGCATCAAAACGCTGGGCCATTACATTCAACGTCGTATCACCATAATCATAGCCAATTACGACACAAAAAACAGCAAAATTTGCTTTTAAGCCTAACATGGCAGTGTCTATGCTTTACTGTAACTGTTACATTTATTTTTTGTCAATTTGTCCAATATGTCATTTCATGCAGCGGCCGCCGAACTCGTTCCGCTGTTCATAGTGGTACTCTCGGTCTCTGAAGCTGGATGAAGATAACTAAGAAGCCTGGTTTTTACTGGCTACATAAAATGTGAAACGAAGCTATAAATCAAGATGAAAAAGAAGACAAATCTGTGAAAAGTCAGTACTGGCGCATAAACGGCATGCCAATTGCGCCGATGAAAAACGTCGGCGGCGGCGGCGCGCCGACCAGCCGGCGCACACCTCTACTAGTAATATACACATTTGTCTAATTTTCGTACTTTTGGACTGCTTCTGGCTCCGTGTGTGTTCGTGTGGCTTGGAGCTGTTTTTTCACGAAAACATAAGTTAGGAAATGTTCACCGTTTGCGCTTCACAACCTGATTTTTTTCAGACTTACTATTACGAATCAAGTTACAAAGTTTTAAAGGGTTTGTTTTTTTTTTAAAACAAAACCGTAACCAGCAATAAACGAAGCCGCAAATACGATTCGCCGCCCGCAAGTACGAAGACTAGGCAAATGTGTGTACCATGACCTACTACACTCCTGACCTGCCCAGAGAGCACCTCTTCCAGCGCCCACGTTCTAGTTCATACCTTCTGCCGCTAGGGCCGTCACCTACGAGCGGCGTGGCGCTAGGCAGCACCTGTTCGCTGTCGTCTGCTTCAGCCATCGCTGTGGCAGTGCAAATCGTTCTTATTGTGCATGAATTGTGTATGAATGTGTAAAATATGGCAAATAAAGCGATATGATTCCTCGTCAGAGTTGGCTGCATTCGTGTGGACGTTTGAAGCAGAAATAGAACCGTAAAAAAAGCACACAAAGGGTCACAGTGGCAAGCAGACGGGAACTTTTCTACAAATGAAGGAAAATTTATTATGAAAATATTTCTTGAATGAAAACGTAGTCCAACGAGATAAAAAAACTATTGTTAGGCATTCATTGTTCACACTGAATCACGATGGTTCCAGACGATACGCATACACAAATTGCAGAAGATACGCAGAAACACAGTAGGTCGTGTGCAGAAACTTGCAGACGGCAGATAGCTGCAGTAGTCAGCTCTAATAGTGGCCGCGTGCAGTTTTTTTTTTTTAGATGAGCTGACACCTCAAATGTAAGTATGGTGTATTGCTGCGTGCCATATTGCAAATCGGAACAAGGCAAACAAAGTAAAGTAAGTTTTCACGAGTTTCCTGCCACAGACATACGGGAAGAATGGATCGAGGCAATTGGAAGAAAAGGTGAGTCTTGTGTTTTTGAGAGTCGTTTCAATTCAGAACGAGTTGCAAGCTAGCAAGAAGCACCAGGGTGCTTTAGTAAACTTTATTTCCGTGTGTTATGCTAATTCACTGAGCTAAAAAACATGAAAGCTTTTTTAAAGTACCGCGGCTAATATGGCAGGCTCCACAAATAGTGCCAAGAAATTTAAATATAGCACACAAGAAAAAAGTAAATATACGAAATCTGTAAATTATGTAAAAATGCGTAGCGGTGGGTTGCGAGGGGTTCGAGCACCCTTCCCGAAGGCTGCCTCAACAAATGCCGCCGAAATCCATAAAAAAATTAATGATATGAAATATTTACGTGCTGCCTCCACAGTTTGTCTCTCTGTGTGTGTGTGTGTGTGTGTGTGTGTGTGTGTGTGTGTGTGTGTGTGTGTTTAGCGATGGACAACTCTTGAACACTGGGTGTCACTGAAGTTAGCGACCGAATTTGGTCAAATGTATTTCTCATCTCAAACCTCTATCTTCCCATACAGCTTTGTTCGTTTCTGTATAAGCTTACTTAAGGTAATTAGAAACGTTACGCCGGTAACGAAATGTGGCGATTAACTGTTCACTCTATATAGGGCTGGCAGGCGGTCGGGTATAATGACATAATTGAAGTCCTTCGTGCAATGAGCCCATCGGCTCTGTGAGGGTTAAGAGACCCAGCCGGTGAAACCGAAATGAGGAACCTGGAATAATCAGCGACAGATACTCTATTTATGTGCGTGCTGCATCTGAGATTACATCATGCATGACAAAGATTCGTTTTGGAGAATGCAAAAGAACAAAAACCACTGAAGTCATCGTCGTCAACGGCGGAGTCATTGTACAGGTTAGAGGTTTGCGCTCTAAACCAAGACCAAGGCGCTCAAGTGCGCCTCGGTTTCGGCTCTGTCGTATTGGGTCGCGCTTCGTTACTGAGCAGCCATTAGGAAATTCAGCTTTGTTATGAAACCTTGTATAGCCAATGAGCTCTTCGAATAAAGGGCTTCAAGTATGCCACTGGACTCGACCACGTACCATCACTAAACATCAATCGACGAATGTAGTCATCTAAAAAGACATTTACAAAGGCTGCGAGAAAATATGAAAATGCACTAAATGGGTATACAGGTACTTCCCCAGAATAAAATCGTGGCTATGCTTTTTCTTAACCTCCCCATTTGGCTTGTTACATTTTGGAAAAATTAATTACAAAAAAGGTGTTATGGACTGTTATTTTGCAATCTTGCTAGCCATGCGTATACGCCTTTACCTTTGATGAAGGTTCAGGAAAGCATCGCTGGGAGCCCAGCGACCGGTCGAAGGTATGCAGCCTGCATTTTACCGCTGAAGATTACAGAACAGTGACGAAAAGGAAGATGTTGAAGCCCACAGCCGTGCCTTCCTTATTTCCCGCTTCTCCTGATCCACGTGGGCAAGATCCAATGCCGCGGAAAAAGCGGCTAAAACGAACGCAGGGGGAAACAACGCTGGCACCCATACAAGTAAAAATACTGTAAGTAAAACTTGAAGTCTAACACAACAACGGATAAGAATAATGTTAGCAGTATTCCCTTATGCGTTTAGCGGGACAATATATCTGTCATGCTTCGCTATTTTTTCGGCTTAACAGGGGAACGTCCAACGCAGATTCTTCTCAAGAAGAGCGAGCATCAGCGGAGCCTGGGGAAGTATATAGTTCTGAAAACCCAATTGAAACTGCACAAGAGGCCGAGTGGTTGCATTTTCCATCAAGTCAGGACAACATGGAGGACTGTAGTTCAGTTATACAAGGGGAACACCAGAAGAGGCCAGTGCGGCGCTCCATGACGTCGCAAACGTCGATCGGTTTGAAGAAGATGCGCTCCCTGGTCGCGGCAACTAAGACGTTGCGGCGGAAGTGCAGCAGGCTGAAAGAAATGAACAGTAATTTGCATTCACAGCTAGAGAAGCTAAAGAAAGATTTTTTCGAGATGAAAGCCCTCGCCGAGGCGAATGGCGCTCTAACGCTGCAGGTACGCAGTTACGTCAGTGGACGAATGTTATATTAATCCTTTTATATTCGCACTTAATTTTAAATGACTCTGAACATAATAACAATTTAGGAGTAAGTCAATTCTATCAACATCACCCGTACTACGAGAGGACGTCCGGTGAGCGAAGGAATTCTCGAAACTATAAGAGATTGTAAAGGTGGCGATGCTACCCTTAAGTTCTCGCGCATCGGCTAGCAGTGACGTCATACTTTGACGGCCTCAGGTAATGTCTAAGACTGCTGTGTTAGTAGATGCAAGGTCTGAAGTAGCAAGTTTCAAAGAAATGTTCTCAGCCAATGCGGCCAAGTACACAAGGAGCGACGCAACATAAAGCGACGTGCACGTGTCGAAGATTGTTCGCCAAACTCAGAACATTAAACCTAGTCTTAATTTTTTCTGTTCTAATAGTCGTATGATCGGAACAGGAACGATAGAGAATTATCAGGTACTCATTTATCAGTCTATTAACTTAGTGTCCCTATACTTTTTTGTAAGAAACGTCAGAAAGGGGAGGATGGAAGCTTGCAGTAAAAAACCTGTGAACAGGGGTTGTTCCCATTCTTTAATCGCTGTTTACACACACACAAACACTGAAAATAATCATGAACCAACTCGCTTAATCAGTAGTTTTAGCAAAGTTGTTTCGAGGCGGCGTTTCGACAAGCAGGCTTGTTTTCTGAAAGACTGAAATACAATTATAGCCTTAAGGATGACAAGTCCGCTGTCATGATGTCTGCTCGAGAGAAACTCTGTTTATAGATTTTCTTCTTCATATAAATTTACGTGACATTTTAGTGTACGCCGATGCTGGCAATCTTTCTGGTCATACGAAGGTGTAGGCCTGACATAAGGACACGGAATAAAAGAAGGTTGGTGGGTAAGCGCGCACATGAGCAAGTGTTTAAGATACGAAGGTCGGTGTGTACCCCCTTGCGTGATTGGCGCACCCCGAGTTTATTCCTTTATCCTGCGAACAACGAGTTCAAATTTCTGTCGTCGCAAACAATTAGGGACATTGGACTGACAACTGGAAAGACAGTAATTTGCAAGCTGTGTTGTGTTGGTGCTATGGGCCGATCGGTTTATGCTCGTACAGGAAGCCACGCTTGACGCACATGTGATGTCTGCCTTATAAACTTGAGCGAGCAGCATTGCATTCAAAAAGGAAGGAATGGTTTGGAAAGTGTAAGTGAACAGTTTCCGCTAGTCCGTATGTGTGAGTCGGTGGCCGGTTACTGAACATGACGCAAGTCTGAAGTTGCGCAATTCATTAATGTAGCATAGCTGCAATTGAATGTCCACGTGGTGACATGAAACATCTATTATTGTCTTAAGAGTAAACGCATATCTTTTCTCGCGATTATGAATTGTTGAATAAGGAATGATGCCAAATGCAAGGTTTCGACAATCAGGTGCACTATTCTTTGTCAGGACAGCAACAGCCTCCTTTAGTAGCGTGTGTGTGAACGTTTGCTCACTCTCCCACAACATCTAAACTTGTCTTGACAAGGGCAAGTCCAGTACGTAAATGTCGAATTGTTGGATGCGCCGGCATTCCCTGCTCTACGATGTTTCAGCGGGTCAAGCTTCCATTCTCCCCTGCACTTCCGCTTTCTTCCAGTATGTTATCTTGCGCGTGATTTACGCATTTCAACTGCCCTTTCATCATCAGGAAATGCTGGACGAGAACGACAAGAAGGCTGAATTTTTGAAGGAGCAATTGCAATGCCTGCGTGAGAAAAATCACCGTTGGAAAGAGGTGACCATCAGGCAGGCCATAATGTGGCAAGCTAAATCACCCTGCGGGTACGAAATGTTGCGGAGGTCTGGGTGCCTCACCCTTCCAAGTCGCATGACACTGAAGCGTTACATTGGCTACTGTACTGGAGCAGTTGTTTCGTCGCTAATGAAGCAAAGGCTGCACACGGAAAGCACACACTTGTCCGAACGGGTACGTTACTTCGATCAGAATTATTTACAATATGCACGCGAATAACGAAGGAAGCAGCGCACGCGGCAGTGTTTGACTGATCAAAATACATGCTAGTATAGCCGAATGAAAAGTGATTTAAAGTGAATAAACAGGGACCAGACCTGTGGCAAGGATTACTCGAACGTAAGATGTATTGTTTAAGAGTATACGGCAGTGCGCTATGTTTGCTCTAAACCCTAATCATTTCTGTTAAATTATGGGTCATGTACGGAACAACAAAGAAGGTTATTTATATAATTAACTGTCTCCGCCGATATATAACGCATGTCTGTTAACAGTGAATTCCCCCCCCCCCCCATTTTTTTTGTTAGGAAAAAATGGGCTCTTTGATTGTGGATGAAATGTCTTTAAAGCAAGCACTGACGTACGAAAAAAAAGGAGACAAAGTCCATGGCCTAGTCGAAATGGGAGGCCTAGAAAAAGAAGTGGGCATTCAGAACGAGCTGGCCACACACCTTCTCGCCTTTGTATTTGTAGGCTTATCAACGCACTACACGTAAGTGAATCATCACTTTGTCTATCACTATACGTTTCGCTGTGACTGAAAGACTAACCCCACCTATAGATATAAAAAGAAAACGTTGTCTTTAATTAACCAATGATGTGCTATTCCGCGACCAGGGCTGAAAGTCTGGGGAGGGGCAGGGGGAGTCGTCTTCTATTTTTTAAGGAGGGCTCCCCCCCCCCTTTCCCCCGGCAAGTCAACTTTAGCATTGTGCACTTATTTGACAAGCACTCGAGATGAGCAATTGGCTCTCCTCCTCTCTCCAACGGAGTGAGATTTTAAGCCCAGCTGACACCGACGCTACAGAATACTGCTAATTTTTATCTTTTTCAGGCTACCCGTGGGATATTATTTCACGCAGTCAGTAAAAGGAGACCACCTGCATCAACTAACACTTGAAGTAATTAAGTCCATCGAAGAAGCAGGATTCCAAGTGGTCCGACTTGTAGCTGACAACCACGCTTCGAACAAAAAGATGTTCACCATGTTAGGGAATGGTCGTATGATGCCAGTTGTGCCGTAAGTTGCTAAGTATATATTTTTGCTCTCAGCTCGCATTAAGCTGTGCGCAATGCCTAGTGTAAATATTTTTTTATATGTATTCGCAGTGTGCCCTCAATGTATGCATGGATCGAATCCCAGCTGCGGCTGCTGCTTTTCCGATGGAGGCGGAAATGTTGTAGGCCCGCGTTCTCAGATTTGGGTGCACGTTAAAGAACCCCAGGTGGTCGAAATTTCCGGAGCCCTCCACTACGGCGTCTCTCAAAATCATATGGTGGTTTTGGGACGTTAAACCCCACATATCTATCAATCAATGTATGCACGCGCATGCATGCCGTGTTTGAGTGAAAAAAAAAACAAAAGACTTGGTCGCACAAAAAAAAAAGCCTGTATCAGCATCAGAGCCCCCCCCCCCCCTTCTTTTTTTTTAATCAGCGCTGCCATATAAGAAAGCCGTGTCCATAACAAGATTGCTATCAACAGTACAATCGCTGTAAATAGCCCGTCTTTACAAATCAATTGACGTTACGCGTTTGCGTAATGTATGCGCACCTGCATGCGACTGTATGAATGGGTGAGTATACTTAAAGTTTCGGAAGATTTAAGGTGTAGGTAATCTCAATAAAACACACACACAGACCTGCAGGATCATGGCATGAGTGGAGAAATTTTATAATAAGGTAATAATTAACAACGCACACGTCCTTCGAATGGCTAACATTTACATTACTTTGGTAAAAAACAGAAAACCGTATATGCAACTAATTATTCACACCGCAAACGCCGCCTTTCTCCAATTTATTTATTCATTTTTTTTTGTTGTTGTTGCAGACATCCAATGGATATGAATCGGAGGCTCTTCCTTTCTTTTGACCACTGCCACATCCTGAAAAATCTCCGCAACCAGATGTTGTCCACCAAACGCGTTCTGTTCAACAATGGGCATTACTACAGCCCCACGTATTTGAGAAAGTTGCTGGACATAACAGAAAAACAGTCGTCGTTCAAGCTTGTTCGGAACCTTACGCAGAAGCACGTTTACCCGACGAACTTCGAGAAATTAAGCGTGAAGAGGGCCGTTGAAGTGTTCTCTCCACAGGCATGTATAAGAAAAGGTGTAAACCCATTTAGCGTTAGTGTCACACACTCCCAGATTCTCTGTATTCCTTGTAGACATCACAATGCGTGACGCACACAGGTCATGCAGGAAATGCCTTTTCGTTAGCTGTAAATTATGTATGCTTCCTGCAACCTGTATTACACAAAAAAATACATCTAATTGAGCTAGAATCATGCTCGCAGTTTTCTATCAGTAGTGACGTTTATACTTCTCAAATTCTTTGGCGCGCTCGGGCAAACTTTTATGCGCTAATATTACGCCACAACTCATTTTACATCATATTACGTCAAGTGAATGTTCATGCAGAAGCAGAAAAAATTTTGCAGCTTTTCGTTCAAATGAAGCAGTACAAAAACTGCCTTTTAATAGTAATTCACCGCAAACGATACGTGAATATTCATGTTAGTTTCTGGTTTATTTGTTTGTAGAACCCAAACGGAAGCAAATGGTGAAAATGTAATTCAATACGTATATAACTGCTAACATATTTATCAGTATGGTCACATAAAAACATGCACATGAGCTGCTGCTACTGCTGCTGCTAACAGCGCATGGTTATCTGAACATACAATTTCCCTTTCTTAACGAATGTACCTGCGCGTATTGCTTACCACACAATAATTACGTATCATTAGAGCTTCTATAAATATATGTTCACTAACACAAACTCACTTAAAAGTGCACGTTATTGATGACTGCAGTGCCACTTGTAACTCGTCTCACTTGCTGTATACGAACGTCCAAGCTTAGAAACCTCTCTCTAAATAATTCCGATCATTTTTAATATGTCGCGTCTCCTTGGTTTCTAGGTGACATCGGCCTTACGATACCTCTTACAATACGGCCGCAGATTTGGCATTTTCGGGTTTGAAGACTGCCTGCCAACCATCGAGCTGATGGAAATGATATTTAAATGGTTCACCATACACAACATAAGAAATACAACCTTCCACGTAGTAAGCCGGGACCAAAACAGGATGCCGTTCAGTTCCCCAGATGATGACAGGTACATTCCATTTATCCCGCTAGGTTTCATATTTTCTACAATAAACTGCTTTATTTTCAGGTTGATATGGCTGGAGCAGGAATTTCTGCCCTTTTTCGCAGCATGGAAAGCCGCGGCACCACATAAGAGGGCATTCATATCTCTTGAAACATACGAAGCTCTCCAACTGACCACAATGTCCACAGTACAGTGCACACAATTTCTCATCCGTTCAGGTTTCCTATACGTGTTGACTGCCAAATTCTCCAGTGACCCTGTCGAAGCACTTTTTTCCACCATCAGACAGCTTCAAGGAAGCAACGATCAGACAGACGCCCGTGCTGCGCTTTCATCACTGCAGAAAGTCCTCGTGATGGGAATGATGCACTCATCACCAAGCGGCAGTACAGAGCAAACAACGTCTCCTCTTGGATCGCCCAGTGCAAGGCAGGCGTCGTGCTCCACAGCAGTAAAGCAAGCCGGACAACCTCTGGAAATGCACTCGCTAGTAAACCAGAATCAAGGGTCGTCAGGCGAGTGCGCGGCATCGACATCTGCTACTATAACCCAGACGATGCGGCCACATCTAGAAGCCCTGCAGACTTGCCGTGGTGCGCTTTTCATATCTCGTTGATTCCGTGTAATGGAATGATTTACATTATTTAAAAATTATTACACACCGTCCAACAATTCCCCACTATACGATATTATGCATATATTATAAACTCTGCGCTGCTTACTGTGTTACATGCAAGCCGCGTGAGGCAGCGTTTGCGTCAGTGCACGATGTAGATGAAAACATGCTTCTCAATCAGTTATACTGTGTATGTATGTAACGATAAGTCCATGGTACAAGCAGGTACTATGGCTTACATTTAAAAATATAACATGCTTTCACCAGGCGCCCACACAACTCGACTAACCGACGTCCCTTTCCCGCAATCGGGGAAGAAATTTTCGGCGGTTTTGAATCGCTGTCATAACTGGCACACAGATGATGGCATGGCTCGTTTGCGTTCGCCTTACTCTCTTGAGATGCTGTCCCTTCCTAATCCCGTCGTCTTTCTCTTGCTTCTTCTCCTAGATTTTTTTTTATTATTAAACGTTTCTCCCTCAGTTTTTTTTATGTTGTTGTTTATACTATTCTCCGGACTTCTTCCCTCCTGTCGTGACAAGCTATAAATCGACGCGGAAAATGTGTAAATATTATTATACCTTGAAAAAGACGGGGCTCTCCCGACGCAAACGTCGGCTGAATGAACAGTTATCTTGATGATATGTGGGGTTTAACGTTCCAAAACCACCATATTATTATGAGAGACACCGTAGTGAAGGGCTCCAGAAATTTCGACCACCTGGGGTTCTTTAACGTGCGCCCAAATCTGAGAACGCGGGCCTACGGCATTTTCACCTCCATCGAAAGTGCAGCCGCCGAAGCCGGGATTCGGTCCCGCGACCTGCGGGTCAGCAGCCGAGTACCTTAGCCACTAGACCACCGCGGTGGGGCAACAGTTGTTATCTGAAAGCGCATTAACATCCATATATATATATATATATATATATATATATATATATATATATATATATATATATATATATATATATATATATATATATACATATATATATATATATATATATATATATATATATTTCTCATATTTTGTATACGGACACGTGTCGGTTTAATCATGCATGCTTATCTATATACTGATAAAATTCTTGCACACTTTTCATTTCTACCTTCCCACAGGTGCCCCACAGCCAGGCATAAGGGCCAGCACGCTTGGCCTTATAGCGGGCTTCCTGGTGAAAGCAGCTGAGGATTGCATTACTTGCGACGACTGCATCGGCAAAATCAAGGCTCCCAGCTCATCTGGACCAGCTACTGCTGTGATATTTAATTTAGACAGGGGAGGGCTTTCATACCCAACGATCTCATTTCTTTCCTTTGTGAGCACTCTAGAAAGGGCCGCGGAAGCATTTGCGCCATTGGCCATTTCCAAAAAGAGGCCGATGGCACTTTTTGTGCAAACTGTGCTACCTGCAGTGGCCTTGAACCCTCTTTTCAGCCATAAAGGCGCTACTAGCGAGCACCGAGAAGCCATGGCGCGGCTAGTGTTGCAAAAATTTAGCCGTCCTTTCTTCTCAAACTACGTGCGGGACAAAACAGCCAAAGAAGGAAAGAGAAAGAGAATAGCCGAAAAGCCAAAATCTCGCAAGATTTTAAAAGTTTAGTTGCATGCCTCCATTGTATCATGTACGCGCCCAGAACCTTGCTAGCACATTTTATTGAACTATGACCCAAATGCACGCAGCTCTGTACGCGTACATATGTTTTTCTTTATTGCAGACACAAGCCGTCACTGTGTGCCAGCAAGTAGGATATTCTTCGAAAGTGCAGAAACTTTGTTTGAAACATCAGCTTTAACTGGCATATTGTGGCACGCATAAGTAAAGCGACAAATGTGTTTTGTTTCATTTTGAAGTGCTGTAACATTGCTCGAATCACACGCATACACTCGCCAAATTCTTTTAGCAGAAACCTTGATATCACTTTGAGGGATCTGCTTTTCATTGACAAACGAGTATAATGGCACATTTTCAGCATGTGTACGCGCCCCAACTGCGGGTGTCGCCCTTGGGCGCTATCAATCAAACATAACCACTAGTACAACAAAGGCGGTACTATTCCGCCCTAAAAATAAGTCTGTTAATGAAAACATACATTTCAAGTATGGCGATACTATTATTGAGTTAGTAAATTGTATAAAAATTCTTGGAGTTACATTTTCGAGCAATATGCTTTGAAACGATCGCATTTACAGTGTGCTGGGTCAGTTATCTCGCGTAGAGGGCACGGTGTACAGTGGCAAAACTGTTCTACTATACAAGGTAAAATTCTTACTTTATAAATGACTGTTCTGTTGGCATCTTGCTTATTGTTTCTTGGTATGAAGGACTACGACTAACACGCGCTTACAAAAACTGTACCTGATGCAAAAGACGTATATTAGAATAATTTTTTACTGGTCGTATGATGCTCGCAGAAGTGAATTGTTTCAACAGGCTGGAATACCACCCCTACATCGTCTCTACGATTTTAAGTTAGCATTGGTGGTCAGGCGTCAATTTCAAGAAAGTCGACATTATTTGTACGACCTCTCGAAACTGCAGCCAAATAATTTGTTCGAAACATGACATAAAGAAACATGGAAAATAAAAACTTCGAGAACAAACTACTCCACAGATAGGTTGTTCTACACAGTTTCTACGTTAATTGATAAATATGTGAAAGCTGGCATAGATTTCTTACTCTGTACCCGAACTCAATTGCACGATATACACATGTATAGTTTTCAAGATTTCTTTGCAGTTGCTACATTGTTATCATGGTTGCTATTTTTATTTTTAGAATTTGAACTTGATATTTTTGTAATTGTTGCTTAGATAACATTGCTAACTGTTTGCCAGTGCTGTCGTGCTAAAGGCGTCTGTGGGCCTATGTCAAGCTGCCTCTTTCGAAGAGCAGCTTTTACCTGCCGCTGTCCTTCATCAAACTATTGATGAAAAATAAAACATTATTATTATTATTATTATTATTATTATTATTATTATTATTATTATTATTATTATTATTATTATTATTATTATTATTATTATTAACTATGCTCGACAGGATGATGATAATGATGACGATAAAAACTTTATTGGGGTCGCAATGTGTTGCCCTCGATAGGCACATCACTGCCTTTACCATATCGTCTCATCGCACGGACATATAAAATCATAGAAACGCGCATCGGCCAGCGCTCCCCGTTCCAGCAGACAAACTCCCGTAGCGAAATTTGACGCACAATTTTTGTTGTGTAGGTCACAGTAAGAGTTAAAGCTTCAATTCCTGTGTCTCTCCTTGATATGCGTCCGTTGGCGTATGTGCATTATTCTCTTCTATCAATTGACTACAAGTGTAACACCTGTCCAGGGCGAGTGTCCAAGGTAAGTGCTCAACAGGGGCACTGCGTTTCACCTGACGCGTCCTAAACAACCTAAAATCAGTTTGATATTCTATTACCAATGAGTACATTATTAGTCAAAAGCTTTATGAATACTAAATTGAAGTTTTTTTAGGCTGGAATGGCAAAAACAACCATGCAGCAAGACATTTCTACGCAAATATACAGCTTTAGAAGTCAATCAACCAGTATAGCCTAACTACTAAAATGTAACACATAGCACACGTTAGCCTTTTCAGCAAAAAACAATCACACGTATAGGCAGTTTGTCACAGAAGCAGACGCATGGTATCAGTCCGTCGCCCTCCTGCCGGCCGCACAGTAGCAGACGAACAGGTTATAGGTAGCGCCACCTACGGCGAGCGATTGAACGAGAGCGGGGACACGCGCTCCCATAGGAACCCCGCTATCTGAACAGGTCAGGAGTGTAGTAGGTCATGGTGTGTACTACCCTACCCATCGTTCCTATGGTCGCTGGACGATCGCAGCGCCAAAGTGCCCTCTAGTTCATTCTGCGTGTGTTTTCGTGACGTTAGAGTGTACCCAGGTGTTCTGTGGTGTACCAGTGAACTAGTGACGTCACAGAACACCAACGTCGTGCGGATAGGTCGGCGTCCGCTTTTTCCTCCTCCTCCGTTCCAGGCCGTGGTTCGAAACAGGCAACGTCGTGCACACAGAGCACACACGGACGAGGATGTACCCTGTCGGTCAGCGTAAGTAGGCCCATTTTTTTTTTTTTTTTAGCATGTGTCGTCGTAACAATAATGCAGATCACATAGATGAAAGAAACGGAGACGAGCACTCGGACGACGTTAGGCTTACGCATGGAACGACTCCGCGTAGGCTGCAGTGAATGCCGAGACTTAGGTTACAACGGAAAAGCTCAGTCTATCCTGATGCGGACGGGAGCGTAGGCGACGTACCCGAGGTGTCGAGGCTCACGATAACCTCACTGATAGCCGAGCGAAGCTCGCCTACATCGTGACCACTCCAGCGAGCGCAGATCGAGATGCAGTCGTTAAAACGAAAGCCAGCGCGTGCGCCATGAATGTGCCATTCATTCGAGACGAGTTTAGGCCTCGGTGTTCGTAGTTGGTGGTGCTTTAGAAAAAGTTCGTGATTCGAGCAATGTTTAGTTCGCCTGCGCGACATCCTTGAGTGCGCGTAACTGTCTGTGCAGCGCGTGCGCAGCTGGCTTTGTGCGAAGTCATGATTTTTTTGTTCACGCACGCGCGGCCGTTGAGCCGATGACATGCTTTGACTGTCTGATTGAGGTGTGATAAACGCGTGCACGCAACAACGTAAGCCGTATCGGCTGCCGCCCCTTTTAATTTCGGTCGAGTTCTGTGTCGATCTGTGCGAGTCGTCAAAATATGGCTAGCATTGCAGGAGGGAGCGAGTACGGGGACCTTTGCGCGTTGTTGAATTGTCACGCCTCGTTCAAAGTGTCCTGGCTTCACCCTAAAAGTCATTCTTGGCTTGGGTCGTGACGTCGCGATTAAAAATATAAATGTTTGCTGAGGTTAGCACGCCCGTGTAACAATAAATTAGTCTTGCTTTCGAGCTCGCCGTTGTGTGGGGTCGTGGTATGCAGCTGTCAGTCAAGTGTAAGGCGAGTGCTGCGAGTTGTAGCGTGACGGTGTCGTGTAGATACAGGCAGGCCACCTCTGATACGACTCCGCATTGCGCCATCTACTAGCAGTCTCTGCTGGCAAGATCATTTCGCATTTGTGAGCTGTAGCCCCATTTTTGCTCGTCAATATTGAAGGGGGTGCTGTAAAGAGGTGGATGCAAGCAACAATCGTTGGTAGATTTTGTGTGCACTCTTATGAGTTTTTAACATTATTAGCCAATCTTAGTTTACTGTATGCAAGGCTGTACTTGTGCAATGTGCTGTTTGCGCTACGTTTAAGGCTGCGTGCTACAGCATTAGTTTACCGTGTGCAACATCTGAAACATGTACTGCACCTGAGTGCCAACAGGCCTGCTTTGGGTGTTGCTTCACGCTATCTCGTGGAGAAGCAAGAAGCTGTAATAACGGATATTTGTTGACGCAACATACAAGTCGTGGCATGTGACGAGGCGATCGTTTCGAGGAAGAGTAGTGGTTTGGGGTGTTCAGGCTAGGTGAACTAGCAGCATGAGGGACAGAGATGGCAAAGACGAACACTTACTGCCAATTTAACATTTGTTGTTTGCTAGACATTTTCTCAGATCATGAGACGAAAGAAGAAAAAAAAAAGGAAGTAAGCTGGGGTTGCTCAATGCTGAATAGAAAAATGCCCCCATTGGGGGCGGCGTCTGCAGGTGTCATACTTCACGTCATAATAGCTGTTTTCACATTGATGAAAGCACCGTGTGCAAGAAAAATCACCGGAGCTTTGTAGAACACAAACGTGCATCCACACGCCTGCTTGATGCATGACCAAAGCTAACCTTTACTTTCTAACACTTGGATTGCTTTTGCAGGCGTTCATTCAGACATTTTCTGGTTAGGCACACGCAGCAACCACCACAGTTCAAAGGATTTCAAATCGCACACACGACGCCTGGTATACATAACCCACAAATCTATGACAGTGGTTCACATCATCATCGGGTTCCTGCTGCTTCGTAAATGATGTTCAGTCATCCAACATTGTGCTCCAGCTTAGTAGCCATCAGAATCCACTGCACCTGTTCACCTATTGGCTTTAGGTTACTTATTTAGGTTCTCAATGCATCAAAATTCACACGGATTTCATTTGCTGCCACGACCACCGAATTGTGTTAGTCGGAGCCGTCTTGTCTGTTTTGGTCTCGGCTGTTGGAGATTTCGCGAGAGTCCCCCGCAGGGGCGCCTGCGCAAGTAGGCATTTGGTGTGTAGCTACACCACGGACCCGAGTTAACGTGGGAGTTTTGACTCCCTCCCACGCCTAGCCGTGCGTGGCTTTGCCGTGTCCGGGGAAAAGGGGATCCTGGGGGGGTTGAGCTGACGCTGGGTGATTGGACCTTTTGGCAGAGGCAACACGCCCCTTTGGCCCTGGCTTCACGTAGACGGCACCCCCGGATTGACCCGCCTGGGGGGAATCGGCAGTCGCCTTTTCCTGTCTCCCCCTCACATCTTCGTCTTTTCTCTTACTTTAAATCTTTCCTGTCCTCTACTCTCTTCCGTTGACTTCCGTGTTTCCTGGCGGCAAGGGTTACCCCTGTGTGGCTATCCTACCTTGGATACACCATATTCGGTTATAGTGGTGGTGTACAGCTGGCGTCTGCAGGTCCTGTGCTTACAGACCCTGCAGCGTCCCCTTGTAGGACTCCATGGTGAGTGGCTGGCGCCGCTGCCGAAATAAACCTTTTCTTATGGCTAGCTCCTTCCCCTCACTCCCTGATCGCCCTCAGAAAAGAGGGCGCACCGATGAAGTATTCCAGTTTTTTGGCCACCAGAGAGTATCTTTTCCCCCGATTCCACATTATCCACGCTGACACACCCGGCAAACCAGTGCGAACAATTTCACCTTTTCTTGTTTCAAAGTCTTTGACAAAAATCTTTGGCCCAGGATATAAAGCTTCGAGAATGGCAAGTGGTGACCTCCTCTTGGAGCTCCGCGACCAGAAACAATATGAAAAATTGCCTAACCTAGTGAAATTTGGAGATACCAAATTAATAGTAACCCCACACCGAACCATGACCACCCGTGGCGTTGTCTCAGATGATGACCTGTTAGGGCTGATGGATTGATTGATTGATTGATATGTGGGGTTTTACGTCCCAAAACCACTATATGATTATATGAGAGACGCCGTAGTGGAGGGCTCCGGAAATTTAGACCTCCTGGGGTTCTTTAACGTGCACCCAAATCTGAGCACACGGGCCTACAACATTTCCGCCTCCATCGGAAATGCAGCCGCCGTAGCCGGGATTCGAACCCGCGCCCTGCGGGTCAGCAGCCGAGTACCTTAGCCACTAGACCACCGCGGCGGGGCTAGGGCTGACGGAGGCTGAACTCCTGGAGGGCTTCAGCAAACAGAATGTCATAAACGTGAAACGAATTAGCATGAGGCGTGATGGCAAAGAAGTCCAGACTAAACACCTGATACTTACCTTCAATTCAAGTGTACTGCCCGACTCCGTTGAGGCTGGGTATATCAAGCTTCGAGTGAGGCCATATATACCAAACCCCTTCCGATGTTTCAAATGCCAGCGGTTCGGCCACAGTTCTCAGAACTGCCGAGGCCGCCTAACTTGTGCGAAATGCAGTGCTGACGAACACGCATCTGATGCCTGTGAAAACTCTCCTCACTGAGCGAACTGTAACGGGGAGCATGCCGCATACTCACGGTCATGCCCAAGCTGGAAAAAAGAAAAGGAAATTGTCACAATTAAAGTAAAACAAAACATTTCATATAGGGAGGCACGAAGGCAGGTGTCCTACCTGCCAGAAACCAGCTTTGCCGAAGTGGCGCGTCAGGGGGCAGCGCCACGACGGCCTCCGGCGCCTGTTTGGCACACGCGTAGTGGGCCAGTGGTGACGCCATCCGCCCCCTCGGTGGTTGCAGCCAGTGCTGCTCCGCCATCGAAGAAGGACCCACCAACCTCCGGGCTGGGGGCAGCGAAGGCCTTGTCTTTAGAGGCGAGGCCCTCAAAACAACTGCAGCGCTCGCAAGAGCGCTTGTCCAGTGCCTCGCTAGAGGCAATGGACACAACTCCGAGCGTGAGGGCGCAGCAAGCGCCTAAGGATCGGCGCGACTCCGTCGACCGATCCAAAAAAGAAAAATCTCGTGTCACGGCCCCTGGAAAGGGTCCGTGAGCTAATTTTCCATTCTTGAGCACACAGCACAAAACATCTAAAATGGACACGCAGATTTTACAGTGGAATGTGAGAGGACTTCTCCATAACCTCGATGATATTAGAGAACTCCTTAATAAACATACTCCAAAGGTGCTGTGTGTTCAGGAAACACATCTCAAGTCCACACAAAGAAACTTTCTAAAGCAATATGCCATCTTCCGCAAAGACCGTGACGACGCTGCCGCCTCGTCGGGCGGTGTCGCTCTAATAGTTGATAAAGGTGTTGCCTGTAAGCAAATAAACCTCCGTACTTCTCTTGAGGCAGTTGCTGTCCGAGCAGTGCTGTTTGGGAAGCTACTAACAATTACTTCTATTTACATTCCTCCGTGCTATCAACTTTCGAAGACAGAAATTCAAAGTTTCATTGATGAACTTCCTCCGCCATATATAGTCGTTGGTGATCTAAATGCACATAATCCTCTATGGGGCGACTCCCGTTTGGATGCACGAGGACACCTAATAGAACACTTTCTGTTTTCGTCAGGTGCATGTTTACTTAACAAAAAAGAATCAACATATTATAGCACTACGCACAACACATACTCTTCAATAGACCTGAGTATTGTCACGAGTACACTAATTCCTTATCTCGAGTGGTCTGTTCTCAAGAACCCCTTTGGGAGTGACCACTTCCCGATAATGTTGAAGCTAACTAAAGAAGTTACATGCTCGCCTGACTTTCCTCGTTGGAACACCAAGTCAGCCAACTGGGAACTGTTCCGAGAAAACACATTTTTAGATGGAGAGGACATTGCTGATTTTAATATAGATGATGCTGTGACATACCTAACAGATTTTATTATTGATGCTGCAGTGAAATGTATTAAGCAAACTAACGGAGTTTAATAAGCGTCGCATCCCATGGTGGAATGACGATTGTCGGAAAGCGCGAAATAGTCAAAATAAAGCTTGGAGATTACTCCGAAGTTACCCAACGGCTGAAAACCTCGTCAATTTCAAACAGGTGAAGTCACAAGCTAGAAGAACGCGTCGTCTTGCAAAGAAAGAAAGTTGGAATAGGTACATCTCTGGTATCAATTCTTACACCGACGAAACAAAGGTTTGAAATAGGGTAAACAAGTTAATGGGTCGGGAGTCGCACTCCCTACCCTTGGTAAATAGCCGAGGTGAGAGCCTAGAGGAGCAGGCGGACTGCCTAGGCGAACACTTTGAATACGTCTCAAGTGCATCAAACTATACAGAAACGTTCTTAAAATTCAAAGAATGCGAAGAGCGGCAGCCCCTTAAATGTAAACGTCCATCCAGTGAGACTTACAACTGCCCATTTGCATTAGCTGAACTTAAGGCATCTCTTGCGTGCTGCAACAACTCGGCGCCAGGTGTCGATCGTATAACATACGAAATGGTCAAGTACCTTCACCCCGAAGCACTAAAAACACTCCTAACTCTCTTCAATATCATGTGGGCAGCTGGGTATATTCTGTTGTCATGGAAAGAAGGTATAGTCATCCCAGTACTTAAACAAGGTAAAGATCCGTCCTTGGCCGCCAGCTACAGGCCAATAGCGCTAACAAGCTGTCTATGCAAACTATATGAGAAAATGATAAACCGGCGCTTAATCCACTTTCTCGAAAGAAACAGTATACTAGACCCCCTTCAGTGTGGTTTCAGAGAGGGGAGGTCGACAACAGACCACCTTGTTCGCATAGAGACATACATCAGAGATGCATTTATTCATAGGCAGTTCGTACTTTCGGTATTCCTAGACTTAGAGAAGGCGTACGACACCACATGGTGATTCGGGATTCTCCGCGATCTTGTCACCATGGGCATCTTTGGGAACATGCTAAACACAATTAAAAGTTATTTGTCTAACCGAACCTTTCGCGTAAAAGTGGGAAATGCTCTCTCTAGAAGAGACTGGTGTTCCGCAAGGGGGCGTGCTTAGTTGCACACTCTTTCTTGTAAAAATGAACTCCCTGCAGTCAGTCATTCCAAGCGCGATGTTTTATTCCGTGTACGTTGATGATGTGCAGATGAGTTTCAAATCATGCAATATGTCTATCTGCGAACGACAAGTGCAGCTTGGAATGAATAAATTCTTTAAATGGGTGGATGAAAATGGTTTTAAAATAAACACGAAGAAAAGTACTTGCATACTTTTCTCCAACAAACGAGGGGTAATATCACTACCAAATGTTGCGATCAAGGGAGACCAACTCTCTGTGAGCAGCGAGCATAAATTCCTGGGAACCACTTTAGATTCTAAGCTGACGTTTATTCCCCATAATAAATATGTCAAAATGAAATGTTTGAAAGCGATGAACGTCCTAAAACTCCTGTCACGTACAACATGGGGTAGTGATCAAAAGTGCCTCTTGAAGCTATACAAAAGCCTTGTCGGGTCGCGCCTTGATTATGCCTCTATAATTTATCATTCCGCAACGCCAAGTGCATTAAAAATCCTAGACCCCGTTCACCATCTGGGTATCCGACTTGCATTCGGTGCTTTCAGGACAAGTCCGATCCAGAGCCTCTATGTAGAGTCGAATCAGTGGTCACTTCACCTGCAGCGATCCTATAGCAGTTTCACATATTTTATAAAGGTACGCGCAAACATCAAGCATCCATCTTATTCAACTATAAACGATATGACCGCTGCCACCCTCTTCCATAATCGCCCCACAGTGAGAAAGCCGTTCTCTTTGCGTGTGAGAAACTTAAGTGAGGAAATGGGTGTTCCGCTGCTAGAACTTTTTCCTACGCCCACAGCGATACTTTTACCGCCGTGGCAGTGGCAGCTTATACACTGTGACACCTCATTTGTCTAGATCACTAAACATGCATCAGAAGCACATATTAAAATGCATTTCCGAGAACTCCAGTCCAAGTACTCATGCGCAGAGTTTTATACCGACGCTTCTAAGTCGCATGGGGTGGCTTATGCAGCCGTCGGACCATCCTTCTCGGAATCCGGTGTGCTGCACCCAGAAACAAGTATATTTACGGCTGAGGGTTACGCACTATTGTCGACTGTGAAGCATATACGGAAATCAAACATACAAAAATCAATTATATTCTTAGACTCATTAAGCGTCGTAAATGCATTAGGATCACTTTTCAGATTGAGAAATCCGGTAATTATTGAGCTGTATTCCGTCCTATGTACTGCGTACATGTCCAACCAGCATGTTACTATTTGCTGGGTACCTGGCCATAGAAGCATCGAGGGCAATGTGTTAGCTGATAAAATGGCCACCTCAATTATATTGCACGCTATTAACCCCACCGCTACTGTTGCTGCAACAGACCTAAAACCCTTTCTACGTAAGAAACTGCGAAACCACTGGCAACGCTTGTGGGACACATAAATAAATAATAAGCTTCACTTGATTAAGCCGCGGTTGGGTTACTGGCCCTCCGCTACAAGAACACGGCGAACTGATGTCCTATTCTGTCGCCTCAGAATAGGACATACTTATGGTACCCATAGCTTTCTGCTGACTGGCGATGAACCTCCTACTTGTGGTAGATGTGGTGAGAGGCTAACCGTCCTCCACGTCCTCCTGGAGTGTCCTGAAGCTGAAAGTGAGAGAAATATTTTGCTTTAGCATACCGCTATAATCTTCCTCTACATCCGATTATGTTTCTCGGTGAAGAGCCGCTTTTTGATGCAAAATCAGTTTTAAGCTTTTTAAAGGATGTAGTATTAAATGTTTTTAGCCCAACATTGAATATTTTTAGCCCAACAGGTTCACAGCGCATCATCTGTTCAGAGGATGCCGCTGTGATAGCAGCTTCCAATGAGCCCAGGCCTCCATGCTTTTGTTTTAAGGGCTCTGTCGAGGCACTGGTGCTCCATGCCAAGTTTTTATTTCACATACATATCACTTTTAAGCCATTTTATGTTTGCATAGCACACATCATTTGCATTGCCATAATTTTACTATATATATTTTTATGCACCTACAGCGACTGTTTTTAGGCCCATTTACAGCCACGTAACATCTGTTTTATCTACACTGCACATTGCACAGTTCATTATCATCGCTCTGGCGCTCTTTGGCCACATCTGGCCCTTGCGCCAATAAACTCCACTAATCAATCATCATTTCGCGAGAGTCGCTGGTAAGTTACTCAACAATGTGGGGGTGCTGACACTCTCTGTAAAGTTGTGTGCGCCGCATGGCGCACGTGTCTCGTACAGAAGCCATATATCGAGGGTGACAACCGCCGGACGATAGATGGCGTTGCGTGAGTACCACTGTTGGTAGAGTGGTAGCGCCGGCGGTGACCCCTGGGGGTAGGCAGGCCTTGGTGGTGGGCGAGAGTGGAGAGAGTCTCTTCTGCGCGTGGCGGCTGCTGCGAACGGTTGTCTGTAGCGCGGGTCCCCGGTGCTCGGCACCGCGGGTTTCGCGCCGGGACCCCACACTGGGGCACATCGTGGGGCGCCAGTGTGAGGTCTCGACGGCGAGCGCCTCGCGACGCCACGCTCTTGGAGTGAACGGACACAGCAGACCCAGTCGGTACAAACCAAACAGCATACATTTATTTAACTAATTTTAGAAGGACGATATCATCTGCCGAATCGATACATCAATTGTGATTAACACGCTACCATACAAACAACATAACACACCAAAACACAACAACACACCGAAGGCGGCGTCGCCAACGCTTGACTTACCACGCGGGACCCCGGCGTGAAGCCCGCGGTGCTGAGCACCGGGGACCCGCGTTACAGACAACCATTCGCGGCAGCCGCCACGCACAGAAGAGTCTCGCTCAACTCTCGCCCGCTATCAAGGCCTGCCTTCCGGCAGGGGTCACCGCCGGCGCTACCACCCTACCAACAGTGGTACTCAACGCGAACACAACGCCATCTATCCTCTGGCGGTTGTCACCCTCGAAATATGGCTTCTGTGCGGGACACGTGTGCCACGTGATGCAAACAAACTTACAGGGAGTGTCAGCACCGCCACATTCTCCCAACCTTAAATCAAACCATATCCCGAAAACAAAAAGATAAGCTACACAAGCGTTAACAAAAAAAATGACATCACATGTCCATAATGTCCTTGCACCACGACACTGCCGCCGGTAGACACTGCTGCACTGTCCGGCTTGACTTCACTTCAGTACCGGCCCCGCAACATCAACGTTGCAGTCGGCGCGACAAACCGTCGCTAGTGCCGACACGTCTTCCAGTTGCGACCAGCACTCACGAGGGCGCTGGACTGCAGGCAGTTGCGCAGGTCCCAGGCATCTCCATCGCCCGACCTCACGACCGCATTCCTGGTTAGTGGTTAGTGACGCTGACGATGCGCACAAGACAGCCGGCCGTGGATTGAATACATGAACAACAACAACAACAAAAAAAAAAAACCCGAAAGGAACAATGGAGCAGGGCCTAGGAAAGGGAGCTTCGGGCTTTTCAGCCACGTGGTACGATGGTTAGCACTGCTAGCTGATACATCGGCTGCGGCGGAGACGCCCATCAAAATAAAACCAAAATCACTTTTCCTAACTCGTGCATCGCAAGATAAAAAAGGTGAGGGAAGCAGAGCGCAACACCTCAACGCCACGATCCACCTAGTTGTGCCACGTGCGACAGGCGGCTGCACAGAGCCTTAGGCCTAATGTGTCGCTCGACAACAACCGCGGCATCCACCTAGCACCCAGCCTAGGCGTAGAAGAGGCAGCCCTGAGGAGACATCCACTCTGTGAGGTGGCCCTATCGCTTGCCGCACACAGCAACTTATTGAGCGATCGGCGTCCAACGCCCCGGGCGGTGTCACGACGCCCCGGCGTCGAGCCGCAGTACAAGTCAGCAACGACGCCCGGCTCCCTGAGCCCAAAATGATAGAGGAAGCTATTTACAGAAAATCGGGCCACCCACGAGGCTTCCGTACTCGCTCGCTTAAGGCCTGGCCTACAACTCACGTGCTCTAGGCCTTGCTCATCCCAGGATGCGGACCGCATGGCTCTCGTCCTAATTCAACGTTTTTGAAAACTAACACAACGAAAAAAAAGAAACACTTGCGAGCAGAAAAAAAATAAAATTCAACCTGCCAAGAAGTTCAAACACGTCACAAATCCAATCTCCTCGCTTCTCAACAAAGCACACCGCCGACGCTAGCAAGGAGAAGTACCCCTTGGCCTACTCTTCCCCGGCTCAAACAAAAGATTGTACCGAACTGCCAAAACTGTCGTCCGATACTCCAAGAGGTCCACGTTGGGCAGCCAGTGTGGGGTGTCGACGCGGCGAGCGCCTCGTCATGCTTTTGGAGTGAACGGTCACAGCAGACGCGGTCGGTACAAACCAACAACAAAACATTTATTTCACTTATTTACAACGCTGATATCGTCCACCGAATGATACATCAATCGTTATCAACACGCGAAGTCATCATTACACAAAATTACCAAACACTCAAACAACATAACACAAGAGCACACAAAAAGCGGTGTCGCCAACGCTTCACTCACCACGTGGGCCTACCGAAGGCCGCCCGCGGTGCCGTCCACGGCAGACCCACCGCGAGAGACAACCATTCGCGGCAACCACCACGCGCAGAAGAGGCTCTCGCTCAACTCTCGTCCGCTACCAAGGCCTGCCTTCCGCCAGGGGTCACCGCCGGCGCTACCACTCTACTAACAGTGGTACTCAACGCGAACACAACGCCATCTATCGCCCGGCGGTCGTCACCCGAAATGTGGCCTTGGGGCGAGACACGTGCGCTACACGGCGCAGACTTTACAGGGGGGTGTCAGCACCCCCACATCCCCCAACCTTTTTGAGACCCCACAGCGGTCATAGCCATGCTAAGTAAGCGCCGAGATCTAGTTTGTGCATCTCTGCGTGCGCAAATGCACACATCTTTCTGGCACGCGCATTCTTGCTCTCTGATTCTCAGCTACCACAGCGGCCATCTCCCCATCTACTTGATGGGGTATATATGTGCATTAAACATGGGAACGTCAGTCAATTTTACAAGTAGCCATGGTGGTGAGTGTGGAACACTCTTTATCCGCCTGTTCGGCGTCACTAGCACGTGAACTTGTTACGAGCTGGCAGCTGACCAATAATACCTCGCATACTACCTGAGGGCAACAAGTCTGCCAGGACTTGACCCTCGCCATGAATGAAGGAAAGAAGTTTCCATTCAAGGGCTCGTTTTCTTCATTAGACACAATATCGATGATATCTAACAGACTCTGCCCAGCTCTTATAGCTTTGTCACATGAGCCCTTTTTTTGTCAGGCTTTCTAGTTGATACACCACAACTATACCGGTTTGATTAAGTTCTCATGCTGTTACATGACACTTTGGGATGGCCATTGAGTGGTTAAGCATTTCTCGCAAAAATTGGCTGGTGCTGGGAATTTTTTTTTTAAATGCAAAGCATTTCTTAGTGACCTTCGGCTACTTTCAGCAAATCTATCTATCTAGCCGCCGACGACTTTTAGCTCTCCTAGCCATTTCGATAATGGTATCAATACCAAACTTGGTATGGCATAACATGGCTGTTTGAAGAACATATTCGACTAGTCACATGAAAATCATGTGTATGCCATTATTTACATGTCATGGTCCTGCAGCTCTTGCAGTGGTTTCGTTCACATGGCATCTTGTAAAACTGGTATGGTATGACATGATTGCATGGCGAACACAAATGATAGACCATAACATGAAAATCATGAGATGCTGGTCATGTAACATAAATACATGCCACACTTAAATTTGCGCTCGCGGCCATTTCGCTAGCGTCTTATATGCTAAATTTGGTATTACTGTACGCGAATAGATGAGAAAGGTATGTGACTGGTGCAAAAATGACAATCGTGAGTTGCTGGTCATGAAACAACACGACT
The DNA here is from genome assembly GCF_043290135.1 of Rhipicephalus microplus. NCBI lineage: Eukaryota > Metazoa > Arthropoda > Arachnida > Ixodida > Ixodidae > Rhipicephalus > Rhipicephalus microplus. Next base: position 199,714,903 of record NC_134704.1, on the reverse strand, counting down.
ACATGCCACGCTCATGATGCGGCGGCGGCCGTTTCGCTAGCTTTACTTATACCAAATTTGGTATGACGAGACCTGGATGGATGACGAAGATATGATACTGGTGCAAACATGATAAACATGAGATGCGTGTCATGTAACTACATGCTATGCTCATGATGCACTTGCGGCCGTTTCGCTAGCTTCACATTACCAAACTCGGTATTACGTGACGCGAAGGGACGACATTGGTAAATGACACATCTAAACATGATAATCACGACATACATGTCATGTAACAACATGACTACATGCCACACTCATTATGCGCCCGCGGCCGTTTCGCTAGCTTCACATACGCCAAGTTTGGTATTACGTGATGCCAATGGACGACGAAGGTATGTGACTGGTGCAAACACGATAATCATGAGATGCGTGTCATGTGAGAACATGACTACATGTCACAGTCAAGGCGCCAATACATTTTGACGTGACGCGGTGTGCAGGCTCGCCGGCGTTCATTTCGTCGCGTCACGCTGGCGCTGCCATGCCTGGCCCCGGTCCTGCCATATACTAGCAGGCGGGCGCCGTGCTTCGTTGCTTTGATGCATGAGCGTTTCAGCGCGTCTGGTGCCCCTCCATCAAGAAAAGTAGGAAACGCAGTGTTGTCTGGGTAACGCATCGTCGCGAAATGCAGCATGTCGCATTTCGCACCGGTTGCCGTCTGGCCGCGTTGACGGATGCTGGTCGCACCTGACGTCAGACTATGGAGTGCTCGCGTTTTGCTAACGTAGTGTCGCTGTGCCCAGCGAGTGCGCGCGTCAGCGCTACTTTGGATTATATTGTGCCCTTTATGATGCGCTCGCGGACGTTTTGCTGGCTCCGCATATATCGAATTTGGTGTTACGCGACGTCAATGAATGACGAAATACAAGACTGGTGCAAACATGATAATCCTGACACGCGTGTCATGTAAGAACATAACATACCACACTCATAGAGTGCTCGCCGCCGTTTCGCTAGCTTCACATATACTGAATTTGGTATCACATGACGTGAATAGATGACGAAGGTAAACGACACACCCAAACATGATAATTATGACTCTGAAGTCATGTACGGCATCATTTATCTCGATCTCGTAACATTGTGCCGATTTTAAAGTGACATATCAACATGTCTCATTCGTGCTTCGCATATTATCGAGTTTACTCAAATATGTCTGTTCATTTTGTTTAAATATACCGAAAATTTGTTTATCTTCTTCCCAAGGTACCCAATTAGATACTACAGGTCACCACCATTCGATATCCACATGTCCAAATTTGTCTTGCCACAATAAGCATGAGTTTCTTTAGCTAAGCTCGTGAAGTGGCTCCGTGTGTCTTTAGTGATATTTGGAAAACAAGTGAACGAAAATGGCTGAGCACTGCGCGAGCGCTCGGCTGCGTCCTCATCATAAGTGAAAGCTTTATTTCTTAGTCAGGGGTGCAACAGCTGCACCAATTGGGCCAACTTTATACAGTTCTCGATTATTGCGCCGAGCTGCACCAAACCTGTGCAATTTGTTGAAATTGCGCCAGAATGCCCAGCCAGCCTTAAAAATTTTTTCAGGCACACTAGTTTGGGTAACAAATGCAGGCAATATTGGCCACCTGCAGCTTGCGCCATCATTTCAAGGACGCAGACCCGAACTATAGTGCCTTGAATATACTTATTATATTCTAGGCACCCGCCTTGTGCTTGCGAGATGTGATCGGCCAGATAAAATACGCTGTGCGCCCATTGGTGTGCTGACCACCGCAGTTACCTATCGGTGGGGCGACGGAACTGCAAGGCAAAAATGCTTTGCTGTAGCCACCAATGCTTTGCAAGAAATGTAAATCTTTTTGCTTGAATACGTGGCTATGACCTTTTAAGAACTAAAGCTGGAAATGTGTGCCACGTTTTTCCTCGTGCGAACAAGCTCGATGTGCTGCGAACGCCGGCTTTGCCAGCGACCACGTTGATTGCCTTAGCTGTGGCACATAAAACATTTTTGTTTTGAGGTTGCATCCTCCCTGCCACGGTCCTGGTGATAGATATCCGGTACTGTCGCCAGCCTAACAGGTGCGCGCTGTTGTTACTTTACCTTGTTGAACGTGCTTTGCAAGGTTATCTAACCCCATGGTGAAAAAAAAAAAAAAAACTGTGGCTAGTGGGGTGGTGATTGATTGATTGATTTGTGGGGTTTAACGTCCCAAAACCACCATTTGATTATGAGAGACGCCGTAGTGGAGGGCTCCGGAAATTTTGACCACCTGGGGTTCTTTAACGTGCACCCAAATCTGAGTACACGGGCCTGCAACATTTCCGCCTCCATCGGAAATGCAGCCGCCACAGCCGGGATTTGATCCCGCGACCTGCGGGTCAGCAGCCGAGTACCTTAGCCACTAGACCACCGTGGCGGGGCGCTAGTGGGGTGGTGGTGTGGCGATTAGAAAATTCGTTACTTTACCTGGTTGAACGCGCCTTGCAAGGGAGCTGAAAGGGTACCTAACCCCATGGTGAAAAAAAAAAGGGGGGGGGGTGGGAAGTGGGGTGCTGGTGTAGTGATTAGAAAATTTCTTGGCTTTGATTCTAATGCTGCTTGAGCCACTTTCGCCGCAGTACACTGGTGCCTTGTGGAAAAGCGTATTGAGATTTGGAAGGGGCTGTTAGCACGAGGTAACATTTTGCTCAGTTTCTCATGCGCTTGTACGCCGCACACTTATGAGTACCAGTATAATCACTGGTGTCTAAGTAACCTATGGGCAATCATTTGAAGCAGTGTATGACATTTCTGCTTCCCTGAAAAAACAAACTAAATTGTGTGCCAGTTCTTTTTACATCACCTCTACTCCTCGGCTTTACGAATCTCCAAAATTTCAAGGTATCGATCTTGGCAGATTGGTAGTTAAATTTACAGAGTCTGTCAATGACTCGACAGGTGCAGCAAATGCTAATGTGGACTTTCTCATTGTTTGCTCAGTGGGGTGGTTCGAAAGACTGCTGTCATTGAAATGGCGATGCTCATGTTCACACTGATTAAGGTTATGTTGAATGGCTTATGCATATTTTTTTTTTTCTAAATGACAGCCCTTTTTTGTGTGCCGCTCCAAATTTGGTATTTCATGATAAAAAAATGCATGTTTTTTTCCCCCTTTACGTGCTTCAAATTTGGAATTGAGTGTGCCAAAAGTAACATATTTCTGCTTCGAAAATTGCTCTAAATAATTGTTTTTCAGCTGTCGCACCCCTGCTTAGTTGTAGAGGAAACGACGTCCATAGTACATTCCTTTAAAGTGGCCCTGTGACGCCATTTAGTATATTCTCCATCCGTTCTTCTGGTGCTGCGGAACGCGGCGATATCATTGCGCAAATAGCAACGCTGAAACTGATGCTACTATAATTTAAATTCACGAGACAAACTGCCTTGATTCCAGACTACGGCGACACATATAGGCTGTGTCATGTGACGTGACGGCAAAGGTAGTTTGCTTTTAATTGGCTTGACGCGAAAAATAGTGTGAAATATTTATATGGGGGTTGCTAGACAGTACGTGTGGATGCTAAAAATAGCAAAAGCCCTTTTTACACTTTCTGAGAAAGAAATCTTTCCTTTTTCTGAGCGATGTATTTTCAGAACATCGAACACGACAGTTAGCCTGTGAACGAGGCTATGGTACGCGAGCAACTAAAGATGGAAACACATGCTGCGTTTTTAGTGAGCCAGAAATGTAACAGGCGGTAGGCACCGGCATTGCTGTAGAATGCGTTTTGCAAGCAAGCCGAGAAGTTACCCTGCCCAAAGGGTATGTGTGTATCTTACGCAATGTGACCATGGCACTGTCTGCTATCCGATGCACGTGGTTTGTAGCAACTATGCTAACAACGCCGTCAAAAAGAGTGGTAGCATGGTATTTTGTGAAGACAACCATGAGGTAGAGCTGTGCACCGCTGCCGCTTAGTTTCCTCATGCTGCTTGGCGGCCCCGGCGGCGCTGCTGAAATATTAAGAGTGGGCATGCCGCTGCCGCGCCATACAGGCGCCCACAATTCGTCGTTTTTTTAGAGGCGAAGCTCCTTAAGCTGTGTGTTGTGCGTCCGCGATGTATGTAGTACTAGTAGTAGTAGTCGTCATCGCAGTAGTAGGTAGCCACCTCCACTGCCGGACTATAAGACCCGCACACGCGCACTTTTTGAATTGAGGAGGAAATCTGCGCATGTTAATCATAAAAGAAAAGATAGTTGTTTCTGATGAAATAACCTACAGAGACGAATATCGGTGACTTAATCTCCTACAAAATTCGCCTTGAATTTCATGCTTACTGAACAAAACTAGTATCAGGAGAACGCACTCTGAGCACTATATGGCCAGAAAGGGTTGCCACGTTTAACACGCTGGGCATTACCTCCTTGGTTTTAGCGTGGTTTAGCTAGGGTTGGGCGGCAGTGCCATGAACTACAGGCGGTGAAAGGTGGGAACTAGACTCGAAGCGCAGAGCATAAGTGTGCACGTGCCGCTCCTCTAGTCCAGTTTGGCAGTGCCACCTCTCGTTCAGTCGTTGGAATGTCTACTGGATGGGGGTACTTCATATATGATGAGAGAGAGAGAGAGAGAGAAAACTTTATTAAAAAGCCAGTCAATTGTTCAGGCATGGCCCGTCGCCCCTAGCTGTCGGCCGGAATCCCTTGGGACGCGGCAGCATCAAGGGCTTGACTGATGATGTCGCTCTGGACGTTGGGGTCTGGGCTGCGGAGCAGGGCCTCCCAGGATTCTACAGTGCGAGAACCATTGTTTTGACTTCGAAATGTCCACACCATGTGGACCAAATTCGCTACCTCATCACAATTGACACTGGGACTGGAAAACTGCGGGGCGCCACTTGCTGTAAATGCGGGGTTTGGAAAAACCCTGGTCTGTAACTTTCGCCACGAAACCTCGTTTTTCTTACTCAGTGAGTTGTCCACTCTCAGGTATACTTGCCGATTCAGCCTGTAGTGTGCGACGATTTCATGGTATGTGGGCATATCCTCGCGTCTTTGTTCGGTAACTTGGGAGGTTCCAGGGGTCGACCGATAGGTGAGACCTGAGGCGACCGAATGAGCCTCCTCGTTCCCTCTAAGTGCCTGGTGAGCTGGAGCCCAGACAAGCAGAACCTGCTTTTTGGGTACTCCTACCATGTTTAATATACGGACGGCAGTCTCAGTCACCCTTCCCGATTCATAATTTCTCACGGCGTTTTTGGAGTCGCTGATGACCACCCTGACCCCCTTTTGGCTGATGGCCAAAGCTATGGCCACTTCCTCGACCTCTACAGTCTCGACATCAAGGACTGTGCAGCACGCAATCAGGCCACCATCTTCCCTGACCGCCACTGCCGTGTGTGCCGCTTTGCTTTCATATTCCGCAGCGTCTGTATACGCGACGTCCTGTCGACCGGTGTACCTGGATTGTAATGCCTCTGCCCTGGCTTTACGCCTGCCTTCGTGAAAAGTAGGGTTCATATTTCTGGGTAGCAGAGGTATCTTTATCCTGTCCCTGATCTGTATCGGTATGTCTTTTGAATACGCTTGCTCACGCGTGGGCTCATAGCCCAATCTCTAATATTGCTCTCCCCGTTTTAGATCCGAGTAGTCTTTGATGTTGTCTTTGATGTTGTCTTTGATGTTGTCTTTGATCCGAGTAGTCTTTGATGCACTCGATGAGCCTCAATCAGCTCATCGAGTGCATTACATACCCTTACTTCATAAGTCTGTCAGTGGACGTGTTTGGCGAAAGTGCAAGCGCGACTTTCACACTTTTCCTGATAATGTGTCGAGTTTGCCCAGCTCCGCTTGGTTTAATTTTAGATAAGGTGCCACGTACACTATTCTACTTATTATGAAGGTCTGCACTAATCTAAGAAGGTTCGCCTCCTTCATCCCAGCTTGCCTGTTTGCTATTCGTCTGATGAGACGACATGTCTGATTAGAACTGGCTTCTAACCTAGCAAGAGTTTCAGAATTCTTACGGTTGGCCTGAATCCTCAATCCAAGGACACGGATACTTTCGACCGCGGGGATCTTTGCGCCGTTAACGTACAAGTGGATGTCCACTTCAGGCTTGTTGTGGAGCTGCCATTTTCCGGCGGACATGCGAAAGAGTGCTTCCGACTTTTCGGCCGAATATTTGAGTCCGTTGAGTTCCAGGTACTCCACGATTTTATCAATGGCAATTTGCAGAGAGCCTTCAGTTTGGCCGTCACTGCCCTTGTTCATCCATAATGTTAAGTCATCCGCGTAAATGGTGGGATTTAAATTCTCAATATTCTTTAACTGTTCAGGCAGTTTCAACATCACAATGTTGAAAAGGGTGGGTGATAACACCGAGCCCTGAGGTGTCATCCTCCTGTTGCCTAATTTAATGTCCTCGATGGATTCTTCCCCGATTTATAAAGTGGCTGTCCTGTTCCAAAGGAACTCCTTGACGTTGTCACAAACTCGCTTTCTGACGTTCAGAGAGCTCAGATTTTCCAAGATCGATACGTGCCTCACGTTGTCAAATGCTTTTGCCACATCTAACCCCCACGATAACTTTTGCGTCTCGGGTTGGCTTGTCTATAAATTGGTCCTTGAGCTGTAGCATCATGTCGCACACCGATAGTCGGGGTCGAAAACCGATCATGGTGTCCGGATACCATACCATTGTCTTCCATGTACATATTGAGCCGCGTCTGAACGACATTCTCCATGAGCTTACCTACGCAAGACGTTAACGATATCGGCCTAAGATTCTCGAAACCGAGTTTTTTACCCTGTTTAGGAATGAAAATTACATTTGCGAGTTTCCACTCCTGTGGTATCTTCCCTTTTTCCCAACACTCCTGCATGTACGTTGCTAGGTTAGCGATGGACCTATCGTCTAAATTACGGAGCATTTTGTTGGTCACTCTATCAGGCCCTGCCGCTGATCTCTAGTCCTTAGCCGATCAATCTCCGCTCTCACCTCAGCCATGGAGATAGGGGCGTCTACTGCGTTTTCCTGTCTTCCATAATCTGGGAGAGGTTCGGATCTGGCGGGATTTATGTATCTGCTCCGAACTTCTTCTAAGAGTTCCTTCCTATTGCTTTCAAATTGGTGCTTCCAATTCCAAATTTTCCAATTGCTGTTTAGACGCTGTCTTCGTGCTCTCCCGATCTAAAAGGTGACGAAGAAGTTGCCACGTCCCGGCCGTACTTGTATTCCTATCCATCTCCTGACAGACGTTCCCCCACTTTTGCTTCGTGAGCGTGATGGCGTGCTCTTCAATTTGCCTGTTTAAAGCCGCTATTTGTTTCCTGATACTCCGATCCCATCTCCTCTGTTGGAGTCGGTTTTCCAAAGCTTTCTTTTTCTTCCAAAGATTTACTAATCTCCTGTGTACCACTTTTTTGTCCTCCTCGGTTTCCACCACTTTAGTGGCTTCCTTAAAAGTATGTAACACCCCATCGCACTACTCGGCAATGTCAGAAATGGGAGCCGGGTCGCCCCTGAGGTCCCTGAAAGAGTCCCAATTTACTGCCTCTACCCTTCGTTTCCGAAGTGTTGCCGGGCCTTCCTTTACCACTATTTCTATGATCATGTGATCACTGCCTAGGTCCTCGTTTGTGTTGCACCACGTGGCACTAGTGCCGCTCCCCGTCAGAGTAAGGTCGGGTGTGGTGTCAACCGCGACACTATTTCCTTTCCTTGTTGGCTGCAAGGGGTCGGTTATTAGATCCAGATTATGAGTTTGGATGTCATCCCACAATTTCCTGCCCTTAATTGAAGCCTGCTTATATCCCCATGCCGTGTGGTGAGCGTTAAAGTCACTGATGATCAGCAATGGGTTGTTCCTACTCTTACGTCACGTAGAAGCGAAGAGATCCCCAAAGTCGCATCGGCTTTGTCTGGGAGAGCTGTATATATTTAATACGAACAAGCTAGGGTTTTTCTTTTTTTGGGGTATTTGTCCTATTAGAACATGGTCGATGTGTGCATTACATTACCAATGTCATGCTGCACCGCCGTAACGTTTCGCCTGACTAGGTTGGCCACTTGCGTACTCGTGCCTTCGCTTACATAGGATTTATAACCCGCCAATGTCGCGTTTCTCCCACATTCCTGTAAAGCTATAACATACAGTCGATCTCCTTTTTACGCAGGAATTCCTGCAGAACCGCACGCTTGTGCGTGAAACCTCTGCAGTTGTATTGCCAAACGGTGTTTTTACTGGATCTGTGAGCCATGATTGCAACTAAGGTTATTCATCGGCCTGCCTAATGCTTCTTGGGCGAGCTGTTCATACGCCCGATCCTTCATCGCGAATTCTGTTTTAAGTTTCTCGGTAAGTTTATTATCCCGCTAATGCAACTGCTGTGTCAAATTTTGAAACATCTCGAACATTCGTTTCTCGAAGGCCTTACGTCATTCATCGTCCTGGGTAGATTTGGCTTCAATGCTTGCCTCCAGTTGCGCTATTTCCATGTCTATCACTTTCTCTACGTTCTCATCTACTACGGGCTTTTCCGCTTCTTTTGTCCTCTTTTTAGCTGGAGGCGGAGTAGTGCTCTGCTCCTCCGGCCTTTCTATATTTTGATTCTGCGGCATTCGTGATAGGGAAACCGGTGTTGTGTTAGACGACTTCATAGCTATTTGAAGCTCCTCTATTTGCCGACTCATCATTGCTAGCTGCTCTTTAAGCATGGGATTCTCTTCCTCAATGGGTAACATTTCGTCATCATGTTTATCCTGGGAGGGCCTCTCTCCCCAACCCACCTTGCGGTTCGGCGACGTGAGTTTCCAACTGTTGAGGACAGCACTGCCAGAAGTCCTCGCATTTACTGGACCAGTCATTAGTGGCAGCTCTCCTTCTTGTCTTTTCGGTAGTCTTGGGAAGAGACCTGCTCTTCCTCTTGACCCACTCCGATGCTTCGACCGGCTTCTGGACCATTCTTTGATCTCTTCCATTCTGCACGTTCCCCGCAGGGGCGCCTGCTCAAGTAGGCGTTTGGTGTGTAGCGAAACCACGGACCCGAGCTAACGGGGGAGTTTTGACTCCCTCCCACGCCTAGCCGTGCGTGGCTTTGCAGTGTCCGTGGAAAAGGGGATCCTGGGGGTTGAGCCGACGCTGGGTGATTGGACCTTTAAGGCCCCCCAGCAGAGGCAACACACCCCTTTGGCCTCTGCTTCACGTAGACGGCACCTCTGGGCTGACCCACCCAGGGGAAATCGGCAGTCGCCTTTTCCTATCTCTTTCTCCCTACATCTTCGTCTTTATCTCTTACTGTTTATCTGTCCTGTCTTCTACTCTCTTCCGTTTACTTCCAAACTTCCTGGCGGCTAGGGTTAACCCTGTGCAAATAGCCTACCTTGGTCTAGGCGCATTGGGTTATAGTGGCATTGTACGGCTGGCGTCTGCAGGTTTCAGCATCCGCAAACTTGTAGCGTCCCCTTGTTGGGCTCCGTGGTGGGTGGCCGCCAACGCTGCTGAACAAAAATAAGACCGGCATGCATGCAGCATTCCCTCTTCTGTCTGATCGTACCGGCTTAAAGCGGGTACGCACCGATGATATTAACTTTTTTAACCAGCCAACAGAAACTTTTCCCCACTTCCACGTCTTTCACTGTGAGAAAACTGGAAAGCAAGCCAGAACCGTCTCTCCTTTCCTGGTTTCTAGATGTCTTACCGAAACACTTGGCACAGGATACAAGGTAACCAAAATGGCTAGTGGAGACCTTCTCCTCGAAATCTGTGACAAAGAACAATTTAAAAAGCTAAACCGTCTTTCAGATTTCGGTGGCATACCAGTAACCATAACACCACATAGATCAATGAACACAACTCGCGGAGTGGTATCTGACATGGACTTACTTGACTTGACTGAGACTGAACTTTTGGAGGGGTGGAAGAGCCAAAATGTCACTAATGTACAGAGAATCATCATCAGAAGAGATAATAAGGAAACACCGACAAAACACTTAATACTCACATTTGCATCCAGTAAACTACCGGAATCTATTCAAACAGGGTACACAAAGACATCTATCAGGCCGTACATGCCAAACCCTCGTCGTTGCTTTCAATGCCAGAGGTATGGCCATGGCTCTAAAACCTGTCGTGGTCGCCAGACTTGTGCACAATGTGGAGTCCTAGGCCACGTGTCTGAGAACTGCAAACAACCGCCACACTGTGTAAACTGCGAAGGAAACCATGCCGCATACTCACGCTCCTGCACATACTGGAAAAAAGAAAAAGAAATAATTACGTTGAAGGTGAAGGAGAACATTACATTTAAGGAAGCACGGCGAAGAGTCGCTCCATTCTATGGAGCTACATACGCTGATGCGGCGCGTCAAGGGGCACCGCCGCACCAGCCCTCGCCACTCCTTCGGCCCGCGCATACCGAGCCAGCGGTTGTGGCACCTGCCCCCAAGGCGGTTGTAGCCCAAGCTACACCGCCTACTCCCAAACAGAGACCGGAGACTCCAGAGTCCTCGGGTCTCAAGGCCTCTCCTCACCAGGCGAGGCCCGAAATTCGAACTAGCAGCTCGCACGTGCGGGCATCCAGTGCCTCTGAGGAGTCAATGGATACGTCGGTACCCTTGGTGCCGAAAGAGCGGCGTGGCTCCTTGGAGCGCGCCAAGAAAACAAAAAAGCCGATAACAGGGCCTGGTGACGGCCCTGTTAAGTGAACTCAAACTACCTGTCTAAACAGCCACTCGCTTTTCGTACACACAGCACTATTTTACATTCACCGTGAACACTCAAATTATACAATGGAACGTCAGGGGCCTTCTCAGAAACCTTGACGACATTCAAGAGCTCTTACACGAACACTCACCAAAAGTGTTGTGTGTACAAGAAACACACCTTAATTCAAAACACACAAACTTTCTTCGTAAATACGTTATTTTCCGAAAGGACCGTGTTGATGCTATGACATCATCCGGAGGTGTTGCCATCATAGTGAATCAAGGAATTGCATGCACACACTTACAACTCCAAACATCCCTTGAGGCAGTGGCTGTTCGAGCAGTTCTTTTGGCAAACTGATCACAATCTGCACTATCTACATTCCTCCTAGCTATCAGCTGCAAAAACGTGATTTACACTCTTTAATTGAACTTCCGGAGCCCTATGTTCTCCTTGGAGACTTTAATGCGCATAGCAGGCTATGGGGTGACTCTCGGTATGACGCGCGAGGTCGACTGATTGAACAGTTCCTTCTCTCCTCGAGCGCGTGTCTCCTAAATCGAAAAGAACCAACCTATTATAATCTCGCCAATAACACCTACTCCTCCATAGACCTAAGCATAGTATCTCCATCTCTTGTGCCTCTACTCCAGTGGAAAGTCGTCGGTAATCTGTACGGAAGTGATCACTTCCCCATAGTTTTGAGCACAAATACAGTAACTGAGTGTCCATCACGTGTTCCCAAGTGGCTCATAAACAGAGCCGACTGGGAACACTTTTATACCATCGCTCGTCTAGGTTGGAATGACATAAGTACTTTGAACATTGATGTTGCTGTCAACTACTTCACAGCATTTTTGATTGATGCTGCAACAAAATCCATCCCACAAACAAATGGACACCCTGGAAAACGGCGTGTGCCATGGTGGAACTCTGAATGCCGAAACGCGCGCAAACAGCAAAACAGAGCTTGGAGGCCGCTTCGGAACTCACCGACAGCCGAAAATCTTGAAACCTTCAAGAAAATAAAGTCTCAAGGCAGGAGAACGTGTCGGCAGGCCAGAAGAGAAAGCTGGCACAAGTTTTTGTCAGGGATCAATTCATACACACAGGAAGCTAAAGTCTGGAACATGGTCGGTAGGATAGCAGGAAAACAAGTACACACACTTCCACTTGTAAACACTCAGGGTGAAACCTTGGAAGATCAGGCAAACTTCCTCGGTGCACACTTCGAACAGGTGTCCAGCTCATCCCACTATACTGACACTTTCCAAAAATACAGAACAAGAATAGAAAAGCAGAAACTCAAACACAAATGCACTAGGTACGAGGCATATAATCAAGCGTTCAGTCTAGCTGAGCTGCGAATGTCTCTAAACTCCTGCAGTACTTCTGCCCCAGGTTCTGACCGTGTGATGTATGAAATGTTAAAAAACCCACCAAACGAAACCCAAAAAGCCTTACTTTGTTTGTACAATGCTATTTGGTCTTCTGGCACTATTCCTACCTCCTGGAAAGAGGCTATTGTTATTCCCATTTTGAAAGAGGGCAAGGACCCTTCTTTACCCTCGAGTTATAGGCCTATAGCACTTACAAGCTGCTTGTGCAAAGTCTTCGAAAAAATGATAAACTGCCGACTTGTACATTTTCTTGAAACAAATAATTTGCTCGATCCATTTCAGTGCGGGTTTCGAGAAAGTAGATCCACCACAGACCACCTTGTTCGTATCGAGGCACAGATCAGAGACGCGTTCGTCCATAAACAATATTTTCTCTCTGTGTTCCTCGATATCGAAAAGGCTTATGATACTACATGGCGTTACGGAATTCTAAGAGACCTGTCCCACCTTGGTGTGCGCGGAAGAATGTTTCATATAATCGAAAGTTACCTGTCAAACCGGACATTCCGTGTCCGTCTGGGCAGTGTGCTCTCCCAAACATTTGTCCAGGAAACAGGCGTGCCACAAGGTGGTGTGCTTAGTTGCACACTTTTTATTATTAAAATGAATTCTTTGCACTTGTCCATTCCCCGCAATATGTTCTATTGTACATATGTCGACGACGTTCAGCTTGGCTTCAAGTCATGCAACTTGGCCATGTGTGAGCGGCAGGTTCAGCTGGGTTTAAATAAGGTCTCCAAATGGGCAGATGAAAACGGATTTCGACTTAACCCACAAAAAAGCACGTGTGTCTTGTTCTCTCGAAAGAGAGGCATGCACTCTGAACCTGACATTCGACTGAACGGGCAACGTCTGTCCGTCAAAGCCGAACATAAATTCTTAGGCTTAATCTTGGACAACAAGCTGACCTTCGTTCCGCACATCAAGAATTTAAAAATGAAATGTTTAAAAGCCATGAATGTTATAAAAGTGCTGTCACGTACTACTTGGGGTAGCGATAGGCAATGCCTCATAAATCTGTATCGAAGCCTCATTCGCACCCGCTTAGATTATGGGGCCATTGTTTATCAGTCTGCAACTCAAAGTGCTTTAAAGATGCTGGACCCCGTGCACCATTTGGGCATCCGCCTTTCTACGGGTGCTTTTCGCACCAGCCCCGTAGAAAGCCTTTATGTTGAGTCAAATGAGTGGTCGCTTCATCTGCAGAGAACTTACATGTCCTTTGTTTATTTCCTTAAGGTGAAAGCAGATAAAAAGCACCCCTCATAGTCTACTATTAATGATTTGTCGAGCTCATTTCTGTCAAAACAGGCCTTCGATGAGGCAGCCCTTCTCAGTTCGCCTGAAAAGTCTAGCCGAGGAAACTGGAGTCTTACTAGAACACAGTTTAATGGCTCCTGTAGCATATCCGCCACCGTGGCATATCCGCCACCGTGGCAATGGAAAACTATAGACTGCGATGTGTCCTTTCTAGAAGTTACGAAACATGCGCCTATTGCCCATATCCGAACATACTTCCTGGAGCTTCAACACAAATACACACGTCCTGAGTTCTTTACAGATGCTTCCAAATCCAACTCCTCTGTGTCCTACGCTGCTGTCGGCCCATCCTTTTCGGATGCTGGCCCTCTACATCCAAGCACAAGTATCTTCACAGCAGAAGCTTACGCGATACTTGTGGCAGCTAAACACATCAAACAACTACAAATACAAAAAGCAGTAATTTATACAGACTCCCTCAGTGTGGTAACGGCTCTGCACAGTCCTAAAAAACTAAAAAACCCGGTCCTTGGCTCACTTTACTCCATTTTGTGCACACTCTACATACTAAAACAACATGTTGTAGTGTGCTGGGTGCCAGGGCACCGTGAGATCCAAGGCAATGTGAGGGCGGATCAGCTTGCTGCATCCGTCCACAAAAGCACTGGCCCTACACCCATATTAATCCCGGCCCTTGATCTTAAGCCGTTTCTCAAACGAAACATCAGGGACTACTGGCAGAGCAAGTGGGATACACACACACAAAACAAACTACACATTATTAAGCCACACCTTGGTCATTGGCTGCCAGTATCAAAATCGCGTCATACAGAGGTTATACTAACGAGACTTAGGATAGGACACATATACACGACACACACCTATCTTTTGTCTGGTGGCGATCCACCATTGTGTGACAGATGCGGTGAAGCACTGATAGTTCTTCACATTTTAATCCAGTGTGAATAATTAGACACCCTAAGAAGACAACACTTTCCATTACCCTACCGACAACATATACCTTTACACCCTGCAATGTTCGTTGGTAGGGAACCGCTTTTTAGTCATAAATTATTGTTAGCGTTTTTAAAAGAAATTCGTAATTTTCATATCATATACCCGGGCATCCCGTACCACGACCTCTCCAGGGAGGTTTTTGCTGCGGAGGCTACACAGGAAAGCACTTGCCTCACGGCCCTTGCACGCAAGGGTATGAACCAGTGAGGCACTTGTGCTAATGCCATACATACACACCATCGTTTTTATTATCACCATCTTTTGTTATCTATTCACACCACACACACCTTTCACGGCATGGTCATGATTTTATTACTTGTATGTTTTTACCCGCCTTACCGCGAGGAATTTTATGGCCCTTATACAGCCGCTAATCACAATCATTGTCTACATTCCTTGTCGCATGAACTGGCGCTCTTTGGCCATCAAATGGCCCTTGCGCCAGAAACACCATATATCATCATCATCATCCATTCTGCACGTTTGTGGATCGGCGTCTTTCGCCTTCCGCTCTTCTCTTTCCATGCGCCGCCAGGCCTCCCACTGTCTCTTCTCTTTATTGTATAAGGGGTCCTGAAAGCTTCCTTGCATTTCCGTTCTGCAGTCAGATGATCTTTGCCACATAGCTTACACTTGGGCTCACATGCATGATCCTCGGGTGGAGCTGTCATTCCGCATCCCCGGCAGCGAACATGTTTGCTGATACACACGTCCGATCTGTGTCCTAGCTGGCCACATCGGTAGCAAACCTCGTATCGTTTCTTATAAAGCACGCACTTCAGCGGTACGCCGTAACAGTACATCCACCTGGGCACTGTCTCATTTTTGAAGATGATGACCGCTGAACAGGAGTTCCTTAGCTTCCTAACGCCAAGTATCGGCGGGTTCCTTGAGTTGCCGAAAGCCTTTGTCAGTTTCTCTACTGACCATCTCGGGTCGATGCGGCGCACCACACCCCGCCCGCTATCCTCGTGCGGCGCGAGGTACGCCGTGACGTCGTAGTTCTTGCCTTCAATCTTGATAGACTTAATCCTGGTCACCTTCCAGACAGTGTCTATGTCTGGAGACAGTGTCTAGTCTGAAAATCAGGGTGCCTTGTTTGTCATTAATAATAGTAGTCGTTCGCCGGCAACCACTGTAGGTACGACGCAATCGAACGCTCCGCGATCTTGCGCTCCGGCTTTTTGTATGCTGTGTTCTTCCTGTCTTCGCCGGGCTCGGCTCCACTTTCTGCCCGGGCGTTGCCATTTTGGCGTCTTGTCTCACCTCTAGCGGAGTCCCGCAGCTCTTTGACATGTTTTCCAACTTTCGTGATCCAGTCCACGGTTCTAAATTCTTCAAGGGTAACTTTAGTACCCTTCACGGTCACCTCCATTGCCGTCGCGTCTCCACAACGGGGCTCAGAAGCGAACGCCGGGGGCGTCGACCACTGTCGAGCCGCCGCGTTTGTTCACCGCTAGTATTAGGCTTTGCTAGGGGGAGACGCAGTCGACACCAAAATAGCCATAAAATGTCACAAAACGTACTCGCAGTCCTGAAGTCGTGTATAGATGATCCCTAGAACTTCAGGCAGGTGATTATTAGGAGTTGTTTGCTGTAACTGCACAATTTGCACCAGACAAAACAACTTTCTGCGGAGCTGATGCGAGGCACATCCACCCTGGCCCCCTGATGAATATTTATTTTTTTGATATGACGATGCTGCGGCAAATGTGCTAACCCCGCACGCTAAAGTCGCACAACGCTGTACAATCGTGAAGGCTCTGGCCACACTGGTCGTCCCTGCTTTTACCAAAATGACTAAAGTCAGCGAGTGTTTTACATCACAGTGTCCTCAGTGATCGCCAAGAGCACTGCTGATGCCGATTGAGAAGGCCACAGTTTTAGCATAAAATTTCATACTACAAAACTTATAGTGAAATCTGGCGCAAGTGTCTACGCGAGTAGAAAAACTTGTTGGGCTAGTTGGTAGGTCATTGCAAAAAATTATTTCGTGCGCAAACACACAACACATCCACGCACACTCGAACACACACACAGCGCTGTGCATGTTTGATGCCTGGGTGTGTGTGTGTGCGTGAATGTGTCATGTGTGTGCGCTCAAATTAATTTTTTGAAATGTCGAGGTGGGGTACGTGGGGCTGATATAGCGGCGCTTTGACCATCACGGCTTGGAATCGAACCCAGCGTCCAAAAAAACACGACAACCACAAGCCTCATTGTGTGGTTGTCTTATTTCTCTTCCTGTGTATGTGTTTTGTGAACGCTGGGTTTCTTGATTCCAAGTAATGTACCAACAGGCCACCAGCTCGTCCAACCACAATGAGATTGATGGAAGTTTAGTAGATGCTTCGTATCTGCTTCAGGTGCATTTCGTTCTGGGCATTCGTGGCGCTCGTTCACCGGGAATAAAGCAGTGACATAAGCTTACTCTCCAAAGAGACTTGCATCATTCTTCCAAATATAAAGCTGATTGCAGGAACTCTGCGTGACCTCGGTATTGATTCATAACCGGTACAAATTCAACCGAAATGCGGTAGTATACGAATTCTTCTCAAGATTTGGCGCTAGCAAATAATGAAGAAATTTTTTGAAATGGTGAAAATAAACGTTTTTTAACTCGAAATATGCATAATCAATTCATGGAAATAAAAATACAGTATAGAACAGTAAACAGTAAACTCATTTTTTTATACTAACGGCAGGCACGTGCGCTCATGCGCAGAAAGATCGTGAAAGCATTGGTTTGAACGTATACAGTGGATCTCTGACTCCGCTGTAAAGACCATTGAGTACAGAGCAGAAGAGATCTTTTTAACGCTGGGAGGTTCAGCGGAATATTGAGGGGCGTTCATGCAACTTCGTTGTCGTTTTGCAGCCACGTTGAGTGTCTCAGAAAGATGTAATTATACAGACTACAAGTGAAATCTACGCAGTTTCTTTGGTAAATTTCGAATTTTATATTAATGAGGATCGGTACGTGAATGACACTTTGCCAAAACTATGAAATACTAACCATAAATATGCAACACTGCCTAAACCAGGAAAGCCAGCATGCTCCCACCACTTTTAACAAGATACCGTTCCTTGCGCCGCTTCCCTATACACACATATATGCTCGCCTGTAGGCTGAGAGAAGCTGCTGCGCACAGAACCAAGTTGAAACCGTGAACACCTGTAGGCAGTTCGCTAACTAACGCAGCTCGATCTTAACAGTGCACTTCCCATCATTCACTCAATAGTTGAACAATCGCGCCGCCCAATTTTCCTCAAGGTTATAGTACGAATCTGTATGAGCTTCAGCAAGCGACAGGAGCAAGAAAAAAAATCACCGCCCAAGCATTCTGTATATATGGTTAACCAGCGAAAGCTGAAACGTGCGTTCCCGGTGTTCAGCAGTGGGTTGAACCCGACACTGCACTGAAGCCTTTCGCAATTATTGGTTATGTCTTCGTGCTTCTTAATGAGGTTACACACACGTTTCGCTTGGTCTACTACAGTCTTTATTTCACATGCGTCACATTGTGCCTCAAATGATCACGGTCATGAAAGAGGGGAACTGGTTGAATGCTTTCAGATTTTGTTAATCGCATTTGTTCTCGAAACACAGGCGGTGTAGAGGTTCAAAGAGTTTTCTGTTTATTTAAGCACTATCTTTTGTATATCATGGTATCCCTTAAACCATATTGTTTTTTCTAATGCTTCTATACGACTATTTCGTCACTTGCCTAGGCAAATAAATATATCTGTGGGGTTGTACGCTTTATTGCCTTCCTTGGCATTTACTTCTGCAAATAAATAGGTGCATAACTCAAGAAAACAAAGCAAGAGCCATTGTGTCTCATTCTTCATTCTTTGAGCAAACGAAATCTCCATATAGCTGTTGCAATACAGCTCTCTGCCCTCCAACCCCCCCCCCCCCCCCGGGAAAAAAACTGATGCCTTCCTGAAGTCAATTGAGCAATGTATGCTGCAGAATACACATCAGATTGTGCATTATATCTTGGTAATATTATATAAATTTTGGGGTCTAGATGTGGTAATCGCCACCACGCTCTAGGAGTGAAAGGACATAGTAAACAGGGTCGGAACAAACCAAACAATACACACATTTATTTAACTAATTTTAGAACAATGATGTCGCCCGCCGAATTATTATAACATAAATCGTTATCAACGTACTAGGACATCTTTACACAATATTACCATACACTCCAAAACATGACAAACACAATAACACACCCAAGGCGTCACCGCCAATGCTTGACTTACCATGAGGGCCCTCAACGCGCAACCTGCGGTGCCAGGCACCGGGGATCTAAGCTAGAGACAACCATTCGCGGCGACCACCACGCACAGAAGAGACCACCTTGTCGCCGCCGGCGCTATACCATGATGATGATGATGATAGTGGGGATCAACGCTCGAGAACACGACGCCTACCACCTTGCAGTTGTAACCCGAAATGCGGCTTTTCGGCGAGACACATGCATCACGCAGCGCAAACAACTTTGCAGGGGGTGTCCCCACATCTTCTCAACCTTAATTGAAACCATATTTCGAAAACGAAGAAATCAGCTGTACAAGCTTTAAAAAAAAAAAAAAAAGACAACACATGTCCCTTCATAATGTCCGTGCACCACGACACCGCCGACGGTCGACACTGCTGCACTGTCCGGCTCGACGACTTCACCTCAGTATCGGTCTTGCAACAGCAACGTTGCCATCACCGTGACGATCCATCACTCGTGCCGACACGTTTTCCGGTTGCGACCAGCACTCACGAGGGCGCCGGACTGCAGGCAGTTGCGCAGGTCCTAGGCATGTTCATCGCCTGGCCTTACGGCCAGCGGCGCTGACGATGTGCTGAAGACAGCCAGCCGAAGATTACATCATTCCCGCTGCATACATTTCAAAGCACTCAACAGAAACAATGGTGCAGGGCCTAGGGAAGGGAGCTTCAGGCTTTTCGACCATGTGGTATGATGGTCAGTACTACTAGCTAATACATCGGTGGCGGCCGAGACGCCCTGCTAAAACTTGAAATAAAGTCACTTTTCCTGATTTGTGCATCGCAAGATAAAAAGTGAGGGAAGCAGAGTGCAACACTTCAATGCCACTATCCACCTAGTTGTGCCACGTGTGACAGGCGGCTGCCCAGAGCCTTAGGCCTAATGAGTCGCTCGACAACAACCGCATCCACTCAGCAACCAGCTTAGGCGCAGAAGAGGCAGCCGCAAGGAGAAATCCACTCTGTAAGGTGGCCCTATCGCTCACCGCACACAGCAGCTTACCAAGCGATAGGCGTCCATCGTCCCAGATGGTGTTGCGACGCCCCGGCGTCGGGCCGCAATACCAGACAGCGACGCCCGGCTCGCTGAGCCCAAAAGATAGAAGCTATTTACGGAAAATAAAACCACCCACGAGGCTTCCGTACTTACTCGCCTCGGGCCTTGTCTACAATCCATGTGCTCTATGCTTTGCTCTCCCCGGGATGCAGACCACATGGCTCTCGTCCCAACTGAAACAATGTTCTTTAAAACCAACAACAAAAAAAAACTTTGTAGAAAAAAAAAAAAAGAAACCCATTGTGCCAACAAGTTCAAACACGCCACAACAACCAATCTCCTCGTTCTCAACAAAGCACTCCACCGATGCTAGCAATGAGAAGTCCCCCTAGGCCTACTCTACCCTGGCTCTAACAAAAGCTTGTACCGAACTGCGAAAACTGTCGTCGGACGCTCCAAAAGCTCCACGTTGGGCAGCCATTGTGGGGTCTAGAAGTGGTAATCGCCACCACGCTTTTCGAGTGAAAGGACACAGACACAGTCGGAACAAACCAAACGATATGCACAAATTTATTTAACTAATTTTAGAACGACAATATCGTCCGCCCAATTATAACATAAATCGTGATCAATACGCTAGGGCATCCTTACACAATATTACCATACACTCCAAAACATGTCAAACACAGTGACACACCCAAGGCGGCGTGGCCAATGCTTGACTTACCATGAGGGCCTCGACGCGCAACCCGCGGTACCACGCACCGGGGACCCACACTAGAGACAACTGTACGTGGCAACCGCCATGCGCAGAAGAGACCAGCTTATTTCTCGCTCACCGCTATCAAGGCTTGTCGGCCCCCGCGCTATACCATCATGATGATGATAGTGGTGATCAACGCTCGTGAACACATTGCCACCTACCACCCGATAGTTATAACCCTAAATACGGCTTTTGTGCGAGACACCTGCGCCACGCAGCGCAAACAACTTCACAAGGGGTGTCAGCACCCCCACAATATATATATTGTTACATGGAAAATAACAGTAGTAGCCACGACGTAGCTCACCCACAACGTCCACTTCTTTACCCTCAGTCTGAGGCACCTTTTTTGGGTATGTCCTACTATGCCCTGTTTCAGTCAGCGACCAACCCCTGGCGGCAAAAGCGCCGACCCGGCGAGCTCACGGGGCTACAGCAGGAGCCGTGTGGTAACGCTTGAGTCTTGATACGTGGACGATGTCCCGGGACAGCAGAGCAGAAGAGGTTGATGGATTATCAAGGACAATTTAATATGTAGTCTTGGTCACTCGTCTTAAGAACGCGATATGGGTCTGTGAAATGAGAAAGAAGCTTCTCTGAAAGGTCTGCATGTTGCGTAGGGGACCAAAGAAAAACGAGGGAACCAGGCGGAAAGTGTTCGTCGCGATGCCGCTCGTCGTAACGATGTTTCTGCGAGTCTTGGGACACCATTAATCTGCTGCGGCCAAGCTGACGAGCATGGTCAGCTCGGGTAGTAGCATCGCATACATATTCAGAAGTAGGCTGTGCAGCGGCTGGCAGGAAGGTATCCAACGGCAATGTTGGTTCGCGTCCAAACAGAAGGTAAAATTGCGAGTACCCAGCAGTGTCATGCCGGGAGGAATTGTATGCGAACGTCACGTATGGTAGTGCAAGGTCCCAATCACGATGGTCAGCCGAGACGTATTCCGATAGCATGTCTGTCAGGGTGCGGTTGGAACGTTCTGTAAGCCCGTTTGTCTGGGGATGGTACGATGTTTTGAGCTTATGTTGGGTAGAGCAGGAACGCAGGATATCGTCAACCACTTTCGAAAGGAACGTACAACCTCGGTCTGTCAGCAGTTGACGAGGGGCTCCATGCACTAAAATGAGATCGCGTAGTAGAAAATCAGCAACGTCTGTAGCGCAGCTTGTTGGCATGGCTCGCGTAACTGCATAGCAGGTCGCGTAATCTGTAGCAACCGCTACCCACTTGTTTCCGGAGGCGGATGTTGGAAAGGGACCGAGAAGGTCCAACCCAACACGGAAGAATGGCTCCATTGGGTGTCGACGGGCTGAAGATACCCGAAAGGGAGTCCCGATGACTTTTTGGGACGCTGGCACATTTTGCAAGCGTTGACATAACAACGTACAGAATGTGAAAGGCCAGGCCAGTAGAAGCGGCGGCACACACGGTCATATGTGCGAGAGACACCAAGGTGACCCGCGGTTGGCGCTTCATGGAGCTCGCGTAGGACTGTGGAGCGCAGGTGCTTTGGTATGACCAGAAGTAGGTCGTAACCATTGGGCGATAAATTACGCCGATATAAGGTGTGGTCCTTTAAGGTAAACATGCGAACAGAAGCGTCTTGCGGTGAAGGTTCGAGCTGTTGTATTAGGCAGCTGATATCCGTATCGCGACGCTGCTCGTCTCCAAGATGAAGTAGCTGAGAGACGGAAAGGATGCAACCCACAGAATCGGTGCTCGTAGGATCGCAGTCTGCCACAGGGTAGCGTGACAGACAGTCCACTTCTTTGTCCAGTTTTTCTGATTTATACACTACGGTGTAAGAATACTCTTAGAGGCACAGTGCCCAGCGGGCGAGACGACCCGTGGGGTCTTTGAGGGAGGCGAGCCAGCAAAGAGCGTGGTGGTCGGTGAGAACTATAAATGGTCGGCCGTATAAGTAAGAGCGAAATTTCGCGACTGCCCACACCAGCGCTAGGCATTTGCGCTCTGTGATGGAATAATTACGCTCCGAGGGGGACAGCAGCCTTCTGGCATAAGATATCACGCGATGCTGCCCATGTCGCTGAGCCAACACAGCGCCTATTTCGTAACCACTGGCATTAATGCGGACTTCGGTCGGTGCCGTAGGGTCGAAGTGAGCCTGAACAGGAGAGGAAGTGAGCAAAGTGGTCAGGTAGGAGAACGCTGCTGCTTGCGAGGGACCCCAGGTAAACGTCTCATCTGGTTTGAGTAAATCTGTTCGGGGCCGAGCAATTTCCGCGAAGTTCTTGATGAACCGCCGAAAGTAGGAGCAGAGCCCCACAAAGCTGCGGACATCTTTGGCTGTTTTTGGCACAGGAAAGTCCTTCACAGCTCGAACTTTTTCTGGGTCAGGCTGTAGGCCGTAAGCGTCAACAATATGTCCAAGTATTGTAACGCGGCGGCGACCAAACCGGCACTTGGATGAATTCAGTTGAAGGCCGGCGAGACGGAATACATCAAGAATTTTGGACAGTCTCTCAAGGTGCGCTTCAAAAGTGGGAGCAAACACAATCACGTCATCCAGATAACAAAGACACCTAGACCTCTTGAATCTATAGAGCAGGGAGTCCATCATTCGTTCAAAGGTGCATAAGCCGAAAGGCATGACCTTGAATTGGTAGAGGCCATCAGGTATTAGAAAAGCCGTCTTCTCTCGATCCATGGGGTCCACGGCAATCTGCCAATAACCAGAACGAAGATCGATGGAAGAAAACTAGGCGGCACCATGGAGGAATGGAGGAAATCAAGGGTGCCGTCAATTCGTGGGAGAGCGTATGCATCTTTCTTGGTGATGTTGTTAAGGTGGCGATAGTCACACAAAATCGCCACGATCCATCCTTCTTTTTAGCTAATACCACCGGGGATGCCCAGGGACTAAAGGATGGTTCAATAATATCTTTCGCTTGCATCTTGTTCACCTCCTTCTGAATGATGCTCTGCTCAAAAGCAGACACTCTGCAGGGACGGCGGTGAACAGGGTTGGCATCACCTGTGTGTATGCGATGCAGGACAAAGGACGTCTGCCCTGGAGGTCGGTCGCCAAAATCGAAAATATCCTGGTAGACCTCAAGAAGATGCTGTAGGGCATCAACTTGCGGAGGCGGAAGATCAGTTGCGATCATGTCTACTATTTGACGGCTGGCCGAATGTGTTGCGAGTGGTGTGCGCTGCATTGAAACAAGGGTGTCTAAGGCAAGCACTTCAGTTTGTGAATCGAGCAACGGACACAGGTGGGCCACAGAAATGCCTTGTGGAAGCACATGATTCATGTAGCCGAAATTTACAAGTGGTAGACAAGTTCTGTTATCCGTGATGCCGAGCACCGTGTAGGGCACTGCAACATTGTGCGCAAGGAGTACATCGGTGAGAGGCGTAGCGTAATAGTCCCCGTCAGGCACAGCTGGTGAGCACAGAAAATCGATGTACGTCATAGTTTTGGAGGGCAGCTGAACAAAGTCGCTGCATTGTAATCAGCATGTAGGTTGGTACGGGGCGTCACTGATTTGTGGCAGTTCAAGGCGGAGCACACCAGCGGAGCAACCAACCAGAGCAGAATTGGCGGCAGAAAAATCGAGGCCTAGTATGAGGTCGTGGGGACATGTTGCAAGCACGGTAAAAAGGACGACCACTTGATGACCGGCTACGGTAAGTTGAGCTGTGCACATACCGACGACAAGGACTGTTGTGCCATCTGCAACTTGGATGACACTGGTCAAGGGGGGCGTGAGGACCTTCTTCATGCGACGACGAAAACGCAAACTCGTAATACAGACATGAGCGCCCGTATCTATCAAAGCTTCCGCAGGTGTGCCATCAACATATACTTCAAGGGTGTTCCGGTTCAAACGTAAGGGCAACAGAGGATCTTTGGGTAAGGTGGACAGGGCAGCTTTACCTCCAGAAGCTGCGCAGCCTAGTTTTCCGGGGACATGCGGCGGTTAAACGATCGCGAGGGAGAGCGGCGACGCGTACTTGAACGAGAATGGCGGCTTTAAGGCGGCGGCGACGACGAGACAGGGTGGCCGTTGTTCTCAGGGGCAGTAGATGCTGTAGGCTCAGTGCGGGTCAGATAACTGTGGTTTGGTGGACGAAATGAATTACTGTAAGCGGGATACGAGCCAGAAGGCATAGATGGCCACTGGCTGCGGCAGTAACGAGCGATGTATACCGCGCGACTGCAGCGGAAGCAGGTTGGCTTATCATCAGTTGTGCGCCATTCAGACTGGTTTCTGATTCGAATAGAGTACGGACGGCGACGTCTCATGTCCACAGAAGCTATCGAGGGATCAGTATTATCCAGGGTGGGTGCAGTGGACAAGATACCCAGGTTAGCGAATTCCCGGCGGACCACAGCCTGGATGAAGGAGACAGCTGGCGTTGAGGCATTGGGCCACGTCGGTTTGTTGGCAGCCAGGTAAGCGGCCTCGAGTTCACGTCGGACGATGCATGTCACGTCTTTGGTTGTGGACGGCTGACAAGGAGTGGCTTCCCAAGACGACGTTGCTGCGGTGTTAGGTAGGCGCTGGAACTGGTGCAAAATGCATGGACTCTTCGCCTGCGCGAGATGGCGGCACTCTGGTCACGGCGTCGATGGTCATTACGTTCGTAAATACAAGAAGGCTGAACGCATCGTCGGCGATTCCTTTTAAAATGTGCGATATCTTGTCGGCCTCAGTCATGTTGGGATCGGCCCTTTGACACAGCGCTAAGATGTCTTAAGTATAAGTCGAGTAGGGCTCAGTAGATGTCTGTGTACGTACGGCCAATTGCTTTCGGGCATCAAGCTGCCGACCAAACGGGTTGCCAAAGAGGTCGCGGAACTGTTGTTTAAACATTTCCCAACTTGTTATTTCGTGCTCGTGGGTCTCAAACCAGATGCGAGGGGTCTTGCCAAGATAGAAAATGACATTTGCAAGCATAACGGTTGGGTCCCAGCCATATTGCTTGCTGACGCGCTCGTACGTAGTAAGCCACTTGTCCACATTCGCGTGGTCCTCTCCAGTAAAGGTACCGGGATCGCGGGGTTGCGTTAGGGCGACGTACCGGGTTGCTGTAGGTGCCGAGGTAGGTGGCAAAGTCGTATCCTCACCCGGAGCCATGGTAGCAGACTTAAGAGGCGTCCAGTGCGTAGCTCCGTTGTCAAAAGAGCACCCAGCACTTCCACCGAAATGTTACGTGGAAAATAACAGTAGTCAGTCTGCAGCCACAATGCAGCTCACTGACAACGTCCACTTCTTCACCCTCAGTCTGAGGCACCTTTTTTCGGTATGTCCCACTATGCCCTGTTTCAGTCAGCCGAAATCACCTAACAATATTGTAAGGGTGCTGTATATATATATATATATATATATATATATATATATATATATACTGATTTTATCTCGTAAACTCTTTCTAATAATTTTGTCCTTCATAGCATCTTTTTTTTGCTTTGTCACCACGGTAACCATTGCTTTGTGGTCACTGTGGCACAAAACGATTGGATGTGCTTGGACATTAGCCACGCTCTGCTTAAAGTCAAATAAATAAATGATAGGGAACATGCGAAAGTACACTCATTTGAGGGCAGAACTTCACACGAAACCTTGCGCTATTGTTCATCCGTCACCGGGCAGCTATTTGCGATGTTACCGGTCCATCGGACAAAATTCGTTCAGTTATATAGACTTCCCATCACTTTAGCATCCGGTCACATGTTGCTCATGCAGACACTCTTTCCTCGCACTTTATTGTTTTGTACTATGTGCATGCTAGTCAAGGCAAAAGATATTCACAACTGCTCGTAATGTCGGCAGGACGATATTGACATCGTAAGAAACTGGGGCACAGACTTTGGTGGGTCCAATCCGCCCCCTTCCCAATGCCGCAGCACATGCTTCCTTCCCCGGAAAGCTCGCGAGGCGCTTCTTTATATCGGAGGCTTCCATCCTAGCGATGGTGATTTTTTCGGTCCTTATCAAATTGCTGCCAAAAAGGGCAAGGTGCAGCACAAAAAAGTAAAGGTGGCTTCCACCGTTATACTCCGAAGCCACGGAACACCATCAGTGTGCTACACAGAATTGAAGCATAATCTAGCAATACAGATCTTTGCTAAAAGGAACAGTCCATATTTCCATGGTATTGGCAAATTTTCTTTGACTTTTCTCAACTCGAACGACTCTTTGCTCTCTTCTCACTCTGAAGTATGCCCCCCCCCCCCCTTCAGTGCCGCCAGCGGCAATTTCGGTACTGGCGCACAGGTCTACCGTTAAGTGACATTTTCGGTATGTCTTTACGAGACGTGCGCCATGATTGGAAGCAGTCTTTGACGTCAGCAGGCGAGTGAAATACGAAACGGAACATTTCTCATCATTGTCTGCTCGAATTTTGAACTTTGAGGGCTTATAGCTTCACTTTACGTGCACCAATTTTCATAATTATTGTTGCATTCGTCTCGGTATTCATCACTACATGTGTTGCGGTGTTGAATAAGGCTGTCCGAAAAGTGTCGCAGGGCCCCTTTAAACGGGTCGTGAAAGAAAAATGAAACTTCCGGGTTGCAGCTTTCCCTGATTTAATAACGATTAGATACACCACTCTTAAAATATTTCGGCACCATATTCATTCTGTAATTAATGATGCCTGTTCAAAATTGCAGTTTCCTTGGGCTCGCCAGTGTGCGACCATTAGCCGCTATACACTGATATGTGTTGTCAGTGAAATGTCAAAGTAAGAGAAGTTTTGAACACAGCATTGGCTTTATTTTGCTCCGAAGTAATAATTGATAGAAGCCTAGGAAAGAAAAACCCAACAAAGCAGTTTTCACACTTTGAGTTGTATGTGTTGCAATTAAAATTAATGATCTGCCAAGTGACCTTCCAACATGCTGAATGGCAGCACGAGAGCGGGATGAGGGGCGCCACTGGTGGGCGCCCGTCGCAAGTTTGTTCCTCGTCGCTTCCATAGCCCCGATCGTCCTGTGGTTTGTGGATATCGTCGTTGCCAGCGGCATGGAAAACAATGGATAAACTGTTTATGACTTGAAGTAACTCAGTTAAATAAAGTGATGCTCGACGTGTGCTATTTTTGCTAGGAATCTTGCATTTCCGAACAACCAACGAGATATTGAACCGTAATGGAAGGCCATTTCCCAGGTAAACAAATAGTGGCACCTGCCGTCTTGGCGTATAGGCCAGCTTTGTTTTCACGTTTACTCTTTCCATTGTATGTCGAGAAGACCAGTTGCACTGGTAAAGCATCATATAAATGTGCAAGCTTTTTGTCGTGTTGGCAAAAAGAAGCACTCGACAAAGAACGCGCGTAAGAAAGCTAACGTGGTTACTGGGAACGTTGGCCTTGCTAGGCCTACGCTCGTACGATTGTTACAGTGCGAGAACAGAACGACAACAAAGGGACAAGAAGAGGACGAGCGCTAACTTGTCCCTTTGTCGTCATTCTGTTCTCTCGCTATAACAAACGTCATGTCATACCAACTAGCCCAATCCGCCACGCTTCTAAGCTACGCTCGCCATTGAGAATGAATGTCGGCTGTAGTGATGTTTGTCGCTCGCGAAGGCGTAGCTTTGTTGGCAATGTTAATAAACAACGGAGCATCACTGTGTGAGGTTGTTTATTTTGTACTTTTGTACTTTGTACTATAAAAAGGATGTCTTTCAATTGTGCAAGCTGAGGTGTCGTATGTGGGCGGACCACGTACGGCACCTCATTGTGTAAGTGTAGAATTTAGGTTTGTTGTGACAACAATTATTACACCAGTTCACATCTGCCTTAAGGTAAAAAAGTCACCTATTTGTTTACAGCATCTTATCAAAGAGTTGTGGCCTGCACTGCAACCGCAGTGGTCGTGTTGTTATGGTGCTTGACTGTTGATTTGCAGGTTGCGGTATTGAGTCCGCCATGGCTACATTTTTGATGGAGGAGAAAATGCCCATGTATTTAGATATATGTGCACATTAAAGAACCCCCTAGTGGTCGCAATTTCATTGGCGTGAAAAAAATTTAATTGAAGAGAAAATTTCGTTGTATTGAAATAGAAAAAAAATATAGATGGTCTGAACCAGCAAAACAAAAGAATGTTTATTCTCAAAATTCAAAAAACGTCCCCTGCTTCCTATTCTTTCCCAGCAACGTCGCAACGTGATTGTCGCCCATGCATAGCGATGCCATGATGAAAAGCACACTGAAACAACACCTAAAACTGCCTTCGTGAACGAACCAAACAGTTGCATTAACACGTTAACATCAGCAGCTGTCCGCCGTCAAGGTATCTGACAACGCCAAGATGGAGGCAGGGTATCGGGGAGCGGTGACTTTCACATTATTCTACGCCATTCTTATCATTCATCACTCGCGCTTAGCTGATTTTATTGATAATGTGGAAGAACAGCCGCTCTGATTAGTTACTACACTGCCAAGCGCGTACATAATCATAAGTACCTGAATCGGAAAAGGCATCGTTCCCGCAGTTGCACCCAGCAGCTGCGGGACAGAAACCATCAACTACAGTGGCTAGAATAGGAAAGTGTGATAAACGCGCCGGCTAGCGCGTAACGCCTTGGGAGGAAACCGCCAGATGGCGGTGGCACACGTTTGCACGTCACCCAAGGTGGCGATGCGCTGCACAGAGACTGTAATGAACCACGCGCGCGGGCAATGTGAACCATTTAAAATATATTTTTTTGCTCGTGCATGGCCTCAAATGGCGAACGAGAAAATATGTTAATTAGCTTCTATTTTCTTTTATTTTCTGCACACAGGTCATACAACGCATTTCCGAGTTGTGATTCACTATCTTTTTACAACAATCCATTCTTAATACTTTGCCGCAAGTCCTTTTTTATCCCCAAGAAAAAAAGTTTTATAGTTCACAAGCACCACACAGAACATTGGGCTGCAAGCCTAGGTGATGCGCCTGAGCTTCACGTGCTTCCTCTTTTCACGGGAAGATGTCGCTGCTTGTGGAGTACCTTTGTGTAAAAACGCAAATGGGTGAGCAAAAAAAACTTCACTTGATTAGTGAGGCTCGGACCATGATGTGCGCAGCCCAGAGTGACATTTTTTTTCTCAAGCAATAAACAAGCTCCTTCCAAGCTGTCACTATGAAGCTCGTTGTAGCTAAATAACTTTGAGAAAGTGATTTCAAAGGCGTCTACAAATGCGAAGAGCTTCTCCGGAAGGCCTGCCCATAGGCGTCCGCACGAAGGGGGCAAAGCGGGCTGGCCACCTGGGAGGGGAGTGCTAAATCTGTTCTATACATTGACTAGGCTGCGGAGCACTCTTTTAGTCATCTAAAAAGGGTGCGTAAACTCTGCCTCATACACTGATTTGATTGGAAGGAGGCGCCCTACAAAGAACCTTTGCCCCCCCCCCCCCCTTAACGGCAAGCACGCCCTTGGGTCTACCCCTTTCAATGCGGACAATTTCGCCAATCACAGTGTGCTCGAAGTGCCTGGAAATGTGCCTCTCACCAAAGTGCAGTTCGCACACAGCAGAGTTTTTTTGAAGCAGCTTGTCAGCGCGCGGGATTGTTCTCCGCCACTGCGCTAACAGAGCTTCGTGCTTTGGTATGCCTAACAATGCATGCTCTTTTTTTTTTTTTTTTTTGTCTTGTGGCCTGTAGTGAACCCCGGGATGAAGCAATGACTTAGTTTTCGTGCCATGAGAGTGCATACAGAAGCATTGGTGTCAGAGTGCCACTGCAATAAAAAAAAAAAAAGAACGAACGCGCCCGACGGAACCGTCGGAAACGTGCAAACAATGGATGGATGGATGGATTGATATGGCTATCCCCTTTAGATTGGGCGGTGGCTAACGCCACCAAGCCGTAATGCTTAGTGAACCAAAAACTAGATTTATTTTTTTCCCTTTAAATAGTGTGGTTGAGAAATCGTACTTTGCAGTGAAGGGTTTAATTTTCACACATGCCTTGACTTTGGCCCCCAATCAGATAACCTCCTTCTAGTTAATTCTACCCGCTTAGTCTATTTTGCCCTCCCTGTCCCTAAACCCCAGTGCTTTGAAAAACTCTGCGCCATCGTCCTGAACTATAGGGTGAAGCCCTTTACAGAACATTATCAAGTGTTTAGCAGTTTCCTCTTCCCTTTCAGACGCACTGCATACCGTGTCTACCCCTTCGTATTTAGTCCGATATGTCTTGGTTCGTAATACTCCCGTCCTAGCCTCAAACAGTAGAGAACTACCCTGAGTATTATCATAATCCTTTTTTTGGCAATTTCCTGCTTAAAAGTTCGATAGATCTCCAGTGTGGACTTATTAATAGATCTCCAGTGTGGACTTATTAATCATGCCAGTTCTCCATATATCGGTCTCGGCTTCCTTCACCTGCTTTCTAAGGTGGTAGGCCACTCAAAAACAAAAATTTCTTTAAGGGCAGGCAGCATTGAAATAACTTTTTCTCAAAACCAGCATGTCTTAATTAATTTGCCGAAATATTTACAGTGCAAAATATTGAATATTTATTTTTTGGGAGGTAATCTTTGTCAAAAATTGCACTAAAAGTGTTAGCCACGTCAGCTGTGATAAGTGACTAATGGGTGGCTTCATTCAGTAAAGCTTTGACATTTGTGTAACTAACGGCTGGAGCTATGCAGTAAACTAGAATAAATATTATGCAGTGAATATCAAGGAAGTAATGCTAAAGAAACAAAAAAAAAAGAAACGGTGGAAAAAGAGCCAATTCAGACTGAACCTGTTGGAGAACTCAGCTGTGAACTGAAAAATATTCGATGGATTTCTTTTATTCTTGTTCACTGCACAGATACATATGTTGTGAATCATTGTGCAAAATTTCAGTTCAAGGTATACGCCGAGAAATACGTTATCAAAATTTGCGTCGCAACAATTGGAGCAAATTATTTCCAGAAAAAAGTAAACAAAGATTTCCGAGCTTGTAAAAAGGGTCACAATCTTCGCATGCAGGCCTAAAATGCACCAGATTCATAGCTGGGCCCTTCTGTGGAAGCATTATTGTCTCCTTTTGTTCGGGTGGCTGCTCGTCTTTTCTTCCTGGCCTGTTTTGCCCCCATCCGCTGACTTGCGCTTAGCATTCTGCATGCGCAGGTGATCCCTGGCGATGCAAGCTTTCGTCGTGTGGTACCCTGGTTCTACGCCAGCTTGCCTCAGGATCTTTTAGTGTGCTTACACTGCCATTATTAAAGTGTGCCACAGCATCATGCAAGGCAAACATAACTGTAGGCAAGCTTACGTAGACCTATTTGGGTACCCACTGCCATATTAGACCATGGAAACACTCATTAGCATTTTGAGTCTTTTCATGAAGGCACTTCATTAGAAGTTCATCAGAGCACAGATCACTGTAGACAGTTTTAACTTTGTTGAGCACATAATTTGGAAGTCCTCCTTTGTGTACATATTTCCCTTGGCCGAGTGCTTCGACTCTTTGGTATCCACACCAGCTTTTCGGTCCAAGTGGACACAGGCCATGTCTCGGTTGCTTGTCGGTAATGCTGCAATGAAAAAGACTGGCAAGGGTAGCCTTTATTTATTTATTTATTTATTTACATTACCCTCAGGGCCCATAAAGGCGTTAGAGTGGGTGGGTAATATAACAAAAATGCAGCAATAACAGAACACAATAATACAAGCAATTAATTAGAATACATCTTCAAATAATATTCAGTTATTAGAGGCTTAAGATACGATCGGTTAGTGCAGTCTAGGAAAAAGTTTTCGCACCAGCGTGCCCTTTTCCTAACCAGCGCATCCCGTAAACCAGACGTAAATTGTTCTCATTGGTACGACCCACCTTTCTCGACGTATGAAATGGGCGCTTGAACGCACAGTCGGTACACACGACCGCACAAGTCGAGCATATCCCTTGGTGAGAGCGTTCCTCGAGCTTCAGTGTTGTGTTCATGCATTCGGAACATGCCAGCGATGAAAACACCAAAGAAAGAATAACAAAGTCCATCATCCTGTTCCCTTGGAGCGCAGAATTCTCTAGTGGAGCCTGGTACGCCTTGTTATATGTCCCCAAGCTTCTTCACGGTCGCCGAAATACCGGCGCTTGTGTAGCGATTACCAGCAAACTTGCGCTTCCTCGTCTTCTGTGTTCTGCACTTCCCCATGCTGATCGTAATATGGTCCAGGTGGCCTAAGGATACAGCCCTAGTAGCGTTGACACGTGGAACCTGTTTTTCCAGACTTTGTTGCTCTTTCTTCTCCGCCATTCTGGTTGCCGGATCCCTACTGTTCTCTCTGTGAGCCGCTCCTTTGTTCACCTTGGCTAGTGCTTCCTCGGCAGACTTCAGCCTTTCTTCCATTGCCATCGTTTTCTCTTGCTTTGCCGCCAACGCAGTCTCCAGCTCGGTGATTCTCATCTGCAGTTCACTTTGGGCAACCATCGTTTTCTCCATTTTTTTTCTCGACCTCACATTTCTTACAATTCGCGTCAGCCTCCTCTCCATTCGCTTCTGCACTTCGGTCCATTTTCAAACCAACCTCGCATCTTGAACACTTTACAGCCTTTTTTAACCATGTCTTTATGATACCAATTGTCCTTATGACTTGTCTCACTCGATAATTACAAAACACGATCCCTGCCCCACGAAAAAAAGAAAGTCTAAGCTCTACTACAAAAATTTGAGTGTTCAGTGTACGTGTACCTCCCCCATGGGGCGGCAAGAGACACGCACCAACTAGTAAATGCCTGGTGGCTGACCCCGTAAAAGCCGTACAATGTAATAAGTGCTACAAAGATTTTAACTGCTGCCTTATTAATTATAAAGGCAAGCTCAAAACATGCAAAACGACTTATCTGCAAAGTGGATCGGGAGTGCCAGAATAACACGTCCATTCACCATGCCAGTCCGTATGAACAATTGCGCGCGTCCCCACGCGGCTCCTCCTCGGAGGCTTCAGTGCGCTCCGTAGGCGCCGCTCGCCGTTCATCACACTTTCCTATTCCAGCCACTGTACCATAGTACATGAACTGAGCGACTGAGCTTCAGCTTTGGATCGTCTGTGGCTCAATGCAAGCCAGTGGCAAAAGCAGGGCAGTCTCATTGCCATCGCTATCAAGTAATGGCGGCGCCCATGCTAGCTGAACAGCAGCGGTATAGCGGCAGTTTCTGGTGGTGCCAACACGTGTTTTAGACTTTGTTGACACATTTTCAGGCTCTGAAAATGCATCGAAATGTTAAAGATTTGGTTTACTGCATAAAAATAAGTGTCTGAGCCTGGAATTGCATCGTAAAATTTCGTTCGAGAGCGGGACAATCGAAGAAAAAGTGTTCGTTGTGGCGACAATATTTATGCATTGACTCCTATGGACTGCTGACGGGGAATCCTAAATTTTTCATTGTAGCGGAAATTTCGTTGAAGTGGCGTTCGTTGTAGCGAAGTTCGACATTAGTGGTTTTGGCCCGTTCAACCACAACAATTGTTACTATTGCAACTGTGCTCTGAACTGTTCGGGGAATAAATGAACTCTTTTGTACCCAAGTTACCAGGGCACACTAACCCTTTTTACAATGAATCTCCGTTAACCAGCGTGATCCCTTATTAGCACCAGCAGCACCAGTTGGCACCTGTTCCACAAACTGCAAACAATTTAGGTGGTCGTAAGCTTTGTGAATAAATGTCAATATTTAGCGCCTTTCATAAGTATACAGGCAAATAAGATTTTCTTTAAAATAATTCTTTTGTTTGCATCTGGATTTGTTGGGTGTGTAGCTTCGAGCTCTTCGAGAATATTTGGCATAGGTGAGGACTGGGCGATGACCTTTAAATCTGTGCAAAATTCAACTAAAACTGTTGCTTTATAAAATTTGTAACAGTGCGTGGTATTAAGACATGTTTTGTCTCTTTACCAGACTGTTTCATGTGGCGGCAGCTCTGTTGTTGAGACACCTGTTGAAGTGCGTTTTAAAAAAGTAGTTTCGGCTGTTGAAGCCCTACTATCACATTGACTTCTGGCATGGGTGCCGCCTTTCTGTTAGCTTTCTGAACTGTGGTAGACCACTTCAGTTGGGAGCAGTCATTGTCTTTGGGATAACCATAGCAAGGCTTCTAGTCCAATAAATGTCTCTATGCTTTGTAGGAAATGAGGGTAGTGTAATTAGGTTTTAATGATGTATGGTGTACTGGAACTGGGACAATGTGCAGTCTTGACAGCAGACCAATGGGAGAGGGGTGGTTGCTTTTGCATACCTGCACTCTCCCCAATTTCGACCTAATATTTTGATGATACGAGTGCCATTTGGAATCTCTAGAAAAGTGGCCGTTACAGTATAGGCTTTTTTCTTTTTAAAATCACGTGTGCACGTCTGATTTTTCTGTTATGACAATTGCGTTTGGGGACTGGGGTAGAACACTCGTCACTATACCTATAGTTCATTGTAACTATACTGTACAATGCCACTAACTATATTCTAAGCACTGTAGTACCTCCCATCTAGGCGAAGACCGGTTGCCACAAGACCCACTCGCTACCGTATTGAAAGGCGAGGTCGCTTGGCTCCTGCATATTCTGCGCTAGGCCTGCGCCACTTGCCTAGGTGTCAATTACGTTTGTTACGTGGTTGATAGGGTTGTGCATTTCTGCGAGTTCAGTTGGAAGGTCGATGGCAGTGTCAAAAGCAAAGAAGTACTTGCAAGTACTCTTGGACTTGTACACAACTGAGTCTCAGTGCTTTGTGACTTTGGTTACAAGTACAGATTCCGTACCACATGCGCCTGTGGTGTAAGCGTCTCAAACAGTGGCAAGGCTGACATATTATTTGCAGAAGCATCAGAAATAAATTTGTGCTGTGGAAGGGCGAAATAACATGGGAAGCTTCTTCAGAAAAATCTGCGAAGGCAGTGTGATACTCTCAGAATACCTATTTGCAGGATTTCTTGTGGAACACAACTTACTGCTAAGCGTAATAGATCATGTAGGACGGTTGTTTTGGAAAATGTTCCCAAAGTGAGAAGACGCAAAGCGATATGGGTGCGGACGTTCGAGTACATCTGCCAGCTTCGGGAGAAAGGGCTTCAGATGTCGAAAGCACGGCGGTAGAGGCCCTGAAACGGCATACTTTTGCAGTCTCAGTGTTTGGAAGTGCATCAGTGGAGGGTCGCAAATGGCACTGTTTGAGTAATTTCCTATATGCAAAAAAAAAAAAAAAAACCCCTTTCTCCTGCACCACAGTTTCCCGAATTTTCGTGCTCGCAGGTTGGCAGGTATGCTTTTGCGATGACGCCACTAGTCGGGCACCATGATCGAAAGGTGTCCAGTGTGCATAGTGGACATTTGTGCACTTTCCGAGTAAAATAGTCACAATCGCTTGCAATTAAAAGTATCTACAAGATTAAAACCGGTCCAACACATACAGATGCATTAATATGCTAAATGATGCATAGTCTTAGTTCGCACAATTCTTTCGCAGAACAGGGACCTAGATAGTCTGCCTGCCTGCTATTCTGATTTCGAAAAGCATGAATAAGCATGTCACTATTCATTTGATTCATATGTACCTAGCTATGACACTAACTTGACGTCAAATGACGAAAGAAACGAGGATGTCCTGAAGGACAACTATCATTGGGTGAGTTCCACGACTGTTTACGTGCGCAAGCCAGGAGAGTAAGCAGTTGCAATGTTTAAAAATAAAATAATGCTGAATGACAAATAATACTCTGCTTCTTTATACATTTTACTCATCAAAGGGATGTCAAAGTTCAGGAACTATAAATTATCTGCAAAGGTGATGGATATAAATGTCAGTAAACTCCCGAATTCCTGTTGGTCTGCAAAAAAGGCTATGCATAAGGGTTTTGCAATTGTAGAGTCTTCCTACATGCACATGCAGAAATTCGCTGATGCATTATCAGAAAGACAGCAATCCACGAGTTTTTCCCGCTCACACAGGACTAGCACATCAACTACCACTGCCAATCATGGAGGCTTTCTATCACAGCTTCTCATAGATTACTTCAGGAGGCGGTGACACATGGCTACACAGTAGTTATGGTGTGCTTTGGCACCGCTGGCCGTCATCGCAAAGATTCATGCTTCCGGCGCCACCGTTACACCATAAATGAGGCGTGCTTTTGCTGGGACCTTAATCGAATTCTTATTGCACAGCTCAGCGAATTACTTCCCGTGCAGCCCCTGGGCCCCCTGGTGGCGGTGGAGGAGGAGGCCCAGGAGGAGCACCACGTGCCCCGCCCCCTGTCACCCCAGTTGGTGCGGTGACTACCCTTGGGGGTGGCCCTGTGCCCTTGGGTCCGCCAGCCCCGGCTCCGGCCCCTGCTGCAGCAGCCACGTCGGGGGCCCTTGGTCCTGCCGAGATGGTGGTTGCGGCGGCACTGCCCCAGTTTTCCTGTCCACGTCGTCCCAATGTGGGCACTGAGGGAAGGCCAATCTTGTTGCGAGCCAACCACTTTCAGATTTCCATGCCTCGTGGGTTCCTGCACCACTATGACGTCACCATTACGCCCGACAAGTGTCCGCGCAAAGTCAATCGGTGGGTTCCTCCTTCACTTGATCATTGGTTAACAGCATGTTAACAAAAATGCATGTTGCAGGGAGATAATAGAGACGATGGTCCAGTCGTATTCCAAAATATTTGGGAACCAGAAGCCAGTGTTTGATGGCCGCAAGAATATGTATACTCGAGATGACCTGCCCCTGGGCAAGGAGAAAGCTGAGCTGGAAGTGACCCTTCCGGGCGAGGGCAAGGACCGTGTGTTCCGGGTTGCCATCAAATGGGTTGCCCAGGTCAGTCTGTACGCACTTGAAGAAGTGCTCGAAGGACGCTCTCGCCACATCCCCATGGATGCTGTCCAGGCACTCGATGTGGTCATGAGGCACCTGCCCTCCATGACGTAAGTGCTTTTCACAGCAATGTAGGGCTTGCAGAAGCACATTATGCCCTTTGTAAGAACCTGCATTTTAATGAGCTTTCATTGCCTCGCCATTAAGGTACACGCCAGTGGGTCGATCGTTCTTCTCCTCCCCGGATGGCTACTTCCACCCACTTGGTGGAGGACGAGAAGTGTGGTTTGGTTTTCATCAGAGTGTGCGGCCGAGCCAATGGAAGATGATGCTCAACATTGATGTGTCGGCAACGGCCTTCTACAAAGCTCAGCCGGTCATCGAGTTCATGTGTGAGGTGCTGGAGCTGCGTGACGTCAATGAGCAGCGCAAGCCTCTCACGGATTCCCAGCGCGTTAAGTTCACAAAGGAGATCAAGGGCCTCAAGATTGAGATCACCCACTGCGGCAGCATGCGCCGCAAGTACCGCGTCTGCAACGTCACCCGCAGGCCTGCCCAGCTCCAGTCGTGAGTGAATTTCATGCATTCACTAGTAACTCGTGTACACGTTTTGCTAGAGGCTGTGATGTGAAGCCAAGCTTTCGATTATTTTTTTCAGGTTTCCATTGCAGTTGGAAAATGGCCAGACAGTCGAATGCACAGTGGCCAAGTATTTCATGGACAAGTACAAGATGAAACTCAGGCGAGTTCACCTTTTTACATGATGTGCCCACTTTGTTTTTCTTGCACCTTGTGTCACCAGCAGGAAACGGCTTAATATATTGTTGGGAAATAGTTTTGGGACTTGCGTTGCTTCAAGATAAGAATGGTTTATATTTAAAGTAAAGTAAAGAATACCATAAAAACACATGTATAACTAGGACCCGCATTTACAGTGGACTCCCATTAAAGGGTCACTCACCAGGTTTGACAATTTTGAGCTGACAAGCGCAATGTGTAGACAAGGCGTTCATGATCACGTTTGCCAAAATTTGCAACGCTATGCGCCGCGGAAACGGGTCAAATTTCAAGATGAACGCTGCTCCCCCTCCCCTCTGCCGGAGCTCGCCTAGAGAATGAGGGCATGACGTACGCGTATGAATGGCCCTATGTACACGGCAATGCAGTGACGTTGGTCCTCTACGTAGACGACTCTGCTCTCTGACATTGCAGACAGTGGCACGTGATATGGCAAAAATTATTCAACACGGCATGCGTAGTTTATCTAATTTGTTGCCTGGAAAGATGAATAAAACTCTAGATAAATAATGAGACTCAATAAGGGAATGTGAGTGTGTTTTTTCCTTTTTCTCCCGCGAATTGCAGCGAGATGCGGGGCTAATGTGTTGGCGTTTCCCATGCGTTCGTGTCCCCGCGGTTAGAGCATGAAGCAGACGACCGCCTTGGAATGCTGCTGCGCGTTCACACACTCATTGTGCTCATCTATTTTACCGCGTCTTAGCCAGCATTTCCAAACGATCCCGCAGAAACAGGCAGAAGACCACAAAATAACGCTGGTCAACAAAGCAACGCCACTCTGTGCTCGGGGGTTGAACTTTTTTGGGCACCTCATGCGCACGTCACCTCTTGGTCCCATGCCGGAGAGGGTGGGGAAGAGATTTGGCTTGTGAAGGCTACGCGGAGGAGCGGCAAGGGTTGCAAACTCGCCTCCTTTTATCCTCGTTTCGCACCGCTTCAAAAAACCTGTTTTCTCCGCTCGTGATGAGCAGACCCGAAAAATTTGTCTGGCAAAATGTTCCTCATCGGACACCCAACAACTTCCGCTGTCTAACTAAAATTTTGAATGGGGCCTGGTGAGTGGCCCTTTAACGAAGCTTGGTTAAGGGGGGACACGGCTTTGGAGTCGCGAAATTTGGCCAGAAAATCAATTTTTCGAAAATCATATATTCACATTCTGTGACTTTTTTTAATCGAATCTCAAAATTTCGTCCCTAAAGATGGTTTGGAAATGACATAATAAATTTTTATCGAAGCGAAGGTGATGAATTTCTCAGAAATAGCTAAAAAACAGCATTTTTTGAGCCCCGATATTTCCACAACTACGTAACCTGGCGCCATCATATTTGTCTTTATGGATAGCGCGATTTTTCATCTCCAAATTTTTCGCCTACGCCGGCTGAACCAGGTGAAAGCAAGCGCACACAGCAAGCGAAAGTTCCAAGGCCTACGGTTACTGATTGGCGGCGCGAGCCACTTGATAGTACGGGGGCTCCAGATTGGTCTCCCGTGTGATTGCTTGTAACGATCAATGCAAAGGTCGTCTGCTTTACGCGCTAACAGCGCTAACGGGTTGCTTGCTTTGCGTGTTTGCAACTTGTCGCGACATGATTTTGGGATCTCGTCAAGCTGCGACAACAGTTTCGAGATTGCATCTCATTGCGATAGCAGTTTGGAATTTGTGAAAGGAGAGAAACGTCGTCAAGCTTGGTTAAAATCGATTATCGCGTGCAATCATGACTGGCGACTGTCCAGGAAGAAACGCAAGATTTTGCAGCGATTTGGTGCTCAAAGCTGAAGCCGCTGATTGCGAAAATGAAATTCAGTCCTGTTGCACTTTTGCAAGCAACGACAACGGCGCGCGGCACGATGAGAACTTGCAGCAGACCACAAGCACGCACGGAGCATAGTAGCGAGCATCGGCGAAACAGTTCATATGCATCTAGAGCAGGGCTCTGTGTCGTCTGAGGAAACATCCGTTTGTTGTGGTGCACAGACTGCAGACATCGCGCACGCCCAGGGATGTTAGCATGCCGGATGCTCAGCCAAGTACTTCGCGCAAGGATGCGAGCCGGTCTACCAGCACCACTAGTAGCACGATTTGGGCCCGGTTAGAGCCTCATTTCGTGTCAGTGGGGGCATCGCGCAAACGCACCGCAACTGTTCAGGATTGCCTAAGCGCAGTGTCTGCGACAGAGCGCAAGATGTCTCTGTTGGTCTAAGGTGACGAGGATGACGTCGAAACGGAAGACAAAGATGAGTTTTTCATAGTACAACGCATGGCCCTGAAGGGTCTTCTGAGCAGTGCTCTGTGCCCACACTGCTAAGATCCTGGACTCAAGTTAAAGCACGGAACTAAGCATGGGTTAGTGGTAAAAATGGTCTTTGCACTGCTTGCGGTGTAAACGCGGAAAATGCGTAATAAAAAAGAATGTCATTTGAAGTCAACATTCTGACCATGCAAGCTATAAAAACG
The DNA here is from genome assembly GCF_043290135.1 of Rhipicephalus microplus. Classification (NCBI taxonomy): domain Eukaryota; kingdom Metazoa; phylum Arthropoda; class Arachnida; order Ixodida; family Ixodidae; genus Rhipicephalus; species Rhipicephalus microplus. The sequence goes on along the minus strand of NC_134704.1, from coordinate 199,674,478 downwards.
ATTGGAAAAGGATCAACTGCACTGTCCGAATTTTGGATCTGTGGTGAATGCCTCAAATAAGGGAATTCATCACAAGACTTCTCAAAGGCACCTCAAGGAAAAATTTCAGCCTGCTGGCGCAGCAGCCGCAGCAAATGTGTTTTCTTATCACAAGACTTCTCAAAGGCACCTCAAGGGAAAATTTCAGCCTGCTGGCGCAGCAGCCGCAGCAAATGTGTTTTCTGACACTGTGGCAGCCGTTTGCAAAGTGTACCACGGGATGAAGGAACCAAGAATGTCTACGTGGTGTATGACACGCGTACCATATCGGCCTGGGCACAGTCATTGAAATCTACATCGGGCTAGTTATTCACAGCATTTTGTCAAATTACTGTCATGGATGTGCTGGGTGCCTCGAAGAAGGTGAAGACGGCTATAGCGCGTGTTTGCCAAAAAAAACAGAGGCAAACTTGTGCCAAGTGGAAGTCGAGGCTGCCCTCGTACTGTTTCAGCGCTCTCTGCCATAAAAATGGCCTGCGCTACACGAGCATAGTATTGTGATGGTGATAGCTGCGCTTTCTTAGCTCTGTGTCAGGATCAGACTTGCAGTTTTACACTGCCGAAAAAAAGAAAATTGTACTAATCACGTCAAAAAGAAGATAGGCACAGCCCTGCGTGCCATTGTCACAAATAGCAAGAAAGACCAGCTTATTGGATGAAAAGGTGGCTTCGCATAAAATTTGATCAAGCAATTGACGGACTATTAAGGCCAAGGCATGCTGAAGTAAAAGATATTTAGCGAGCAGTCATGGCTGCATTCTACGTCACCACCTCGACTGACCAGTATCCACACCACGAACTTTGACCACGGTCCTGATAGCTGGTGCAGACACTGGGCTGAAGAAGCTAAAGGTGAACCACAGCCACCCCTTAAATACCACCTGGGACGACACGTTGCTGCTGCCTGTGTACCAACGACTTTCAGATCCACAGCTTCTTAAACTAAGTCCGGGCAAAAAAAAAAAAAATTCACAGAATGCTGCTGAAAGCCTGCACTCAGTTATTTAGTTCATTGAGCATGATTCACTGATAGCTACAGAAACTGCAGTCAGTGAAAAATTTTTCAGGTATAATGCAGCAAACCTCGACGCCTCACCCAGCTTTGGGCCTCTTGGTCTTCAGCCTGGACGCTATGCACGCCACAGAGCAGCGGAAAAAGACGCCATGTGAAAAAAAAAAAAAGGCTGCAAAAGCCCGCCAGGCTAAAGTGCAGACAGCCAAGCGACGACGCACCGCTAAGCACACTAAGGACTACAACCCTGGTGCCTATTAGGCATGGAAACATGATGCAAAACATTGCACCTCGTTTTCTCAATGCTGTTCTTTTTTTTTGCATGTTGCTCTGCTCGTGGAGCAGATATCTCGGCAACTACTTGACAAATTTTGATTTTGTTTGTTTTGTATTGCTTCTTGAATTGTGCTCGGGGGCTGGCTGCATTTTGATTTTTTGAAATTTAGGCTTTTATTAATTTTTGGCAGGGCCTCTTCTTTGTAGTGAAAGTGTGCTTATTGAAGTGGCAGTGGAAAAAACATAAACTATAACTTTTAGTGTACCAAAAAAAAAATTTTTGAAAATGCAGCCCTCTTCAGCATACATTTACTTTAACACGCAGTGTTTACCAACTTCTTATGTCTCTTTTTAAACTCTCCAGTCACTCCATGAGGTTCAATGATGAAATTATTTGTCCCTCAGGAAGTTCTAGTCATATCCCTTTGAAATTTACATGGAAGCATTATGAGGTCATTCTTAGTCTCTGTGCCGATTTTCATCAATATCTAACAAGAAACAAAAAAGTTCATTACAAAAAGCATGTCCCCCCTTATACGAAAACCTGATGCTTGCCGATATCGCGCGCGCCAACTATCGCAACCATGCTCTTGATTAGAATCAGTTCACGGCTGCAGCTCTAACTACTCCGCCTTCCCCCGCAGCTTTTTATGCTCGTTCAAGATGAGCGGCGTGTCTCCTCTCTGCTTGAGCATTTGACGCCAGTTCTAACACGCGGTGGGTTGGTAGCACCTGCGGCCTTCGAGCGATGGAGATCGGCCGTCTTGTTTAATCTCTGCTTGAGCAGCGCTCATAACTCCCGCTTGTGCAATTTTACGTGCGGGTCGAACGTACGATGCACAGGGAATGTTACGAACTTGTAGTTTACACGGAACATGGCCGTGACGATGAAAACCTGTCAAGTGTACATATAATTCCTTTTGTAATAAAAAATTTTTCACTTAATTGACTAGCTACGGTGCGGCGAGCGCAATTAAATCTCCTTGCGGTTTTTATGTCATCTGTGGCACTTCAATGACCGGAACATGTTTTTTACATTTTTATGGAGCCCTATTGGTTCAGTATGAAGATAAGCTTTATCATATTACGTTATCTCTAGTCTTGAGTTGCTGTTCATGTTGGATGCGGTATTTTAATCACATTTTGAACATTGCAGCATATTAACATTAACTTTTTTCATTCATCTGTGGTCTAGTAGCTATGCAGAGTGCCGCTTATGGTATTTTTTTTTTAGTTGCTGCACTTTCATTTTTCGTGTTGTAAGGTTTAATATATACGAATTTCGGGTAAGTCTGGTTGCTTGATCAGCATTGCATGCTTAGTAATAACTACTGAAATTCTTTTGTGTTTCCACGAGTCTGCTGGAATGCCGACGGCAGACCATAGGTCAACGGCATAGCTTTTCCCCCTGTCAAAGCACAGGCTGCACAGACCTTGTGGCCTAAGCTATGGCTGGTAACGAATTGGCATGCGCTAGATTGCGGCATTTTCAGTTTCGAGGGTATGGCATTCGTGGCACGGTGGGTTCGAGGGTCTGATAAAACGCAAAATGGCGGCGTCAATAGCGACTTCAAGTCTGTGGTTAGCGGTAAAAAGTAAGGAAAATTGGATTGCAAATGCTGTAAACGTCCAGAATCTTGAACTTTTTAATACATTGCCTATATGGGGAACTTGACGGTGCCGCGAGTTCGGAAAAATCGGGCATGTCTGGAAATTTGGCCGTCCAAGAAATTGGACGCCCGAAATTCAGGGAGAAGCTTCTCCCACCATGCAGCTGCTTCCGTCGTCGATGCCCACACTCAGATGTGTGGGACAATCTGAAATGGAAGTTTTGGTGAAGTTCATTGGAATCGTACTTTTCGCTACCGCCACCGGTATCCTTCCTTGACAGACACCAAAGAAGGAAAGGCTAGACATACTACAGCGAAAACGCTGTATATAGTTGAGCCTTTGTGATGCCGCCCTGTGACATACAAACACCTGCGGAACAGCTCCAACGAAGTTCTAGTCGTGCTCAAGCAAGGTGGACTCTTATACGTGCCCAGATCTACGAAGAACGTCCTGCTGCGCATGCAAGAAACGCTGTAGCGCAACACACATTTGGCCGTGTTCACTATATTTCGTATGGTTCCTAAATTTCTTAGCCTTACTTCGTAAACAGCCGGCTGCGGCGGCTGCATTTTTGATGGAGGCAAAAATGCTGTAGGTTCGTGTGCTCAAATTTGGGTGCACCTTAAAGAACCCCAGGTGGTCGAAATTTCCGGAGCCTTCCACTACGACGTCTCTCATAATCATGTGGTGGTTTCTGCACCATAAGCGCCCCATATAAATCTACTTCGTATAACAGTCCGATGAGGTCCTATCGCATTCATTGCTATGGCCTTGTGCCAGAACTGCGACCTTTTCTGATTACAGTGAAATCTCGATAGAACGAACCCCAGAATAACGAACTTTTCAGTTTAACGAACCTTTAAAGAATCCAGTATCGACTGCTAATAGTTTCAACGTAAAATTATTTCCCTACTATATACTTCAGAATATTGAAGTTTTCAGAATAACGATACTTAATTTAGTTCCGCATTGTAATAACAACGCCTCGGTACTACGAACTCGTGTTCTAAAATCTGTCACGACCATCGGAGCAGTGCGCAAGCAGACGATAAAGCAGACGAGCGCTTTGCTTCTCACAGTCCGTACTATTAGGTGTTTGTTATAGGCCTCCCAAAAGTAGCCCGGATTTCGCGCGCCAGCTTAATGGTATTTTAGCCGAACTTGCGACCAAATACCCAAATGCTCACGTCCTCCTCCTGGGGGACTTCAATTTTCCTAACATTGATTGGTGTAATCTAACTTCATCTGCACCCAATGCAAAGGAGGCCAACGATTTCCTTGATGTTTGCCTCAACTTTAATCTCACTCAGTTGATAACACAACCTACACGTGTTACTCGAGATACTGCTAACATTCTTGACCTAACCTTAACAACTGATCCTGAGAGCCTTTCTTCTATAACATATCTTGATGAAATAAGTGACCATAAGGTCATTCACGCTAATTTTACCTTCGTTCCTCAAATGCGCCAAGCCTGCACTAAAACCATTAGGTTATATGACAGGGGTAACTACGCGGCTATCACTCGAGAACTTGAAGTTTTTCTTCCGACGTTCCGTGATGGTTTCTGGGAGCGACCCATTAACGATAACTGGTTTATCTTCAAAAACAAGTTAAACCAGCTAGCTGACCAATTTATCCCTAAAATAAGCTTTCGTCCTACCCGCCAAAAACCTTGGTTTACTAAAACATTAAAAAGGCTTGAAAATAAGAAGAAATGCCTCTTTCGGGCTGCGAAGAATAAAAACACTCATTCTGCATGGGAAAAATAAGAGGTTGCCAAGAAAGCATATTCAAGTGAAGTGCGCAACGCCAAGTACTCATTTTTTCATACGGAACTTCCGAAAATTCTTGCTGATTCACCGAAGCGTTTCTGGCAAATAATAAACCCTCCTAACACGCCCCCATCACCCTTACTAATGATACTGGTTAAGAATTAAGTTGTTCAGAATGTGCCAATATATTCAATGCCGCCTTTTCGTCTGTGTTTACGAATGAATCTGACCCCGTTGAAACAGAATTAGTCTCTGTTAATCTGCCTGAAATGCCACCCTTTAACATAGGTTTCAATGGTATCCTGTCTTTAATAGAAAAAATGAAACTGTCATCCTTGGCGGGTACCGACGAAATCACATCCAAGCTGTTAAAGAACACAAAGCACATATCAGCCGAGTTTTTGTTTTTGCTGTTTTCCCAGTCACTTTCCTCAGGTATTCTGCCTCTCGACTAGAAGTGTGGGAAGGTCATTCCGGTTCACAAGACAGGTAAAAGAGACTGCCCGTTAAATTATCGTCCCATATCATTAACCAGCGTGTGTTGCAAACTCATGGAACATGTCATATACACTCATGTCATGCATTTTCTTGATTCTAACAATTTCTTTCATTCCTCTCAACACGGATTTCGAAAAGGCCGCTCATGCGAAACCCAACTAGCCCTTTTCCTTCACGACCTGCATGCTAACCTCGATGGTAACCTCCAAACTGATGCTATTTTTCTTGACTTCACTAAAGCTTTCGACAAAGTTCCATCCACACCAGCGCCTACTCAAAAAACTTTCTCAAATAAATCTACCAGCTGAACTTCTTAATTGGATTGCTCAATTTCTGACTAACCGCTCTCAGTTTGTTTTCGTTAACAACGTCAAATCTAACTCGCTTCCTGTTAGATCTGGAGTGCCACAGGGATCTGTCCTTGGCCCGCTTTTGTTCCTAATCTACATTAACGATTTACCTAACAATTTATCCTGCAACCTTCGTATGTTTGCAGATGATTGTGTCATCTACCGCAAAATAACCAACGCTTTTGATCAAGCAGCACTACAGAATGACCTTAATGAAGTATTAAACTGGTGTGACCATTGGCTTATGACCCTTAATCCTAACAAATGCAAATTAGTTTCCTTCCACCGCCGCAAAAACCCACTCCAATTTTCCTATGAAATTGCTAACATGCCAGTCGAAACAGCCGTATCCTATAAGTATCTTGGTGTAACATTAACGCCTGATCTTTCCTGGCGAACGCATATCACTAACATGATTTCATCAGCCAACCAATCATTAGGATTTCTAAAACGTCACCTACGTCACTCACCGTATCACGTTCGTCTTGTGGCCTATCAGTCGCTAATCCGGTCCAAACTAGAATACGCATCACCCATCTGGAGCCCTCACCAAGTTTATCTGATCAACGCTATCGAAGCAGTTCAAAATCGTGTCGCTCGCTTCATTCATTCTTCTTATTCTTACGATGTCAGTGTTTCATCCCTTAAAAATGAATCCGGTCTATTAAGTCTTTCCCTTCGCCACAGAATTGCTACGTTGTCACTGTACCACAAGTTGTATCACAGCTCACTCCACCAACCACCTTACATCGCTCCCGCCGCACGCATTTCTCCCCGCACTGGCCATTCACTTCAAGTCTTCCGACCCTGGCACCTCAACATTTTCTGCATCATTTCTCTGCCGCGCCGCCAAAGAATGGAATGACCTGCCCCACGATGTTGTTTCAATCACCTGTCCATCACGTTTTATTCAAAGTGTGTCAATGCATCTGCAATGTTAACCTGTGGCTTTTGTATCTTTGTTGTACAACCCACCCCTTATGTAACACCCCCCCCTGTGGGGTCTTTAAGGAAATAAAGTGAAAGTGAAAGAATACGCGCAATGGTGCTGAGGGTAAAAAAAACAACAACGAAAAAGCGACTTTCTTTTCTTTCTTTATGTTGAAACGCCGACGATGCAGGTTTACAAGAGCAAAAGCGAGGGGCAAGGGCAACACGGGAGGGTAAGCGCTCAGCAAGGCAGAGTGGGAGTTGCAAAGCAAGAAGCGTGGGCGTGGAAAACCTGAGACAGCGAGGGAGCAGAAAACGAAACACTAAGAATTTGCTTTTTTAGCACTTCTTTCTTTTTTGGAAGAGGTGGTGACAGCCGCGACAGTTCGGGTTTTTCTTTGCGACTTCTATCTGTGCTCTGGGAGGCCTGGTTTGTCAGTCATGTTCATCTCCTTTCGGTGATTACTTATCGCGCCCGCAATGCAAGTCGGCGTTCGCACCGCGGTGCTACTACAAATAAGTTCATCTCTGCTTGCGACAAAGAAGCGGGAGCAGTTTTCGCTGAGCGAGAAAGTGGATATTCTTCAGCAACTGGAAGGCAAAGCGGGCTGTTGGGACCAAAGAACCGAATTGCACCTCAGTAGTGTGGATTAGCTGGAGGCCTTCGTGCTGCAAAGTTCGTGCTGCACGCATAAAAAAAATAAAAAATTCAGACTTTTTTAATGTAACCGTGCATTTTCTTGGTGGTGGTTTACTTGTACATTTGTTTTTTCTCGTGGAAAACGGATTCAAGGACCCACTGTTGTAAAGCTAAGTCGTTTTTGGTCGGTGGAAAATAAGTACTTGTGGTTCATTTTTGGGGTTTCACTACAACCACCTTTCAAGATAACGAACTTATTGCCTTGGCCACCTGAAGTTCGTTATACCAAGATTTCACCGTATTCACGTTACAGTAGCATCACCTTTTTAATGAAGGAAGCAGAGTTGGAGGATCTAGCACTTGGCCGTAAAATTTCCCGGTTATCACTGTTCCATAAATTTTATCCTCTTCCTGATAAGTTCTTTCAATTACTGCCAGCTATCTGCTCAAGTTTATTTTATTTAATACCCACAGCACCATACAGGCATTATAGAGGGGGGGGGGGTACAGGAATAGAACATGAATATTGAAGGAAGTTTGTGTAAAAAAAAAAAATTGGCCCCTGTATCTGCATGTTAATCTGCAAATGTCGTCGAAAGATGATAATCTTGCGTGTGGAGAGAGGGAATTTATTTGATGTTCTGCACAAGAAAATCGTTGAGTGGTATTCAGGAGGCACTGCGTTAAAGTGCCTCGAGTGTGCAGCGGAGGTGAACGAGTGCATCAAGTCACGTCACACACGAGACATCAGCGCCACCTCGCAGTTTTCTTAGAAAACAAAGCGCGTGGCTTTGAGACCGGTGTGCGCGCCCATCTCGGAGGGGATAAGGTGTAGAACGCAAGGTGGGGGATAGGTGCCACCACCGTCTTGTCTTAGCAAAGTGTTGGAAACGCTCGCCTTTCCGTGCAAGCGTTGCATAGTCAGCGCAGCGTGATAAGTGCTACGGTCCTTAAAATTACTTATGTATGCCTTTTCTAGTAAAAGACGCATATGCAAAATATATACACGTTATGGTGCCCCAGACATGCGCAATAATTGCTTTTCAATTGACAATCGCACAAGCATGAATGCGCAACCTTGAGCAACATTGATGGGCGCTGCGGATGGGGTCGGCCGTTTCAAGTACCCGATGCTGTTAAGAGTGGACAAACAGACAAATGTACAGAAAGACAGACCAAAATTTTTGTGTCGAAGGTCCCCAAGAAAGACTATCGTCCTTAAAAAGAGAAAAGAAGCAGGTTCGCAAGACAGAGAACATAGACAGCTGCACCGAACACAGCTACGTCAGAAAAGTAATATGTAAAATAAATGCAGAAACCACAAAAAATAATCAAAATCTCGTGGTAATTAAAACAAAGTGCAGCATTCGTCCAGCACAATGGCAAATGAAACATCAAAACAAGACAACATAGCTTACAACCAAGATACCGTACAGATCGTGGCGACTGCCAGGCGCACACACGTAGTCTATAGGGCTTAGTGGTCAAAAGATTTAATGATTGTTATTGCAGAAAAGAATGCATCTGTTAAAGAAGTTTATACAATTGTGGGAGGAAATCGATTCCACTGAGTGATAGTTCTCGGGAAAAAAACAGTCGCTGAAGAACGATGTATTGCATTTATATTCTTATTTTGTGTTCATGATCTTTGCGGGCGGAAATGTAGTGAGGCTGCCTTATATATACGTCACAGGGAATTCGAGTTTGAGAATAAAATATGCTATGCAATAGCTTCAGGCGAAACGATGTCCTTTGGTGCTGCAGAGAGCTCCATTTTAACTTCAGCTTAGCTTCTGTCGCACTGAATTTTCTGTCGTACATAGGTGCATTAAACAAATATCTCGCTGTCATGGACTGAACTTTTTCTAATCTTTCTTTATTCGATTATGTTGAAGGGTCCCACACACAACATGCATACTCCAGTACTGATATCGTGTATGATTTGTGTAGTAACTCCCGGGTTTGCTGTGTAAAAGCACGTGTGTGTTTTCAAAGAATCCTAAGCTCTGACAAGCTTTATTTGATTGATTGATTGATTTGTGGGGTTTAACGTCCCAAAACCACTATATGATTATGAGAGACGCCGTAGTGGAGGGCTCCGGAAATTTTGACCACCTGGGGTTCTTTAACGTGCGCCCAAATCTGAGCACACGGGCCTACAACATTTCCGCCTCCATCGGAAATGCAGCCGCCGCAGCCGGGAATCGAACCCGCGACTTGCGGGTCAGCAGCCGAGTACCTTAGCCGCTAGACCACCGCGGCGGGGACAAGCTTTATTTACAGTGTAATCTACATGCAGATTCCATGATAGAGAGGGGCAAAAGAAAACACCTAGGTATTTATATTTGCGCACCATTTTTATCGGAGAGCTGTTTATTGTGTATTCAAATTCGCCTGTTTTTTTTTTTTTTTTTTCTGGAGAACCTCATGCATACAGTATTCTTAAGATTCAGTTTCATTTCCCATTGTTGGCACTACTGCGTATATTGCACATAGGGCGTTTTGGATTACGGAGCAGTCAGTTTCAGAGGTAACCTGACGGTATAAAATGCAGTCGTCTACAAATAGTTTAATATGGGATTGTTTGTTTTCAATAATGTCATTGAGATATAATAAAAAAAAAAGTAGAGGTCCCAGAACTGATCCCTGAGGTACCCCTGACGTAACACTAGTTATTTCAGACTTCGCCATTTACAACTACATATTGTTGCCTCTCATGTGAATATTCAGCAACCAATGCAATATTAAAGCTAATCAGTTTTTGCAGCAATAAACAGTGCAAAACAGCGTCGAACACTTTTGTGAGAGTCGATGAAAATGCAGTCGACCGAAAACTTGTCGTTCAGTGCTGCTGCTAAAACATGGGTGAACTCTATCAGTTGTGTGACGCATGATAGCCCTTGCCTAAATCCATGCTAGTTAGAGTTGAATAAGGAACTACTATCTATGTGCTTTACAATCACAGTATATTAAATATGTTCAAGTATTTTGCTGCACACAGAAGTGAGTGAGGTAAGGCGGTAATTATTCGCAGTGTTGCGCGGGCCAGGTTTATGTATAGGAGCAACAAACACTATTTTCCAATCAGTTGGAAGAGAACTCTGTTTTAAGCATTTAAAATAACTTTCAAGTACATAGACACTGCATGGGAACAAGACTTCAACATAAAATTGGGCAAGCAATCAGGACCTACTGCTTTTGCACAATCTCGATCTGTAAGTAGTAATTCACTGCCACAAGCTTCAGGTACTACATCAGGCATGGACGTGGATTCGTGTATCAACAATTTCAAGTCTTTTTGGAAGTCAGTAGCGGGTGAGAACACTGACGTAAAATATAAATTAAACAACTTAGCCTTTTCTGCCGCGTTGCTCTTAAGAGGTGATATCTCCGCTGGTCAAAGCGGGAATTAAAGTGTATTTCTTGTTTCGTTTGATATACTTTCAAAATTCCTTTGGGTTTAGCGTTATTTTACGTTCAATTGTTTTAACCTATGCTACTTTCATTTCGACTGTAGCATTATTTATTTCACGCGTCGTCAGCTTCAGTTTGGAAAAGTTCTCTTCCGGTTATACATGTAAAGTTGCACATAAACTGCCTGTTTTCACATTATGCTCGTTCATTTTTGCCACGCACAGTAACAGAGTGGCACGCATTATCATGAGACATTGCCACAGAACACAATCTAAGCAAATTTCAAGATATTCGTCACGCACTTCTCCCCTAATCAGTGGAACCTCTATTACAGGACCATTAAAGCTGTCGTATGATCTAAAAACTAAGATTATTGGCAGGGACACTAAGCCTTGCCCAAAAAATGGGTTCAGACCGCCTGAATAAGCCCGGGGTATGACCTTTTGCCTCTGCAAGGAAGGTAGGTTAAATTATTCTTGCCAGTGGCAGCTAATGGCAGCCTTACCTAGTTGGAGGAGGTGCGAGCAAATCTTTATAAAAATATTGAATCCAACGCGCATCTTTTTACCGATGAACAAAAGTCACGAAATTGCCTGCGCGTCAGAATGAAACCAAAACCACTTTCGCAACAGCTTCCCATGAGAAGAGTCAGAAACAATGTCATCGCTATCGCATAATGGCGACAGACCATAAGTTTGCATAGAATGCCTTCGTTCGCAGCTAAGCTGTGCGCGTTATAATTTGTTGGCGTGTGAAGTGCAAATAATGGTGTCCCGCTGTTATCATGAACGTTGACTTCCAGGGAAAGTAATTTTGCATGGTGAAAACTGCTGTGCCGTGCCATTGTGCGCGCAATCTTGTGACTGCGATTGCGACAAAGGCAGGTCAGCTCTGTTTCCACGGACCAAAATTGTAAAATATCAGCTTTTCGGCCTACTGAACTTACTCTGTGTGGATAGAGCTTTACTAGGTGACGACCCCAGATATGTACACGTGTGATTGAGATTGTAGTAGCTGGCCCACCAGCGTTGGACCATCCGACAAGCCGAAGATGCTGCCAGGGTCTAAGCGTCTCGAGCGGTCACTTGAAGTACCGTCATCATAATCGACGGAGGGTGGGAAGGGCAGGGGTTGAATTTTTCTTCCCCCACCTCGCCCGGGGGAAACTGTCAGACTTCAAATAATGTTTATTCATTCACTCATTCTAAGAAGACATCTTGTCTCACTCCCTAATTTTCTCGTAAGACTATGGGAATGCAAATTCATATTTCGCACTCGTTAATATTTGGTTAATGTTTGACTTGAGTAAATGTTTTTTTTCTTTCAGACGGAATATGAAAGTTGTAAGATTGGCATAAGGTTGTAAATTTGCAAGGTTGGCATAAAAAACTGTGTTATAAACCAAAGTTTTTAATATATTATTTTTGCTGGGACCAAACTGATTCGTCGTAAAATGCGGGTGGTCTCGAAACCAGGAAACATAATTGAAGTTCCACTGTACCGTGATAACCTTTTTTTGTCATTTGAGGTGGTTTTTGGGGGAATCTGATTACTGTTTCATATTGTATTTGTTTGAAAATTATTTTTGTGCTTTGTTTCACTCAAGTTAGCTTGCAATATTTTTTTCCAATTTACATGCCTAACATGTAAGCGATATATGTCCCCCACATGTAATACCATCTTCATGTAAACCTTTGGGAGCCCACATATATTAACCTCACCTAAAATGAACTTTAGCTTAAAATGAATGTTACCCGCATGACGATGGAAGTATACCTTATTTCAGTGGCACAAAATTCTACTTGCAATGAACTTCTCTGAGCACCCCTAATCGGTTACAGTGAACGAAGTTGGTGCTTCGGCGAATTCAACCACTGATAAGCCATCCGCGAGGTGCCCATAGATTTTTATTGTGATGACAATTATCTGGACACTCGGCTGGATCTTGCCACTGTTGTTGGCATTGACGACCACAGTCATTTGCTGTATATATATATATACGTATCTATATATATATGAAAACGCAAGAAAGAAAAATAGCCCAAAAAAAAGACTCTGGCGCATGGAATCGAATGTCTGACCTCTTGCTTTTGAGTGCGTGGCGTTAGCCACTGAGCCACGAAGGAGCATTTCCTTCAACATTGAAATGGCAAGCTATTTATATTTACCGCTTACCGCCGGCAATGCCTATCTCGTGGGAACTGTCGTGTTTTTAGCTTTACTAGCAAGATGGCGCAATGAGCGCCTTCGACATATAGTGAGGACGCAACGACGCGGCGCGCTTGTGCATTGATCTCTTGGGCGTACTTTGCCCCACGGTGGGGAAAACCGTATGGCTTGGGCTTTCACGGAACGATTATGTTGTAGACCGGTTGCACAATGGTTGCTGCACTCGCTGCACAATCTCCGTTTGCGAAAAGGGTGTGCTTTTCAGAGACTGCGAAGTAACAAATGAGACACTTCTTTGCGTCGTGTTCATCTATACTTGTGAATACGTTTCATGTGTCATTTGTGCGTGAGCAATGCAGGGCACATTTCAATCTGCTTGCCATTCTTCGCATGATGTTCCAATTTCTTGCTGTGATTTTTTATTTAAACCCCAACTCTGCCTCTGTAGTCCTCTAGTTGACGCTCTCCCAATTCTTGGGAACCTTCGGCGAAAAAATTTTGGTCTGTCTGTACATTTGTCTGTTCTTCCGCCCTAACGATACCTCAAACAGCACCAAACGGCCAACCCCATCTGCAGCGCCTATTAATATTGCTCAAGGTCTAGCGTTCATAGTTGTGCGATTGTCAATTAAAAAGCAATTATTGTGCATATCTGAGGCGCCACAACAACACGTCTATGTTTTGTATGTCTGCCTTTATACTAGAAGAGGCACACACAAGTAACTCTTAAGGGCTGTAGTGTTTATCGCGCTGCGCTGACAATGCAACGCGATGCTCACTAAGGTGTTTCCAACGCTTTGCTACGACGTCACGGTAGTGGCACCTGCCCGTTGCTTTGCGTTCTGCACCTTATCATCTCCGAGACTGGCGCGGATTTTTCTCCACGGGCTGCATGCGTTCGTTTTCGAAGATAACTGCCAGATGGCGCTTGTGTCTAACGTGCTTGAAGGCAGGGAAGCTAGCAGCAAGATAAAATTTGAGAAGCGATTGAGAGAAAAGGGGGAGGAGCGTTGGGCTAGGAAGGTATTCAGCTGCTTGTACATGAAAAATGTCGATACGAAATGGCGGAAGCGAACCAGAAAATTGACTGGTAAATACTTGGAAAACAGCAGGGGGCCAAACCAAAAAGAATTATCGGTTAAGAAGAAGGTGAAGGAAGCCGAGACCGATATGTGGAGAATTGGCATGATTAAGAAGTCTGCACTGGAGGTCTATGGAACTTTTAAGCAGGAAATTGCCAAGGAAAGGATCTATGATAATACTCGGGGTAGTTCTCTACTGTTTGAGGCCAGGATGGGAGTATTGCGAACCAAGACATATCTGGCCAAATACGAAGAGGTAGACACGGTATGTAGTGCATGTGGAGAGGAAGAAGAAACTGCGGAACACTTGATAATGTTCTGTAAAGGGCTTCACCCTATAGTTCCGAATGATGGCGCAGAGTTTTTCAAAGAACTGGGGTTTAGGGTCAGTGAGGGCAAAATAGACTTTAAGCGGGTAGAATTAACTAGAAGGAGGTTATCTGATTGGTGACTAAAGTCAAGGCACGAGTGAAAATTAAACCCTTCACTGCAAAGTACGGATCCTCAAGCTCACTATTTAGGGGAAAAAAATAAATCGTAGTTTTTTGTTCATTAAGTATTACGGCTTGGTGGCGCTAGCCATCGTCCGATCTGAAGGGTACAGCCATATACATCCATCCATCCATCCATCCATCCATCCTCGATGCGCTCGTTCGCCTCCGCTACACGCTCGAGGCACTCTAACGCAGCGTCTCCAGCGTCTCCATTCACCGATTTTCTTGCGCAGAACATCAAATAAACGTTTTTTTTCACTCTATCCAGACGCAAGACTATCGTCTTTCGACGACATTTGCGATGTACCATGCAGATTTAGAACCAATTTTTTGTTATGCACCCCTTCGTCCTTTGTCCTCCCGCTATTCTGAGCGTCCTGCATTGCCAGACGAGGCCTGTGTTTTCACACTGCCACCGATTTTTCGAAGACCGGTCGACTGGCTAGTCTCTCCTTCGTTTTTGATCGCTATCGTTGGTGTCGCCGGCCTAGAGTGACCAGACCATCTGCCAGCATCGTTGGCTGCCAGCTGTACCCAATCCTCTGCGTCTGCATCTTGTCTGGATCAGTGTCGTATCGTTCCAGCGCTTGCGCTGCCCACCAACTTTGATAATTTGCGATTCGTTCCATGTTAATGACCTGTTCTCACTCACTTTGCACTTGGCTGAGCATGTGCGGAAGCCTAAAAACAGCTGCACACGGAATGAATCGCGAACATTAAAGTCGGTTTTCTTGACCTCTGTGTGCGCTGGCCACTTTCCCATGTTTTCCTACGCAGGAGTTGCACGTATCGTAGCCTTCCTTGTCAAGGTGTTCTTCCCGCCATAAGCTCCCGTCTTCTCACTTTATCACAACTCCTTTGCCCTTTTCCACCACTCTGCTACACTCGAATTAAGAAGTTTCTTTTTGTTTATCTAGAAACTGGCAGTTCTACATGTCCTGGCTTGTATGTTGCACATGCGCCTTTGCTCGCTGTTGGTGTGTAGCCAGTATAAATAATGGGAGGCCTTTTGTGCCTTTTCCTGTTGCCAAACAAAACTTTGAAAGAGACAGCACTTTTTGGCTTAGGTGCATTCCACTTGTTTATAAATATTCTGGAGTGCTTGTTCGTAGCTGTTGCGTTTTAAGTATTCTGGAACGCTTCTTCATAGCTGTTGACTGCCCATCAGCCAACTTGCCATTTCACCTACCAAAATCCGTATTTATTTTTGTTTTTTACATTTACTGCATCATAAGTCTGTTGAATGCAGGCATTGAGAAAGGAAATATCATTTGTTTGTTGAACTTTTCACTTGCCATTTCGCTCAAAGCTAAGAGATATGCATCTTGAGAGATTGTATTAAAGCAGAAGTCTACAAAATGTTAGGGGAGCAACTATATTGCTCTGTTTAGGGTCGTTTTGGCAACATTCTTGTGTGGCTGCTTTTCTACCGATAACGGGTTCAAATATGGAATTACATCAAAGAGTTCCGTAGCCGGGCTTATCTTGGGGAGGGGCGAGTGTATGCCCACCTTGTCGATGCTCAACTACTGTGCGGATTTGATCACTAATGTGAGTCCCAGCCTTCGACCTGCGGAGACCTCTTCAACCGAGAGTGCCACTTACGAGCCTGCTGATCGCTATTTGGCGAAAAAGAAAAATCTGAGCCAGAGGCATTCCAGAGCTGCTGTGCTGACAGGCCTCTTCAAGGTGCAGCGTTGGGCTGCTCCTCTGCGGGTCTTTTCCCGGCGGTGTACGGGATGTCGTTATCGGCCTCCGTGTCTTGCCGCTGGGTGGACGCATGGGATTGTTTTGGTTAAATCTACTTTGATTAGTTACGGCTTTGTAGTGCTCCCAAAGTTGTCCAGAAGCGGCGACAACACCGCGAATCCTTCTTGGCCAGCAGCTTTTCTCGCCAAAGCCTCTTTGGACACACCCGACTGTCTGCTAACTTAGGAAAAGCTATTTGCAATTTGAGTTGCTTACAAAAAGGTGGTCGCCTTTGTGCTGCGTTGTTCATCAAGGTGCACCGAGCAATGAGCCAAGCGCTGGGGTCCGTCTTCTGGGACATTTCCCACATTCTGTGGGGCCTTCTTATCTTCATTTCACACATGCAGCAGCCTGCCCGGCACCGCCACCAGGTTGATGAGTCAAGACTGCACGTGGGACCCTACGTCAATTCACTGTGCTGTGTCGTGCCATATAATCGCATTGTGTATGGTGTCGCGCTTCTCCCTTGCTATGGCACAATCTGGGCGTGCCTCTTCCCTTTTTCCTGGGTTTGCAAGAAGGAGGTGCTTCATCTTCCCCTTTCGGGGACGGAGATGAAAACTACTTCATCAGACTGCCGTGGACTCTTTTGTTTCCTCCTGCAGGGAATCTTGGAAAGACCCAGGCTTCAAAACGCGAGTGCAAGACGCTTCAAGATTGCTATTTTCAACATGTGAAATGCTGTAAATAAATGTTCCTGATATTAGCTCAGGCTCCTCTGCTCATCTTCACCCTGAGTTGGATGGCTTTGGCCCAGGCAAATTTGCCCAGTCACTACAGCTTGCATTTCTCAAAATAAGTCACCAGCAACTAATTTAATTGATGGATGCATAGATGAGCGAACTTTAACTTTATTGGGTCCTTTGGAATGTGCTTTAGCACGTTGTCGGCTGCTTCCAAGTTGGAACAAAAAGAACAAGTCTCTGTTGCATCACGTGCCGATTAGACTGCCCATAACTGTAATTCGAGTCTGCAGCTGAACTGAACAGAACTTCGCATCTATATACGGTACAGATAACAGGAACACAAACAAAAAGCCACATCGCGGTTTGTTAAGGTCTGTGTCCCTTTTTTTGGCAATGATCAGTGGACGGTAAACAAAAAATTACAATGCATTAAAAGGGTAATGTACAGGAATAAAAGTACTATGTGCATAAAAACATGGCTGAACATAAGTCAATCCAAAGAAGTGTGCTTGTGGAGCTTTCAGGAAAAATTAAAAAAATTAAAATGCACAATAAAAAAACACTTGTATCTGAAAGATTAAGCTGATCCACGTAAAGAATTTGAAATGCCGCACTATGCACTTTACACTTTACACATAATAAACAAAGAATATGCATAATAAACATACAAGCATAAATAATCACTAATGAATATGCAGAAGTTCAAACACGCATCGCGAGGTACTTTACACATAAAATGCGTGTTCATTGAAAATGAGATGTATAATCAACACATCCACATCCTTCGAGAGAGGAAATATGACAATTAGTGAAGAGAGTTAAGATGGCAAGACGTGGCGTCCCATTTGTTTTCATTAATTTGTTTGACAATGTGGGACATACCAGGTTATTTCTTGATGTGTACTGAACTACCACGTTATTTCTTGATGTGTACTGAACATGCTTGAATTTGACATTAGCCATGACATCCTCTAGAACACCCATTCTATTTTCATTCCACTAAAATATCTTTCTTCAAAATTGTATTGCACACGGCCTTTATTGGCATAACATCCAGCTGTTCAAATATGGGATCAGTGTGTGCATCAAATGGATAATTTGAAATTGTTTGAACAGCTTTCTATTGCACCAGGAATAAAACTTTGATGTTTGAGCTGGTCGTTTTGCCCCATACGATATGGCAGTAGCTGATATAGTATAAAAACAGAATTGTAAAGTAAGAGCTTAATTTTTAATGGCAAAACAAGATTTGTAGTCTCACTAGTATACCTGTAGTAACTCGAGCAGGCTTGTTGGTGATGTTCACATGTTTATTCCATAACATGTTTTCCTGAAAAATGACACCTAAGCTTTTGACTGAAACCACATCACAGAGGTTGACATCCATGGGTGATTTGATTTTAGGGGCGAAGCTCCTTAGGATTTGGGTCGGCCCATTCTGTGGCACATACCTGAAAGAGCAGTCCTTAGAATGCCCGCTGGATGGTGGCATTTATATATGATGAATACATGATGAAAAGATGCGAGATGGCTGTACTTTCAGTGTTCACTAGATACACGAACGGACGGATGGACATACAGATAGACTGACGAACACACACAGAGGGGTGGACGTACGGACAGAGGGACGGCTGCACAAACAGATGCACGGACGGACAGACAGAAGAACGAATGGATGCATGGAGAGACGCGCGGAGGTATGGATGCACAGACATGCGTACGGACGGACGCATGAACAGACGGAAGCAAAAACGACTGGGTGGACGAAAGCACGTACAGACTGACGAACACTTCGCCCCACATATCATCATTCATTCACTCCGTGGATATGCTGCGGTTTTTTTGTTCTTCAGTTGAAAAAGCGCGTCTTTTGTTTTGGTTGTATTAATAGTTAGGCAGTTTAATAAACTCTACTGGTTTATTTATTGTAGAGTATCATTGGCAGTACTGATCAGCTCTCCAACCTTTCTGGAAGTCGTAAATAAACTGGTGTCGTCTTCATACATAAATCCCGCCGTAGTGTTGCTACTTGTTATATAGTTTATATAAATGTTAAAGAATGGTGATCCTAGTATGCTTCCTTGCAGAACTCCAGCACATATTGGTAAATTTATTGAGTAGTGATTGCCTATAACAACAGTTTTATACCTATACTGCAGATAAATTTTCATAAAATTGAGAAATTCACCCCTGAAACCGTAAATGTCAAGTTTTATTAGTAAAATGCTATGATTTATGGTATCAACAGCCTTTGAAAAATGGATGAATATGCCTAGGCTAACCGATGATAAATCGATGAATATGCCCAGGCTAAAATTTCTTCAAAGCCTTGTAGAATTATTTTTTTACATAATAATGCTAATTCAGTTGAGCAACCTTTTCTAAATCTAAATTGGAAATTCGTAAGTAGATTGTATTTGTTATAGAATGACTTTATCCCTATATGTAACAGCTTTTCGAGACATAGGAAAAATAGGCAGGATTGATATTGGTCTATAGTTGGAAAACTTGTTTCTGTCGCCAGGTTCGAACAGTGCTTTTACCTTCGCGATTCCCATGCGTCTTGGAAAAAGGCCGACGCATGCTGGTTTTCTCATTTCTTATTGAATACACATCTATGAATTGTGGTACGATGCACTTCTTTTGAAATTTTTGTCAAAGATGTCTTCCCAAAACACCTCACCATCAAGGGTAATTGAAATTGGACCTAATGTAGTCAGGGTTCTGCCCAGAGGACCGGAGCCAGCCAGAGTCTCGGGGAGATCTCTAGAGGAGAAGAGCCTGGAGTTGTTAACAGTAACTTTTAATTACATTATATACAGGCAGCGTGTTATTACATGATGAGAGCAGCGTCATGGAAGCTCTCGACTGAAGCTTGATGGGAGCTTCTGCGAGCTTGTGAGAGCTGTCGGGAGCGTCTTTTATCTCCTGTCCTTCCCAGGGTTCCCTGTAGGAAAAAAAAACAATGGAGGCCAGGACAGTCCAATGAAAATTGCCATCTTCACCACCAAAAGGGGAAGGTGAAACGCGCCTCCTTCCCAATCTACGAAAGGAGAAAGAAACATGTCCAGTTCGCCCCATGGTGAGGGAGAAAACACTGCACACCGCGCACAGCACAGCACGAAGATGTTGAGTCTTACGTGGAAGTCAATTTCGTAGTCTGTTGCAGTGATGGGTCTGCGGTGCCAGGCAGACCACAAATTGTGGAAACAGCGGTATTAGGCACCAGGGAGAACGTGGGATATGCATCCGCAGAGGGTTCTCAGTCCCTTGGCTTATTGTCCACGCCACTGCGACGAACATAGACGTGCAGACATAACCATTCTTTTTAAGCTGTTTTGACTGTAAACAGCCTTTCGTAGATCGCCATTCGGTCGGGTAAGTGGAAAGAGTTCTACAAGGAGAGACGACTGCACCAGAAACTTTGAGAAGTGGGTGAAACTGGTAACTTTGAGAAGTGGTGGAAAACATGGTAACTTTGAGAAGTGGGTGAAAGCACGGGAGCGCTGCTGAAGCAGAGATTAAATGAGTCTGCCCATCCCTATCGCCTGGAAAGTGCATCAGATAATGTCTCCCGCGTGTTAGAACTGCCATCGAATGCTCAAGCAGAAAGTAAATCGCCCGTCTTGAACGAGCATGAAACAATATCAGGAGGGGGGGGGGGGGGGGTCGCTCTAGTAGCAATAATGAACTTGTATATTAAAGTGCTTGGGAACCACCCCCAATATATTTTCAAGCATTTCAAATAATTGTGCGCATAGTGTGCAGAATGCTGTCGCAGTGAACGATTCTGTGCGTGGCAGTGCTACGAGCCGCCGGCACACCATGAACTCCAAGAAACAATTCCTCTTTCACGTGATGCGCCGCGCCATATCTCTGGCGCACCAAGCCCAACATGCCAAATATGTTGTCGAGCAAGAGCCTTCGACTTCCGGTCAGTCTGCGGGCATTTGTCCGCACTGCTTGCTGTTGTTCGTCGTGTTGCCTGCGTGCGTGTAATACGTGCAGGGCATGGTATAGGTCCATCGCGTTGGCAATCCTTTGAAGGCATGTGCGCAACGCAGGTTCCATACCGGCACAATTACTACAACAGCGATTCGCCAACAAGCGCGCAACTGACGGAGTCGAGGGTTAGAGTCGCGGCAACCGTAAGTAGACGGTGTTCCAAGCAGTGGATCAGCGATCACGTATGCCACATGAGATTGAAAGGGTCACTCGACGAGAAGGGCAAAGCGGCGTGGGAAAAGATACTAGCGGAGAGAAGTGCAGGAGAGAGTGAAAGGTGTGGTTGTCATTGTTTCGGTGATGAAACGCGTCTAACTCTTCTATTACTGCACCGTTTCGAAAACTTCTGACGGCTCTGTGTTCGTTGTACACTTGTGCACAATTTCCTCACACCTGACCTTTGACCTTTGGGTGATTTACGGGCCCTTTAAGGGCGGTCACTATTGCTGGCGTGCTTGCTATCCCGGCAAGTATCGGTGTGGTTTCAACGTGAAAAGACTGTGTGAAAAAAGCGATTCTCTTTGGAGCTGTCATATTTGCTCACAGCCGTTTTGTGAACTCGCGGCACGGCGCAAGACGAAAGCATGCGTCGAGTCGACCTTTGAAGATCCGTCGTCACCGTTGTCTCGGAGAGTTTCCATCAGCGCCTAATTTGACATCCTCACAGTGGTGACAACAGGGTTGTCCAAAACTGTCCAAACAGTTTCGCCGCAAGGGCGAAGCAATGAATGCCATAGCAATAACTTGGAATGTAACGTTGAGAGCGGCAAGCAGATCGCAACGTGCAGGGCGCTCGCTGCTTACACACAAATGATGCACGAAAACATACACAGGACGAGAGCGAACTAACAAAGTTTACCGCTTGACACCTAACGTGCTATTTAAACAAAAAACGACGCACAAAACGTACTCACAGGTACATATATGAGTGTGAACTAACAAGTGTCCCAATTGTTATTTCGCTGTATTTAAAAATCGCACTCTTTCCGCAATTGGCGCTTGTCCAGCAAGCGAAGTAATCTTTGTACGCCCGGCAACTAAACACAATCGTTTCGGTCAAATTCGAAGGCGTGCCATTCTTTCAAGGATGAGCGCAACCACAAGCATCTACCCCCCCCCCCCCCCCTTCCCATTCCTGGTAGGTAAGCGCGCATCGGCACATCGGACGAGTTGGGTGACGAGTGCAGGCGGCTTTCTTTTTTCTTTCTTGGGTTTTCATATAAATATGGATATGTATACATATACAATGAATGATGGCGTCAGCGGCGACGGCAAAAAACCAGCAGCGACTGTCCATATAATTGCTATCGAAATAAAGAAAGAATACAAAACAAAGCTGTACATCATCGGGGCCCACACCACGCTCGCGCACTGAAACTATGCACGCGAGCACAAGGCTGAAAACGAAGAGCGAGCAACACTGACACAGACATGGATACCGCAGAAAATTTGATAAAGTGCCCTCCATATGCAGCGTGTCCCCACATATGTGACACCTGCGCATGCGCCCGCGGCGGTGAGAACAGCCGCAACGCCAACTTATGGGGCGCAGACCCGCTTGCCCACCTTGCGCTCACCCGTGTGCAATAACAAGCGCTCGCTCTCGCCTAATGCGCCGGGCGCGCTGCTGCCGCTTCGCTTTTCATCCGTGGCTGGGCAGCCAAGGAAAATGCATGCTCGTACCAAATTGTCACAATGCGGGGCAAAATTTTTAGACTGTCAGTGGGGAAAATTCGTTACATCAAGGTTGTCTCCTGCTGTTACTTTGTTATATAGAGGTCGCAAGTACATGTGCTTCTTTGGAGCAACGGCGGGGAATAGAAAAAACTTCGTTATTTAGAGGAACTTGCTCTATGGAGGTTGGTTATAAGCAAGTTTAACGGTATTAGGCAACATCCCAAGCGTGCCACGCATAGTCGTGCAGGACCATGAAGCTTTGCGGACAAGTGCACGTTGCTTGCAAAATGCTTGTATTTGCTGTGTTGAAGAAACAGGCCAATCGCCGCTTATGTGCACAGTCTAGTGTGAAGCAGGCACGACGTCACGTCACATATCCCGCGGTCTCTTCAAACTGCGAATCCTTTTTGTATGCATTAGTGCGGGTGCAGCAATTGCATAGGGCACTGTTGCCATTTTATTTGCCAACACCTCAGAATGTCAGGCTGAGCATCATGATGTTGATGTTCCATTGCTGCGGCTAGGCACATTGTGCATTTCCACCGAATGCTGCTACACCGCATATTGGGCGCAGACTTTCCTCACCCTGCAGACAAGCACTTGGCGGTGAAATAAGCACTCGATTGGGATGCAATTCAGGCACGCTTTGAACTGTGCTAAGTATTGCAGCGTGTTTCTACAAATATTCTATAATAATGAAAGTCTCGCAGACTATCATTTTTAAAACCGGGTAAATGATGTATGTGGCATATCATCCATGAGAATCTGCTCTACAAGTAGATGGCTTTCAACGATACGGCCTTGACACTCTTGGGTGTTTGAAGCGTGTATCGCACTCTGGGGTGGATCGGGGTACAGCTGATGCCTGTGAAGTCATACCCAATCCAGTGGGTGGGGCAGCTTCTTTCACGAACTTCTTGGATGGCACTGTGTCACGAAATTATATTGTGGTCAAGGGTGTGATTAAGGGTGATGCGAGTCGGCGGTAACACGACACTCTTTTTAATACTACACAAAATGGCAAAAAATCTGACACTCAGAATTCACTCCCAAAAACAAACATACATGCACCCAATAATTGGCTATACAGCAATACCGTAACTAACACTGATCCAAGTCAAGTTCAGTCTTTAGCCTTAAACTGTCCTTAGCCAAAATGGCATCTCGGTGGTTACTCCTGTGCGCTCTCGCAATAGTAGAACATTTTTACTGTTCTGATGCCACCCTCAAAGCTATAACGAAGTAGTACCTCCTCGCCGTCATTGTCGTCTGCACACGTCTGCTTGACGATCTACTCGTCTGCATTTGCCGGTGTCTGGGTACTTGTCTTAATTTTTGGCCTCGCTAAGGCCCCGCTCGTCAAGGACTCCCCCCCTGACGCGACCACTCAGCTGACTTGTGTGGGCTGCTCCCTTCCTATTGAGATGTGGGGAAGCTGCAAGTTCACCAGGAACTGCTGTGCAGGATGTGGCAAGTCTGGGCACCCTCACTCGGGACCATCTCAGAGGTTGACGACCACTTCCCGAGCGAGCTCTTCGTGCCGACATCCTCAGAACCGGGCGGTCATGCTGTTCCCGTCGCTATAGCGGTGCTTGTTTCCCATGTCTTCGCAGCTTGGCGTCCCAACACACAGTGCCTTCCCATCCTCTGGAATATTTTTTTTTTGGCTTGTGTCGCTTGCCACTAGTCTTTCTACGACCAATCTCTTGCGTCTACATGGCTAGTGCGCGTGCACTTATGTGACTCTCCTTTCCTCGTGCACCGTCGTCCTTCTTCAAGGTTCAGTATGCGACTCATGCCTCTCCTTTACTAATCACACACTGAGAACCAACAACTTTGGGAGGGCATCAGGGACAAGGACAGCATCAATGCACCAGATGATGGTAGTTATGATCTGCTTCCACATTTGCTTTTGGCAGCTTTCAAAAATGGGAATTCACAAATTTTCTGACTGCACCTTGTATCGGTGTACAAACTTTTTCTTGGGCCCTTGAGCAACCACTTCATCTTATAATCATTGACAGCCTTAGAACAAGTGCAGCATTTCTCCACAGGGCTGTGTCAGTTGAAGGCAGTAAGCATGTGTGTGCAGGTACCCGCACCTTCCCTGCCTCCAAGTGGGCCAGGAGCACAAACATACCTATCTTCCCCTTGAGGTCTGCAACATCGTGGCTGGTCAGAGGTGCATCAAGAAGCTCACTGACATGCAGACATCCACCATGATTAAGGTGAGAAGCATAATAGGAGCCATGCATGTTTTAAAAATAAGAGGCTGATGCCCAAAGAGAAGCTTTACAGTGTGCCATTCAATTCTGGTGCAGGCAACTGCACGGTCTGCTCCAGACCGGGAGCGCGAAATCAACAACCTGGTGCGCAAAGCGGACTTCAACACGGACCCGTACGTGCAGGAGTTTGGTCTGTCCATCAGCAACACTATGATGGAGGTGAGGGGCCGCATCCTGCCTCCGCCAAAGCTGCAGTATGGCGGCCGGACCAAGCAGCAGGCGATCCCCAACCAGGGGGTGTGGGACATGCGGGGCAAGCAGTTCCACACGGGTGTCGAGATCCGCATCTGGGCCATCGCCTGCTTTGCACCACAGCGCACCTGCCGCGAGGACGCCCTGCGCAACTTCACTCAGCAGCTGCAAAAGATTAGCAACGACGCAGGCATGCCCATAATTGGCCAACCCTGCTTCTGCAAGTATGCCACAGGACCCGACCAGGTGGAGCCCATGTTTCGATACCTCAAGTCCACCTTCCAGGGGCTGCAGCTCGTCGTCGTCGTGCTTCCCGGCAAGACGCCCGTCTACGCCGAAGTCAAACGAGTTGGGGACACTGTGCTGGGCATGGCCACACAGTGCGTCCAAGCCAAGAATGTCAACAAGACGTCCCCGCAGACTTTGTCCAACCTGTGCCTCAAGATTAATGTCAAGCTGGGTGGCATCAACTCCATCTTAGTGCCCAGCATCCGACCCAAGGTGTTCAACGAGCCAGTCATTTTCCTCGGTGCCGACGTCACTCACCCGCCAGCAGGCGACAACAAGAAGCCCTCCATTGCTGCGGTCAGTATCCTGTGCTTGAGTTGCCACCGTATTTACCCAATTTTGATGCACGCCAGATCGCATCCAATTTTAACAAATGGAAGGGAAACTACATGTTAGTCACCCTCAAATCCATGAAAGAAGCAACCAAATCTTTGACTATGGGTCACATTTGAAAGAGTTTAGCAACTTCCCACATTAACCTATGGCTTTTTGCACCAACCATCTTCTTCCTCTTTGTGCACCATGTTGCAGCTGCTAAGTTTGTGCTATCTGCTATGCAAGCCAGCACTGCTGAGTTCTTTCATTGAGACACGCTAGTATGCCAGATTAACATGCAAACATGTTTTGCCCCTGTTGACTCTACAGTTACATGTCCAAGTGCATGTGTGTTGCTGTGTCCTATTGACAAAAATATATTGTTCAGAGGGGACGCAGTTTTCAAGGGTGGACGCGGCTTTCGAATTGCGAAAATGGTCAAAAAGCGAATTTTTGAATATCAGATTTTCAATTTTCGTAACCTGTTATCTCTCAAATTCCAAAATATCATTCTCAAAAACCGCGTAGAAGTGCTTAAAAAAAATTGTTTTGTCACCTAATGCGGCATATAATATCGCGGAAGTTGTGAAAAAAGCGTGTTTTTCAAGCCACGGTAACATGGCTACGGCACAACTGAGAGCCGCCATATTTGTCTCGTCTGAGAGAGCATTCCTCCAGCTTCAAGTTTCCCGTGTCAGCCATCGTCTGTATGCAAAATGAAACGCATAAAAAGCAAAGTCCCAAAGGTCCCACACTGAAGCCTGACTGGCTGCACGCACCACGTGACACAAATGCGGGAGCGCCATTGGTCTTCTGAACAGTTGCCTTTGGCAATGATGCAAATTCTCCTCTCACATGTGCGCGCGCCTCTTGCTGTCTACTTTTTGAGCCATCAAGCACGCCATTGAAGCGCTGAGCAAATCGTGGGCGGCATGATTTCGTCGTAGATTTTTGTCAGCGATCATGGATCGGCCACACTGTAAGAGTAAATACAGAACATTACATCAATTTGGAAGTCGTATGCGCGAATCTCCGAACCTGTAAAAGAAAACATCAACAGCTTCCAGTGCTGCCTCTGTTGCTCAACGTGTTGCTGACACGCTGCCGTTTGTTCCGTTCTCCTCGGTCAGCGACTTCTCGGACCCGCTGCAGCGGTCGTCGTCCGACGACTTCTCGAACCGCTTCCGCAGTCGTCGCTCGACGACTTCTCAGACCCGCTTCCGCAGTCGTCGGTCGACGACTTCTCGGACCCGTTGCAGCCACGATTGTCAGCCGACGACTTCTCGGACCCGTTGCCGCCACGACTGTCAGCCGACGGCTTCTCGGACCCGCGGCCACGATTGTCAGCCGACTTCTCGGACCCGCGGCCACAATTGTCAGCCGACGACTTCTCGGACCCGCTGCAGCGGTCGCCGTTCGACGACTTCTCGGACCCGCTGCAGCGGTCGTCGTTCGACAACTTCTCGGACCCGCTGCAGCGGTCGTCGTTCGACAACTTCTCGGACCCGCTGCAGCGGTCGTCGATCGACTTCTCGGACCCGCTTCCGCAATCGTCGGTCGACGACTTCTCAGACCTGCTTCCGCAATCGTCGGTCGACGACTTCTCAGACCCATTGCCGCGACTGTCGGTCGACGACTTCTCTGCCGCGATCGCCGGTCGACGACTTCACCGACCCGTGGCCGCGATCGTCGGTCGACGACTCTTCCGCTCATCGCGCATAGATGACATGCCATCAGTAACTGCCAATACAATTCAAGCTCGGTTGGAGCCTCATTATATATCGCCACAAGCCTCTCGTGAGCACGCAAAGGCAGTGAAAGCCTCGCTCAAATTCGTTTCGGCAACTGAGCGAAAAATGAAGCTTTCGGGAGAATGAGCAATGCACTGATGTGGAACTGGCAGAACACTTTTTCCTTGCACAGCTAGCAGCAATGAATGCCTTATATAAAGATGTTTTGTGCCCAAAATGCTTTCAGTGTAAACTCAGTCTTCATTTGGGGACAAAGCATGGTTTGGCAGTACGAATGATATTGGACTGCAATAGCTGTGGCATTGTGTCCACCTGTCCACCGAGTGGTCATCATCAAGAAGAGAGAGGGGCAAGGCTTTTGATGTAAATATGCGCGCTATGCCAGCCATCAAGACCACTGGCAAAGGTGCAACTGATCTAAATGACTTCTGGTCTATAATGAACGTGTCAGATAGGGGCCTACATCACAAAACTGTTCAAAAACATTTGAAATCAAAGTTCAAATCTGCCAGTGAAATGGCTGCAGCGAGTGTTTTTGCAGATTCTGTGACACCTGTGTGCTCGGTTGACAGCCAAATGGAGCAGACATTTAGAAAAAATGTCACAGTAGTGTATGATGGGACATGGATGACAGGTGGTCATGCATCTCACATCGGTGTAGGCACAGTTATTGAGTTCTATACTGGTTTGGTGCTTGACTGTGACGTTCTCTCCAAAAGATGCCATGGGTGCACACTTGGGCCAAAAGAAAATGATGAAGGCTATAAGGATTGGAAAGAGGCCCATGTTTGTCAAAAAAACACCAATGTAAATTCAGGCCGAATGGAGGTCGAGGCTGAACTAATTTTGTTCAGAAACTCGCTGGAGAACAACCTCCAATACACATCCATTGTTTATGATAGTGACAGTCGTACTTTCTTCTCTCTTTCTGAAGAAAAAACATACGGCTTCATTTCATTGGCAAAAGAAGATTGCATAAATCATGTAAAAAATGGGATGGGTTCAGCTGTGTGAACACTTGTAGCAAGAAGAAGAATCAACCCATTGGAGGAAAGGGCAGCCTCACTCAAGAACTGATTAAAAGACTAGAATGCAAAGTCCGAACCGCGTCAGCTGGGGCGGAGCGGGAACGGAAAAACCGCGTCAGCCGGGGCGAGCGAAAAGAAAAAAAAACCAGGTCAGTCGGGGCGAAAGCAAAAAAACGCGTCTGCCGGGGCGAATGCAAAAGAAAAAGAAAAAAAAAGCACGCGCTTAATGCAAAAGAAAACAATGAAAAAAAAAGCCCGCGCTTAATGCAAAAGAAAACAAGGAAAAAAAAAGCCCGTGCCCAATGCAAAAGAAAACAAAGAAAAAAAAAGAGCCGCCATACCCACGAAGTGAATGATGATGAGTGGGCGAAGCTCTGGAGGAAAACCTGGTAAACCATGAATCTTCCGTACATTTTGCCTACTCGATTTTATTACAATGCTCCCCCTAGCGTACGTCGCCGCACTAAATCGAACGATTGCCTTCCACCAATGACACGTGCCATATGTGACATCATTCCTATTTTATAACATCTCGCATCTTTCATCATCAACTACAAGTACCACCGTCTAGTTTATAACATCTTGCGTCTTTTCATCATCAGCTACAGGTCCCGCCATCTAGTTAGCACTGAAAGAACTAAACGAGAGATGGCTACATGCAGGAGACGGTGCCGCCATCTAGTGAACACTGCAAGAACTAAACGAGAGGAGGCGACATACAGGAGACGGTACCGCCATCTAGTGGACACTGCAAGAACTAAACGAGAGGTGGCTACATACAGGGGACGCACAGCCCACGCCTTAAGGAGCTTCGCCCCTAAAAGCTCGCGCTTAATAACGAATTATTATGGGATGGCCATCCGTGACAACACTGAAGTTGATGACATGCAAAGAGCCATAATGTATGGTGACCCCGCTACTCACCGTAGTGGATGATCACCGCGGGTTCACACTTAGCGAGCCACAGGGACACGACTCCGTCACTTACTCGCGTGTAGCACACCGCTCCGCGCGCGCTCAACTGATCAAACGTTTAGCGCGGCGCGGCAAACAGCCAGTGTTCCAATACAAAACACACGACACTTAATTGGCTTTGGCGGCACGCCGAACAACAGTACAACGTCCGCTCCAGGGACGCGGGGAGCGAAGGCACCCGCACGCGGACGTTCACAATAAGGGGAAACCGCGAGCACGTCGCACCTGGCAATGGCGAGCTTTGACACGCCGGTCGGGAAAAGGTCCCTCGCGGCTATGCTGCGCACTTTTACGATGGCCACTGGGCCTGGTCGCGAGTGTTAGGGCAAACCTTGTACGCGTAGACCTACGGCAAGTGCGGCTCGGTGTGGTACGACCACTTCAAGCACTATGCACCGCTGTGGGCTTAGCGTACGCTACCGAAGCTAGTACTCAAGTAAACACGCCTGTCGAGGTGCCACAGGCCAACCTAGGTAGGCTACAGTCCGGCAATTCCCAAAGGGGACGCGGACGAAAGAAAACACGTGCTTACTCGGTGCCGACCACGGAGGAGAGAGAGCTCCCTCGGCGTGCACGTAACCAGTGCCGCGCCCGCACGTGGCGCCATTTTTCGCCACGGGCCGTTACCAGAGCAGAAAAAGCAAAAGGGTGTGGCCGTGCGGCGGAATGCCCGCGAAATGGTCGCGGGCGCGCCTCAGATCCCCACATCCTCCTCTCCTTAATTCACCCTATATACCGGTCTGCAAAGGCAGCCGGTCGTCGCCCACGCATGCAAAGACGTCATGCGATGGCCTACAGCTAGCCTCAACCTCGCTCTGCAACTGCTGCTGAAGAAAAAAAATTAGAACACAACAATACGAGAAATACAGTGGTGCCGCGGAAGAGGAGTAACGGGAGTTCATGGTGCTCACACAAGAGAGCGTCCACGGCTCGGAGGGGAAGCGTCTTGTAATGTTTGGCTTGGGTGACTGGGTGGATGCGAGAGTGCAAGGCGAGAGTTCTGGTTGAGGCCCTCATGCGAGGAACGGGCTCACCATTGTCTCGTTGATGTTGACGACAGGCTTGCGAGTCCGACGAACGACGCCTCGGTGGAGGTTCGATGGACCTCGTTGCAACAGCCGGCCCTTCTGCTGGAATCATGGTCGCCAAATCCACTGACTGCGAAGCGTCCTGGCATCGGTCGAGTCGTGCACAGCGTCTGCGACAGCTGGCCTCGTGCAGGAGCCGTGATAGAAAGGCCAGCAGAGCTTATCAGCGACGGTCGGGAGCAGGGCACAACTGGGCTACCTAACGACCGCAGGTCTCCGAACACCTCCAGAGTCCAAGGTGATGTAGGGGTCGGTGACTTCCTAAGTTGTCGTCACCACACGCACATACACACGCACACACACCTCCGATGGTCGGGTCTCTCCAAACGCGTCCCGCAAAGGAAGGCACAGAGTGCCCTTTGTCCCTCTCTCCACGCTACAGCACCAATTCACGATCCCCTCCTCTAGCGAGGAGAAAAAAAAGAAACCACGAGGAAAAAAAAAATGACGTAAACAAGAACACTCAAAGAAAATCAGCAGCAGCAACTGGGCAGACACGACTTCCTTGCAAGCACTGGCTGTAAAGAAGTTAGCTAACTGAGACTAGACAGTAAAAATGAGGGCCTTCGGTTGCGGAAATAAGCCCGCCGTCGGGCGCGAAATCACTCAGGTGGTCGCTTCCTCGGATTATACCGGTGCGTGGTCCGAATGTGGTCCGCCGTGCTGGGTGAGCGCCGTTGCTTGCGCGAAGAGCCACTGGGCGCTGGCGCATGCTCGTCAGACCTCGACGTAAAGGCTTTCAGGTCTGCGATGTGGGCACGGCTGAGTTTTCCCGAAAGCGGGTCTTTCAGCAAGTACACGAGTGGAGTCCAAGCTTTCTCCACTCGGTACGGACCAAGCCACTTTGGAGCGAGCGAAGCTGAGAAACTTTTGCTCGCGTCGCTAAGAGCGTGGTTGCGCTACAGGACGAGGTCACCTACCTTAAATGAAAGGTGGCGATGTTTTCGGTCGTACTGAGCCTTTTGCTCGGCCCTGGCAGATGCCAAACTCTGCCTCGCTCTAGTGAGAGCTCGACAAAGCCTGTCCCGAAGTGTTGAAGCGTAAGCAGAACAGTCTGCCGGTTCTTCCTCGTCCCCGAGCGGGCATTGCATGACACTGGTCAACGGATTTGCCAACTCCCTTCCAAAATTAAGGAAGGCGGGAGAGAAACCAGTAGAGCGACTCTCCGAGGTTCGGATCGCAAACGCGAGTTCGGCAAAGGCGGCCAACATCGGTTTGAGCGTACGATTGGTTCCCTCCGTCATATTGGACTGGGGATGGTAGGGCGAAGTGGTGCAGTGATCTATTCCTAGGAAACGGCACGTATCACCAAACACCCGAGCGGTGAAATACGACGCATTGTCCGTGATCAATCTTTTCGGAAAGCCGAACCGACAAAACACTTCCTGTAGCCTCTCTAGCACCGCTCTCGCCGTCACTTTCCGCAGCGTAAACAACTCCACCCATTTGGAAAAATGGTCAACGACTACCATCAGATGTACGAACCCCTGCTTACTCCTTGGGAACGGCCCCATTAGATCGCAGGTGGCTACTTGCCACGGACGCTCACTGACAATCGGTTTCATCAAGCTGGGCGACTTGCCACCCCTTGATTTCACCGCTTGACAGACGTGGCAGGAATGGCAATAGCGAAAAATGTAACGCTTCATGCCAAGCCAAGTCACAACCTTGCTCAGTTTCGCAATAACTTAAGAGCCACTCAGGTGACCGGCCATGGCCTCGTCGCGAGAGGCTCGCAACAGGTGCCTCTCAGACTTTCGGGCACAACCACCTTAAACGGGTCTACTGACTCCTCATCTGTGGCTATGTATTCCAGCAGGAGTCCATCATGGTCCAGCAAGTATGTATCCGCGGGGGACCCAGCGACACACGCCGGTTCCCGTCCCCCTGCGCCCGCCGCACTACCAGCAGCGTCTCGGCGCTCCGTCTCCCTGAGACCGTCGCTCAACTCGCGACCAAACAAATCATCTTGCTGGGCCTTCAGTAAATCTTGTCTGCTGAAAGTGATTCCCATTCTCTCAAAGGGGAGCCTGGTATCGTTCTCACTCAGGACTGCAGCCATCGTCTCCCTCCGCCCGCATTGGCGTCATGGGTTCGCTTCCCTTTCGCTCCCCTTCTCGCCCGCTGCGCGGCGCGCTGCTTGCCTGGCCCATGGAAAGGGTTTGCTCGTCGGCAAACTCGCCCTTTTCTCCACTCGGCGGCTCCGCTGCCGTTTCGCTCGCGCCGCTCGCTTGCGCAAAGGCACCGCTAGCGGTTGTCGCACCAGGATCCAGGCTCCTGGTAGACACTGGGGCACGAGATAGTGCGTCAGCTACCACGTTAGTGCTCCCCTTCCAATACTGGACTGAAAAGTCATAATGCTGTATTAGGAGAGCTCAGGGCGCTAGGCTGTCTGCAGGCTCACGGAGCCGCATCAGCCAGCTAAGCGCGCTGTGATCTGTTTGCACCACAAACTTCGTCCTATCAAGGTAGACTTCAAACTTCCGCAGTGCAAACACGATGGCGAGACACTCCTTCTCGGTCACGGATTAATTCTTTTCTGCGGGTATCAACGAGCTGCTGGCAAAGGCCAACGGCTGCAACACACCATTGTGTTCCTGTAGGAGAACTGCTCCTAATCCCAGATCGCTTGCGTCAGTCTGGACAACAAACGGTCTGGTCAGGTCGGGGAGCTTGAGCTGTGCCGTCTCCGCAATGGCGCTAGACAGACGGCAAAACGCCTCTTGCTGCTCAGGTCCCCATCGCCAC
Organism: Rhipicephalus microplus; assembly: GCF_043290135.1. Classification (NCBI taxonomy): domain Eukaryota; kingdom Metazoa; phylum Arthropoda; class Arachnida; order Ixodida; family Ixodidae; genus Rhipicephalus; species Rhipicephalus microplus. The sequence goes on along the minus strand of NC_134704.1, from coordinate 199,641,401 downwards.
TCAGCTGACTTACCAAGAGCTTGGTCAAGGGCGCCTGCACTCGGGCACAGGACGCGGACGAAGGAAAACACGTGCTTACCCGGCACCGACCCCGGAGGAGAGAGAGCTCCCTCGGCGTGCACGTAACCAGTGCCGCGCCCTGGTTACGTGCCAGAGCAGAAAAAGCAAAAGGGTGTGGACGTGCGGCGGAATGCCCGCGAAATGGTCGCGGGCGCGCCTCAGATCCCCACAAATGGTGACGTTTCATCACATCACCTCGAGAGATGAAGAGCCGCATCATGAATTTTGTCGGTCTGGACCCCTGAGCTGGTGCAAATATCGTGCTGCAGAAGCTGAAGGCAAGGCTCCAGCACCGCACAAGTATAAACTGGCAGCACATGTTGCAGCTGCATTGCTGCCAGCCTACCAACGCCTTTCTGACCCTCAGTTGCTATGTCGTTGCCATTGAAAGAAAACCTAGAACGCAGCTGAGAGTCTCCATTCAGTAATTTGGTCTATTCTTCCTAAAGAACAAAATGCTTCGTTGGTTGCCGCCGAAACAGCTGTGAATGAGGCCATCTGCAAGTAGAACTCGGGCACTCTCTAATCTCATCGAGAGTTTTGTGCATGCATCGCTCGGCCTGAAACCTGGAAAGCACTCCATTCACAGAGCTGCAGAGAAGGATCAAATACGGAAAAAAAGCATCAAAAGCTCACCAAAGCAAGCATCAAATGCCCAAGAGGCCCCGCATCACTAGGACACCAAGAACTATGATCCTGGTGCATTTTAGATAAGTGGAGGCAAGGAAAAACTTCTCGAGCCATTTTTTCAAAAGTGTTTTTTTGCCTACCTGCTGAGATTGTGCAGCCATTTTCTTCGTAACCGTTTGGCCTATCTTGGCTGTTTTTTGCCATATTCCTTGGACTTCAATATATGTCGTGACACATTCTTTCTTAGTTTGACTGCAATTTTACGATGTGACTAGTTGTTCACCCCTAGTGTGCCTAGTGTGAAGGTTGCAAAAAGAATCGCAATAAAAGAATTTTATGTAGCAAAAAAAATTAAAGCAGGCATGCCATGACACTCAGCGTGCATTCAGCTGTACAGTAAATATTCTTTTAGCCTTCTAGTGCATTTTTTAAGGGGGAAGGTGGCGTTGAACAAAGCTTTTTTATTTCTTGACCTACAGCAATGAAATTTGTCATGCATACTCATAAGTGTCTTGAATAGTAAAATATGCAGTTTCATCATGATACCTTCAGCAGTTCTCAAGTTATATAATGCTACATGGTTCAATTACATGGTCTGCTCGTGGAAAGCCTAGCGCTGTAACAAAACATGCCAGGAAGCTGCAAATGGTGCTAATCTTTACTCAAAAGAAAGCTACTGGGTATGGCACTCTCTGAATTCTTTAATAAGTTTTCTTTTTTTTTTTTTAGAGATCATCATGGCTGCCGACACACATTGTCAGCAACAGTGGCACGGACAAATCATCGTCTAGAAAAAAAACAAAAAAAACAGGGCCATAAAACAGAAATTGAAAACTGCTGTACCCACAAGCAGTGTTCAGCGATTCAGGAAAAAAAAAAAAAAAAAACAGAATCAACATCGGTCCAGTCATTCCCGTGCTACTCTTTCCATGAGCAATGCACAATGTCCAAAACACACTTGTGAGAAAAAGCCTGTCGAAGTTCTCGACAGGCTTTTTTCGATGAACTTTTTTGTTTCCCATTGGATATTGATGAAAATTGGCACAGACACTAAGAATGAGCTCACAGTGCTTCCGTAAGAATTTTGAAGGGATACCACAAATACTTTACGATAGACAAACTATTTCTTCATTGAACCATGTGGAGGTGCTGAGCATAATGTCAAAAACACAGCATTGAGAAAGCTGCGTTTAATGTTTCAACATTTCTTTACGTCTCTAAGATGCCTAAAAATTGTGATCTCAGGTTTCTCTTGTGATATTTGACTTCATAATTTACTCCTTTTCATGATTTACAAAGATCAAGTATAGATTTCATACCAAGTTCTTTGTATGAAGGAGTGTTGTGATAGGTATGACAGAAAAGATTGTAATTGAATAAAACGATATACTGAAATTATTACACATACTTTTTGTGCTGAAGTTGTAATTAGTGTAATTAAGTACTTGGTTACAAATATTCACTGAACTTTTTTTTATTTGGAGAGAGGTTTATTGCATCAGAAAAATGGATCACACCATGACGACCAGTGTCTTCTTTCCAAATAACAATGTTATGGGCAAAAGACTGGCGGTACAGGAGTTTTTAGCAGTATAATTAAAGACGCGAAGCGGGCATATAAAAATTCGTGCCCCTGTTTCATACATGCTCTTTTGCCGCTCTAGCCGTGAAATGCATCGCCATATAGCCGGTCGCGGAAACTTTAATCTACAACAATTCATTAACCTCGGAACATTCATAGACGTTCGTGGCGATATCAAGCATGGCTCCAAGCACGTCTGAATGGCATCACAAAAGCTTATTGACAGCACTCCATATGACCATGGGGTGCGCGGCCGCGTGGACAGTGCAGCCGGCACGTAATGCACTTGCCGGCGGCGTACGGTGACGATGCGCGAAATGTGTAACTATGATGACGAAAAATCGGCGCGCACTGCGTTTGGCATCGCATTTCCGAATGACGACGCGCGAAACTGCTAGCTACTGTTCCGAGCAATCCTTGGCAGTGAAAGGGGGGGGGGGGGGGTGACGAGCTTGACTGTGTTGTCCGCTGCTGATGCGTAAAATGCCCGTACGTGGTTCAGAGGAGCTAGCGAGTGGTGTGCTACATTCCTTGCAAAGAAGCATGTTGCCAAGAGTGCACTTGCGCGTCGTTCCTGCCCGCAGTCTCGCCGTCAGCGGAGTTAGGGCTAAAGCAGACTTCGATGACGCGCCACACTCGTAGACCACGCGTCCGCTCGTAGTAACCTTATCGCGCATCCGCTTACTGCTCGTAACTAAAGCGTAAATATTGTTACTGCACATGTGATTTCGGTATGGGCTTGTGGGTAGCGGTGAACAGGCAGATTAGAGAAGAGGACGTTCGGCTAGCGAGATAGGCCTCCGGTGCACGACCCCTTGAAGTCTACCAGTACGCCACAGCGCAATAAATACATTACTAAATGTAACAGAGTGGTGGAAGTGCGGGGCACAGCATGTGGACGAACCACGGAGCCACAGCTGTTTGAACTTCGCCGGAGCCGTTGTCTTGCTGGTCTGGCACCGACAACAACCATCATGACCGAGAGCGAAGGTCACTGCTCCTCAACCACGCAAAGGTCAGTGCCGGCTGCACCTCGGTATCTCTATATGGAACCACGCCCATTCGCGAGAAGAGCAGGGGAAGATGTGGATGTGTGGCTGACACATTACAAAAGGGTGAGCCAGTACAACGGCTGGAATCCCACTGACCAACTGGGAAATATCGCACTGTTTCTCACGGAAACCGCCTTAATGTGGTACGAAAACCACGAAGATTCTTTAACAACGTGGGATCGTTTCGCTGAAGAACTCGAGAAATGCTTTGGCGACTCTGATTCGAAAAAGAAAAGCGCGGAACACACGTTGGCTCACAGAGCCCAGACTCCTGGAGAAACGTGTACCATCTACATAGGAGGTTCTGATGCTCTGCAAGATCATAGACCCGCATATGTCTGAAGAAGACATGGTCGGACATCTTCTGAAGGGTATAGCAGAGGACGTCTACAATTTTTTGATAGGAAGACCTCACTTTTGTATTCGCCGTCCAACGTCACTGCCGTACTTTCGAGAAGCTGAAGACCCGTCGTATTGCTCCGAAATTCGGTAGGCTGGCAAATGTCACAACGGTCGCCAGCGTCGACGTAAGCCCGCCTGCCGACCTTGCCGCTACTATCAGGGCAATAGTGCGTGAAGAGCTACAGCGACAAGACACACTGGCCGACGACACCATCCATCATCCGCCTACCTGTTCATCCTACTACCCGTCGCCGTTCGCCCCCTCTGTCACCATCGGTATGTGCGACGGACTTTAGCGAAGCTGGAAATTCCTGGCCACGCCCATGCTCAGTCGCGCCTGACCAGCGGTATGACCGACGCCTTCGTACCGGCTCTGCTCCACAAAGGCGGGCAGTTCCCGTTCATCAAGCTGCTCCACTCTGTTCGGGTAGGCGACCTTACACAGCGGAGCGCTCTTAGCAGTGGTTCGGCGATTGATCCTTGCCCGTCTGCTACAACTGTGGCGTCGAAGGCCACATTGCCAGGTACTGCAACTACCGGCAGCCGCCAAGGTACGACCGCTCACCGAGATCTCACCTGTCTGGCTTTGCACGAACACCAGCGTCCCCTGGAAGCGCGTCCCACGAGATATCAAGGCCGCTGCGACACCGTTCTCTGGCCTCTGACTGCAGTCTGACGCCCCCGCCAGCCCCTCGCTCCAATCGGTCGCCGTCTCCTAGGCGCCGCTACCCTTCGCCGCCACCAGAAAACTAGTCGGCGCGACCGTTAGAGGTGAGGTTGCTGGACAGTCTTCGATTTCCACAGAAATGCTTCCTTTAATTTGCATGTTTTGAAATAAGGTTCGTGTGCTAATCGACGGTGTCTCAACAATGGCCTTAGTGGACACAGGTGCAACTATATCAGTGATGAGTCTAGCATTCAAACGCCTTCTTGGACGAAAGGTTATATTCCATTGGGACTGTGCCGATACATTTCGTGGAGTGAGCAGAAATGTCTTACAACCTGTTGGTGTCTGCTCAGTGACTGTTAGTTTGGGTGGCCAGAATTTTATCGCTGATTTTGCTGTTCTCTTTTATTCAACGCATGATGTAATTCTAGGACTCGATTTCCTGAATCTTTGTGGTGCCACTGTTGATTGCCGCACAGGAGAGATTACAGTAGATTCAAATGTTCCAATAGCGTTTATAGAAAGCCCGCCCTGTATGGAAAGCACTCTTTGCGTGTCCATGGACACAACTGTACCACCCTTGTCTGCCAAGTGTGTTCCTGTCGTCAGTTCCCCTGCAACCGAGACGACATTTGATGCCACTGTAGAGCCCATTCACCTCAGCTGCATAAAGAAAAATGTTCTAATACCCTATTGTACGTTGTCGCTTGTGCAAGGGCATTGTTACATGTGTAGATTAACTGATGGCGAGGCGGTAGTGACAACCGTGAACCGTAGGCCATCAGGCCCGCGAAGAACACGAGAACATCTTGAGCCCTTAGCCCAGAACGAACTGTTTTATTATTATATCCCAAAACGGCCACCCCGCTGCTGTGCCAGGCTTGCACAGCTCAACACAACTATCAGCGCCGCGTGGGGGCGCTGCATTTGAACCAACACTGTAACACTCCTCCCCTCTTAGAAGGAAGACTACGGGGAGTACCTATTCACCCGTTTCCTAGTTCTTGTGCCACGTCGCAACTTCGGCGTGCTAGGCGTAGGCACGACAGAGTCACTGTTCACATGCACACCCCTGTTGAGCGCAGTCCCGTCACTCTCTGTGGTACAGCTCCTCCAAGAGAAGCTAGTTCCAGGTAGCTGTTCCTAATGAGGCACTTCTGGAATAGCTGGTGCATGATGAAGCGGCGGCTCCAACTGTGGTGGAGCTGCAGCGAGAGCAGTTTCAGGAGAGGCCAATGTTTCTGTCTGCACAAGGCGCAAGTGGTCGCTGTGTCGGTTTCCCAAGATGCCATCTTCAAAACGGGCACTGGCTGATGATGGAGTGACGTCCACGACACTGGCAGGCACCCAGGGTGTGCCCCTGCGAAAGTTTCGCGCGTACACATCATCACCTGGCTGCAGTGATGGAGCCTGCCGGGACCCTCTGTCAGTATACTTCTGCTTGAGTTGTTTTAGGAATACAGATGCCTGCAGGCTTGGCCTGAGGACATCCAATGGAGTCCTGAACCTTCTTCCTGTCAAGAGTTCACACGGTGGCCGACTTGTCACATCATGTGGTGTGGTCCTATAGTGGAACAGAAACCTGGAGATCTGCGTTTGGAAGTTCCCAGAACCAGACTTCTTGAGTTTGTTCTTCACTGTTTGTACAACTTTTTCAGCTGCACCATTTGGGGCAGGGTGATACGGTGGTACAAGCATGCGGCGTATTCCATTTGGAGTTAAGAACTCAAGGTACTGGGCACTGGTGAAAGCAGGACCGTTGCCTGAAACTATGACATCAGGCAGGCCATGCTGAGCGATTGCGATTCTCAATGCAGAAATGGTAGCTTCTGCAGATGTAGAAGACACAGGAAAGACTTCTATCCACTTTGAGGACGCATCCACAATTACCAAGAATGTGTGACCTAGAAATGGTCCCCCAAAATCAATGTGAAGCCTTCACCAGGGTCGCTGTGGAAAAGGCCACGGCGTCTGCTGAACCGGCTGTGCAGCTCGATGTAGTCTGGCACGTAGCGCAGCTCTTCACGCTGTTGGCAATATCATTGTCAATGCCTGGCCACCAAACATGGCTCCTGGCAATCATCTTGCTCTTCTCGATACCAGGGTGGCTGGCGTGAAGAACACCAAGAACTTGGGTCTGCAATGACTTTGGGATCACTACTCTTGATCCCCAGAGTAGGCAACCTTCATGGAGACTGAGTTCTGAGCTTCTGGTATTGAAAGGGTTCCACTTTGGTCCTACTGGAAGGCTTTCTCCCTTCAGAACTGCAAGAACAACATGGCCCAGAAGTGGGTCATTTCGTGTGGCTTGGGCCACAACACCTGGTGAAAGGAGTCTAGGGTATGCCTCCTCTAGCAAGATTTCAGCAGGTCGTGGTAATGCAGTAGTGTCAGTTGGGAGAGGCAGCCTACTAAGAGCATCAGCGTGGCCGAGCTCTTTGCCAGGCTTGTATACAAGTTTGTACTTGTAAGCAGACAGCTTCAGAGCCCACCTGACCACTCGAGGCGAAGCTTGCACGGGAACGGGCTTGTTGACACCCAGCAGACCAAGAAGTGGCTTGTGGTCAGTGCGTGCTTCGAATGAGATGCCCCACAAGTACTGGTGGAACCGATCCACACCAAACACTAAGGCCAGTGCCTCCGTGTTGAGTTGACTGTAGTTTTGTTCTGCTTTTGACAAGCTCCTCGAGGCAAAAGCAATGGGATGTTTCCCACCATCAGCATTTTTGTGCGCTAGAACTGCACCTATGCCATAAGGTGATGCTTCACAGCTGAGGCAAACAGGCCTGGCAGGGTTGAAATGCACTAGAACTGGAGCTGATGTCACCAAATGCTTGCAGGCATTGAATGCATCTTGTTATTCATGTCTCCACTCCCACTTCTTCCCTTCACAAAGAAGTAAGTGCAGTGGACGAAGGAGCGATGAAAGATTGGGTAAGAAGCACCTGTTCACAAGTCCCAAGAAACTCTGAAGTTCCCTGACATCCTGAGGCACAGGAGCATGCAGAATGGCTGCTACCTTGTCAAGATTCGGGGAAAGGCCTTCCTTGCTGATGATGTTCCCGAGATACTCAACTTGCGGCACGAAGAAATGGCATTTTTCTAGTTTCAGCTTGAGGCCCGATTCCTGAAGCTTGCTAAGTACAGCACGAAGGTTGCGAAGGTGCTCAGCATTATTTGCGCCAGTCACAAGAATGTCGTCAAAATAGACTGCTACATGGGGCAGTCCCCTGAACAAGTTCTCCATCTCACGCTGAAATATGGCAGGAGCAGATGAGACACCAAAAGTTAACCGGGTGTGCTGAAATAACCCCATATGCGTCGAAATTGTGACATATTCCCTAGAGGCCTCGTCAAGGACAACTTGCTGGTTCGCATCTCGCAAATCCAATTTTGTGAATTTCTCACCTCCAGCAAGCACAGTCCACAGGTCCTCGATCCTTGGAATGGGGTACTGCTCTACTGTTGCCACTGGGTTTATGGTGACACTAAAGTCTCCACAGATTCTGATGCGTCCATCCCTTTTGGTCACAGGAACAATAGGTGCAGCCCACTTTGCTGTCTTGACTGGAACGAGAATGGAATCTTTTGTTAGTCTATGGATTTCTTGAGTTACTCCATCTGTCAAGGCGTACAGCAGTGGATGTGGCTTGAAGAACCGAGGCGGATCATCTGAAGGAACACGTAGAGAAGCTTTAGCACCCTTGAATGTACGTACCCAGGCCTTCTTCAAACACTTCGGCGTAGTCTTGGACTAGGTGTTTGACGTCGGAAAGTGCGTTGATGTTCACTTCAACATCGGAGACGCCAATGCCCAGCTCAAGCATCCAGTTGCGTCCAAGAAGAGTGGGCGATCCGTCTCCGGTCAGAAAAATAGGTAGGTCGGCCTCTCTGCCATGAAACTTCATGGCAGAGAGGCAGAGCTTCATGGCAGAGCTTTTCTTGAACCTTTTTTAGTTTCCCGGAATAGCTTCGCAGATGCACTTTTGACGGCTGCACAGGAACCGAAGGCAGAAGCTTAAGAAGACGCGACTTGGCCACGACAGAGACACTTGCCCCCGTGTCCACTTCCATGCGGAGCGACTTGCCGCAAACGTCAACAGTGACGGTGAAAGGCGGAGGCGGCGTGGCGTAGTCGACTTGCCACATGTCAAAAACTTCGCAAAATGAAGTGGTAGCGGCGTCCTGCTTGTGCACTGTATTAACACGATGACGGTTACTCGACGACGGTGAACTGCAAGCCGAGAATGAACGTGCCTTGGTGGGGCTGTTGCTTTGGGCTTGGCTGTCCCTTCGTTGCGAATTGCACACCTTCGCCAAATGACGTCGTTTGTGGCAGTAATTGCAGATTGCCTTCACATACTTGCATTTTGATGCAAGATGTCCGTCCCCACAGCGGTAGCAGGTGACGCCCCCAGAACCTGACGAGACACGGTGAGTCAAGAAAGCGCTGCTTGTGTTCGCTTGTGCCATCTCACTTGCGTCCCTTTTTGCTGCTTCCATCGCCAGGGCGGTTTGCACAGCATCGTCGAAGGTGTGGTCCGGTTTTTCCAGAAGTCTTGTTTGGTCCACGTTGTTTATGCCACACACGACGCGGTCGCGGAGCATCTTTTCGAGTTCAGCCCCGAAGCTGCAGTGCTCGGACAGGCTTTTTAGGGCTGCGATAAAATTGCTGACAGATTCCCCTTCCACGCAAACGCGCGAGTTGAAACAAAAACGCTGCACGACGGCAGAGGGCTTCGGACATTGGCTTCCAAGTTCTTGAAGAATCTCGTCCAGATTCTTGTCACTGGGCTTGGCGGGCTTGACCAAATTGCAGAGCAAAGCATACGTTTTCTGCCCGCAGCAGCTGATGAACACGGCAGTACGCTTGTCTGGGGCGACATCATTCGCCAGGAAAAATGCTTTAAGCCGGTCCACGTAACAGGGCCAGTAGTCTCCTCCCCCCTCGCATGGCTCGAGGTTGCCGAAACTTGGCATGGTGAACAGATGGCAGAGAGCTGCGGGAACGAACACTTACATGAAACTTCCTTTTATCCTCATCGCCAGTTGTTACATGTGTAGATTAACTGATGGCCAGGCGGTAGTGACAACCGTGAACAGTAGGCCATCAGGCCTGCGAAGAACACTAGAACATCTTGAGCCCTTAGCCCAGAACGAACTGTTTTATTATTATTTCCCAAAACGGCCACCCCGCTGCTGTGCCAGGCTTGCACAGCTCAACACAACTATCAGCGCCGCGTGGGGGCGCTGCATTTGAACCAACATTGTAACAGGCATACTGGCTTGTGGGTGATCAACGGCCCCAATGAACCTTCGGTACTGCCAGAGGGTCTACGACTTGCTAAGATCTGTCAACATCAGGTGTTCTCCCTTGCCATCCTTGCAGAGAGCAGTGATTCTCCGGATAAGCCCGATTCCAATCATTTGCACGACAGGGGCACCTCCATAATGGCAATGATTGACAAGTCTCTTAGCACCACTGAGCGTAATGACCTGGCAAGTATTTTGGGCAAACATGCTGGTCTTTTCGATTTCGCGCAGCTACAGGCTTCACTGTCATTACCTGCTTCTCGTGTAAAGCACCCCATAGATAAAGCATACCATAGACCTATTCGACAAAAGCCATACGGGGTATCGCCTTCGGAACGCGCAGTGATAAATGAACAGGTTGGCGAGATGCTAAAGAAGAATGTGATTCAGGAATAATGCAGTCTGTGGGCCGCTCCTGTAATATTGCTCAAGAAGAAAGATGGAACATCGCGATTTTGCGTTGACTACCGCCGTCTCAACGCCATCACAAAGAGGGACGTGTACCCACTACCACGTATTGACGATGCTATAGACTGTCTTTCATCAGCCTCCTACTTTTTGTCTGTTGCTTTGAGGTCAGGGTATTGGCAGATTCCAATGAACGAGGAAGATAAAGAGAAAACGGCATTTGTTACACTAGATGGACTTTTTGAATTCAATGTGATGCCATTCGGACTATGCAATGCGCCTGCAACTTTCGAGCGCTTCATGGACAACATTCTGCGTGGTTTAAAGTGGGAAGTATGCATGTGTTATCTAGACGATGTTGTGATTTTTGGGCGCACTTTCTGTGAGCACAACACACGCCTCGACCCCATGCTGAACTACCTAAGCAAAGCACACTTGGTGCTCAACTCAAAGAAATGTCGTTTCGGAGAGTGCCAAACATTCGTCCCTGGACACATTGTGAACAAAGAAGGCATATGGCTGGATCCCGCGAAAACGGCTGCAGTGGAGGCGTTCAAGCAACCTCACTCAGCAAAAGAACTACGCAGCTTTTTGGGCCTCTGCTCGTACTTCCGTCGATTCATTCCTGGATTTGCCAATATCGTGCACACACTCACGTCCCTGCTTCAGAAAGGCGTGCCATTTGAATGGACTCCGGAATGTACGTCCGCTTTTTCCGAGTTGAAGTTTCTTGAAACTTTAAACATCCCATGCAAAGTGACCACATCATACAGGAGCTCTTCCCTACCGAGTCAAGACCACTGGCGACTCGCTTCTGCATGCGTGACGGACTTGTGTACAAAAAGAACTATGCTACGACCGGCTTACGGTATCTTCTCGTGGTTCCGAAGAGTCTTCGCGTTTCCGTCTTGCAGGCTATGCATGATGACCCAACGTCTGGCCATCTAGGCACAGCGAAAACTCTTTGCCGGCTTCAACAAAGATTTTACTGGCTGAAAATGCGCCAGACGACGGAACAGTACGTCTTGTCTTGTTAGGGTTGAAGGAGGAAGTTCGCTGATGATGGCATCCCACCGCTGCCACCAGTTGTAAGGAATGGGCCGAGGAAGTAGCTGCTGATGGCATCCCACCGCTGCCACCAATTGTTATGGGTCGAAAGGAAGAAGGTCGCTGGAGGATACGAAAAACAAAACACAGGTTTACGGCACTATTTACACTTATTTACAGGAAAGAAGGGTTAGTGGTTTCACAAACCACGAGCGTGATGGTTGAACGTTACATAGTTCAGAGCGACCTCCAGCACTCTGCGGCGTCGTTTTAAGCCCTGTCGGGCTCCTCCTCTCAGAGTGGAACACCATTCACACACACACAACAGGTGAGGGGGACGAGCATGCACGGTCCACGTGAACGTCCAATATTGAGTTGTGAACACTGCACTGCAAAGTGGCGCCAGCAGGGCTCTTCCTCGTCGTGTGTGTGCCACTAGTCGAGAATTCCCCCGATCCTGACAGCGTACATCAAAGGGTCCGCCGATTTGTTCGCTTAATTAGCGGGGCGATTTGCGGCGGCCGCCACGGTCTCTTCCAGGAAGATGCTTTCTTTGTTGTTCTTTTTGGAACTGTTTACGATGTCGTGGCGACACGACGTCTCATCCTCCGGCTAGCAGGGACAATGCCTGGCGGGCATAGGCAGCCAGCCGGTCGGCTACTTGATTGGGGATTAAAAGGAGCGCCGCTCTCCTGTTGGCTCTGGCGCCGGTCGCAAAAGCTTCCCCGTCGCCAGATGAATCACCGAGGATATCAGTGACCGCTTCTGCTCGAAGAAACGACAAAAGGGTCCGCAGTTGAAAGTCAGGAACTCGCCTTCGCTTGTCACATGGTCTGGGTAATTACTGAAATCTTCGTCAGCGCCTGACAGGCTGGGTGCCGAAGGGATTGAGAGCCTCTCCAGTGGACCGGCGTATGCACCATGGCGTCTGCCCAGATGAATTTCCAGGCCAAACCTAACAGTCTCTAGTTGCAACGAGTGCCAACGTTGCAAGCACCCTACCAATGCTCCTCCAGGGCGACTACATCCTATTCCACCTTCTAGAACTCCATTCGAGCAAGTTGGGATTGACCTTCTAGGTCCCTTTCCGAGGTCTTCTAATGGCAATCGCTGGATAGTCGTATGTACCGATCACTTAACACGGTACTGCGAGACAGCTGCTATACCATCTGCAACTGCAGCTGACGTGTGGTTATTCATGCTGCGTATTGTGCTTCTACGACATGGACCTCATAAAATTGTTATCAGTGATCGTGGGCGACAATTCACTGCAGACGTCGTGGAAGAGATGCTTCGTCTATGCGCTTCAAGCTTTCGGCACTCTACGTCATATCATCCCCAAAAAACGGCCTGACGGAACCAACTAACAGGACTCTCACGAACATGCTTTCTATGTATGACGCAGCAGATCACAAGAACTGGGATGGCGTGCTACCTTTCTTCACTTACGCATTTAACACCGCACAGCATGAGACTATCAGCTACAGTCCGTTTTTTCTTCTGTATGCTCGGCCACCTCGTCATACCCTGCGTTCCTGCCCGCAGTCTCGCTTCAGCGGAGTTAGGGCTAAAGCAGACTTCGATGACGCGCTGCACTCGTAGACCGCGCGTCCGCTCGTAGTAACCTTATCGCGCATCCGCTTACTGCTCGTAACTAAAGCGTAAATATTGTTACTGCTTATGTGATTTGGGTATGAGCTTGGTAGCGGGGAACAGGCAGATTAGAGAAGAGGACGTTCGGCTAGCGAGGTAGGTCTCCGGTGCATGACCCCTTGAAGTCTACCAGTACCCCACAGCGTAATAAATACATTACTAAACGTAACAATATATCTTAAGTGATCATCAAGCCATGAACACTTCACGAAGTAGCGATTTTCGAGAGCCATGTCCTCGCGACGCACAAGCAGCAGACGACGATTTCCTGGAGCGAGCATCGGGCCATGGTGAGGCAAGCTGAGGCAACATGGCCAATCAACATGGCCACGGCCAATCAACATGGCAACATGGCCACGGCCAATCAAGGGCCTCAAAACGACCTTCAAACATTTGCTTTTTTGTGCGCTTGTTGTTAAAGGGAGGAGCCAGCTGAGGTGGGAAAGTTACACGGAGAAATGCTCTTTCCGATGAGCCCAAGAAGCCGGCTCCCGGCCCAAGCATCGCGAAGCTTTAATTTTTTGAGTGAGTGATTGAGCAAACTTTATTTAACCAGCGGATTGAGGCGTGGGCCTAAGCCGCACCAGGGGCGGTGGAGAGACCCTGTCTCTCAGCCGCCTCCCGTGCTCGCTGGATGGCCCATATTTGATCTGTCCGATCTGAGCTGATCAGCGCAGCTCTCCACCGCGCCCCAAGCTGTTCTGGGGAGACTGCATTGGCGTCCTCTGTCTGTGTGCATTCCCATAACATATGCTCTAGGGAGGCACGTCTCATGGTACATAGCTTACACGAGTCATCTGGGTGTAGTTCGGGGTAGATGCGATTTAGGTGCTTCGGGTTGGGAAATGTTCTAGTTTGAAGTCGCCTCCAGTCAACCTCCTGAGATCTGTCTAATGTGGAGCTAGGTGGTGGAAATCTGCGCCTCGACTTTTGGTAGAATTGGATAATGTCGCAGAACCTAAACATTCTGTCCTTCTCCCACCACTCATTTCCTCCCAGTACCACATGTGAAGCTCCATTGCGAGTGCGGTAAGTGAGACCTCGCGCTACGCGGTGAGCCTCCTCTTGAGGTTGGGAATGAGCGACGCACACGGGGTGTGGGCTGGGAACCATATAATATACCTTTCTTCGAATTCCTCGGATGATATGAGATTTGCCTTGCGGAGGAGTATGTTGGCTGCCTCGGGAGATATTCTTCCTCGTGCATAGTTACGGATTGCTGACTGCGAGTCGCTGATGACATATGGCCTGTGGCCTGTGCAATATGGCCTGTGCAATAGCCACCTCTTCCGCGATTTCTGAAATATACGAGCGTATGGAGCACGCGTTTACGCTTTGCGGTCGGTGTTTATTACTGCTGCAACGTAAGATTTGTGACTAGGGTACTCCGCTGCGTCTATGAACAACGCTTCCTTGTCTCTGCCGTAGGCCTTAAGCAGAGTTCTAGTGCGGCTTTCTCTTCTGCTCTGATTAAATTCGGGGTGCATGTTGTTGGGCAGATTGGGGACCTGGATCTTTTCCCTGATCACCTTTAAAACCGACACTTTACTTCCTTGTTGCCTACGGTAATTTATCCCCAACTTGTCAAGGATACTCCTTGTGCGTGCTGGCTAGCCTCTCCAACTGGGCAATCTGTTGCGCTTCTATCAGCTCCTCTAAAGTGTTATGTAAGCCCAGTTGAAACAGTTTTTCGTTGCTGGTGCTATATGGAAGGCCCAAAGCTTGTTTGTACGCCTTTCGTATGAGTGCGTTGATTTTGAGTTTTTCGGCTGTATACCAGTTTAGATATGCCGCTACGTATATATTATGTGACTTATGGCGAATGAATAAATAAGCCTGATGACGTTAGCTTCTTTCATGCCTTGGTGTTTGTTGGTGACTCTCTTGATTAGTCGTATCGCGTTGGTGACTTTGGTTACTAACCTTTTGACGGTTTTACCGTTTGTACCCTTAGACTCGGTGATGAGTCCAAGGACTCTGATTTGTTGCACTATAGGAATAGTCCTGCCGTTTTTTGGTGTGAATTTGGATCTCTTCGTAAGCACGGTCCCTGTTGTATCCCTTGGGTGGTCTGCCTTTAAGCGTGGGGCGATAGAGAAGGAGTTTGGATTTATCTGGCGAACACTCGAGGCCAGTACCATCAAGATACTCCTCAATAGTGGTGACGGCCTCCTGTAGTCTCCGCTCTATCTCTCTGTCACTACCTTCACACGCCCAGATGGTGATATCGTCTGCATATATAGAATGATGTATTTCGTATATTGAGTTCAGCCGCGCCGGGAGTCCTATCATTATGAGATTAAACAGCATTGGCGATATGACCGAACCCTGCAGGGTACCAGCACTGCCCATAAGCCTTTCCTCAGATCTCAGTTCTCCCATTACAATAGATGCCGTTCTGTCTGTTAGGAAGTCCTTGACATAGTTATACGCTCTTGATCCTAAGCTTAATTGGCAGATCTGATGTAAGATAGCCGTATGCGATGCTTTGTCGAAGGCTTTTTTAAGGTCTAACCCTAAGATCGCCCGGGTAGCTCTTGTTTTGTTGTCTAGAATCTGCTGCTTAATTTGCAGCATGGCGTCTTGCGTGGAGAGCCGTGTGCGGAACCCCAACATGGAATCTGGGTAGATTTCGTTCTCCTCAAGATAAGTGTTGATTCTGTCTAGAAAAGCGCGTTCCATCAGCTTCCCAGCACAAGACGTTAGTGATATGGGGCGTAAATTCGATAGATCGGGGGGTTTCCCGGGCTTGGGAATGAGGATTATTTTAGCTTTTTTCCACTGTGTTGGTATAGTGCCCTCGGTCCAGCACTCGTTAATATATTGCGTGATGTTCTCTATGGCTTGGTCGTCAAGGTTCCGTAGTGTTCCGTTAGTGATCCCGTCTGGTCCCGGTGCAGATTTGGTGTTTAGCTTCTGTAGCATGGCCCTGATTTCAGCCACAGTAAACTCCTCATCTAAGAGCTCGTTCGGGCCTCCGGAATATGGTCCGTGCTCTATGACAAGCATGGCGGGTATGTACGTGTTGCTAGCCTCAGCGATAAAGTCCTCCTCACTGCCGTTATACTGGTGCACCAGTTTACGCAACGTTTGCTTATGTGCAGATTTGGTGTTATCTGGGTTTAGCAGGTGTTTGAGCATGCGCCATGTCTGACCAGCATTCATTTGGCCATCGAGACTATTACAAACTTGGTCCCATTGCTGTTTGCTTAGCTGCTTACAATGTTCTTCTATCTGTTTGTTCGGCTTGGCTATGCGCTTGCGCAAGGGCCTGTTGTGCCTCTGTCCCCGCCATCTATTCTGCAGTGATTGCTTGGCCTCCCACATGTGTGCGAGACGGCTATCAATCTGCTTTAGGGGTGGACTTGAAGTGACAGTTCACGTTGCCTCACTGACGTTATTGACATCCTTGATCCAATCTTCAATATTGCTGACAGGGTCTTGTTTTTTCGCATTTCTTCCTTTCCGAAACTCATCCCAGTCAGTCCATCTAATCTCTCTGAATTTCTGCAGCAGCCATAGTTTCTATCGTGATTTCTAATATTCGATGATCACTCCCCAGGTCATCGCGTGTGTTTTTCCATTTAGCGGCCCCCGCGTTACTAACTAACGTTAGGTCTGGAGTGTTATCTCTCTCGCAAGCCCAGATACCATATTCGTTGGGGAGTCGGGGTCAGTGAGGAGAGTTAAGCGTGTTTCTTGAATATCCTGCCTTAACGTTTTTCCTTTGGCTCTTGTGTATTCGTATCCCCAAGCACTGTGTGGAGCGTTAGTCTCCACCTACGAGGAGTGGATTGGGCCCCGCTATTTCGATGGCCTTCTTAAAGAGAACAAGGAAGCGTTGTCGTATGTGTGTAGGATCGCTGTACAAATTCAGAATAAATATGCCTGGAGATTTTTTCTTTAGGCGCAAGTTGTACGAGTATATGCTCAATTTCTCTGATGCGGGTGTCGTGGCAGATTGCTACGAGTCCATTCCTTACAAGAGTGGTTAGTGTTTTAATATCCCCTGATGTGGGGCCGATTGCCTGATATCCCGGTAGCTTAGCTAAACCATAAGTTTCCTGCAAAATTAGACCATCCGGTTTAGTTCTGTCCCTAAGGTGTTGTTGCAGGACTGCTCTCTTCCCCTCATAGCTCCTGCAATTCCGCTGCCAAAAAATTGAGTCTCTTTTTTTTGTGCTTCCCTATTTTGAGTTGGCTATGGAAAGGGAGGAGGGTGAAAGAAGGCAGGCCTCACGAAATTGGTTGATATAGCCGCTGATGTGGTGCCATGAGATGAGTGTGAATTTCCTTCAGTGCTTATCGGAAGGTTGGTAGCTGGAAGATACCGGAGGTGTCCTAGGGTTGAGATTGGCTACGTTAGCTTCGAGTTTATCTAGTCTATTCATCATCATGGATATTGCAAGCGAGAGGTTGTTGGTTGCCTCTGCCTGTTCCTTAACTGCATTCTGTATTTCGGACAATGTTTGAATAATGTTCGAGGTTTGCGCCGTAGTTTTGTCATTAGACACCTGAGCTTTCCTTTTGAGAGGTGGCAGGGTACTGTCCTCGTCTATTCGGTTATCTGGCATTTCTTCGAGGCGCTCTTGGGCCGCGGAACGCATTTGACTAGAAGTTCTATTTGTGCAGTTTTTAAGACTTTGAATTTCCCGAGTAAGTTGTGATATCAATTCTCTAAGCTCAGCGTTTTCTTTTTTCAGCTCCGCTATATCACTGACATTATGCGCAGTCTCCCCCGAAGGCTCAGGGCGCGTCCCTTTAGCCACGTCTGACCACCTCACGGTGAATGCCGGGTTTCCTTGATGGCCATTGCCACCCTTTGGCTTAGACAGGGATCTGGAACGGGATGTATTTATTTATTTATTTATTAGAATACCCTCAGGGCCCGTAGGGCATTACAGAGGGGGTGGGTACAACATTTATAACACACAAGAAAAAAAGACAAAATAAAGAAACAAGTGTCAGATGCGCAAATCGGGAAGGGAACATAAGCCAACTAAAAATGTATAAGAATTCAAGCACATACAAGACAACTGTAGTGCGCCTTCTCGGTCCCGGAGACTGGGTGGTGTGGCCGCGGGGCGTTGCCCAGGACCAGGAACTTGATCTGGACCCAGGCGTTACCCTCGTCCGGAATTTGGACCTCCCGCGTTCGGTTGGCTTGGTGGTAGGGGGGTAGTTCTCCTCGAGCGTCTCTTGAAGTTGTCGGAACCACTGGCGTTGTTTTACGATGTAGGGTGTCTTGAACTTGGCCTTGCAGAGTTTGTCAGCCATGGGATGATCCTTGCCGCACAGCTGACATCGTTGCTGACAGTGGTGGTCCTCGCTCGGATCAGGCAATCCACAACCCGCACATAGCTTGTCGTTTGGCCTCCAACACACGTCACTCCTGTGCCCAAGTCTGTTGCATTGTTTGCAAAAGTCAACTTTTTTCCTGTATAGTGAACAGCGTGTGAGCACTCCTCTGTACATAACGTGCGTCGGGACTCTGCTACCGTCAAGAAGGACTATCACTGTCGTGGTGTTGCCAAGACGTTTGGTTGCGATCGCCGTAAGATTTCGGGCTGTAATAATAGCTGCGGTGATGTCCCGTGGGGTTTCGTTCAAAGGAACTCCTTTGACTACACCTTTGGCAGTGAGTTCCGGGGCCGTCTCGTATGCTCCCACCTCATACAACTTGTCTTTGGCTTTGATGTGCTTGATGCCTTGGTACTTGTCTGCATGGTCCTGGTTTGGTGTGCTAACGACCAAGATGTTCTGAAAATTATTCGGACAAATCGTGTCCGTCTCTCTTTCTTCATAAGGGATCTCGGCCGCTTCATACACAGCTTTGTCTAGCTCCGTTAAGCTGAGCTTGGATAGCTGCAGTCCTCCTCTTGGCCTTATATTTATCTTGAAGTCGCCTGTCGGCAGTCTTGGCATTTTGCTGGCTCTGGTTATCCGGGATATCAGATTTGCACCGCGCGTTCTAGGTGTTCGGGTAGGGCTAGGGCTACCACGGCGTTCCTGGCTACCTTTCTTCGCACGTTTTCTGTTTCAAACTTCTGTCCACCCGTTGCCTGTGTCATCTTCCTGTTGGGTGACGTCTTCGTCTTCCCGTTGGGTGGCGTGTTCATTCTGCTGCGATACCTTCATTATTGATGATTACGGCCTGCATGGCGCGAACGCCGAGGCCTGGCTATCGTGAGGCCGCCCCAGCCGACGCGGAGTGCCGGTCGTAGCAATAGTAGACGCTGCTTGGTGGGGGCTGGTTTTCGGTCGTAAAATCTCGAAAAATGATCACCCACCTTAGAATATGGTCTCTTCGGATTTTCGGTGACGAGAAGGATCAGATGGTATATAAATCCGAGCGGTGCCTGGCTGTATTCGCTGCAAAATCATTCTATGAGAACGGAGCCGACGTGAAGAGCGTCCATTCACCTCGGTGACCGCAGCGCCTCCTTTCATTTTTTGAAAATCGCTGTTTTCTCGCCATTTGCAGAAAATGTCTTGCTACCTAGGTGGGTGAAACGAATTTCCCGAAGCACTTCTGCGCAGTTTTTAGTGTAGATATTTTGGAACCAGATAGAAAAAGGGTTTCAGACACTGAAAACTTACGTTACAAAAAATTGATTTTTTTTTCCATTTTTCGAGATCCCAAAGCCGTGTCCCCCTTAAACTTTCCAGGCACTGTGCAAAGTGCCAAGGACTGCAAATAGTAAAAATTTTTTAAAATAAAAAGTACTGAAGGTACTTCTCTGAAACTTTTGTGGAAGCATTAGAAAGACATGCTGAATATTTGTGCCAATTTTCATCAACATCTGCAAAGTTTTGAGAAAGTAGATTTTCCAAAGCCATATCCCCTCTTAAAATAGCCAAAAATCATAGAAAAAGTCAATTTCCTGAAATCTCAATTTTTGATGTCTTTATGGTATAATGTATGCTCTGGCAAAATATTACGGCTGAATTCTGCAAAGTGTAAAAGAAAGTAATTAAGAAGCATGGACAGATGAAAATCAATGCTCAAATGAGGAAATATGGCCCAACTTAAAGCACCTGTAGCTCCACGCGACTACAACCAATCGGGGCAATGTCAGTAATGTTGCAAAGCTGCTTGCCAATGTTTGAATTTGGCGCACTTCAAGCCAATCTATACGCTGGCCCCTCAGTCAGAGCTCGTGTGCATGCAGGGCTGGCACGTACACTACGGCTGGCTTCGCTTGTCGTGACAAGGCTTTCGGCGTTTCACTTGGTTCCCGATGCATGCAATGCACGGAATGGTGTTTACACCCTGCAGAAGAGTGACGATCAGCACCTTTTCACTAGTCATGAAAAGTCCGCTGATTGTGTACGGGCGCACATGTGACCACCGCCATGCGAAGTGCAACAGGCCATGTTACGTGCCTCCTTTTCTGGCATCCCATGCATGCGCGCTTTGTGGTTTTCGCAGTCTGATATGTTTGCTCCGCCTTCTCGAATGCTAGTTTCCCTTTGTTTACCAGAGCTTACGTGCGCTGTAATTGTCCGCCTTTGCTGCTGGTGTCTGCAAACACGGTAGCGTGAAACAAGAGAAAAACAACTATGGAAATAAAAACACCAAAGACACAGTGGGATTCGAACCTGGGTCCCATGCGTGCCAGCCCAGTATTCTACCGCAGAGCCGGAGCTTGAAACTCTGTTGCAAACTGGTCTTAGGTAAGCTTGATGTCGGAAAAGGAATCGCTCTGTTGCAAACGGGTCTTAGGTAAGCTTGATGTCGGAAAAGGAATTGCAGGGATTGCCACTGGGAACACACAGGGTCATTGTAACAGGGTTTATAGTTACAATGAATAATATGTAGGCGTGTGGGAATTTTCTAAAGTTTCGAATATTGCATCCGTAATATTCGTATTCAATTTGATAACCACACATTCGAAAGTTTCGAACTAGCTTGAATATTCGAGGAATTTTTGAACTAACTCAATGTTGACGAATATTCGTTCGCATATGTCACTGTCTAGGACTTGCGATTTTGCGTATTTGCGATAACAGCCTCACTAGATCATGCATTGATTACTACGTCTTCGGTGCGAGTGCAATGATGCCTGCATGAAAATTCACGGGATGGTGATGACGGCTACTGATGAATGCGGCATTGCGACAAACATACCAACGATAGACATCTCAATATATTTAAATCATGTGCTGCCTGCACGGCAAAACAGGTGGCTTAGCGGTTTAGTGCTGTAACAGTTCATGTAAGCATACCGATCGTGCCTCCCCTGCCGCGCCCTTGTGTGCGGGACTGCAAGTGCGTATCGCTCATGGAAACGACAAAAACTCGCCCCCGCCGCATTGGCTTGATAAAAAAGTCTCGGTCTTGTGCTAAGCGAGCACGAAAAAAAAAAAAATGCAAGGGCAAATGCACGGGTATACGTTACAGGGCACGGCACTGATGAAGTAAGCTTAGTTGGCAATGCACTGCACGCAACTAGCTAGCGGTGCACTCAGCGTAACGTACGATGGTAATGCGTTTCATACATAGCCACGCCAGTTTTCGTTAATAAATTGCTGTACAAACGTACACGCACATGTCAAAGTCTGACGAGTCGTCTGTCAGCTGTGTCGCTACTTCAGCATGTATACTCTCTTTATAGTTCCAGAATGATTTCATGGTAGTAAATATGGTCATGCGAACGAGCGCTAGTGTTTTTCCGTGCAGTGGCAAACATATAAAAGGTCATCTACCTTCGGTAACCTTACAATATCGTATACTCGTATTATTACGGTATTAATATGCCGTAAAAATATACTGTATTTACTCGCATAATGGACCTACCACCCCACCTAGGTTATTGAAAAAAGAAAAAAAAACTTTTTAAATATACCTGTTCATTTTATTTCTGTATGAATCAAGTCATTATATTAATACATAACAGCCGCTTGACGCGGCCGCATGAAAGAGAAGGACGAAGTGAGTTTTTGTTTGATGCTGGACTGGCGCCATCTTGCTCGTCGAGTTCTGTGCGTTCTAAATGGATTAATAAAGAAGTTACTCGTAACATTATTGGTGGAGGGTTGAGGTGGACGACCCCCGTACCTCGATAGAGACGCACAGCGGTCGCAACATCGGCGACTTTTCGACTGCTTCAATTGCTGGTTTCCTCTGCGCCACCCTCATCAGTCCAAGCCACTACCTACGTGACACACCCGCACCTCCGGGATCCCGGCACTTTCTCCGGTGATCGTACAATCGATCTCGACACCAAGCCACCACCTACGTGACACACCCGCACCTCCGGAATCCCGGCACTTTCTCCGGTGATCGTACAATCGATCTCGACACCAAGCCACCACCTACGTGACACACCCGCACCTCCGGAATCCCGGCACTTTCTCCGGTGATCGTACAATCGATCTTGACACTTGGCTGAACCGGTACGAGCGCGTCAGTGCTACTCACCGCTGGGATCCCACGCTCATGCTCGCTAACGTGCTTTTCTACCTGGACGGCACTCCCCGAACAAGGTTTGAAAGCCGTGAAGCCGACATAACGAGCTGGGATCTCTTCAAAGAAAAGATCCGCGACCTGTTTGGCGATTTATCTGGTCGTCAGCTCGCTGCGAAGAAGGCTTTTGCCACACGGGCCCAGTCTTCTACCCAATCATGTCTCCTACATTCTCAACGTCCTGGCCCTTTGTTCCAAGGCCGACCAGTGCATGCCGGAAGACAAAAAGATTAACCACATCTTGAAAGGCATTGCCGACGATGCTTTCAACCAGCTGGTTTTTAACGTCTCGAGCATCGACACCATCCTTAAAGAATGCTGACGTCTCGAACAAACTAAAGGCCGCTGTGTAACCCAAAGCATTGTGCGCCTTCCGAAAACAGAGGCTACTTCTTCGTGTGGCAACGCCTTCCACCAGGGCCCTCGATGTGACAACCTCACACGCATCATTCGTCGAGAGGTCGAGGCAGGACAACCGGTAGCCACGCTATTACCGACGTCTGCGCCTTCCCCGACCACGATCTCTTTGATACAAGCCGTCGTTCGTCAAGAGCTCAGGTTGCGGGTTAAAATCCCGGCTGCGGCGGCTGCATTTCCGATGAAGGCGGAAATGTTGTAGGCCCGTGTGCTCAGATTTGGGGTCACGTTGTGGGGTCTCAAATTGGCGAGCGAAGCTTCCGCCACGCTCTTCGAGTGAACCGACATAGTAGACATGGTCGGTATAAACCAAACAACAACACATTTAACTACTTTTGAACGACGATACCGCCCGCCGAATCGGTACATCAATCGTTATCAACACGCTAAGTCATTATTACACAAAATTACCAAACACTCAAACAACATAACATAAGAGCACAAAAAAGGCGGCGTCGCCAACACTTCACTCACCACAGGGGCCTACCGGAGACGGCCCGCGGTGCTGTCCACGGCAGACCCACCACTAGAGACAACCGTTCGCGGCAACCACCATGCGCAGAAGAGTCTCGCTCAACTCTCCCGTCACCAAGGCTCGCCTTCTGCCAGGGGTCACTATCGGCACTATCATTGTCACAACCATGATGATGATCACAGTGGTAATCAACGCCACCTACCACCCGGTAGTTGTAACCCTAAATGCGGTTTTTAGACGAGACACACACGCCAAACGGCGCAAACAACATTACAGGGGGTGTAAGCACCCCCACAATGTTACAAACCCAGGTGGTCGAAATTTCCGAAGTCCTCCACTACGGTGTCTCTCATAATCATATGGTGGTTTTGGGACGTTAAACCTCGCATATCAATCAATATTGTCAAGAGCTATTGAGTGTCGGCCTACATCCTGTTCCTGCCGTGTACTATGCTGAGTGAGCCTTCTTATCTACTCCCTTCTGCTCCTCGCATCCAACGCAATCCGTCCGAATGGCGTACCCTTGATGACAGGCCCATATGCTTCAACTGTCGACGCGTTGGTCATATCGCTCGTCACTGCCGCAGCCGCTGGGCTCCACAGTCACATTATGTATCCCAGTTTTACGCCACTTCTGTCCGCCAGTCGTCCCCATCACTTTCTCCATCAATGCCGAACACATTTTCCGCTCCTGCAGAACCTATTAGCAGACCTCGCTACGGCCGGTCACCGTCCACTGCTCGTCGTCAGTCCCGGTCCCCCCCACAACGCCGGGCTGCCTCCCCGACATATTCGCAGCACCTCCGACTGGAAAACTAGGCCGTGCAGCTTCTGGAGGCGGAGCTGCGTTGACGACCTTCGTAAGAAATCTTTGCTTAACGTTAATGGCGAAACGGAACCTCGTAGCAGCCCCGCCGCGGTGGTCTAGTGGCTAAGGTACTCGGCTACTGACCCGCAGGTCGCAGGTTCGAATCCCGGCTGCGTTTCCGATGGAGGCGGAAATGTTGTAGGCCCGTGTGTTCAGATTTGGGTGCACGTTAAAGAACCCCAGGTGGTCAAAATTTCCGTAGCCCTCCACTACGGCGTCTCTCATAATCATATGGTGGTTTTGGTACGTTAAACCCCACATATCAATCATCAACCTCGTAGTATTTTCGACTTTGCCTGCAATTCTTTAAGGCAAACGACCATTGTCACTCATCGCACAAATACTGGCCATGCAAGTTCCATTCACCGACGCCCCTACCGTGTCTCTGCGTCGGAGCGTGCAATAATACTACAGGAAGTCAGCAAAATGCTTGCAAAAAACATTATCGAGCCTTCATGCAGCCCCTGGGATTCTCCAGTCATCCTTGGTAAAAAGAAGGATGGAACATGGCCCTTTTGTGCCGATTACCGTCACCTCAACAAAATTACAAAAAAAAATTACGGCATATTCACGGGGTGAATGATGATGAATGGGCGAAGCTCCGGAGAGATTCATCGGTAAACTGTGAATCTTCCGTGTAATTCGCCCAGTCGATCATCATGTAAAGACGTGAGAAACGCTGTGTGTGTATATACACAAATCAACTTTTATTTGTTCTTAGACGATGGATGGCTTGCGATGTCCCTTGCCTCGCGCGCTCGCACATCGGGATTCTGTCTGCGAGCGCGCGCTGCTGCCGCCTTGCGCTCTCTCCGCTGTGCAGCCTTATCCATCCGGCGACTCCGAGCGCGCGCCAACAGCGAACGGATTTATTACAACGCTCCCCCTAGCGTACGTCGCTGCACTATGGTTGAAGGCAATCGAACGATTGCCTTCAACCAATGACACGCGCCATATGTGACATCATTCCTATTTTATAAGATCTCGCGTCTTTCATCAACTACAAGTACCGCTTTCTAGTTTATAACATCTTGCATCTTTTCATCATCAGCTACAAGTACCACCTTCTAGTAAACACTACAAGAACTAAACGAAAGGTGGCTACATACAGGAGACGGTACCGCCATCTAGTGAACACTGCAAGAACTAAACTAGAGGTGGCTACATACAGGGGACGGTACCGCCATCTAGTGAACACTGCAAGAACTAAACTAGAGGTGGCTACATACAGGCTACAGGGGACGCACAGCCCACGCCCTAAGGAGCTTCGCCCCTAAAAAATACATTTATCCTTTGTCTAACATCGACGATGCCCTCGACTGCCTGTACAGTGCTACTTATTTTTCAACTATTGACCTTCGGTTAGGCTACTGGCAAATAGCCGTTGATGAGATGGACCGCGAGAAGACCGCATTCATCACTCCTGATGGTCTTTATCAGTTTAAGGTGATGCCCTTTGGTCTCTGCGTTTTGCCAGCCATATTTGAAAGAATGATGGACTCATTGCTCCAAGGGTTGAAATGGTCCACCTGCTTGTGTTACCTTGTCGATGTTATTGTCTTTTCGCCCACATTCGACTCTCATCTCGATCATTTGTCAGCTATTCAGGACGTTTTTCGTCGAGCCGGACTCCAGCTTAATGCTTCAAAGTGCCACTTCGCTCGTCGTCAAATTTCTGTGCTTGGCCACCTTGTCGATGCCCAAGGCGTGCGTCCAGACCCATAGAAAATTGGCACAGTCACAAACTTTCCCATTCCGAGGACCACAAAGGATGTTCGCAGTTTTGTGTGGTTGTGCTCCTATTTCAGACGCTTTGTTAATGACTTTGCGACCATTGCACGTCCCCCCACTGACCTCTTGAAGAAAGACGCCTCGTTTATCTGGGGCCATGACCAAGTGTCATCGTTTTCTCAACTTACGACACTGCTTACAACGCCACCAATCTTGGCTCACTTTAATCTATTAGCCCCAACCGAGGTTCACATGGATGCCAGTGGACACGACATAGGAGCTGTGCTATTGCAGCACCAACGGGGACACGACCGGGTTATAGCCTACGTAAGTCGACTGCTATCTCCAGCCGAGCGCAACTATTTCATCACTGAGCGCGAGTGACTCGCTCTTGTATGGGCAGTCGCCAAGTTTCGTTCATACCTGTACGGGCGCTCACTTCATGTCACGGATCATCACGTGCTCTGCTTGCTAGCCTCCCTGAAGGACCCCACAGGACGTCTTGCTCATTGGGCCCTACGCCTTCGGGAATACACATTCTCTGTAATGTATAGAATGGGGCGATTACATCAGGATGCGGATTGTTTATCCCGCTACCCTGTTGACGAAGCAACCAATACTGACGCTATCACGGACATTTTTTCCGTGTCGCAGCTGCTGAACATTGGCGAAGAGCGTCAGAAGAATGTCGGGATGCTTCTTTACGAGCCATCATTGACAAACTGGAGTCAACGCCTCATGATGCGTCTCTTTGAATGTTTTTGGTGAAAGACTGGATCCTATACTGCCGTTACCTTGATTCCTTCGGATCAGACTTACTTCCTGTCATCCTAGCGCACCTGCGTTCCACTGTCTTGCATTAACTTCATGACGCTCCCATGACGGGCGATTTGGGCGTTTCTCGCACATACGATCGGGTATGACGACGGTTTTTTCAGCCTGGACTTGCCCACTCTGTTCGACGCTATGTCGCCTCCTGTGAGCCCTGCCAGCGACGCAAAACACCGTCTGCCCTCCCGGCCTGCTACCTTCAGCCGATCGACGTTCTGACTGAACCTTTCTTTCGAGTTGGTCTCAACCTATTGGGCCCTTTTCAACTCTCCACAGACGAAACTAAATGGATTGCTGTTGCCACAGACTTCTTGACACGGTACGCAATCACACAAGCACTCCCGACCAGTTGCGCTACCAACGTTGCGGACTTTCTGCTGTACGACATATTAGTGCACGGCGCTCCCCGCTAATTTCTCACCGATCGTTGCCGCACATTCTTATCAGCTGTCGTTCATGAAATCCTGAAGTCATGCCGTACCAAGCACAAATTTACCACTTCGTACCATCCCCCGTCAAATGGCCTTATGGTGTGCCTCAACAGGACCCTAACCGATATGCTTGCCAAATACGTTGCGCCAGACCACCAGGATTGGGACATTCATTTGCCGTATGTGACGTTCGCCTACAATTTATCCCGTCACACACTGCCCGCTATTCCCCCTTCTATCTCCTATATGGCCGGGACCCAACTCTACCCTTACACTTTGCTACCTGCGGCCACTGAATATGCCGGGGAAGCCATCGCCTGCGCCGACCACGCACGCCAAGTCGCCTGTAATTGTCTACAGGTCTCACAGGCGCACCAACGACAGCTCTACAACTCTCACCATAGGGACGGGCACTTTTCCCCGGGTTCTCTTGTGCTCCTCTGGTCACCCACTCGGCGTGTGGGACTGTCTGAAAAACTGTTGTCGTCCTACAGTGGACCATTCCGTATCGTTCGCCAAGTGACTGACGTCACATACGGGATTATTCCAAGCGATCCGACAAAGTCATCGTCAGCTCCGAGCGACACCGTTCACCTGGCTCGGCTCCCTATTACCCCCCTTCGACATCATCTGCGTAGATTTAGCACCGGGACGGTTCTTCTACCTCTGGAGGTTATGATACATAACAGCCGCTAAACGCGGCTGCATCAAAGAGGAGGACGAAGTAAGTTTTTGTTTGATGCTGGACTGGCACCATCTTGCACGTTGAGTTCTGTGCGTTGTAAATAGAATATTAAAGAAGTTACTCGTAACAATATCACACAATAACAACTCAATAAAAGTGAATACATAGTTTTGCAATCATGCTAAATAGTAGCGAGCAGCAAGAGTGTGAACGACGTCAATCAAAATTTGAAAGTCTCGCCTTTATACGGCAAAGCGCTATCTGTCGAATGCAAGAGAAACCTGATAAAGAGTGCTTACCAGCGCAAACAACGGGACAGGAGGGCACAGGAGAAAAGACGAGACAGAACACGCCCAATCCTACTGTCTCTTGAGGAGAAACCTCTTTGCTGATAGCGCCACACAAGCACAACGACACAAAAACAACGCACGTGGCCTCTAAAATAGCAGGTGCATGGTGCAAGAACATGGAGTGCGCCCACGATCTCAGAGGCCATGCGAAGTGCAACCGCACCCACCATGCCGACAGCACATTGTGCACCCAAAACGTCTACCGCAACGCTTGTGCGCTACCATCCGATGCTGTGTTTTTGTTGTTGGGTTCGTCGTTGCGAACTTGGTGCGGACACCTGCTGCGCAGGGCGCGTTCGGCGGGTACGTTAGCTACACGGCTGATTACAAACTGCATGCGCTGAAGCAACGCCTTCCTTATATCATTCAATGCCAGTGCAAACGTGCGCTCTTCAACGGGAGCCGTCGGTCCGCCATAGTTCAGAGAGTGGTTGCATACCTGCCAACTCTTAAGATTTTGCTGTAAAATGTGTGAATTTTGATCGGGCTTACGATTTTACAAATCTTGCCAGAAATTTTACGAAAAATATTTAATTTCTAGTTACCAAGCACCTTCACTACTCAATAGAATACGTGAATTTCGTGACGAAGTTAAGGAAGCGTTGAGTGAATCATTTAAAACATTGCTCATTTAACACAATATTGAGTTTGTCTGGCAGAGCTGCTGTGTGTATTTTCAATTTCTGCGTCTTAATTGCAAATTTTAGTTGTTGACTGGGGCAAAATGCCCTTGCAACTAGCAAAACACCTTAGTGGGAAACCCTACCCTCCTGTGTTCGGCTACTCCAATCCATTATGAGACCACAAGGCTGATGGTTGCATTTAGAACTTGTTTTCGCGATGCTTTCTTGGTTTTTTTTTGTTGCCAAAAATAGGGGAAAAGAATTCAGCACGACGATTTGACCTATGGTCGCGAAACATGATTATGCTTGTCGCTAAAGGCAAATTCATCATAGCTACAAATTGCAAGAATCCCAAGACAACCTGAAGGTGACCAAAGATGGCAAAATTCATATCTGGGACAGCCAGCGTGGCTGTCCCAGATGACAACGTAAACAAACGTTGTCCTTCGCTGCCACCATGACAACGTAAACAAACGGTGTCATGGTGGCAACGAAGGAAACTTTACACTGCATGCTTTTTGGTTCTTCTGCATTGCCCGCTTAGAAATACCATATTTAATCACGTAATGAGTGCACTTTTTTTCCCCTAAATATGAAGCAAAGCTGGGGGTGCGTTAATTATGCAAAGAAAACTTCATACTTTTTTTTTAAAAAGAGCAAAAAAAAGTGCTAATGTAAAAAAAGGGGCTAATGCCGCTTAGCATTTCGCAATTTACATACGCGTACACTGTTTGGAAACCGCTTTTTTGTTGTACTTCACTCATCTTCGGGGGGTTGATAGCACGATCTTCTTCAAGCTGTCCCTGCGGTGCTAACCGCTTTTTTGTTGTACTTCACTCATCTTCGGGGGGTTGATAGCACGATCTTCTTCAAGCTGTCCCTGTGGTGCTCGCGCACTCCATGAAAGTGGTTTGCGGCCTTTTTTTTTTCTCGCAATCATTTAGTCACACTAGTTGTATCTGCTGTGATCTCGAGGGGCACCCCGAAGCGAGCGCTGTGACGCAATTAGCCAATATCATGGCAACTTTGCACGATGACCTTGCTGCCGCCGTTGACATAGCAGCAAGTAACCAACATTGCATCAAAACAAACCGCCGATAACAAGATTAACGACAAAATCTGGCCATTGCCTCACTGTCCACATGAGAAGTAACTGTAAATGGGAAAGCCTAAATCTTGCGTTTTGCGAAGCATGCACAGATAACAAGCGTGAAGATCGCAACTTGAGTGAGAATCAGGGCTGCTACCTTATCGTGGAAATCTGCACACTATTTTCTGGGGGGCAAGCGATTTTTTCTGATTTTACAGAAACTTTCGACGCGGTGGTGACGAATAGCCCTTTGCGACAGCCATGGTGACAGTAAATCTTGTCGTCATCACTTGAAAATTGCGTGCATGGAGCTGGGCCTTGAAGTTTCGTATTTGCAGAAAGGGACCGTTGGTTGACGCGGGCAGTTTCGTGACCTTCGCTCACTGTGTGCTTGTCAGCTGCAATGTCTCTACTCTTGCACTATTTGCGAACTGCACTGTGGCGCGCGGATAATTACAAAAAAACAAGGGACATGCCGCGCACAGATAGAAATAAAAAGAAGGCGCACGACAGCGGCCAAGAAGGAGGGGGCAATTGAGGGGGTTCGGCATAATTAAAAATGGAAAAGATCGAATAGCCAAGGATGTGCCGGCTGTCTGTGTGGGACGGCAGCAGATGAGTGTAGGTGGTGAGTTTATTAGGCGAGAGAAAAAAAAGTTCATATTTTGGCGACAGAAGTTGGGGGTGTGTTTGTTATGTGAGTGCGTTCATTATGCAAGTAGATACGGCATGTGGCTGGGTTTGCTAAAGAGCTGAGGTGATATTCTTGAGCATACACATTTGTGATACGATCATGTACATTCGCAAGATCACGCGCAACTGTCCCCGTCCACGGACAAAGGTCAGTCAGTTGGTGCATGATGCCTCGAGAACAATGCAAGGTGAGCTGCCGCATATTTCACAGCGCAATATTTGTAATGCCAGAAATGAAGCAGGTGGAACATGTTATGTGCCCATCACAAAAGAATTGAGAATGTCAGTAGCTTCTGCAAGGAACCAACACAATGCATTTTCGGAAACTCTGAAAAGGCAAAAGCAGGAAGATGAAAAACAGAAAAAAGAAATGTCGCTTTGAAGAGGAAGTTAACATGTTTACAAAAGAAAACAAAACTAGAAGCCGCTGTTCAGGAATTAACAGCTACAGCAGAGTCTTATGCAGAAAAGCAGAGGCAACTAGCAACCTGATGTGCATCATCATATCAAACAGCCTTACGATGACAGCCGAGGACAAGTAGCAGGAGATAGTGGATATCGATGTCAAAATTTAGGATATGCAACAAGGCATTGGATAATAATTAAGTTTTTTCTATTTGAATAAATAAATGTTTGTATCTTATGTCATACTAAAAGTGATTAACTATGCAATTGTAAGACAGTATGATTGGAAACTGTCTAGAAAGAAACTGTAATTGGAGCCATGTTTTCCATGTCTGCCCTAGCGATGGCACCCTTTTTTGAATAATTTTAGTTATTCCAAGCTTCAGTCATCCCCTGAACATGTTAATCGGGTTTCTGACATTGTGGTCCTTGAAAACTCGTACACATAGCCTTGAAAGTCCTCGAAAACCTCTGAATTTTCGCAATGAAAACGAGCATAAACCCTGTGTGAAAGTATCGAATAATTTAATATCTTGCTGTTATGTTGAACGACGGAACTATAGTGCCACTGCTCGCATATTGAAACGGGTCTCGCAATAGCGAGGGGTAGCATTGCGGAATTCTGGGAAAACTCTCGCCTTATGCTTAAATAAATTAGTGTATTGATCACACCACGATTCTCACAGCCCCTTGAAATCCTGGAATACTATTGATATTGACAAAACAATAAGCTCGTGATAATGCTTTCAGTTAATTAAAACTAAATTCAATTTTTTTTCTTGGCCCTCTATTCTTAAAGCCTCTTAATTCAAACTCCATCATTCGGTCGATTCATACTTTTGCTGTTTCATACTAGAAAATCTCTGCTCCTTTCCTGCTGCTATTTAAAAACTTGCGTACCTATGTAATCCTAACAGTATAGAAATGAAAAATAAGTGCCTTAAGTCTTCACGGAAAAAAACTTTTGCTAGTAAAAAACAAATGTTTGAGATGAAGCACTAGCATGATAAACCGTGATGCTTCTCAACTGGTATAGAGAGCTTTATGCTGAAGGCACATATAGCAAAGAAGCAGTTGGCAATTGACAATTTCTGTAAAAGGTCTGATCAGCAGTAAATGGTCGATAAACTCGTGGCCCTTACATCTCTGCTTTCGGTTCATTTTGTGCAGAGGAGGGTTAAAAACACTTAAAATATTAGGACCTATAAAATCAATGCCTATTCATAATTTATGGTGTCATCCTGCCCACTGTCATATTCACAACTTTCAGGGACTATAGGGGGCGCCACAAGAAAACTAAAATGGCTGTCGATGTGGTGATCCCCTGCCTGCGCGGAGCCTTCGTCACAGGTTTTCTCTCTGTGTGGTTGCCCTTGCTTTTGCAGCTAGGATAATTTTCCATGGGATTTAAATTCCCATGAAGAAAGTATCTCAAGCTAGAGTGCAAAAAGTGTGGAACACGCGGTATTTATTTATTTATTTTTATTTATTTATGAATACTGCAACCCTAACATAGGGTTTTAGCAGGGTGGATACACATTTGCTAAATTAACAAATCGGCAAACAAGTAAATATAAAACAGGTGAGGTATGTACACAAAAAGACAATGGTTTGCAATGAACAGTCATAAGGGCATATAATGAAATCAGCGCTATATTCAAGTTGGTCACGAGTGGGGAATTGCTACAGTGATAGAAATAAAAAGCAGGATCACATATCAGACACTCACTGCTGGAGCTGCGCAGCAAAAAGATTCAAGGAAGACTGGGAAACAACTTCGTTACTAAGGTTATTCCATTCGATGATTGTCCTCGGAAAAAATGAATATTTGAACGTGTTATTACGGGTGGAGAATGGGGTTATTGTAAGGGAATGCCTCTGTCTTGTGGCATATCCCGTGGAGAAATTAAGTATGTGTGATAAGTCTAACTTATAATAACCTTTAACTAACTGAAAGAAAAATTTCAATCTTAATACTTTATTCCTTTGAGTAGGTGTTGAAAGATTGGCTTTTGATAATAAACGTGTTATTGAAGTGCGGCCGAAACTGTTATAAATAAATCTAACAGCTCTCTTTTGAATTTTTTCCATTTCGCTAATGTTTTTTCTGGTGTGAGGGTACCAGATTATGGAAGCATAATCTAAAGAAGGTTGAACAATTGCATTAAAAGCAATAAGGCGAACGGCGGGGGTTGAAAGCTTGAGAGCTCGTATGATCTTTCACCGAATTTGACGTCGGATGCGCTCGTGTAGCAGCTGGTTTAGTGACATTCCATCACACTGCATTGCCGGATCGGGCATTCGGCGTGTGTCAAACTCTGCAGATGTTTGTCATTCACTCGGTCCAGCATTTGCGATGGTAAACAACCTGGGAGACATGTGACATAGGGCTGCTTGTGCTACCGGTGGTTCATTTACCCCTCTGATCATTTTGACCGAGGGTGCCGGTTTCATGCCAGCGAAGATGGGTTACAATTGTTTCATCACGCAAAATAATGCTTAACGCAATAAACTTGTGCTCCAGTATGTCGCTTATTCAAAACAGCGCCGGCTTACAAGCTACGAGCGAGATTGGGAACCACGATGCTTGGGCATTTATTTCGCAGGTAAACATGCGACACTGCAGGCCGTGACACCCGACCGGCTTACTTTGCTTCGATCTTCATATGAATGTTGTGGAGAAAACTGCTTCCATATCTCGACGCAGGCATAAGACTACAAATATACATATCGTTGCTGAAATTTGAGCGCCCTAGACAGGCTTGCGCTTGATCACGGACGGCGGCGATGGCTGTTCAGCTGCTGCTCGCATGTGTCAGTTGCGGCGAACTGTGTTCAAGTGTTGTTCGCTTGCGAAAGCATAATTCCGAGTACGAGTATAATTACTGACTTCTAAATAAGATACTGACAATCAATAATTTGAAGCCGTGTAGGACATTTCTTCTCCCCCCCCCCCCCCCCAACAAAAAACTAAATTGTGTGCAGTTTTTTTTTTCTTTTTCACTATTCCTACTCCTTGGTTCTATGAATCTCCCGAATTTCAAGGTCGTGAGCTTGGCAAATCCATATTTAAATTCGTAGAGTCTGTCAAATTATGTGAGGCGCAGCAAATGCTAATGTGGACTTAATCATTGTTTGCTCAGTGGCATGGTTCAAAATACTACTTTCATTGAAATAGCAGTACTTGTGTTCACACTGCACCATGTAGATGATGTTGAATGGCTTATACATATATTTCTTGCTATAAATGTAAGCCTTCTTTTTTATACTAAGTACTGCAAGTTTGGTCTTTTAAAACTGCTTCCATATCCTGACACAGGCATAAGACTAGAAATATACATATCGTTGCTGAAATTTTGAGCGCCCTAGACAGGCTTGCGCTCGATCACGGACGGCGGCGATGTCTGTTCAGCTGCTGCTCGCATGTGTCGGTTGCGGCGAACTGTGTTCAAGTGTTGTTCGCACACGAAAGCATAGTTGTATTAACCAAATTATTGTAGGCCCAACAAAAAGCACGAGCACTCAACTGTTTGTCTAAGGAATGATACTGATTATAGTTGGGGTTGAACATCCCAGAACCATCATATGATTATGAGAGACGCCGTAGTGGAGGGATCCGGAAATTTCGACCACCTGGGATTTTTTAACGTACACTGAAATCTAAGCACATAACACGGTCCTCGAGCATTTTTGTCTCCATCAAAAATGCAGCCAGGATTCGATCCCGCCATTGTGAAGTGCCGTGCTGCTGAGCTCTGTGGGCTCGATTGCCGGCCATGGCAGCAGTATTTGAAAGGGCTAAATGGAAAAGAACAACCGTGGGCTTAGATTTAAGAGCACTTTAAGGAACCCCAAGTAGTGAAAATGAATCCCGAGGTTTACGGTACAGTCTCATTATGTCGTAGTTCTGGTAAATAAAATCCAAACAATCTTGTTTCGTCCCAGAAGTCAGCAGATTTCAAGTGCTCACTGATAATCACAATATGTTGACAAGTTTCACAATGTATAGTGCGATAACTTATTTTTCCTTTGTCAGCGGAAAAGAAAACCAAGCACGCTAATGACACCTTTTACGAGGCAGTTTGAGCCTTGCAGCCTACTGCACAAGCAATTTATCTTGTATTATTCGTGCAATATTGAAGCTAAAAGGTTCTGCAATGTTGCACCTACCAAATTTGTCGCACTTCAGTTCATGCAGGCACAGGAAGTTGAGGGACACAAGGATGGCGAGGCACGGCTCGCTCGTTGTAGCCAAGCAAGTTTTCGTTCTATCATTACATCGCAGCTTGGGCCAGCTGCCCTGTGGCGGCACCACCGTAGCTGAAAGTTGCGAATATCTGAGAGCTTCTGATTACTCAAACTTCGTGATAATTCAAAGAAAATTCAGAAGTCCTTTTGAGTTTGAATGAACGAGTCGACTAGATAAGTTCAAGAGCCCTTGAAACTCCTTGATTATTCGTGTACTCCTTGTCAATTTTGAAAAGGACCTAGATGAAATGTTCCACAAGATGAAATTAAGTCTCTGTAAGTCACGCTCATTTCAAAAGCCCTATCACTTGCGAATGACCATGAAAACAAGCTGTGTTCATTAAAAAAAACATTGAGAGTTTCGGTTTTAAATTGTCCAGCTGGTACGGCGACTGACAACTAATATCATTTGTAAATGAACCAAGTCAAGGCATATCACTCAGGCGATGAAGTGGAAGGCTATTCAGCATGTTTAGGCAGGCAAGAAATGTTCGACCATCGCGGACGACTTCGGGATACCACGGAGCACTCTGAGTACCTTCTTGAAGAACAAAACTGATATTAAGGCAAAGGTGGCGGAGCAGCAAACGTCGGAAGCCTGTCATGTGCGTGCTTCTGCCCATGGAAATGTAGAAAAGGCATTCTATGCCTGGTTTTAGAAGTGCATGCAAAGACCATTCCGGTTTATGGCCTGATGCTGATCGCTGAGGCCAAATGGTTTGCCGCTGCACTTGGTGAAACAACTTCGCCGACAACATCGAGTGGGTTCACCGATTTAAGCAGCACTACAACATCATTGGCAAAGCCAATCTTGGCGAAAGCGAAGCTGTCAGGAGCCAGGACATCCAGCAGTGGATGACGAAGGAGTGGCCGAAAATCTCCGCATAGTTTTCTCTTGCGAAGATCTTCAATGCCTGGTGAGGCGTGAAGACACACACAGTGGTCAATTGCTTCCGCAAGGCAGGCTTCGAGACGGCGGAACTTGCGGGAACCGGTGAAGACGACGGCGAGTGCATGGAGAACTCATTTTGCGAGTTGTCCTACTTCCTGGTAGCAGTTCCACAGAGTGTCTAAGGAGGACTTCATGGAAGCAGACTGCAATGCCCAGGCCTTTGCCAACCATGCTGACGAGGAAATAACAGCTGCGATCACAGGGACCCAGGATGCACAGTTCGACAGGTCATGTGACGAGGAGGATCGCCTGGACGTGGCGCTGGGCACATGCGCGTACTCTGCCGCTGAAGTGGCGGCAGTGTTAGACATCATTCGCCGTTGTATCAGTCACATGGAGGGAAGCAGGCTGTCGCACCTGGACAGCATTGATAAGATCGAGACTAGCGCCTTCAACATTTCAAAAACGCAGAAGCTGGCCGAAATAAGATTTTTTTTCGTGCAAATAAATCGCTCTGTTGTGGCGTATGTATGGAATCGTCATTCTCAAATGCGCCTATTGTAGATGATGATCCACTACAGGTAAGCTTTTGGGGCTTCTATTTTTTTATCGAATTTTTCTTATATCAAACTAATTCGCGATCCCCTTCGAGTTGGATATATCCGTGTTCGACTGTAGCAATTATAGGGACACTTTCGGCGGTTTTTCGTTGTCGCCATGTTGCGTAACAAGTCCAAATTGACAACATGCCCCCGCGCATCGTAACTGTCATGAGCGGGTAGCAGCACGGAAGCGCTGCTGAAGCAGAGATCAAATGAGTCTGCCCTCCCTATCGCCTGAAAAGTACATAAGATAACATCACTCGCGTGTTAGAACACTTGTCGAATGCTCAAAAAGAAAGTGAACCACCCATCTTTAACGAGTATGAAATAACGCGGGTAGGGAGGGGGAGATCGCACGAGTAGCAATAAGGAACTTTGATTTCCGAATATCGGTGCAGTTTCAATGCTAAAGGACTGTGTGAAAACAGCACTTTTCCCTGGAGTGGCCGTATTTGCTCACACTAGCGTTTTGTAGAGGTTCTGCAGTATCGTATCCAAAAGAGTTGGCTGCCAGCCTTACTTCTTATAGAATTGCAATATGTTTGCTATCGTGTTCATTGCATTGCATTCAATCATGTTCATTGCATTCAACATGCCGTCGTGTTGCCAGAACTAATGGGCCTATCGCAAAAGCTACCAGCCTGCGAACTCATGGCGCAGCACAAGATGGAAGCGCGTGACGAGTCAACCTTCGAAGATCCGTCGTCACCATGGTCTCAAAGAGTTTCTATCAGCGCCTAATTTGACATCCCCTTGGTGGTGACGACACGGTTGTCTGAAATTAAGCGAAGTCACAGTTTTGCTGCAAGGGTGAAGCAATGAATGCGGTAGCAACAACTTGGAATGTAACGCTGAGAACGGCAAGCAGATCGAAATGTGCAGGGCCCTGCTCACGCAGGAAAGACGCACGAAAACATACACAGGACGAGAGCGAGGGAAAGAAGTGTATGCCTAAGGGCTCGTTTTTCCGTGTTTTGACACAGTATTAATGCGATCTAACAGACAGTAATGCCAAGGAATGTACAGGGGAAGTTATTAGAACCAATGGAATGTAAATAAGAAGAAAGAAAAGTGGATGAAAAAATAACCAGCCGTGAGCAGGAATCGAACCTACGACCTTCGAATAACGCGTTCGATGCTCTAACCACTGAGCTAGCACAGCGGCCTTCTCTCCATCCACATTTTTTGGGTTTATATGTGAATTTAGAAGTAGGAGTGTCAGTCAGCGTCATCTATAAGCCAAGCGACGAGTGTGAAACACTCTTTTTATGCGCATGTTTGGCGTCACGTATATATATATATATATATATATAGAGAGAGAGAGAGAGAGAGAGAGATTTCGGCCGGGGTCCGGCCTTCGTCAGGGAATTCACTGCATATGTATACAAATCTCTCTCTCTCTCTCTCTATATATATATATATATATATATATATATATAGATTTGTATACATATGCAGTGAATGAAGGCGGTGACGGCAAAAAAACAAGCAGAGACTATCCATATAATTGCTATCGCAAATAAAGAAATTTCTCAGCTTGGCTGCAAAGACGAAGCAATGAATGCGACAGCAAGAAATTGGTCACTCGCAGAATGGCAAGCAGATCGAAACGTGCCCCGGGTTTCTCGCGCACAAATGACGCACGAAACGTACTCACAGGTACAGATAAATGCGCAATAACGTCTCAGTTGTTACTTCGCTGTGTCTGAAAAGTGTGCTCTTTTTGCAAACAGCGACTGTGCAAGGATAGCTGTGACCTTTGTGCGCCCGGTAACTACAACAGAATGGTTCCGGTGAAAGCCCAAAGCCAGCCAAGATGTACAATCCTCTCCACGATGAGATAAGGGTGCTCGAGTGAGCATCCACCCCCTTCTCTCTGCTGGGCAGAGTACGCTGTACATGAGAGCGCACACTGTCGTGTTGTGACGATGTGGTGACGAGCGCTCATTGCGCCATCTGGCTAGTAATGCTGAAAACACGATAGTCCCACTTCCTCAGATGCCCGGCACCTGGGATAAGTGGTAGATAAAAAAATAGCTTGCCGTTTGAATGTTGAAGAACGTGCTATATATCCGTGGCTGAGTGGTTAACGTCTTGCACTCACGTTTCAAAGGTCCCACATTCGATTTCGCGATCTGGAGTTGTTTTCTGGATTATTTTTCTTTTTTGTGCTTTCATGTTTATAGATACATATACATACATATACGGTGAGTGACGACGTCGACAATGGTGGCAAAATGCAGCCGAGGTTGCCCATATAGTTGCTATCGCAATAAAAAACAAAGCAGGGCGTCGTAGGGGGCCACATCATGTGTGCGCATGAAGCTGTGCACGCACGCACAGCATCGAAAACGAAGAGCGAACAACGCGCACACAGACACGGATACCGTGGAAAACTATTTTGTAAAGCGCCCTTCATATACAGCGCGGCCCCACATATGTGATGCCAACTAAAAGCGTGCCACTCCCAATGCACAGAAGTTTTTTTTTTATTTTAATTTGGATTTGGAGTGGTTACAGGGGCTGTGGTCAGTGCATGCGCCCGTGGTGGCGATAATGGCGGCAACGCCGGTTCAAGGGGTGCAGGCGCGCCTGCCTGCCTCGTGCACGGCTCCGTTTTGCTCGTTTTTGCACTCGATAGCTCGTTTTTGCACTCGTGTGCAAAAACAAGCTATCGCTCTTGCTTGGTGCACCGTGCGTGCCATCGGTGGCGGGGCAGCCGTGGAAGATGCATGCTCATACCAAAATGCTAAAATAGGGATAAAGTACCTAGATTGTCCATGGGGAAAATTCGTTATATCAAGGTTGTCTCCCACTGTTACTTTGTTACATAAAGGTCGCAAATACATGCGCTTCTATGGAGCTACAGCGGGGAGAATAGAAAAACTGTTAAATCGAAGAATACTTTATATAGAGGTTCCATATAAGCAGGTTTAACTATATTTCAAAACATGTTTCCTAACAGTGATGTTGCACGGAGCTTCACCTGTTCTGACAAAAAAATGCACCTGCATTGCGTGCCAAGATCTGTGCCCATTTTTTACTTCACAAATATGACAAATGATAGAAATGTTTGAGCATTTTGTAGAAAGAGAGGCTGAGATAGCTGCTCTTGAAAAAGAAACTAGTTTCAAAGTACAGCTGCTTTCTAGAGTCATTGATTGATTGATTAATTTGTGGGGTTTTAACGTCCCAAAACCACTATTTGATTATGAGAGACGCCGTAGTGGAGGGCTCCGGAAATTTAGACTGCCTAGGGTTCTTTAACGTGCACCCAAATCTGAGTACACGGGCCTACAACATTTCCGCCTCCATCGTAAATGCAGCCGCCACGCTTTGTAGAGTCATGTGCAAAAATAAAATTATGTTAAACTTTCCTTGAATTTTTTATGTTTGCAGTCTGAATTTTTAGCCAAATATGTGTGAACCTTGTGATAGGTATGTGCTGTGGCCTTCTTTCTTAGAAGTAACTTATCGCAGTCGTGGAAGTTTGCATACATAGATGTCTCTTATTGGGCGCATTCACAAATGTGTCTGTGTCTGCAGGTGGTGGGCAGCATGGACGCTCACCCGAGCCGGTATGCGGCCACAGTGCGAGTGCAGCAGCACCGCCAAGAGATCATCCAGGACCTTGCGTCCATGGTCAAGGAGCTGCTCATCCAGTTTTACAAGTCGACGCGCTTCAAGCCCACTCGCATCATCTTCTACCGAGATGGAGTCTCCGAGGGCCAGTTCGCGCAGGTGCTGCACCACGAGCTGCTGGCGGTTCGGGAGGCGTGCCTCAAGCTCGAGACCGACTACAAGCCGGGAATCACATTTGTTGTTGTTCAGAAGCGGCACCACACACGCCTCTTCTGCTCTGACAAGAAGGAGCAAATTGGCAAGAGTGGCAACATTCCCGCTGGCACCACGGTTGACCTGGGCATCACCCACCCAACAGAGTTCGACTTCTACCTCTGCTCTCATGCGGGCATCCAGGTTAGCTTCGTTATTGGCTGTTTTCTTAGCCTGGTGGGATTGACGCGACTCTGAAGTAGTGGTCCCAGGGTATGTCACTGGCGCATGTGCAAGCCAGCGGTTGGCTAAACACCTCCGCTGATGGCTCAGCATGGTACAGTCGCGTTGGTGCCAGGTGGAGGGGGGAGCTGTTTTTATTTTTTATTTTTTTTAAGCTTAAAATTACACGATGATAAACTTGCCACGCTGGCTGGCTATTTATCTTGAGAAGTGAATACACATGACAGCCAGCTTTTCAATAGAAAGCTGTGTAGGGCAGCACAAAGGCCCTTGGCACATACAAGCTGCCTGAGGCTATCTATGTAGTCAATTGCTGCAGGCACGCTCGTGGTCGCCGGCTCCAAAGTTTCGTCGTCGTCATTTCCCCGCATCGCTCTTGCCGCGCACTTCATGCACTAGCCCTCACCCGTGCACGGCTCCGTGGTGTCGACATCATCATCGGCCGTAATGAAGTCATCTCAGTAGATGTCCCGCTCTCTCGAGTCAGAGTTCACGACGCGCTGCCACGAATCGGCTGATCGGTCCTCTTTGGGAGCTTCAGGCTCGGCATCGGCTCCGACATCAACGAAGTCGGCCTTGTGGAAACAGTTTCGCATGCATGTAGCCGTAGCCTGAGTCCACAAAACCTTTGGCATCTCCAAATCTAAGTACAAGGTCACCCGAAGAAGCAGGGTGGCTGCCGGGCGGTCAACAGCTATGAGCAAGCGCTCCACAAAGCGGTGCGTATAATAACTTTTGAACGTGCCAATGATGCCCAAGTCCAGAGGTTGCACCTTAGGCATTGTGTTGGGCGGCAGGAAAGCAGGGTCACTGCCGTCAGCGAGGCTTGTACGGGTTGCGCGAAAGTTATCGACCACGAGCAGCTTTGCTTATGCATGTCATCGTCAAATTCGTGCAGCCACGCTATTAATAAATCACGAGTCATCCACGCTTTGGCATTATGTCTGTAACGAACAAGCACATATCCCTGAAAGCAACGCGGCTTGTTCAATTTGCCGATTACAAAGGGCACATGCCAGTCGCTGCCATTCATATTAGTGCACAAAAGTGCTGTGATGTGCACTTTGCTATGTTTGCCGCAAGCGCACGTGTCGGCTTTCATGGCGGGAGTTCTTGCCGGTAGCATCTGATAGCGCAGTTTCGTGTGGGTTATAAACGTCTCGCTCTGCATAGCTGCAAATGGTGTCTCGATTTGCTTCGAGCCGCGAGGCAATGTCTTTGTCACTTGCCGAGGCTGCCTCATCAACTATCGATTTGAACACAATGCCATGGCGCACCTTAAAATGATGTAGCCAGCCATCTGCGGGTCAGAAGTCGGGGAAGTCCAAAAGGAATGCAGTCTTTTGCTTTGGCATAATAGTACTGCACCGGAATGTTCTGAGCCCGCGTGCTGACAAGCCATTTCAGCAGTGCATCCTCCACGTCTGTGTATGTAGCCCTCTGCAAGCACTTTCTCTCCGCTGTGTGGGCATCGGCACTGCTAATCTTTTCCTTGTTTTTCAGGATTGTCAGTATGGTTGACTTGTTGACGCCGTACTTTTTAACCAACTCGCAGTTTTTCGGGCCTTGAGCGAGCTCTGCTGAAATGGCTCGCTTAGTAGCAAGGTCCAGTGCGTTTCGCTTCTTGCCACCGTCCACCATCATGAACGCACCCCACCACAGAACACCTAAACACTAACAGCTAGTGAGCAAAAAGCGCACGCAGGGCGCACGTAGTGCATGTGTGATAAGACAAGCGAGCGTGCGTGTAACTTCTCTGGGCTCGTTTCTAGCCAGTATAAAAAAAAAAAAATGGGTGCGGCAGCGTCTCGGAGGTACATTTTTGGTGTGAAAAAAAGGTTGAGAAGGGGGTTAAGTGACACGGTGGAGACTAGCAAAGGAACTACGAAGGAGGGTAGTTCAGGTAGCTTGCTTGGGAGAGTAGCCTGTGCCGGCTGTACGCTCAGCCAGCATGCATGCAGACCGAGTCTCCAATTGTCGAAGTCGGTACGAGAAAAAAGACAGGAGGGGTGCATTAGAGAACAGCGTTAGGAGAGTGGGACAACTAGACGATCGTGGAGGCAAGGTCGGCGTTTAACAATAGGAATCGATGGGCACCATGCCAATGGCTTATCTTATCAGTGGTCGAAAGTGGTGTCCCTGGAAGTCACCGGAGTGCCGACTCTGTTCACTGTAACCGATCGACAGGGCTCGGAGACGTTTATTGTAAGCGTGATTTTGTGACATAGAGATAATGTATGTTTCCACAGTCACACGAGTACCATTCGTTTTAAGTGAAGATTCATTCTAAGTGGGGCCGTTATATGTGGGCTCAGCTGTATTATTAACAGTAGTACCCTACTTACCGAGAAATTAAGGTAAATGCACAAGAAAACATGCACCGCAGTAGGATATACTCAAAATGATCCCGATGACGTCACACGAACTGCCTTCAATTAATCACTAGTAATCAATCTAGCTGCACTAAATAAAGAACCTTCCGTGCATCAAGAGACGCAATAAAATCCTGCTTGTTCGTTTCTGTTTGATTCATGGGAAAAAGATAGGGGTGTGTTAATATCAAAATTTTCGAATACGAATACATAACTTCGAATACGGATCGAATATTGAATAATGAAGAGATTTGTTGTTAGAGTTTTAGCTCGAAAGACCCCAATTTTATCGATTTATTTTTAATTTTGCACCCTGTTCTTGTATCCGGTCAAGTCACTAAGGAAAATCGAAGTACTTGGGGCGTAGCAATACTCCTTATCTCTCTTGCTTCCGTTGCCTTTCTCGAGGACCGCGCTTATCATTTTATGATCAAGAATGCTTTGTTCTTCATTCCTCTCTTCTTCTCCTCCGGTTTCACGAAATGTGTTTCGCTCCTCAGTCATCTGCACCAAGCTAATTTTAGGTTCAAAGTGAATCGCGATTTCGATCGAATAATTTCGTATCAAATTTGAATAGTATATACGACATATAAAGAAAAATGTGCATACTCATCACAACCTAACTTATCTGCACAATAATAAAAAAAAATGAAATGGTCTCTATGCAAATTTCCTTTTTTTCATTCACAAGAAGTCGAAAGAAATTTTAGTAGCGGCATAATTTTACTCTCAGCAGGGTGCAAGTCAAAGCGGCACGTATAATAACTTTTGAACGCGCCAATGATGCCCAAGTCCAGAGGTTGCACCTTAGGCATTGTGTTGGGCGACAGGAATGCAGGGTTACTGCCGTCAGCGAGGCTTGTACGTGGTGCACGGAGCAGTTGTCGACCACGAGCAGCACACGCCTGCCTTGCTTGTGCATATCATGGTCAAATTCGCGCAGCCACGCTATGAATAAATCACGAGGAATCCACGCTTTGGCATTATGTCTGTAACGAACAGGCACATATCCCTAAAAGCAATGCGGCTTGTTCGATTTGCTGATTACAAAGGGCACGCGCCAGTTGCTGCCATTCATGTTAGTGCACAAAAGTGCTGTAACCCTTCAAGTACGTAACATCTGAAGATTTATTATACTTAGAGCATATAAGCAGTCAATAATTGCTTTTAAGCTTGATAAAATGAATTGATTTGAGAGTAATATTTTCACTTAAGGGGCCGTGCAAAACTTTTTCAAGTAGCAATGGAATGCATTCACTAAAGAAGCTTACTTATTGCCTCATGAATTCACCGCCGCAAATATTTTTAGAATCCGTCCAGTACGGGCGGAGTTGCAAAGATTTCTCGCACGCTGCTAGGGCATTCTTTCTTCTCATCCTGATGAAAGCACTGGAAGCTAAACTGGGAAGGATGGCGCGAGAAAAGAAAATACGTCACACATGCTTTCTGAGTTTATGGAGCCATTTACCGAGAGAAGAAAGGAATTT
The DNA here is from genome assembly GCF_043290135.1 of Rhipicephalus microplus. Classification (NCBI taxonomy): domain Eukaryota; kingdom Metazoa; phylum Arthropoda; class Arachnida; order Ixodida; family Ixodidae; genus Rhipicephalus; species Rhipicephalus microplus. The sequence goes on along the minus strand of NC_134704.1, from coordinate 199,596,901 downwards.
TCAGCTGGCTTTGAGAATCTATTGTGTATCGCACGCCGCGTGCTGCGCTATAATATTTGGTTTGGGTGTCCTCGGTACCCTCGACAACCAATGGGCAGCGTTTTCTGACAATGCTCAAAAAGTGTTGCAGGGCCCCTTTAAATTTGGAGGGGGGCTTCGCTGTAGAGCGGATTTCTCCTGAGTAGGTGCATTCACGATTAGCACGCCTACACCACAGTGAAACCATCTTTACAGGCAGTACATTCTGATTAATATGCATTTATTCGTTTCTTGCAAATACTTTGAAATTTTCAATAATTTAAATTTGAACCAAAGCGAGTTTGAATACCCTAATACTCATTTGGATATTTGGAGCATTTGAATAATTGCACAAGCCTATGAACTAATATTTGTGAACACCAAATATACGAGGAATAATTGAGTTAGTTTCAATATTCGAAATTTTCGAATAACTGGTTATCTAATCGAATACGAGTATTACAAGTCCAACTTTAGAATATTCACACACCCTTAGAAAAAGAACCTCTGGACGTTACTATATAGCACGTACGACGCACCGTTCATCGCGTAATCAAGGCAGCTATTCAGACCACTGTCGTGCCTTCAACTGCCACTTTCGACGAAAATTACGGACCATCTCTCCCTGAAGGGAACCCTGATGGGATGCGAAGCAGCAGTGGTGTGCACAGCGTTGACCCGGTGGAAACGGGCATTGACGCCGGTTCTGAAGGACCAGTTTGAAGTGAAACTCCGTGTAGTGTTTACTCGAGTAAACGTTTGTTTGAAACGCAAAGACACAGGAGGCGGGACGCGTTGAAGACACTTGCACTCAACTTCCTTAGCTCGCGTTTCGTCACTGTTACCCGTGCGCTGTCTGTATTCTCGAACGTGATCGGTGTTTTTGACTTGCACCTTGTTGGTATCGCAGGTCTTCCACTGCCGACGCTTGCATTCGGCTTCCCTGGCTTGCGCCTCATCGGTGTTGACGTTGCCATTCGCGAACGCGATGGGCTTTGCTAACCCTCGTAATGCTGGCGACAGACAGTCTGGAATGGTAGGCGCACTCTAGCGGGAAGCATGCCACGGCGGCGTCCCACCCATCGGCGTGATTGCGCTGTCCACATTGATGCCGCCGCAAGATTACACGCTGCGCGTAGGTTCTTCTCGCTGACAAATAGAGAGAGATGGCGCGAGTGAGATGATGCCCACGTGAAGAGTGAGCTCGAGCGTTTCGAGTGGTGGAGAGGGTGAAGCGAGACAGAGCTGACAGGCGGCGAGCGCACGGCAGGCGAGGGAGGGAGACATCGCTGCACACTGCTAGGAAGGTTTGAGCTACTTGGCACCGCTCCAACACCTGCGGCGAAGGGAGCGGTGCCGACAGAGGGACAGCGTTACACTGGCTAGTCAAAGAGCTGCTTCGCATCTAAAAAACAAGCGGGTGGCGATGTAGCGGCTCAAAAACTTTCCTGGCTTTCTTCAAACTTGCACGGAATGCTGCTTAGGCCTCCTTTGCCACAGTACGCAGGCGACATGCGGAAAAGTATCTTGTGATTTGGAAGAAGCTGTTAGGACTAGTCACGAAACGCAACACATTTTGTTAAATTGCTCATTGGTGTATGTGTCGCGTAATTGTGAGTACTAGTGTGATTGCTGGCGTCTAAAAGAGTTGTTGGCAATCATTTGTACCCGCCCCCGCCCCCCCCCCCTCTCAAAGAAAACCTCGTGCACCAGTTTTTTTTTTTTTTTTGCCATTCCTACTGTTCGGTTTTACAAATTTCCTGAATTTCAAGGTCGCCAGCTTGGCAGTGGATGGGATAAAATTTTATTGGGTTCTCAAAAACGCCAATCACTGTGTCATGGGCCGCTCCCACGTGGGGACTGAGACGTCGAGCTTCTCAGCCGCCTCACGGGCTTGGTGGACAGCCCAGAGGTGATCTGCCAAAGATGAGCTGCGAATTGCTGCCTCTCATCTAGCAGAGGTGATATTCGATAAATGAGTGAGCCACATTTGAATTCGCAATCTGTCAAAGGATTCCGCAGGCACGGCAAATGCTAATGTGGACTTCATTGTTTGCTCAGTGGGGAAATTCAGTACTTTTGTTGAAATAGTGGTACTCATGTTCACTATGCATGCTTTAGGTGGGTTGAATGTTCTTTGCGTATATGTAACTGTAAGCATTATTTTTTGTACTACTCCAAACTTGGTCTGTCACAAGAAAAGTTTCTCGGTAAGCTGCTCTAAATTTGGATTATAGTGCTCCAAAGTAACATCTTGCTGCTCCAAAAATTGCTCCAAATTCTACTTTGGCTGTTCCACCCCTGAACTAGCATCAAAAAGATTGCTGAACTCTCCTATTTATACTTTTCTATCAACACCATTTGTAAAAATACAATTATAGTTTTTTATAATGTGCAGAGAAAATGAATAGCGTTACAGCACTCAATAATGTTTCATGATATAAGCTAAAAAAAAAAAAAAACAATGATTCTAGCTAGACTCATCGGTTATAATGTAGCACTGGAGTCACTGACCGCAACTGCACAAAAAGCAGAAGTTCAGAAAACTGAGCTTTCATTTTTCATGAAAGTGGTCAATTTTTAACTTTGAGCACCTAAACCTCGCATGGGATGTAGTTCTTTGTCTCTGTAGGTGCATTTTCTTTCGATTTCAATTCAATTTTTCCTTTCTGTGAAATAGTTTTGTGTACTTCGGTTTACTGCTTGACGCACGGTGCATCCTTTTCAGCAGCTCGCCGCGACGAGCACAATCCTGGAGAGTACCCAAATTATGGTGTCATATCTTGTATTGCTTTCCCACAGTCAGCATTAAAATGGCTAACTGCATCTGTCACAGCACTCTCAGGGGTGGAAGTGCTACGCCGCCCCATTCTGCGTCAATCTGACCTGCTGTTCCTTAACAATTTGCTCGTGCAACGCCAAGTTTAGTCGCCTCATCATCGATCGAGCAACACGCATGGGCTACACAAAGGACGCAACCGCATCCATATCAGATTAGTTCAGTCACGTCAGGAACAGAATGCATGAATTTTGTTAAGGTGGCGTTTGTCTGCATACCTCATTATGTAACTACATATGTTTTAACAGCAAAGTTGTTAGTCAAACTATAGAGACGACAGTGGTGTTTCAAAAACTCTCCGTACCGTTGCCGACCAACCGCCGAGGACAGCGCATGCTCGGCGATAAAGACTGTCGAACCATATAAACTGAAAAACATAAAAATCAGTTTCACCGGCGAAGCATTGATTGCAAAGGGAGAGCAGCGCTGAATAGGTGGCGCGCCGAAAAAAAGCACCTGGTGGAGAATCTTGAAACAACTCAGCCGCTCGTGCCCACACGACCGGCCGCAGTGTACCACTCTGAGAGCATGCGCATGCGCCACTGCTGTGTTTTATTTTGTAATGTACAGCCGTCAGCACCTTTAACACGAACACTTTATTGCGTGATCAGGGCTAGTTTGATTGATGCCAGCCGCTATCTGCTGGGCGCTTTTGCCGAGGTAATACCTCGGTAGGCTTGGATAGTATGTCGGCATGTATGGTTAGCATCTTGGCAACAGAATTCGGATGTACATAGTGTCAGCGTCAATCAAGGTGCTGCAGGACACAAGGCGGAGCGTTCGTGTTAGTGGTGCTGACGGCTGTACAGTCCGAGAGCCATCGCGCCAGTAATACTGCACTGTGGTTTGGAAAAATATATTTTTCCAGAGGCTACTCTCACCTAAAAAACACTAAAAAAAAGGAAAGAAGCCTTGCAAAGCGGACTGTGTCTACGCATATGGCATCGAAGGGACAGTGCTATGTCCTGACGGCGACTCCATCGTCCTGAATTTCTGGTTGCGTGCTGGGTTTTGTGTTCAAAGGTAGTGCAGGCTGACATGCCCTCATTGATAAGTCCACGATGCCACTAGTATATTACGCTGTCTACATCTGCAGTAAAACAAAAAACAAAACAAACAAGAACGCAGTAAGTGGTAGCTGCGTCAATTTTTTTTTCTGGCATCGTAAGTACGCCCTGTCCGCGGTGTGTATGCATTGGGACATTGATCAAGCGAACCATCATGGCACCATAATACTTGTGGTATCCTGCTACTATGCTAAGGGCACGGGATAGGTGACCAACTACGGCAGCCACACTTTGATGGGGGTGAAATATAGAAAGAACACCTGTGAACCAAGATATATGTGCGCATTGGAGAACTTCAAAAGATCAATTAATTGTGATACCCACACTACAGCGTGCCCCAAAATGATGTCTCGCTTGGCACATGAAAGCCTAGCAATTATCGATGTTGGTCAGACATGTTTCTTTTAGGCTTAAACAGGCAAGTGAAAAAACTGAAACTTTGCGTTAGGTGAGCTAAATGATAAGTAAAATCTAAGACATTTGATAATTCTCTAGCAATGCATAAATTCCTATGTATACTTAGCCATGGCAGACGCTTACCGCATCTGCAGAAGCTTACCGCATCTGCAGACTTCAGGGAGCTAAGCTACGGGCAGTCCGCTGCTTTCTTCGTAACAAGAACTCTGTCTTCAGCACAAATTAAGTTTAACAGAGGCACCTCAGCATTGGGTATTCGCTGCGAGAGAATCTTTTATAACTTGGGGACGTAGGCGAACGTGCCCCCGCACAAGCCTTGAGTACAAGGCAGCTGTCCTTTATACGCGTAACTGTTTATAAATAATGTGAACTACCTGCCTATCTTGTCAATCACTTCATGCGGTGGCATCAAATGGAGTTTGGTGAGGGGGGTCCGATGAATGGATGTATGGAAAACTTTGTTAGTCCTGAAGTGTGCTACCCAACGCTCAATGGGCCAGAAAAGAAATACATTCGCTGCACAATACGCTCGTTTTATTTCCGGCAAAACGCCGTTTAAATTCGACTGTCCAGCCCTGGTTTCCAGCATGGCTTCACTATATGTTATAGGTTTATAGAGCAGGCCGAGGATTTGTTTTTTCTTACCTCACATTAAAGAATATAAACAAGAGAGCGAGAGCAGAAAGTACTTTGCTTGCCAGACCGCTTGGGTGCAACGCCGCCTCACCTCTTATTGATGTGATTAAAAAAATGTAGACGGATACATCTTTCCTCTTTCTATATATTGTTGCAGTTGAATATGCAGCAGTACCTCTAGCACCCTTTGGTGTTGCGGCGATGCGCGCCCGCACCACCTCTACGGGCCGCCACCTCGTCAGCGGCAGCGGCTGAGAAATGCACGCTTTGACCGCCAGGGCAGCCGCGAAAACTCTAGCGCTGGTTCTCTGTAGCAACAATTTGAATTGTTCCAATGGTAATGCCGCATGTGTTTTTCTTTCTTTCTATTTTTGTTACCGCACCAGTATGCTTGTAACAC